>NC_068935.1:70771862-72089047 GCF_023091745.1 Budorcas taxicolor
TGAACTGACCCCACAGTACCCACAACACCACCAGAGAAAGTTCTAAATATATTTTACTATTTTTACGATTATTCTTTTTTTAATTTTTTAATTTTTTTTTAAATTAAGTCCTCTATTACTCCTTTAATTTTCACTTTTATAACCTACTATTACTTTGCAAAAAAAAGACCCTAATTTTTAAAAGTAAATTTCATATATATATATTTTTATAATTTTTGTGAGGTTTTTTTTCCTCTTCCTTTTTTTTTCTTCTTACTTTAATATTGTAATTTTAAATTCCAAACTCTACTCTAGATTTTTAATCTTGGCTTTTTGGTATTTGTTATCAATTTTATACCTTTAAGAACTCAAACTTCAGTACCCATTTTTACTTGGGAGTGAGATCACTGGCTTGACTGCTCTCTCCCCCTTTGGACTCTCCTTTTTCTCCATCAGGTTGTCTGTGTCTCCTCCCTGCCCCCTCTCTTCTCTACCCAACTCTGTGAATTTCTGTATGCTCCAGATGGTGGAGGACACTTACGGAACTGATTATTGGCTGGATCTGTCTCTCTCCTTTCATTCCCCCCTTTTATCCTCCTGGCCACCTCTGTCTCCTTCCTCCCTCTTCTCTTCTCTGTATAACTCCACAAATATATCTGAGCGGTCCAGTTGTGGAATGCACCTAAGGAAGTGATTACTGGCTAGCTTGCTCTCTCCTCTATTGATTCCATCTCATCTTATTCGGGTCACCTCTAAATCCCTCTTCCCTCTTCTCTTCTCCATGTAACTCCGTGAACCTCTCTGGGTGTCCCTCACTGTGGAGAAACTTTTCATCTTTAACCTAGATATTTTATCAACAGTTCTGTATAGAAGAAGAAGTCTTGAGACTACTGCAAAAATAAGACTGAAAACCAGCAGCAGGAGGTTTAAGTCCAAACCTTGAAACACCAGAGAGCTCCTGACTCCAGGGAACATTACTTGACAGGAGATCATCACACGCCTCCATACCTACACTGAAACCAAGCACCACCCAAGGGCCAACAAGTTCCAGAGCAAGACATATCATGCAAATTCTCCAGCAAAACAGGAACACAGCCCTGAGCTCAAATATACAGGCTACCGAAAGTTACTCCCAAAAGCATTGACATAACTCATTATTGGACACTTCATTGCACTCCAGAGAGAATAAATCAGCTCCACCCACCAGAACACCAATACAAGCTTCCCTAACCAAGAAACCTTGACAAGATACCTGTACAACCCCACCCACATTGAGGAAACTCCACAAAGAAGAGAACTCCACAAACTGCCAGAATACAGAAAGAACACCCTAAATTCAGCAATACAAACATAATGAAGAGACAGAGGAATACACAGCAGGTAAAGGAACAGGATAAATGCCTAAAAGAGGAAGAGATAGGGAATCTACCTGATAAAGAATTCCAAATAGTGATAGTGAAGATGATCTAAAATCTTGAAATCAAAATAGAATCACAGATAAATAGCCTGGAGACAAGGATTGAGAAGATGCAAGAAAGGTTTAAGAAGGACTTAGAAGAAATATATAATGAATAATGCAATAAATGAGATCAAAAACACTCTGGAGGCAACAAATTGTAGAATAACAGAGGCAAAAGATAGGATTAGTGAATTAGAAGATAGAATGGTAGAAATAAATGAATCAGAGAGGAAAAAAGAAAAATGAAATAAAAGAAATGAAGACAATCTTAGAGACCTCCAGGACAGTGTTAAACACCCAACATTTGAATCATAGGAGTCCCAGAAGAAGAAGACAAAAAGAAAGACCATGAGAAAATACTTGAGGAGATAATAGTTGAAAACCTCAATAAAATGAGGGAAGTAAATAATCACCCAAGTCCAAGAAACCCAGAGAGTCCCAAACAGGATAAACCCAAGGTGAAACACCTCAAGACACATATTAATCAAATTAGCAAAGATCAAACAGAAAGAAAAAAATATTAAAAGCAGCAAGCAAAAAACAATAAATAACACACAAGGGGATTCCCATAAGGATAACAGCTGAGCTTTCAATAGAAACTCTTCAGGCCAGGAGGGAATGGCAAGACATACTTAAAGTGATGAAAGAAAGTAACCTACAGCCCAGATTACTGTACCCAGCAAGGATCTCTTTCAAATATGAAGGAGAAATCAAAAGTATTACAGACAAGCAAAAGCTGAGAGAATTCAGCACCACCAAACCAGCTCTCCAAGAAATGCTAAAAGATATTTTCTAGACAGGAAACACAAAAAAGGTGTATAAACTCGAACCCAAAACAATAAAGTAAATGGAAATGGCATCATACTTATTAATAATTACCTTAAACATAAATAGATTGAAAGCCCCAACCAAAAGAAAAATACTGGCTTAATGGACACAAAAACAATACCCTTGTATATGTTGTCTACAAGAGACCCCACCTCAAAACAAGGGGACACATACAGACTGAAAGTGAAGGACTGGAAAAAGATTTTCCATGCAAATAGAGACCAAAAGAAAGCAGGAGTAGCAATACTCATATCAGATAAAATAAACTTTAAAAAAAGGTGTGTGAAACGAGACAAAGATGGACACTACATAATGATCAAAGGATTCAATCCAAGAAGAAGATATAACAAGTATAAATATATATGCACCTAACAGGAGCATTGCAATATGTAAGACAAATGCTAACAAGTATGAAAGGGGAAATTAATAATAACACAATAATAGTGGGAGACTTTAATACCCCACCCACACCTATGGATAGATCATCTAAACATAAAATTAACAAGGAAACATAAACTCTAAATGATACAAAACACCAGTTAGACCTAATTGCTATCTATAGGACAGTTCTCCCCAAAACAATGAATTTCACCTTTCTCTCAAGCGCACATGGAACATTCTCCAGGATAGATTACATCCTGAGTCCATACATCTAGCCTTGGTAAATTCAAAAAAATTGAAATCATTCCAAGCATCTTTTCTGACCACAATGCAGTAATATTAGATCTCAATTACAGGAGAAAAACTATTAAAAATTCCAACATATGTAGGCTGAACAACATGCTCCTAAATAACAAATCACAGAAGAAATCAGAAAAGAAATCAAAATATGCACAGAAATGAATGAAAATGAAAACACAACAACCCAAATCCTGTGGGACACTGTAAAAGAAGTGCTAAGGGGAAAGTTTATAGCAATACAGGCATACCTCAAGAAACAAGAAAAAAAGTCAAATAAATAACCTAACTCTACACCTAAAGCAACTAGAAAAGGAAGAAATGAAGAACCCCTGGGTTAGAGAAGGAAAGAAATCTTCAAAATTAGGGCAGAAATAAATCCAAAATGAACAAAAGAGACCATAGCAAAAATCAACAAAGCCAAAAGCTGGTTCTTTGAAAGGATAAATTTGACAAACCATTAGCTAGACTCATCAAGAAACAAGGGGAGAAAAATCAAATCAATAAAATTAAAAATGAAAATGGAGAGGTCAAAACAGATAACACAGAAATACAAAGGATCATAAGAGACTACAATCAGCAATTATATGCCAATAAAATGGACAACGTGGAGGAAATGGACAAATTCTTAGAAAAGTACAACTTTCCAAAACTAAACCAGGAGGAAATAGAAAATCTTAACAGACCCATCACAAGCACGGAAATTGAAATTGTACCCAGAAATCTTCCAGCAAACAAAAGCCCAGGTCCAGATGGCCTCACATCTGAATTGTACCAAAAATATAGAGAAGAGCTAACACCTATCCTACTCAAAGTCTTCCAGAAAATTGCAGAGGAAGGTAAACTTCCAAACTCATTGTATGAGACCACAATCACCCTAATACCAAAACCTGACAAAGATGCCACAAAAAAAGAAAACTACAGGCCAATATCACTGATGAACATAGATGCAAAAATCCTCAACAAAATCTAACTATCAGAATCCAACAACACATTAAAAAGATCATACACCATGACCAAATGGGCCTTATCCCAGGGATGCAAGGATTCTTCAATGTCCACAAATCAATCAATGTAATACACCACATTAACACATTGAAAAATAAAAACCATATGATTATCTCAATAGATGCAGAGAAAGCCTTTGGAAAAATTCAACATCCATTTGATAAAAACTCTCCAGAAAGCAGGACTAGAAGGAACGTACCTCAAAATAATAGAAGCTATATATGACAAACGCACAGCAAACATTATCCTCAATGGTGAAAAACAAGGGTGCCCACTTTCACCATTACTATTCAACATAATTTTGGAAGTTTTGGCCATAGGATTCAGAGCAGGAAAAGAAATAAAAAGAATCCAAATTGGAAAAGAAGAAGTAAAACTCTCAGTGTTTGGAGAAGACATGATCCTCTACATAGAAAACCCTAAAGACTACACCAGAAAATTACTAATCAATGAATATAGTAAAGTTGCAGGATACAAAATCAACACACAGAAATCCCTTGCATTCCTATACACTAATAATGAGAAAATAGAAAGAGAAATTAAGGAAACATTTCCATTCACCATTGCAACCAAAAGAATAAAATACTTAAGACTTATATATAGAAAACTATAAAACACTGGTGAAAGAAATCAAAAAGGATACTATTAGATGGGGAAATATACCATGTCCATGGATCGTAAGAATCAATATAGTGAAAATGAGTATACTACCCAAAGCAATTTATAGATTCAATGCAATCCGTATCCAGCTACCAACGGTATTTTCCACAGAGCTAGAACAAATAATTTCACAATTTGTATGGAAATACAGAAAACCTCGAATAGCCAAAGCAATCTTGAGAAAGAAGAATGGAGCTGGAGGAATCAACCTGCCTGACTTCAGGCTCTACTACAAAGCCACAATCATCAAGACAATATGGTACTGACACAAAGACAGAAATATAGATCAATAGAACAAAATAGAAAGTCCAGAGATAAATCCACGCACCTATGGACACCTTATCTTTGACAAACGAGGCAAGAATATACAATGGAGAAAAGATAACCTCTTTAACAAGTGGTGCTGGGGAAACTGGTCAACCACGTGTAAAAGAATGAAACTAGAACACTTTCTAACACCACACACAAAAATAATTTCAAAATGAATTAAAATCTAAACATAAGACCAGAAACAGTAAAACTCTTGGAAGAGAACATAGGCAAAACACTCTCCGACATACATCACAGCAGGATCCTTTATGACCCACTTCCCAGAATATTGGAAATAAAAGCGAAAATAAACAAATCGGACCTAATTAAATATAAGAGCTTCTACACAACAAAGGAAACTATAAGCAAGGTGAGAAGACAGCCTTCTGAATGGGAGAAAATAAGAGTAAATGAAGCAAGTGACAAACAAATAATCTTAAAAATATACAAGCAACTCCTGCAGCTCAATTCCAGAAAAATAAACGACCCAATCAAAAAATGGGCCAAGGAACAAAGCAGACATTTCTCCAAAGAAGACATACAGATGGCTAACAAACACATGAAAAGATGCTCAGCATCACTTATTATCAGAGAAATGCAAATCGAAACCACAATGAGGTACCATTTCGCGCCAGTCAGAATGGCTGTGATCCAAAAGTCTACAGGCAATAAATGCTGGAGAGGGTGTGGAGAAAAGGGAACCTTCTTACACTGTTGGTGGGAATGCAAACTAGTACAGTCACTATGGAGAACAGTGTGGAGATTCCTTAAAGAACTGGAAATAGAACTGCCTTATGACCCATCTATCCCACTGCTGGGAATACTGACTGAGGAAACCAGAATTGAAAGAGACACGTGTACCCCAATGTTCATCACAGCACTGTTTATAATAGCCAGGACATGGAAGCAACATAGATGTCCATCAGAAGATAAATAGATAAGAAAGCTGTTGTACATATACACAATGGAGTATTACTCAGCCTTTAAAAAGAATACATTTGAATCAGTTCTAATAAGATGGAAGAAACTGGAGCCTATTATACAGAGTGAAGCAATTCCAAAAGAAAAACACCAATACAGTATACTAATGCATATATATGGGATTTAGAAAGATGGTAACAATAACCCTGTATGCGAGACAGCAAAAGAGACACAGATGTACAGAACAGACTTTTCGTCACTGTGGGAGAGGGCGAGGGGGGGTTGATTTGGGAGAATGGCATTGAAACATGTATAATATCATATATGAAATGAATAGCCAGTCCAGGCTTGATGCATGATACTGGATGCTTGGGGCTGATGCACTGAGACGACCCAGAGGGATGGTACTGGGATGGAGGAGGGAGGGGGGTTCAAGATGGGGAACATGTGTATACCTGTAGTGGATTCATGTTGATGTATGGCAAAACCAATACAATATTGTAAAGTAATTAACCTCCAATTAAAATAAATATATTTATTTTTTTAAAAAAATAAAATAAATAAATAAAAGAAGCACATCAATATTGTCCACTAAAAACAAAATTGAAAATAAAAATTTAAAAAACTAACTAAATAAATAAAAGGCACTTGCTCCTTGGAAGAAAAGCTGTGCCAATCTTAGACAGTATATTAGAAAGCATAGACCTCACATTGCCGACAAAGTTTCATATAGTCAAAGTGAAGTGAAGTGACATTGCTCAGTCATGCCCGACTCTTAGCAACCCCGTGGACTGTAGTTTATATAGTCAAAGCAATGGTTTTTCCAGTAGTCAGGTATGGATGTGAAAGTTGGATCATAAAGATGCATGAGGACTGATGAATTGATAATTTCAAGCTGTGGTGCTGGAGAACACACTTGAGTGTCCCTTGGACAGGCAAGAAGATCAAAATAGTCAATCCTAAAGGAAATCAGTCCTGAATATTCATTGGAAAGACTGATGCTGAAGCTGGAACTCCAATACTTTGGCCACTTGATGTGAAGAGCCAACTCACTGGAAAAGACCCTGATTCTGGGAAAGACTGAGGTCAGTAGGAGAAAGGGTTGATAGAGGATGAAATGGTTGGATGGAATCACTGACTCAGTGGACATGACTTTGAGCCAACTTTGGAAAATAGAGAAGGACAAGGAAGCCTGGTGTGCTGCAGTCCATGGCATCACAGAGTTGGACACAACTGAGTAACTGAACAACAGCAACAACAAACAATGTTTATTTTATAATCAATTTAATTTTAGAGATTTTGATGATACTTTTGAAACTGAGTATATGTCCCAATTTTGGTGACTGAATTAGATCACCATTAGAAAATAATTCTTTTTTACTTTTTCACAAAGGAAAGAAAAATGAATACAAACTACCTCTAATTAAAAATCCATTACCTTTAGATGGAAGAAAAAATTAAAAAAAAACAGTGTAGGAGGAAATAGCGATGAAAGCTAGACTTATCTGAATGTTTCTTGCACTATACATTGAATAGTTGAACTAAAAACATTTTATGTAATTTTTTAAAAAGACAAAAAGGAGAAAAATTGAAAACAAAACTGAGTTCCAGTCAAGAGTTAGTAACAGAGATCATATTTATCCTGTCTCCTGAAGCAAACCAATAGAAAAAACTATAGCAGAAACAGAAGCAGAAGAGATTAACAGATGGCATGAATACACAAAACTATACAAACAAGGGCACCCAGATAACCACTATGGTGTGGTCATTCACCTAGCACCAGACATCCTGGAGTGTGAAGTTAAGTGAACCTGAGGAAGCATTATTATAAACAAAGCTAGTGGAGGTGATGGGATTCCAGCTAAACTACTTCAAATCCTAAAAGATGTGAAAGTGCACTCAAAGGCCAGAAAATTTAGAAAACTCAGCAGTGGCCACAGTACCAGAAAAGGTCAGTTTTCATTCCAATCCCAAAGAAGGGTAAGGTCAAAGAATGTTTACGCTACCATACAACTACACTTGTTTCACAAGGTGAAATCCTTCAAACTAGGCTTCAGAAGTATGTGAATCAAGAACCAAGATGTACAAGTTGGCTTTAGAAAGGCAGAGGAACCAGAGATCAAATTGCCAACATCCATTTGATCGTAGAGAACGCAAGGGGAATTCCAAAAGAATATCTACTTCTGTTTCATGGAATGTGCTAAAGACTTTGACTGTGTGAATCACAAAAAAAAAAAAAAAAAAGTGGAAAAATTTTAAAGAGATGGGAATACCAGATCACCTTACCTATTTACTGAGAAACCTGTATGAAGCTCAAGAAGCAACAATGAAAACCAGACATGGAAAAACATACTGGTTCCAATGGAGTATGACAATGCTGTATATTGTTACCCTGCTTATTTAACTTCTGTTCAGAGTACAGTAGGACAGGGTTTCCATGGTGGTTCAGTGGGTAATGAATTCACCTGATATGCAGGACACTCTGGTTTGATCCCTAGGTCAGGAAGATCCCCTGAAGAAGAAAATGGCAACCCACTCCAGTACTCTTGCCTGGAGAATCTCATGGACAGAGTACCTTAGCATGCTATAGTCCATGGGGTCACAAAGAGTAAGACACTACTGAGGGACTAACACTTTCACTTTCATGCAGATTACATCATGTGAAATGCTAGGCTGAATGAATCACAAGTTGGAATCAAGATTGCAGGGAGAAATATCAATAACCTTAGATACACAGATGACACCACCCTTATGGCAGAAAATGAACAGGAACTGAAAAGTCTCTTGATAAGGGTGAAAGAGGAGTGTGAAAAACCTGGCTTAAAACTCAACATTCCAAAAACCTAAGGTCACGCCATCTGGTCCCATTACTTCATGAAAAATAGAAGGGGAAAAAGTGGAAGCAGTGACAGATTTTATTTTCTCGGGCTCCAAAATCACTGCAAATGGTGATTGCAGCCATGAAATTAAAAGAAGAAAAACTGACAAACCTAGAAAGCATGTTAAAAAGCAGAAATATCACTTTCCTGACAAAGGTTTCATATTTTAAGCTATGGTTTTTCCAGCTGTTATGTACAGATGTGAGATTTAGAGTGACTAAATAATAATGAAGGTTGACTGCTGAAGAATAGATTATTTTGAATTACAGTGGTGGAGAAAACTCTTGAGAGTCCCTTGAACTGCAAAATCAAACCAGTCAATCCTAAAGGAAATCAACCCTGAATATTCATTAGAAGGACTGATGCTGAAGTTTATGCTCCAAAACTTTGACTACCTGACTGGAAGAGCTGACTCAATGGAAAAGACCCTGATGATGAGAAACACTGAAGGTAAAAAGAGAGGGGTGTGGCAGAGGATGAGATGGTTCGATAGCACCTTTGACTCAATGGACATGAGTTTGAGCAAATTCTTAAAGATAGTGAAGGACTGAGAAGCCTGGTGTACTGCAGGTCAGGGGTTTCCAAAGAGTTGGACATGACTTAAAGAATGAAAAACAACAAATTGGGGAAAAAAAGATGAGTAAAATACTAAATCAAGCTATGGAAGAGAGTGAAGCCAGAAAAATGGGCAACTAAGGAGATAAGGCTTGAAATTTCCTCAGCTAATTGCCTTGAGAGAGCCCCCGTGCCCTGATGCAAGGAGAGGAAGCCTGCAATAAGATAGGTCGTTTCACAATGATAAAGCATTCCATCCTGGAGTGATGCCAGCAAAGATGGCAGAAAAGGACATCCCTAGTATAGAAACACTAATTTTTAGATATCCACAAAGAAGAATGTCTTTGTGAGAATTCCAAATTCCAGGGGAGAGGTTATAACACTCTAGTAGAACACAAAAAATGAGAAAAAAAAAAATGCATCCAAAAAGGGTAAGGAAAAAAGTTTTACTTTTTTTCACATTGCTCTTCCCCAAAATCAGCACAGCACATTTCTAAGGATATATAATGTTTGTAAATTTTCCAGTGAGGGGAAGAGAAACTGAAGTGGACTTTGAACTTTGGTAACTTTGAGGGAAATGCCTCAGAGGCCCATTTCTGTTCATGCATAACACTGGAGGAATTAGTACAGGTAGACTACTTGGAGACACCTAGAAAAAAAGTAAAAGGGGCAAGGGAATCTCAGCAGGAAAAATGCACAGATCTGGAAAGTCATTCTGCAGTCTCTGATAGCTATATGGCAAGATGACAGCCCCTAACAGCAACCTCATGTTACCACAGAATAGTGCCACCCAAATCTGCCCAAAGAGGAGGTTTCCAGCAGCTTAGCCCAACACTGGAGTACCACCTGCAGCCTTATACAACAGAGGTCCCTTTAGGTTGACCCATTAAACTGCAGTCAATCCAGTCTGCTGCACATAAATTTGGAACTAAGCCAATGGCCCCTGCCTCACCATGGAGCACTAAGTGTGGCATCAGTAAAGCCCAGAGCCTACCAGTTGGCCCAATGGAACTATAGAGCCCAACTAGCCCCTCTTGGGCACAAAGCCCAGCCAGTAGACTCTGCCTATCCACAGTGCTTACCCATTCATGGAGCTCTGCCAGTGGCCACACCTAATCAGGCAACTCATCTAGCTAACTCACCTAACCCTGAAGTCCTACCTTCAGCCCCTCACTCATGGTAGAATCCTGTCAACAACTCTGACATACCATGAAGCACTGTTAGGAGTTAACATCTGAGCATAGATTCTAGCAACAGGCCTATCAGATCCACAGAAACTGACAGCAATTCTCAGCTACTAGCAGACCCCGGAAGAAGACATTGCCTGTTTATGGACATAGTCAGTTGACATTCCCAGAATTCAAGTCTGTACTGATTAATAACTGTCTTGTTCTCTTGAAGTCAGCCTGTAAACTAGACGAGGTGATCATATCTTCAAATGCACAAAAGGCAACTCAAGGATCACAAAGAATCAGGGAAACATGATATTACCAAAGGAAACTAATAAAGCTCCAACAAATAACCCTACAGAAATGGAGGTCAATGAACTACCTGACATAATTCAAAATAGTAATCTTTAAAAAGTTCAGTGAACTAAAAGAACATGGGAAAAACAACACACAACAGTTCAAAATGAAAATTTGTGTAAAGAAAAAAAACCATGGCAGTGTGAGAGAGTCATTTCCTAGGCAGGTTAATAAGAAGTCTAGGAGTCCACAAGGAGAGAGCGATCTGGACTTCTCAAGGAGGAAGAAAGGACAAACTTTTTTTTTTTTTTCCCTCTACATTCCTTAGGATTGTATAACAATAATGTATCCTGCTTGAGGACAGTCTCTGGAAGAAACCTTCTGGCTAATCCTGTTATCTTGAAATGTAAATTATGGGAGTAGGTCTACTGAGGTCTTTACAACCTCCAGACATTTTTTTGATTCTCTATAATAACTAATTAGAGAGTATATAATTCCATTGCTAACACTAGCAAGGGGGTACTCTTTCTGCCCCCTTTTGATGCCTATGTTAGAAGCTTTCTCTATCTCCTTTATATTTTAACAAAACTTTACTCTACAAAAGCTCTGAGCAATCAAGCCTCGTCTCTGGCCCTGGGTTGAATTCCTCTCCTCTGGAGGTCAAGAATCCCAGCGTCTTTGTGTGGTTCACAAGCAACCTTTCATCTAGTGGGTTCATCCAGGATTCTTCAGGACAAGGTAAGGATGCTTGGAACTTTAGTTCTTTGTTCTCCTAGCGAACAAATTTTCTGCTGTACTTTGCTAGGAAAAGGAGTATGTCAAGGCTGTATATTGTCACCCTGCTTATTTAACTTATATGCAGAGTACATCATGAGAAATGCTGGACTGGAAGAAACACAAGCTGGAATCAAGATTGCCAGGAGAAATTCCAATAACCTCAGATATGCAGATGACACCACCCTTATGGCAGAAAGTGAAGAGGAGCTAAAAAGCCTCTTGATGAAAGTGAAAGAGGAGAGCGAAAAAGTTGGCTTAAAGCTCAACATTCAGAAAGCGAAGATCATGGCATCTGGTCCCATCATTTCATGGGAAATAGTTGGGGAAAGAGTAGAGACAGTGTCAGACTTTTTTTGGGGGGCTCCAAAATCACTGCAGATGGTGATTGCAGCCATGAAATTAAAAGATGCTTACTCCTTGGAAGAAAAGTTATGACCAACCTAGATAGTATATTCAAAAGCAGAGACACTACTTTGCCGACTAAGGTCCGTCTAGTCAAGGCTATGGTTTTTCCTGTGGTCATGTACGGATGTGAGAGTTGGACTGCGAAGAAGGCTGAGCACTGAAGAATTGATGTGTTTGAACTGTGGTGTTGGAGAAGACTCTTGAGAGTCCCTTGGACTGCAAGGAGATCCAACCAGTCCATTCTGAAGGAGATCAACCCTGGGCTTTCTTTGGAATAAATGATGCTAAAGCTAAAGCTCCAGTCCTTTGGCCCCCTGATGCAAAGAGTTGACTCATTGGAAAAGACTCTGATGCTGGGAGAGATTGGGGGCAGGAGGAGAAGGGGACGACCGAGGATGAGATGGCTGGATGGCATCACAGACTCGATGGACGTGAGTCTGAGTGAACTCCAGGAGATGGTGATGGACAGGGAGACCTGGCGTGCTGCAATTCATGGGGTGGCAAAGAGTCGGACATGACTGAGTGACTGAACTAAATTGAACTGAACTGATGGTGTGCTTGCGTGAATGAATGAAATGCCTTGTGCAAAGCAAGTGAGCAACCCTGCTCTGTGGTTCCACAGTGACCTCATACAGCTTATGGCAGAAACCTGTCGGGAGTTTATACTGACCTGTCAATGTCAAGAGACACCCCATGTCTCCTTTGGGAACTGACCAGAAATGGGCAAAGTGTGTGGACCGAACTCTCCTTTCTCAGTCAAACTTTTCAGTCTCTTTGACCATTTCATAACTCCTTGGGAATTAGAAGTGCTAACCTGATCTTTCAGATTAGCAGACTTTCAAGGGACTTGTGATTTATGCTGTTACTGTGTACTATCACTTAGGTCCCAAATTTGGATTGGTAATCAGGAAGTGCCTAGCTTTGCTAGGCATAGAAAGTTTGGAAGACAGATGGAGCTGTAGCTCCAAGAGCATCTCTGAGGTTAAAGGTTATTCAGACTGGAACTACAATGGATTATTTTTTCCCTTTTGTAATGCTGGCTCTTAGTGGACCAGAGGAGACTCTTATAATGGTGTGGTGACGCTTGGAAGGAACATCTCAGTTTTATGTTCATATCATTCTTATTGTGGTCAGGAATATACTCAGGGTTGTGCACTCAGTTGATGAAAATGTTTCCCCCAGCAGTCTTGGCTTGGGAGGCATTCTGGAAGGTTACTCTGATCGCACCCCAGATGGCATCAGAGGCAAGCAAGGTTTTAATGGTAAGGAGCTGGACATCAGTCAGGGATGCCATCAGATCTACCCCTGGTGCATCCCCACCCTGTCTCAGTTGTAGTACCGGGAGGGACGAGTATGTCGCCTGTGTCAGTAAGGGACAGACTAAGTCCGACCAAGAAAGTAAAGCTTTGGTGTAAGGTCTGTCTACACCCCCATCTAGCTCAGGGAGGGATGCCTCCGGTAGAAAGAGGGTGCTGGTCAGTTTTTTTCTCTCTTACAGATGGGAGCTAACAATTCCAGCCTCACTCCTTTGAACTGTATCCTGAAAAACTGGGATAGATTTGATCCCCAGGGCTTAAAGAAGAGACACCTGGTCTTCCTATGTGATATCACATGGCCGTGGGTGGACGGTTGGAGGGTCTCTTAAGTATAATACTGTTTTACAATTAGACCGGTTCTGTAGAAAACAAGGGAAATGGGTGGAAGTAGCATATGTGTTGCCCCTTTTCTCTCTGTGAACTATCCCAGACTTCTGTCCTAAGGATATAAATTTGGGTGTGACACCTTCAGCTCCCTCCTGTCGTCCTACTTTACTAGATGAGATGGGGGACAGGAGACAGATAAAGAAAAGCAGATTTCTCCAATCTATCCCTGGGATCATATGCACAGAGCAGCCAGAGAGACTGAGGAACAGCCACACAATCTGTTCCCTCTTCATGAAGCACCCACCAGGAGAAAAAAATCAGTCTATCAGAGTTAATAAGCCTTTTTCTTATCAAGAAATACCAAGAATCAAGGAGGATCTGAGAGACTATTTAGAGGATCCAGAAAAATATATTAGAGCTTATATTTAGAGCTCTAAATATTAGAGCTGGGTCCTCACCTCTAAAGGTGTTACTTTGCTTTATGACCTTACTTGGAAAGATATGACATATATCTTGGGACAAACACTGATTCACGACTCAAAGACTCGAGTTTTGGGAAAAGTGGTTGCTTATGGAGATAAATGGCTTGGTAATGAATCTGTAGGAAAGAGGGAGGATGAGATAGCTGCCCTCCCCACTGAGGACCGGGTGGGCCCAACTACAGAACTAGACTGGGACTACAACACAGCTAAAAGAAGATGAGATCAGAGTCATTTTGTCAGATGTATTCTTAAAGGACTCAGGCAGGTGTGTGCTAAGCCTTTAAACCATGGCAAATTGGCAGACATAGAACAAGAGGAGAAGGAAGCTCCTGGTAAATTCCTAGACTGAGAGAAGCCCTTTGCAGATTCACTGAGATTGATTCTGAAAGTGAAGAGGGAAAAGTGATCTTAAAGGTTAGATTTCTCACTCAATCAGCTCCAGATATCCACTGTAAGCTATTAAAATGGGCATATGGACCAAATCAGTCTTTAGATAATCTGTTACAACTGGCTCAGACAGCCTATTATGGTAGGGAATATGAGGAAAAGAAAGAAAGGCAGAAAAAGACAAAGGAGCAGGCAGAAGCCCTCGCAATAGCTATGAAAACCATTCTTAAACAGCCTGAGAAAAATGCCCGGAGGGACCCAGGTGAAAAGGTATAGGCATGCTATTACTGTGGAAAGGAGGGGCACCTCAAGCAAGATTGCCCTCAGGCATCCAAACTACCCCGGCTCCATGTCTGGTCTGCAAGGGACCACACTGGAAGAGACTGCCCCCAGAGGTGTAGGTTTCAGGGGTCAGACTCTCAAGACAATCAGGAATGAAGGTGCCCGGGTGTCCCCACACAAGCTCCCATCCCAATTACACCTGAGAAACCCCGCATATTAATAACTGTAGGGGGTCAATCTGTCGATTTTCTTTTAGACACTGGGGCAACTTACTCCGTCCTTACTGAAGCCCCTGGCCCACTTTCTTCTGGATCTGCTTCTGTAATGGGACTGTTTGGATGAGCCAAGAGTTATTATTTTAGTTCTTCTGTAAATTGTGACTTACTCTGTGCTATTTTCACATGTGCTTTTGATCATGCCAGAGTCTCGTCACCCCTTTTAGGGAGAGATATACTGAGCAAAGTCCATGCCTCTGTTTTCATGAATATGGAGACTTCCTTTTCTCTCTAATTGAACAAAATGTAAATCTTAGAGTGTGGGCTGATGGAAACACTGTAGGTCGAAAACAAAATTCTATTCCTGTAGTTGTCACACTCAAAGACTGACACTTATTTCCACATAAGAAGCAGTATCCACTGAATCCTGAGGTTAAGGAAGGGTTTAAACACATCATCAAAAATTTAAAGGAGCAGGTACTATTAATTTCCTATAACAGTCCATACAACACTCCTATTTTTGATATTAAAAAATCAAATGATAAATGGAGACTGGTCCAAGATTTACAAATAATAAATGAGGCTGTAATTCCTTTGCACCTCGTGGTGCCTAATCCTTACACTCTATTGTCTGAAATTCCTGAATGACCCAAATATTTTTCAGTAATTGATTTAAAAGATGTCTTCTATTCAGTGCTTTTGGTGGATGAAAGTCAGTTTCTATTTGCCTTTGAGGACCCTACACAGCCAGCTTCTCAGTTAACCTGGACAGTTTTGCTGCAGGGATTTCATGACTGTCCTCACTTATTTGGATAAAGTTTGTCACAGAATCTACAAAACATTTATAGCTCCAAAGCAGTGGTGTTACAATATGTAGATGATATTTTGCTCTGTGCTGAGACAGAGGAAGCTTGTTCACGAGCCTCAGAAGACTTCTTAAACTTTCTGGCAGGCTGTGGTTACAAGGCATCAAGAGAAAAGCCTCAGCTTTGTCAACAATCTGTTAGATATCTGGGGCTAATCGTATCAGAAGGGAGTAGGGCCACAGGCCCCTAGAGAATTAAACCTAAACTAAATCAACCCCTACCTATGACTTTAAGACAATTGAAAGGATTTTGGGAATCATAGGTTACTGTTGAATTTGGATTCCGGGTTATGGGGAACTTGCCCGGCCTTTATATAAACATACAGTTGAAACTCAGCAGGCCCAACTGGTTTGGTCTCCAGATACTCAAAAGGCTTTTAAGGTTCTTCAGACTGCTCTCCTGCAAGCTCCCACTCTGAGCTTGCCCACAGGGTCAGAATTTAATTTGTTTGTCACTGAAAGAAAAGGTGTGGCCTTGGGAGTTTTGACACAGCCCCGAGGGCCTCTGTTCGGTTCAGTCACTCAGTCGTGTCTGACTCTTTGTGACCCCATGAATCACAACATACCAGGCCTCCCTGTCCATCACCAACACCCAGAGTTCACTCAGATTCATGTCCATTGAGTCAGTGATGCCATCCAGCCATCTCATTCTCTGTCATCCCCTTCTCCTCCTGCCCCCAATCCCTCCCAGCATCAGAGTCTTTTCCAATGAGTCAACTCTTCGCATCAGGGGGCCAAAGGACTGGAGTTTCAGCTTTAGCATCATTCCTTCCAAAGAAATCCCAGGGCTGATCTCCTTCGGAATGGACTGGTTGGATCTCCTTGCAGTCCCAGGAACTCTCAAGAGTCTTCTCCAACACCACAGTTCAAAAGGATCAATTCTTCAGCGCTCAGCCTTCTTCACAGTCCAACTCTCACATCCATACATAACCACAGGAAAAATCATAACCTTGACTAGAGGGGCCATAGTTGGCAAAGTAATATCTCTGCTTTTGAATATACTACCTAGGTTGGTCATAACTTTTCTTCCAAGGAGTAAGCGTCTTTTAATTTCATGGCTGCAATCACCATCTGCAGTGATTTTGGAGTCAAAAAAAAAAAAAAAAAGTCTGACACTGTTTCCACTGTTTCCCCATCTATTTGCCATGAAGTGATGGGACCAGATGCCATGATCTTGATTTTCTGAATGTTGAGCTTTAAGCCAACTTTTTCGCTCTCCTCTTTCACTTTCATCAGGAGGCTTTTTAGTTCCTCTTCACTTTCTGCCATAAGGGTGGTGTATTCTGCATATGTGAGGTTATTGATATTTCTCCTGGCAATCTTGATTCCAGCTTGTGTTTCTTCCAGGCCAGTATTTATCATGATGTACTCTGCATATAAGTTAAATAAGCAGGGTGACAATATACAGCCTTGATGTACTCCTTTTCCTATTTGGAACCAGTGTGTTGTTCCATGCCCAGTTCTAACTGTTGCTTCCTGACCTGCATACAGATTTCTTAAGAGACTGGTCACCAGTAACCTATTGCTTATCTAAGCAAAGAATTGGATGCAATTTCACGTGGGTGGCCACACTATTTAAGAGTAATTGGGGCAGCAACTTTATTAGCACTTGAAGTTTTAAAAATAATTAAAGGGTGACACCTTACTATACTGACTTTTCATGATGTGAGTGGAATCTTAATTTCTAAGGTTAATATTTGGATGACAGAATATTTGGCTTCTTAAATATCAATCATTGTTGTTAGAAGAACGAGTAACTAAGCTTAAACTTTGTGGAAATTTAAATCCTACCACTTTCCTTCCTGAGAAGGAAAATGAAACACCTGATCACGATTGTTCCCAATTCCTAACTTTAAACTATGCAGCTCTGGAAGATCTAATGGATACCTCATTAGACAATCCTGATATGGAAATATTTACAGATGGCAGTTATTTTGTTCAGGATGGAAAGCGTAAAGCAGGTTATGCCGTGGTGACTGCTGAACAGGTTTTAGAAACAAAATCTCTCCCCCAGGGAATCAGTGCTCAGTTAGCGGAGCTTGTGGCTCTGATCCAAGCTCTAAAGTTAAGCAAAGGGCAGCAGGTAAATATCTACACTAATTCTAAGTATGCTTATTTGACTTTACATGTTCTTGCTGCAATATGAAAAGAAAGACAGTTTAAAACTTCAAGAGGAGAACCTATTAAGCATTTCAGAGAGATCGAGAGACTTAACTACTATATATTGTCCTAAAGAAATAGCTGTTATGCATTGCAAAGGACACAACAGGGATGGGAGTAAAGTAGCCAGAGGTAATCAGCTGGTTGACTGTCAAGGCAGAAAAGCAGCACTTTTCAAAACCCGTTCACTACAAACGCCTTTGATCTGGACAGGTCCTGTGGAACATGAAAAACCATAATATACTGAGGGAGAACTAGAAAGATATGAGAAAAGGGGAACAAAGATTACTGAAAAAGGATGGTTACAGTCTGAGGATGGACGATTAATAATTCCTGAAAATGCTCAATGGAAAATTCTTAAGGGTTTACACCAGAGTTTTCATTTGGGTGCACTGAGTACTTCCAGATGGCTTCTCATTTGTTTGAAGGTAAAAATGTAATAAATACTTTAAAGAACATTATCAAAAAGTGTGCGTTTGTCAGAAAAATAACCCAAAGAAAAGCTAGCAAAATCTGGATAACAACGAAGTGGAAAGTATCCTAGATAGGACTGGGAAATTGATTTTACTCATATGCCAAAAGCTAATGGAATTCTTGCTTACAAATTTGGGTGGATACTTTTACTGGATGGATTGAGGCTTTTTCCCTGTCGTAGTGAACAAGTTAAGGAGGTTATAAGGATTTTAATCCATGAAATTATCACCAGGTTTGAGCTGCCATGGAGCCTTCAGAAGGACAATGGCTCCACCTTTAAACTGCTGTAACTCAGGGGGTGTCTAAAGCTCTAGGAATATAATATCACTTACACTGTTCCTGGAGACCCCAATCCTCAAAAAAGATTGAAAAAGCTAATGACATTATCAAAAGACATCTGCACAAATTAATTCAAAAGACGCAAGACATTTGGATTAAAATCCTACCCATAGCTTTAATGAGGGCTCGAACTGTCCCCCTTTGAATGTATTTATGGAAGGCCATTCTTATACACAGACATAGTTATAGACCCTGAAGCCTTGGAATTAACTAGTTATGTAACTCAGCTCTCAGCTTTACAACAGGCATTAACAGAACTCCGGGAGACAACTCCTAACCCAGCCTCTGAGTCAAGCAAGCCTCTATTTGAGCAAGGAACCGAGTTCCTCATAAAAACACTGTGGTCTGGGGGCCTATCCCTTGAGTGCCTCTGGGAAGGCCCTTACCAGGTTATTCTTTCTTCTCTCACAGCTGTCAAAATGCCAGGAATTGATCTGTGGGTACATCATACTTGAGTTAAGAGGTGGCACTCTGACCAGAACTAAGTAACTTCATTTTATGTCTTTACTTTCTATGCTCTGACTTTATACCTTTCAGATGGGCCTGATAATCTATGTGAGCCTATTTCCGCTGACCAAAAATCTTGAGTTTGTGATTTGATCCTCAAGACAATGCCTTCCTGTCCTGGGCTCACTCCTGCACTGCATTCCACAATCAGTCTAACTACTGGGTCTGCAGAGCACTCCCCTCTTCATTAGTGGAAGGCTTCCCATGGTGGACATCTCCACTTCAAGGAAAAGACTTTCTCCCAGTCTGCAAATATCTTCGACAACAATCTCATGTGATGCCTCTTCTTAAACTGATGACATCTAACAACCTTAAGATGGACTGATTTAACTATGGACATAATGTGACTTTTCATTTGGATTTTAACTTGGTTTAATGACTATTTTGTCTTATGTCTGTAACTTTATAATGGAGTTTTCTAACCGTCTAACAACTTTCAAGTTACAAATGGTTGTCCGAGCTCCTACGAGTGCCACAGCCTCCTCCAACTATTACTTGGAGCCCCTGGATCAGAGACCCTCAATACGAGGTTTAGGAGAATATGTTGCCTCACCAATTTAGGGACAGTGCCCCTTATCAGCTCGGAAGAAGTTATGGAATGAACACGACCCCCCTTTCCCTTGGCAACCTAATACTTCTAAAAGAAAAGGGAGTATGAGAAAGTAATTTCCTAGGCAGGTTGATAAGAAGTTTAGGGGTCCCCAAGGAGAGAGGGGTCTGTAATTCTCAAGGAGGAAGAAAGGACAAACTTTCTTTTTTTTCCCTCTACATTCCTTAGGACTATATAACATTAATGTATCTTGCTTGAGGACAGTCTCTGGAAAAAACCTTCTGGCTAATCCTGTTGAAGGTCAGGAACAGTAGCAGTAAGGAGATACCCCTCGTCCAAGGTAAGGAGCAGTGGCTGGGCTTTGCTGGAGTAGCCGTGAAGAGATACCCTATGCCCAAGGTAAGAGAAACCCAAGTAAGATGGTAGGCATTGCAAGAGGGCATCAGAGGGCAGACACACTGAAACTATACTCACAGAAAACTAGTCAATCTAATCACACTAGGACCACAGCCCTGTCTAACTCAGTGAAACCAAGCCATGCCTGTGGGGCAACCCAAGACAGGCAGGTCATGGTGGAGAGGTCTGAAAGAATGTGGTCCATGGAGAAGGGAATGGCAAGCCACTTCAGTATTCTTGTCTTGAGAACCCCATGAACAGTATGAAAAGGCAAAATGATAGGATACCGTAGATGTCCAATATGCTACTGGAGATCAGTGGAGAAATAACTGCAGAAAGAATGAGGGGATGGAGCCAAAGCAAAAACAATACCCAGTTGTGGAGGTGATTGGTGATAGAAGTAAGATTTGATGCTATAAAAAGCCATATTGCATAGGAACCTGGAATGTCAGGTCCATGAATCAAGGCAAATTGGAAGTGGTCAAACAAGAGATGGCAAGGTTGAACGTCGACATTCTAGAAATCAGCGAACTAAAATGGACTGGAAAGGGTGAATTTAACTCAGATGACCATTATGTCTACTACTGTGGGCAGGAATTCCTTAGAAGAAATGGAGTAGCCATCATGGTCAACAAAACAGTCCGAAATGCAGTACTTGGATGCAATCTCAAAAACGACAGGATGATCTCTGTTCGTCTCCAAGGTAAACCATTCAATATCACAGTTATCCAAGTCTATGCCCCAACCAGTAACGCTGAAGAAACTGAAGTTGAAAGGTTTTATGAAGACCTACAAGACCTTTTAGAACTAACACCAAAAAAAGATGTCCTTTTCATTATAGGGGACTGGAACGCAAAAGTCGGAAGTCAAGAAACACCTGGAGTAACAGGGAAATTTGACCTTGGAATGCGGAATGAAGCAGGGCAAAGACTAATATCAGGGCAAAGACTAATATAGAGTTTTGCCAAGAAAATGCACTGGTCATAGCAAACACCCTTTTAAAACAACAGAAGAGAAGACTCTACACACGGACATCACCAGATGGTCAACAATGAAATCAGATTGACTATATTCTTTGCAGCCAAATAAGGAGAAGCTTTATACAGTCAACAAAAACAAGACCAGGAGCTAACTGTGGCTCAGATCATGAACTCCTTATTATCAAATTCAGACTCAAATTGAAGAAAGTAGGGAAAACCGCTAGGTCATTCAGGTATGACCTAAATCAAAGCCCTTATGATTATACAGTGGAAGTGAGAAATAGATTTAAGGGCCTAGATCTGATAGAGTGTCTGATAAACTATGGAATGAGGTTCGTGACATTGTACAGGAGACAAGGATCAAGACCATCCCCATGGAAAAGAAATGTCAAAAAGCAAAATGGTTTTCCAGGAAGGCCTTACAAATAGCTGTGAAAAGAAGAGAGGTGAAAAGCAAAGGAGAAAAGGAAAGATATAAGCATCTGAATGCAGAGTTCCAAAGAATAGCAAAAAGAGATAAGAAAGCCTTCTTCAGTGATCAATGCAAAGAAATAGAGGAAAAGATCAAAATGGGAAAGACTAGAGATCTCTTTAAGAAAATTAGAGATACCAAGGGAATATTTCATGCAAAGATGGGCTCGATAAAGGACAGAAATGGTCTGGACCTAACAGAAGCAGAAGATATTAAGAATAGGTGGCAAGAATACACAGAAGAACAGCACAAAAGAGATCTTCACGACCCAGATAACCATGATGATGTGATCACTAATCTAGAGGCAGACATCCTGGAATGTGAAGTCAAATGAGCCTTGGAAAGCATCACTATGAACAAAGCTAGTGGAGCTGATGGAATTCCAGTTGAGCTGTTTCAAATCCTGAAAGATGATGCTGTGAAAGTGCTGCACTCAATATGCCAGCAAATTTGGAAAACTCAGCAGTGGCCACAGGACTGGAAAAGGCCAGTTTTCATTCCAATCCCAAAGGAAGGCAACGCCAAAGAATACTCAAACTACCACATAAATGCACTCATCTCACATACTAGTAAAATAATGCTCAAAATTCTCCAAGCCAGGCTTCAGCAATATGTGAACCGTGATTTCCCTGATATTCAAGCTGCTTTTAGAAAAGGCAGAGAAACCAGAGATCAAATTGCCAACATCCACTGGATCATGGAAAAAGCACGAGAGTTCCAGAAAAAACATCTATTTCTGCTTTATTGACTATGCCAAAGCCTTTGACTGTGAGGATCGCAATAAACTGTGGAACATTCTGAAAGAGATGTGAATGCCAGACCACCTGACCTGCCTCTTGAAAAATCTATATGCAGGTCAGGAAGCAACAGTTACAGTTCGACATGGAAGAACAGACTGGTTCCAAATTGGAAAAGGAGTACGTCAAGGCTGTATATTGTCACCCTGCTTATTTAACTGATATGCAGAGTACATCATGAGAAATGCTGGACTGGAAGAAACACAAGCTGGAATCAAGATTGCTGGGAGAAATATCAATAACCTCAGATATGCAGATGACACCACCCTTATGGCAGAAAGTGAAGAGGAACTAAAAAGCTCTTGATGAAAGTGAAAGAAGAAAGCGAAAAAATTGGCTTAAAGCTCAACATTCAGAAAACAAAGATCATGGCATCTGGTCCCATCACTTCATGGGAAATAGATGGGGAAACAGTGGAAACAGTGTCAGACTTTATATTTTGGGGGCTCCAAAATTACTGCAGATGGTGACTGCAGCCATGAAATTAAAAGACGCTTACTCCTTGGAAGAAAAGTTATGACCAACCTAGACAGTATATTCAAAAGTAGAGACATTACTTTGCCAACTAAGGTCTTTCTAGTCAAGGATATGGTTTTTCCTGTGGTCATGTATGGATGTGAGAGTTGGACTGTGAAGAAGGCTGAGCACTGAAGAATTGATGCCTTTGAACTGTGGTGTTGGAGAAGACTCTTGATAATCCCTTGGACTGCAAGGAGATCCAACCAGTCCATTCTGAAGGAGATCAGCCCTGGGATTTCTTTGAAAGGAATGATGCTAAAGCTGAAACTCCCGTAATTTGGCCACCTCATGCGAACAGTTGACTCATTGGAAAAGACTCTGATGCTGGGAGGGATTGGGGGCAGAAGGAGAAGGGGATGACCAAGGATGAGATGGCTGAATGGCATCACTGACTTAATGGCCGTGAGTCTGAGTGAACTCCAGGAGATGGTGATGGACAGGGAGGCCTGGTGTGCTGCGATTCACGGGGTCGCAAAGAGTCGGACACGACTGAGTGACTGATCTGAACTGAACTGAATCCTGTTATCTTAAAATGTAAATTATGGGAGTAGGTCTAGTGAGGTCTTTACAACCTCCAGACATTCTTTTGATTCACTGTAATAGCTAATTAGAGAGGGGTACTCTCTTTGCCCCATTCTGATTTATATGTCAGAAGCTTTCTCTATCTCCTTTATATTTTAATAACACTTTATTCCACAAAATCTCTCAATGATCAAGCCTTGTCTCTGGCCCAGGATTGAATTCCTCTCCCCTGGAGACCAATAATCCCAGCGTCTTCGCATCGTTCGATAACAACCTTTCAAGGGGGAAGGTGGATACAGAAATCCAAGAGTTGTATAGTTACTGAAGAGAAAATTTAAAAATCAAGCTTCATATATCAATTTCATTCAAGCAAAAAAATATATTTGTGAATTTGAAGCCAATTCATTTCAGATTACATAATCAGAGGAACAAGAGGAAAAAGGATGAAGAAAGCCTATGAGACTTTCAGAAACCATCAAGTAAATCAATATATGCACAATAAGAGTACCAGAAGTAAATAAGAAAAAGGATAAAAGTTTATTAAAATAAGCTACTCTAAGATAAAATAATGGCTGAAATATATAAATATTGAGAGATAAATGGACATTCATATTCACATGAACCCACAAATATGTTAAACCTGAAGAGGTCTATATAAGAAACATTATTATTAAATTGTCAAAAGTCAAAGACAAAGAGAAAATTTTTAAAATTACAGGAGAAAAATGACTCATCACAAATTTAGGAAAGCCATTAATAGAATATATACATTTTTCTCTGCAAAAATCTTGCAGGCCAGGAGAAAGTGGAATAATCAATCAAAGTATTGAAAGGAAAATAACCACAAAATAAGTATACTGTAAATGACAAAACTGTTCTTCAAAAAGAGGAGAGATAAATATCTTTCTAAAAAAAACAAAAATTGGAGTTGGTCACCATCAGATCTGCTCTACAAGAACTTCTAAGAGGAGTTCTTCAAATGGAAATGTATGGTTCTTCAAATTGAAATGAGTACTTCAAAATGAAATGAATATCTGTGGTCAAATATTGGTTCCTAGTAGTGGTCCATGGTATGTCAGAGTTTATGACAGGATTCTCCTGTCAGTCAGCGAGTGAAGTTAGGACTTCTGCATTGAGTGAGTTAGCTGGATGAGTTGCCTGATCAGATGTGGGCACTGGAAGAAATTTTCATATTTCAGCAAAATGAAAGAATATAAAGGTATAAATATACCATTGCAACAAAAATAATAAAATACCTAGGAATAAACCTACCTAAGGAGACAAAGGAGTTGCATACAGAAAACTATAAGATACTAATCAAAGAAATCAAAAACAACATAAACAGATGGAGGGATATTCCATGGTCCTGGGTTGAAAGGATCCATACTATGGAGATGATTATACTACCAAATAAAATCTACAGATTCAATGCAATCTCTATCAAATTACCAATGGCATTTTTCACAGAACCAGAACAAAAAAAAAAATTCACAATTTGAATGGAAACACAAAAGACCCCGAATATCTTGAGAAAGAAGAATGGAGCTGGAGGAATCAACTTAGTTGATTTCAGACTATAATACAAAGAAACAGTCATCAAGACAGTATGGTACTGGCACAAAAGCATAAATATAGACCGGTGGAACAGGATAGAAAACCCAGAGATAAACCCACACACTTTAGGAACTTTATCATTGACAAAGGAGGCAAGAATATACAAAGATAATGTGCCCGTAGGTATGTGGGTTTGTCTCTGGGTTTTCCATCTTGTTCCATTGGTCTATAATTCTGTTTTTGTGCCAGTGTCTTGATGACTGTAGCACTGTAGTGTTGTCTGAAATCAGGTAAGTTATGGCAAACCATTCCAGTATTCTCGCCTGGATAATTCCATGGATAGAGGAGCCTGGTGGACTACAGTTTGTGTGATCACAAAGAGTCAGACACAAATGAGCATATAACACTTTTTTACTTTCAATAAGTGGTGCTGGGAGAACTGGATAACTATGTGTAAAAGAATGAAATTAGAACACTTTCTTACACCATAAACAAGGATAAACTCGAAATGGATTAAATACCTAAATGTAAGACCAGAAACTATAAAACTCTTAGAAGAAAATATAGGCAGAACAATGTATGACATAAAGCATAGCAAGATCTTTTGTGACTCACCTCCTAGAGAAATGGAAATAGAAACAAAAATAAACAAGTGGGACCTAATTAAATTTTAAAACTTTTGCACAGCTAAGGAAACTGTATAAAAGGTGAAATGACAATCCTCAGAACGGGAGAAAATAACAGCAAATGAAACAACTGATGAAAGATTAATTTACAAAATATACAAGCAGCTCATACAACTGAATACCAGAAAAACAAACAACTCAATCAAGAAGTGGGCAAAAAATCTAAACAGATTTCTCCATAAAAGACATACAGATGGCTAACAAACACATGAAGAGATGCTCAATATCACTCATTATTAGAGAAATGCAAATCAAAATTATAATGAGGTATCACTTCACACTGGTCTGAATGGCCATCCTCAAAACAATCCACAAACAGCAAGTGCTCGAGTCGGTGTGGAGAAAAGGGAAACCTCTTGCACTGCTGATGGGACTGTAAGTTGATACACCCACTATGGAAGAAGTATGGAGTTTCCTTAAAAAACTGGCAATTAAATAGAAAATGTTATAGGACTTTCCTATGAGTAACAAAAGTTTGAGTAACTTAAACACTGATTTGTCATTTCATTTACCTTGCTAACATTTCTGTGACATATATTGGGGGAATGTTCATTTGAAATTATAAAAATAAGTGTATATAGATTTATTCCATTTGTGTGATGAATAAAGTAGTATGTACAGAATAACAATCTTACCACTCTCCTGATCCTGTAAAGGTTTGTAGCCAGTAGGTCTTGAATATTATCCATAATGTCTTGATCCTGAGGTGAAGCAGATGGGACTGACTTGGCTGTTCCATGACAGCGGCTGAAAAAAATACCTGGATTCATTATAGGCATTCACCATATAAATATATTTTCATAAATGCATTCATCAAAGCTAAAACATTAATACATGCATTACAAAGATGGTCTGAAAGACTAATTGAGGTTGAGATAGAGAGGGAGACTCACTGAAAAGAAGAAATATGAACTTTAAGTGTAGCAAATTCAGACATTCAGGGACTTTCTACTTCTAAGTCAGTTTATCTCAATATTGGACTAAAAATATTTCAAAGGACAGTTCTGTTTGTGAGTACTAAAATTTTTATAATCCATACCCGTGTTCACTCTATACACAACCAAACAAGTATGCATAAATTGCTGAAAAGGTTTCCTCAAAATGACTTTAATAAAGATATAAATTGAATATCTGCTGAAATTTAAGTTAAAGTGCTTACTCACTCATTATTCAAGGAAAACTGCAGATCAATTTAATTATGATAACTGAGGCTAGCCATCCGAATTATGCTGTTTCATAGTAGCATTTCAAATGGCTTTGAGGCTTTTCTTTTATTTCCATTTTAAGTAGTTCAGGAGCATTAAATACATTCACAGCTCTCGCAACAATCACCACCATTTATCATCTGAACTTTTTCATCTTTCCCAACTGACAGTCTGTACCCATTAAAAAATAACTCTTCATTCTCACCTTTCTCTAGCTCTGGAAAACACTGTTCTACTTTCTGTCTATGAATTTGCCTATTTTAGGTAAAGCTGATGGTGTAGAGGGACATGCACTCATCTTCTGTGAGAACTCCAGAATCTCTGCTGAATAATTATGGACAGGAGATTGTTGGACCACACCAAAAAAAGCTACCCTATGTCCAAGAGCAAAGGAGAAGCCCCAATAAGACTGTTCAGTTAAGTTCAGTTCAGTTGCTCAGTCGTGTCTGATTCTTTGCAACCCCATGAATTGCAGCACGCCAGGCCTCCCTGTCCATCACCAACTCCTGGAGTTCACTCAGACTCACGTCCATCGAGTCTGTGATGCCATCCAGCCATCTCATCCTCGGTCATCCCCTTCTCCTTCTGCCCCCAATCCCTCCCAGCATCAGAGTCTTTTCCAATGAGTCAACTCTTCTCATGAGGTGGCTAAAGGACTGGAGTTTCAGCTTTAGCATCATTTCTTCCAAAGAAATCCCAGGGCTGATCTCCTTCAGAATGGACTGGTTGGATCTCCTTGCAGTCCAAGGGATTCTCAAGGGTCTTCTCCAACACCACAGTTCAAAGGCATCAATTCTTCAGTGCTCAGCCTTCTTCACAGTCCAACTCTCACATCCATACATGACCACAGGAAAAACCAGAGCCTTGACTAGACGGACCTTAGTCAGCAAAGTAATGTCTCTGCTTTTGAATACACTGTCTAGGTTGGTCATAACTTTTCTTCCAAGGAGTAAGCGTCTTTTAATTTCATGGCTGCAGTCACCATCTGCAGTGATTTTGGAGCCCAAAAAAATAAAGTCTGACACTGTTTCCACTGTTTCCCCATCTATTTCCCATGAAGTGATGGGACCAGATGCCATGATCTTCGTTTTCTGAATGGTGAGCTTTAGGCCAACTCTTTCACTCTCCACTTTCACTTTCATCAAGAGCTTTTTAGTTCCTCTTCACTTTCTGCCATAAGGGTGGTGTCATCTGCATATCTGAGGTTATTGATATTTCTCCCAGCAATCTTGATTCCAGCTTGTGTTTCTTCCAGTCCAGCATTTCTCATGATGTACTCTGCATATCAGTTAAATAAGCAGGATGACAATATACAGCTTTGACATACTCCTTTTCCTATTTGGAACCAGTCTGTTGTTCCACGTCCAGTTCTAACTGTTGCCTCCTGACCTGCATACAGATTTCTCAAGAGGCAGGTCAGGTGGTCTGGTATTCCCATCTCTCTCAGAATTTTCCAAAGTTTATTGTGATCCACACAGTCACAGGCTCTGGCATAGTCAATAAAGCAGAAATAGATGTTTTTCTGGAACTTTCCTATTTTTTCAATGATCCAGTGGATGTTGGCAATTTGATCTCTGGTTCCTCTGCCTTTTCTAAAACCAGCTTGAACATCTGGAAGTTCACAGTTCAGGTATTGCTGAAGGTTGGCTTGGAGAATTTTGAGCATTACTTTACTAGCATGTGAGATAGGTGCATTTGTGTGGTAGTTTGAGCATTTTTTGGCATTGCCTTCCTTTGGGATTGGAATGAAAACTGACCTTTTCCAGTCCTGTGGCCACTGCTGAGTTTTCCAAATTTGCTGGCATATTGAGTGCAGCACTTTCACAGCATCATCTTTCAGGATTTGAAACAGCTCAACTGGAATTCCATCAGCTCCACTAGCTTTGTTCGTAGTGATGCTTTCCAAGGCCCACTTGACTTCACATTCCAGTATGTCTGGCTCTAGATGAGTGATTACACCATCATGATTATCTGGGTCATGAAGATATTTTTTGTACAGTTTTTCTGTGTGTTCTTGCCACTTCTTCTTAATATCTTCTGCTTCTGTTAGGTCCAGACCATTTCTGTCCTTTATCGAGCCCATCTTTGCATGAAATGTTCCCTTGGTGTCTCTAATTTTCTTGAAGAGACCTCTAGTCTTTCCCATTTTGTTCTTTTCTTCTATTCTTTGCATTGATTGCTGAAGAAGCCTTTCTAGAAGGGGAAAAATTGCATTTAGACTAGAGCCCCATATTTTCCAGAAACACTTGGACAGCACAGACAAACCTTGTGCACACCAGGAACTATAGACCCCATAGAGACTGCACCAGACCTGCCTTTGAGTGTTTCCGTGTCTCCTGCAGGGGCACGGGTCAGCAGTGGCCTCTCACAGGGACACTATCTCTGGCTGCAGCAGGCCTGGGAGGCATGGCATATGGAATAAGTCCTCTGGAGGAAGTTGCCATTAACCTCACCATGGAGCCATTGAGCAGATGGCCCACAAACTGGAAAACAATTATATCAAAGAAGTTCTCTCACTGTTATAAAAGTACTAGGACCCACAACAAATTTCCCAACCTGGGGATCTGACAAAGGGATGAGAAGCCCCAGGGAATTTGTCTTTGGAGGCCAGTGGGATTTGATTACAGAACTTCTACAGCACTGGGGAAACAGACACAGTCAAAACCTTGTTCACACCAGGGCCCTGGAGAAAGGAGCAGTGACCTCAGAAACTGGTCATGGCTTGCCTATGAGTGTGCAAAAGTCTCCAGTGGTGGCATGGGTCAACAGAGGCCTGCTGTTGGGTCAGGGGCACTGAATACAACAATCCTGGCAGAATTTATTTGAAGGATGTCACTATTACCATAGTTTGGCCTCAGGCCAAACAACAGGAAGGAACACAGCCTTGTCCATCAACAGAAAATTGGATTAAAGATTTACTGAGCATGGTCTCACCCATCAGAACAAGACCCAGATTTCCCCACATCAGTCGATCCCATCAGGAAGCTTCTACAAGCCTCTTATCCTTACCCATCAGAGGGCAGATAGAATGAAAATCACAATCACAGAAAAATAACCAAACTGATCACATGGATCACAGCCTTGTCTAGGTCAATGAAATATGAGCCATGTCGTGTAGAGCCACCCAAGACAGACAGGTCGTGGTGGAGAATTCTGATAAAATGTGGCCCACTGGAGAAGGGAACGACAAAGCGTTTCAATATTCTTACCTTGGGAACCCCGTGAACAGTATGAAAAGCCAAAAAGATATGACACTAAAAGATGAAATCCCCAAGTGTGTAGGTGGCCAATTTACTACTGGAAAGCTATGGTTTGTCAAGAAATCATGTATGGATGTGAGAGCTAGACTAAAAAGAAAGCTGAGTACTGAAAAATTGATTCTTTTGAACTGTGGTGTTGGAGAAGACTCTTGAGAGTCCCTTGGACTACAAGGAGATCAAACCAGTCAATCCTAAAGGCAATCAATCCTGAATATTCATTGGAAGGGCTGATGCTAAGGCTGAAACTTCAATACTTTGGCTACCTGATATGAAGAACTGACTCATTGGAAAACACCCTGATACTGGGAAAGGTTGAAGGCGGGGTGAAGGGAACAACAGAGGATGAAATGGTTGGATGGTATCACTGACTCGATGGACATGATTTTGAGCAAGCTCTGGGTGTTGGTAATGCACAAGGAAGCCTGGCATGCTGCAGTCCATGGGGTTGCAAAGAGTCAGATACGACTGAGTGAATGAACTAAACTGAAGAGTGGAGAAATAACTCCAGAAAGAATGAAAAGATGAAACCAAAGCAAAAACCATCCCAGTTGTGAAGGTGACTGTGATGGAAGTAAAGTTTTATGTTGTAAAGAAGAATATCGCATAAGAACCTGGAATGTTAGGTCATGAATAAAGATAAATTGGAAGTGGTCAAACAGGAGATGGCAAGAGTGAACACGGATATTTTAGGAATCAGTGAACTGCAATGCACCAGAATGGGAAAATTTTATTCAGATGACCCTTATATCTACAATTTTGGGCAAGTATCCCTTAGAGGAAATGAAGTTGCCTTCATAGTCAACAAATTATTCTGAGATGCAGTACCTGTTTGCAATCTCAAGAGTGATAGAATGATCCCTGTTCATTTCCAGGCAAACCATTCAATATCACCATAGTCTAAGACTATGCCCCAACCACTAATGCTAAAAATGCTTACCAGTCCTATGATGACCTCCAGTACCTTCTAGAACTAACACCAATAAAGATGTCCTTTTCATCATAGTGGACTGGAATGCAAAAGTAGGAGATCAAGAGCTACCTGGTGTAACAGGAAAGTTTGGCCTGGAATACAAAATGAAACAGGTCAAAGGCTAATAGGGTTTTGCCAAGAGAACACATTGGTCACAGAAAATACACTCCTCCAACAACACAAGAGAAGACTTGGACATCACCAGATGGTTAAAACCAAAATCTTATTAATTATATTCTGACCTCAGATATACAGATGACACCAACCTTATAGCAGAAATGAAGAAATATTAAGAAAAGATGGCAAGAATACACAGAGGAACTACACAAAATATTCTTAGTGACATAGATAACCACTATGGTGAAATCACTCATCTAGAGCCAGACATCCTGGACTGTGAAGTCAAGTGGGCCTTGGAAAGCATCACTACGAACAAAGCTAGTGGAGCTGATGGAATTCCAGTTGCGCTATTTCAAATCCTGAAAGATGATGCTGTTAAACTGCTGCACTCCATATGCCAGCACATTTGGAAAACTCAGCAGTGACCATAGGACTGGAAAATGTCAGTTTTCATTTCAATCCCAAAGAAAGGCAATGTCAAAGATTGTTCAAGCTACCACACAATTGTGCTCATCTCAAATGCTAGCAAAATAATACCCCAAATTCTCCAAGCTAGTCTTCAACAGTACATGAACCAAAAAATTCCAGATGTTCAAGCTGGATTTAGGAATGGCAGAGGAACCAGAGATCAAGTTGTCAACCTCTAATGGATCATAGAAAAAGCAAGAGAATTCCAGAAAAACATATATTTCTGTTGTATTGACTATGCCAAAACCTTTCATTGTACTGATAAAAACAAACTGTGGAAAATTCTTAAAGAGATAGGAATAGCAGACTGCCTTATTTGCCTCATGAGAAATCTATGTGGAGGTCAAGGATCAATGGTTAGAACCGGACATGGGACAACAGACTGGTTCCAAATTGGGAAAGGAGTACATCAAGGCTCTCTATTGTCACCTTGCTTATTTAACTTACATGAAGAATATATCATGTGAAACGCCAGGCTTGGATGAAGCACAAGCTAGATTCAAGATCACTGGGAGGAATATAAATATCCTCAGATACGCAGATGACACCATTCTTAGCCTGAAAGTGAAGAACTTAAGAGACTCTTGTTGAAGGTGAAAGAAGAGAGTGACAATGCTGGCGAAAAACTCAACATACAAAAAATAGCGGAGGTGGTCCTAAGATGGCAGAGGAATAGGATGGGGAGACCACTTTCCCCCTACAAATTCATCAAAAGAAAATTTGAACGCTGAGTAAATTCCACAAAACAACTTCTGAATGCCGGCAGAGGACATCAGGCACCCAGAAAAGCAGCCCATTTTCTTCAAAAGGAGGTAGGAAAAAATATAAAAGACAAAAAAAGAGACAAAAGAGGTAGGCATGAAGCTCCATCCCAAGAAAGGGGTCTTAAAAGGAGAGAAGTTTACGAACACCACCACCGAGCCTGTGGTGAGCCTTGGAAGCACAGAGGGCAACATAACAGGGAGGAAAAATAAATAAATAACTTAAACCAACAGATTACGAGCCCAACAGTAACTCCCCCAGCAGAGAAGCAGCACAGACGCCTGTACCCACCACTAGCAAGTGGTGGCTGGGCAGCGAGGCGCAGGCTGCATTGCTTAGAGTAAGGATCTGGCCTAAATGCCCCAAGAGCAATCTGAATGAACTAACTTGGGCTACAAACCAGACTGTGGGATAACTACCATGAGAAAAGCCAGCCCTAACCTAAGAAACCACCAGGCCCACACACAGAACAAAGGACTGAACAGAGGTAGCCGGCTGCAGACCATCCCCCTCTAGTGACAGGCAGCCAGAACTGGAAGGGGGCAATTGCAGCCCCAGAGAGACATTATCTACAAAACTGTAAGCAGGCTTCTTTGCTAACTAAGACTTCTTGGGGTTCTGGACGGTCAACATCCGCCTGAGAAGGTGCGCCAGTTGTACACCCAGAAAACCAAGCAGCAGGGATGGGGGAGGTGATAAGTCGCAGCTACTGTGCTCGCCAAACACCTCATCACCTGAGCTGCTCGGACCTGGGAAGGGCACAAAATGCAGGACCAACCGAGTCTGCGCCTCTGAGGACTACACGAGTGCATGAACCTGAGCGGCTTAGACCTGAGAGGTGCATACAGCCCAGGGCCAGCCTCCGACGGTTCCTGGTAGAGCAACCTGGAGCCTGAGCAGTGTGGGCAGGGAGGGTACATGTGCCGTGAGCAGAGGCAGGCCCAGTGTGGCTGAGGCACTGTGAGCACACACCAGTGTTATTTGTTTGCAGGGTCCCTCCCTCCCCACAGTGCGACTGAACAAGTGAGCCTAAAAAAAGTGTCTACCACCGCCCCCTTTGTGTCAGGGCGGAAATCAGACACTGAAGAGACCAGCAAAGAGAAGAAGCTAAAACAGAGGGAACCACCTTGGAAATGACAGGTGCAATAGATTAAAACCCTGTCGTTAGTAGTGACTACATGGGGAGGGGCCTACAGATCTTGAGAAATATAAGCCAGACCAAGGAACTTTCCAAAAATGAACTGACCCCACAATACCCACAACAACACCAGAGAAAGTCCTAGATATATTTTTACTATTTTTACCATTATTTTTTTAAATTTTTATTTTATTTTTTAAATTTTAAGTCCTCTATTACCCCTTTAATTTTCACTTTTATAACCTACTATTACTATGCAAAAGCAAACTTCATATATATATATATAGTAATTTTTGTGACTTTTTTTTTTCTCCTTCTTTGTTTTTCTTCCTTTCTTTAATATTGTATTTTTGAAATTTCAAACTCTACTCTAGATTTTTAATCTTGGCTTTTTGGTATTTGTTATCAATTTTTTACCTTTAAGAACCCAATCTTCAGGGGCGGTCCTAAGATGGCAGAGGAATAGGATGGGGAGACCACTTTCTCCCTCACAAATTCCTCAAAAGAACATTTCAACGTTGAGCAAACTCCACAAAACAACTTCTGAATGCTGGCAGAGGACATCAGGCACCCAGAAAAGCAGATCATTGTCTTCAAAAACAGGTAGGAAAAAATATAAAAGATGAAAAAAGAGACAAAGGAGGTGAGGAGGGAGCTCCGTCCCGGAAAGGGAAGCCCATCACGGGAAGGGAATTTTAAGAAAAGAGGTTTCCAAACACCAGGAAACACTCTCCCTGCCGAGTCTGTGGCGAGCCTTGGAAGTACAGAGGGCAACATAACAGGAAGGAAAAATAAATAAATAATTTAAACCAACAGATTACAAGCCCAACAGTAACTCTCCCAGTGGAAAAGCAGCACAGATGCCTGCATCCGCCACTAACAAGTGGGGGCAGGGCAGGGAGGCGCAGGAGGTACGGGCTCTAGTGCTTTGTAAGAATCAGGCAGGAACGCCCTGCACATAACCAGAACGAACTAACTTGGGCTAGCAAACCAGACTGTGGGAATAGCTACCACGAGAAAAGCTCGATCATAAGACACCGCCAGGACCGCGCACAGAACAAAGGATGGAATGGAAATAGCCGGCTGCAGACCATCCCACGCCGGGGACAGGCAGCCAGAGCCGTAAGGGCTAGAGAGGGGCAATCACAGCCCCGGAGAGACTTTACCTACCAAACTGCAAGCAAGCTTCTTTACTAAGACTTCTGGGGGTTCTGGACAGTCACCATCTGCCTCACAAGGGGCATGAGCGGTACACCCAGAAAACTGAGCAGCAGAGACAGGGAAGGCGACAAGTTTGGTGACCGTGCTCACCAAACTCCTGAGCTACTCGGACCTGGAAAGGGCAAAAAACGCAGTCCCAACTGAATCTGCGCCTCTGAGGGCTACCTGAGTGCCGAACCTGAGAGGCTTAGTCCAGAGTGGTGCACGCAGCCTAGGGCCGGCTTCAGACGGTTCCCAGCCGAGCATAGTAGAGCCGGAGCAGTTTGTGCGCTGCAAACAGGGACAGGCCCAGTGAGGCTGAGACACTGTGTGCACAGCACAGTGCTATTTGTTTGCAGCATCCCTCCCTCCACACAGCGTGACTGAACAAGTAAGCCTAAAAAAAAAAAAGTGTCCACCACCGCCCCCCTGTGTCAGGATGGAAATCAGACACTGAACAGACCAGCAAACAGAAGTTAAACAGACGGAACCGCCTTGGAAGTGACCCCACATTGCCCACAACACCAGAGAAAGGGCCAGATATATCTTTACTATTTTTACAATCATTCCTTTTTTTTTTTCCTTTTTTGTTTGTTTGTTTGTTTGTTTTTTGTTCATGCTCTTGTGGGGTTGTTTTTTCTTCTTTTCTTTTTCTTTTTTTTTCTTTCTCTAACTTTTTAAAATTGTTAAGTCTTCTATTTCTCCTCTCATTTTTATTTCTATAACCTACAATTACTTTTCAAAAAAAAAAAGACTCTATTTTTTAAAGCAAACAACAGATATAGTCTTTGTGTGGTTGTTGTCGTTTTTTTAATAATTCTTGTGGCTTTGTTTTTTTTTTGTTGTTGTTGTTGTTGTTGTTGTTTTTTGGTTTTCTTGGTTTTTTTTTCTTTTTTCTTTTACCCTTCTTCTTTTCTTTAATATTGTATTTTTGAAAACCCAAACTCTACTCTAGATTTTTAATCTTTGCTTTTTTTGTTTTTGTGGTCATTTTTGTACATTTAAAAACACAAACTTCACTACCCAATTTTACCTGAGAGTGCCGTTACTGGCTTGACCACTCTCTCCTCCTTTGGACTCTCCTTTTTCTCCACCAGGTGGCCTCTGTCTCTTCCCTCCCCCTTCTCTTCTCTATCCAACTCTGTGAATTTCTGTGTGTTCCAGACGGTGGAGAACACCAAAGGAACTGGTTACCGGATGGATTTGTCTCTCTCCTTTTCATTTCCCTCTTTTATCCTTCTGGCCACCTCTGTCTAATTCCTCCCTCTCCTCTTCCCTATTTATCTCCGTGAATACCTCTGAGTCCAGACTATGGAGCACATATAAGGAAATGATTACTGGCTAGCTTTCTCTCTCCTCTTTTGATCTCACCACATCTCATTCCAGTCACCTCTAACTACCCTCTCCCTCTTCTCTTCTCCATGTAACTCAGTGAACCTCTCTGGGTGTCCCTCAATGTGGAGAAACTTTTCATCTTTAACCTAGATGTTTCATCATTGGTGCTGTATAGATGGAGAAGTCTTGAGGCTACTGTAAAAATAAAACTGAAAACCAGAAGCAGGAGGCTTAAGTCCAAAGCCTGAGAACATCAGAGAACTCCAGAATTCAGGGAACATTAATAAATAGGAGCTCATCAAACACCTCCATACCTACACTGAAACCAAGCTCCACCCAAGGGCCAACAAGTTCCAGAGCAAGACATACAACACAAATTCTCCAGCAACACAGGAACACACACCTGAGCTTCAATATACAGGCAGCTCAAAGTTACTCCAAAACCATTGACAACTCATAACCCATTACTGGTCATTCCACTGCACTCCAGAGAGAAGAAACCCAGCTCCACCCACCAGAATTCCAACACAAGCCTCCCTAAACAGGAAATCTTGACAAGCCACTGATACAATCCCACCCACTGAAGAAGCTCCATAATAAAGAGAACTCCACAAATTCCCAGAATATAGAAAGGCCACCCCAAACGCAGCAATATAACCAAGATGAAGAGATAGAGGAATACTCAGAAGGTAAAGGGACAGGAAAAATGCCCACCAAACCAAACAAAAGAGGAAGAGATAGGGAATCTACCTGAGAAAGAATTCCAAATATTGATAGTGAAACTGATCCAAAATCTTGGAATCAAAATGGAATCACAGATAAATAGCCTGGAGACAAGGATTGAGAAGATGCAAGAAAGGTTTAACAAGGACCTAGAAGAAACAAAAAAGAGTCAATATATAATGAATAACACAATAAATGAGATCAGAAACACACTGGAGGCAACAAATAGTAGAATAATGGAGGCAGAAGATAGGATTAGTGAAATAGAAGATAGAATGGTAGAAATAAATGAATCAGAGAGGAAAAAAGAAAAACGAATTAAAAGAAATGAGGACAATCTCAGAGACCTCCAGGACAATATGAAACGATCCAACATTGGAATTATAGGAGTCCCAGAAGAAGAAGACCAAAAGAAAACCATGAGAAAATCCTTGAGGAGATAACAGATGAAAACTTCCCTAAAATGGAGAAGGAAATAATCACCCAAGTCCAAGAAACCCAGAGTCCCAAACAGGATAAACCCAAGGCGAAACACCCAAGACACATAATAAAATTAACAAAGATCAAACACAAAGAACAAATATTAAAAGCAGCAAGGGAAAAAAAAATAACACACAAGGGGATTCCCATAAAAATAACAGCTGAGCTTTTAATAGAAACTCCTCAGGCCAGGAGGGAATGGCAAGACATATTTAAAGTGATGAAAGAAAATAACCTACAGCCCAGATTACTGTACCCAGCAAGGATCTCATTCAAATATGAAGGAGAAATCAAAAGCTTTACAAACAAGCAAAAGCTGAGAGAATTCAGCACCACAAAACCAGCTCTCCAACAAATTCTAAAGGATATTCTCTAGACAGGAAACTCAAAAAGGGTGTATAAACCCGAACCCAAAACAATGAAGTAAATGGTAACGGGATCATACTTATCAATAATTACCTTAAACGTAAATGGGTTGAATGCCCCAACCAAAAGGCAAAGACTGGCTGAATGGATACAAATACAAGACCCCTCTATATGCTGCTTACAAGAGAACCACCTCAAAACAAGGGACACATACAGACTGAAAGTGAAGGGCTGGAAAAAGGTATTTCACGCAAATAGAGACCAAAAGAAAGCAGGAGTAGCAATACTCATATCCAATAAAATAGACTTTAAAACAAAGGCTGTGAAAAGAGACAAAGAAGGCCACTACATAATGATCAAACGATCAATCCAAGAAGAAGATATAACAATTATAAATATATATGCACCCAACATAGAAGCACTGCAACATGTAAGACAAATGCTAACAAGTATGAAAGGGGAAATTAACAATAACACAATAATAGTGGGAGACTTTAATACCCTACTCACACCTATGGACAGATCAACTAAAGAGAAAATTAACAAAGAAACGCAAACTTTAAATGATACAATAGACCAGTTAAATCTAATTGATATCTATAGGACATTTCACCCCAAAACAATGAATTTCACCTTTTTCTCAAGTGCTCACAGAACCTTCTCCAGGATAGATCACATCCTGGGCCATACATCTAACCTTAATAAATTTAAAAAAATCGAAATAATTTCAAGCATAGCCAACAAATCACAGAAGAAATCAAAAAAAAGAAATCAAAATATGCATAGAAACGAATGAAAATGAAAACACAAAAACCCAAAACCTGTGGGACACTATAAAAGCAGTGTTAAGAGGAAAGTTCATAGCAATAGATGCATACCTCAAGAAACAAGAAAAAAGTCAAATAAATAACCTAACTCTATACCTAAAGCAACTAGAAAAGAAAGAAATGGAGAACCCCAGAGTTAGTAGAAGGAAAGAAATCTAAAAAATTAGGGCAGAAATAAATGCAAAAGAAACAAAAGAGACCATAGCAAAAATCAACAAAGCCAAAACTGGTTCTTTGAAAGGATAAATAAAATTGAAAAACCATTAACCAGACTCATCAAGAAACAAAGAAAGAAAAATCAAATCAATAAAATTAGAAATGAAAATGGAGAGATCACAAAAGAAAACACAGAAATACAAAGGATCATAAGAGACTACTATGAGCAATTATATGCCAATAAAATGGACAGCGTGGAAGAAATGGACAAATTCTTAGAAAAGTACAACTTTCCAAAACTGAACCAGGAAGAAATAGAAAATCTTAACAGACCGATCACAAGCAAGGAAATTGAAACTGTAATCAGAAATCTTCCAGCAAACAAAAGCCCAGGTCCTGACGACTTTACAGCTGAAGTCTACCAAAAATATAGAGAAGAGCTAACGCTTATCCTACTCAAAGTCTCCCAGAAAATTGCAGAGGGAGGTAAACTTCCAAACTCATTCTATGAGGCCACCATCACCCTAATACCAAAACCTGACAAATATGCCACAAAAAAAGAAAACCACAGGCCAATATCACTGATGAACATAGATGCAATAATCCTCAACAAAATTCTAGCAATCAGAATCCAACAACACATTAAAAAGATCATACATCATGACCAAGTGGGCTTTATCCCAGGGATGCAAGGATTCTTCAGTATCCGCAAATCAAACAATGTAATCCACCACATTAACAAATTGAAAAATAAAAGCCATATGATTATCTCAATAGATGCAGAGAAGGCCTTTGATAAAATTCAACATCCACTTATGATAAAAACTCTGCAGAAAGCAGGAATAGAAGGAACATACCTCAACATAATAAAAGCCATATATGACAAACCCACAGCAAACATTATCCTCAATGGTGAAAAATTGAAAGCATTTCCCCTAAAGTCAGGAACAAGACAAGGATGCCCATTGTCACCACTACTATTCAACATAGTTCTGGAAGTTTTGGACACAGCAATCAGAGCAGAAAAAGAAATAAAAGGAATCCAAATTGGAAAAGAAGAAGCAAAACTCTCACTGTTTGCAGATGACATGATCCTCTATGTAGAAAACCCTAAAGACTCCTCCAGAAAATTACTAGAGCTAATCAATGAATATAAGAAAGTTGCAGGATATAAATCAACACACAGAAATCCCTTGCATTCCTATACACTAATAATGAGAAAGTAGAAAAAGAAATTAAGGAAACAATTCCATTCACCATTGCAATGAAAAGAATAAAATACTTAGGAATATATCTACCTAAAGAAACTAAAGACCTATATATAGAAAACTATAAAACACTGCTGAAAGAAATCAAAAAGGACGCTAATAGATGGAGAAATAGAACATGTTCTTGGATTGAAAGAATCAATATAGTGAAAATGAGTATACTACCCAAAGCAATCTACAAATTCAGTGCAATCCCTATCAAGCTATCAGTGATATTTTTCACAGAGCTAGAACAAATAATTTCATAATTTGTATGGAAATACAAAAAACCTCGAATAGCCAAAGCAATCTTGAGAAAGAAGAATGGAACTGGAGGAATCAACTTGCCCGACTTCAGGCTCTACTACAAAGCCACAGTCATCAAGACAGTATGGTACTGGCACAAAGACAGAAATATAAATCAATGGAACAAAATAGAAAGCCCAGAGATGAATCCCCACACATATGGACAACTTATCTTTGACAAAGGAGGCAAGAATATACAATGGAGTGAACAAAATCTCTTTAACAAGTGGTACTGGGAAAATCGGTCAACCACTTGAAAAAGAATGAAACTAGATCACTTTCTAACACCACACACAAAAATAAACTAAAAATGGATTAAAGATCTAAATGTAAGACCAGAAACTATAAAACTCCTAGAGGAGAACATAGGCAAAACACTCTCCAACATAAATCACAGCAGTATCCTCTATGATCCACCCCCAAAATTCTGAAAATAAAAGCAAAAATAAGCAGATGGGATCTAATTAAAATTAAAAGCTTCTGCACAACAAAGGAAACTATGACCAAGGTGAAAAGACAGCCTTCTGAATGGGAGAAAATAATAGCAAATGAATCAACTGACAACTAATCTCAAAAATATACAGGCAACATATGCAGCTCAATTCCAGAAAAATAAACGACCCAATCAAAAAATGGGCCAAAGAACTAAATAGACATTTCTCCAAAGAAGACATACAGATGGCTAACAAACACATGACAAGATGCTCAACATAACTCATTATCAGAGAAATGCAAATCAAAACCACAATGAGGTACCATTTCACACCAGTCAGAATGTCTGCGATCCAAAAGTCTGCAAGCAATAAATGCTGGAGAGGGTGTGGAGGAAAGGGAACCCTCCTACACTGTTGGTGGGAATGCAAACTAGTATAGCCACTATGGAGAACATTGTGGAGATTCCTTAAAAATTTGCAAATAGATCTGCCTTATGACCCAGCAATCCCAGTGCTGGGCATACACACCAAGGAAACCAGAATTGAAAGAGACACATGTACCCCAATGTTCATCGCAGCACTGTTTATAATAGCCAGGACATGGAAGCAACCTAGATATCCATCAGCAGATGAATGGATAAGAAAGCTGTGGTACATATACACAATGGAGTATTACTCAGCCATTAGAAAGAATACATTTGAATCAGTTCTAATGAGATGGATGAAACTGGAGCCAATTATACAGAGTGATGTAAGCCAGAAAGAAAAACACCAATACAGTATACTAACACATATATATGGAATTTAGAAAGATGGCAATGATGACCCTGTATACAAGACAGGAATAGAGGCACAGATGTGTAGAGCGGACTTTTGGACTCAGAGGGAGAGGGAGAGGGTGGGATGTTTAGGGAGAATGGCTTTGAAACATGTATACTATCATGTAAGAAACGAATCGCCAGTCTATGTCCAATGCTGGATACAGCATGCTTGGGGCTGGTGCACGGGGATGACCCAGAGAGATGTTATGGGGAGGGAGGTGGGAGGAGGGTTCATGTTTGGGAATGCATGTACACCCGTGGTGGATTCATGTCAATGTATGGCAAAACCAATACAGTATTGTAAAGTAAAATAAAGTAAAAATAAAAATTGAAAAAGAAAAAGAACCCAATCTTCAGTACCCATTTTTACTTGGGAGAGAGATTACTGGCTTGACTGCTCTCTCCCCCTTTGGACTCTCCTTTTTTCTCCACCAGGTCGCCTGTGTCTCCTCCCTGCCCCCTCTCTTCTCTACCCAACTCTGTGAATCTCCGTGTGTTCCAGATGGTGGAGATCACTTAGGGAACTGATTACTGGCTGGATCTGTCTCTCTCCTTTTGATTACCTCCTTTTATCCTCTTGGCCACCTCTGTCTCCTTCCTCTCTCTTTTCTGAATAACTCCATGAACGTCTCTGAGCAGTCCAGTTGTAGAGTGCACATAAGGAAGTGATTACTGGCTAGTTTGCTCTCTCCTCTTTTGATACCACCTCATCTCATTCGGGTCACCTCTAACTCCCTCTTCCCTCTTCTCTTCTCCATGTAACTCTGTGAACCTCTCTGGGTGTCCCTCACTATGGAGAAACTTTTCATCTATAATCTAGATATTTTATCAACATTGCTGTATAGAAGGAGAAGTCTTGAGACTACTGTAAAAATAAGACTGAAAACCAGAAGCAGGAGGCTTAAGTCCAAACCCTGAGAACACCAGAGAGCTCCTGACTCCAGGGAACATTAATTGACAGGAGCTCATCAAACGCCTCCATACCTGCACTGAAACCAAGCACCACCCAATGGCCAACAAGTTCCAGAGCAAGACATACCACACAAATTCTCCAACAATACAGGAACATAGCCCTGAGCTCCTAAATACAGGCTGCCCAAAGTTGCTGCCAAACAACTGACATCTCACAACTCATTACCGGACACTTCATTGCCCTTCAGAGAAAATAAATCCAGTTCCACCCACCAGAACACCGACACAAGCTTCCCTAACAAACAAACCTTGACAAGCCACCTGTACAAGCCCATCCACAGCAAGGAAATTCCACAAAAAAAGAGAACTCCACAAACTGCCAGAATACAGAAAGGACACCCAAAATCAGCAATATAAACAAGATGAAGAGACAGAGGAATACCCAGCAAGTAAAGGAACAGGATAAATACCCACCAAACCAAACATAAGAGGAAGAGATTGTGAATCTACCTGATAAAGAATTCTGAATAAAGAAAATGATCCAAAATCTTGAAATCAAAATGGAATCACTGATAAATAGCCCAGAGTCAAGGATTGAGAAGATGCAAGAAAGGTTTAATGAGGATCTAGAAGAAATAAAAAAGAGTCAATATATAATGAAGAATGCAATAAATGAGATCAAAAACACTCTGGAGGAAACAAATAGTAGAATAACAGAAGCAGAAGATAGGATTAGTCAAATAGAAGATAGAATGATAGATATAAATGAATCAGAAAGGAAAAAAGAAAAATGAATTAAAAGAAATGAGGACAATCTCAGAGACCTCCAGGACACTGTTAAACGCCCAACACTTGAATCATAGGAGTCCCAGAAGAAGATAAAAAGAAAGACCATGAGAAGATCCTTGAGGAGATAATAGTTGAAAACTTCCCTAAAATGGGGAAGGAAATAATCACCCAAGTCCAAGAAACACAGAGAGTCCCAAACAGGATAAACCCAAGGTGAAACACCCAAGACACATATTAATCAAATTAATAAAGATCAAACACAAAGAACAAATATTAAAAGCAGCAGGGGAAAAACAACAAATAACACACAAGGGGATTCCCATAAGGATAACAGCTGAGCTTTCTATAGAAATTCTTCAGGCCAGGAGGGAATGGCAAGACATACTTAAAGTGATGAAAGAAAATAACCTACAGCCCAGATTACTGTACCCAGCAAGGATCTCATTCAAATACGAAGGAGAAATCAAAAGCTTTGCAGACAAGCAAAAGCTGACAGAATTCAGCACCACCAAACCTGCTCTCCAACAAATGCTAAAGGATACTCTCTAGACAGGAAACACAAAAATGGTATAGAAACTTGAACCCCCAAAAATAAAGTAAATGGCAATGGGATCATACTTATCAATAATTACCATAAATGTAAATGGGTTGAATGCGTCAACCAAAAGACAAAGACTGGCTGAATGGATACAAAAAGAAGACCCCTATATAAGTTGTCTACAAGAGATCCACCTCAAAACAGGGGACACATACAGAGTGAAAGTGAAGGGCTGGAGCAAGATTTTCCATGCAAATAGAGACCAAAAGAAAGCAGGAGTAGCAATACTCATATCAGATAAATTAGACTTTAAAACAAAAGCTGTGGAAAGAGACAAAGAAGGACACCACATAATAATCAAAGGATCAATCCAAGAAGAAGATATAACAATTATAAATTATTATGCACCCATCATAGGAGCACTGCAACATGTAAGACAAATGCTAACAAGTATGAAAGGGGCAATTAACAATGACAAAATAAGAGTGGGAGACTTTAATATCCCACTCACACCTATGGATAGACCATCTAAACAGAAAATTAACAAGGAAACACAAACTTTAAATGATACAATAAACCAGTAAGACCTAATTGATATCTATAGGACATTTCACGCCAAAACAATGAATTTCACCTTTTTCTCAAGCGCACACAGAACCTTCTCCAGGACAGATCACATCCTGGGCCATACATCTAGCCTTGGTAAATTCAAAAAAATTGAAATCATTCCAAGCATCATTCCTGACCACAATGCAGTAAGATTAGATCTCAATTACAGGAGAAAAACAATTAAAAATTCCAACATATGGAGGCTGAACAACACACTGCTGAATAATGAACAAATCACAGAAGCAATCAAAAAAGAAATCAAAATATGCACAGAAATGAATGAAAATGAAAACACAACAACCCAAATCCTGTGGGACACTATAAAAGCAGTGCTAAGGGGAAAGTTCATAGCAATACAAGCATACCTCAAGAAACAAGAAAAAAGTCAAATAAATAACCTAACTCTACACCTAAAGCAACTAGAAAAAGAAGAAACTAAGAACTCCAGGGTTAGTAGAAGTAAAGAAATCTTAAAAATTAAGGCAGAAATAAATGCACAGGAAATAAAGGAGACTATAGCAAAAATCAACAAAGTGAAAAGCTGGTTCATTAAAAGGATAAATAAATTTGACAAACTATTAGCCAGTCTCATCAAGAAACAAAGGGCAAAAAATTAAATCAATAAAATTAGAAATGAAAATGGAGAGATCACAAGAGACAACACAGAAATACAAAGGATCATAAGAGACTACTATCAGCAAGTATATGCCAATAAAATGGACTACATGGAAGAAATAGACAAATTCTTCGAAAAGTAAAACTTTCCAAAACTGAGCCAGGAAGAAATAGCAAATCTTAACAGACCCATCACAAGCATGGAAATTGGAACTGTACCCAGAAATCTTCCAGCAAACAAAAGCCCAGGTCCAGATGGCTTCACAGCTGAATTCTACCAAAAATTTAGAGAAGAGCTAACACCTATCATACTCAAAGTCTTCCAGAAAATTTCAGAGGAAGGTGAACTTCCAAACTCATTCTATGAGGCCACCATCACCCTAATACCAAAACCTGACAAATATGCCACAAAAAAAGAAAACTACAGGCCAATATCACTGATGAACATAGATGCAAAAATCCTCAACAAATTTCTAGCAATCAGAATCCAACAACACATTAAAAAGATTATACACCATGACCAAGTGGGCTTCATCCCAGGGATACAAGAATTCTTTAGTATCCACAAATCAATCAATGTAATTCACCACATTACAAACTGAAAAATAAAAACCATACGATTATCTCAATAGATGCAGAGAAAGCCTTTGAAAAAATTCAACATCCATTTATGATAAAAACTCTCCAGAAAGCAGGACTAGAAGGAACGTACCTCAACATAATAGAAGCTACATATGACAAACCCACAGCAAACATCCTCAATGGTGAAAAATTGAAAGCATCCCCCCTAAAGTCAGGAACAAGACAAGGATGCCCACTCTCACCACTACTATACAACATAGTTCTGGAAGTTTTGGTCACAGTAATCAGAGCAGAAAGAGAAATAAAAGGAATCCAAATTGGAAAAGAAGAAGCAAAACTCTCACTGTTTGCAGATGACATGATCCTCTATATAGAAAACCCTAAAAACTCCTCCAGAAAATTACTAGAGCTAATCAACGAATATAGTAAATTTGCAGTATATAAAATAAACACACAGAAATCCCTTGCATTCCTAATACACTAATAAGGAGAAAATAGAAAGAGAAATTAAGGAAACAATTCCATTCACCATTGCAATGAAAATAATGAAATACTTAGGAATATATCTACCTAAAGAAACAAAAGATCTATATATTAAAAAAAAAAAAAACTATAAAACACTGGTGAAGGAAATCAAAGAAGACACTAATAGATGGTGTAATATACCATGTCCATGGATCGTAAGAATCAATATAGTGAAAATGAGTATACTACCCAAAGCAACTTTTAGATTCAATGCAATCCCTTTCAAGCTACCAACAGTTTTTTCACAGAGTTAGAACAAATGATTTCACAATTTGTATGGAAATATAGAAAACCTCGAATAGCCAAAGCAATCTTGAGAAAGAAGAATGGAGCTGGAGGAATCAACCTGCCTGACTTCAGGCTCTACTACAAAGCCACAGTCATCAAGACAGTATGGTACTGGCACAAAGACACAAATATAGATCAATGGAACAAAATAGAAAGTCCAGAGATAAATCCACGCAACTATGGACACCTTATCTTTGACAAAGGAGGCAAGAATAGAGAAAAGACAATCTCTTTAACAAGTGGTGCTGGGAAAACTGGTCAACCACATGTAAAAGAATGAAACCAGAACACTCTCTCAAACTATACACAAAAATTAACTCAAAATGGATTAAAGATCTAAACTAAGACCAGAAACAGTAAAACTCCTAGAGGAGAATATAGGCAAAATACTCTCTGATATACATTCCAGCAGGATCCTCTATGACCCACTTCCCAGAACATTGGAAATAAAAGCAAAACTAAACAGATGGCACCTAATTAAACTTAAAAGCTTCTGCACAACAAAGGAAACTATAAGCAAGAAAAGACAGCCTTCTGAATGGGAGAAAATATGAGCAAATGAAACAACTGACAAACAACTAACCTCAAAAATATACAAGCAACTCCTGCAGCTCAATTCCAGAAAAATAATCGACCAGTCAAAAAATGGTCCAAAGAACTAAATAGGCATTTCTCCAAAGAAGACATACAGATGGGTAACAAACACATGAAAAGATGCTCAACATCAGTCATTATCAGAGAAATGCAAATCAAAACCACAATGAGGTACAATTTCATGCCAGTCAGAATGGCTGTGATCCAAAAGTCTACAAGCAATAAATGCTGGAGAGGGTGTGGAGAAAAGGGAACCCTCTTACACTGTTGGTGGGAATGCAAACTAGTACAGCCACTATGAAGAACAGTGTGGAGATTCCTTAGAAAACTGGAAATAGGGCTACCTCATGACCCATCAATCCCACTGCTGGGCATACACACCAAGGAAACCAGAATTGAAAGAGACACGTGTACCTCAATGTTCATTGCAGCACTGTTTTTAATAGCCAGGACATGGAAGCAACCTAGATATCCATCAGCAGATGAATGGATAAGAAAGCGGTGGTACATATACACAATGGAGTATTACTCAGCCATTAAAAAGTAACACATTTGAATCAGTTCTAATGAGGTGGATGAAACTGGAGCAGATTATACAGAGTGAAGTAAGCCAGAAAGAAAAACACCAATATAGTATACTAACACATATATATGGAATTTAGAACGATGGTAATGATAACCCTGTATGCGAGACAGCAAAAGAGACACAGATGTATAGAACAGTCTTTTGGACTCTGTGGGAGAGGGCGAGGGTGGGATGATTTGGGAGAATGGCATTGAAACATGTATAATATCATATATGAAATGATTCTCCAGTCCAGGTTCAATACATGATACTGGATGCTTGGGGCTGAATCACTGAGACGACCCAGAGGGATGGTTCTGGGAGGGAGATGGGAGAGCTTCAGGATGGGGAACACATGTATACCTGTGGTGGATTCATGTTGATGTATGGCAAAACCAATACAATATTGTAAAGTAATTAACCTCCAATTGAAATAAATAAATTTACATTAAAAAAATAAATTTATGGCATCCAGTCCCATCACTTCCTGGCAAATAGATGGGGAAACAATGGAAACAGTGACAGACTTTATTTTCTTGGGCTCCATAATTATTTCAGATTGTGACTGTGGTCATGAAATTAAAAGAAGATTGCTCCTTGGAAGAAAATCTATTACAAAGCTAGAGTATTAAAAAGCAGAAATGTTACTTTGCTGACACAGCTTTGTATAGTCAAAGCTGTTGTTTTTCCAGTAGTCATGTATGGATGTGAGAGTTGGACCATATAGAAAGCTGAGCACTGAAGAATTTATGCTTTTGAACTTTGGTGTTGGAGAACACTCTTGAGAGTCCCTTGAACTGCAAGGAGATCCAACCAGAAAATCCTAAAGGAAATCAGTCCAGAATATTCACTGGAAGGACTGATGCTGAAGCTAAAGCTCCAATACTTTTGCCACCTGATGGGAAGAACTGACTCTTTGGAAAAGACCCTGGTGCTGGGAAAGACTGCAGGCAGGAGGGTGAGATGTTTGGATGGCATCACTGACCCAATGCACATGATCTTGAGTAAGCTCTGGGAATTGGTGATGGACAGGGAAGTCTGTTGTGCTGCAGCCCATGGTGTCACCGAGTCAGACATGACTGAGTGACTGAACTCAACTGAACTGAGCCGAAAATGGAGAAGCTCTTCATGTCAGCAAACCAAGACTGGGAGCTGACTGTGGCTCAGATCATGAACTTCTTATTGCCAAATTCAGACTGAAATTGAAGGAAGTAGGGAAAACCAGTAGATCATTCAGGTAGGACCTAAATTAAATCCCTTATGACTATACAGTGGAAGTGACAAATAGATTTGATTAAATCTGATAAACAGAGTGCCTGAAGAACTATGGACAGAGGTTAATGACATTGTACAGGAGGCAGTGATCAAAATCTTCCCCAAGAAAAAGAAATGCAAAAAGGCAAAATGGGTGTCTAAGGAGGCCCTACAAATAGCTGAGAAAAGAAGAGAAGCTAAAGGCATGGGAGAAAAAGAAAGATATACCCATCTGAATGCAGAGTTCCAAAGAATAGCAAGGAGAGATAAGAAAGCCTTCCTTAAGTGATCAATGTAAAGCAATAGAGGCAAACAATAGAATGGGTAAAACAGAGTTCTTGTTAAGAAAATTAAGAGATACCAAGGGAACATTTCATGCAAAGATGGGCTTGATAAAGGACAGAAATGGTATGGACCTAGCAGAAGCAGAAGATATTAAGAAGAGATGGTGAGAATACACAGAAGAACTATACAAAAAGATTTTAATGACACAGATAACCATGACGGTGTGATCACTCACCTAGAGCCAGACATCCTGGAGTGCAAAGTCAAATGGCCCTTAGGATGCATCACTATGAACAAACCTAGTGAAGGTGATGGAATTATGGTTTAGGTAAGTCAAATACTAAAAGATGTGTATATACATATATATAATATATTTACCACAATTTGTGTATTCATTCATCAACGGCCACTTAGGTCACTTCCACATTCTGCCTATTGTAAGTAATGCTGTTACAAACAAAGGCATACAAATATCTGTTCAAGTCTCTGCTTTCACTTCTTTTGGGTAAATACCCAGAAGTGGAATTGCTAGGTCATATGGTAATTCTGTTTAAATTTCTTGAAAAGAATCACTGTATCATCTTCCACAGAGGCCTCACCCATTTATATCCCCAACAAGGTGCCAGTCCCAGCACAATCTGGCCAACACATGTTGTTTTCTGTCCAATACTTGATATTTTTTTTTTAATAGCCATTCTAATAAGTATGAAGTGGCTTGAAATTTTAAAGTATGCTACCATCTAACAATAGTTGAATTGACTTTTCCTATATAAACATACTCACAATATTTTTATAACAATTATGCAATTGAAGCTTTAGTCTCCATTCAAATTCTGAAATATATTATCTTTAAGAAAGACTTATAAATTACCAAATAGTTTTCATACTTATTATCCTAATATTAATGCCAGATTTATATTACTATTTCAAAGGGAAATGTCAGCATTTCTGAGGTAATTTCAGACAATGATGTGAGCCTATTTGTGTGATTTGCATAAAATAGAATTCACACTTAAAGTCCTGAATTAATCAGAATTGTTATGTATACTATTCAAATACATCAAATTTATGTTTAGCTCTTAATTGTGTTTTGGTTATTTGTACCTGGCTTAAAAGAAAAATGTTGATATTCCTAAATACGTCCAAAGCCTGGTCTATTCAAGAGTCTATGGCATAACAGTTGTTATCCATCTACATTTCCCTCCCCATAGCTAGCCACTTCCACTTAATATAGAAGATTCAGCTGAGACAATATCAGTAATACTTCATAGCAGAAAATAATTCAGTAGGTCTTCTGGTGCAGTTCACTTTAAAAAGTCAAGTCATAAGCTCAACAATGAAAAAAATGTGTTATATTCTAATTAATAATCTCTGAAAACAAAAATTATTTGTACTATATTTTGATATCCTATTTCAGTGTTTATTTGCTAACTTATTGCTGAGAAAAACATCACTTAACTTTGGTCAACTGTTTGGAACCAAGAGGACTCCCATTTTACACCGTGGAGTTTGGGATCTTTTTTTTTTTTTTTTTTTTTCCTTAAGTTATGTTTTGCTTTTGATTTTGACTATTTCCTTTGCTCAATGGATTTAAGGTTATTTTTTTTCCTAAAATTAATGTATGCATAACCAAAAATATACAACAATATAAAGAATAACACAAAAATTAAGCAATTTCATTACTTAGAGAAAACTACAATTAACTCTTGGTGTACACATTTTTTGACTATTTATGCACACATACAGATATAGGTATATAAATTATATTTTCTCCAAAAGTGATCATGCTACACTTTTATTTCTCAGTATTCTAATTCTAATTAATATTATGTCTTGGATATAGTTCCATGTCAGTACATACCATGTATATCTAAGGGCTATAATAGTGTTCTACCCAATAAAACAATGGCTAAATATTGAGGCCTCAACTTCTGAATGTAAAATAGAGAAATGAGCTATCCACTGGTGAAATACATTCCTGTCAAATCTGCACTTGCTGATTATGCATGATGGCCCTTAGGGTAAGGTAATTAATCCTTTTGTCCTAGACTAAATATGCAACTACAGTTGCCTCATACCTGTTAAAACAAATTATTCTTGAAGGATCTTAAAAATATATTAAAAAATTAATAAAAGAACCTCCTCCCTCCTCAAAATTTCATGATGCAGGAAAACATCAATTCCTACTCAAACACCAAATACAGTTAATAATTATTCATAGTAACATATTTTTTTTTCCTTATTTCTTTCCCTTTGCTTCATTTTCCCTTTTCAAGATCTTATCTATTCTCTCCTAACAACTGCCTAAAGACCTACAGCAAAGAAATCTCCAAATTATATTTTCTCTATTTATTCTCTTCAGCAAAATGAAAAAGAAAAATTAAATACCTTTTAACACTCAGTTCAGTCCGTAATCAATAAAAGATAATGGTAAATTATTTTACCCAACATGAGTCTTTAAATGAAATAAAAATGCAAACATGTATTTCTTAAAGATAGAGAACATTTCAAAACTCTTATAAGCTGAAGTTTCATAGACAATTTATTCCATTAAGCTTTGTTCACCACTGTTTGCTAAACAATGCAGCCTGTGCAACTCAAACATCCTTAGTTTTATCTGAGTTCTGCTTCATATTTCCCAGGACATGCTGCAAGGAAAGATGATTGTACTTTAAAGGGATAGAACTTTAAATAATTCTGTAATTTTTGTGCGATATTTCACTAAACCAATGAAAACACAGACACACACATGCATAAATGCATGCATGCACTGCACACATGCACACACTTACAGCAAAGATGTACTAGATGGTGTGTGTATTAACTGGCCTGCTTCTGCTAGCTCTATGGCATGTTTTCTTTCAAGCTTTTCATAAAGAAGCACAATGCTTGATCTGGACTGATCATATTCTCTGAGCAAAATCTTCTGCAGATACTTGCTGTTCAAATACTCCAATCTGTTCAAGAAGTAAATAAAATAAAAATTCCAGGAAATTAGTGCCTTTTTTTTTTTTTCAGGAATTTTTATACTATAGTTTGAAGGTCCCAGAACTGGTTCACCCACTGCCTATTTCACATGTAACTTGTTTAAATGGAAAAATCATTCTATGGTGTAAAGAGAAGAAAAAAACATAAGAAATTCTAATTTCAAATGTCTTTATTAGGAAATTGAAGCTTTAGATTTATCCCACTATCGTCAATCAAGCCAAGGGAAATATAGACTTATGAAGAAAAAATATTTACACCAAAGACAAAAGTATTAGCCACATAGGGTCTATATTTCATAGAAGGCCACTGAAATATAGTTTATTTCAATGAATGGGGAAAGGAATGGAACACCAGAATTGAATATTTGCTTAAGGAACCTGAATTTAAACTCAAAAAATGAAAAATAAACCATGTTAAACTATGGTTTCACAACACTTCAGTGAAAATACCAGCTAAATATAGATTTATAGGCAATAAGTTCATATTTTTTTTCAAAATCACTGCAATCTTGAATACTTTCCTGAGGTCTACTTTTTTAAATGTTTATATACTTTAAAGTCACTTTCTGATGCTCCAGGAGTTTAAAGCCACCTTGACTCTAGGCTCAAGCCGTCAACATAAAATTTGCTCAGGAAGACAGTAGATGGCAATATCAAAAAAACACACAAAACTTTAGAATGTTAAATATCAATTTTTTCCAATGAAAAAATTGGACCCATAAATTTATGGGGCATGGTAGAGATTCTACTTTAGAGGAGGAGGATATTTGTGTACAACAGGTGAAAGCAAAGGGAGAAGAAAGGAGATGACCCTAAGTATAAACTCTTCGAAGTGTGTGTGTAGCTCTTCTGCCAACAAAAGTCACTGCATAAAACCACATGGAACATACTTAAACAGAGAACCAGGTAATTAGCTCAAACTGTTTATTAAAAAAAAAAAAAAGTTCTAGGCTGTTTGAATTATTAGAAAGGGCAAGAGAGTAAGTATAGGGGCTTCCCTGGTGGCTCATATGGTAAAGAATCTACCTCCAGTGCGGGAGATCCAGATTTGATCCCTGGGTCAGGAAGATCCCCTGGAAAAGGGAATGGCAATCCACTTCAGTATTCTTGCCTGGAGAATTCCCATGAACAGAGGAGCCTGGTGGGCTACAGTCCATGGGGTCGCAAGGAGTCAGACACGACTGAGGGACTAACACACACAAACAAGTCCCAATCATGGTTTATCATGGTTTACATCCTTTCTCTATGATCAAAAACATGCATCCAAAAAAAACATGGAAAAAATGATTTTGTTAGATCCTTTGCATTTATAAGAAGGGTAAATGAATTTTTCCTTTTCAGAGTTTAAAATTAACTTCCTTTGAGGATGAACACTAGTAAAATTTCTCTTGGTTCTCTGATCTTAACTTCACCATAGAAGCCATCTCTCCTGTAATGTGGCATAAATGGATATCGACAAAGTATCGACCCTACTGCTTGTGCCAAGTGTTTGCTGCTAAAACTGTATTTGGTTTTTTACACAGCTCCTGCAAGGAATCTAAGCTGAAGCAGCAAATTTTAATATGTGTTGCTACCAGGGTACTTATGAATAGGTCTTAATTTAGAATAGTTTAAATATTTGGATTAAAAATCTCAGATTAGATTTAATATCAGCATTAACAGTATCCCTTTTATAATTCACTCATTCACTTCTTTATTTTAAAATATTTATCTGGTGCCTATTATGTAGGGTTTCCAAGGTGGCACTAGAAGTAAAGAACCTGCCTGCCAATGCAGGAGACCTAAGAGACATGGGTTCAACCCCGTGGGTCAGGAAGATACCCTGGAGGAGGGCACAGCAGCCCACTCCAGTATTCTTTCCTGAAGAATCCCATGGATAGAGGAGCCTGGAGGGTTACAGTCCATATGCTTGCAAAGAGTTGGACAGGACTGAAGCAACTTAGCATACACACATGCACACCTATTATGTAGAAGGAACTTTTCTAAGTGCTACAGTTACAGAACTTAACAATGCAAACAAGGTCTCTGTCCTTTTTGCCACTTATATATTAGTTTGAGAGAAACTTATAACAATGATTTATTTTATATGAATTGTATTTTTAAGATTAAAATAAAATATCATTTAATAAAGAAAAAACATTAAAATATCAGATAATTCTGATACAATAAAGAATTAATATTAAGGGAATAATCTTTGAAGAAATGAAATTTTAGCCAAGGCTTAAATGACATGAAGTTACTAGGCATGCAAAGATCAAGTAGAAGAGAATTTCAGGCAACAGGAACATTACACAAAGGCTTTAAGGTAACAATATGCTGAACTTAATGTGTTAGTAAAGACATGACTACAGTATGGTATATGGCAGAAAGAATAGAATGAGATGTGGAAGGAAGCTAACAGTAGTTAGAATTATAAACTGAGGTAAAAAATTTGGATAAGTTTTAAGTGACAAGATATTAGAGACTTTATTTAGGATAGTAACATGATTTGATGTAAAATCACTTTCTCTGGAACTGTGCATAATACCTCCCACCCCAGGACGGTCTAATAATTTTATGGCACACTATTTAGTTTTAAGGTCTGGACTTAGGGTTGGTCGTATCCTTCATGATAAGAAAAAGGAAGATCTTTGTTTCTTTAGCTGTCATCATTTTCTAAACATGTGAATGAGTAAATCTCAACTATTCCCAACAGAAACATACAGAAAGATATACAGGCTCATTTCCATGTTTTTGTGCATGCACACAAGCATACTTTTGGCAAATCCTCACTTGTCTTTCCAGTAATATTGTCCCCAGTGTCCTGATATATCTTCTATGCCAGCCAGCAAATGATCAAAGAACTGAAATAAAACAAAATATATATCTAAATATATAGTATACATGAGGAACTTGGTTAGTTAATACTAAATAAAAGGATCTCTTAAAATCATCTTCAAAATTGTTGATTTCATCTGAGCTGCTTGTTTTTTTTTAATCCTAAACTCTTTTCAGGGTAAGCATAAAAAAGAGAATCTGTATTTATAAGTAAGAATGTTTGTAATAATTCTAGCATAAGCATTAGAGACACTCCATTTAAAATTGAAAATGCACATATTAATCAGTATCATATGATAAATTCATTCAACTACCAAAGTCTAGGTCTGGTAAAGTGAAAGAAATAAAAGATGTAAAAGGCAAAATTCTTGTTTCTGAAGGATACAGAACCAAACTGGAGAGGCAAGTTAAAAGCACATACATGATAATTCAGTTTAAACTTGGCATGTGTATATGTATAAATGCAGCAGAAAAAGGAATATTTAGGAAATAAATAGAAAAATATGAATTTAGAGAAGGCTTATATGAAAATGTTCAGTGTGAGCTTGCCCTAGAAGAAATGAGGTTACATATGGAAACAATAAATCATTATTTGTAATGGGAACATCATGAGTAACATGTATAGGAGAAAATAAAGACCTTTATAAGAGATTTATGAAAAAAAGAAGTTTGGCTAGATGTAGATCAAGAGTGGAGAAAGAAAGCAGTTAAAAAAGGAATTTAAGTGCTAAGATTGAAAGTTTAATTTGACATAACATCACAATAAATAAACTGAATATATTTATGAAGAAATAATAAACCCAACTTGAGTGATATTCTATTGATACAAAATATCTTCATGAACTTTTCAAAAATGCCAGTGTCACAAAAAGTAACAAAAAGTTGAAAAAGTGTTAGATTAAAGGTAACTGAAAGGATATGACAAATAAATGCAATGCATGATCCCAGATGAGGAGAAAAATACTATAAAGTATTGGAAATTTTGGAAAAATTGTGAATATGGAATTAAATTAGATAAAACTACTGTTAAAGTTTCTGAATTTGATAAACAATTGTGGTTATGTACTAGAATGTCCTTTTACTTTAAAATATTAATACATGCTAAAACATTTAGAAGTGAATAATCAGGACGTCTGCAATCTAATTTCAAATCATTCAGCAAATGACAGTAATAATAGGTACCAATGTAGATAGAGAGTGGTAAAACAAATGTGGCAAATGCAACAGAGAGTCAAGGTAAATAGTATATACATATTCATTGAACTGGGTTTGAAATCTGTACACTTGACATCTTTAAAATAAAAAGTTGAAAAAGAAAATAAAATTTGACTTGGTCCTATAAATTGGCTATATTATGTTTTATCAATATAACATATATTACACAGTCATTAAAACTCATCCATATGTTAGGAATAACACAGGAAAAATATGATTTTCCCTAAAAATAACCTAAAACATCTTTCAATTATAATAAAATTATTAATAAATGCTTATTTTACAACTTGGGCAATAAGCTATTAAAATTTGAAAGAAGAATGTAATCAGTTGAGCTAATCATGCTTATCTGTATATGTTCTTAGGCACATGCATGTGTGCTAAGTGGCTTCAGTCGTGTCCAACTCTTTGCAGCTCTATGGACCATAGTCCATCAGGCTCCTCTGTCGGCATTCCCTTCTCTAGGGGATCTTTCCACCCTGGGGATTGAACCCATGTCTATTATGTCTCCTGCATTGGCAGGTGGGTTCTTTACCACTAGGGCCACTGGGAAGCCCTCTTAGGCACATAATTATTAATAAAACAAGTATTTTACATATAAAAAGCCATCATATGTGCAGAAAATGTATCCCAGAAAATTACAGTCTGTGCCACATTGAAGTTAAAGGTAAGGTAGACAAACTAGCCTTTCCCTTTGACAAAAATTCCCCCAATTTTTCCATATTAATAAAAATAAGAATTTCTTGATAGGATTCTTAACGTTCTCTATATTTCAATATTCCTATTGCTACATTATATAAAAGACCACCCAAGATAAGCAAAAAAAAAAATATATATATATATTTCTATAACAAGACAAAACCAAGTGATAGAGTTCACATCTTTACATTTCTCTGATATTCTCCTTACTTCTAATGTAAAAATCAGGCATTTATGTCTAAACTCTAGGTAATTTTGAAACTCTATGTCAAAGAGTATATTTTGCAATGTGAATATAGAAATTTTTAACTTTCTCAATCTTTGGTGGTATATTAAAAACTCCACCAAAGGCTAAAATATCCCAAGAAAAATTTTCCAACTACATAAGGATTAACAAACAAAAAATCAACTCAGCTCCTGGATAATTTAGTCTAGAATTAGAATTAATATGTTAAACAAACCCAAAACACTTATAATTTACAGTTAAAAACATTCATAATTCATAGGTTATTCAACCTGGATAGGCCTTCAGAGATAATGTAAACAGCTATTCAAATTTACTGATTAGGAAACCAAGTGCACAAAAAAGTTAAAATACTTTCCTATGAGAATGTGGGAAGCTGCACAGTAACAGAGTGAAAGGTTGCTGTGCAAGCTTTGTGTTACATGAGGAATTGTGACCTCCAGAGGAGAGGATTTCTACTGGGGGCCAAAGATGAGGCTTGACTACTTGGAGCTATTTTTTTTTTATTAAAGCATAACAGAGATAGGGAAAGCTTCTGACATAGAGATCAGAAAGGAACAGAAAGAATGCCCCATTGCTAGTTTTTAGCAAGGTGTTTTATGGCTGTTCAGTTCACTTCAGTCACTCAGTCGTGTCTAACTCTTTGCGACCCCATCAACTGCAGCACACCAGGCCTCCCTCTCCATCACCAACTCCCGGAGTTCACTCAGACTCACGTCCACCGAGTCAGTGGTGCCATTGAGCCATCTCATCCTCTGTCGTCCCCTTCTCCTCCTGCCCCCAATCCCTCCCAGCATCAGAGTCTTTTCCAATGAATCAACTCTTCACATAAGGTGGCCAAAGTATTGGAGTTTCAGGTTTAGCATCATTCCTTGCAAAGAAATCCCAGGGTTGATCTTCAGAATGGACTGGTTGGATCTCCTTGCAGTCCAAGGGACTCTCAAGAGTCTTCTCCAAAACCACAGTTCAAAAGCATCAATTCTTCGGCACTCAGCCTTCGTCACAGTCCAACTCTCACGTCCATATATGACTACTGAAAAAACTACAGCCTTGACTAGATGGACCTTTGTTGTCAAGTAATGTCTCTGCTTTTCAATATGCTATCTAGGTTGGTCATAACTTTCCTTCCAAGGAATAAGCGTCTTTTAATTTCATGGCTGCAGTCACCATCTGCAGTGATTTTGGAGCCCCAAAAAATAAAGTCTGACACTGTTTCCACTGTTTCCCCTTCTATTTCCCATGAAGTGATGGGACCAGATGCCATGATCTTCGTTTTCTGAACGTTGAGCTTTAAGCCAACTTTTTCACTCTCTTCTTTCACTTTCATCAAGAGGTTCTTCAGTTCCACTACACTTTCTGTCATAAGGGTGGTGTTATCTGCATATCTGAGGTTATTGATATTTCTCCCAGCAATCTTGACCCCAGCTTGTGCTTCTTCCAGCCCAGCGTTTCTTATGATGTACTCTGCATATCAGTTAAATAAGCAGGGTGACAATATACAGCCTTGACGTACTCCTTTTCCTATTTGGAAACAGTCTGTTGTTCCATGTCCAGTTCTAACTCTTGCTTCCTGACCTGCATACAGATTTCTCAAGAGGCAGGTTAGGTGGTCTGGTATTCCCATCTCTTTCAGAATTTTCCACAGTTTATTGTGATCCACACAGTCAAAGGCTTTGGCATAGTCAATAAAGCAGAAATAGATATTTTTCTGGAACTCTATTGCTTTTTCCATGATCCAGTGGATGTTGGCAATTTGACCTCTGGTTGCTCTGCATTTTCTAAAACCAGCTTGAACATTTGGAAGTTCATGATTCACACACTGCTGAAGTCTGGCTTGGAGAATTGTGAGCATTACCTTACTAGCATGTGAAATAAGTGCAATTGTGCGGTAGTTTGAGCATTCTTTGGCATTGTCTTCCTTTGGGATTGGAATGAAAACTGACCTTTTCCAGTCCTGTGGCCACTGCTGAGTTTTCCAAATTTGCTGGCATATTTCACAGCATCTTCTTTCAGGATTTGAAATAGCTCAACTGGATTTCCATCACCTCCACTAGTTTTTTTCATAGTAATGATTTCTAAGGTTTACTTGACTTCACATTCCAGGATGTCTGGCTCTAGGTGAATGTGAGTGATTGCACCATCGTGGTTATCTGGATCATGAAGATCTTTTGTGTACAGTTCTGTGTATTCCTCCCACCTCTTCTTAATATCTTCTGCTTCTGTTAGGTTCATACCATTTCTGTCCTTTATCGAGCCCATCTTTCCATGAAATGTTCCCTTGGTATCTCTAATTTTCTTGAAGAGATCTCTAGTCTGTCTTATTCTGTTTTCTTCCTCTATTTCTTTGCATTGATCACTGAGGAAGGCTTTCTTATCTCTCCTTGCTATTCTTTGGAACTCTGCATTCATATGCTTGTATCTTTCCTTTTCTCCTTTGCTTTTTACTTCTCTTCTTTCACAGCTATTTGCAAGGCCTCCCCAGACAGCCATTTTGCTTTTTTGCATTTATTTTCCATGGGGATAGTCTTGATCCTTGTCTCCTATACAATGTCACGAACCTCTGCCCATAGTTCATCAGGCACTCTATCAGATTTAGTCCGTTAAATCTATTTTTCACTTCCATTGTATAATCATAAGGGATTTGATTTAGGTCATAGAAAGCTATTAACCAGATAAGAGAGATGCTTCAAGGCTGAGGGAGTTTCACCAGGCCCCCCTCCCACAATATGCGTTTTTGAGATAGGAGGTACCATGTCATCCCTTGACCACAAAACAATTGCCGTGAATACTGGTTTGTTGAGCCATTCTCATCCCAAGGTTTGAGAAAAGGAAAGGTCTTAGGCGGAACCATTTTGAAGAAAGGCAGATTCCAAAGCGAATGCATAGTTTCATTAACATAGTTTAGGAAAAACATTTCCATAAGAAAAATACATTGGTTAGCTCAAGGCAGAATCAGGTGTCTTCAACACAGAATTAAAAGAAGCCTCTTTTAATTTTGTATAGAGAAGGAAGAAATGTCTGCCACTGGGCTTCCCTGGTGGCTCAGCTGGCAAAGAATCCCCCTGCAATGTGGGAGACGTTGGTTTGATCTCTGGGTTGGGAAGATCTCCTGGAGAAGGGAATAGGCTACCCACTCCAGTATTCAGGCCTGGAGAATCCATGAACTATATATTCTATGGGGTCGCAAAGAGTTGGACATGACTGAGTGACTTTCACTTGCACTTGCAATTTATTTCCTCCTGCCACTTGGGGGTCTACAGCTTTCTTTTCTGTTACTCTCTCAAGAGCAAATGCTAACATTCAGACTTTCATTGTTCTTATCACTTATCAAAAGAACTGATTGACTGATTTTCAAATTACAGATTGTTACAATATAACAAATGTGTGCATGCATGTGTGCTCAGTCGCATCAGTCATGTCCGACTCCTTGAAACCCTATGAACTTCAGCCCACCAAGTTTCTCAGTCCACGGAATTCTCCAGGCAAGAATACTGGAGTGGGTTGTCATGCCCTCCTCCAGGGGAATTTCCCAACCCAGGAATTGAACACACACTTTCTGCATCTCCTGCATTGCAGGCAGATTCTTTACGCACTGATCCACCTAGGAAGCCCAATATAAGAAATACCTATTCAGAAAATCACATCTCCTTTTATTAGAGAAATTCAAGTATAAAAAGATCTAACATGTAAAGACCTAATATACAAGGGTTAGTTCCAGTCAACAGGATGACATACATGATATATAAATATCTTACCCGAATGAGAATTTGTTCACTCACAGTTGGAGAGGTCTCTCCTCTTTTTGTCACATCTAATAAGTCAACAAGAGGACGAATAGTCATTCCCTACAAAATGAAAAACAAAAAGCTGAATTTCTTTTGTATGAAATTAGTGCTTGAAGCTAGAAAGAAAAACACCAATACAGTAGACTAATGCATATATATGGAATTTAAAAAGATGGTAATGATAACCCTGTATGTGAGACAGCAAAAGAGACACAGATGTATGGAACAGTCTTTTGGACTCTGTGGGAGACGGTGAGGGTGGGATGCTTTGAGAATGACATGGAAACATGTATAATATCATATAAGAAATGAATCGCCAGTCCAGGTTCGATATAGGATCCTTGGGGCTGGTGCACTGGGATGACCTGGAGGGATGATACGGGGAGGGAGGTGGGAGGGGTGTTCAGGATGGGGAACACATGTACGCCCGTGGTGGATTCATGTTTATGTCACTATTATACAATAGTGTAAAGTAATTAGACTCCAATTAAAATAAATAAATTTAAATTAAAAAAAAAGAAAGAAATTAGTGATTGAATATTTCCCTGGTGTTTCTCTGTGTGTGTCTATGTGTGGTTTAAGACACATATTCACAGGTGTCTTAAACTGGCCATGACAAAAATTTAAAACATTTTCTTAAAATTCAGGATCATTGGTCTAACACTAGAGGGATGTGCTGTGATTTTCCCCTATAAGGATCAATCAGGAGTATATATTGTTGACAAAAATGTGGGCCATTTTTTAAAAACCTGAAAAAAATCTACCACTATGTTTCAAAATCAGAAAGTGCTTAAATCACAGAGCCAAAATGCTGCAAGACATTTTCATTTCAATTATTGCCAAATACCTCTGGTATATAACTTTGTCTTTATTATTCGTGATCCCTGGATAAGAGAATGGCAACCCACTCCAGAATTCTTGCCTGGAGAATCCCCATGGACAAAGGAGCCGGGTGGGCTACAGTCCATGGAGTCACAAAGAGTCAGACATAACTGAGTGAATAAACACACAATGAGAATAAGCTTGTAAAAGAAACAGAGAAAGAGAAACCAGAGAAGTAAGAGGATAATCAGGAAGTCAGTTGTCACAAAACACAAAAATAATATTTCAAGAATGTGGGAGTTTGACTTGTGTAATCCCTGGGAAAGCTCAAGTGAAATGAGAATGGCAAATAACCATTAGTAACCTTAATAAAAGAGATGTGAGCAACAAAGTTTTATGTGGTCAAGAGAGAACATTACTTCAGTGTAGTTGTAGTGTGTTTTAAGTAGGAGTTGCTTGAGCCTGTTTAAAGTTGATGGGAAGAATCTAGCTGAGAAGAGTGTAAATATACATGAGAGAAAATAAATGATTGAAAACACAAGACAAAAAAGGAATAGATTACAGAGGATAACTTGAGATAGAAACCCCCAGCTCTATTATAAGAAACAGAAAGAAGAGGATAGGAACAGATACAGTTATGTTGGGAAGTTAAAGGCTCTTCCGTGGATGACTACTGTAAGCCAAGTTGCTCTTTGCAGAGTTCTCTTTCTTTAGCTTTGTTTTGTCTTTTTAAACCAAAGTATGGTTGAATGCAAAATAAGAGAAGATGAGATTTGCCCTGGGATCTACATTTGGAAACAAGGACTTTAATAAAGCTTTATGAACTGAAGTAAGAAATATAAAGTGGAATATAGAAAAACCTGGCTGCAAATAAACAAAATCTACTGTTTTCAAATGAACTTCCACACTACTTAGTCAATTTAAAAATATTTTGTAAAAGCATTCCCATGAGGGTTCTATTTTTACCTTATTTCAAAAATATGGAAAGAAGCAGGTAATAATTTTCATTAATGTTAAGGTTACAACTTAAAAGAATCTCAGGGGTGTCCTAGTTCTTCATCAACTCTTCAGCACTTCTGAATGACAAAAAATGCCTTACCGTGGGCCTGATTGCTTTAACACACCAAATAAGCATGCCACCCCAAAAGCTTCCTCTCCAATTTGGAGCTATGCAATATTTTGTAAATGCATATGAATTGCTCAAAGTCAGGTGATCATCTTATTCACACGGTTTTCATAAATAATTTCACATAATTCCTGCTTTTTAGATGATATTTCAGTTATGCAATTCCACTAAATTCATTCTGACATTTAAAAAAATCACCATACAATGCTTTCATAGGATATAACTGGATCCTTTAACAGTGTTTATCACAGACAAAAAGCTTCCCACCATGAGCAGATCTGTCTAATGACCTGTCTTTGAAAGGCTGACACCATGTTTGCAGCATTAAACACTTTTACATGACTCTCCATCTTCATTTAACTTAATTCATTCTATTCAGTCTACCATGGATAGATCAAAATTAATGCTTTTTTTTGCATTTTTTTCTTGGTTCTTTATTTAAATTTATTAACATGTACATAGTGTCCAAAATCATTATAGCACTTGATTACAACTTTATCTTTGTTTTTGTTTTTTTTTAATTTTTATTTTTTCTTTATTTTACTTTACAATACTGTATTGGTTTTGCCATACATTGACATGAATCCGCCATGGGTGTACATGAGTTCCCAATCCTGAACCCCTCTCCCACCTCCCTCCCCATATCATCTCTCTGGGTCATCCCAGTGCACCAGCCCCAAGCATCCTGTATCCTGTATCGAACATAGACTGGCGATTCGTTTCTTAAGTGATAGTATACATGTTTCAGTGCCATTCTCCAAAATCATCCCACCCTCTCCCTCTCCCACAGAGTCAATGAGGTGTATGAAACTGGAGCTGATTATACAGAGTGAAGTAAGCCAGAAAGAAAAATACCAGCACAGTATGCTAACACATATATATGGAATTTAGAAAGATGGTAATGATAACCCTGTATGCAAGACAGCAAAAGAGACACAGATGTATAGAAAATTAATGCTTTTAAAATAAAGGTGTCAAACCAACCTGACTCAGTGACATCTCCTCTTATAACTCATTTTACTTATTTTGTACTATTATACTCTGGTCTTTTAAAGATGTAGAATTTAAACAAAAAAAAAGAATAAAAAAATATAAAAAAATAAAGATGTAGAATAGTTGAGAAACAAAATTTTATTCTTTATGTTTGAATCTCTGTAGTAAATCATATATATGGTTAAGTGAAGCTTGAGTAAATCAATAAAAATCATGGTTTAAAAAGATAGTCTTGATTTCAAACCTCTACTACAAATGTTCATAATTTATATTCATACTCCATTTTAACTTTTATTTACTATTTATTCATTTATTTCCTTGCTTCAGAAATTTATTGCACATTTCATTGGAGCCACACTAGTAGACTGAGTATATAGTGGTGAATAATTTATATTTATTTCCTGCATTCATGGAATTCAGTTTAGCAAGGAGACAGACATCAGCCAAGTGGAGAAGAGAATGGTTAAAAGATAGATTATTGTTGCTATGCTTTAGTTGCTAAGTTGTATCCAACTCTTTCATGACCCCATAGCCGGTAGCAAACCAAGTTCCTCTGCCCGTAGGATTTCCCAGGCAAGAATGCTGAATGGGTTGCCATTCCCTTCCCCAGAGGATCTTCCCAACCCAGAAATCAAACTCACATCTCCTTCATTGGCAGATGGATTCTTTACCACTGAGCCCCTTGGAGAAGGAAATGGCAACCCACTCCAGTATTCTTGCCTGGGAAATCCCATGGACAGAGGAGCCTGACAAGCTACAGTCCATGGAGTGGCAAAAGAGTTGGACACAAATTAGCAACCCCACCCAAAAAAATAAAAAAGGAAAACAGATAGATGATAGATATAGTGATACGTTCTATGAAAATGTTCAAAACAGTAAGCCCAAAATGGAGATGTTTATACTAAGCCCCCCACCATCAAACCAAGGCTTAATTTAATTACAGTTTCTGCTCTCCCAGAAATGAAATCAAACATACTTACATAGAGTGGTCTGGGAATTCTTCTCTGAGGAGGCTGTACATAGCTGAGGATTGAAGCATGAAAAGAAGATGGACATGCAAGGAACTTAGGAGATAGTGTTTTGGGGAAAGTGAATGACATGTTGGAAGAAGAAAAAGTTTGTCAAGGTTGATGCAGTTCAAGAGGCTTAAAACACAGTGAACAAGGTGGAGAATGGCCACAAAACATGGCGTTTCAAAGGTAGACATGAGCCATACTTGTTAGAGATAGCTTATAGTCATGCTAAGTGTTTTGGAATTTATTAAAAGTCAAAAAAGAGCCAATAAAGGAATTTTGGAAGGTATGTAATACAATTTGTGTTTTAAAAATATTGCTTTTGATTTTGTGGGAATAATAGATTAAAAGAGGAAAGGAAAATGGAAAATTTTAAGGCAGTTCAGGAAACGTGATGGCAATTTGGACTAAGAAGATGGCAATGGTAATAGAGAATAGCACAAAGATTCCACAAGAAGATAGATATGAGAATACTCATGAAAATACCATTTTAAAAATTAAAAAGAAAAGCTTTATCAACTGAAAGGACAATTAATAAATAAATTGGTATATAATCATAAAATGTAGTATGGTAGAACACTGACAATTAATGAGCTACAGCTACTCACAACTATATAAATAAATATTAGTAACAAAATGTTAATGTTAATAGACCCAAAAATTCCAGAAGGCTATATGCAAAACATGGTTGGATGAGATGGAGAGAGGATGGGATGGTTGGATGGCATCACCGACATGATGGACATGAGTTTGAATAGGCTCCACGAGCTGGTGATGGACAGGGAAGCCTGGCATGCCGCAGTCCGTGGGGTTGCAAAGAGTCGGACATGACTGAGCTGAACTGAACTGAACATGTAAAACATACATATACACACCCCCAATAGACACTTTTTATATAGTTAAAAAATAATTTAAACTGATCAATATATTATTTATGTGTGTGTCTATGTGTATAATATGTGATTTCAAAAAACATTTTTTAATAGACAAGAGAATAATAAATGATTTATTCAGGAAATCAGTCACCTGTAAAGAGAGAGAGAGAGATGAAAGAAAATAGGATAGTGCATGGCATAGATTAGTATTAACTTTCTTGGGTTTAGTGCTGGGCTCACAGCTGTTAGAAGTATTGAGTGAATGAATGAATGAATAAATGAATGTCAAGAGTTGGACACAACTGAGTGACTAACACTTTCACTTTCTTTCAGCACGCTCTCCAGGTGGCTCAGACTATAAAGAACCTGCTTGTAATGCAGGAGACCAGAGAAGGAAATGGCAACCCATTCAAGTATTCTTGCCTGAATAATTCCATGAACATAGGAGTCTGGCAGGCTACAGTCCATGGGGTCACAAAGAGTCGGGTATGACTGAGTAACTACCACTTTCTCTTTCTTTCACTGGGTCAATGATTCAAATTGGTGTTGGTGTTGTGAATCAAAATATATCATTAATACAATTTTGTATATCTAAAATTTTAATCAAGTACATATATTGAAGATATAAAAGAAAAATCCCCCCAAAAAATAAAAAAATAAAAAATAGATATCTAAAAAAATAAAAATAAAAAAATAAAAACCACAGGGCTTGATGTGAGGGATAAGTAAAAAGAAATTATCAAATATGTAGTCTACATTTCTGTAGAATGTCTTTGTAAATGGGTAGATGACAGTGTCATTTACTAAGATAGAAGAAAAACAGATTAGGATCAGATTTATCCTTTGTAGACATATTGGCTATGTGGACAAAAAAATAAATACTACCTGCCCTTCCAATAAACAATGAATGCTTCCTGCCACCAGCCTTTGCAGTCATCCTCAAAGTTATCCCCTTAGGGGAATTCAGAATGGAAAAACAAACAAACAAACAAACAAACAAAACAGGACACTGCCCCTGGAAAGTTAAGATTCATGTCTAAGGAATAATTTCAATGCACTCAGTCTCTTACATCTTCCCATATATAGAAAAGCACTGAAATTATTAACTTGGGATGTTTGGTTTTTGTAATTAGCAATGTTTTTATGTTGGACAACATGCTTTTTTTTTTTTTTTTCCCAGCAAAACCTCCTATATATCCTGGCTCCTTTCTTACCACTTTTTAACACTTTCTCAGATGTATCTGAGAGGCTTTTTCCCAGGCTATAGTCCCCAGTAAGCTCACTAAATAAAACAAAACTCACAATTTTTAGTTGTTTTTTTTTTTTTTCCCTGTTCACAGCTGTGATGTTCTTATGAGACATCCAAGTGTAAGTATCACATAATAGTTGAATGCAAATATCTAGACCTCTGAGTAGATAGCTGAGCTGGAGACAAACATTTAGAAGTCATCAGAATTTATATTGTACTTGAAGCCATGAAAATGAATATAAACATCTAATGAAAAAGTATAGTGAGAATTGAATGTCCAGGACCTAATACTGAAGAACTCTCATATTTAGAGACCCAACAGAAAAGGATCATCCAGCAAATTCCCAGAAAGACAGAAACACTAGGAGGGTATGATGTTAAGAAAAGTAAAAAAAGAAAGCATTTCAAGAAAGAAGTTTTAAACTGTATAAAACTCTGCTGACAAGTTTTATAATGTTAGGAAAAAGAATTGTCATAACTTGGGATTTTGATGGTCTCCTGCATTGCAGGAAGATTCTTTACTATATGAACTACCAGGGAAGCCCTTTTGGAAGCCAGAAGAGATCTTTTGGCAAGAATAATTTTGGTGGAACAGTGAGGGCAGAATCCAAAATGTAGGTAAGCAAAACTGATAAACTGACACAACGTGTGAAGATAACTTAAGTGTGCTCAGTCATAGTGATAATAACAATATCATCTTATAAATACAATGTCTCTTAAATTTATATTATTATTTAATCTTTATAACAAAACAGCCCTGAAAGATAAGTCCTGTATCCTCTTTCTACAAAAAAAAAAAAAAAAGAATACTGAGTAATCATTTAAATGTCTGAGATTAGAAAGCTCATCTGGAATGAAGTTGTGATTAGCAACTAGGTCTTCTGATTTCAACTTTAGTACTCCTTTCCCCTCAAGAAGAATAATGGGGTAAAAATGGCCAAATCAGAATATCTCCAGTATAACACAGAAGAAAAACAACAACAACATGTTCTCCTGATCATGGGCCAGGCACTCATTTACCTGAAGCATATCATGGCAATTTTATCAATATCTAAGAATATATATATATATATATATATATATATATATATATATATATATATATATAGTACTTTTGCTCTTTTCTCCCCAGTGGGACTTCATTTTCAAACAAAATTTAAATTTCTGCAAATATTGTCACCACTAGATGGTACTAGAATAACATGAGAGGTTCTCCAATGTACAATATGTCTACAACTGCAATCATCCAACAATATCCCTGCAAAACACCTCAGCTCTTCAATTAGGGTCTTAAATGGATTATAGTACAAATCAATGGTCAAAAAAGACATGTCAAGAGTGAATGTTGACATTCTAGGAATCAGCGAACTAAAATGGACTGGAATGGGTGAATTTAGCTCAGATGACCATTATATCTACTACTGCAGGCAGGAATCCCTCAGAAGAAATGAAGTAGCCATCATGGTCAACAAAAGAGTCCAAAATGCAGTACTTGGATGCAATCTCCAAAACGACAGAATGATCTCTGTTCATCTCCAAGGCAAACCATTCAATATCACTGTAATCCAAGTCTATGCCCCAACCAGTAACACTGAAGAAGCTGAAGTTGAACTGTTCTAAGAAGACCTACAAGACCTTTTAGAACTAACACCCCAAAAAGATGTCCTTTTCATTATAGGGGACTGGAATGCAAAAGTAGGAAGTCAAGAAACACCTGGAGTAACAGGCAAATTTGGCCTCGGAATGTGGAAAGAAGAAGGGCAACAACTAATAGAGTTTTGACAAGAAAATGCACTGGTCATAGCAAACACCCTCTTCCAACAACACAAAAGAATACTCCACACATGGACATCACCAGATGGTCAACACCGAAATCAGATTGATTATATTCTTTGCAGCCAAGACGGAGAAGCTCTATACAGTCAACAAAAACATGATCAGGAGCTGACTGTGGATCAGAACATGAACTCCTTTTTACCAAATTCAGACTCAAATTGAAGAAAGTAGGGAAAACCGCTAGACCATTCAGGTATGATCTAAATTAAATCCCTTACGATTATACAGTGGAAGTGAGAAATAGATTTAAAGGCCTAGATCTGATAGATAGAGTGCCTGTTTAACTATGGAATGAGGTTCGTGACATTGTACAGGAGACAGGGATCAAGACCATCCCCATGGAAAAGAAATGCAAAAAAGCAAAATGGCTGTCTGGGGAGGCCTTACAAATAGCTGTGAAAAGAAGAGAAGTGAAAAGCAAAGGAGAAAAGGAAAGATATAAGCATCTGAATGCAGAGTTTCAAAGAATAGCAAGAAGAAATAAGAAAGCCTTCTTCAGCGGTCAGTGCAAAGAAATAGAGGAAAAGAACAGAATGGGAAAGACTAGAGATCTCTTCAAGAAAATTAGAGATATCAAGGGAACATTTCATGCAAAGATGGGCTCAATAAAGGATAGAAATGGTATGGACTTAACAGAAGCAGAAGATATTAAGAAGAGGTGGCAAGAATACACGGAAGAACTGTACAAAAAAGATCTTCACGACCCAGATAATCACGGTGGTGTGATCACTAATCTAGAGCCAGACATCCTGGAATGTGAAGTCAAGTGGGCCTTAGAAACCATTACTACAAACAAAGCTAGTGGAGGTGATGGAATTCCAGTTTAGCTATTTCAAATCCTGGAAGATGATGCTGTGAAAGTACTGCACTTAATATGCCAGCAAATTTGGAAAACTCAGCAGTGGCCAGAAGACTGGAAAAGGTCAATTTTAATTCCAATCCCAAAGAAAGGCAATGCCAAAGAATACTCAAACTACTGCACAATTGCACTCATCTCACATGCTAGGAAAGTAATGCTCAAAATTCTCCAAGCCAGGCTTCAGCAATATGTGAACCTTGAACTTCCTGATGTTCAAGCTGGTTTTAGAAAAGGCAGAGAAACCAGAGATCAAATTGCCAACATCTGCTGGATCATGGAAAAAGCAAGAGAGTTCCAGAGAAAACATCTATTTCTGCTTTATTGATTATGCAAAGCCTTTGACTGTGTGGATCACAATAAACTGTGGAAAACTCTGAGAAAGATGGAATACCAGACCACTTGACCTGCCTCTTGAGAAATCTGTATGCAGGTCAAGAAGAAAGAGTTAGAACTGGACATTGAACAACAGACTGGTTCCAAATAGGAAAAGGAGTACGTCAAGGCTGTATATTGTCACCCTGCTTATTTAACTGATATGCAGAGTACATCATAAGAAACACTGGACTGGAAGAAACACAAGCTGGATTCAGGATTGCTGGGAGAAATATCAATAACCTCAAATATGCAGATGACACCACCCTTATGGCAGAAAGTGAAGAGGAACTAAAAAGCCTCTTGATGGAAGTGAAAGAGGAGAGCGAAAAAGTTGGCTTAAAGCTCAGCATTCACAAAATGAAGATCATGACATCCGGTCCCATCCCTTCATGGAAAATAGATGGGAGAATCATGGAAACAGTGTAAGACTTTATTTTTGGGGGGCTTCAAAATCACTGCAGATGGTGAGTGCAGCCATGAAATTAAAAAACGCTTACTCCTTGGAAGAAAAGTTATGACCAACATAGATAGCATATTTAAAAGCAGAGACATTACTTGCCGACTAAGTTCTGCCTAGTCAAGGCTATGGTTTTTCCAGTAGTCATGTATGGATGTGAGTGTTGGACTGTGAAGAAGGCTGAGCGCTGAAAAATCGATGCTTTTGAACTGTGGTGTTGGAGAAGACTCTTGTGAGTCCCTTGGACTGCAAGGAGATCCAACCAGTCCATTCTGAAGGAGATCAGTCCTGGGATTTCTTTGGAAGGAATGATGCTAAGCTGAAACTCCAGTCCTTTGGCCACCTGATGCAAAGGGTTGACTCATTGGAAAAGACTCTGATGTTGAGAGGGATTGGGGGCAGGAGGAGAAGGGGACGACAGAAGATGAGATGGCTGGATGGCATCACGGACTCAATGACCGTGAATCTGAGTGAACTCCAGGAGTTGGTAATGGAGAGGGAGGTCTGGCATGCTGCAATTCATGGGGTCGCAAAGAGTTGGACACGACTGAGTGACTGAACTGAACTGAACTAATCAATGGGAAAATGTAAATGTCAATGATGACGTCTCTAGGAGTAAGATGCATTTGAATATTTGGAGGAAATGTAAAATCAAAGGAGACTATTAGAGAGGTTCCCTGGTGACTCAGACAGTCAAGAGTCTGCCTACAATGCAGGAGACCTGGGTTCATACCCTGGGTCAGGAAGATCTGCTGGAGAAGGGAATGGCAACCCACTCCAACATTCTTGCCTGGAGAATTCCATGGACAGAGGAGCCGAGTTAGCCCCAGGCCATGCGGTTGCAAAGGGTCAAGCATGACAGAGTGACTAACATTTCATTCCATTTCATTTCATTTCATGACTATTATTGATATAGTATCAGAGATATTAAGTAAGAACTCTAAAACATATAGGAATTTTAAGTTTATTCTTTAAAATGACTTCGTATTTTGAAGTAGTATTGTGCTACATGATACATATTAAAGTGAAAATCAGTTAGCCAGATAAAAGCACAATTTGATTTAGGACAGGTTTAATAAAATTCATTAAGTTTTAAATTAAATTTATAAGCACTTAATCTTAGTCAGTTGTTTACAAACAAAATAAAACCTTCAAAGCCTAAAGAATTATCTCACCCATTCTAGAGAAATAATTATTTTAAGGAGAAGCCTGCCAAATTCACATCTTCTGACTTGTCTTCTCCCACTACATGAACACACACACATATTTACCATCATCATTCTAGTTAAAACTTTTTAGACAAAATTTGAAATACTATCTCATTAAGTTGCTGAATATGTTTTAAGATATTTTTTCCAATGTTCTTTTGGCAAACTGTATAAAATCAAACTGCAGTAAATTGGGGATTAAAGAGAAATGATAATATGGGCAGGATAAAGAGAAAATTCAAGAGAAAAGCTTCTTTAGAATTAAATTCTTAAAGTATTTCATTCATTTCCTCCTCTGCACTCAACCCCAACCTTACCTTTTTAAGTAGCTAAAATGCAAGTTTTACTTGTAAAACTGTTGGTGTCAGCTACTTAAATAAATGGTACCTTCATCCATTCCCCTATTACTTTAAAAAGAAATATCTCAGCTTTGGCAAATGTTCTGTTTAAATTATTGTAGAGACTGTTTCACACGCTATAATTGTCTCTCCTAAATATAACTCAGTTCAAGACCTAGAAAGAGAATGTTGGACTATTCATATCCATCTAAGTGGAAGATTTCAAATTGTACTATTTTGTTTTGTTTACCTGAACAATAACAGTAAAGAGGATAACAACTGTGGTTGCTGTAATGAAGAGCTTCTTTCTGGAAAACTCTGGGAGCAGAAAAACAAGGGAGAAACAGATTGCTCCCCTCAGTCCTCCATAGGCTATAATAAATTGGTCCTTTCTGGTGACTGTATTCACATGACATTTGTTCACGAAGAAAGTCAGCACAAGAACGCCTAAATTTTTGAATAAGAAGAATACTTGAGTAATTAATCAACAGAAGGAAATGCTACAAATATAATAGTGTTAAACTAGATTGAAATTCTAAGGATTTGTGATGAATGATTTAAAAGCCTAAACGAGCTAAACTATTAAAAGATTTCCTCAGAGAGCTTTCTTTAAACAGCTACATTTTATTTTGTTTGCATTTTGGTTTTTCCTTTGATTCGTTTCTTTTTTTTTTTTTTTTTTTTTTTTTTTTTTTTTTTTTTTTTAGAATGAAAGCAATGCATTTCTCTTCTTTAGGGCTATGTGGACTAATCCGGGGCATTCTGCAAAATAGTCTCTACAAACAGAACAAAACATTTCTCTTCATAAATGCTAGTGAGTAGACCCAACTAGTGAACTAAATGTTAAGTACTGTGACCTGTGTTGGTTTTAATCTTCAATGAGCCAGGATTCCATATTCCTCAAGGCTTCAAAAACAAGATATGTTTTCCCCTGTTACCCAGAATCTAAAGTTCTGAGACTTAAGTCTCAGCCAAAGATTTTTACTTCTCACATTTGTTGGTAGTGTCAAAGAGTAGGCTTAAGCACAAGAGAAGTATTTTCTCATGTACCAGTACTATTTGAAGGGCGCCAGTTAAACATTTGTCCCACAGATCTTACTCCCAGTGATTATGTTTTGAGAATCTTATTGTGAATGAGTTTAGCAGATAATTTACTTCAAGACCAGAAAGGCAAAATTCCTTGCCAAGTGGGCTGAAAGTGGGGACTCTTACACAAAATTTGAGCTGAAATAAGTTGGTCAGCAGACAATTTAGCCAAAATTGATCTGTTTGGAAAAAATATCATATCCTCTTCATTGTAATATGGTATTGGCAATTTGGAGAGCCATGGGAGGAGTCTTGCAGCCTCTGTATATGACTGAGAATCTTGGTTCATTTTTCTGTTTTTAAAAACATTTTAATTTAATAGATATATTTTAAATAGTGCCAGAAAATGAAAGCATAGTCAAACTATTAGAGCAGTCACAGTTAAATTAAAATAAATGAGAGCTAAATCCACTGAAAGTTTAAGATATTTTAATTATCTTTTAAAAACTGTCTCTTTAGCTCTTTTAATTTTCTTTCATATTACTACAAAAGTAAATGTAGCTTTTAGAGAAAAATATAAATATGCAAAGGAAGCATATAGCACCTATATTCCCACCCATCCAGAGAAAAGAATTCCTAACACTTTGAGTCTGTTTCCAAAGCCACACATGACTGTTTATATCATTATTTTTTTCTAATAATAACTGTTTTATCTACACTTGAACACTTAAGATGTTCCAATGATGCCTAAATATATGTAATAAAATTTCTAATCAATCTTTTTCTGTATAGTTACCAGAATTCAAGGCTACTGACATTATATTTGAGACCAAGTTATCATTTTGATTAAACAGAAATTCATCCATCATATTTTGAGTTAAATTGCATTTTGGACAAGTGAGATGAATTGATTCAGTCATATTGACATTGTCAGAATGCTAACTTTATAATTTTATTATTTATTCTATGTGGATTCCCAAACCAAAGGAATGAAAATATTCTACTGAAACCTTCTAATTTAACAGACTTACAAAAAATATACATCATTTAATATAGCTAAAATCCAAAGGGGGAAAAAAAAACATGGCCTCCTATGGCCTGTATTCAGCTCATCTTTCCTCTATTTAGGCACAAAATTAACCTAAATCGTGATGTCAGGCTTAAAGGAAGTACAGATACTTCATTGATTTATGATAAAGATCTTTTGCTTTTCTCTTCTCATACCAAATATAGCAATTATCTACATATTTTAATTTAGGTATAAAATGGTATTGGACAGAGGATTTGTTTCATCTCATGAATTTTCACACAAAATTTCAAAAGGGAGGGGATATATGTATACCTATTGCTGATTCATGTTGAGGTTTTACAGAAAACAGCAAAATTCTGTAAAGCAATTATCCTTCAATAAAAAATTAATAAATTAAAAAAAGCTAAATTTACAAATCTATAGAAATCCTGGTGTTCATCTTTAATGTTTGCTCTTACTAGGCCTTAAAATTTTACTACTCTTTTTTTTTTTCAATTGAAATATAGTTGATTTATAGTGTTGTGTTATTTTCTATTGCACAACAAAGTGATGCACTTATACACGTATATATATATATATATATATATATATATATATATACTCTTTTTCATATATTTTTCCCATTATGGTTTATTATAGGATATTGAATATAATTATCTGTACTATACAGTAGGATGCTGTTGCTTATCTATTTTATATATAGTAGTTTGTATCTGCTAATCCCAAACTCCTGATTTATTCCTCTTCCCTCCCATTTCCCCTTTGGTAATTATAGATCTCTTTCTATGTCTGTGAGTCTGTTTCATAAATAAGTTCATTTGTATCACATTTTAAATTCTACATTTAACTGATATCATATGATATAAATTAAGCATGGTATAAACATACTAAACTTAGTATGATAACATCTAAGTCCATCCATGTTACTGCAAATAGTATTCATTCTCTTTTCTGGCTGAGCAGTATTCCATTGTATACATGTACCAAATCTTCTTTATCCATCCATCTGTCAATAGACATTTATGTTACTTCTATGTCTTGGCTATTATAAATAGTGCTGCAATGAACATTGGGGTGCATGTACCTTTTTGAATTATGGTTTTCTCCAGATATAGGCCCAGGAGTGGGGTTGCTGGATCATATGATAGCTCTGTTTTTAGATTTCTGAGGAAACTCCATATCATTCTCCATAGTAGTTGTACCAATTTACATTCCCAGCAAAAGTGATTGAGAGTTCCCTTTTCTCAATCCCTTCTCCAGTATTTGTTATCTGTAGATCTTTAATGATGGTCATTTTGACCAATGTGAAATGCTATCTCATTGTAGTTTTGATTTGTATTTCTCTAATAATTAGCATCCACTGACTCAATGGACGTGAATTTGAGCAAACTCGGGGAGATAGTGGAGAACAGAGGAGCCTGGTGTGCTGCAGTCCATGGGGTGGCAAAGAATTGGACATGACTCAGCGACTGAACAACAACAATAATTAGCAATATAGAGCATATTTTCATGTGTCTATTGTCCATATGTATGTCTTCTTTGGAGAAATGTCTATTTAGGTCTTCTGCCCGTTTTTTTAATTGAGTTGTTTTTTGTCATTGAGTTGTACAAGCTGTTTGTATATTTTGGAAATTAATCCTTGTCAGTCACACCATGTGCAAATATTTTCTCCCATTCCATAGATTGTTTTGTTTATGGTTTCTTTTGCTATGCAAATGTTTCTAAATTTGATTCAGTTCCATTCATTTATTTCTGCTTTTATTTCTATTGCTTTGGGAGACTATAGGTCTTAACTTTTTATAGGAAAATATTTTCAGTTATTCTTGGCATTTTTCTTTCCATCAGCTATTTTTTATAGCACATGAGCACAAAGTAGACTTTTTGTTCATTTTATTTAAAAAGACATTTAGATTAAAAATAATATTTTATAACTCTAGTGAGATTTTCCAGTGGGCTCAGAATAAATTAGAAATTGCCTTCTGTGAACTTGCATGACATTTAGCTTATAGTTTCACTGTTAGTGTCAACCTAAATACATTTCAATAGATAATAAAGCATACTCTGGCCAGTCTTATTATTCATTCTTAAAATTACAAGCAAATCTGCCCCTCAGTGTTGCTGGGGTAATTTTCATAGTCTCCAAAGAAAAGTCTACAATGATTCTGTTCATGTGTTGAGGATGTGGAAAATAGAGATAGAAATGTCAAAAAATACGATAAACTATAAATTGTGTTTCTATACACACTACAACATGTAAGATTAAAGAGACAGCTTAATTTAAGTAACAATGAAGCTGTGATGTTTTTAGGATGAAAAATATGCTTACACGTGTATTTCACTTCAGTACCAGTGGAGTATATATTTTTTAATGTAAACACTGGATTAGAAGAGGGTTTGCATGCCTGCGTGGGTACTCAGTCACTTCCAACTCCTTGTGACCCCATGGACTGCAGCCAGCCAGGCTTCTCCATCTATGGAATTTTCCAGACAAGAACACTGGAGTGGGTTGCCATTTCCTATTCCAGGGATCTTCCCTACCTACGGATCAAATTCAGGTCTTTTGAATCCCCTGCATTGGAGGCAGATCCTTTACCACTGGTGCCACCTGGAAAACCCAATAATAATAGTACTAAAGAATAACATTTACTGAGAATTTATGATGTACCAGGCTGTATGCTAAACTCTTTGATTACATTATATCATAAAATTCTCACAATAGTTGGCAAAAGTTTATAGTGTCAACTATTCTCATTTTACAGTTAAGGACTGTTACTTCTAGCATGATTATATGATTTTTTCGAAGTCAAAAGGCTATGTAGTGAAGCTAGAATTTGAACTCAGTCTGATTTTAGAGCCAGTTTCTTAACCTTGCTATTATGGAGTCCCTGCATAAGTGAAGAATAGAAAACAGTCAACTTATGAAAAGTAAAGCAAATAAAGCATATTGGAATTTTAAATTTGTTTCTAATGCAATCTCAAAACAAGCTGACACATTTTACATAAAAAAGCAATATTCACCATACCTAATGCTCTCCAAATAAGACAGAAAATGACAGTGAAACAAATGTAAGGCCAATTCCATTCGTGGTTATTTCCAATGGTAGAAACACCAAGGAAGATGAAGATAAGAGTGTCACTAACACTGCTCCACATCTTCATGAAGTACTTGATAGTGGTATGGGATTTCTGAGAAATGTTAGCTTCCACATAGCGTTTCATGCTCATAGCACAGGCAATAACTCTAAAGAAGAGGAAAAAATCTGTAAGAGTAAATATTTGCATTTAACTTTAAGGGAAAGTGATCACACAAATGCTGTTGAAGACTAAATTAGGATCTCTGTTACTCTAGATGCCTTACTCCATTCCAGAACATAAAAAAAACATGCCATTTCCTCAGAATTTATACAATAACATTTCTAAGACAATCAAATGCTTAATTTTCAAAATAAATGACAGCTTCTGTGTCCTTTTGTGTGCTGAGAATAATGTGTCTGCTTTATCATATTTAACATTGTCTAATCAGTCATTCATTCAGTGTTTAGTCACTCAGTTTTGTCTGACTCTTTGCAATGCCATGGACCCTAGCCTGCTGGGCTCCTCTGTCCATGGGATTCTACAGGCAAGAATACTGGAGTGGATAGCCATTCCCTTCTGCAGGGGATCTTCCTGACCCGGGGCTCAGACCCAGATTTCCCTCATTGCAGGCAAATTCTTTGCAGTCTGAGCCACCAGGGAAGCCCATTGCCTAATCAGTCTTCTTTAAATAGGGTTGCACTGACAGGTTCTAATAATTAGTTAGCATCAAATACGCTAAGAGGCAAGGGTTAATATGAGAAATAATACATACTTGTAGCCTCTAAAGCACTACTGTTATAAATAAAGCAATTTTTGATAATCAGGGAGTGTTTTACTGTTTTATTCTCTTCATTATGCTTTCAAGATTATGTTGTTATATTTTTGTTGAATAATCTTTTCCAAGCCCTACTCTAGAGTATTTTGTTGCACCTTTCAATCCATCAAAATGATTTATTGCCTGCAAGACTGCCTTCCCACTCTTATTCATTTAAGGATCAGATATTTAGATATTTTCTTAACAACTGGGAGCAGGGAAGGGGGGAAAACATTGTATATGAGATGAGCAATAACCTATTGCCACCCCATGCTAAATTATTTTTAAATTACTCTCTGCTGAAGATGTGGGGAGGAGTGATAGATATGCACACGGTTGTATGAATTTTAGAAAGAAACATGTTCTACTACCTCTAATACAAACTTTCAAAAATGCAAAACTCCCAGAAAATGGCTCACATTAAAAGCCTTAAGGGTAAGAATGCCAAACTAGGAATCTGAGATGCAGACAGAGGAAGATATGATTCAGCTTTGTAAGTCCACATTTTTGCTCATGACTAGCCCAGACTAAACAAACAATAATAAATCTTGTGGTACTCAAAGCATAAAAACCATCAGATGCTAATCCTTAGTCTAATCCAATCTACACTGAAAATGGCCAAAGGATTACCATACAAAAAACACAAAGTAGTAGGTAAAACAATGTTGAGCAAGGATCTAGATGTATAGATATACATTATTTTTTCTATTATATATATACACACACACACACACACACACACACACACACATATATATATATATATATATATATATATATATATATATCTGAATCACTTTGCTGTACACTTGAAACTAACACAGTATTGTGAATCTACAATACTCCAATAAAGTTTTTAAACATTTCAGCTTTGGTTAAACCTGCACTCACAAAGGAGAGTTGAAAAGACTGATTCACCTTCAGCTCCCTTAATATCAGTAACATTTCTACTTATAGTTACCACAAGCCCTCTTGGATTGCTTCAGTCAGATTAAATCCAGGAAATTCAGTTAGAGGCACTGATTTAAGACAGTTAATGATTTAAAATGCCAGTAAGTGTAGCTAACATATATGTGCTTATTTTGTGGCAACTATGTATTATAGGTATTTTATTTATTTTATCTCAGTTAATTTTCACAATGATATTTATGAGATAGACATTGTTACTATTGAGAATGTCACAGGTGAATGAGGCCAGGAGAAATTAAATAACTTTCTCAAGATCACTTGGCTTGAAAGTAGCAGCTCTGGGATTCAATCTAATCAGTCTCTAGAACCCATGTCCTTGACCACCTTGTTATATATTTTACATATACACAATGTATTTCAGTTGTGTGAATGATGTTCAATGTTTTTTTAAATGTGACATGTTTAATCAACATGATGTTTTACTTTTCCATTTGTTTTGGAAGTTGGTTACCTTTCTTACTCACTTGCTTTTTATTTTTCTGTCATTAATTGGGTATTGAAATGCTGACATTCAGCATCAGCCCAATATAAACCTCCCCCCCCTTTTTTTAAGAAACACTATTAACTGTTTCACATTGAAAGAAATAGAATAAGAAGTTTATCTGACTTTTCATTTCTTTTCGCCTCACAACAGCTTACATAAAGACTTTTTCAGTTGATAATTTCAATTTTTGAAGATACAATTTCAAATTATTTATTATACTTAAAATCAAGTATTGTTACCAACATATATGTTGGTTTTCTCTGTCAAGTTGCATTTTTCTCTCTAGTCAATTTAGTTCTAAAGAGCTGTCTTTCCTGTCATTGTTATCTAATGTTGCTTCCTTCTTCTCTAAATAATTTTGGATTTTTTCCAGAAACTGGAAGAGTTCTTTGATGAAGTTCAGTATTCTAGGCCAACAGTTTTTTAATGTTTTTAATTGCTCTATTTTCATTTTATTCTCAACTACTTTAGGTAGATAGGCTTGGTCAACTAGTAAATTACCAGCCTTTTAAAATGTAATAGACAACTATCTGCTCTCAATCTTTTTTAGAATTTTGCTTTCAGTTATAGTTCTTTGTGCAAATTTTGAAGGAAAAAACTGAGTTCCTGTATAAGTGTAGGTGTCTCATGAATGACCAGTTTTATTTGGCTAGTGAAAATTTATTTTTTTTATATTTTAAAACAATTCCTGGATAATGTTTAAAATATCTAAAATAATTGGTAATCAAAAGCTTTAAGTGAACTGTCAAGTGCTAATTAATCTCAAGAGAATGTATTCCTTTAATACTTTCACTATGTTTAATAATTTTTCCTAAAAATAGCATTTGGTTACTTGATAAGTATCATAAATGTCTTGTTTTCCAACCTGTTACATGCAGGTTTTATTCTCATATCTTATTCTGTTAAAGAAAAAAAAGAAAGAAAAGAAAGCAGCTCAGTAGCCACAAATGTCCATTCTTGTGGGTCAATTTGTGATTCTTTGAGAGAAATGGAATAATGAAAACCTCAGACAGTAAGATTTACATAGAGAATGAGCTGAAATCCCTGTAATACTACATACTGTCTGGTGTCTTTCAGCACAAGACAGTTCTTCATTTGCATCTTTGAGTATCTTAGGGTTGGTAACCAATTAACATATTATCTAGAATATATTATTGCCAACTTACATGCACTATGACCACATCTAAAGCAATTTACAGTTGATAAGCTGCTTAATATTTACTGAGAGGTATGCTGCATTGTGTGATTTTCCCCTCAAACAAGTCCCTACTCTAAATCACTTTATGATCTTAAGAAAAAAAAATGTCACTCTGCAAGTACATATATTAAATTAGAAATATAATTTGCATATAAATTAATTTCAAAGATGAATTGTATTTTTCTTTCTTGTCTGTTTTCTACCATGTTGTTGTTCAGTCACTCAGTCATGTCTGACTCTTTGCGACACCATGGGCTGCAGCACAACAGCCTTCCCTGTCTTTCATCATCTCCTGTAGCTTGCTGAAACTCATGTCCATTGAGTTAGTGATGCCATTCAACCATCTCGATCTCTGTCGCCCCCTCCCATCCTTCCTTTAATCTCTCCCAGCATCAGGGTCTTTTCCAGTGAGTCAGTTATTTGCATCAGGTGGCTAAAGTCATGGAGGTTCAGCTTCAGCATCAGTACCTCCAATGAATACTCAGGGTTCATTTTCTTTGGGATTGATTGGTTTGATCCCCTTGCTGTCCAAGGGACTCTCAAGAGTTTTCTTCAACACCACAGTTCAAAAGCATCAATTCTTTGGTGCTCAGCCTTCCTTATATTCCAACTCTCTACTGGAAAATTCATAGCTTTGACTATATGGACCTTTGCTAAACACGATGGCAGAGTAGAAGGATGTGTGCTAATCTTCTCCATTGAGGACTCCAAAATTACAGCTCACTGCTGAATAACCATTTACAAAATGTTGGGTTGCACCAAAAAAAAAAAAAAAAAAAAAAAGACATCCCACGTCCAAGGGCAAAGAAGAAGGCCCAACAAGATGGTAGGAGGGGTGACATAGAATTTAGAATCAAACTCCATATCCATCAGTGATGCCCAGAGGCTCAAACAAAACCTTATGGACACGAGGAAGCAAGGACCCACAAGAGACTGATCCAGACATGCCCTTGAGTGTTTAAGTGTCTCTTGCAGAGGCATGGGTCAGCAGTGGCCTGCCACAGTGACCGGGGCACTGGCTGCAGCAGATCTGGAAGGCATGGTGTGTGAGCCCCACCATAGAGCCCCACCATAGAGCCCCTGAGCAGACAACCCACAAACTGGAGAACAATTATACCACTTAAGTTCTGTTGTGAAATTTCTAGGGTCCACAATAGATTTCCCAACCTGGGGATCTGGCAAAGGGACTGAGAAGCCCCAGGGAATTTGACTTTGAAGGCCAGTGGGATTTGATTACAGAACTTCCAGAGGACTGGGGAAACAGACTCTTTGAGGGCACAAACAAAACCTTGTGCACACCAGGACCCAGGATAAAGGAGCAGTGACCCCACAAGAGACTGAGCTTAGCTTGTCTATGAGTGTCGAGGAGTCTCCAGCAGTGGCATGGGTCAACAGAGGACTGTCGTGGGGTTAAGGCCAGTGAATACAACAGTCCTGGCATAATACCTCTTGAAGGAGGTCACTATTACTGCCATTGCCCCTACCATAGTTTTGCCTCAGGCAAAACTACAAGGAGGGAACACAGCCCCACCCATCAATAGAAAATTGGATTAAAGATTTACTAATCATGGCCCTGCCCATCAAAGTCAGACACAGATTCATCCACAGCCAGTCCCTGCCATCAGGAAGCTTCCAGAAGCCTCTTATCTTTATCCATCAGAAGACAGACAGAATGGGAACAATTAAAGAAAACTGACTAAACTGATTGCTTTGATTATATCTTTGTCTAATTCAATGAAACTATGAGCCATGCCATGTAGGGCCACCTAAGATGGACGGGTCATGGTGGAGAGTTCTGACAAAACATAGTCCACTGGAGAAGGGAATGGTAAACCACTTCAGTATTCCTGCCTTGAGGACCCCATGAACAAGATGAAAAGTCAAAAAGATATGACACTGAAAGATAAACTCCCTAGGTCGGTAAGTGCCCAATATGTTACTAGAGAAGAGTGGAGAAATAACTATAGAAAGAATGAAGGGATGGAGGCAAAGCGAAAATCACACCCAGTTGTGGATGTGACTGGTGACAGAAATAAAGTCCAATTCTGTAAAGAACAATATTGCATAGGAACCTGGGATCTTAGGTCCATGAAGTATGGTAAATTGGAAGTGGTCAAACAGGAGATGGCAAAAGTGAACATCAACATTTCAGGATTCAGTGAATTAAAATTAACCAGAATGGGTGAATTTATCTTATGACATTATATCTATTACTGTGGGCAGGAATCCCTTAGAAGAAATGGAGTAGCCCTCATCGTCAACAAAAGAGTCTGAAATGCAGTACTTGGGTCTAATCTCAAAAATGACAGAATGATAGTTGTTCGTTTCAAAGGCAACCCATTCAGTATCACAGTAATCCAAGTCTATGCCCCAACCACTAATGCCAAAGAAGCTGAAGTTGAATGGTTCTATGAAAATCTACGAGACTTTCTAGGGCTAACAACAACAAAAGATGTCCTTTTCTTCATGGGGGACTGGAACGTAACAGGAGGAAGTCAAGAGGTACCTGGAGTAGCAGGCAAGTTTGGCCTTGGAGTACAAAATGAAGCAGGGCAAAGGCTAACAGAGTTTTGCCAAGAGAATGAACTGGTCATAGCAAACACTCTCTTCTAACAACACAAGAGAAGACTCTACGCATGGACATCAGCAGAAAGTCAATACTGAAATCAGATTATTTATATTCTTTGCAGCTGAAAATGGAGAATCTCTACATTGTCAGCCAAAACAAGACAGGGAGCTGACTACAGCTCAGATCATGAACTCCTTATTGCAAAATTCTGACTTAAATTGAAGAAAGTATGGAAAATGACTAGGCCGTTCAGGTATGAACTAAATCAAATTCCTTCTGAGTATACAGTGGAAGTGACAAACAGATTCAAGGGATTATATCTGATAGACAGAATGCCTGAAGAACTATGGACAGAGGTTCGTGACATTGTACAGGATGTGGTGATCAAGACCATGCCCCCAAAACAATAAATGCAAAAAGGCAAAATATTTGTCTGAGGAGGCCTTACAAAGAGCTGAGTGAAGAACACAAGTGAAAGGCAAAGGAGAAAAGGAAAGATATACCCATCTGAATGCAGATTTCCAAAGAATAACAAAGAGAGACAAGAAAGCCTTTTTAAGTGAACAATGAAAATAAATAGAGGAAAACAATAGAGATCTCTTCAAGGAAATTGGAGATACCAAGGGAACATTTCATGCAAAAGTGGGAACAATACAGGACAGAAACAGTAAAGACATAACAGAAGCAGAATATATTAAGAAGAGTGGACAAGAATACACAGAAAAATTCTTCAAAATTATCTTAATGACTCAGAAAACCTAATGGTGTGATCACTCACTTAGCATCAGACATCTTGGAACATGAAGTCAAGTGGGCCTTAGGAAGCATCACTATGAGCAAAACTAGTGAAAATGATGGATTTTAAGCTGGGCTATTTCAAATCCTAAAAGATGATGCTGTGAAAGTGCTTCACTCAATATGACAAAAAATTTGGAAAACTCAGCAGTGGCCACAGGACTGGGAATGGGCAATTGAAATTCCAATCCCAAAGAAGACCAATGCCAAAGAATATTCAAACTACCACACAATTGCTCTCATTTCACATGCTATCATGGCCATGCTCAAAATACTTCAAGCTAAGCTTCAATAGTACGTGGACAAAGAACTTAAAGATATACAAGCTGGATTTAGAACAGACAGTGGAACCAGAGATCAAATTGCAATATTCATTGGATCATAGAAAAAGCAAGATAATTCCAGAAAAACATCTACTTCTGCTTCATTGAGTACACTTAAGCCTTTGATTGTGTGGATCACAACAAACTGTGGAATATTCTTAAAGAGATTGGAATACCAGACCACATTACCTGCCTCCTTCAAAACCTGTATGCAGGTCAAGAAGCAACAGTGAGAATCAGACATCAAATGTCAGACTGGTTCCAAATTGTGAAAAGAGTACACCAAGGCTGTATATTATTACCCTGCTTGTGTAACTTATATGCAGAGTACATCATGAGAAATGCTGAGCTGAATGAAGCACAAGTTGAAATCAAGATTTACAGGAGAAATATCAATAACCTCAGATATGCAGATGACACCATCTTAATGGCAGAAAATGAAGAGGAATCAAAGAGCCTCTTGAAGAATATTAAAGAGAAGAGTGAAAAAGTTGACTTAAAATTCAACATTCAAAAAATAAAGATCATGGCATCCAGTCCCATTACTTCATAACAAATAGATGAGGAAACAATGGAAACAGTGGCAGACTTTATTTTCTTGGGCTCCAAAATCACTGTGGACAGTGATTGAAGCCATGAAATTAAAAGACACTTATTCCTTGGGAAAACACACACACACACACACACACAAAACTATGCACACCTAGACAGTATATTACTGTCTAGTTACTTGTACTTTGCATTTGGCTCAGACGGTAAAGCGTCTGTCTACAATGCGGGAGACCCGGTTTGATCCCTGGGTTGGGAAGTTCCCCTGGAGAAAGAAATGGCAATCCACTCCAGGACTATTGCCTGGAAAATCCCATGGATAGAGGAGCCTGGTAGGCTACAGTCCATGGGATCACAAAGAGTGGGACACGACTGAGCAACTTCATTTCACAGACAGCATATTAAAAAACAGAGACATTACTTTGCCTACAAACGTTCATATAGTCGTGTTGCTCAGTCATGTCCGACTCTTGCAATCCCACAGACTGTAGTTTCCCAGTGTACAAAAAAACTTATGTTTACTTTGTACTGTAACCTATTACATATGCAACAGTATTATTTCTGAAAATCAACTGTACATACCTTAATTTTAAAAGCTGTTATTGCTAAAAATGCTAGCCATCAACTGAGCCTTCAGTGAGTTGTAATCTTTTTGTTAGTGGAGAGTTCAAAATATTGTAAGAATTACCAAAACGTGACACAGAGACATGAAGTGAGCAAATGCTATTAGATCAATGGTGCTGATAGACTTGCTCAATGCAGGATTGTCACAAACCTTCAATTTGTAAAATATGCAATAACTGCAAAGTGCAATACAGTGAAGCACAATAAAATGAGATATACCTTCACTAGACTTAAACAATTTCAGGTATGCTTTATTTCCTACATTCTACATACCTTATGATTTCCCTTTACATAACAAGCTCTATATGGGGCAATAGTAAATTGCTATAAAATTGTTATAACTATTTACCTCTGTATGTAGTGGCTAGGACTAGAATCTACAATCTAAAACTTGTATCAGAAAAGAACCATGTCAAATCTTTACCGGTAATAATCAGATATGGTTCCTGTAGTTCTCCATGCAAAACAAATTTGTGTTCTTGTAGTTTGGTACTCCACAAAAGCTAATTTAGTAATAATTTGCATCTACTTTATAAAGTTTCCTATCCCTATTTCTTTGATTTCTTTTCCTTTCACTATCAGCTGTCACCCAACAGACTTTTGGTCACCCCTTTTTACTCTTTATTTCTTTCTATTTTCACTGTAAAACTCCAAAGTTTTCTTTCAGCAAAATATTTTTAAAAGAGAGAGGAATATTATTTTTTAAAGTACAGCCACTTAGTAATAAAGTTCTAACAATAGTTTTTCTTAAAAATATACTATGACAAAGATTTTAAAGAAATAACAGGGTTTTTAAGATCACTTATTAGACTATTAATTCCAATCACTTATCTGTTTTCACCCTTACTATATACAGTATTGAAGTATCAGCAAGCTCTAATAATTAAAAGGGAGTTTTATCTCTGTACACAAATTTTGTAACTCAGGTTACTAGGCACTTAATTTACCTGTCAAATTGTATGCAGCTCTTTGCAAATAAATAAATAAATAAACAGATTTTTGTAGGGAGTAGCTCTTTGCAAGAGTCCCTTTGTTTCATCACTTTAGTAGCTATATTTTAACTCAGCTTTTATACCAGGTGCCCCCCTACTTCATTAATCTCTGGCCCAAGCATATCTCCCAAATCTTTCGATCACATAATGCCTTATTTGTTGATTCCTTTCTTAGACTGAAAAATAAAATGAAGAATTAACTGATTAGTAGATCTTTTCCCCAGTTACTGTATGAATGAGATAGAATCTAAAGAAAGATCACACAGAGTCAGCAAGTCTGCACACAGTGAAAGATGCTGAAGGTTCTCATCCCATCCTGAAATGATTAACTGTGATTAGCTTTCCCTTTAAAAACTTTCATGACTAGAGCAAAATTTTTGGAATGGGTTCTGGGACACAAGTCCACCTTCTCCCCAGGTTGCCAGCCTCCTGCATAGAGTGAACTTTCCTTTTCCAACCAACGCTTGTGTCTCCAGTACTGGCTTTCAAGATGCAAGCAGCTGAACCTGAGTTTGGTAACAAAAGACTTAATGAGTAGCTGGTTGAAAACTGTCTTCACTATTTAAGTAGTTAATATGAATCAGAAACTATGCAATATTTACATGGAACTCTGCTCAGTGTTATGTGGCAGCTTGGATGTGAGGGGAGTTTGGGAGAGAATGTATACATGTGGATGCATGGCTAGGTCCCTTCGCTGTTCACCTAAAACTCACAAAATTGTTAATTGGCTATACCACAATACAAAGTTTTAAAAAAGAAACTGCAATATCAAATGGCATTAAAGATTAAAAGAAATTATTATGGAGCAAAACAAGGAAGCATTCAGGGAATGCTACAGGCTTTAGGTCTTCAGTGCTGAGAGAGTCATGAAGCCAGCCTCCTCTTCTATCTTTTCTACCCTCCAGCACTGAGAATATAGGAGCTCATAAATACTCGTCTGCTTTTTTTTTTTTTTTTTTTTTAATTAAAGTGTATCTCAGTGCACCAGCCCCAAGCATCCAGTATCATGCATCAAACCTGGACTGGCTATTCGTTTCATATATGATATTATACATGTTTCAATGCCATTCTCCGAAATCTCCCACCCTCGCCCTCTCCCACAGAGTCCAAAAGACTGTTCTATACATCTGTGTCTCTTTTGCTGTCTCACATAAAGCGTTATCATTACCATCTTTCTAAATTTCATATATATGCGTTAGTATACTGTATTGGTGTGTTTTTTTTTTTTTTTTCTGGCTTACTTCACTCTGAATAATAGGCTCCACTGAGACAATCCAGAGGGATGGTACGGGGAAGGAGGAGGGAGAGGGGTTCAGGATGGAGACCACGTGTATACCTGAGGCAGATTCATGTTGATTGATGTATAGCAAAACCAATATAATATTGTACAGTAATTAACCTCCAATTAAAACAAATAAATTTATATTTAAAAAAATTTAAAAAAGACATGCAGAAATGATAAAATAAATAAATAAATAAATAAAGTGTTTCTCGGGGACAATGAAAAAAGTTTGACTGGAATTCATTTTAATCTGAGAGAGCCCTCACTCGATGTGACTGTTTACACTCCAGTCCCAATGCAGTAGTCAGTAATGAAGCTAAGTGAGAAAATCATAGTATGCTTTTATGAAAAGTATTTGAGATACTAATTGATTCAACTATATCTAAAAGTATCTCTATGTATCAAGAACAAATCAAAACCAATAATTCTTTGTTTCCATAATCTTCTATAATAAAACATTGGGGAAATATCTTGATAGTTTCATAATAATGCTAAAATTGATAAAATATCTAGAAACTAAATCTTCCTTTGAAAGAATGAAATGCAAAAATTGTATTTTATCAGAAAACAAAATAATTCAAATGGCTTGTGAAAATGATGTTTCTCTTTAGTCTCATCCCAGTATATAAAAAGCAAAAGAAATAATGATCTTTAATGATCTGGCTATTATTTCTACAACAATCTCTCTTTTGCCTTTTAACTGGAATTTCATACCGTATTTGACATGATTTTATATTTAGGTAACAGTTACAAAATTACCAGCCTTCATCCACTGTTTATTGTTTCACATTGTAGAGTTGTCACTCCAGGAGCACAAAAATAACAACTGAACCTTTTAATATAATAGTATGGCTTTTGGTCTCAATAAAGTGATTACAAAATATGTTGAAGCAAAAAAAAATGGCTGAATGTGAATATATTTAATATTGCTGAACTGTACACTAAAAATAGTTAAGATGGTAAATTATATATTATGTAATTTTTGCCGCAATTAACCTTTTTAAATTGGCTGAAATTTGTGTAGAAATTATTTTCTCTAGGAACTCTTTAAAAGTAGATGAGACTCTGATTTGTTGAGATAACTTAGTTACACTCCTGCGTGAAAAATTCAAATATGTAATCATACATACATCTCTTGGTCTTTCTGGACATCAGTTTCCTCAGCTGAAAAATGAGGGGGTTATATTAAATTATCTTTAAGTTTCCTTATAGTTGTAAAGTTTGTTTTAATTTTATACTTCCTTTTTTTTAATTTTGAAGAAGAATAAATAGGAAGTGCATTTCACTCTGAAAAGTGGACAGAACAAGCATCAAGTATTATCAGTAGATAACTAAAATCAGATAAACCTCTGAATGTATGGTTGCTACACTGATACATTAAAGCAATAAATGTTGCAATTAATGCTTTACATGTAAATCATTTCATTAAGTTTGAAAAGAGTGAGGAAATGAGAATTTTTATGCTTTTATATAAGTGAAGTTTTAATATTTGAATGGATTTAGACTTTGGATCAATATAAAATGTACATTATTTTGTCCTGTTCAAATCTAATTTTAATCAGGTTGCTTTTACATCTTAACTTGAGAAGAGAAAACATATCATAACAACAGATTTAAGTCCATTGCTCCACTGCGCCCCCTGCAAATGTCAGCAGTTGCACTGGGTTGTAATTCTTAGATAATTCACAGATAATTCAATTTAAGTAAAATTAAAAAAAAAACAATGTACTAGTGAAGTATAAAATTTGCCTAGTGTAACAAGTTATAATAAGCCCAGTGTCTTTCAGTGTATGGAGAAAAGAAAGCTGCCATGGCTTAGAAAGAAATGACCTTTATACGTCTTTGCAGAGAGAAGCCACTCTATACTGGTGAAATACCTCCATTATGTTGTACTCAACCTGAATACAGTCCTGGCCCCATTGTCCTGAAATAAACAGAACCAGCCTGTTCCATCATTAAAACTAACCTTTTCCCTTCTTTATAGTGGATTTCTTATCATGCTTTTTAAATGCCATAATACATAGAAAAAAAAAAAAAAAACCTGGAAGAATGTCCACCAGAATATTGTTTATGGATATCTTTGCATATTTGGTTAGAATTTTTTTAAAAAATTGTCAATTTTGTAAATATTTTGCAATGAATAAGAATAATTTATAAGAAAAAAAAATTAAACCACTTTCCAAAGTTACATAGTGTAACTCATACACAGCTAGCAGCACTATAAGTTACCAGTTCCGTGTGTGCCTGGCCTAAAGAGAAAATCTGGTAGGCAGAAATAAGTGCGATTTCTTCTCATTACAGTTAATAGAGTATAAGGCTCACATATTCTCAAGGATGAAGAGAAAAGAGAATACAACAATATAATATACCATTTAAGCTCTTGTCATGGGCCAGGTACTGTGTTAAGCCCTTTACATCTAATTTTTAATACAACACAATCACAGAGCTATTAAGTATTAATAGTAGACCTGAGACTTCACCCAGATCTGTTTAATTTCAAACACTATGTTCTTAATCACTATCTTATGCTACCTACTGTCCTCCATCTTTACCTCAGTTTAAGAAACAAATGACCCTCATCATACTAAAAACAATTTAATTATAATGAAGAGTGAGCTATATTTTCAAACACAAAAACATGAATATGTTAGTTCTACAATGACTATTTCATTTATTGAAATATATTCTGGAACCCCTTCATTCCAAAATCTCCAGAATTTATCTATCAAATAATAGTTGCTGTTTCTGGGACTGGATCTCAAGAATAAAAAATAAATAAATAAATACACACAAACTAAAAGAATAGAAACACAACTAGTAAATAATGATTGCCTGTAACACAAAACCATGCACAGGTTTCTATTGTACTTTGCATTTTCAAGGGACTAGACATGAGAAGGATACAAACTATCTACAAACATTCATTTATGAATGAAATGCATCTCAAAAGTCTATATTTAGAATTTTAAAGCATCAATGTTATGAATTACAATTGTATTCACAGACCATCATACAAAATCTATTTAATTCAGAATATAGCTATTAGTAAATGGTAGGAAACTGACTTATACATCTGTGAGCTGGAGGTCCTGTAGTGCTGGGGGTGGAAGTTTTTCCTTTGGTTTTATTGGATGGAACAATTTTTAAAATTATTAATTTATTTGTTTTAATTGCAGGCTAATTATTTTACAACATTGTACTGGCTTTTGCCATACATCGACATGAATCAGCCATGGGTGTGCATGTGTCCCCCATCCTGAAACCCCTCCCACCTCCCTCCCCATCCCATCTCTCTGGGTTGTCCCAGTGCACTGGATTTGAGTGCCCTGTTTCATGCATCAAACTTGGACTGGTCATTTATTTCACATACGGTAATATACATGTTTCAATACTATTCTCTCAAATCATCCCACTCTTGCCTTCTACCACAGAGTAAAGTAAAAATAATAATAATAAAAAAATACTTTAAAAAAAAAGATTAAAAAAAAGTCTGTTCTTTATATGTCTCTTTTCCTGTCTCGTATATAGGGTCATCATTACCATCTTTCTAAACTCCATATATATGTGTTAATATATTGTATTGATGTTTTTCCATGTATATATGTTAATATATTGTATTGATGTTTTTCTTTCTGATTTACTTCACTCTGTATAATAGGCTTCAGTTTCATCTACCTCATTAGAACTGATTCAAAAGTGTGTGTGTGTTTTTTTTTAATAGCTGAGTTAATATTCCATTGTGTATATGTGCCACAGCTTTCTTATCCATTTATCTGCCGATGAACATCTAGGTTGCTTCCATGTCCTGGCTATTATAAACAGTGCTGTGATGAACATTGGGGTACTCGTGTCTCTTTCAATTCTGGTTTCCTCAGTATGTATGCCCAGCAGTGGGATTGCTGGGTCATATGGCAGTTCTATTCCAAGTTTTTTAAGGTATCTCCACACTGTTCTCCATAGTGGTTATACAAGTTTGCATTCCCACCAACAGTGTAAGAAGGTTCCCTTTTCTCCACACCCTCTCCAGGATTTATTATTTGTAGACTTTTGGATAGCAGCCATTCTGACTGGTGTGAAATGGTACCTCATTGTAGTTTTGATTTGCATTTCGCTGATAATGAGTGATGTTGAGCAGCATTTCATGTTTGTTAGCCATTTGCATGCCTTCTTTGGAGCAATGTCTATTTAGTTCTTTGGCCCACTTTCTTATTGGGTTATTTATTTTTCTGGTATTGAGCTGCATGAGCTGCTTGTATATTTTTGAGATTAATTCCTTGTCAGTAGCTTCATTTGCTATTATTTTCTCTCATTCTGAAGGCTATCTTTTCACCTTGTTTACAGTTTCTTTCACTGTGCAAAAGCTTCTAAGTTTAATTATGTCCATTTCTTTATTTTTGCTTTTATTTCCATTATCTGGCAAGTGAGTCAAAGAAGATCTTGCTGTGATTTATGTCAAAGAGTGTTTTGCCTATGTTTTCCTCTGGGAGTTTTATAGGTTCTGGTCTTACATTTAGATCTTTAATCCATTTTCGGGCTACAGTCCATGAGGTTGAATTGTCAGACACCAATGAGTAACTAATACTTCCACTTTTTAAGGCACTGGGGTCTGCAGTCAGACAGATATATGAGTGAATCCCTGCTCTTAGAGTTGCCAAGGGGCATTACCTTAGGCAAATTAGTTAATCCTTCTAAACTTGAGTTTTCTGGTCTGTAAAATGGGCAAAATAAATGCCTAACTGATACAACTGCCATGAGAATTAAACAAGAAATGGTATGTAAAGTGATAAGCATAATGTCTGACATACTGGATGTGCTCAATGAATATTAGCTAATATTTGTGAGGGAGAAACATCTAAATGAGTAGTCATGACACAAGGCAGATGTGACTAGGGTTAAGACAAAGTTGCAAATAAATTTCTATAAGTGATACAGTCTTCATGAAGAAGTGATTCACGTCTTTGAGGAATTAGTATAATTTGAGCAACTTGAGATTTGTTGGGGGGATACATTGAGTAGGAGCATTTATTTGATTGTACAAAACATTTTTTGGTTATGTTTCTCTAGAAGAACTCATTAGTTTATGAGTACTTATTTTCGGAAAAATTATTTTCCATAAAAAGTGTCACTCAAAAAGAATTTGTAATTTTGTAACTTTCATTTCTCTTGACTTAGGTGGTTACCACTTTAGTTTTTTAGAGGTTTATTTCTGAAATGTCACAGAGAATAAAAAAGTTTGATTTTTCAAAATAATTCTTTTAATTTCTTTGGCTTTCTGGATTGCTATGCAGGGTTATAATTCTTTAATGATCAATACAAGTACTTTCTTTTACAGAAGTGTTTTCATGATGTCTCATGCAAAATTTCCCTAGTCATTTATGCATTCATGTGTGCATTCATTCAAAAAGAAACAATTGAGTCCCTACTGTGTGCAACTCTCTCTACAGATCATCATTCTCAGCACAAAGGCACTGATTCTTTCCTGAGAACATTTTTGGCATTGAAATTTCAAAACTGAGTAACCTGGGTAGGCCAGAGAAGTTTTGCTAAAGACAGCTAACAGAACCTATTCTATTTCAGTCTTGGAAATTTTGAATTAAAGCAGTGGAACTGGTAAGCAGAAACATTTTCATGATTCCCAATTCAATTGTTTGCTCTAATATCAGTAGTTAAATGTACAAGTATCCTGTCTGTTACTCCAAATGAAAAATGTGTATAGGCTTGATACATTTCAAAAGAAATAGAAAGAAAATTACATTTTAAAGAAACTCTATGATTCTATTAACATTTGATATCGTTAAGGAATATTCCCAGATTAATAGTATCAACCATAAAAATATAACATGGACTGTAGTTATAATAATTTATTTTATTTATGTACATATTTTGAGCTAGGACTTCACCTTAAATTTAGGTTTTGTATTTAAAGTGCCCAACTAGGTTATAAAGCAATTAGAAGGTACTTAACTGGAATCTACAGATAACGAATATCACAGATGAAAACAAAATCCATCTGCGAGTCAGTTGGTTAGGGGGGGAAAAAAACTTTTTCAAAAAGTGAAAGAGAGTTCTCTTTATTGTGGAGCTTCCTCACTGTGGTTGGTGTTTTATCAACGGTGCTTTATTGAAGGAGAAGTCTTGAGACTACTGTGAAAATAAGACTGAAAACCAGAAGCAGGAGGCTTAAGTCCAAACCCTGAGAACACGAGAGAGTTCCTGACTCCAGGGAACATTACTTGACAGGAGATCATCACAAGCTTCCATACATACACTGAAACCAAGCACCACCCAAGGGCCAACAAGTTCCAGAGCAAGACATACAATAGAAATTCTCCAGCAATACAAGAACACAGCCCTGTGCTCCAATATATAGGCTGCCCAAAGTTACTCAAACACCACTGACATCTCATAATTCATTACTGGACACTTCATTGCACTCCAGAGAGAAGAAATCCAGCTCCATCCACCAGAACACTGACACAAGCTTCCCTAATCATGAAAACTTGACAAGCCACTGATATAACCCCACTCACAGAATACAGAAAGGACGCCCCAAATCCAGCAATATAAACAAGATGAAGTGACAGAGGAATACCAAGCAGGTAAAGGAACAGGATAAATACCCACCAAACCAAACAAAAGAGGAAAAGATAGGGAATCTACCTGATAAAGAATTCCGAATAATGAAAATGAAAATGACAATGATCCAAAATCTTGAAATCAAAATGGAATCACAGATCAATAGCCCAGAGTCAAGGACTGAGAAGATGCAAGAAAGGTTTAACAAGGATCTAGAAGAAACAAAAAAGAGTCAATATATAATGAATAATGCAATAAATGAGATAAAAAACACTCTGGAGGCAACAAATAGTAGAATAACAGAAGCAGAGGATAGGATTAGTGAAATAGAAGATAGAATGGTAGAAATAAATGAATCAGAAAGGAAAAAAAGAAAAATGAATTAAAAGAAATGAGGACAATCTCAGAGACCTCCAGGACACTGTTAAACACCCAACATTTGAATCATAGGAGTCCCAGAAGAAGAAGACAAAAAGAAAGACAATGAGAAAATACTTGAGGAGATAATAGTTGAAAACTTCCCTAAAATGGGGAAGGAAATAATCACCCAAGTCCAAGAAACCCAGAGAGTCCCAAACAGGATAAACCCAAGGTGAAACACACAAGACACATATTAATCAAATTAACAAAGATCAAACACAAAGAACAAAGATTAAAAGCAGCAAGGGAAAAACAACAAATAACACACAAGGGGATTCCCATAAGGATAACAGCTGATCTTTCAATAGAAACTCTTCAGGCCAGGAGGGAATGGCAAGACATACTTAAAGTGATGAAGGAAAGTAACCTACAGCCCAAATTACTGTACCCAGCAAGGATCTCATTCAAATATGAAGGAGAAATAAAAAGCTTTACAGACAAGCAAAAGCAGAGAGAATTCAGCACCACAAAACAAGCTCTCTAACAAGTGCTAAAGGATATTCTCTAGACAGGAAACACAAAAAGGATGTATAAACTTGAACCCCAAAAAATAAAGTAAATGGCAATGGGATCATACTTATCAATAATTACCTTAAATGTAAATGGGTTGAATGTGCCAACCAAAAGACAAAGACTGGCTGAATGAATACAAATACAAGACCCCTCTATATGCTGCTTACAAGAGACCCACCTCAAAACAGGGGACACATATAGACTGAAAGTGAAGGGCTGGAAAAAGATATTCCATGCAAATAGAGACCAAAAGAAAGCAGGAGTAGCAATACTCATATCAGATAAATTAGACTTTAAAACAAAGGCTGTGAAAAGAGACAAAGAAGGACACTACATAATGATCAAAGGATTAATCCAAGAAGAAGATATAACAATTATAAATATATATGCATCCAACATAGGAGCACCACAACATGTAAGACAAATGCTAACAAGTATGAAAGGGGAAATTAACAATGACACAATAATAGTGGGAGACTTTAATACCCCACTCACACCTATGGATAGATCATCTAAACAGAAATTAACAAGGAAACACAAACTCTAAATGATACAAAAGACCAGTTAGACCTAATTGCTATCTATAGGACAGTTCTCCCCAAAACAATGAATTTCACCTTTTTCTCAAGTGCACATGGAACCTTCTCCAGGACAGAGCACATCCTAGGCCATAAATCTAGCCTTGGTAAATTCAAAAAAATTGAAATCATTCCAAGCATCTTTTCTGACCACAATGCATTAAGATTAGATCTCAATTACAGGAGAAAAACTATTAAAAACTCCAAAATATAGAGGCTGAACAACAAGCTGCTGAATAACCAACAAATCACAGAAGCAATCAAAAAAGAAATCAAAATATGCACAGAAATGAATGAAAATGAAAACACAACAACCCAAATCCTGTGGGACACTGTAAAAGCAGTGCTAAGGGGAAAGTTCATAGCAATACAGGCATACCTCAAGAAACAAGAAAAAAGTCAAATAAATAATCTAACTCTACACCTAAAGCAACTAGAAGAGGAAGAAATGGAGAACCCCAGGGTTAGTAGAAGGAAAGAAATCTTAAAAATTAAGGCAGAAATAAATGCACAGGAAAAAAATGAGACCATAGCAAAAATCAACAAAGCTAAAAGCTGGTTCTTTGAAAGGATAAATAAAACTGACAAACCATTAACCAGACTCATGAAGAAACAAAGGGAGAAAAAACAAATCAAAAAAAACTAGAAATTAAAATGGAGAAATCACAACAGACAACACAGAAACACAAAGGATCATAAGAGACTACTATTAGCAATTATATGCGAATAAAATAGACAATGTGGAAGAAATGGAAAAATTATTAGAAAATTACAACTTTCCAAAACTAAACCAGGAAGAAATAGAAAATCTTAACAGACCCATCACAATCACCGAAATTGAAACTGTACCCAGAAATCTTCCAGCAAACAAAAGCCCAGGTCCAGACGCCTTCACAGCTGAATTCTACCAAAAATTTCGAGAAGAGCTAACACCTATCCTACTCAAACTCTTCCAGAAAATTGCAGAGGAAGGTAAACTTCCAAACTCATTCTATGAGGCCACCATCACCCTAATACCAAAACCCGACAAAGATGCCAGAATAAAAAGAAAACTACAGGCCAATATCACTGATGAACATAGATGCAAAAATCCTTAACAAAATTCTAGCAATCAGAATCCAACAACACATTAAAAAGATCATACACCATGACCAAGTGGGCCTTATCCCAGGGATGCAAGGATTATTCAATATCCATAAATCAACCAATGTAATACACCACATTAACAAATTGAAAAATAAAAGCCATATTATTATCTCAATAGATGCAGAGAAAGCCTGTGATAAAATTCAACATCCATTCATGATAAAAAAAAAAAAAAAAACTCTCCAGAAAGCAGGAATAGAAGGAACATACCTCAACATAATAAAAGCTATATATGACAAACTCACAGCAAACATTATCCTCAATGATGAAAAATTGAAAGCATTTCCCCTAAAGTCAGGAACAAGACAAGGGTGCCCACTTTCACCACTACTATTCAACATAGTATTGGAATTTTTAGCCATAGCAATCAGAGCAGAAAAAGAAATAAAATCGGAAAAGAAGAAGTAAAACTCTCACTGATTGCAGATGACTTGTTCCTCTACATAGAAAACCCTAAAGACTCCACCAGAAAATTACTAGAGCTAATCAATGAATAGAGTAAAGTTCCAGGATATGAAATCAACACACAGAAATCCCTTGCATTCTTATGCACTAATAATTAGAAAATAGAGAAATTAAGGGAAAAAATCCATTTAGCATTGCAATGAAAAGAATAAAATACTTAATAATATATTTACCTAAAGAAACTAAAGACCTATATATAGAAAACTATAAAACACTGCTGAAAGAAATCAAAGAGGACACTAATAGATGGAGAAATATACCATGTTCATGGATTGGAAGAATTAATATAGTGAAAATGAGTATACTACCCAAAGCAATCTACAAATTCAATGCAATCTCTATCAAGCTACCAGCGGTATTTTTCACAGAGCTAGAACAAATAATTTCACAATTTGTATGGAAATACAAAAATCCTCGAATAGCCAAAGCAATCTTGAGAAAGAAGAATGGAACTGGAGGAATCAACTTGCCTGACTTCAGGCTCTACTACAAAGCCACAGTCATCAAGACAGCATGGTACTGGCACAAAGAGAGAAATATAGATCAATGGAACAAAATGGAAAACCCAGAGACAAATCCACACATCTATGGACACCTTATCTTCGACAAAGGAAGCAAGAATATACAATGGATTAAAGATAATCTCTTAAACAAGTGGTGCTGGGAAAACTGGTCAACCACGTGTAAAAGAATGAAACTAGAACACTTTCTAACACCATACACAAAAATAAATTCAAAATGGATTAAAGATATAAACATAAGACCAGAAACTATAAAACTCCTAGAGGAGAACATAGGCGAAACACTCTCAGACATACATCACAGCAGGATCCTCTATGACCCACTCCCAGAATATTGGAGATAAAAGCAAAAATAAACAAATGGGACCTAATTCAAATTAAAAGCTTCTGCATAAGAAAGGAAACTATAAGCAAGGTGAAAAGACAGCCTTCAGAATGGGAGAAAATAAGAGCAAATGAAGCAACTGACAAACAAATAATCTCAAAAACATACAAGCAACTCCTGCAGCTCAATCCAGAAAAACAAAAGACCCAATCAAAAAATGGGCCAAAGAACTAAATAGACATTTCTCCAAAGAAGACATACAGATGGCTAACAAACACATGAAAAGATGCTCAACATCACTCATTATCAGAGAAATTCAAATCAAGACCACAATGAGGTACCATTTCACACCAGTCAGAATGGCTGCAATCCAAAAGTTTACAAGCAGTAAATGCTGGAGAGGGTGTGGAGAAAAGGGAACCCTCCTACACTGTTGGTGGGAATGCAAACTAGTACAGCCACTGTGGAGAACAGAATTGAAAGAGACATGTGTACCCCAATGTTCATCGCAGCACTGTTTATAATAGCCAGGACATGGAGACAACCTAGATGTCCATCAGCAGACGAATAGATAGGAAAGCTGTGATACATATACACAATGGAGTATTCCTCAGCCATTAAAAAGAATACATTTGAATCAGTTCTAATGAGGTGGATGAAACTGGAGCCAATTATACAGAGTGAAGTAAGCCAGAAAAAAAAAAAAAAAAAAACACCAATACAGTATACTAACACATATATATGGAATTTAGAAAGATGGTAACGATAACCCTGTATGCGAGACAGCAAAAGAGACACAGATGTATAGAAGTCTTTTGGACTCTTTGGGAGAGGGAGAGGGTGGGTGATATGGGAGAATGGCATTGAAACATGTATAATATGATATAAGGAATGAATCGCCAGTCACGGTTTGATGCAGGATACGGGATGCTTGGGGCTGGTGCACTGGGATGACCCAGAGAGATGGTATGAGGTGGGAGATGGGAGGGGGGTTCAGGATTGGGAACACATGTACACCCGTTTCGGATTCATGTTGATGTATGGCAAAACCAATACAGTATTGTAAATTAAAATAAAGTAAAACAAAGAAAAAATTAAAAAAAAGTGAAAGAGAACTATGTTCCACAGGCATAGAGTTTTAGCTTTTCAGCAAACAAAAAGGAATTTCTATTAGATTTGAATAGTTTTGAAAGTGAAGGAAAGTTATAATACAATATATAAACTTCATTATATAGAGCATTTTTGTGCTGATTGATGACACTTTCTTTGATAGAGTATTATTATACTGTGAAAATAATAAGTTATGGAATTACCAACTGGTACAGATCAAACCCATTATAGAACTGGATCCTTAAGCCAGAACATTCCTAAATTCTAACACCTTAGCTTTATAGTTCATATCAAATGCATGAAAATAACTTTAATGTATTTCTGATCTCACAAAAATAGTATTTGTCATTATGTAAAAACATTTCTAAATCTACATGTTCTATAGTGTCTCTTTTTACGAAATTTAGAAAGTTTTTTTTTTTTTTTTCATGACAGGGTGAATAAAATAGTATATTAAAAGAACATCCTTTGAGTATTTTAGCTATAATTATTCATTTTTATTAGAATGCAAAACAATTTTGCACAAGCTCCTGAATAGAAATCACAAACAAGTTAATTGCACAAATAATTTTGTGTAGAGAACATAATCTTGCATTTAAATATGCTTTATCATCTGGACTACTAGGGAAGCTCTACAATATAAGGGTGAAAGATGAGAAATTAATTGGTCTGCTATTTTCTACACTATAACCTTGTTATAATATTATCTACTATTTGTGACCCCATGGACTATAAAATCCATAGAATTATCCAGGCCAGAACACTGGAGTGGGTAGCCATTCCTTTCTCCAGGGGATCTTCCTAACCCAGGGATTGAACTTAGGTCTCCCTCATTGCAGGTGGATTCTTTACCATCTGAACCACCAGGAAAGCAATACTATCTACAGGGCCAACAAATGGTTCACTTTGTTAATTGTATATAGAAATTATTTGTCTCCTATGCCAAACAGTGATGTCAATCCGACATCTAAAACAATGCCAATATATTTTGGAGATTAATTTTAAAATAACATATATGAAATGAATCACCAGTCCAGGTTTGATGCATGATACTGGATGCTTGGGGCTGGTGCAGTGGGACCACCCAGAGGGATGGTACTGGGAGGGAGGAAGGAGGGGTGTTCAGGATGGGGAACACATGTATACCTGTGGATACATGTTGATGTATGGCAAAACTAGTACAATACTGTAAAGTAATTAACCTCCAAATAAAATGGATAAATTTATATTAAAAAAAAAGATGAGGATGGAAAAATAAATAAAAATAACAATGCCTACTATTTTCTGAGATTCTCAAAAGCAATATTAGGCAGTCATAGCTGTCTGACCCAACCAAAGTTAATTAAAAAATATTGTTCTCCACCTATGCTGATAGGCAACAATAGCAAATAATTTTTTGAATGAAATACAGAACAATTTGAAACTCAGAGAAGCAAACTCACATTTGTCACATTTTTTAAAAAATGTAACAAAATACAATGGTGATACAAAACAAATTATCAAGTGTCTAATAGAAAGCTAGACTTGACTATTCATCTCAAAGAATCACTAACAACTACTAACTTATAATACAAAGATATATACATATATTTAATTTTCAATATTTAATAAAATTTAAATTATATTTAATTTTCTATAAATTTATGTATACAGATATAATAAAGTTTAATATTTTATAAATAAATTGGAACTTTTATAAATAAATAAATAAATTTGGTAATTTAGAAAATAAATTTATATAGCAATTGGTACTTCTGATGATCAGATTTTCTTTTATGAAAAAATTTCTAAAGTAGGAGGCCACATAATATAACCTATTATATTATATATTATTATATACCTATAATATTATAAACCTATAATATTATATATTATAAACCTATTTTAAGATATCAGTAAATATGTACTTATTGACTTGAGAAACAATGAATTATTGAAAAGGAACAAAAATGTGTCTTATGATGGATGCAATATACCACTGTTACAAGCACCCATCATTAAGACTGATGCCTTATGCTTTTAGGCTAAAAATAGTCTTTAACCTCATAATTCTAATAGATTTTAATTACTTTCCTCACAGTAAAACTGTGTCCTCATTTCCATTTCAACAAAAAAAAAAAAAAAGTCTATAATATTGACCATTCTAAGAATCAGTAGTCCTTCAGGCAGAACTTGATTTATACACAGCTCATTTATGAAAAAAATGACTAATAATTGAATGAGTGTAAGTGTTTTGTGCTACATTTTCATATTGGATAATGCAACAAATTGAAAGGAAGGGAAAATCTTCCCAAAGTGACATTGTGACTATGATTATACTTTTGTTTCATGCTTAACACAGTGATTCAATCAATAAATAACTACATAATGTCTAAAATTTGCTGTTTATATATTTAAGTGAAAAATTCAGTGAATATACTATTTCATTTTATTACAATCATTCTGTAATGTAGATATCATCATCTATTTTTAACAGAGAAATTGAAACTCAGAAAGTTTTGAAGGAGGTTTTCTATTTCCATCACAGAAAAATAAATTAATTTTCAAATGTATTTAATATTTAAAATCTATGATTTGATAGTTATCATTCTGTTCATTTAATTACAAGTTTTAATACCATCGTTATTTTGTCATTTTTGTGACCTAAATTTTGGAGTTCCATTACTTAATCTAGTGTTTTCAGCCTAATTAATTTTCCAATTAATATAATATCTTAGGAAAAGATTTTCCCAAATACTTTAAATCATACTTGTGCTCTTCTTTTCCAACTACATCCAAAACAATTTCACTTTAAGTAAGACAAAGTTTTGCATATAACACAAAGTTTATAAAGATATATATATTTAAAGGATATTTACACAAGTACCTTTTAAAATAACAAAAATGCATATAAAGTGTTAGCCTAAGATGGTCTGAATTAATGATTTAATTATTTTGTTAAACTACCTCCATAAAAATAAAGGAAGGTCTTTTTTCCAATATCTTTAGCAGTCAAAAGAAAAAAGATTGTCAGATATAACTCTGAAAGATTCTCATATTCTTAATCCAAAATAAAATATATTAGAGTTATAAGGAAGTTAAGAATCAGGAGAGAGAGTTTCAGAGGAAACAAGTAATTCTGATAACATTGTTTTCCCTGTTTCTTTATTTCAGGACTCACCACATTGTCAAGTTCTTTAAAAGTGCAGGGTGCTCAAAAGAAGGAAACCACTTAAATTATACTATATTAAAACTTTGGAACATGTCCTAGATTAAAAGAATGTAAATTGCCCCATCCAATTCCTTTTCTGGCTTTTTTTCTACATGTCTTTCATTAATAGTAATACAAACAATAAAAATCAAAGACAATTTAAAACACAAACTACATCTCTCAACCAATTAAAATGCAATCACCCAGACAGATGCTAGATAGGATCATTGCTTTCAACCTAGAACATTTTATTTAAAACAGACTAACTTCAATCACTATTTTATGACATTTCTCATGTACAGTAAGTCCTTTGAAAACTAAGAGTAACCTAAAGTCAAATGGCATTAGTTCTAAAGAACTTAATTTTGGCAAAAACCATCACAATATTGTAGTTAGCCTCCAATTAAAATAAATAAATAATTTGTTTTTTTAAAAAAATTAATCTTTTTTTTTCTTTTTCTCTTTGAGCTTTCAGAAAACATGTGTCATTTGAAAAAGATAATGCATTCCATTTCCTTTAAAAACACAGAAAGTAGTGATCTATCTAAACCCTGGCACAAAAGCATTTAGGTGTTAATACTTACCATATGGGCATTTAGCCTTATAAGCTAGATATGAGGTACTATCATCATTGGTTTAAATGCCAGTGATAGAGAAGAGAAAAATATGGCATATGCCATGGTTTACAAAACAAGTCATAAAGTTATTTTTTATGGCAGAAAATCTATCTATATAAGAGCTAATGCCAAGTTTATTGATATAGTGTGCTATCTAATTACTTACCACTGGAATATTACTGGGTTCAGATACACTAATCCATTAGGAGAGTAATTCTCCCCTGCAAAGAGAGGAGTGCTCAAGGTAACCCCATGCTAAATTCTCAGCATTTTTGTTATGCAATGAGAGTCATACTGACCCCCAGTCCCAACACAGGCAAGGTAGTTGAGATGTAGCCATTTAATCTCTACAGGGAGTCCATGAGCTTGACAACAGTAACACTTGCAGTCCTATGATTAAGTGACTATTAGAGGTAACAGAAAATCCTTGAAGAACATAAATGGAGGGTCACCTTCCATATTTAGGAAATGCAATTTCCTAGATTTCTAGTGGCAAATAAGAATCAATTCCTAAAAGAAATTCAATAGATCAAAGACTTGTCCAGATACTTACGCCACAATACCTGAGAGATGGAACATTTCAGCTGTCAGGTAGGAGAGATAACTGTATAAGAAGACAAAGAGAGGTTCGATGACCCGGATGGTCTTGGTAAAGCGTGTGGTAAAGGCAGCAATCATGCCAAACAAGAGCCCAATGAAAATGCCTCCTATTCCAACCAAAAAAAACTTTCCTATCCCAGCCAAAATGTCCAATGGTTTGATAGATGGCATTTCAGAGAAAGATTTGAACAGCTTATAGAGCACCTGTATAAAAAATAAAAATAAAATAAAAAAGATTAGAGTGAATTTACAAATCAGGAAGGTCTCAATTTATGCCCTTCTAATTTGAGGTTTCTCAACTTTGAAGTTCTTCAACTCCCCATTTCCCTCCTAATATGAGTTCCTAGAAAGCTTCCTTATATCAAAAGATATTTCTATAGATCAGTATTAAATTATGCATGATTCTGCTTTAAAATAGTCTGATGGGCTGTGAATATATCCTTTATGGCTAAAATATTCTTGTAACATGACTAGGAAGACTGTGACCCCTAGAAGGCATACCCTAATTTTCTCTTAATAAACTGATAAAGGTTAGTATAGTATCAAAGAAGCATTTTTATTTTTGAAAACATATTAATGGTGAGTAAATCATATTATCTAAATTCATAACCTTATTCCTAGGACTAAATTGTTCAATCATGATCTAAACCAGAATTAAATAATTATTTAAATTTCAAGGGTGAGCATAAGGGAACCTGATTAATTACCATGAAAACTCATGTCTAGGATACTTACAACAGTAACAGCATCATTAAGGAGGGATTCTCCAAACACCAAAATGTGAAGCTTTTCATTCACATGAATTTCTTCAAATACAGAGAGTACAGCCACAGGATCTACTGCAGCAATCAAACTACCAAACCAAAGGTTATGGAGCAATGACACATCTTCAAGGTTGAAGAGCTTCACCTGACATATGCCATAGAGGGAAAGGCCTATTCCAAATGCATTCCACATTGTTCCAACTACAGCATACAACAGAATGGTTCCTATGTTTTCAAAAAATGGCCGACTGGGCATAAAATATCCTGCATCAAGGACTATTGGTGGAAGTAAATACAAAAAAAATATATCACTGTTTATGACTGGTGGGGATTTGTCATTTAAACTGTAAATTAGTCCTCCCATGATGAGACCTACAAAAATCAAAAGGCAGCTTTCAGGTACAACTGCGGGTATCTTATTATAGAGATGAAATCCTAGAAAAGAGAAAAAAAAATAGACTAATAAACATCTTTATTATCCTTATATGTCCGCCTTCTTGTCAAGTCTTACGATTTCAGGAAAATAGCTTCTCAGTCATTTTACATTTTAATAATGACTTAATAAAGATGCAGAGGCATGAGTGAAGACACTTTCCTTTATGATGGAAAATATTTACTAATAGAATTAAAATATTCACAACTAACAGCAAGTTTATTCATATGCCCACTGAATCATTTTCAAATATGAGTATGTATTCTAAAATAGAAACACACTTATCAGCTTGCAATGTTCTTCTGCTTTTCTCATGATCATAGTCAAAGACATCAGAAACTTAAAAGTATAGAAATGACAACCATAATTAAAATGTCTGCTTTGAATAATAAGAGTTGAAAAGGGCTTTAGTAATCATAACTGATTCTTCACTCATAGGGAATCATAATTATTTATAAGGAAACTGAGACCAAAGAAGTGAAGCTACTTTTCATGGCTGAACAGTAAGTATGTGGTGGAGCTGGGATGATAACCTAGAAAGGTATCTTGACTTTTAGCTCAATGTTCATATAATTACCCAAAACTGTCACTTAGTCTGATTGACAGATATGGGCTTACATAAATGCATACTACTGAATTATCAAAATACAATCCCAATTATAAAGTTTGTTTCTCATAGAATGATATGTTTCTTTCTTCCCATGTGGGAAATACAGCCATCTCTAGCAACCTACATGGCAGCAGTTCTCTGTTTTATGCTGTATTCTTTTTCCTCTGCCCACCTTATATTCCACATCATCATGCTCTAATTTACATGAAGCCTGCAGAAAATTACTCTAATTATCATCAATCCTCTCTATTATAGAAAGGACCTTAATTACCATCTAAGATAATCCATTCCTTCCTGTCTAAGCCAGTCCTCACCAATACAGTGCTGAGATCCTTTTCTCATATATGTTAGTTAATTTGACTACAATTTTCTCAAGGATTGAGGATAGTTTTTACAATAATCCCCTAGCACATTGCTAGCACATAGAAATAGCTCAACAGATACTTATCAAATAAATAATGAACACATTTTAGAAAAGAAAGCCAGTTGGTTCCTATGCTAGAGTTTATTTAGAAATATTTTCAGAAGTGCTTTCACGTATATGCTTCTATTTGATTCTCTCATCAAACCAACAGCAAAGTGTTAGTCACTCACTTGTGTCCAACTCTTTTAGACCTCATGGTCTGTAGCCCACCAGGCTTCTCTGTCCAGGGAATCCTCCAGGCAAGAATACTGGAGTGGATTGCCATTCCCTTCGCCAGGGGATCTTCCTGACCCAGGGATGTAACCCAGATCTCCTGCATTGCAGGCAGACTCTTTATCATCTGAGCCACCAGGGAAGTCCATCATACCAAAATAGCAATGTAAATACTGTTATTTTCATATTAAAAATGATATATATGAGACAAAGAAGTACTTTACTTATCTAACACATACTTATTGAGTGCCTATGTGCCAGGCACTGGCTCCTAATTTGAGAAAATTTTAAACAGCTCATAGTAATCTTATCTTTCCACTAAACCATGATGTGCCCTTCTTTATCCTCTACAGAATCACTTATTTTCTCTAGGCATTGAAATAATTTGAAAACTTCCCATGGGAAGGATGGGGCCTTATTCATCACTGTAGCCCCTGGCCCCAATATAATTCTTCACACATAAAATGTATTAAAAAATATGTGTTGAATGATTGCTAACAAGGAAGGCTATTTAAATTAATTAATTAATTAATTTGGTTAGCTTTTTAAATTTACATTCTCTTACAAGGTCACAGAAAAAAATTGTCAGTGATGGTTCAATAAATTCCTACTTTAACAAATGGGAATGGAAGACTACTGGGAAGTCCCTTTGCCCTATCATCCTGAAATTAACATTTAATTAGGCTATTTAATATAATCAACATATCTAATAATATAAAACTAATTTAAAAGAACCTGAACCCTAATAATCTTAATTATTAACCCTAACAATTTAAAAGAATACACAAATGTTCTTTATTATCACCCAAGACAGTATGTACGTCTAATCAAGGAGGCATAAAATGAGCTTTTTAGTTCCATTTTGTTGAATTTCACAAAGCATCTTCTCTTCCTGGGCCTCAGATTTCCTATCTACAAAATGAAGGAGTTGGATGAGAATGATTTCTAAGGGTTTTTCCAGCTCTGACAACTTATCATGCTATGAATCTATGGATTTTTTGTGTCATCATTAAATAATATATGTCATGAATGGTAAAGCTTTAGTATATATAGTCACTAAAATAAAACTGTGAAATGCTGAACATGATTTATTTTAGAAAAAAATTAATTTTAAAATAACAAAATTCTCTAGACTTTGAAGTTTTCCTGACATTGCTTTTGTTTTGAACCTAGAAAAATGATAACTTTATCATAAATACTTTAACACCATCAAGGCAAAGGTCTGATAAATTATTAAAGAACATACAAAGGAAAAACAGAATAAATCCCCTTAGGAGAATCATAAAGCTAGAAATTCAGGGTGTTCATAAAGTTGAAATAGTTAAAACATAACAGTTCTTCTCTTTCTGGATCAGGTCTTAGTTTGTGTTTTATCTTAAATTCTGAGTAATGGCATAAAGGCTTATCTTTTTAAAAATACAAAACGGACTTGTCCCATTTTGTTACTACCTGGCAACTATAGCAAGCATCCTGTGAGGAAAAAAGGCTGTCTAAAGACTCAGATCAGTTAGGATCATTCTATTTAGATTTCTCTGCTCTCCCTTTTAAAATTATGCCTTGTCTGCTCAACCCTTGAACAACTGGGACCCTTTGCAGTCTAAGTCCTTTTGCTGGGCCTATTCCTGCCTCCTCCCACTGGGAGACCACCAACATTTGAACATGATCACTGCAAGAAGGTTTGAGCTATGAAGATAAAGATCATTTTGGAAGAGCTAAGGAGGCAGATATTCCAGTTTGCCTTTCTCTGTTCTATTAAGAAAAAGGTGCCTTTCTTAACATCTGAAAAAGCCCTGAGATCCCCCACCCACTCCGTGTCCCACTCTCCCTATTAGGCAACTCCCTGGGAAAACCCTGGGAAATTCCTCACTTACCCATCTTTGCCAGAGAGGCTAACATGATCCAGAGTGTGATCTCAAAAGGAGTCTGCACATGCTGGTAATCCAGGGAGAAGAGAAGTGTGTGAGCAGATGCCACCGAGTCATTATCCTGAATTCTTTTGGATCCCCAGCTGTCATTTTCTGCCCTCAGGTTCCAGTAGTGCAGCATGCTATTCCCAGAGGTTCCCAGAAGCTGGGAGCAGAGCTGACCCAGCAGCAGAGGCAACAGGAGCCCCAGCCTGTGAATCATCACCAGCTCTGCCAGCTGTGCTTGCTTAAGTATTTAATCTCCTTTCCAGCTGCAGCTGCTCGCAAATGTGGTTTGCTGTCCTTGACCCTTAGTCTTTCTGGCTAGTATTTAATGATTAGTGAAAATTTCAGCAGCTCCCTGGAGTTCCAGAAGAGAAATGATGGGCTGTGATTCCCTGGAATGAAATTAGAACCTGAGCTAGCAAACGAAGTAAAATGGAACAAATCCATTGATTGACATAGAAAAGGATCTTACCCCCAGTTCTAACTGCCAGGGGAAGAAAACTACTGGATCTGGATTCTGGCCACTTAGGAATCTATTTTCTTACTATAAAATAAATCCAATTCATAAAGGATATGGAAAAGTATTCAAGAAGAATTATCAAATCTGCAAAGATTATCAAGGACTATGCAAATGAGAACCCGAACTAGGATGCCAAATTTCAGCTGCCTCTTGGGCAAAACTCTTAACATTAGAGCTCCTTGTTTCCACAGAGAGAGGTGAAGGCGTAGAAAAAATTAAATCACTTACTTCTAAAAATTCCAGGAGAAAAAAAAAAAATTAGTGTGAATAAGGGCCCTAGTACTTAAGAGCAGGATAGGTCAGTTCATTTCATTTCAGTCACTCAGTAGTGTCCAACTCTTTGCAACCCCATGAATCACAGCACGCCAGGCCTCCCTGTCCATCACCAACTCTTGGAGTTCACCCAAACTCATGTCCATTGAGTCGGTGATGGCATTCAGCCATCTCATCCTCTGTCGTCCCCTTCTCCCCGTTCCCCCAATCCCTCCCACTATCAGAGTCTTTTCCAATGAGTCAACTCTTCGCATGAGGTGTCCAAAGTATTGGAGTTTCAGCTTCAGCATCAGTCCTTCCAAAGAACACCCAGGACTGATCATTAGAATGGACTGATTGGATCTGCTTGCAGTACAAGGGATTTGCAAGAGTCTTTTCCAACACCACAGTTCAAAGGCATCAACTCTTCGATGCTCAGTTTTCTTCACAGTCCAACTCGCACATCCACACATGACCACTGGTAAAACCATAGCCTTGACTAGACGGACCTTTGTTGGCAAAATAATGTCTCTGCTTTTCAATATACTATCTAGATTGGTCATAACTTTCCTTCCAAGGAGTAAGGGTCTTTTAATTTCGTGGCTGCAATCACCATCTACAGGGATTTTGAGACCAAAAAAATAAAATCTGACACTGTTTCCACTGTTTCCCTATCTATTTCCCATGAAGTGATGGGACCAGATGCCATGATCTTCGTTTTCTGAATGTTGAGCTTTAAGTCAACATTTTCACTCTTCTTTTTCACTTTCATCAAGAGGCTTTTTAGTTCCTCTTCACTTTCTGCCATAAGGGTGGTGTCATCTGCATATCTGAGGTTACTGAGATTTCTCCTGGCAAACCTGTTTACAGATTGTGCTTCTTCCAGCCCAGTGTTTCTCATGATATAATCTGCATGTAAGTTAAATAGGCAGGGTGATAATATACAGCCTTGTAGTACTCCTTTTCCTATTTGGATCCAGTCTGTTGTTCCATGTCCAGCTCTAACTGTTGCTTCCTGACCTGGCTATAGGTTTCTCAAGAGGCAGGTCAGGTGGTCTGGTATTCTCATCTCTTTCAGAATTTTCCGCAGTTTCTTGTGATCCACACAGTCAAAGGCTTTGGCATAGTCAATAAAGCAGAAATTGATGTTTTTCTGGAACTCTCTTCCTTTTTCCATGATCCAGTGGATGTTGGCAATTTGATCTCTGGTTCCTCTGCCTTTTCTAAAATCATCTTGAACATCTGGAAGTTCACGGTTCAGATACTGTTGAAGCCTGGCTTGGAGAATTTTGAGCATTACTTTACTAGCGTGTGAGATGAGTGCAATTGTGCGGTAGGTTGAGCATTCTTTGGTATTGCCTTTCTTTGGGATTGGAATGAAAACTGACCTTTTCCAGTCCTGTGGCCACTGCTGAGTTTTCCAAATTTGCTGGCATATTGGGTGCAGCACTTTCACAGCATCGTCTTCCAGGATTTTTAATAGCTCAACTGGGATTACATCCCCTCCACTAGTTTTGTTCATAGCGATGCTTTCTAAGGCCCACTTGACTTCACATTCCAGGATGTCAGGCTCTAGGTGAGTGAACACAACATTGTGATTATCTTGGTTGTGAAGATCTTTTTTGTACAGTTCTTCTGTGTATTCTTGCCACCTCTGTGTAATATCTTCTGCTTCTGTTAGGTCCGTACCATTTCTGTCCTTTTTCAAGCCCATATTTGCACGAAATATTCTCTTGGTATCTGTAATTGTCTTGAATATATCTCTAGTCTTTCCCATTCTGTTGTGTTCCTCTATTTATTTTTTTTTTCCTTTTTCAATATAAATGTATTTATTTAATTGGAGCATCACCAAATGAATGGATAAGAAAGCTGTGGTATATATACACAATGGAGTATTACTCTGCCATTAAAAATAATACATTTAAATCAGTTCTATTGAGGTGGATGAAACTAGAGCCTATTATACAAATTGAAATAATCCAGAATGAAAAACACAAATACAGTATACTAATGCATATATAAAGAAGGTAACAATAACCTTGTATGTGAGACAGCAAAAGAGACACAGTTGTATAGAACAGTTTCCTCTATTTCTTTGCATTGATTGCTGAGAAAGGCTTTATTATCTCTCCTTGCTATTCTTTGGAACTCTGTATTCAGATGCTTATATTTTTCATTTTCTCATTTGCTTTTGCTTCTCTTCTTTTCACAGCTATTTGTAAGGGCTTCCCAGACACCCATTTTTCTTTTTTACAGTTCTTTTCCATGGGAATGGTCTTGATCCCTGTCTCCAGTACAATGTCATGAACCTCATTCCATAGATCATCAGGCACTCTATCTGTCAGATCTAGTCCCTTAAATCTATTTCTCATTTCCACTGTATTTGGAATATTTGTATAAGGGATTTGATTTATGTCATACCTGAATGGTCTAGTGGTTTTCCCTACTTTCTTCAATTTAATTCTGAATTTGACAATAAGAAGTTCATGATCTGAGCCACAGTCAATCCAAGTCTTGTTTTTGCTGACTGTATAGAGCTTCTCCATCTTTGGCTGCAAAGAATATAATCAATCTGATGTTGGTGTTGACCATCTGGTGATGTCCATATGTAGAGTCTTCTCTTGTGTTGTTAGAAGAGGGTGTTTGCTATGACCAGGGCATTTTCATGGCAAAACTCTATTAGACTTTGCCCTGCTTCATTCTGTATTCCAAGGCCAAATTTGCCTGTTACTCCAGATGTTTCTTGACTTCCTACTTTTGCATTCCAGTCCCCTGTAATGAAAAGGACATCTTTTTTGGGTGTTAGTTCTAAAAGGTCTTGTAGGTCTTCATAGAACTGTTCAATTTCAATTTCTTCAGCGTTACTGGTTGGGGCATAGGTTTGGATTACTGTCTTACTGAATGGTTTGCCTTGAAAACGAACAGAAATCATTCTGTCATTTCAGAAATTGCATCCAAGTACTGCATTTCAGACTCTTTTGTTTACCATGATGGCTACTCCATTGGACCGAGAGGAGCTACTCCACGTTCAAGGTCAGGAGGGGTGGCCAAGGGGAGCTACGCCACTCTCAAGGTCAGGGCTGGCGGCCGAGAGGAGCAACCCCATGTCCAAGGTCAGGAGGGGCAGCTGTGAGGGGATAACCCTCGTCCAAGTTAAGTAGAAGCAGCTGCGCTTTGCTGGAGCAGCCATGAAGAGATACACCACGTCCAAGGTAAGAGAAACGCAAGTAAGATATTAGGTGTTGCAAGAGGGCATCAGAAGGCAGACACACTGAAACCATAATCACAAAAAAACTAGTCAGTCTGACCACATGGACCACAGCCTTGTCTAACTCAATGAAATTAAGCCATGCCATGTGGGGCCACCCAAGGCGGGCAGGTCATGGTGGAGAGGTCTGACAGAATGTGGTCCACTGGAGAAGGGAATGGCAAACCATTTCAGTATTCTTGCCTTAAGAACCCATGAACAGTATGAAAAGGCAAAATGATAGGGTACTAAAAGAGGAACTCTCCAGATGGGTAGGTACCCAATATGCTACTGGAGATCATTGGATACATAACTCCAGAAAGAACGAAGGGATGAAGCCAAAGCAAAAACAACACCCAGTTTGGGATATGACTGGTGATAGAAGCAAGGTCCGATGCTGTAAAGAGTAATATTGCATAGGAATCTGGAATGTTAGGTCCATGATTCAAGGCAAATTGGAAGTGGTCAAACAGGAGATGGCAACAGTGAACGTCGACATTCTAGGAATTGGCAAACTAAAGTGGACAAGAATGAGTGAATTTAACTCAGATGACCATTATGTCTACTACTGTGGGCAGGAATCCCTTAGAAGAAATGGAGTAGCCATCATGGTTAACAAAAGAGTCTGAAAAATATGCACTGGTTCCTTATAAACTCAGTGAGATTTCACCAGAGAGACTGACATACCAAATAGTTACATTTCTCTTTGTATCATTGTACCTTTTTCATTTTTATTATCCTCAAATTAAGCATGATTTTAAATCTGATGTCTTCTTTTCCGTTGTTTTCCTTTGTCAAACTCTTTCCATAGATGTGGTATATAGATTACCAAATGAAATGGCATCACAAATTTAATACTTACTACGTTTGCCTGTGGCAACTTGGAAAATATACAATTAAAAGTGGAATGTGATGTAAGTTTTCCCTTATTGAAGTATGAGAAAGTCATTTTCTGTCTTACATAAGTAAACATGATTTTTACGCTAACTGAACAGCTCGTTTGTTAACTATTGAACACATGGCCATTGAATACAAAGCATAGCCTTCTTCCTAACATTCAGAACCCTTCCTGATTTTCCCTTTACTCAGGAACTGGATCTTCCTGACTGTTGAATTCTGACCCCCAAGTATTCAGTCTAGCTACTCCCCCAGCTCCAGTAGATAGAAATGAGGGTTCTGGACTGGGAGATCCCTTCAAATGCAGCAAGCAGGGCCTCTCCTCCCCACCTCTGAGGCACTAAGGGTGGAAGGGGTTAACACTCTAACCTGGGCTTGACATCTCTTCAATCCTCCTATTGCTCACCCCACCCATCCTACATTTGTTCAATTGTTTGTGCTTCTAACAGAATTTATTCCTATAATGAGGCTGTGTATTTTGCTATCCATGGTTTGTATTGTTTCTTGAATGTCTTTTAAAAACATGCTAAAACTAAATAAGTAAATAAATAATAAAGAAACATGCGGATTGACCAGAAGTAAATAATGGTCATGTTAAAAGTAAAGATTAAATGCCTCCTGTTCCTGGATATCAATGCTGGTATTTCTTTGATGCTAAGATTCACTTCCCAGGTGCCACAGCCATAGTGACTCACTGTGTATGTGCTGATCGGTGTTTTTTCAAACCTTGAAGGAATGTATTCCTGATACTTTTAATGTTCTTTGTTCTGATGAGATATAAAATTGTACTGAAAATCATGCTTCTCCAGAGACTTTCCCCAGAGTTATCTGAGACGCTATCTTCTGGGCTAGAGTTCTCAGTTTGGCACAAATAAAACTCTTTTCTATTTCTATTATGCATTGCTTGTTGATTATTTTCATCAACAAATGTTTGTGTTATTAGTTTCAGAGAAAGAATAGAGCCAATCTTAACAAAGGAAAGGGCTTCTCCAGTGGCTCAGTGGTAAAGAATCTGCCTGCAATTCAGGAGCCACAGAAGACACGGGTTCGATCCCTGGGTGGGAAAGATCCCCTGGAGGAGGGCGTGGCAACCCACTCCAGCATTCTTGCCTGGAGAATCCTACAAACAGAGGAGCCTGGTGGGCTACAGTCCATAAGGTCACAAAGAGTCAGACACTACTGAAGCAACTGAGCATGTACGCATGAACAAAAGAAGGAAAAGGTTTATGCAATATCTGTTTAAGTTATTTCCCTGAGTTTTCAGTGCTAAGCATCCACATCACACTGTCCATATAGTGAACAGTTACTATGAATAATATACATGTGAATCCCATGGCATGTTGACAAAAATTATGAATTTTCTCTGATTACTATCGTATTTCTGAACTACATCTTTGCATTTGTCCCATAATATTATAAAATTCTTTATAAGCATTATCATTTTCCTATAAATATTTTGTATTTTCAGCCTCTAAAATTGAATAGAACAGTTCAGTTCAATTCAGTCGCTCAATCGTGTCCGACTCTTTGGGACCCCATAAACCGCAGCACACCAGACGTCCCTGTCCATCACCAGCTCCCAGAGTCCACCCAAACCCATGTCCATCCAGTCAGTGATGCCATTCAAACATCTCATCTTCTGATGTCCCCTTCTCCTCCTGTCCTTAATCTTTCCCAGCATCAGGGTCTTTTCAAATGAGTCAGCTCTTCGCTTCAGGTGGCCAAAGTATTGGAATTTCAGCTTCAACATCAGTTCCTCCAATGAACAACCAGACTGATCTCCTTTATAATGGACTGGTTGGATCTCCTTGTAGTAAAAGGGACTCGCAAGAGTCTTCTCCAACACCACAGTTCAAAAGCATTAAATCTTTGGCACTCAGCTTTCTTTATAGTCCAAATATCACAACCATACATGACAACTGGAAAAACCATAGCCTTGACTAGATGGACCTTAGTTGGCAAAGTAATGGCTCTGCTTTTGAATATGCTGTCTAGGTTGATCATAACTTTCCTTCCAAGGAGTAAGCGTCTTTTAATTTCATGGTTGCAATCACCATCTGCAGTGATTTTGCAGCCCAGAAAAATAAAATCAGCCACTGTTTCCCCATCTATTTCCCATGAAGTGATGGGACCAGATGCCATGATCTTAGTTTTCTAAATGCTGAGCTTTAAGCCAATTTTTTACTCTCCTCTTTCACTTTCATCAAGAGGCTCTTTAGTTCTTCACTTTCTGCCATAAGGTTGGTGTCATCTGCATGTCTGAGGTTACTGAGATTTCTCCTGGCAATCTTGATTCCAGCTTGTGCTTCTTCCAGCCCAGCGTTTCTCATGATGTAATCTGCATATAAGTTAAATAAGCAGGGTGACAATATCCAGCCTTGACGTACTCCTTTTCCTATTTGGAACCAGGCTGTTGTTCCATGTCCAGTTCTAACTGTTGCTTCCTGACCTGCATACAGGTTCCTCAAGAAGAAGGTCAGGTTGTCTAGTATTCCCATCTCTTTTAGAATTTTCCACAGTTTATTGTGATCCACACAGTCAAAGGCTTTAGCATAGTCAATAAAGCAGAAATAGGTGTTTTTCTGGACTAAAGGTATGTAATTTAAAAAATTCATGGGGGATGTTGATGGATCTATTTTAAAGTGATGTACATTTTGAGCATTATGGCAAATACAGATATTTTTGATACCAAAGAAAAGTATTTTTCCTTTTTTGTGTGTGTGAACACAATACAGCAAAAATTTACAGTAAAAGTGGGAAAATGTTTTCATGGTAAATTCTTGTTTTAATAATAGTCACACTTGCCTTTCTGATAGAAAGCAAAAACTACATATAAATATGCATGCATTGAAAAAGAGGGAGGAAGGAAGGGAAGGAAGAAAGAAGAAATGAAGGCTGAGATAAGTAAGTAAATATTTCACAAAACAGAATGTGGTACTGCTACCATAGCTAACTATTCACGGAGAACACAGGTAATTAAAGTATGGGAGCCCAAGGCTATTAGATAAATCAATGACCCATTTTTCCTTATTTGCCTAACACCATCTAACCTAATAACTAATGATAAATCAATGACCCATTTTTCAACAAAAAGGGAATAATTTGAAGACACAGTCTCACCAATACATATGCTTTTAATATGTCAATGAGCAGTCTTCTTGAAAATAAATCTTTTTTTTTTTTTTTAAGCAGGGCATAAATTAAAAATCTTGAAAAGTTAAAATTTAATTTTCTTGTAAATTTTTCCATCTGCAACTTTATTTATTATCATCCTATACACAGGATTTAGCTATTTACTTTATTTTCAGATCAAAGATAGCAAATTTGACACTAACCATTACAGGTGTCTCAGTGGTAAAGAATCCACCTGTTAATGCAAGAGACACAGGAAACATGGGTTTGATCCCTGAGTGAGGAAGATCTCCTGGAGTAAGGAATTGCAATGTGCTGCAGTATTCTTTCCTGGAGAATTCCATGGACAGAGGAGTCTGGCAGACTATATATAGTCCATGGGATCACAAAGAGTCAGATATGACTGAGCACACACTCACACACTATTCTTAGTAATTATTTTCCAGGTTTCCACTAGACCAAGTTTTAGAGTAATCTTATGAACATGAGTTTGAGCAAGCCCCAGGAGATGGTAAAGGACAGGGAAGTCTGTTGTGCTGGAGTCCATGGGGTTGTAAAGAGTTGGACACGACTGAGCGACTGAACAACAACAACAACTCAATATTGGTGTCCCTCATTATCAAGTCTAGCCTTTTATAGAAGCAATACATAATGTGATTTTAGGATCAATGGAATATTTCCAGAAAAGCACCTCTCCATTATTTTCTGTTTTCATTGAAGTACAATTTATATTTAATAAAATGCACAGTTCTTAAATATTCAGCTTCATGTTTTGGCAATTTATATACACCTTTATAACTACCCCCCAAGGAAGATATTGAACCTTTGTCTCATGCTACTTCTCAGCTTATCCTCACCTTAACACACAGACAAGCACCATTTTTTTCTCAATATAGATTACTTTTTATCTATCCTTGAACTTTATATGAATTAAATCATACAGTATGTACTGTCTTGTGTCTGGCTTCTTTCAATCAGCATGGTAATTAGACATGTTGTTATACACATCAGTAGTTTAGTACTTTTTAATGTCAAGTGGTGTTTCACTGTAAAATATATCACATTTGAGTGGACATTTGGGTTGTTACTAGTTTTTGGTTATTGTGGAAAAGGCTGCTATGAGTATTGTTGAACAAGTTTTGGTTGATGCATTTTTTTTTTTCATTTTGAGGGGATAATTATCTATGCATGTAATTGATAGATATTTCCTTCCTTTTAAAAAATAAAAGACAAATATTTAACTCTGTAGTCCATTGTTATTAAGACTTACATAGTATAAATCTGTAAAGAAGGTAATTGTTAACTTAAATTAATGGTATAGGACAAATTATTGAACTCAGAAGATTTGATAAATATAAAAGATTAACAAATATGAATTAGGAGACTGGAGTCTATTCTCACCATTAGATCCTAGTTTGATGACCTTAGTCAGTTTACTTAACCTTTGTGAACTTCTATTTACTCCTTTTCAAAAATAATGCTTAGTGTTCAAAATCATTTGTGTCTTGTATGTACTTTTTATACTATGTGGATATAGAACTTCATGCTGTAGACATGAGGGATAACACTAATTCCTTGCAATCAAGAAACTTATGATTTAAAGGGGGAAATAGGCACATAAACAACTAAGGTCATTAGAATAAAATAAGTGAGGTTCATTCAACAATACATATACAACCAATAGCTGTTTATTGAATGTTCGTTATGTATTTGCTGCTAGGTACTGGGCATATGATGCTAAATGCTTTCAATATAGGTTTGGCCTTTGTGCTACAGACTAATGAGAGATACAAATTAAAACTACAATCTCAACGCAATTCAGTTAGATACTGGGGGAGTACAAAACACATGAGAGCACAGAATCAAGGGTCTTAATCCAGACTAAAAGAAGAAAGAAGACTGAGACAATGTCCTGGGAAAAAAATCTTAACTGAGACTCAAAGGAGGAAAAGTTGGAGATAGCTTTAAAAAAAAAAAAAAAAGATAAGATTCACTGGCAAAGCAAAATAGAGACATAAGCAACCAGAGAAATATCATGGCGAATTCCAGGAATGGAAAAAAAAAAAAAAAGGTGAATGCATCTTAAATAAGAGGTACTGTGGAATGAAAATATCTCCTGCCATTTTCATAAATAAGAAATGTCACAGCCATCAACAATTTCCAGCCTCCAAATGTGAATGAGGTTCCCCAAACTGCTATCCAGGTGATGCTGCCACCTCCTGACAGTGATTGCTGAGGAGCTGGGGAAAGGAAAGAGATGAACAAGGATAAAGGACAGGCCCCAGGTAGCTGAAGTGCATATGAAAGGAATGAATTTGATGAGCTCAGAGGCTTACTTTTTCCCATTCATAGCATGCTAAATTCCTTAACTTGATACCTGATCTTTGATGCTCAGACTACCTACTCCTTTTGTTAAAACTTGTATATAGTCTGACTTCCTCCCTGCCTCCTTGGAGCAGTTTCCTCAGAGCTACTGAGATGCTGTCTTCAGGCTCAGAGTCCTAAACATTGCCACCAAATAAAATAACTCTCTACTTTCAGGTTGTGACTATAATTTTTTAGTCGACAGTATGAATAAAAACTGGAGAAGGGCATGCCAACCCACTCAAGTATTCTTGTCTGGAAAATTCCATGGACAGAAGAGCCTGGTGTGCCATGGGTTCTCTTAGGTTGGACATGACTGAAGCGACTTAGCACAGCACATTGAGACCTACTGAGAAACAGCAACAACCTGAAACAGACATGACAATGAATGCATAAAGTTGACAGATTAGAAAGATTAACAACAATAAGAAGCTACTACTACCCTGAGGCTGAAGAGACAAAGAGAGAAGGTGGAAACTTACCACTGTGGCCAGAATGATCTGGCAGAAGCTAAAACATTAGTAGTCATGTTCACTTGTTGCAGAAACCAGTACTCGAGAAACCAAGTACCACACTCGGAGAATTGGAGAATTCAGGTTTTTTACACCAGGGGGCCCAGAGAAGTTAACACTCCAAGCTCTGAGCCCCAAACACAGGGATTACAGAGTTTTTATACATGAACAGGCATGACTAAGTGGGTTTGCAGGGTCTGGACGATTGCAAAGAGCAGGACAACGGTGAGTGAGATAAGCTCCCGTTCCTAGTATTGTGAGTCCCCTCTTTCCGAGACTACATGACCTACGTGATCCAGGCTTTACAAGGAGCAATCTGACTTACAGAGGCAGAAGGAGCAGGAGGTTATGTAAAATTTTAACTTTTCCTCTTCACACTAAAAGCTAGAGTCATTAACAGCTGCTATCAGAGACTTCCCCAAGGAAAGTAAAGAGGGAGGAATACTCTGTACTTTCTTTTCTCTCTCTTCAAACACCCATCCGAACCTATAATTTATATGAGTCCACCAAGAAGCCTGCACACACAGAAGTCTCAGAAACACAATCTAGAGGCATCTTCCCACTTGGATACAGCATGACATACAGTTCTACCTCAATTCAGTTGCTCAGTCATGTTCCACTCTTTGCTACCCGATGGACTTCAGCAAGCCAGGCTTCCCTGTCTACTACCAACATCCAGAGCTTGCTCAAACTCACGTCCATTGAGTCAGTGATGCCATCCAACCATCTCATCCTCTGTCATCCCCTTCTCCTCCTGCCTCCAATCCCTCCCAGCATCAGGGCCTTTTCCAGTGAGTCAGTTCCATACTGACTTTGGCCATATCAAGTGGCCAAAGTATTGGAGTCTCAGCTTCAGCATCAGTCCTTCCAGTGAATATTCAGGACTGATTTCCTTTATGATAAACTGGTTTGATCTCTTTGCAGTCTAATGGACTCTCAAGAGTCGTCTCCAACACCACACTTCAAAAGCATCAATTCTTTGGCACTCAGCTTTCTTTATAGTCCAACTTTCACATCCAAACAAGACTACTGGAAAAACCATAGCTTTGACTAGATGGATGTTTGTTGGCAAAGTAATGTCTCTGCTTTTTAATACGTTGTCTAGTTTGGTCGTAGCTTTTCTTCCAAGGAGCAAGTGTCTTTTAATTTCATGGCTGCGGTCACCATCTGCAGTGATTTGGAACCCAAGAAAATAAAGTCAGTCACTCTTTCCACTCTTTCCCCATCTATTTTTTATGAAGTGATGGGACTGGATGTTATGATCTTAATTTTTGAAGTTGAGTTTTAAGCCAGCTTTTTCACTCTCCTCTTTCACTTTCATCAAGAGGTTCCTCTTCACTTTTTGCCATAGGGTGGTTTTCATCTGCATATCTGAAGTTATTGATATTTGTCTTGGCAATCTTGATTCCACCTTGTGCTTCATCCAGCCCAGCATTTCACATGATGTTCTCTATAAGTTAAATAAGCACAGTGACAATATACAGCCTTGATGTATTCCTTTCCCAATTTGGAACCAGTTCTAACTACCATCTACTAATACTATCCCAGATGCATGAGAGAAAAGAAAAAAAGGAGAAACAGGAAGAGAAAACACGCAGAAAAGAGTAAACACACAAGTAAGTAGTAAAAGCTTTCAATATCTTCACTTCTTTGAATGAGAGACGCCTGAGTATACCCACGTGCTAAGTCGCTTCAGTCACGTCCAGTTCTTTGCGATCCTATAGACCATAACCAACCAGGCTCCTCTGTCCATGGGATTCTCCAGACAAGAATACTGGAGTGGGTTGCCATTTCCTCCTCTGGGGGATCTTCCTGACCCAGGGATCAAATCCGTATTTTTTAAGTCTCCTGCATTGGGTGATGGGTTCTTTACCACTAGTACCACCTGGGAAGCCTGAGTACCCACATAAAGACTGAAATATTTATTTATGCATACAGTTAGTTAAGAATATGACACATCCCACCAAAATGTGTAGCTCAGCACAGCAGTGGTTTGCAAAAAAGGGAACGGATATGGACATAATTAGGTATTTCAGAGGTTATGTGTAGTTTTGGGCAGAGAAGAAGCAAGTTATGACTGGCTGTTGGAAATTGTTCCTTTGATTTGTTTTTCATTGTTTTTGTTATTATAATCATACAAAATGGCATGCTTCAAAGGACCCTGCCCCTCTGCCTGACTATAAACTAAACAGCCTTTGTTCAGCTCATAGATAATCTGACCCTACCCAACTGTGAATAGAAGAGATTAATGCACTCATTCCAAAGACTGGCCATTCCTTTGGCGATGTTTTGCAAGACTGAAGACCCTTTCACTTTACTTCCCCACTGCCTCTCTGTCTCTATTCTGCCTTTTGACAGAATCTTTCTTTCACTCTTTGTTTCTTTCACTCTGAGTTTCTTTCACTCTGACTCTACAAAAGAAAATGGCATCCAGACCCCAACGAATGGTTATTTTGAGGTTACAGTAATAGTTTGGCTTAGCCAGCCAGGATCCTTGCTGCTTGTGGCTCGCCAGCCCTAATCAAGGAATATTGGGGCACAACCCTAGCAGCTGCCAGGACAATTTGTCCTGAGGTTCTTTCCTTCAAAATTAACTGAAGCAGCACTGGCTGACCCAGGGCTCAGCAGTTGAGACAAGGAACACTTCTATGAGTTGACAGCCTCAATTTCATTTGTAAGGTAAGTCTACCCAATTCGATAGCTAGTCCAGACTATTCACTTGTTTATTATTATTATTATTATTATTATATTTATTTATTTATTTTTTACTTTACAATATTGTATTGGTTTTGCCACATGGAAGCAAAATATCCACTTGTTTTATGAGACCTTTGGTGTTATGAGCTGACAGGTTCAGTTTTGGAGGGTAAGTCACTCCATTGAGCACATCGGGAACATCCACCCCCACCCCCAATTTGGGCTTTTCTTTTCAGAGAAAAGCCAATTTGATTAGGGTACCCTGTTGAAGAGGGGAAGTGTTGCTGAATCCTCCCATGAACTAGTTCATTGGGGAACTAGTTCTTGTGGGGCAAGCCCACCTTCATCGGAATTAGCTCATTTGTAAGGTAAATTCATTTATCTGATTTGGGAACTGATTCAGTTGGAACCGGTTTATTGGGAAGCTAGTTCTTGTGGGGGTGGATAGTCTAGTTGGAATCAGTTCATTTGTTTGGTAGGGTAAATTTATTTACCTGATTTGAGAATTGATTTGTCTGTCCATTTATGCTGGAATTTGTGCTGCCTGTGTCAGAATTTCCCTATGTCCTTTCTTTTGTGTTTTGGTGTTATCAAACTTATAATGGTGAATATTTCATCTATCCAGAGGAAAGAACTTTGGGGCACGTACTAGAGATGTTAAAATCATAAAAGCAGGGGGGCGTTCCTAAGATGGTGGAGGAAGAGGATGGGGAGATAAATTTCTCTCCCACAAATTCATCAAAAGATCATTTGAATACTGAGCAACTTCCACAAAACAACTTCTGAACACTGGTGGAGGACACCAGACACCCAGAAATGCAGCCCATTCTCTTCAAAGGAGGTAGGACAAAATATAAAAGACAAAAAGAGAGACAAAAGAGTTAGGGATGGAGACCCATCCTGGGGAGGGAGTCGTGAAGGAGGAGAAGTTTCCAATCACCAGGAAACCCTCTTGCCAGCGAGGTCTGCGGGAACTTTTGGAATCCCAAAGGGCTTTTATAACCAGGAACACACACACACACACACAAAATACACACCTAACTGCAACTTCCAGTGGAAAAGTAGCCCAGACACTTGTGGCCACCACCAGCAAGGGGGGCCAAATAGGGATGTGCAGGTTGCATGCTTAGGGTAAGGACCAGACCCGAATGCCCTGAGAACAACCTGAGGGAGCTAACATGACATAGCAACCCAAACTGTGGGATAGCCAGAGGGGGGAAAAAAAGAGAGAGAGAGAGAGAGAGAGAGAGAGAGAGAACTTTCCCACAGAAAGCTCTAACCTAAGGCACAGCCTGACCCTCTCACAGAACAAAGGATTGAGCGAATAGCAAAGGAGAGCTAGCTAGCTCCAGACTGGCCACTCTCCCTGCCAGTGGCAGAGAGGCAGGCATGCAACAGCCACAGCCAGAAGGCAAGGGGAAATCTCGGCCCCAGAGAGGGCATCTTCCACCAAACTGTGAGCAAGTTCCCAGTTGCTAACCAAGTCTTCCTAGGATCCTGGATGGTTGACATCTTCCAGGAGGATCACAGCCTGAGATCATCTCCCTGAAGGAGACACACCTGAGATGGTGCTCTCATGGTACACCTGGGAAACCGAGCGACTGGACTGGGGAGGTAATTAAGAGGCACAGCACACCTGGGACAGTGCACTCGCCAAGCCCCTGATGGCCTGAGCTGCTTGGACCTGGGAAGGGCACAAAACGCAAGCCCAACTGAGTCTGTGCTTTTGTGAAACAACTGAGAACCTGAACCTGAGCAACTTAGACCTGGGAAGTGCACTAAATGCAGGGCGTGATTTGAACAGTTGGACTGTACCCCTCCTGAGCAACCTGGAGCCTGAGCAGTGTAGACTGGCAAAGCACATGCCACTGTGAGCTGGGGCAAACCCAGTGTGCTCAATACACTGTGAGCACTCCCCACACTTGCCAGTGATATTTGTTTACAATGTTCCTCCCTCCCCTCAACACAACTGAACAAGTGAGCCTAAATAAGTAACCACCTTCATCCCCTTCTGTCAGGATGGAAATTAGACACTGAAGAGACTCGCAAACACAGGAAGCCAAAATAAACAAAGAAGAAAGAACAGCTATGGAATTGAAAGGTGCAACAGATTAAAACCCTGCAGTTTACATTGACTAAGTATTGGAAGAGACCTATAGACCTTGAGAAGAAGTATAAGCTGGAACAAGGAATTTCCTGAAACTGAACTGACCCCACACTGCCCACAACACCTCCAGAAAAATACTTAGATATATTTTTACTATGATCATTTTCAATTTTTTAAATTTTAAGTTATTACTCCTTTAACTTTCATTTTTATAACCTATTATTACCTTGCAAAAAAGACACCCTATTTTTAACACAAATATCATATATATATATTTAATATTTTTGTGATTGATTTTGTTTGTATTTTTAATATTGTATTTTTGAGAGTTTAAAAATACAATATTAAAAATACAAACAAAATCAATCACAAAAATATTAAATATATATATATGCTATTCACTGCAGATGGTGACTGCAGCCATGAAATTAAAAGACACTTACTCCTTGGAAGAAAAGTTATGACCAACCTAGATAGTATATTCAAAAGCAGAGATATTACTTTGCCAACTAAGGTCCGCCTAGTCAAGTCTATGGTTTTTCCTGTGGTCATGTATGGATGTGAGAGTTGGACTGTGAAGAAGGCTGAGCACCGAAGAATTGATGCTTTTGAACTTTGGTGTTGGAGAAGACTCTTGATATTCCCTTGGATTGCAAGGAGATCCAACCAGTCCATTCTGAAGGAGATCAACCCCGGGATTTCTTTGGAAGGAATGATGCTAAAGCTGAAACTCCAGTCCTTTGGCCACCTCATGTGAAGAGTTGACTCATTGGAAAAGACTCTGATGCTGGGAGGAATTGGGGGCAGGAGGAGAAGTGGACGACTGAGGATGAGATGGCTGGATGGCATCACGGACTTGATGGACGTGAGTCTGAGTGAACTCCCGGAGATGATGATGGACAGGGAGGCCTGGTGTGTTGCGATTCATGGGGTTGCAAAGAGTTGGACACGACTGAGTGACTGAACTGAACTGAACTGAAAGTTTAAGCTCTAGATTTTAAATCTTTGTTTTTTGGTGTTTGTTATCATTTTTGTACCTTTAAGAATGTAATCTTCAGTATCCATTTTCACTTATGCTATGCTATACTAAGTCACTTCAGTCGTGTCCGACTCTGTGCGACCCCACAGACGGCAGCCCACCAGGCTCCACCGTCCCTGGGATTCCCTAGGCAAGAACAGTGGAGTGGGTTGCCATTTCCTTCAAGGCATGAAAGTGAAAACTGAAAGTGAAGTCGCTCAGTCGTGACCGACTCTCAGCGACCCCATGGACTGCAGCCTTCCAGGCTCCTCCGTCCATGCGATTTTCCAGGCAAGAGTACTGGAGTGGGATGCCATTGCCTTCGCCACCATTTTTACTTATGGGTGTGATTACTGGCTTGATCGCTCTCTCCCTTTTTGACTCTCCCTTTGCTCCACCAGGTCACCTCTATCTCTTCCCTTACCCTTCCCTTTCTACTTAACTCTATGAATCTCTCTGTGTGTTTCAGGCTGTGGAGAACACTTAGGGAATTGATTACTGGCTAAATTTGTCTCTCCCCTATTGACTCCCCCTCTTCTCTTCCTGGCCACTTCTATTTCCCTCCTCCCTCTGCTCTTCTCTAAGTAACTCCATGAACCTAACTGTGTGTTCGAGACTGGTGAGCACATAGAGAATTGATCAATGGCTACATTGCTTTCTCTGCTTTTCAATCCCCCTGTTCTCCTCTTGGTGACCACCATTTCCTTTCTCCTTGTTCTCTTCTCCATGCAAATCTGTGAACCTCTCTGGGTGTCCCTTGCTGTGGAGAAGCTTTTCACCATTAACCTAGATTTTTTATCAACTGCACTGTATGGATGGAGAAGTCTTGAGGCTAATGTAAGAATAAGACTGAAAGCCAGAGGCAGGAAGGTTAATCCAAAACTTAGGAACACCAGAAAACTCCTGAATCCTGAGAACATTAACTAACAAGAGCTCATTCAAAAACTTGCAAACCAACACTGAAACCAAGCTCCAGCCAAGAGCCAACAAGTTCCAGAGTAAGACATATCACTCTAATTCTCCAACAATGCAGGAACAGAGCCCTGAGCATTAAAATAAAGGCTTCCCAAAGTCACACCAATCCCATAGCAAACCAATACTCGCACTGGACACTTCATGGCACTCCAGAGAGAAGAGATTCAGCTTCACACACCACAACACTGATGCAAGCTTCCCTAACCAGGAAACCTTGACAAACCACTACTCCAAACTCACCCACAGGGAGCAACCTCTAAAATAAAGAGGAACCACAAACTTCCAGTCTACAGAAAGGCCACCCCAAACAGAGCAATATAAGCAAAATAAAAAGGCAGAGAAATAGTCAGCTGGTAAAGGAGCATGAAAAGAAGAGAGGTGAAAAGCAAAGGAGGAAAGGAAAGATATAAACATCTGAGTGCAGAATTCCAAAGAATAGCAAGAAGAGATAAGAAACCCTTCCTCAATGATCAGTGCAAAGAAATAGAGGAAAATAAAAGAATGGGAAAGACTAGAGATTGCTTCAAGAAAATTATAGATACCAAGGGAACATTTCATGAAAAAATGGGTCCAATAAAGGACAAAAAATGTATGGAACTAACAGAAGAAAAAGATATTAAGAAGACGTGGTGAGAATACACTGAAGAACTGTAGAAAAAAGATCTTCATGATCCAGATTATCATGATGGTGAGATCACTCACCTAGAGAGAGACAGCCTGGAATGGGAAGTCAAGTGGGCCTTAGGAAACATCACTGTAAACAAAGCTAATGGAGGTGATGGAATTCCAGTTGAGCTATTTCAAATCCTGAAAGATGATGCTGTGAAAGTGCTACACTCAATATGCCAGAACATTTGGAACACTCAGCAGTGGCCACAGGACTGGAAAAAGTCACTTTTCATTCCAATCCCAATGAAAGTCAATACCAAAGAATGCTCAAACCACCACACAACTGCACTCATCTCACACGCTAATAAAATAATGCTCAAAATTCTCCAAGACAGGCTTCAGCAATACGTGAACCGTGAACTTCCAGGTGTTCAAGCTGGTTTTATAAAAGGCAGAGGAACCAGACATCAAGTTGCCAACATCTCCTGGATCATCGAAAAAGCAAGAGACTTCCAGAAAAACATAAATTTCTGCTTTATTGACTATGCCAAAGCCTTTGACTGTGTTCAGTTCAGTTCCGTTCAGTTGCTCAGTCATATCCGACCCTTTCAGTTCAGTTCAGTTCAGTCGCTCAGTCGTGTCCGACTCTTTGCAACCCCATGAATCGAAGCATGCCAGGCCACCCTGTCCATCACCATCTCCCGGAGTTCACTCAGACTCACGTCCATCGAGTCAGTGATGCCATCCAGCCATCTCATCCTCTGTCGTCCACTTTTCCTCCTGCCCCCAATCCCTCCCAGCATCAGAGGCTTTTCCAATGAGTCAGCTCTTCGCATGAGGTGGCCAAAGGACTGGAGTTTCAGCTTTAGCATCATTCCTTCCAAAGAAATCCCAGGGCTGATCTCCTTCAGAATGGACTGGTTGGATCTCCTTGCAATCCAAGGGAATATCAAGAGTCTTCTCCAACACCAAAGTTCAAAAGCATCAATTCTTCGGTGCTCAGCCTTCTTCATAGTCCAACTCTCACATCCATACATGACCACAGGAAAAACCATAGCCTTGACTAGGCGGACCTTAGTCGGCAAAGTAATGTCTCTGCTTTTGAATAAGCTATCTAGGTTGGTCATAACTTTTCTTTCAAGGAGTAAGCGTCTTTTAATTCCATGATTGCAGTCACCATCTGCAGTGATTTTGGAGCCCTCCCAAAAAAGTCTGACACTGTTTCCCCATCTATTTCCCGTGAAGTGATGGGACCAGATGCCATGATCTTCGTTTTCTGAATGTTGAGCTTTAAGCCAACTTTTTCGCTCTCCTCTTTCCCTTTCATCAAGAGGCTTTTTAGTTCCTCTTCAGTTTCTGCCATAAGGGTGGTGTCATCTGCATATCTGAGGTTATTGACACTTCCCCCAGCAATCCTGATTCCAGCTTGTGTTTCTTCCAGTCCAGCTTTTCTCATGATGTACTCTGCATATCAATTAAATAAGCAGGATGGCAATATACAGCCTTGACGTACTCCTTTTCCTATTTGGAATCAGTCTGTTGTTCCATGTCCAGTTCTAACTGTTGCTTCCTGACCTGCATATAGGTTTCTCAAGAGGCAGGTTAAGTGGTCTGATATTCCCATCTCTTTCAGAATTTTCCACAGTTTATCATGATCCACACAGTCAAAGCCTTTGGCATAGTCAATAAAGCAGAAATTCATGTGTGTGTGTGTGTGTGTGTGTGTGTGTGTGTGTGTGTGTGTTAGAACTCTTTTGCTGTTTTGATGATCCAGCAGATGGTGACAATTTGATCTCTGGTTCCTCTTCCTTTTCTAAAACCAACTTGAACATCTGGAAGTTCATGATTCATGTATTGCTGAAGCCTGGTTTGGAGAATTTTGAGCATTACTTTACTAGCGTGTGAGATGAGGGCAATAGTGTGGTAGTTTGAGCATTCTTTGGCATTGCCTTTCTTTGGGATTGGAATGGAAACTGACATTTTCCAGTCCTGTGGCCACTGCTGAGTTTTCCAAATTTGCTGGCATATTGAGTGCAGCACTTTCACAGCATCATCTTTCAGGACTTGAAATAGCTCAACTGGAATTCTATCACCTCCACTAGCTTTGTTTTTAGTGCTGCTTTCTAAGGCCATTTATCTTCACATTCCAGGCAGTCTGGCTCTAGGTGGCTAATCATATCATCATGATTATCTTGGTCATGAAGATCTTTTTGTACAGCTCTTCTGTGTATTCCTACCACCTCTTCCTAATATTTTCTGCTTCTGTTAGGTCCATACCATCTGCCCATTATCGAGCCCATCATTGCATGAAATATTCCCTTAGTATCTCTAATTTTCTTGAAGAAATCTCTAGTCTTTCCCAATCTGTTGTTTTCCTCTAGTTTTTTGCATAGGTCGCTGAGGAACGCTTTCTTATCTCTTCTTGCTATTCTTTGGAACTCTGCATTCAGATGCTTATGTCTTTCCTCTCCTTCTTTTCTTTTTGCTTCTCTTCTTTTCACAGTTATTTGAAAGGCCTCCCCAGACAGCCATTTTGCCTTTTTGCATTTCTTTTCCACGGGAATGGTCTTGAGCCTTATCTCTGGTACAATGTCTTGAACCTCAGTCCATAGTTCATCAGGCACTCTATCTATCAGATCTATGCCCTTAAATCTATTTCTCACTTCCACCGTATAATCAAAATGGATTTGATTTAGGTCATACCTGAATGGTCTAGTGGTTTTCCCTACTTTCTTCAATTTCAGTCTGAATTTGGCAATAAAGAGCTCATGATTGAGCCACAGTCAGCTACTGGCCTTGTTTTTGCTGACTGTTTAGAGCTTCTACATCTTTGGCTGTAAAGAGTATAATCAATCTGATTTCAGGGTTGACCATCTGGTGATGTCCATGTGTAGAGTGCTCTCTTGTGTTCCTGGAAGTAGGTGTTTCCTTTGACCAGTGCGTTCTCTTGGCAAAAATCTATTAGCCTTTGCCCTGCTTCATTCTGTATTCCAAGGCCAAATTTGCCTGTTACTCCAGGTGTTTCTTGACCTCTTACTTTTGCATTCCAGGCCCCTATAATGAAAAGGACATCTTTTTGGGGTGTCAGTTCTAAAAGGTATTTTAGGTCTTCATAGAACCGTTCAACGTCAGCTTCTTCAGCATTACTTGGATTACTGTGATATTGAACAGTTTGCCTTGGAAATGAATGGAGATCATTCTGTCGTTTTTGAGATTGCATCCAAGTACTGCATTTCGGACTCTTTTGTTGACCATGATGGTTACTTCATTTCTTCTAAGGGATTCCTGTCCACAGTAGTAGATATAATGGTCATCTGAGTTAAATTCACCCATTCCTGTCCATTTTAGTTCACTGATTCCTAGAATGTAGACATTCACTCTTGCCTTCTCCTGTTTGACCACTTCCAATTTGCCTTGAATCATGGACTTAACATTCCAGGTTCTGATGCAATATTGCTCTTTACAGCATCAGACCTTGCTTCTATCACCAGTCACATCCAGAGCTGGGTATTGTTTTTGCTTTTTATCCATCCCTTCATTCTTTCTGGAGTTATTTCTCCACTGACCTCCAGTAGCATATTGGGCACCTACTGACCTGGGGAGTTCCTCTTTCAGTATCCTATCACTTTGCCTTTTCATGCTTTTCATGGCGTTTCAAGGCAAGAATACTGAAGTGGTTTGCCATTCCCTTCTCCAGTGGACCACATTCTGTCAGACCTCTCTACCATGATCCACCCATCTTAGGTGGCCGCACAGGGCATGGCTTGGATTCATTGAGTAAGAGAAGGCTAAAAACTAGTCAGTCAAATCAAAGTACAACAATAGCCTTGTCTAACTCAATGAAACTTTGACTGTGTGGATCACAATAAATTGTGTAAAATTATTTAAGAGATGGGAATACCAGCACACCTAACCTGCCTCTTGAGAAATCTGTATGCAGGTCAGGAAGCAGTAGTTAGAACTTGGAAATGGAACAATAAACTGGTTCCAAATAGGAAAAGGAGTATGTCAAGGCTGTATCTTGTCACCCTGCTTATTTAACTTATATGCAGAATATATCAATAGAAATGCTGGATTGGTTGAAGCACAAGCTATAATCAAGATTGCTGGAAGAAATATAAATAATCTCAGATATGCAGATAACAAAAACCTTATGGCAGAAAGTGAAAAAGAACGAAAGAGCCTCTTGATGAAAGTGAAAGAGAAGAGTGAAAATATTGGTTTAATTCAACATTCAGAAAACTAAGATCCAGTCCCATCACTTCATGGCAAATTGATGGGGAAATAGTGGAAACAGTGTCTGACTTTATTTTGGGGGGCTCCGAAATCAATGCAGACAGTGATTGCAGCCGTGAAATCAAAAGACACTTACCCCTTGGAATGAAAGTTATGACCAACCTAGATAGCATATTAAAAAGCAGAGACATTACTTTGCCAACAAGGATCCATCTAGTCAAGGCTATAGTTTTTCCAGTAGTCAGGTATGGATATGCTATTTGGACTATAAGGAAAGCTGAGTGCCAAAGAATTGATGTTTTTGCACTCTGATGATGGAGAAGACTCTTGAGAGTTCCTTGGACAGCAAAGAGGTCCAACCAGTAGATCCTAAAGGAGATCAGTCCTGAGTGTTCTTTGGAAGGACTGACGTTGAAACTGAAACTCCAATACTTTTTGATGTGAAGCATTGACTCTTTTGAAAAGACCTTGATGCTGATAAATATTGAAGGCAACAGAGAAGGGAATGACAGAAGATGAAATGGTTGGATGGCATCACTGGCTCAATGGGTAACTCTGGGAGTTGGAGTTGGACAGGAAGCCCTGGCATGCTGTGGGACATGAGGTCACAAAGAATCAGACAAAAATGAGCAGCTGAACTGAACTGAACTGAAAAGAACATGATAAATGCCCTCCAAACCAAACAAAGAGTAGGATATAGGGAGTCTACCTGGAAACAATTCAGAATAATGATAGTAAAGATGATCAAATATCTTGAAAACAAAATGGAGTAACAGATAAATAGACTAGAGACAAGGATTGAGAAGATGCAAGAAATGTTTCACAAGGACCTGCTGCTGCTGCTGCTGCTAAGTTGTTTCAGTCATGTCCGACTCTGTGCAGCCCCATAGACGGCAGCCCACCAGGCTCCCACGTCCCTGGGATTCTCCAGGCAAGAACACTGGAGTGGGTTGCCATTTCCTTCTCCAATGCATGAAAGTGAAAAGTGAAAGTGAAGTCGCTCAGTCATGTCCGACTCTTCGTGACCCCATGGACTGCAGCCTACCAGGCTCTTCCATCCATGGGATTTTCCAGGCAAGAGTACTGGAGTGGGGTGCCATTGCCTTCTCCTCACAAGGACCTAGAAGAAATAAAAAAGAGTCAATCAATAATAAATAATGTAATAACTGTGATCAAAAGCATTCTGCAGGTAACCAGGGGTAGAATAACTGAGGCAGAAGATAGGATACATTAAGAGGAAGATGAATTGTGGAAATAAATGAAGCAGAGAGGGAAAAAGGAAAAGAATTAAAAGAAATTAGGACAGCCTCAGAGACCTCTAGGACATTGTTAAACACCCCAACATAGGAGAGTCCCAGAAGAAGAAGGAAAAAAGAAAGGGCATGGGAAAATACTTGAGGAGATAATAGTTGGAAAATTCCCTAAAATGGGCAAGGAAATACCCACCCAAGTTCAAGAAATGCAGAGTCCCAAACAGGATAAACCCAAGGCAAAACACCCCAAGACACATAATAATCAAATTAACTAAGATCAAACACAAAGAGAAAATATTAAAAGCAAAAAGAGAAAAGCAACAAATAACACACAAGGGGATTCCAATAAGGATAACAGCTGATCTTTTAATAGAAGCTCTTCAGGCTAAAAGGGAATGGCAGGCCATACGTAAAGTGATGAAATTTAAAAAAAAAAAAAAAAAAAAAAAAAAAACCTACAACCCAGATTACTATACCCAGCAAGGATCTCATTCAAATATGAAGGAGAAATGAAAACCTTTACATACAAGCAAAAGCTGAGAGAATTCAGCGTCACCAAATCAGCTCTTCAACAAATGCTAAAGGATCTTCTCTAGACAGGAAACATAGAAAAGGTTTATAAATTCGAACCCCAAACAACAAAGTAAATGGCAAGAAGATCATACTTATCAGTAATTACCTTAAATGTAAATGGTTTGAATGCCCCAACCAAAAGACAAAGCTTGGCTGAATGGATACAAAAACAAAACCTCTATATACGCTGTCTACAAGATATCCACCTCAAACCAAGGGACACCCACAGACTGAAAGTGAAAAGCTGGAAAAGGTATTTCATGAAAAAGGAGACCGAAAGAAAGCAAGAGTAGCAATACTCATATCAAAGAAAATAGACTTTGAAATAAAGGCCATGAAAAGAGACAAAGAAGGACACTACATAATGATCAAAGGATCAATCCAAGAAGATATAATAATTATAAATATATATGTACCCAACATAGGAGCACCACAAAATGTAAGGGAATGATAACATGTATGAAAGGGGAAATTAACAGTAACACAACAATAGTGGGAGACTTTAATACCCCACTCACACCTATGGATAGGTCAACCAAACAGAAAATTAGCAAGGAAACACAAACTTTAAAAGATACAATGGGCCAATCAGACATAATTGATTTCTGTAGAACATTTCACCCCAAAACAATGAATTTCACCTTCTCCTAAAGTGCACAGAGAACATTCTCCAGGATAGATCATATCCTGGGCCATAAATCTAAATTTGGTAAATTCAAAAAAATTGAAACCATTTCAAGCATCTTTTCTGATCACAGTATGGTAAGATTAGATGTCAATTACAGAAAAAAAAGACTATTAAAAATACAAATATATGGAGGCTAAACAACAAGCTTCTGAATAATCAACAAATCATGGAAAAAATAAAAAAAGAAATGAAAATATGCATAGAAACAAATAAAAATGATAGCAAAACAAGACAAAATCTATGTGATTCAGTAAAAGCAGTATTAACGGGAAGGTTCGTAGCAATATAAGCTTATATCTAGAAACAAGAGTAAAGTTAAATAACCAAACTTTACACCTAAAGCAAATAGAACAAGAAGAAAGGAAGAGCCTCAAGGTTAGTAGAAGGAAAGAAATCATAAAAATTAGAGCAGAAGTAAATGAAAAAGAAACAAAGGAGACTATAGCATAAATCAACAATACTAAAATCTGATTCTTTGAGCAGATAAATAAAAGAGACAAACATTAGCCAGACTCATGAAGAACAAAAGGGAGAAGAATCAAATCAACACAATTAGAGATGAAAATAGAGAAATAACATCCGACAACACAGAAATAGGTTCATAAGAGACCACCATCAGAAATTATATGACAATAAAATAGATAACTGGGAAGAAATTGATGAATTATTAGAAAAGTATAACCTTCCAAAACTGAACCAGGAAGAAATAGAAAATCTTAACAGACCCATCACAAGCACGGAAATATAAACTGTAACAAAAAAATCATTCAACAAACAAAAACCAGGGCCAGATGTCTTCACAGGTGAATTCTACCAAAAATTTAGAGAAGAGCTAACACCTATGGTGCCCAGTTTCTTTCAGAAAATTGCAGTGGAAGATAAACTGCCAAACTCATTCTATGAGGCCACCATCACCAAAAGATGCCACAAAATTTATATATATAACTATAGGCCCATATCACTGATGAAGATAAATGCAAAACTCCTCAAAAAATTCTAGCAAACAGAATCTGAAAACGTATTTAAAAGATCATACATCATGACCAAGTGGGCTTTATCCCAGGGTTGCAAGGATTTTTCAGTATTCACAAATCAATCAATGTGATAAACCACATAAACAAATTGAAAGATAAAAAAAAACATGCGATTATCTCAATAGATGCAGAGAAAGCCTTGACAAAATTCAATACCCATTTTTGATAAAAACCCTCCAGAAAGTAGGCATAGAAGGAACATACCTAAACATAATAAAAGCCACATATGATAAATGCACAGCAAATATTATCTTCAATGGTGAAAAATTGAAACCATTTTCCCTAAAGTCAGGATCAAAACAAAGGTTCCCACTCTCACCACTAGTATTCAACATAGTTTTGAAAATTTAAGCCACAGCAATCAGAGAAGAAAAAGAAGTGAAAGCAATCCAGATGGGAAAAAAGAAGTAAAACTCACTGTTTACAGATGTCATGATTCTCTATATAGAAAACCCTAAAGACACCACCAGAAAATTATTAGAGCTAAGTAATGATTATAGTAAAGTTGTAGGTTATAACATTAATACACAGAAATCCCTTGCATTCCTATACACTAATAATGAGTAAAGAGAAAGAGTAATTAAGGAGCCATTCCATTCACCACTGCAATGAAAAAAATAAAATACTTAGGAACAAATCTACCTGAATAAACAAAAGATCTATATGTATAAAACCATAAAACACTGATGAAAGAAATCAAAGATGACACAGTAGATGGAGAAATATCCCATGTTTATTGATTGGACGAATCAATATAGTGAAAATGAGTATGCTACCCAAAGCAATCTATAGATTCAATGTAATCCCTATCCAGTACCAATAGTATTTTTCACAGAACTAGAAGAAATAATTTCACAGTTTGTATGGAAATATAAATATCTCCTCTTCAAGATTTATAAAAAGTACTTTCAGATATATACAAGTTTCTGACTTTTAGAACATAATATTGAACTGAGCAAAAAATTGAAGAATCCTAATGAGAAAACTGATGACTTCATAAAGCTGTTAACAAAAAGGATTAGTTACAGAGAACTGAGTAAACTGGTAAATATGCTTGTAACTTTTATGGTTTCTATCTAAAAGGATTACTGGTTTAAATCTGTATTTTCCAGCTGTAAGAAAGACCTTCTCCTTCAATTAAATATGACTTTCAATGGTTTTGTAGATCGTACATTTTGGAACATTTATATATTTTTTTCTCTACCTGGTTGATCCTGCCAGCAACATATGCTTGCCTCAAAGATTAAGCCATGAATAAGCATGCATAGCAGTACAACGAAACTGCAGATAGCTAATTAAGTCAGCTTTGGCTCCTTTGGTCATTCATTTGCTGCAACTGGATTACAACTAGTTATACTAGTTATTGTTTAAATTTGTTCTTTGTTTTCAAATTGTGCTCTGTATCTCCTTGCTGAACTATGCATTACTTATATCTTGTTTAATTTATAAGATTGTTGTCTCTTGAAGTAGCTAATATGTAATTAGGCCTCCAACAAAACTTCTAAGATAAACACTTTAAGGAAATAATATTTGTAACATAAAATAACTGCAGTAGTGTGATTCTAGATATGAGAAAAAGCAACAAGGAAAATGTCTCCTGAATTGTAGTTAGAATCCAGAGAATTTTTAATTATTGATGGGGCCTGTTCTAAACCTTAACACCTGGAGTGAGCTATCAAGAATGTTTGCTTGAATGAGGATGAGCCTCCCAGTGCTGTGGGACAAAAGTTGATCATATTTGGGAAATGCGTCCCAAATATTGATCAAATTGCATGACCAAGAGGGGAAGACCTGAGGAATGGAATCAGCAATTGCAGCCCTTCAACATGAGTCAGTGAACCCTGAGGAAGGGGAATGCCTGCCACCTGGCTGTCATTGGACTGCAGCCACTCACTATGGTGAACCCTGAGGAAACACTAAGAATACAGCATTACAGGGCTCAGATGGCTGAGGTACACATCAAGGAAATAATTTTAATGAGCCCTGACTCTTGCATCTTCCCATACATAGAAAAGTGCTAAATTTCTTAACTTGAGATGCTGACTCATGGATTTGAAGTTCAATATTTCTAAGTCTACAGGTGTAAAATAGACACCAAAAGAGGAACAAAATGAAGACAAATCTCAACATTTGAGAAACTGGCAGTGATGGTGGAAACTCCCAGAAAGAGCCATCTGACTAAGCAGAACCGTCTTCACCCTTTGATCCACAAGATTGTGAAATGGACTTTAAAAGTAGGGAATTGTTGCAGGGAAGAAACCAGTTCTGACCGTGCTGCAGAGAAGAAGCCAATTCTGACTCCATGTTGGAAACTGTTTTTCTGACTTGTTTTTTGTTGCTTTTGTTATTATAATCATACATAATGCTGTGCTTCAAAGGAACCCTGCCCCTCTGCCTGACTGAATTAAAGTACCTTTGTTCAGCTCATAGAGAGATAATATCATGCTACCCACCTGTGAAGAGATTAACACAATCATTCCAAAGAATGGCCATACCTTTGGAGATGTTTTGCAAGACTGAAGGCACTTTCACTTTACTTCCTCACTGCCTCTCCCTCTCTATTCTGCCTTTTGACTTTAGTTCCTCATTGCTTCTTTTACTCTGACTCTACAAAAGAACATGGCATCCAGACCCCAACAAGATGGTTACTTTGAGGCACTAGCCTGGGATCTTCTCGGTCAGCTGATTTTCAAAATAAAGTAGTATTCCTTGCCTCAACACCTCGTCTCTCAGATTCATTGGCCTGTCATGCAATGAGCAGAGCAAGCCTGAACTCGGTAACAGTTTGAAGTGCTTCCCCAGCTTTGACACATGATCTTACACACATACCTCCACACACCTCCACACTCAGAATCACTACAGATTTTTTTTTTTTAATTGATCAGTTCAGTTCAATCGCTCAGTCGTGTCCGACTCTTTGCGACCCCATGAATCGCAGCACGCCAGGCCTCCCTGTCCATCACTAACTCCGGGAGTTCACTCAGATTCACGTCCATCGAGTCCGTGATGCCATCCAAGCATCTCATCATCTGTTATCTCCTTCTCCTCCTGCTCCCAATTCCTGCCATCATCACAGTTTTTTCCAATGAGTCAACACTTCGCATGAGGTGGCCAAAGGACTGGAGTTTCAGCTTTAGCATCATTCTTTCCAAAGAAATCCCATGGCTGATCTCCTTCAGAATGGATTGGTTGGATCTCCTTGTACTTCAAGGGAATCTCAAGAGTCTTCTCCAACACCACAGTTCAAACGCATCAATTCTTCAGCACTCAGCCTTTTTCACAGTCCAACTTTCACATCCATACATGACCACAGGAAAAACCATAGCCTTGACTAGGCGGACCTTAGTCAGCAAAGCAATGTCTCTGCTTTTGAATAAGCTATCTAGGTTGGTCATAACTTTTCTTCCAAGGAGTAAGCATCTTTTAATTTCATGGCTGCAATCATCATCTGCAGTGATTTTGGAGCCCAAAAAAGTAAAGTCTGGCACTGTTTCCACTGTTCCCCCATCTATTTCCCATAAAGTGATGGGACCGGATGCCATGATCTTCGTTTTCTGAATGTTGAGCTCTAGGCCAAGTTTTTCACTCTCCACTTTCACTTTCACCAAGAGGCTTTTTAGTTCCTCTTCACTTTCTGCCATAAGGATGGTGTCATCTGCATATCTGAGGTGACTGATACTTCCTCCTGCAATCTTAATTCCAGCCTGTGTTTCTTCCAGTCCAGCGTTTCTCATGATGTACTCTGCATATAAGTTAAATAAGCAGGGTGACAATATACAGCCTTGACGTACTCCTTTTCCTATTTGGAACCAGTCTGTTCTTCCATGTCCAGTTCTAACTGTTGCTTCCTGACCTGCATACATATTTCTCAAGAGGCAGGTCAGGTAGTCTGTCAATCACATCTCTTTCAGAATGTTCCACAGCTTATTGTGATCCACACAGTAAAAGGCTTTGGCATAGTCAATAAAGCAGAAAAAGATGTTTTTCTGGAAATCTCTTGCTTTTTCCATGATCCAGCAGATGTTGGCAATTTGATCTCTGGTTGCTCTGCTTTTTCTAAAACCAGCTTGAACATCACGAAGTTCACGGTTCAGATATTGCTGAAGCCTGATAACTTTGAGCATTACTTTACTAGTATATGAGATGAGTGCAATTGTGCGGTACTTTGAGCATTCTTTGGCATTGCCTTTCTTGGGAATTGGAATGAAAACTGACCTTTTCCAGTCCTGTGGCCACTGCTGAGTATTCCAAATTTGCTGGCAGATTGAGTGCAGCACTTTCACAGCATCATCTTTCGGGGTTTGAAACAGCTCAACTGAAGGTCCATCACCTCCACTAGCTTTGTTCATAGTGATGCTTTCCCAAGGCCCACTTGACTTCACATTCCAGGATGCCTGGCTCTAGATTAGTGATCACACCATCATGAATATCTGGGTCATGAAGATCTTTTTTGTACAGTTCTTCTGTGTATTCCTGTCACCTCTTCTTAATATCTTCTGCCTTTATTAGGTCCATACCATTTCTGTCCTTTATCGAGCCCATCTTTGCATGAAATATTCCCTTGGTATCTCTAATTTTCTTGAAGAGAACTCTAGTCTTTCCCATTCTGTTGTTTTCCTCCATTTATTTGCATTGATCACTGAAGAAGGCTTTCTGATCTCTTCTTGCTATTCTTTGGAACTCTGCATTCAGATGCTTATATTTTTCCTTTTCTCCTTTGCTTTTTACCTCTCTTTTTTTCACAGTTATTTGTAAGGCCTCCCCAGACAGCCAATTTGCTTTTTTGCATTTCTTTTCCACGGGAATGGTCTTGATCCCTGTCTCCTGTACAATGTCATGAACCTCATTCCATAGTTCATCAGGCACTCTATCTGTCAGATCTAGGCCCTTAAATCTATTTCTCACTTCCACTGTATAATCATAAGGGATTTGATTTAGGTCATACCTGAATGGTCTAGCAGTTTTCCCTACTTTCTTCATTTTCAGTCTCAATTTGGTAATAAGGAGTTCATGATCTGAGCCACAGTCAGCTCCCGGTCTTGTTTTTGTTGACTCCATAGAGCATCTCCATCTTTGGCTGCAAAGAATATAGTCAATCTGATTTTGGTGTTGACCATCTGGTGATGTGCATGTGTAGAGTCTTCTCTTGTGTTGTTGGAAGAGGGTATTTGCTGTCCCCAGTGCATTTTCTTGGCAAAACTCTATTAGTCTTTGCCCTGCTTCATTCCGCATTCCAAGGTCAAATTTGCCTGTTACTCCAGGTGTTTCTTGACTTCCTACTTTTGCATTCCAGTCCCCTTTAATGAAAAGGACATCTTTTTTGGGTGTTAGTTCTAAAAGGTCTTGTAGGTCTACATAGAACCTTTCAACTTCAGCTTCTTCCGTGTTATTGGTTGGGGCATCAACTTGGATAACTGTGATATTGAATGGTTTGCCTTGGAGACAAACAGATCATTCTGTTGTTTTTGAGATTGCATCCAAGTACTGCATTTCAGACTCTTGTGTTGACCATGATGGCTACTCCATTTCTTCTGAGGGATTCCTGCCTGCAGTAATAGATATAATGGTCATCTGAGTTAAATTCACCCATTCCAGTCCATTTTAGTTCGCTGATTCCTAGAATAATCACATTCACTCTTGTCATTTCTTGTTTGACCACTTTCAATTTGCCTTGATTCATGGACCTGACATTTCAGGTTCCTATGCAATATTGCTCTTTACAGCATCAAACCTTGCTTCTATCACCAGTCACATCCACAACTGGGTATTGTTTTTGCTTTGGCTCCATCCCTTCATTCTTTCTGGAGTTATTTCTCCACTGATCTCCAGTAGCATATTGGGCACCTGTGACCTGGGGAGTTCCTCTTTCAGTATCCTATCACTTTGCCTTTTCATACTGTTCATGGTGCTTCAAGGCAAGAATACTGAAGTGGTTTGCCATTCCCTTCTCCAGTGGACCACATTCTGTCAGACCTCTCCACCATGGCCTACCCGTCTTGGGTTGCCCTGTGAGCATGGCTTGGTTTCATTGAGTTAGATAAGGCTGTTGTCTAGTGTGATTAGATTGACTAGTTTTCTATGAGTATGTTTCAGTGTGTCTGCCCTCTGATGCCCTCTTGCAACACCTATAGCATCCATCTTATCAAAGTGATCAGTATCAGAAAATCCCTGCCTGTACTTTTCAGAATCCTTTTGTTATACCAAGAGATAGTCCTGCATGGAGAAATTACTCTCTCTAAAAAAATTAGGATGGAACAATTCATTACTTCCAGAAATAGAAAAGGACAGGAAATTGCTAAGCAGTCAACTATAAGGGCATTTCCAAGACATTGGAACGGACAGGTACTGGAATATTCCTAAGGCAATAGGTTTTCTCAAGAATTCAGAAAGTGGAATAACCATGGAGAGTATATTTGAATTTGGGCACATGACACATCATGACTAATACAATAGATCAGGCTGGTAAGATATATTTTCTTCTTCTCTCCTTCCCTTTAAACACCAATCATCTTGCATGAGGTAGAGACAGCCAAGCAAGCAGGTGTCAACTACAAATTGGCACTTACTAAGAGCATTGCCCTGGTGACTCAGATGGTAAAGCGTCTGCCTACAATGTGGGAGATCTGGGTTCTATACCTGGGTCAGGAAGATCCTCTGGAGAAGGAAATGGCAGCCCACTCCAGTACTGTTGCCTGAAAAATCCCATGGATGGAGGAGCCTGATAAGCTACAGTCCATGGGGTTGCAAAGAGTCGGACACGACTGAGAGACTTCATTTTAAGAGAATTACCAATGATTGAACAACAAAGGAATTTGCCATCTGCCTCTACGGAGATTGAACCACATGCTGCTCTAGCTGTTTACCTTCAACAATCCCTGAGGGAGTTCAGTGTGGAATGAGGCACTCTGTGCTCCAGCGAATATGGTGGGACAGGTCTTTAGATAGTTGGATGTTTTTAGGAACAGATTTTATTATCTCAACCCTTGCATCTCCTCATATCTAGAGAAGCAATAAATCCCTTTATGGTGACATCAGATCCTCATGACTAACAAAAACCATTTTGTAAAATGAATGCTTCATAGTATTGAACTTCCCCTTCACCAAAACCTTATACATTAACTTTCCCCCAAGGCTGCTTTGGAGTGAAGGAGGAAACAGACAGAGCTGGAATCCATCTTAGGTCTAGTCATGCTGATCATGCTCGGCCACCTCTCCAATGGATGCTGAACTCTGTGCTTAGTGCCTATGGAAACTACAATAAAAGGATAAGACCCCATCTAGACAGGGGAATCTTGAAGATCACATCCAGGTTACTCATCGCCTAAGAGAAAACACACTCTAATCACCCCTGCCTCCGGACAGGTCATAAATTATTTCTGTATCTACTGGGATGTAACCACAGGCTTATTGATTATTAACTGTTTGAACACCTAACACATGAATGATGGGGTTATTGTGATTGTATTGACCCTTCCTTTGTTTTATGTAAGTCTCAAAGAAATTGGGGTGGTGGGTTCAGACATGTACACATGGGGTATAAAAGATTTTCACAAATGCTGGTCCGGGTCCTTGGCTAAGAGGCGACTCTGCCTTGAGCCCACTGGTGTAATAAACTGCACTCCATTATCTGCATTGTCCTTCTGAGTGAGTTTGTTTCCCAGAACATGTGGCTATAACATTTGGTGCATGGGCTGGGAAACTCCTCACTTTGAGGAGACAGGTCTCATTTGAGGCCACCCTGAGGCTTTGTGGCTTGAATCTCCTAGAGGGGGGAAGGCTCCTCACCCCACTGGAAGAATTCAGCCTTTCAACGCTTTGTTTCTTCACTTTGGCAGATAGTAAACTGCAGCAAGGGAACTGAGCGCTCAGGTGGGGAGGAACCCCCCTGGCAGGATGGAAGAGGGGGCCTGATCATGCCCCTGGGAGGGACTAGAAGGGGCACGGAGCCACAGGGGCCTGGAATAGGCAGGCAGAAGCGATTGCTTGGTACACAGGTCGACAAGTGTTCTAGGGTTTAGGAAGGAAATTTGTGAAGGTCATTTAGAAGGTGTGTCCATGCCGTCTCAGGGAAAATTATTACCAGCGATCACCAGGGGATTTGGGGGATAGGAAACTGGTCCTTGTATGCTCGTATTCTGCCCTCCCACAGGAGGTGTCCCATGTGCTGTGAAATTCTTGACCCCCTCGGATTTGTTAGGCAAGAAGGAGGGAGATACATAAGTGAGTATGAATTGGCTTTTCCAGAGATAGCCTTGGACATGGGATATTTAACCCATCTGTGTTTTCATCCACACCTGATCAAGCCCACCAAGGCAGAACGGACTTTAAGGGAGAAACAGTCTTGGACCACCTGGTGTTCTGGTTCGGTTGTGCTGACCGGCAGGTGAAAGCCCACTGATCCCCCTTCTCCCTCTGGGATCTGGCAGGTAAGGCTCTTCTCACCCCAATTAGGAAGGAGGCAGAATGGGAATTTAAGTGTCATTGAGTGGAAGTATCAGAAGTACATAGGGTACTGAGAACTTCATAGACAGAACAAAAAAGGAAAAGTAGAAGAAGGTCTGAGAAGGTAAGAAAGATGGAAGGAAGTGAGAACAGGAAGCCCCCTTAATGCCCAATCCAGGGACAGGTGAAGACCTGCAGCAGCCACTGCTCCTCCACCAGCTCTCCTGGAGGTCTTAGAGCCGCCACCTTGGCAGGCTCCAATCCCAGTGACAGAAGCCTCTGGCCAACACTTCCAGGATGCAGCTGCGGCCCAAGCTATACCTGCCTCTCCCGATGAGTACTGACAAGAAAGGGAGGGAGATGTTGGAAGTAAGCAGAGACTGCACTCTGCCAGAGAACCAGAGGGAAAAAAAGAGAACTGACAAAACATTTGCAATGCTAGCTGCTGCTCTGGAAAAGTCTATCTCGGGCCCTCCAAAAAAACTTATCTGCCCCAGGGACAGGACAGTCCTTCAAGTGGTCCCAACAGAGTCCCCAGGCCCCGTTACAGCCAAACGAGTGTGCCTGGTGCCAAGCTTTTGGCCATTGGAAGAATGAATGTCCTAAGGCAAGGAAGGAAGAGGAAGCTCCCACAGTTGTGGGACTTGCTGACTTGGAAATTAAATAGGGCTGCCAGGGCTCAGAGATATCAGGTCCCGAGAACCCATGGTAACATTAAAAGTGGGGGACCAAAACATTGACTTCATGGTGGATACAGGAGCAGAACTGTCGGTAGTAACAAAACCTGTGGCACCACTCTCCAAAAAGACTACCGCTGTAACTGGGGTATAGGAAGAAGAAATGATTAAATCATTTTGCCAGCCCAGAAAATGTCAGATGGGGGTGCACCAAGTGATTAATGAATTCCTTTACATTCCTGAGTGCCCAGTACCCTTATTGGGAAGAGACTTGCTCTCCAAATTAGGAGCACAAGTGACTTTCTCCCCTGAGGAGAGGCCCACCTTCCAGATGGACACTATGATTTATTTGCTCTCTCTCTCAATACCACCCCAAGATGAGTGGAGGTTTCATGAGCCTCCAAAGGAAGAACCGGGTGGGCCAGAAGGGCCTGAGAGAGAGCTAACTCAATTATTCCATGAGGTCTGGGCAGAAGACAAACCCCCTCCCCCCAGGCTGGCTAAATATCAAGCCCCAGTGATAACAGAACTCAAACCAGGCACCATCCCGGTTAGAAAGCGCCAATACCCGCTACTGATAGAGGCCTGGGCCGGCATACTGCCCCACATCAATAGATTGAAACAAGACAGCATTCTAGTAGAGTGCCGGTTGGCTTGGAATACGCTGATCCTGCCAGTCAAAAAGGAAGGAGGACAGGACTATAGGCCTATATAGCATCTCAGGCTAGTCAACCAAGCTACTATGACTGTACACCCCACTGTTCCAAACCCCTATACCTTACTTAACCTCCTCTGGCCAAGGACTAAAATTTATACTCACCTAGACCTCAATGATGTCTTCTACATATGCCTCGCCCCAGCGTCATAGCCCATCTTTGCCTTTGAATGGGAAGATCTAGTCGGGGTCACCAAACAACAGCTCATCTGGACTCCCTCACAAGGGTTTAAGAACTCCCCAGCCATCTTTGGAGAAGCCTTGGCTTCTGACCTGAACTCATTCTATCTGGAAGAGTATGGATGTTGGCTCCTACAATACGGGGATGACCTGCGGCTGGCTGCTGAGACCAAGGAAAAATGCTGGAAAGGGACAAAAGCATTGCTCCAGGTGCTGATGAAAGCAGGTTACCTACTGGGTGTTGAAGAAGAAGGCACAGATCTGCAAGGAGGAGGTAAGGTATCTGGGGTTTGTTTTAAAGAAGGACACAAGGTTCCAGACCCTAGTTGGGTCTTATATACTGATGGCACTAGCCTTACAAAACAAGGACAATGGCTGTCAGGTTAGCCAATGTGGAAGGGTCCATCAAAACTGAAAAGGAATGGTGGGAATTGCCAAGTGGCAAATTATTGGTACTGGAGGAGCTGTCACACAATCTGGTAAGCCAAACACACCAAGCGACCCACCTAGGGCATGCTGCCTGCTCACAGGTTAATGCTGCCTCTCGGGTATTCAGACAAAAACCTCCAGGTATTTAGCTGAAAGGCATGCTGCCCTTTGAACACCTGGGAGTGGACTTCACTGAAATGAAACTTCACTGATACTACTGTTACCTGCTGGTCATGGTATATACATTCTCAGGATGGGTAGAATCTTTTCCTACCTGGACTGAAAGAGCATCAGAAGTAGCCCGGTGCCTGCTTAGGGAAATAGTCCCAGATTTGGACTTCCTACCAGTATTAGTTCAGACAATGACCCGGTTTTTGTAGCTGATTTAGTACAACAAGCAAGCAAAACTTTAAACATCAAATGGAAACTGCAAACTGCATATAGGCCCAGAATTCTGAGATGGTGGGATGAACCAACAGGACATTAAAGAGACTCTCCAAGTGGATCATAGAGACTGACTGCTCCCGGGTTGACTTGCTTCCGATGGCTCTGCTCAGACTCAGGATGACCCCACAGTCCCAAGGCTATTCTCCATACGCAATTGTGTATGGGAAGCCCCCTCCCATAATAAAACAGGTGTCAGGTAAGGGGGGATAGGATTTCACAGCAGATAGAACTGGGTAAGATAATAAATCGGGTAACTAAGTTTGTACAAGAAAGGGTGCCATTCCCCCTTGGGGAACAGATTCATGAGTTTGCGCTTGGTGACCAAGTATGGATCAAAGATTGGAAACATGATTTGCTAGCCTCTTGGTGAAAGGACCTTATGTTATTCTAACTACCCCTACTGCAGTTAAAGTTGCAGGAATTGTCCCTCGGATCCATCATACGAGGGTGAAGAGAACATACCACGCAGACCCATAAAACGCTGAGTGGACTGCACAGAGGGACCCCACTGACCCTCGAAAGACTAAGACCATCCTTAAGAAGAAGGAAGAGAAGATCCTGGAAGAGCCCCTTCAGGATAAAGCTGCACAATCAACTCCTGCTGCTTGGCCTCATCAACGTTATTTTGAATTTAACTTCCATTTCAACTCAGGACAATGTTTTCATCTCATGGGCACATTCCTATACAGACTTCCGTAACACTTCCAACTGCTGGGTATGTAGGGCTATGCCTCTGTCAGTGATGGATGGACTTTCTTGGTTGGTGTCACTGCTCTACCAAGGAGATTTTAAACCACTCTGCTCTTTTCTGGGATGGCAAAAAGAGACTTTCCTCTCTCTTGTTAATCATAACCTCTCCTTGCTTTCTTGGTGTAAAACCTACAGTCAATAGATTCGAGTCATGGGGTTACATTTGATATAAATGCCAGTGTAACAAAAGCTTAACCTACAACAAGCCCTGGTAAATCTACCTTATTTACATGCTAGGTGGACAAGATTCAGGTTACAATGGTGTGAGTATATTGCTGCCTTATTTGTACCCTCTATAGGGACAAGCGATGTCATGATTAAAGTAGAGGCCTTAACTAATTTCACAAAACATGCCCTCCTAGATAGAACAAAAGCCATCCAAGCCTTAAATGAAGAGCAAATCCAAATGAGAAAAGTGGTAATTCATAATAGCATGGCTTTGGACATACTCACAGCTGCTCAAGGAGGGATTTGTTCTATAATTAAGGTTGAATGTTGTGTATACAATCCTGACTTATCTGGCAATGTGTCGACTGCTTTAGATGACATGAAAAACCAGGTAAAAGCAATGTCAAATGAAAACATTCCTTTCTGGACTTCAGTCCTCTCTTGGATGAAGAGCAATTGGTGGAAAACTATATTTACCACTGTTTTTTTTATTTTATTTTTTATTTTATTTTTATTATTATTTTTTTATTATTATTATTATTTTAATTTTAAAATCTTTAATTCTTACATGCATTCCCAAACATGAACCCCCCTCCCACCTCCCTCCCCATAACATCTCTCTGGGTCATCCCCATGCACCAGCCCCAAGCATGCTGTATCCTGAGTCAGACATAGACTGGCGATTCGATTCTTACATGATAGTATACATGTTAGAATGCCATTCTCCCAAATCATCCCACCCTCTCCCTCTCCCTCTGAGTCCAAAAGTCCGTTATACACATCTGTGTCTTTTTTGCTGTCTTGCATACAGGGTCGTCATTGCCATCTTTCTAAATTCCATATATATGTGTTAGTATACTGTATTGGTGTTTTCTTTCTGGCTTACTTCACTCTGTATAATCGGCTCCAGTTTCATCCATCTCATCAGAACTGATTCAAATGAATTCTTTTTAATGGCTGAGTAATACTCCATTGTGTATATGTACCACAGCTTTCTTATCCATTCATCTGCTGATACCAGTGTTATAGTTACCTTGATAGTTCTGCTTTTTGGACCCTGAATTTTACAATGTGTTATGAACTTTGTAACCCGAAGGTTGATGTCATTCTCCCAAACTGGCGGCCAGAGAGCCAGGGTGCAGTATATCCCTATAAATGATGCTCATAATTGAGTTAAGAGCATCAGGAGGGGAGAATGAAGGAGGAAACAGACAGAGCTGAACTCTGTCTTTGGCCTGTTCATGCTTATCATGCTCGGCCACCTCTCCAATGGATGCTGAACTCTGTGCTTAGTGCCTATGGAAACTACAATAAAAGGATAAGACCCCATCTAGACAGGGGAATCTTGAAGATCACATCCAGGTTACTCATCACCTAAGAGAAAACACACTCTAATCACCCCTGCCTCCGGACAGGTCATAAATTATTTCTGTATCTACTGGGATGTAACCACAGGCTTATTGATTATTAACTGTTTGAACACCTAACACATGAATGATGGGGTTACTGTGATTGTATTGACCCTTCCTTTGTTTTATGTAAGTCTCAAGGAAATTGCACCCCACTCCAGGACACTTGCCTGGGAAATCCCACGGACTGAGGAGCCTACCTACAGTCCATGGGGTCGCCAAGAGTCGGACACGACTGAGGGACTTCACTTTCAGTTTTCACTTTCATGCACTGGAGAAGGAAATGGCAACCCACTCCAGTATTCTTGCCTGGAGAATCCCGGGGACAGAGGAGCCTGGTGGACTGCCATCTAAGGGATCGCACAGAGTCAGACACGACTGAAGCCACTTAGCAGCAGTAGCAGCAAGGAAATTGGGGTGGTGGGTTCAGACACGTACACATGGGGTATAAAAGATTTTCACAAATGCTTATCGGGGTCCTTGGCTAAGAGGAGACTCTGCCTTGGGTCCGCTGGTGTAATAAACTGCACTTCACTATCTGCATTGTCCTTCTGAATGAGTTTGTTTTCCAGAACACGTGGTTATAACAGGAATAGTCTCTCAGAGCTATCTGAGATGCTGGGCTGCAGTCTTCATTTTGCCCCAAATAAAACTTGTGGCAAGTTGTACATTTTTTTTAGTCAACACAGGGAAGAAAGGCATAAAAAGGATGTTAAAGAAATAGGAAAGAAGCCATCCACACATAACCTCCTCTCTATGATCACTTCTCACTTCAGGCTTCCAACCATGAGTCAGATTCAACTATAAGCAGAGTGAGAGATTAAAAATGCAGTAATAAACTAGATTTCTGTTTGTATACTTAGAATTAGACTGTTGATCCCTGAAAATGACCACAAAAACAGTGAGATATGCCCAAGATATAAGCCATAAGCACAATATAAATGTTTTACAGAGCTCAGGTAAAAGCTCAGGTTAGGGTTAGGCTTAGGGTTTCATTACTTCTTAGTAATAGTGAGCATAAAATAGAAGAAAAATACAGTAAAAAAGAAACCTCAGTCAATCTAACAAGGATTGTCAACAAAGATTTTTTAAAAATGGGAAAAAAAACTCCAGAAACTGGCAAAAAGAAAGACACCAAATAAGATTAAGAAATAGGTCTAAATATAATCATAATAATAGGCAATGTAAGTGATGTAAATTCATTATTAAATGGCAGATGCTCTCAGATTGGGATTGCTAAATCCAGCTATATTTTGTTAACAAGAGATAAAACTCAAATGAAAGTTGCAAAAATTACATAGAAAAAATATACAAGCAAACAGATTTAAAAATGAAAAGGGATGTGCATGTGAAAAGTCCCAGCCCAAGTCAGTGGAGAGTTCTGGATAGATCAAAACTTTCACTACTGATGGCATCCCACACTGAGTAGAAGTGACCAGGGCCTCATGCTTCTGCCACCTCAGCTCAGTTATTCACTAGGGCCTCCCTGGTCCCAACACTGAGCCCCAGCATCTCACCAGCTTCTTATGGCTGAGCTGCTAAATTCCTCCTGCACGATATCTAAGTGTGCATGTGGGGGCTGCAGTAGATCATGGAGAGGTACCCAAAGTAAAGCCACTGTCATCAGAACAAGAAGGTGTTTGTGTCAGAATGAAGTTGAAGTCAGTGGAACAGAATAAACCACAAACAACATCAATACTGGACTAGACCATCAATAATGTCTCTTTTGCTGTTTCGCATATATGGTCATTACTAGCATCTTAGCATCATTAGAAAATGCACTGATCATAGCAAACACCCTATTCCAACAACACAAGAGAAGACTCTACACATGCACATCACCAGATGGTCAACACAAAAATCAGATTGATTATATTCTTTGCAGCCAAAGATGGAGAAGCTCCATACAGTCAATAAAAACAAGACCAGGAGCTGACTGTGGCTCAGATCATGAACTCCTTATTACCAAATTCAGACTCAAATTGAAGAAAGTAGGGAAAACCGCTAGACCATTCAGGTATGACCTAAATCAAATCCCTTATGATTATACAGTGGAAGTGGGAAATAGATTTAAGGGCCTAGATCTGATAGACAGAGTGCCTGATGAACTATGGAATGAGGTTCATGACACTGTACAGGAGACATGGATCAAGACCATCCCCATGGAAAAGAAATGCAAAAAAGCAAAATGGCTTTCTTAGGAGGCCTTACAAATAGCTGTGAAAAGAAGAGAGGCAAAAAGCAAAGGAGAAAAGGAAAAATATAAGCATCTGAATGCAGAGTTCCAAAGAATAGCAAGAAGAGATCAGAAAGCCTTCTTCAGCGATCAATACAAAGAAATAGAGGGAAACAACAGAATGGGAAAGACTAGAGATCTCTTCAAGAAAATTAGAGATACGAAGGGAAAATTTCATGCAAAGATGGGCTCAATAAAGGACAGAAATGGTCTGGACCTAACAGAAGCAGAAGATATTAGAAAGAGGTGGCAAGAATACACAGAAGAACTGTATAAAAAAGATCTTCACGACCCAGATAATCATGATGATGTGATCACTCATCTAGAGCCAGACATCCTGGAATGTGAAGTCAAGTGGGCCTTGGAAAGCATCACTATGAACAAAGCTAGTGGAGGTGATGGACCTTCAGTTGAGCTGTTTCAAACCCTGAAAGATGATGCTGTGAAAGTGCTGCACTCAATATGCCAGCAAACTTGGAATACTCAGCAGTGGCCACAGGACTGGAAAATGTCAGTTTTCATTACAATCCCAGAGAAAAGCAATGAAAAAAAATGCTCAAAGTTTCACACAATTGCACTCATCTCACAAGATAGTAAAGTAATGCTCAAAATTCTCCAAGCCAGGCTTCAGCAATACGTGAACCGTGAACTTCCAAATGTTCAAGCTGGTTTTAGAAAAGGCAGAGAACCAGAGATCAAATTGCCAACGTCCGCTGGATCATGGAAAAGGCAAGAGAGTTCCAGAAAAACATCTATTTCTGCCTTATTGACTATGCCAAAACCTTTGACTGTGTGGATCACAATAAACTGGAAAAATCTGAAAGAGATGGGAATACCAGACCACCTACCCTGCCTCTTGAGAAATCTGTATGCAGGTCAGGGAGCAGCAGTTAGAACTGGACATGGAACAACAGACTGGTTCCAAATAGGAAAAGGAGTACGTCAAGGCTGTATATTGTCCCCCTGCTTATTTAACTTATATGCAGAGTACATCATGAGAAATGCTGGAATGGAAGAAACACAAGCTGGAATCAAGATTGCTGAGAGAAATGTCAATAACCTCAGATATGCAGATGACACCACCCTTATGGCAGAAACTGAAGAGGAACTAAAAAGCCTCTTGATGAAAGTGAAAGAGGAGAGCGAAAACGTTGGCTTAAAGCTCAACATTCAGAAAACGAAGATCATGGCATCTGGTCCCATCACTTCATGGGAAATAGATGGGGAAACAGTAGAAGCAGTGTCAGACTTCATTTTTTTGGTCTCCAAAATCACTGCAGATGGTGACTGCAGCCATGAAATTAAAAGACGCTTACTCCTTGGAAGAAAAGTTATGACCAACTTAGATAGCTTATTCAAAAGCAGAGACATTACTTTGCCAACTAAGGCCCGTCTAGTCAAGGCTATGGTTTTTCCTGTGGTCAAGTATGGATGTGAGAGTTGGACTGTGAAGAAGGCTGAGCACCGAAGAATTGATGTCTTGAACTGTGGTGTTGGAGAAGACTCTTGAGAGTCCCTTGGACTGCAAGGAGATCCAAGCAGTCCATTCTGAAGGAGATTAACCCTGGGATTACTTTGGAAGGAATGATGCTAAAGCTGAAACTCCAGTACTTTGGCCACCTCATGAGAAGAGTTGACTCATTGGAAAAGACTCTGATGCTGGGAGGGATTGGGGGCAGGAGGAAAAGGGGACGATCGTGGATGAGATGGCTGGATGGCATCTCTAACTCGATGGACGTAAGTCCGTGTGAACTCCGGGAGATGGTGATGGACAGGGAGGCCTGGCGTGCTGCAATTCATGGGGTTGCAAAGAGTCGGACACAACTGAGCGACTGAACTGAACTGAAGTGAATTAGCATCTTACTAAATTCCATATATATATATGTGTTAATATACTCTGTTGGTGTATCTCTTTCTGACTTACTTTACTGTGTAATAGGCTCCAGTTTATCCACCTCAATAGAACCGATTCAAATGTGCTCTTTTTAACAGCAGATTAATATTCATTTTTAATATGTATTTTCTCTTTCATCACTTTAGCTATGGCCTGCCATTCCCTTATGGCCTTAAGAGCTGCTATTGAAAGATCAGCTGTTATCCTTATGGGAATCCCCTTGTGTATTATTTGTTGCTTTTCCCTTGCTACTTTTAATATTTGCTCTTAGTATTTTATCTTAGTGAATTTGATTAATATGTGTCTTGGGGTGTTTTGCCTTGGGTTTATCCTGTTTGGGACTCTCCAGGTTTCTTGGACTTGGGTGACTATTTCCTTCCCCATTTTAGTGAGGTTTTCAACTATTATATCCTCAAGTATTTTCCCATGCCCTTCCTTTTTTCTTCTTCTTTTGGGACTCCTGATTCAAATATTGGTGCGTTTAACATTGTCCCAGAGGTCTCTGAGGTTGTCTTAATTTCCTTTAATTCTTTTTTTTTCTTTTTTCTTCTCTGCTTGATTTATTTCTACCATTCTATCTTCCACCTCACATACCCTATCTTCTGCCTCAGTTATTCTACTCTTGGTTACCTGCAGAGTGCTTTTGATCTCAGTTATTGCATTACTCATTATTGATTGACATTTTTATTTCTTCTAAATCCTTGTTAAACATTTCTTGCATCTTCTCAATCCTTGTCTCTAGTCTATTTATCTGTCACTCCATTTTATTTTCAAGATTTTTGATCACTTTTACTATCATTATTCTGAATTATTTTTCAGGTAGACTCCCTATCTCTTTTGTTTGGTTTAGTGGGCATTTATCATGCTCCTTTATCTGCTGAATATTTCTCTGACTTTTCATTTTGTTTAGATTGTTGTGTTTGGGGTGGCCTTTCTGTAGGCTGAAAGTTTGTGTTTTCTCTTTATTGTGGTGGTTCCTCCCTGTGGGTGGGGTTGGACTAGTGGCTTGTCAAGGTTTCCTGGTTAGGGAAGCTTGCATGTTTTCTGGTGGATGAAGCTGGAGCTCTTCTCCCTGGAATTTAGTGGCCAGTAGTGAGTGTTGGTTTGCTATGGGTTTGGTGTGACTTCAGGAAGCCTATATTTTAATGCTCAGGTCTCTGTTTTTGCGTTGCTGGCAAATTAGCATGGTATTTCTTGCTCTGGAACTTGTTGGCTCTTGGGTGGAGCTTGGTTTCTGTTTAAGTATGGAGGCTTTTAGATGAGCTGTTGTTGATTAAATTTCTTGGGAGTCAGGAGTTCTCTGATGATTTCAAGTTTTGGATTTAAATTTCCTTCCTCTGGCTTTCAGTTTTATTCTAACAGTAGGCTGAATACTTCTCCATACATACAGCACAGATGATAAAACATCTAGGTTAATGGTGAAATAATTCTCCACAGCAAGGGACACTCAGAGAGTGTCACAGAGTTACATGGAGAAGAGAAAAGGGAAGAGGGAGATAGAGGTGACCAGGAGGAGAAGAGGGGGAGTCAGAACGGGAGAGACTAATCTAGTCAGTAATCATTTCCCTATATGCTCTCCACAGTCTGGAACACCCATAGAGATTCACAGAGTTAACTAGAGGAAAGTATGGGGAGGGAGAAGATAGAGGTGACCTGAGGAAGAAAAGGGAGAGTCAAAAGTGAAGAGAGCAATCAAGCCGTTAATCACACCCCTAAGTGAAAATGGTTCTGAAGATTAGATTCTTAAAGGTAAAAAATTGATAACAAATACCAAAAAGCAAAGATTAAAAGTCTCAAGTAGAGGTAGATTCTCAAAGATACTATATTAAAAATACAAAACAGAATTCATCCCCCCAATTATATATATATATATATATATATAGTCTACTGTAAAAAAAGGCCTCTTTTTGCAAGGTTATAGTAGGTTTAAAAATTAAAATTAAGAGACTAATAAAGAACTTGAATTTAAAAAAAAATATTAAAAAGTGATTATAGTAAAAATATATCTTGGAATTTTTCTGGAGATGTTTTGGGCAGTGTGGCCTCAATACAGTTTCAGATAGTTCCTTTTTCCAGCTTGTCCTTGTTTTCAGAGGGGGTCTATAGTCCCCTTCCGATGTTTAGTCAATGTTAACTACAGGGTTTTAATCTGTCGCACCTGTCATTTCCAGAGCAGTTCCCTCTTCTTTGTTTAACTTCCTCTGTTTGCAAGTCTCTTCGGTGTCTAATTTCCTCCCTGACACAAGAGTCCAAAGGTGGTCACTTATTTAGGCTCACTTGTTCTGCTGTGTTGTAGGGAGGGAGGGACACTGCAAAAAATATTGCTGGTGTGTGTGGGGAGTGTTCTCAGTGTATGGACCACACTGGGTTTGCCCCAGTTCGTGGCATGTGCTTTCCGGCTCTACACTGCTCAAGCTCCAGGGTACTCTGCATGGCCACTCTCCAAAGTGGGCCTTGCATTTAGTGCATTTCCCAGGTCTAGGCTGCTCAGGTTCAGGTTTTTGGGTACTCCACAAGGGTACAGACTCAGTTGGGCATTTGTTTTGTGCCCTTCCCAGGTCCGAGCAGCTCAGGTGCTTGGTAAGCACACTGTCCTGGGTGGGCTGTGCATCTTAATCACCTCCCCTGTCCCAGCTGCTAGGTTTCCCCCGTGTGCCATGAGATCACTGTCTCAGTTATGCCGTGTGTCTCCTCTGGGAAGCTGACCTCAGGCTGTGACCCTGCTGGCAGATGCTAAACTTCCAGGATCCCAGGAAGACGTGGTTAGCAACTGGGAGCCTACTCACAATGTGGTGAAGGATGATGGTCTCTGGGGCCGAGATTGCCCCTTGCCTTTTGGCTCTGGCTGTCCTACACCTGCTTCTCTGCCTTCAGCAAGGGAAAGGGCCCTATTAGCAGCCAGCTAGCTCTCCTTTGGTATTCACTCAATCCTTTCTTCTTTGAGCAGCCTGGCTGCTTGTTACCACCTTTCAAGGGAAAGTTCTCCTTCCCCCTCTCCCACCTCTGGCAATGCCACAGTTTGGGTTGCTATCTCACATTAGCTCCCTCAGGTCGTCTTCAGGGCATTCAGACCTGGTCCTTACCCTAAGCACCAATGATGCAGTCCGTGCCTCCCTGTTCAGCCCCCACTAGCTGGTGGCAGAGGTGAGCATCTGGACTACTTCTCCTCTGGGAGTTGCAGTTAGTCACATATTTTGTAGTGCTTTTCCCTCCCAGTTATGTTGCCCTCTAAGACTACAAAACTACCCCCAGACCTTCCTGTGAGAGGGTTTCCTACTGTTTGGAAACTTCTTCATGACTCCCTCCCTAGGATGGATCTCTGTCCCTAATTCTTTTGTCTCTCTCTCTTTTTTTAAATGTTTTATATTTTGTCCTATCTCATTTTGAAGAGAATGGGCTGCCTTGCTGGGTGTCTGGTGTCCTCTACCAGCATTCAGAAGTTGTTTTGTGAAAGTTGCTCAGCATTCAAATTATCTTTTGAATTTGTGGGGAAGAATGTGGTCTCCCTGTACTATCCCTCCACCATCTTGGGCGTTCATGGAGTTTTCAATCCTGTTTGAAACCATCCATTAAATATGACAAAGATCATAAAACTCTGTCTCTGAAGACACTAAATGAGCAAAACCTGGAAGGAGAATTTTTCAATATCGCAATTGTGGCTGATGATGTAAAGTTCAGAGCACACAGATATACCATTGCCCCCTGTGGTACCTATTTTAGAAAGCTTTTCAATAAGCTTGAGGTTGATATCTCTTCAGTAATAGAAACAGATTTTTTTGCCATTCTGATATATTTGAAGAGGTATTGAATTATATGTAAATGGTTAAAGGCTTCTGGGTGGAAAAAAATGTTAATTTAATGATGTCATCGGGTCAGATTTTTGGTATCCAATTTTTGGATAAACTGTTCTCAGAAGTTGGACGTGTCCAGTCCAGGCAAAAATAATGACCAATTCAAAAGCAAGTACTACCTCAAGATCAATTACCCCACTGGAGATGCTGCTGACACTCAGGATGAAGACATGGAGGAACTCAGAGACCAGGACAACAGTCCCTCCAATGACACAGTAGAAGGCATTTCTCCCCCTGCCCCTGCAAGTCAGAAGGACAGTAAATCGCCCAAGACGATGTTCAGAGTCCAGGAAGCAATCTTGAAGGAGCTGGGGAGCTAGGAATAGGGCAAGTTAACAGCTACCGCCAGAAATTCAAATCCATGGAGACCTCCAAGTCCAAGGATCTGGGATACCAGACCCCTCAATGCCTTAACATTGAGCAATGAGATGGGAAAAGTGAAGGATGAACAGACTCCAGGCTGGACCACAGCTGCCAGCAACATGAAGTTCGGGTGCCTATTGGATGACCATCACCAGGAACAGATCACCTGCCAGGCCTGTGGGAAGACGCTTTCAGATGAGGGCTGGCTGAAAAAATTTGCACATGGCAGACCGGCCCTTCGTCTACAAGATGTGCACTACAGGCCTCATCACCCAGGCACACATGAAGGATATAGTATCATATAAGAAATGAATCGCCAGTCTAGGTTCGATTCAGGATCCAGGATTCTTGGGGCTGGTGCACTGGGATGACCCAGAGAGATGGTATGGGGACGGAAGTGGGAGGGGGGTTCAGGATTGGGAACACGTGTACACCCGTGGTGGATTCATGTTGATGTATGGCAAAACCAATACAGTATTGTAAAAAAAAAAAAAAAAAAAAAGAAGAAGAAGAAGAAGAAGCACCTGAAGATCCATGCAGCCCACAAGCCCTATAGCTGCAAGGTGTGCAGCAAATTGTTCATCCATGCTCCAGACTTAAAGAAGCATGTGAGGGCTCACAGCAAGGAGAGGTGTGTCCTCTGTTACATATACAACAAAGCCTTCAAGAACAAGTCCCACCTCAAGGACCACGAGCAGAGGCACAATGACAAGAAGCCCTTCATGTGTGGCTCCTGCACCAAGGCTTTCACCAAGGCATTTGATCTGAAGCAGCCGGAGAACAATGTGCCCAATAAGCGGAAGAAGGTCACCCCCAGTGCCATGCAGTGTGCCATAGCCATAGAGGCCAAGCAGCAGCTGGAGGTCATCACCTTCAGCTAAAATCAGGGGACTGGGGTGTTTGTGGCAGGGATGCTCAGCCTGCATCTTCATCCATAAATGCCAGCCACTGCATTTTGGTGGAAACTTCCAGAGCATTGTACTTGCTGGATTTAAGGCAATGCTTGGTTTGGTGTTTTGAAAACTTTGCAAGGAAATACAGTTCACTGTCCAGTCTGGTGTCTAGTATTCATGGTGCCAGTAAGCACCTTCTCCCTCTTTTTATGATTTCTGGTTTTAATTTGAGAACTCCTGTGTCCAGTTCAAGAAGTGAGAGACTTCTGTCCCTTTTTAAAATTCCCCTATCTTTTGTACCAAAGAGTGCATTGTATAGAATGATAATTGAGTGAATGGATTTCCTGATCATCACCATTCTGTGTGACATAGGACCACAAAGGCATTTTTAAGAACTTTAGCGAAAGTACTTCATGCAGATGCAGAAAATATGGGTGAGTCATTGACCGAGACCACTGTGTGCACAGGTATAAAAGCAAGTTCTGAAAATGCAAAGAATAAAATAAAAATTTAAAAACTGAAAAGGAATATAGTAATATTAATATCTGACAAAAGAAATTCAAGGAAAAAACCCTTTGATATAAAGTTGGAGATGACATTGATCTTAAAGGACCTGACATATTCGATAAGATGGGAGCTTAAGGAAGCCAGAATGATACATGGAATTCTGGCCTAAATCAATCTGACAGTGGAGTCAAAGATTCTATGGACCCATGTCATCGTTATTTCTGCAGTCCATGGGTAATAACTGGGTTGTAGTATTCAACATCTGGCAGAAATCTTATATTGGATCCCCTTCCAATGTAAAAGCAACACAGTGATAGGCAGTCATCACTGAATTTTGGATGTAATAGTATATTATACTGGGAAATACTGTTCTTACCCATTTATCAAGCCATTTAAAAGGCTCAATTTTGAGTAAGGCTATGAGCAATAAGAAAGGTTATTTTAATTGCTTCCCATTCATCCCCACTGGTGAGGAACACCCTAGAATTATGGCATTGGTCAAACACACAACAACCAACACTGGACAGATAAAATTAACAGCCGTTTAAGAGTCATATATACTCACAGCCTAAGGAAGGAGGACACCATATGTCACATAATACTACCTGTGTGTTGCAACCTGAAATAGAGTTAACAAGAAAAGGCTGCAGAAGGCAGGCTTTATAGTGTCAAGAGAGTAGGGTGGTGCCTAGTTTTTGTCAGAACATGAAATTGGCTTGCTTGGATAATTATGGCTGGCAGACAGTCCAGGTTCGATCCATGAGATAGGGTGCTCACTGCTGGTGCACTGGGATGACCCAGAGGGATAGGATGGGGAGGGATGTGGGAGGGGGGTTCAGGATGGGGAACACATATACACCCGTGGCAGATTCATGTCAATGTATGGCAAAACCACTACAATATTGTAAAGTAATTAGCCTCCAATTAAAATAAATAAATTTATAATAAATAAATAATTATAGCTGACAAAGAACTGAAACCCACTATCCAGGGATAAGCAGGAACTGTGCCTGGCACCCTTGATACAGAGAGTGGTCTGACTAGAAGACATTATCCACAAAGGGGAACTTGGCTTTAAGCCACGTGGGGCATTTCTGGTTTCAGATATCAAGAGAGCATATAATATTGGGCCTTAATTTTAGACCTATCACAGATGTTCTGGAAAAGATGAAGGTGAAAACTGCCTGTTTTTAGGTCATATGACAAGGCAGATTTGATGGTGTTAAAGGTATAGTGGATGGGGATGTTGTGTGGATTGTATGACCCCAATTAGAGAGTTATAACACAGATTCAAAGGGTAGTGGAACAAGGCCATGACTTCTGCAGCAGATAACTACTTGATACTTGAAAAGAAGACCTATATGTGCTACTAGACCCTAGCAGGGGACTCCCCCACGGCTGAAATGGTAAATAATCTGCCTGTGATGTGGGAGATCTGAGTTCAATCCTTGGGCCAGTAAGATCCCCTGGAGAAGGAAATGGATACCCACACCAGTATTTTTGCCTTAAGAATCCCATTGGTGGGGGAGCCTGGTGTGCTACAGCCCCTGCTATTGCAAAGAGTTGTACATGACTGAGCAACTAACACTAGACCCTAGTAGAGACTAAACACATGATTAAGGGACATCAGTGACTACTGTGAGAGCTGACCATCATGAGCTGGTTATTATCAGGTCCACCACGTCAATAGCAATCCATCATACAATAGACTGGTCCTAAAGTCTCAAGTAAGTTGCACAAACAGAAGGCCTAGATCTGATGTCACTTACCTCTGTTGCATTGATGCCTCTCCTTCTCCTAGTGTACCATATGATCAACTGTAAAAAGAGAGAGGTCCCTGTTCACATATAGTAGGTTAAATATGCTGTTGTAAATGTTTCTACCAGCCATATATATAGATGTGCCTAAAGGACAGAAATAAGTGAAAATCTTCCCACTTGGCAAAGTTTTACATATTACACCTGGTTATCAATTTGCTGTATATAATAAGTTAATTAGAAAAATGACCACAATTCCTTAACTTGTTCTTTCTAATTTTTCAACTCCTCCCATTAAGAGGTAGAGTCTATTTCTCCACCCCTTTAATCCTCGGGCTGGCATTATGATTTGTTTGGCCCATTGGATGTAGCATTAAGCAGTTTATGGCCTAGTACTCAAAAGGTTTTCTGTTTTTCCTCTCTCTCAGACCCATGAGATGATCATATGATTAAGTCCAGGATAGTTTGCTGGATGATGAGATGCATGTAGCCTTGCCCTAATTTATCCTAGACAATAGGCAACAAATTACCATACATGTGAGAAAAGTCCCCCTAGACCAACCTGTCTCTCAGCTGATGCACTAGTTGGCCACACATGCATGAATAAGACCAACTGAGATCAACCAAGCATAGTCTAGAAAACAGAGTCATTTAGCTGATCAAAATCTCATGAGTAAAAATATGTATTTACTGTTTTAAACAGCTGAATTTTGGAGTGATTTATTATGTAGCAATAGCTAACTAATAAAATGTAGGAGAAATGGCTGGAAGTATGTATATCCATGGACTTTTGGGTAATGATAAATGGCTTGGCTGGCTGATAAGAGGCCTGGCAATAAAAATATTAAAATACTGGAGTCAAAGAAGTCTAAGGTAGAGTCATATGAATGACACATAGGAGTGGGTAAAACATGACAAAGTTTGTAACACACATTAATATTCAGGAAGCTCTCAACATTTAAGTGAATAGGGCAATTCACTCTACAGATTCAGTAAACCTCTTTCCTAGGCTATCCCAGTGCTTTTTTAATGGAACTATGAATAAAGTGGCTATGATGACAGCACTGAGCGCTAGACAAAGGGTTTCTCTAACCTAGGCTGATATAACTACTTTACTACTAAATGCCCAATCTACCAGCAGCAGAGAGTGGTACTGAGGTCTCAATATAATATGATCCTTCAAACAAAACGATCAGCTATTGTGGCTAGTTAATGACAATTCTCTTTCATCTGAGATCCACTAGTTCTACTATATATCACATCATCTGAGCTCAGTCAAATGAAATAGCCTAGTAGATGTTGAATGAATGTTCCATTTGCGACTACCCCCTACAGGGTTGAGGCATAATCTTCCTATACCTTTCTATAAAGCACGTTCATTGCACATATGGCTGAGCAGTTCAGTTTAGTTGCTAAGTCATGTCCGACTCTTTGTAACTCCATGGACTGCATCACGACAGGCTTCCCTGTCCATCACCAACTCCCGGAGCTTACTCAAACTCATGTCCATAGAGTCAGTGATGCCATCCAACCATCTCATCCTCTGTTGTCCCTTTCTTCTCCTGCCTTCAATCTTTACCAGCATCAGGGTCTTTTCAGATGAGTCAGTTCTTTGCATCAGGTGGCCAAAGTATTAGAGTTTCAGCTTCAGCATCAGTCCTTCCAATGAATATTCAGGACTGATTTCTTTTGGATGGTCTGGTTGGATCTCCTTGCAGTCCAAGGGACTCTCATGAGTCTTCTCCAACATCACAGTTTAAAAGCATCAATTCTTCAGCACTCAGCTTTCTTTATAATCCAACTTTCACATCCATACACGACTACTGGAAAAACCATAGCCTTGACTAGACGGAGTAATGTCTCTGCTTTTTAATATGCTGTCAAGGTTGGTCATAACTTTTCTTCAGAGAAGCAAGGATCTTTTAAATTCATGGCTGCAGTCACCATCTGTAGTGATATTGGTGCCCAAAAGATAGTCTATCACTCTCTCCATTGTTTCCCCATCTATTTGCCATGAAGTGATCAGACTGGATGCCATGATCTTAGTTTTCTGAATGTTGAGTTTTAAGCCAACTTTCCTCTTTCACTTTCCTCAAGAGACTTTGTTCTTCACTTTTTGCCATAAGTGTGGTGTCATCTGCATATCTGAGGTTATTGATAGTTCTTCTAGCAATCTTGATTCCAGCTTGTGCTTCATCCAGCCCAGCATTTTTCATGATGTACTCTGCATGTAAGTTAAATAAGCAGAGTGACAATATACAGCCTTGATGTACTGCTTTCCTGATTTGAAACCAGTCTGTCATTCCATGTTCAGTTCGAATTGTTGCTTCTTGACCTGCATACAGATTTCTCAGGAGGGAGGTAAGGTGGTCTACTATTCCCATCACTTTAAAAATTTTCCACATTTGTTGTGATCCACACAATCAAAGGCTTTAGCATAGTCAATAAAGCAGAGATAGATGCTTTTCTGGAGCTCTCTTGCTTTTTTGATGATCCAACGGATGTTGACAACTTGATCTCTCGTTCCTCTGCCTTTTCTAAAACCAACTTGAACATCTGGAAGTTCACAGTTTACAGACTGTTTAAGCCTGGCTTGGAAGATTTTGAGCATTACTTTACTAGCCGGTGAGACGAGTGCAATTGTGCGGTAGTTTGAGCATCCTTTGGCATTGCCTTTGTTTCGGGTTGGAATGAACACTGACCTTTTCCAGTCCTGTGGCCACTGCTGAGTCTTCCAAATTTGCTGGCATATTCAGTGCAACACTTTGACAGCATCATCTTTCAGGATTTGAAAGAGCTCAACTGAAGTTCCATCACCTCCAATAGCTTTGTTCGTAGTGGTGCTTACTAAGGGCCACTTGCCTTCCCATTCTGGGATGTCTGGCTCTAGGTCAGTGATCATACTGTCGTGATTATCTGGGTCATGAAGATCTTTTTTTGTATAGTTTTTCTGTGTATTCTTGTCACCTGTTCTTAATATCTTCTGCTTCTGTTAGATCCATACCATTTCTGTCCTTTATTGTACCCATCTTTGCTTGAAATGTTCCCTTGATATCTCTAATTTTCTTCAAAAGATCTCTAGTCTTTTCCATTCTGTTATTTTCCTCTATTTCTTTGCATTGATCACTGAGGAAGTCTTTCTTATCTCTCCTTGATATTTTTTGGAACTCTGCATTCAAATTGGTATATCTTTCCTTCTCTCCTTTGCCCCTTGTGTCTTTTCTTTTCTCAGCTCTTTGTAGGGCCTCCTCAGAGAACCATTCTCCCTTTTTTGCATTTCTTTCTCTTGGGAATGGTCTTGATCACTGCCTCCTGTACAATGTCATGAACCTCCACTCACAGTTCTTCAGGCACTCTGTCTATCAGTTCTAATCACTTGAATTTATTTGTCACTTCCACTGTATTATCATAAGGGATTTAATTTAGGTCATACATGAATGGTCCAGTGGTTTTCCCTACTTTCTTCAATATGGTCTTATCCTCAATACTTAGAATGAATTGGTCCAGTGAACATTAGGATTGGCTCCTCCCTCCAACACTTGTGGGATATGACTTTCTATTCCTAAATTCTTAGGCTCTTCCAGGTTCAAAGCCCTGGTTTTTGTTGGGGGACAATGCTTCTAAAAAAGGGGGAGAGTATAGGGTGCCATTGAACATGGAACAATTCTTATCTGGTCAGTATCTGGAATTCTCATAAAAGTAGACTAGCAAACAAAGAAAAAAGTTGATTTTATGGTATGAATTGACCTTATTACTGAAAGGTTGTTGCTGACACATGAGAAGACCCGGGATTCTTGGCCTCCAGAAGAGAATAATTCAATCTGGGGCCAGAGACGAGGCTTGATTGCTCAGAGCTTCATGTAATAAAGTTTTATTAAAGTATAAAGGAGATAGAGAAAGCTTCTGACATAGGCATCAGAAGGAGGCAGAAAGAGCACCCCCTTGCTAGTGTTAGCAATGGAGTTATATCCTCTCTAATTAGTTATTACAATGAATCAAAAGAATGTCTGGAGGTTGTAAAGAACTCACTAGACCTACTCCCATAATTTACATTTCAAGATAACAGGATTAGCCAGAAGGTTTTTCTCAGAGACTGTCCCCAAGCAGGATACATTATTGTTATGTAATCCTAAGCAATGTAGAGGGGAAAAAAAGGTTTGTCCTTTCTCCCTCCTTGAGAATTCCAGACTCCTCTCTCCTTGGGGACCCCTAGACTTCTTATTAACCTGCCTAAGAAACGACTCTCTCATTACTATGAAAGCTTAAGTTTACTCTTATATAATTGAAATAAGGAGAAATTTCTAGAACTCATGGAATTTTACTAGAATGTCTCTTTGGGTTTCCACACCTCATAATGATGATTGATAGGTTATTATAATTACTGTGCCCAGGCAAGGGCAAGTCAACTAAGGACTCAGACCTCTTAAGGTTGAAAGTTTAGATAATCCCACCAGAAAAACAATCTATACCAACTAATATACTGGTCGTTAGCAAGGAAAACGGAGAAGGCAATGGCAACCCACTCCAGTACTCTTGCCTGGAAAATCCCATGGATGGAGGAGCCTGGTGGGCTGCAGTCCATGGGGTCGCTAAGAGTCAGACATGACTGAGTGACTTCACTTTCACTTTTCCCTTTCATGCATAGGAGAAGCAAATGGCAACCTACTCCAGTGTTCTTGGCTGGAGAATCCCAGGGACAGGGGAGCCTGGTGGGCTGCTGTCTGTGGGGTCGCACAGAGTCGGACACGACTGAAGCAACTTAGCAGCAGCAGCAGGAGCAATGAGGGAAAAGTAAACTGCAGGTGGAAGTGTGAGACAGTAAATACCAATACAGACTTGGGACCAGTTGAAATGGTAGGAACAGTAGTAACATGTCTCATTAATCTCCCCCATGTATTGTCATTTTTAGAGAAAGCAGTTGATCTCAGCTTAAAGGGGAAAATACTTAATGGAGAAAATGAGAAACAGTGAATGCAAAGGGTGGACTTTATAAGACACATCTTGAATACTACCTTACAGCATCTCACCCTCAGATTTTATTTCAGCCATACAATGACAAAAAGTGGTCTGCAAGCTTTAATCCCACTTCATGCTGACAGTACCTCCTCTCAATAAAATAATCCTCAACTAAATTAGGGCCAGGAGTCAATGGAAAGACAACACCTGTTAAATCAGTGGTCATTTTGAGGCACACACTATATGTCTCCTCAGAATGGTCTATCTAGAGTGATATCAACTATCTACAGCAGTAGCCAACTTAACCACACATAATTGGATTTTTCTCCTTCCCTGTTTTACTCTCTCTGGTTCCTCATCCCCATTGTCTAAGATCAATTCCCAAATAAACTAACTGCATAAAAAAGCTTTTGAATCAGCCTCAGCTTTGAAGATAATCCAGGAGAAGACATATGTATTTCACTCTTGCTCTGTTTTTCCCTTCCTTTGTGTTTCTTATCTCAGGGGAGGATTGAAACTGCCCTCGGTGTTTAATGCTGAATTTGTTTTCAGAAAATATAATATTCCTACTTTTTGTTTTCCAGGAGTCTAAGTAACCTGAGGTCAATAGGCTTGGAAACAAAGATTAAAATGTATAAATTTCAGGAGAGAGAAGCATAAGCAACGAAAGAGAATAAAATTCCCGGGACCAGAAAAGGATTGTGGCTTGGAGTTCCACAAACAGCAGAGGACCTATGCCCTAAATTGGATGCCTTAGAAAGATGCCATGATCTTCTGCGAGTGTGGTTGTGATGTAGCCATCCAGGGAAGCTGGACCATAGACAGGACAGCTTCCAAACTTGCCAAATATCATTCCAAACCTTGACACAAGTGCAATGGGTCTTTAAGGTATCACGTAGATTCAGACAATGAACAAGTCAATAACATTGATGTTGCAGCAAAGACAAGATTTCTAGAAACCATGTATAACCTCCAGATTTCTGTGAGATTCTAAAAAGGGGGAACACACACACACACACACACACACACACACACACACACACACAGATGTATTCATGCAGCATACAGTGACTGAGATTGAAATACCAGTTGATTACTATGGGGCCTCAAAATTAACATTAATGTGATTTTTTAAAGTAAGTAATATGATATTTATGGCATGTCCAAGACTGTATTTGCAATTTCACTATATACCACTCCTAGATCAATGCAGGGCTTAGGCTTTTTTAATATATGCTGGTTCTGCAAGCATGTGAACATACTTTTGTACACACACACACACACACACACACACACACTGTCCCAATCTTCCATGTGGACCAAAAAGAAGCCTGTGTTGTGCTGTGCTTAGTCGCTCAATTGTGTCCAACTCTTTGCAATGCCATGGACTATAGCCTGCCAGGCTCCTCTATCCATGGAGATTCTCCAGGCAAGAATACTGGAGTGGGTTGCCATACCGCCCCCAGGGGTCTTCCCAACCCAAGTATCGAACCCAGGTCTCCTGCATTGCAGGTGGATTATTTACCTTCTGAGCCACCAGGATCTAAATGCACTCAAATGTTCCCCTTAAAAGTATCAAGACTAAAATGGAAACATTTATAGCCAGAGAGCTATATCATTAAAAATATATTCATTTCTGAAAACATATACAATATAAACTCCATTCTTCTACTCAACTTGTACAGAATTGTATATATTACTCTTATATTCTTACTCTAATCCTGATTTTCTAACAGTATCACCATTTCACACATGCTAGAAACCTGGGAGTTATTCCTGACATTTCTCCCTTACATTGTATATCTAACATATTACCAAATTCAAATAATTTCATTTCCTATCCTTTTCTCATATGTTTCTCTTCTCTGTTTTCACTGTATCAGTTTGTGGCCTCAGCATCTCTCCCTGGAACCAGTGTAATCGCCTCCTAACAGTTCTTCCTATATCTGTTCTCATCATCATCCAAACCATTCAACATAGTGCTTGCTAAAGTTATCTTTCTGAAATATCAACTAGATAATGTCAATCCCTGTATAAAACACATTGACTCTCAACTACAAAGAGAATAAAATTCAAACATGAAAAATGCTGATCTTTGCTTCAATCATATGTACCTATCCACTCTCTTTTCCACTTTCTTCCTCTACTTTCATGCTTTAATAGCACCAAAATATTTGTGATTGCTTTCATAAAACATGCTATTCCTCATCTCTGTGCTATGATCATAGTTCTAGTTGTCTCCAGAAAGCCATACCTACATTTCTTCTCTAGATAATTTTTACTCATCCTTCAAGTTGCAATTCAAATGTCATTTTTTCCAGGATATTAAATTGTACTAAGAAGCCTGCCTCAATGTCCCATATCACACCATGCCTCTATCACTGTATTTTATTTGCTATATTGAAATTATTTTTGGTCTTTACAGTCTTCACATTATATTGTGAGCCCCTTCAGGGGAATTCCTTTATTCTTAGCATTGTAGCTGGAAAATAGCTATTTTTATCAATATTTATTGAAGTAAATAGTTAAATGACTCCCTTCTCCAGATTTACACTCTACCATCACCTTCAATATACACTATATTCTACTCTTCATTAACTACGTTCTCTTTTCTAGACTTGGAATATAGATTATCACAAGCTTCTGGAGCAAAAATTCACAAGGAGAAAACTTTCCTGGGGCAAGTACCAGGGTATGAAAACTTAAACTTCAATTGACAGATTCCTAGAGGATCAGTGTGAACATGTCTAAAATTTTAAAACTCTGGAAGGAAAGTTACAAAGGGTTCCCATGCTTTAATTCTAGAAGGTATACCAGGTTCTCACAGTGAATATAGAAGAAGAGTGAAATTCCTTTTGTGCTTTTTACAGTGGGGAAGGGAACAATAATCATTTTGAAATACACCAGAGCATTCTGTTCTTTTAAACAAAACCTGCCCTCAGGATAAACTATTCTACCAAAGCCTAAGCTATTAGGAGCCCAGCTGACCTGGGAGGAGCTCAGGTCCTCTCTAGCCTTACACACAAACTCACACACACACAAACACACACAAAGTCTTCAACTTCTGTCCATGCTAGTTATCCTGTCCCACCTAAGAAGGCAAGAAACTGAGAAGTATTTGTGAGATGCATAGCCCTGAGACACAGGCTCACTGAAAGACCTAATCATAGATTTAAAGACTGCTTCCCCCGCCCTATACCTTACCATTCTACCACCAAAAACCCATTTGCCACAATGTCTTAACCCTAGTATATCATATCTGGCTTTCAACAAACTAAAACACATACTAAAAGGCCACAAACACAGTTTGAAAAGAGAGAACAGGCATCAGAACCAAGCTCAGATGTGGCAGGGATGTTGGAATTATCAGACTGAAAACTATTACCATTATTTTGATAAGGAGACTAAAGAAAAACAGTAGACAACAATGCAAATACAGATAAACAGTGTAAGCAGAAGGATCAAAATTCAAAGAAACAGTCAAAACTATAGAGACAAAAAATAGAAACGAAATATGCCTTTAGTGGGCTAATTAATAATGGGCATATTTGAGGGAAAAAAAAATCTCTGAATTTTGCAGACATTTTTGCAGCAGAAACTTCCAAAACTAAAAAGCAAAGGCACAAAGACTGAAAAAAAATGGAATAGAGTGTCCAGGAAATGTAAGACAAACATAAAAAGTATATCACATATATAACAGGAATAAAAGAGGATAATATAGAAAATAACAGGTTTTAAAAACAATAATGAAGAATGAATAAATAAGAATAGTGAATGAGCATCAATGTCATACATTAATTCAAAAATCCATGAAGCCCAGAGAATACCAAGGGGGATTCATGCTAAAAAACCTACAACCAGGCATAGACTATTCAAACTTCAGAAAATCAAATATAAAGAAAAATCTAGAAAGAAACCAGAGGAATAAAACATCTTACCTATATAGCAGCAAATTTTTTCTTTAAAGTGTAGAGAAAAATACCTAAAGTGTTGAAAGGAAACACATACATGAACCAAAAATTCTGTATTTTGCAACATTATTCTTGAAAAGTGAAGAAATAATTTCTTGCACAAGTAAAAATTGAGAGAATCTATTGTTTGTACACATGTTTTGCAAGAAATCTTCTTTTTCTTTTTTTATAATATAAATATATTTATTTTAATTGGAGGCTAAATACTTCAGAGAGAATAAAATGATATATGTCAGAAATTTGGATTTATATAAAGAAAGAAAGGAAACTGGAGAAGGAATAGAGGAAAATCTTTTTTCTTATTCTTACTCGGTCTAATGGATGATAGCTTGTGCAAAATAATAACAATGAAAACATATTCAGCTTTCTATGCTTATGTGTATTTATATATTTATATATGTTTATGTATAAATAAATGAATAATAACAATGTTGCAGAAAATGGGGACAGAATTAGGAATTTTTTTAAGTGAAAAAAAAGTACAACTGATATGTTATAAAAGAAAGTGAATAGAATTACACAACATTTTCAATTAAAACTCACAAAAAGCAGAGAAAGCATGAAAAATAAAAATACAGAACAAAGGGAACAAACAGAAAATATTAAACATGGTAAATATTGATAAAGATATGTCAATACTCATTTTAATGTTAAGGGTCTAACACACTAATTAAAAAACAGACTGTGAGAGTGGGCTACAAAGAAGACCCAGATATATGCATCTACAGATATATGCATCTAAAAACAGAGCATCAAAATATGCAGAAAAAAAAAAAGCTGATAAAACTGCAAGGATAAGTAGAAAAATTCACTGTTGTAGTTAAAAACTTCAACGGTCCTCTAACAGATATGAACTGATCCAGAAAGCTGAAACTCAGTAGGAACATAGTTGATTTCCACAGTAGCATCAATCAACTGAATATAATTATCATCTATAGACTGGTTTTAGAAAAGGCAGAGGAACCAGAGATCAAATTGCCAACATCCACTGGATCATGGAAAAAGCAAAAGAATTCCAGATAAACATCTATTTCTGCCTTATTGACTATACCAAAAAGTACAACCAAAGCCTTTGACTGTGTGGATCACAATAAACTGTGGAAAATTCTGAAAGAGATGGGAATACCAGACCACCTAACCTGCCTCTTGAGAAATCTGTATGCAGGTCAGGAAGAAAGAGTTAGAACTGGACATGGAACAACAGACTGGTTCCAAATAGGAAAAGGAGTACGTCAAGGCTGTATATTGTCACCCTGCTTATTTAACTTATATGCAGAGTACATCATGAGAAATGCTGGACTGGAAGAAACACAAGCTGGAATCAAGATTGCTGGGAGAAATATCAATAACCTCAGATATGCAGATGACACCACCCTTATGGCAGAAACTGAAGAGGAACTAAAAAGCCTCTTGATGAAAGTGAAAGTGGAGAGGGAAAAGTTGGCTTAAAGCTCAACATTCAGAAAACGAAGATCATGACATCCGGTCCCATCACTTCATGGGAAATAGATGGGGAAACAGTAGAAACAGTGCCAGACTTTCTTTTTTTGGGCTCCAAAATCACTGCAGATGGAGACTGCAGCCATGAAATTAAAAGACGCTTACTTCTTGGAAGAAAAGTTATGACCAACCTAGATAGTATATTCAAAAGCAGAGACATTACTTTGCCAACTAAGGTCTGTCTAGTCAAGGCTCTGGTTTTTCCTGTGGTCAAGTATGGATGTGAGAGTTGGACTGTGAAGAAGGCTGAGCACCGACAAATTGATGCTTTTGAACTGTGGTGTTGGAGAAGACTCTTGAGAGTCCCTTGGACTTCAAGGAGATCCAACAAGTCCATTCTGAAGGAGATCAGCCCTGGGATTTCTTTGGAAGGAATGATGCTAAAGCTGAAACTCCAGTCCTTTGGCCACCTCATGCAAAGAGTTGACTCATTGGAAAATACTCTGATGTTTAGAGAGATTGGGGGAAGGAGGAGAAGGGGACGACCGTGGATGAGATGGCTGGATGGCATCACTGACTTGATGGACGTGAGTCTGAGTGAACTCCAGGAGTATGGTGATGGACAGGGAGGCCTGGCGTGCTGCGATTCGTGGGGTCACAAAGAGTCGGACATGACTGAGTGACTGAACTGAACTGATAGACTGTTACACCCAACAACAGCAGAATAAACTTTCATCTCAAACTCACATGAGACAATTGCTAGAGGAACTTTTCTAGGTGATAAACAGTAGAGGAAAAAATAAGAGGAAGGGAAGAAAAAACACCTATAAAAACAAATTAAGAAAATGACAATAGGAATGTACATATCAATAATTACCTTAAATGTGAATGGACTAAATGCTCCAATGGAAAAACACAGACTGCTTGAATGGATACAAAACCAATACCCATACATATGCTGTCTACAAGAGAACCACTTCAGACCTAGGGATACATACAGACAAAAAGAAAGGGGAAGAAAAAGAGACCACACAAATGGAAATAAAAAGAAAGTTGGAGTAGCAATACTCATATTAAACAAAATAGACATTAAAACAAACACTTTCATGAGAGACTAGGAAGGACATTACATAATGATCAAAGTTTCAATCCAAGAAGATATATTAACAATTGCTAATAAAAAATACACAACTATTTTTACAAATACAAAATTTTTATATTTCATTTTTATTCATACTTTTACAAATACAAAATCATTTTTACACAATAAAAATAATTAATAAAAATTTAGAAAACATAGGAGCACCTCAATATGTAAAGCAAATATTAACAACCATAAATGTAGAAATCAATAGTAATGCAATGACAATGGGGAACTTTAACACCCCACATTCATCAATGGATGCATCGCCCAGATGGAAAATTAATAAGAAAGCATAAGCTTTAAATGACACATTAGATAAGATAGGCAATTGATATAAAACATTCCATTTGAAAGCAACTGAATATGCTTTTTCAAGTGCACATGGAACATTCTCCAAGACAGATAACATTTGAGTCACAAATCAAGCTTCAATAAATTTAGAAAATTGAAATTATATCAAGCACCTTTTCCAAACACAACAATTTCAATGAGATTAGAAATCAATCACAGGAAAAAAAAAAGCTGTTAAAATCACAAACACATGGAGGTTAAAAAATAACCTACTAAATAAACAATGGATGACTGAAGAAATCAAAGAGGAAGTAAAAAATACCTAGTAACAAATGACAACAAAAACAAGACAATGCAAAATGCACGAGATATGGCATAAGCAGTTCTAAGAGGGAAGTTTGTAGTAATACAATCCTACTTCAAGAAAGAAGAAAACTCTCAAACACACAACCTAACCTTACAACTAAAAGCATTTAGAGAAAGAAGAAAAACATGTGAATTCTGAAAAACATTTAGAGAGAGCTAACACCTGTCACCCTGAAGCTATTGCAAACATTTCAGATGAAGGAAAACTTAATGCATTCTATCATCATCTCCTTGTTACCAAAACCAGACAATGACATCATAAAAAAAGAAAAGTACAGGACAATATCACTGATGAACATAGATGCACAAATCCTCAACAAAATACTGGCAAACAGAATCCAACAGCACATTAAAGCCATCATACACCATGATCAAGTGAGTTTTATCCCAATGATGCAAGGATTCTTCAATATATACAAATCAATCAATGTGGTACACCACATTGACAAATTGAAGAATAAAAATCATACGATCATCTCAATAGATACAGAAATCTTTTGACAAAATTCAGCACACATTTATGACAAAAACTCCAAAAGGTAGGCATAGATGGAACCTACCTTAACATAATAAAGGCCATATACAACAAGTGTACAGCCAACATCATTCTCAGTGGTGCAAAACTGAAAATATTTCCCTTAAAATAAGGAACAAAATAAAGATATGAACTCTCGCTACTATTATTCAGCATGATTTTAGGAAATCCTAGGCATGACCAAGAAGAAAAAGAAATGAAAGGAACTTAAATTGGAAAAGAAGAAGCAAAACTCTCACTGTTCACAGATGGTACTGTATACATAGAAAATTGTAGAAGTCACCAGAAAACTACTAAAGGTTATCAATGAATTTGGTAAAGTGTTAGGATACAATATTAGTACACAGAAATCTCCTGCATTCCTCTACACTAACAATGAAAAATCAGAGAGGGTAATTAAAGACACAGTCCCATTTACCATCGCAACAATAATATTAAAATAGCTAGGAATAAACCTACCTAAGGAGACAAAAGACCTATACTCACTTTCACTTTCAAGGAGACAAAAGACCTGTACTCAGAAAACTATAAGATACTGATGAAAGAAATCAATGATGAGACAAGCAGATGGAAAGACATACCACCTTCTTTTATTGGAAGAAACAATATTGTGAAAAATGACTATACTACATAGTCATGTGAAAATGACTATACTATAGTATATTACTATACTAATATTAATAAGGAGGACTGATGCTAAAGCTGAAACTCTAGTACTTTGGCTACCTGATGTAAAGAACTGACTCATTGGAAAAGACCCTGATGCTGGGAAAGATTGAAGGCAAGAGAAGGGGACAACAGAGGGCAATATGGCTGAATGGCATCACCGAAGTGATGGACATGAGTTTGAGTAGGCTCTGGGAGTTCGTGATGGACAGGGAAGCCTGGTGTACTGCAGTCATGGGGTCACAAAGAGTTGGACATGATCGAGCAACTGAACTGAGCTGATTCTACAGATACAACACAATCCCTATCAAATTACCAACATCATTTGTCACAGAATTAGAACAAAATATTTTACAACTTGTATGAAAACACAAAAGACCCCAAACAGCCACAGCAATCTTGAAAAAGAAAAATGGAACTGGATGAGTCAGACTGTCTGACTTCTGACCATGCTGCAAAGCTAAAGTAATTAAGACAGTATGATCCTGGCACAAATACTGAAAAATAGATCAATGGAACAGGATGGAAAGTCCAGAGATAAGTCTGCACACCAGTGATCATTTAAACTATGACAGAGGCAATACTATACAATGGAGAGTAAAATGTCTCTTCAATAGGTGGTACTTGGAGAACTGGATAAAAAGAATAAAATTTGAGCACTCTATAACATCATAGACAAAAATAAACTCAAAATGGATTATAAATATGAATATAAGGCCAGACTCTATAAAACTAATACAGTAAAACATAGGCAAAACACTCTTTGACATATATTTCAGCAATATGTTTTTTGACCCACTTCCTGAGAGATGAAAATAAAAGCAAACATAAGCAAATAGGACCTCTTAAAAGCTTTTAAACAGCAAAAGAAACCATAAAAAATATAAAAAGACACCCTCAGAATGGTAGAAAATATTTGCAAATGATGTGATCAGTAAGTGATTAATCTCCAAAATCTACAGTTTATTCAGCTCAATATCGATAAAAGAATCAACCCAATCAAAAAATGAGCAGAATACCTAAATAGATATTGCTCCAAAGAAAGCATACAGATGGCCAAGAGGAACACGAAAACAGACTCAACCTCTTTTCAATAATACATCTCTAATTATTAAACAGACACAAATCAAAACTACCATGAGATATCACCTCATACTAGTTACGATTGCCAACTTCAGAAAATCTATAAACAATAAATGATGGAGTGGATGTAGAGAAAAGGAAACCCTCCTATACTGTTGGTGGGAATGTAAGTTGAGCTGCTTGTAAAAGTCACTATGGAGAAGAGCATGGAGGTTCCTTTGTAAACTAAAATTAGAATTACAATATGACCTAGCAATCCCACTCCTAGACGAATAGCCAGAGAAAATCATTTAAAATGATATACGCACCACAATATTCATTACAGAAATATTTACAGTAGCCAAAGCATGGAAGCAACCTAAATGTCCATCAACAGAGAAATGAATAAAGAAAATATGATGCATATATATAAAATGGGATATTACTCAGCCACAAAAAGAAATGAAATAGTGCCATTTGCAGGATGTGGATAGATGTAGAGACTGTCATATAAAGTGAAGTAAGTGAGGTGAGTGATAAAGGGAAAAACAAATGTGCATTAACACATATATATGAGGAATCTAGAAGAATAGTACAGCCATTTGCAGGATGTGGATAGATGTAGAGACTGTCATATAAAGTGAAGTAAGTGAGGTGAGTGATAAAGGGAAAAACAAATGTGCATTAACACATATATATGAGGAATCTAGAAGAATAGTACAGATGAACTTCCAGAAAGAGAAAAATAGATGCAGAGAACAAATTTATGTATACCAAGGGGTAAAGAAGGGATGGGATGAATTGGAAGATTGAGATTGGCATATATACTCTACTATGTATTATAAAATAGATAACTGATGAAAGCACTGTATATTAAACTTGTATCCTGTACTCTACTCATCATAAGTACTGTACTCTTCTTGTATTTTGTAACTCTACTCAATGTTCTGTTGTGACCTAAATGGGAAGGAAATCTAAAAAAAAGAGGGCAATGTATGTATATGTATAACTGATTCACTTTACTGTACAACAGTACATGATACTGTAAAGCAACTATACTCCAATAAAAGTTAATTTAAAAGATAAACATCAAGGCAAGTCCCTCCACCAGCAAAAAAAGATTGACTCACTATAAGTTCATATGATGATTAACTTTTTATCAATAAGTTTTAATTGATATGTACATTGTTTTTAGGCATAATGCTATTGCACACTTAATAGACTACAGTATAGTATAAGCACAATTTTATAGGCAGTGGGAAATCAAAAAAAAAATCATGTGACTCACTTTATTATAATATTCACTTGAGTGTGCTGTTCTAGAACTAAACCTGTGATATCTCCAAGGTATGCTTGTAACCCATCACATCAACAGGTAATAGAAGAAATATCAAATAATCACATCATTTGGTAAAATGCAGATGCAGAGAACACACTTGACAAAATCCAATCCCCATTCTTTCTAAAAACTCTCAGAAATCTAGCAATAGAAGGTAACTTTTCTATTTTTGTAAAGAATATCTACCAAAAAAACACATAAAGTCGACATCTTACTTAATCATAAGAAACTCAAATCTTTCCCACTAAGATTAGGAGCAAGACAAGGATGTTACTTTCATCACTTTTTTCCAACACTGTATTGGAACTACTATCCAATGCAATATGGCAAGGAGAAGAAATTAAAAATACACAGATTGGGAAGGAAGAAATAAAACTGTTTCAGTTCACAAATGACATAATTATCTATGTAAAAAAATTTCAAAGAACTGAGGAAAAATCTCCCGGAAGTAAGAAATGATCATAGCAATGTTTCAAGATACAAGGTTAATATACAAAAATCAATTTCTTTTCATATTTTAGCAATGAATTAGTGGAATTTGAAATTAAAAACACAATGCAGAAAAATATAACAAAATATGTACAAGATTTATATGAGGAAAACTATAAAAATCTGTTGAAAGAAATCATATAACTAAATAAATTGAGAGATAGTTAATGTTCATGGATAGGGAAGACTCAACATAGTCAAACTGTAAGTTCTCCAATGTAATTTATAGATTCAGGGCAATTCCACTCAAAATTTCATCAAGTTTTTTTAATATCAAAAATTGATTCCATAGTTAATATGGAGACAAAAGATACAGAATAGTTAATATAATATTGAAGAACAAAGTTGGAAGGCTGGCATTGCTTAATTTCTAGACTTAATATAAAGTTATGGCAAACAAGACACTGTCGTATTGGTGAAAGAACAGACAAATAGATCAATGGAACAGAATAGAGAGCCCAGAAACAGATCCCTGTTCAGGAAACTAGGATCCCACATGTCACAGGGCAACTAAGTCTGCATGCCACAGCTACTGAGCCTGGGCACCTCAGCTAGAGAGTGCACATGCCACAACTAGAGGCAATTCTGTGTGCCACATCAAAGGTCCTGCATACTGCAAATAAGACCAATGCATACAGAAACAAAGAAATAAATAATTTAAAAAAATGAGATTGAAAGCCTTGACTTGGGGCCAAAAAATTCCATTAAAACAAATGACAGGGGGAGCAGTCCTAAGATGGGAGAGGAATAGGACGGGGAGACCACTTTCTCCCCAACAAATTCATCAAAAGAACATTTAAACGCTGAGTAAATTCCACAAAACAATTTCTGAATGCCAGCAGAGGACATCAGGCACCCAAAAAAGCAGCCCATTGTCTTCAAAAGGAGGTAGGAAAAATGATAAAAGACAAAAAATAGAGACAAAAGAGGTGGGGACAGAGCTCTGTCCTGTGAAGGGAGTCTTAAAAAGAGAGAAGTTTCCAAACACCAGGAAACGCTCTCACTGCTGAGTCTGTGGCGAGCCTTGGAAGCACAGAAGGCAGCATAACAGTGAGGAAAAATAAATAATTAAAACCCACAGATTACAAGCCCAACGGTAACTCACCCAGCAGAGAAGCAGTGCAGATGCCTGCACCTGCCACTAGCAAGCAGGGGCTGGGCAGGGAGGCGCGGGGTGCATTGCTTAGAGTAAGGATCTGGCCTGAATGCCCTGAGGTCAATCTTAGGAACTAACTTGGGCTAGCAAACCAGACTGTGGGATAGCTACCACTCGAAAAGCCCAGAGACACTGCCAGGCCCGTGCACAGAACAAAGAACTGAACAGTGCCGGCTGCAGACCATACCCCTCCAGTGACAGGCAGCCAGTGCCAGAAGGGGGCAGTCGCATCCCCAGAGAGGCATTATCTACCAAACTACAAGCAGGCTTCTTTGCTAACTAAGACTTCGTGGGGTTCTGGACAGTCAACATCCAGCTGAGAGGTGGGCCGGTTGTACACCCAGAAAATCAAGTGGCAAGGAAAGGGGAGGCAATAAGCTGCAGTGACCGCACTCACCAAACACCTCATCACCTGAGTTGCTCGGACCTGGGAAGGGCACAAAACGCAGGCCCAAATGAGGCTGTGCCTCTGAGGACTACGTGAGTGCCTGAATCTGAGTGGCTTAGACCTGGGAGGTGCATGCAGCCCAGGGCCAGCCACGGATGGTTCCTGGCAGAGCAACATAGAGTCTGAGCAGTGTGGGCAGGGAGGGCACATGCACCGTGAGTGGTGGCAGGCCCAGTGTGGCTGAGGCACTGCAAGTACACACCAGTGTTATTTGTTTGCAGCGTCCCTCCCTCCCCACAGTGCGACTGAACAAGTGAGCCTAAAAAAAGTATCCACCACCGCCCCCTTTGTGTCAGGGCAGAAATCAGACATTGAAGAGACCAGCAAAGAGAAGAAGCTAAAACAGAGGGAACCACCTTGGAAATGACAGGTGCAATAGATTAAAACCCTGTTGTTAGTACCAACTACATAGAAAGGGGTCTATAGATCTTGAGAAATATAAGCCAGACCAAGGAACTATCCAAAAATGAACTGACCCCACAATACCCACAACAACACCAGAGAAAGTCCTAGATATATTTTTACGATCATTCTTTTTTTTTTTTAATTTTTAAGTCCTCTATTACCCCTTTAATTTTCACTCTTATAAACTACTATTACATTGCAAAAAAAGAGACCCTTTTTTTTTAAAGCAAACTTCATATAAATATCTTTTTATATAAATTTTTGTGACTTTTTTTTTTCCTCTGTCTTCTTTCTTCTTTTGTTTAATATTGTATTTTTTAAATTACAAACTCTACTCTAGATTTTTAATCTTTGCATTTTGGTATTTGTTATCAATTCCATACCTTTAAGAACACAATCATCAGTATGCATTTTTACTTGGGAGTGAGATTACTGGCTGGACTGCTCTCTCCTTTGGACTCTCCTTTTTCTCCATCAAGTCACCTCGGTTTCCTCCCTCCCCCTTCTCTTCTTTACCCAACTCTGTGAATCTCTGTGTGTTCCAGACAGTGGAGAACACTTAGGTAACTGATTACTGGCTGGATCTGTCTCTCTCCTTTTCATTCCCCCCTTTTATCCTCCTGGCCACCTCTGTCTCCTTCCTCCCTCTTCTCTTCTCTGTATAACTCTGTGAACATCTCTGAGCAGTCCATTTGTGGAGTTCACATAAGGAAGCAATTACTGGCTAGCTTGCTCTCTCCTCTATTGATTCCACCTCATCTCATTCTGGTCACCTCTAACTCCCTCCTCCCTTTTCTCTTCTCCATGTAACTCTGTGAACCTCTCTGGGTGTCCCTCACTGTGGTGAAACTTTTCATCTTTAACCTAGATATTTTATCATTGGTGCTGTATAGAAGGAGAAGTCTTGAGACTTCTGTAAAAATAGGACTGAAAACCAGAAGCAGGAGGTTTAAGTCCAAACCCTGAGAACACCAGAGAACTCCTGACTCCAGGGAACATTACTTGACAGGAGATCATCACATGCCTCCATACCTACACTGAAACCAAGCACCACCCAAGGGCCAACAAGTTCCAGAGCAAGAAATACCATGCAAATTCTCCAGCAACACAGGAATACAGCCCTGAGCTGCAATATACAGGCTGCCCAAAGTTACTCCAAAACCATTGACTTAACTCATTACTGGACACTTGATTACACTCCAGAGGGAAGAGATCCAGCTCCACCCACCAGAACACCGACACAAGCTTCACTAACCAAGAAACCTTGACAAGCCACCTGTACAAACCCACCCACAGTGAGGAAACTCCACAATAAAGAGAACTCCAAAAACTGCCAGAATACAGAAATGACACCCCAAACTCAGCAATATAAACAAGATGAAGAGACAGAGGAATACCCAGCAGGTTAAAGAACAGGAGAAATGCCCATAAAACCAAACAAAAGAGGAAGAGATAGGGAATCTACCTGATAAAGATTTCCGAATAATAATAATGAAAACGATCCAAACTCTTGAAATCAAAATGTAATCACAGATAAATAGCCTGGAGACAAGGATTGACAAGATGCAAGAAAGATTTAACAAGGACCTAGAAGAAATAAAAAAGAGTCAATATATAATGCATAATGCAATAAATGAGATCAAAAACATTCTGGAGGCAAAAAATAGTAGAATAACAGAGGCAGAAAATAGGATTACTGAAGTAGAAAATAGAATGGTAGAAATAAATGAATCAGAGAGGAAAAAAGAAAAACGAATTAAAAGAAATGAGGACAATCTCAGAGACCTCCAGGACAGTGTTAAACACCCCAAAATTCGAATCATAGGAGTCCCATAAGAAGAAGACAAAAAGAAAAACCATGAGAAAATACTTGAGGGGATAATAGTTGAAAACTTCCCTAAAATGGGGAAGGAAATAATCACCCAAGTCCAAGAAAACCAGAGATTCCCAAACAGGATAAACCCAAGGCAAAACACCCCAAGACACATATTAATCAAATTAACAAAGTCAAACACAAAGAACAAATATTAAAAGCAACAAGGGAAAACAACAAATAACATACAAAGGGATTCCCATAAGGATAACAGCTGATCTTTCTATAGAAACTCTTCAGGCCAGGCGGGAATGGCAAGACATACTTAAAGTGATGAAAGAAAACCTACAGCCCAGATTACTGTACCCAGCAAGGATCTCATTCAAATATGAAGGAGAAGTCAAAAGCTTTACAGACAAGCAAAAGCTGAGAGAATTCAGCACCACCAAACCAGCTCTCCAACAAATGTTAAAGGATATTCTCTAGACAGGAAACACAAAAAGGGTGTATAAACTTGAACCCAAAGCAATAAAGTAAATGACAATGGGATCATACTTATCAATAATTACCCTAAAAGTAAATGGTTTGAATGCCCCAAGGAAAAGACAAAGGCTGGCTGAATGGGTACAAAAACAAGACCCCTATATAAGTTGTCTACAACAGACCCACCTCAAAACAGGGGACACATACAGACTCAAAGTAAAGGGCTTGAAAAATATTTTCCATGCAAATAGAGACCAAAAGACAGCAGGAGTAGCAATACTCATATCAGATAAAATAGACTTTAAAACAAAGGCTGTGAAAAGAGACAAAGAAGGACACTACATAATGATCAATGGATCAATCCAAGAAGAAGACATAATAATTATAAATATATATGTATCCAACATAGGAGCAATGCAATATGTAAGACAAATGCTTACAAGTATGAAACGGGAAATTAACAATAACACAATAATAGTGGGAGACTTTAATATATCACTCACACCTATAGATAGATCATCTAAACAGAAAATTAACAAGGAAACACAAACTTTAAATGATACAATAGACTAGTTAGACCTAATTGATATCTATAGGACATTTCACCCCAAAACAATGAATTTCACCTTTTCCTCAAGCGTACACGGAACTTTCTCTAGGATAGAACACAACCTGGGCCATACATCTCGCCTTGGTAAATTCAAAAAAATTGAAATCATTCCAAGCATCTTTTCTGACCACAATGCAGTAAGATTAGATCTCAATTACAGGAGGAAAACTATTTAAAATTCCAACATACGGAGGCTGAACAACACGCTGCTGAATAAGCAATAAATCACAGAAGAAATTAAAAAAGAAATCAAAATATGCATAGAAATGAATGAATGAAAATGAAAACACAACAACCCAAAACCTGAAGGACACTATAAAAGCAGTGCTAAGGGGAAAGTTTATAGCAATACAGGCATACCTCAAGAAACAAGAAAAAAGTCAAATAAATAACCTAACTCTACACTTAAAGCAACTAGAAAAGGAAGAAATGAAGAACCCCAGGGTAAGTAGAAGGAAAGAAACCTGAAAAAATTGGGCAGAAATAAATGCAAAAGAAACAAAAGAGACCATAGCAAAAATCAACAGAGCCAAAAGCTGGTTCTTTGAAAGGATAAATAAAATTTACAAACTATTAGCCAGACTCATCAAGAAACAAAGGAAGAAAAATCAAATCAATAAAATTAGAACTGAAAATAGAGAGATCACAACAGACAACACAGAAATACAAAGAATGATAAGAGACTGCTATCAGCAATTATATGCCAATAAAATGGGCAACGTGGAAGAAATGGAAAAATTCTTAGAAAAGTACAACTTTCCAAAACAGAACCAGGAAGTAATAGGAAATCTTAACAGACCCATCACAAGCACGGAAATTGAAACTGTAATCAGAAATCTTCCAGCAAACAAAAGCCCAGGGCCAGACAGCTTCACAGCTGAATTATACCAAAACTTTAGGGAAGAGCTAACACATTTCCTACACAAACTCTTCCAGAAAATTGCAGAAGAAGGTAAACTTCCAAACTCATTCTAAACCTGACAAAGATGCCACAAAAAAAGAAAACTACAGGTCAATATCACTGAGCAACACAGATGCAAAAATCCTTAACAAAATTCTAGCAATCAGAATCCAACAACACATTAAAAAGATCATACACCATGACCAAGTGGGCTTCATCCCAAGGATGCAAGGATTCTTCAATATCCTCAAATCAATCAATGTAATACACCACAGTAACAAATTGAAAAATAGCCATATGATTATCTCAATAGATGCAGAGAAACCCTGTGACAAAATTAAACATCTATTTATGATAAAAACTCTCCAGAAGGCAGGACTAGAAGGAACATACCTCAACATAATAAAAGCTATATATGACAAACCCACAGCAAACATTATCCTCAATGGTGAAAAATTGAAAGCATTTCCCCTACAGTCAGGAACAAAACAAGGGTGCCCACTTTCACCACTACTATTCAACATAGTATTGGAAGTTTTGGCCACAGCAACTGGAGCAGAAAAAGAAATAAAAGGAATCCAAATTGGAAAAGAAGAAGCAAAACTCTCACTGTTTGCAGATGACATGATCCTCTACATAGAAAACCCTAAAGACTCCACCAGAAAATTACTAGAGCTAATCAGTGAATATAGTAAAGTTGCAGGATATAAAATCAATGCACAGAAATCCCTTGCATTCCTATACACTAATAATGAGAAAATAGAAAGAGAAATTAAGGAAACAATTCCATTCACCATTGCAATGAAAAGTATAAAAAACTTAGGAAAATATTTACTTAATAAATTAAAGACCTATATATAGAAAACTATAAAATACTGCTGAAAGAAATCAAAAAGGACACTAACAGATGGAGAAATAGAACATGTTCATGGATCAAAAGAATCAATATAGTGAAAATGAGAATACTACCCAAAGCAATCTACAGATTCAATGCAATCCCTATCAAGCTACCAACGGTACTTTTCACAGAGCTAGAACAAATAATTTCACAATTTGTATGGAAATACAAAAAACCTTGAATAGCCAAAGTAATCTTGAGAAAGAAGAATGAAACTGGGGGAATCAACCTGCCTGACTTCAGGCTCTACTACAAAGCCACAGTCATCAAGACAGTATGGTACTGGCACAAAGACAGAAATATAGATCAATGGAACAAAATAGAAAGCCCAGAGATAATCCACACACCTATGGACACCATATCTTTGACAAAGGAGACAAGAATATACAATGGAGAAAAGACAATCTTTTTAACAAGTGGTGCTAGGAAAACTGGTCAACCACTTGCAAAAGAATGAAACTAGAACACTTTCTAACACCATACACAAAAATAAACTAAAAATGGATTAAAGATCTAAATGTAAGACTAGAAACTATAAAACTCCTAGAGGAGAGCATAGACAAAACACTCTCTAACATACATCACAGCAGGATCCTCTATGACCCACCCCCCAGAATACTGGAAATAAAAGCAAAAATAAACAAATGTGACCTAATTAAACTTAAAAGCTTCTACACAACAAAGGAAACTATAACCAAGGTGAAAAGACAGCCTTCAGAACTGGAGAAAATAGTAACAAATGAAGCAACTGACAAACAACTAATCTCAAAAATATACAAGCAACTCCTGCAGCTCAATTCCAGAAAGATAAACGACCCAATCAAAAAATGGGCCAAAGAACTAAACAGACATTTCTCCGAAGAAGATATACAGATGGCTAACAAACACATGAAAAGATGCTCAACATCACTCATTATCAGAGAAATGCAAATCAAAAACACAACGAGGTACCATCTCACGCCAGTCAGAATGGCTGTGATCCAAAAGTCTACAAGCAATAAATGCTGGAGAAGGTGTGGAGAAAAGGGAACCCTCTTACATTGTTGGTGGGAATGCAAACTAGTACAGCCACTATGAAGAACAGTGTGGAGATTCCTTAAAAACCTGGACATATAACTGCCTTATGACCCAGCAATCCCACTGCTGGGCATACACACTGAGGAAACCAGAATTGAAAGAGACACGTGTACCCCAATGTTCATCACAGCACTGTTTATAATAGCCAGGACATGGAAGCAACCTAGACGTCCATCAGCAGATGAATGGATAAGAAAGCTGTGGTACATATACACAATGGAGTATTACTCAGCTATTAAAAAGAATACTTTTGAATCAGTTCTAATGAGGTAGATGAAACTGGAGCCTATTATACAGATTGAAAGTGAAATTGAAGTCGCTCAGTCGTGTCTGACTCTTTGCGACCCCATGAACTGTAGCCTACCAGGCTCCTCTGTCCATGGGATTTTCCAGGCAATAGTACTGGAGTGGATTGCCATTTCCTTTTCCAGGATACAGAGTGAAGTAACCCAAAAAGAAAAACACCAATACAGTATACTAAGGCATATATATGGAATTTAGAAAGATGGTAATGATAACCCTGTATGCAAGAGAGCAAAAGAGACACAGATATACATCAGAACAGTCTTTTATATAGAGAGCAGTCTTTTGGATTCTGTGGGAGAGGGTGAGGGTGGGATGATTTGGGAGAAGGGCATTGAAACATGTTTAATATCATATATGAAACAAATCGTCAGTCCTGGTTCAATGCATGATACTGGATGCTTGGAGCTGGTGCACTGAGACGACCCAGAGGCATAGTACGGGAAGGGAGGAGGGAGGGGGATTCAGAATGGGGAACACGTGTATACCTGTGGTGGATTCATGTTGATGTATGACAAAACAAATACAATATTGTAAAGTAATCAACCTCTAATTAAAATCAATAAATTTATATTAAAAATTACTGACAATTCTAATATCATTTTTCAATCTACTACCTCATTCTCATAAAGACTGATATTTCCTTCTATTCTGTTTCCCTAAACTTACACCATACAGAAAGGAATGTATATAGCACATTGGTTAAGAGTATCTGTTTTGGAGCCCGGAAGACTGAGATTCAAATGATATAATGGCAACTTCCTACTTTAGAGCTTTGGTTTCATGTGGTATTATTACCTTACAAGATTATATAAAATGATGTATTATAAATTCTCAATAATTGTAGCCATTATTGTATATAGTGTATTACTCTTGTCTACTCATAAACTCAAAGAGAGAATTTCATTATGAAGAGAACATTATAAATCATGAAATGCAGTTTCAGTTTAATGGTTGATGAAAATTCTAATGGAAACAAAACTGGTGTAAATAGGTCATATGTTAATCTTTATGCACATTCTTAAGTTCAGTTTATTTCTTTCTGTTTTAAAAGTAATATATGCATTTATCATGAATAATTTACAAAGAAGATAAAAGGATTAGTCACTAGCTTCTAAACATTTTTAGTACAAACACATAATTCTCATTTTTTCCACTAGATGACACTAGAGGGTAAAATAGAATGGTGATTTTGTCAATATTGCAATATTTCCTAAATTGATAACTATCCAGATTGTTTTTTGTTATTGGATCAACTCTCAGAAGCAGAAAGAGAGAGAATATTCCCTGAAAGATTGCAATTTTGAGATATAATCACTGAAAGGAATAAGGGTTGGGAAGAACTACAAATAAAAGACAGATATAACTGAAGCCATCTTAGCATATGCCAGAATAGAGGGGAAATATTAATCAAGGGTGAGATATCTATGCTTTAGTGTACGCTAGTGTGGACAGACACTAATGACTAAGTGCCTCTCTCAGATGCCATGATACTATTTGAGCAACTGGAAATGTGTATGCCACCAGACAGGGAGATGGATGTGATGAAAAAAAATTCTGCATAGAGTGAATTGAACCATAAAATAATTGAGAAAACTTGAAACTAGCCTGAACTTAACTGCCAGTAGGTAGAATCTAGGCTCATTTTTGAAGGGACATTTGGTTATAGAAAACTAATGATTTTTTGAACACATAAATTAATGGTGTATGAAAGTTACACTTGCTACATAAAGTGCCCTAATATGATATGATAGAAAAAATAAATAGAAGAGCCTTTATTAAATGTAAATGTATAATCAGACATATTTCTTCCTTCCATAATGATTTTCCTACCCCTTATGTAATTTTTATTGCTAAATAACAGAATCTAAACTTGAATAGGACTTCAGAAATGGTTATTCCATTGACCACTCCTTAACTCTACCTAGGTTCCCCTGGAACATTTCCAGTGACATAGAAATTAATAATTTACAGTAAATTCTATTCTGTTTTTGACATTCTAATTTTTAGAATATTTTTTAATGATCTAAAATCTACTTCTAAAGTCTGCAAATTAGTCTTAATTCTGGTCTTATTAATGTATTTATTTACTTAATAAATGTGTGATGTTAGACACTGGTGTTGCAACAAGAAACAAGACAAGAACAATATAATGGGTAAGGCAGACACTAAATATGGATCAAGCACCTTGAATTTTCCTAGTTTCTATGAAGCCATTGGTTTATATAGACGTGTAGGAGAAAGCAGATACAACAGATAAGCTTTTTATAGGTAGTGTCTTTGGTAAGATAGCTATTGAAATAATGGTTCATGGAATCAAAAATGGATGGAGAGGAAAGTGAAAAAATAGGAGGAAGTTAGATAAGAGCAAGTTATTTAGATAGGAGAAAGTTAGAGGTATCAATGGACAAGAAGTTGAAGAACAATCATGGTGGCAGTGGTTAGCAAGCAATAGGGGATGATATATAGAAGACTATAGTGAGAAAATAGGATACTCACATGAATTAGAGCATTTTGGGGTGATGATCATTGCTGATGTAGAATAAGCCACTGAAGTGGTAGACAAGAATGCCATGTGACTCAAAGGAGCAGAAGATTCTATAAGGCAATGGGGAACTATTGGGCTCGAAGCAGTGATGCAGAACAAGTGAGCAAAAACCTTGTCTCTTGATTTTGAAGAAGCAGTGTTCTCAAAGGAGAAATCAAAATTTGTTAAGACAAGATGACTGGAACATTCCCAGAAGAAGCTAAATTCTTGGGTAAATTAGCCAATTGTGGGGCAAAACTTCTTGATTGTATAGTGATAGGAAACTGGGTGAAGAGAAGCACCTTGATCAAATGGAAAGAAATGCAGCACAGTGTAAGTTTGATGGTGCCTTAAAATTCTGAGCAACAAAGTACAGTCTGCATAACCAGAGGATGAGGAGAGGTGAGCAGCTACATAATACAATCAATTAAGGTGTGGGAAATAAAATATTAAAGCTTATATTTATATTGTTTGCTCAAAATCAGTTTTTTTATACTGTTTTGAAAACTACTTTCATAGATAATTTCTGGTCAGAACTACTACTTTACGTTCTGAATGATAAGACAGAGATCGGAGGCATGAAACATTAGTCCCAACTGTTTCCATGAGGAACACGAGTAGTGAACATCAGTTCAGTTCAGTTCAGTTCAGTCGCACGGTTGTATCAAACTTTCTTGCGACCCCATGAATCGCAGCACACTAGGCCTCCCTATCCATCACCTACACCCGGAGCTCACTCAGACTCACGTCCATCGAGTCAGTGATGCCATACAGTCATCTCATCTTCAGTCGTCCCCTTCTCTTCCTGCTGCCAATCCCTCCCAGCATCAGAGTCTTTTCCAATGAGTCACCTCTTTGCATCAGGTGGCCAAAGTACTGGAGCTTCAGCTTCAGCATCATTCCCTCCAAAGAAATCCCAGGGCTGATCTCCTTCAGAATGGACTAGTTGGATCTCCTTGCAGTCCAAGGGAATCTCAACAGTCTTCTCCAACACCACAGTTCAAAAGCATCAATTCTTTGGCACTCAGCCTTCTTCACAGTCCAACTCTCACATCCATACATAACCACAGGAAAAACCATAGCCTTGACTATATGGACCTTAGTCAGCAAAGTAATGTCTCTGCTTTTGAATATGCTAACTAGGTTGGTCATAACTTTTCTTCCAAGGAGTAAGCATCTTTTAATTTCATGGCTGCAGTCACCATCTGCAGTGATTTTGGAGTCACCCAAAATAAAGTCTGGCACTGTTACCACTGTTTTCCCATCTATTTCCCATGAAGTGATGGGACCGGATGCCATGATCTTCGTTTTCTGAATGTTGAGCTTTAGGCCAATTTTTTCACTCTCCACTTTCACTTTCACCAAGAGGATTTTTAGTTCCTCTACACGTTCTGCCATAAGGGTGGTGTCATCTGCATATCTGAGGTTATTGATATTTCTCCCAGCAATCTTGATTCCAGTTTGTGTTTCTTCCAGTCCAGCATTTCTCATGATGTACTCTGCATAGAAGTTAAGTAAGCAGGGTGACAATATACAGCCTTGACGTGCTCCTTTTCCTATTTGGAACCAGTCTGTTGTTCCATGTCCAGTTCTAACTGTTATTTCCTGACATGCATATAGCTTTCTCAAGAGGCAGGTCAGGTGATCTGGTATTCCCATCTCTTTAAGAATGTTCCACAGTTTATTGTGATCCACACAGTCAAAGGCTTTGCATAGTCAATAAAACAGAAATAGATGTTTTTCTGGAACTCTCTTGCTTTTTCCATGATCCAGCGGATGTTGGCAATTTAATCTCTGGTTCCTCTGGCTTTTCTAAAACCAGCTTGAACATCTGGAAGTTCACAGTTTACATATTGCTAAAGCCTGGCTTAGAGAATTTTGAGCATTATTTACTAGCGTGTGAGGTGAGTGCAATTGTGTGGTAGTTTGATCATTCTGTGGCATTGCCTTTCTTTGGAATTGGAATGAAAATAGACCTTTTCCATTTTTGTGGCCACTGCTGAGTTTTCCAAATTTGCTGGCATATTGAGTGCAGCACTTTCACAGCATCATCTTCCAGGATTTGAAATATCTCAACTGGAATTCCATCACCACCACTAGCTTTGTTCATAGTGATGCTTTCTAAAGCCCACTTGACTTCACATTCCAGGATGTCTGCCTGTAGGTGAGTGATCACACAATCGTGATTATCTTGGTTGTAAAGATCTTTTTTTGTATAGTTCTTCTGTGTATTCTTGCCCCCTCTTCTTAGTATCTTCTGCTTCTGTTAGGTCCATACCATTTCTGTCCTTTATCGAGCCCATCTTTGCATGAAATATTTCCTTGGGATCTCTAATTCTCTTGAGGAGATCTCTAGTCATTCCCATTCTGTTGTTTTCCCCTATTTCTTTGCATTGATCACTGAGGAAGGCTTTCTTATTTCTTCTTGCTATTCTTTGGAACTCTGCATTTAGATGCTTGTATCTTTCCTTTTCTCCTTTGCTTTTTGCTTCTCTTCCTTTCACAGCAATTGGTAAGGCCTCCTCAAACAGCCATTTTGCTTTTTTGCATTTCTTTTCCATGGGGATGATCTTGATCCATGTCTCTTGTACAATGTCATGAACCTCATTCCATAGTTCATCAGGCACTCTGTCTATCAGATCTAGGCCCTTAAATCTATTTCTTACTTCCACTGCATAATCATAATGGATTTGATTTAGGTCATACCTGAATGGTCTAGCGGTTTTCCCTACTTTCTTCAGTTTATGTCTGAATTAGGTAATAAGGAGTTCATGATCTTAGCCACAGTCAGCTCCTGGTCTTGTTTTTGTTGACTGTATAGAGCTTTTCCATCTTTGGCTGCAAAGAATATAATCAATCTGATATCAGTGTTGACCATCTGGTGATGTGCATGTGTAGAGTCTTCTCTTGTGTTGTTGGAAGAGGGTGTTTGCTATGACCAGTGCATTTTCTTGGCAAAACTCTAGTAGTCTTTGCCCTGCTTCATTCTGTAATCCAAGGCCAAGTTTGCCTGTTACTCCAGGTGTTTCTTGACTTCCTACTTTTACATTCCAGGCCCCTATAATGAAAAGGGCATCTTTTTGGGGTGTTAGTTCTAAAAGGTCTTTTAGGTCTTCATAGAACCATTCAACTTCATCTTCTTCAGTGTTACTGGTTCAGGCATAGACTTGGATTATGGTGATATTGAATGGTTTGCCTTGGAAATGAACAGAGATCATTCTGTCGTTTTTGAGATTGCATCCAAGTACTGCATTTCGGACTCTTTTGTTGACCATGATGGCTACTCCATTTCTTCTGAGGGATTCTTGCCTGCAGTAGTAGATATAATGGTCATCTGAGTTAAATTCACCCATTCAGTCCATTTTAGTTTGCTTATTCCTAGAATTTCGATGTTCACTCTTGCCATCTCCTGTTTGACCACTTCCAATTTGCCTTGATTCATGGACCTGACATTCCAGGTTCCGATGCAATATTGCTCTTTACAGCATCAGACCTTGCTTCTATCACCAGTCACATCCACAACTGGGTATTGTTTTTGCTTTGCCTCCATCCCTTCATTCTTTCTGGAGTTACTTCTCCACTGATCTCCAGTAGCATATTGGGCACCTTCTAACCTGGGGAGTTCCTCTTTAGTAACCTATCATTTTGCTTTTTCATACTGTTCATGGGGTTCTCAAGGCAAGAATATGAAGTGGTTTGCCATTCCCTTCTCCAGTGGATCACATTTTGTCAGACCTCTCCACCATGACTCGCCCATCTTGGGTTGCCCTGCTGGCATGGTTTAGTTTCTTTGAGTTAGACAAGGCTGTGGTCCTGGTGTGATTAGATTGACTAGTTTTCTGTGAGTATGGTTTCAGTGTGTCTGCCCTCTGATGCCCTCTTGCAGCAACCTACCATCTTACTTGGGTTTCTCTTACCTTGGGCGTGGGGTATCTCTTCACCTCTGCTCCAGCAAATCACAGCCACTGCTCCTTACCTTGGACGAGGGGTATCTCCTCACCACCGTCCTTTATGACCTTCAACGTGGGATAGTTCCTCTAGGCCCTCCTGTGCCCATGCAGCCACCACTCTTTGGATGTAGGGATGGTCTTCCTGGCCGCCACCCCTGGCCTCGGGTGCAGCGTGGCTCCTCCCAGCTGCCCCTGACTTTGGAGGCAGGGTAGCGCCTCTTGGCCGCCACCCCTGACCTCGGACTTGGGTAGCTCCTCTCGGCAGAAAACACAGCTTCAAATATTATTTTTCTATCTTTTCGATAGTTGTGAGGATTAAATGAGTGTTCTCAGGTAAATCATTTAAAAAATTTCCTGTCACATAATAAACATTCAATAGATATTGTTCTTCAGTCACCCAGTCATGTTCAATTCTTTGTGACCCCCACAGACTGCAGCATGTGAGGCCTTCCTGTCTCTTACCATCTCCTGAAGTTTGCACAAGTTCATGTCCACTGTGAGAGAGTTAATAGGTTGATAAGAAGTGCAGGGCCTTGAGGAGGAAAAAGGGACAAACTTTTTTTTTTCTACATTCCTTCCTTTTAGTCACATGAGAACTTATTTTCTTTAAGCCCAGAGCTAATGATTATACAACAAAACAATTCATCTTGCTCAAGGGTATGTTTTTCCTTAAGCTCTGTACTAATGATTACATAATAAAAGTGTATCTTGCTTGAGGACATTTTTCCTTCTTAACAAGAACCTTCTGACTAATCTTGTTATCTTAACATCTATGTTGTGGGAGTGGGTCTAGTAAGACTTTTCTATTGTTATTTCCAATCTTGTTAATTTAATATGTATGTTTTGGGAATGAGTCTGGTGAATGTATATAAGGCCTTGATAAGACTAGTGAGGGGGATAATTTCCATCCCTTTTCTGATGTCTATGTCAGCAGCTTTCTCTGTCCTTCTTCACTGTAAAAAAACTTCTGCCACACAAAAGTTCTGAGTGATCAAAGCTGGTCCCTGATCCCAAAGCTAAATCTTTTTCTTTGGAGATCATGAAGCCAACATCATTCACCATAAGCTACCAATTGCATTGGTGATACCACCCAGCCATCTCATTCTCTGATGCCCTCTTCTGCCCTCAATCTTCCCCAGCATCAAGAACTTTTTCAATGAGTCAATTGATCGCATCAGGTGACCAAGATACAGGAGCTTCAGCTTTAGCATCATTCCTTCCAATGAATATTCAGAGTTGATTTCCTTTCAGATTAACTGGTTTGATCTTCCTACTGTCCAAGGAACTCTCAGGTGTCTTCTCCTTGCTGTCCGAGGGACTCTCAGGAGTCTTAAAACCACAGTTTGAAGGCATCAATTCTTTGGCACTCTGCCTTCTTTATGGTCCAACTCTCACAATCATATGTGACCAATGGGAAGACCATAGTCTTGACTATTGTTAGGGTAATTAAATAAATATGTTTGTTTAGGCTTCAAAAGCAAAAGAGCAGAGCAGACCTCTAACCTTGTCTCTGACCTACCTGGACACTGTCCTGACTACTGCTGTGGGTGTCAGTCACACCTGCTGAGTGTCAGAGGAAAAACAGAATAGGTAGATAGGGAGTGGATCTTGGAATTTGCTCAGTTCCTGGAGGAGGTCTGGTCAACCACCTTTAACAACATTCCAAGATTTGCAGAATAAAGCAAACAGCATTGCAAAAAATTTACATAAGACCAGACTACAGTTTTTGCTCACAGACTGATAATGTTATCAGTTTGCAGCCTGGGGATTATAAGCAGGGCATGAGAGACAGCAATCCAAAGTCTTAATCACAGAGCAGACATGCTGCCTGGGACCTTTTCCCAATTGAAACTAAGGACTGCTGTCACACAGGACTTCCCAGTGCTGTTTAAGTATGGATGTCGGCAAATCCAATTTGGTGATGTATATACTATTGCTCGCCTCTGCTGTTTCTATTTATTTATTTTTTCCTTTTAGTGTTAGCATATTGAAAGTAGACTAGATAGTTCTCGAATAAATATTTATATTGTTTATCTGTATATAACAAGTGGCTTATTTTGTTAGCAAATCCTTTGAACCTGAGATGAAAGTGAAAATTTTCAGCAAAACCTTTGTTGGCAGAGTGATGTCTCTGCTTTTCAACACAGTGTTTATCATAGCTTTCCTGCCAAGGAGCGATCGTCTTCTGATTTCATGTCTGCACTCACCATCTGCAGTGATTTTAGAGTCCAAGAAGAGGAAATATGTCACTGCTTCCAACTCTTCCCCTTCTATTTCTGATGAAGTAATGGGCCCGGATGGGCTTCCCTTTTAGCACAGCTGGTAAAGAATCTGCCTTCTATTCCTGGGTTGGAATGATCCCCTGGAGAAGGGATAGAGTATTCAATCCAGCATTCATGGGCTTCCCTAGTGGCTCAGACAGTAAATAATCCACCTGCAATGCGGGAAACCTGGGTTCAATCCCTGGATTGAGAAGATCCCCTGGAGGAGGGCAAGACAACCCACTTCAGTATTCTTTCCTAGAAAATCTCCATGGACAGAGGAGTCTGGCAGGTTACTGTCCACGAAGTCATAAAGAGTTGGACACAACTGACTAAGCAAAGCACAATGGGGCCAGATGCCATGAACTCAGTTTTTGGTTTTTGTTTGTTTGTTTGTTTGTTTAATATTTATTTTTAAGTCGGTTTTTTCACTCTCCTCTTTCACCCTCATCAAGAGGTTCTTTAGTTCCTCTTTGCTTTCTGTCATTAGAGTGGTATCATCTGAATATCTGAGGTTGTTGATGTTTCTCCTGCCTATCTTGATTCCAGCTTATAACTCATTCACCGAGGATTTCTCATGATGTGCTCAGGGTATGAGTTAAATAAACAGGGTCACAACAGACAACCCTGTTGTACTCCTTTCTTAATCCTGAGCCAATCAGTTGTTTCATACAAGGTTCTAGCTGTTGCTTCTTGACCTGCATACAGGTTTCTCAGGAGATCAGTAAGATGGTCTGGTATTTCCATTTCTTTAAGAGCTCTCCACAGTTTCTTATGATCCACACAGCTTTGGAGTAGGCTTTGGTGTAGTTGATGAAACAGAGGTAGATGTTTTTCTGGAATCCCCTTGTTTTCTATGATCCAGTGAATGTTGGCAATTTGATCACTGGTTCCTCTGCCTTTTCTAAATCCAGCATCCAGTAATGCTGAAGCCTAGCATGCAAGATTTTAAGCATGACTTACTAGCATGGGAGATGAGTGCAATTGCCCAATGGTTTGAACATTCTTTACTACTGCCCTTCTTGGGAACTGGGATGAGGATTGAGCTTTTCCAGTCCTGTGGCCACTACTGGTCCTTCCAGATTCGCTGACATATTGAGTGCAACATTCTGATAGCATCATCTTTTAGGGTTTTGAATAGCTCTGCTGGAATTCCATTGCATCCACTAGCTTTATTGACAGTGGTGCTTCCTAAGGACCAATTGACTTCACACTCCAGAATGTCTTGCTTTGGGTGAGTGACCACACCATCGTGGTTATCCAGTTCATTAAAACCTTTTATGGACAGTTCTTTCATATATTCTTTCCATTTCTTTTTGATCCCTTCTGCATCTTCTAGGTTTCTACCATTTTTTTTAATTGTGCCCAACTTTGGGCAAAATGTTCCCTTGATATTTCCAATTTTGCTGTTTTTTCCTCTGTTTTTATGCATCGTTCACTGAAGAAGGCCTTCTTGTCTCTCCTTGCTATTCTTGGAGGTCTGTGTTTAGTTGTGTGTACCTTTCCTTTTCTCCCTTGCTTTTTGCTTCTCTCCTTTCTTCAGCTATTTGTAAAGCCCTCCTCAGATAACCACTTTGCCTTCTTTTCTTTTCTTCTGGGAGGGTTTTGTTCACTGCCTTCTGTATGATGTTATGAACTTCTGTTAACAGTTCTTCAGGCACACTGTTTACTAGATCTAATCCTTTGAATCTATTCATCACCTCCACTCTATATTCATAAAGGATCTGATTTAAGATTTACCTGGCTGGCCTAGTGGTTTTCCCCACTTTCTTTTGTTTAAGCCTGAGTTTTACTATGAGAAGCTAATGATCTGAGCCACAGCAAGCTTCAGGTCTTATTTTTGCTAACTGTATACAGCTTCTTCACCTTCAGCTAAAAAGAATGCAATCAATTTGATTTCTGTATTGACCATTTATTTGGTGGTCAATAGATATTACCACTGGAGAAGGCAATGGCAACCCACTCCAGTGCTCTTGCCTGGAAAATCCAATGGACGGAGGAGCCTGGTGGGCTGCAGTCCATGGGGTCGCTAAGAGTTGGACACGACTGAGCGGCTTCAATTTCACTTTTCATTTTCATGCATTGGAGAAGGAAATGGCAACCCACTCCAGTGTTATTGCTTGGAGAATCCCAGGGATGGGGGAGCCTGGTGGGCTGCCAACAATGGGGTCGCACAGAGTCGGACACGACTGAAGCGACTTAGCAGCAGCAGCAGCAGATATTACCACTACTGTTATTGACATCATTATCCTTACTTTAATCTCTGGATTCAGTCACTGGAGCCATTAAGAAGTTGGGGATTTTGTAGGGGAAGGATCACAGTAAGCTAGGGAAAAAATGGCATGAATACTCTTTATTAACATTTGTACAGATATCATAGTTAGTTTGCAAAGCACTTCCAAACACGTGTGTGTGTGTGTGTGTGTGTGTGTGTGTGTTTGGGAGTGCTTTGTATGTGTGTACCACAGGTACAAATTACATTCTACAAATGGAGAAGTGAGTGACTTCCAAAAGCTCTGATAAGAGGCAAGCTATGATGGGAGCCTGACTCATCTCACCTCACTTCTGGTGCTCTTTATTTGCTTGTCCCTCTTGATAATAAAAGAACTGAAAAATAAACCTTAAAAAGTGAATTGGCTCAATACAGTCTAAGTTAAAATGAAAGGTAGGAAGCTAAAATCATTATTCAGAACCTTATTGTTACTTTCTTAATGACTTTGTAAAACTCCCTCAGGGGAGGAAGATTTCTCTCTGGCTTACCTATTGGTTTCTATACCTGTTACTCAGAACTGTGTCCTTACTGTCCCTTTTAGCTGAGGAGCTATTTCTGTGACCAGCTGTTCTTTTTATCTATGATACTCCAACATCCTTTTCTTCCTTTTTGGCAACGGAGTTATCTCCCTGTGAGAAGAAAACTCTTTCTTGCTCTTGGAAGAATACATTCTATCTTCAGTCTTCTACTATGCTCATTTAATGCCAAGTCTTAAACCATTTTTAGATCAAATCCAGTAATCTTGAGTATATTCTTTGTCTTATGTGCTGTAAGTGTATGAAGTATGTGATATGCCCTGGATCATCTGAAATTTTATATCATATGCATGGTATCTAATTAATGTTAACTATGAAGCTGAAAAATGACACTTTTCTGCTGTGGTTAAGCCTATAAAAGACTGTTAAAAGGACACTCTAAATAGTCATTCTCAGAGCAGAGAATTAGATAAGAAATAGGTCTATGAGGAGAATTTTCCCTGGTTAAATGATAAAATACCACAATTCACAACTGAAAGTTTGTACCTCAAGATCTTTTTAAATAATAATACAATAAAATAGTGACTGTCTTTGATGAATGATTTAGAGCTTCATCAGCTTGAAAGTAACATACTGAAAATATGACCTAACATTTTTTTTTTCTATTTTGGTGTGACTACTCTATGATATACCCCAAGTAAATAACATTAATGCCCTACATATAATATGTTCCATTGATATTATCCCAGTAGTCTCAAGGTACAAATACAAAGGAATATTCCTAATTGAAAAACTAATGATTAAACAGCAGCAACCCATATAACTAAAGTTAGAAGTTCCCTTAAAATTGTGATCTCTTCATTACAGTAAACTGAACTATGCAGACTACGTCTAAGAAATGAAAAACAGTAAATAAACTAAGTAGATAAGTGTATAAATTTTACCTGCATTTCAGAGTCACACTTTACTAACAGATTCTAATCTTTCATGTGAAATACTGTATGATTGACTCTGCAAAGACCTTTCATACAGTATTTCATGGCGAATAACAAAGGAAGAAACAAAAAGAAACAAAACAAACAAACAAAAAAAGAAACAGTATCCATCTTTATTTTTCAGTGTTGGGCGGGTCTCCAAATTTCTCACTTTTCCCAATTTCTTCTGGAAAGAATATAATAATTTTGAGATGCTTAACCTTGTTTAAACCCTGAAAAGGTAAACTTCCCTCCCTCAACATTCACTGTTCATAAATACAAATGAAAAGAAAAAGGTGACCTTCAGCAAATAACTTACCCTTTCTGTTATTGTTCAGTCACTAAGTCATGTCTGACTCTCTGCAGCCCCATAAATTGAAGCACTACAGACTTCCCTGTCCTTCACTATCTTCCTGAGTTTGCTGAAACTCATGTCCATTGAGTTGATGATGTCATCCAGCCAATGCAACCTCTGTCACTCCCTTCTCCTCCCGCCCTCAATCCTTCCGAGCATTAGGCTATTTTCCAATGAGTCACCTTTTAGCCAAAGCATTGGAGCTTCAGCTTCAGCATCAGTCCTTCCAAGAATATTCAGGGCTGACTTCCTTTAGGAATGACTGGTTTCATCTCCTTGATGTCCAAGGAATTCTTTCTAATTCTAGGCTTATCTTTACAGTGGAGTTGATCTAGATCTATATGAGAAGTTCTTCACCAAATGTCTGTATCATAACCAAGATAATATTTTCTAGACCAAACCTCAGAGTCAGATTTGATGGATATGAGATGAAAGCCAAGAAAATTTATCTCAGAGAAGTTACTCAAATTGTTTCTATGAAGACTCCAAGTTGAGAAATAAGCCTGTAAGAAACAAACATAAGTTAAAAATAAATAAATAAAAATTTAAAAAGAAACAAAAATATTATTTCTCTATAGATCACATGAAAATATTTTCTAGTTATTCTTGAGATCTTTTTGAGTCCAAGGCTCTTCACACTGGTTAGTTCAGTCACTGCACTTCATCAGTCAGCTATCAGTTTTCACAGTCTGGTCTATTTATACTTCTAAATCTAAAAAGTAATGAAATTTATCTTGTCCTTCTTTGGACATTAGCATCATTAAAGAAGATGTTTCATATATACTTACATATTAAAGAGCAATTTTAATGTCCTGCAATGGCAGGAGAGAAGACAAATATATCTATGTGCTAATTCAAACAAATGTTTTTAGTTTTACTCCTTTCTAATCGATTTGCTTTTATCTTAAGAAAATATGCTCATTGCATTTCAACATGCTTTTCACTTTATGAACACCTTGAAAGTGTTAGTCACTCAGTTGTGTCTGATTTTATGTGATCTGATGAACTATAGCCCACCAGGCTCCCCTGTCCATGGGATTCTCTAGGCAAGAATACTGCAGTGGGTTGACATTTCGTTCTCCAGGGAATCTTCCTAAACCAGCTATTGAACTTGGGTATTCTGCATTGCAGGTGGACTTTTTACTGTCTGAGCCACCAGGGAAGCCACAAACACTTTATTGCATACTATATTTTCTCATCACTGCTGAGACAGAAAATTAAACAAGAAGGGAAAGTGCCACATTCAATGCTATTGTTTTTCTTTGAAAGGAAGTTCCAAAAAATAGAATCAATTTACAAAATGCATGGTGTACCATTCCTAAATTTTAGCAGACCTAAGAGTGTGGGATAGGAAATGATCCATGACTGCCAATGCTTCTGTGAAAACTGAACCTTGCGCTGGTTTCAGGCTATAAGCAATAGCGTATATCACCATTTAAGAAGAGTATTTAGAAGCAGTGATAAGACCTCATGCCACTGTATGGGAACCCATGCCACTTCTGGCATGCATACCACAAGGTAAAATTTTTATACTTGCTGTTGATGATAGTGATGATAGTGATTATGATGACGTTCTTGTCCCAGCATAGTGAAGACTAGTACTTTGACTTATTTTTAAAAAGAAAATTAAACTTAACAGGAAATCAGAATACCCGGGCATCAATGCCAGTTTAGTCATTCACTGAGTGCTTGAATATTTTTTTTCCTTGTCCTTGGGCATTATTTTTAATATATAAAATAAGAGTGCTAATTAGATTAATAACTTTCAAACTATTAAGAAAAGTCCCCTAAGGAGTTTCCTTAAGGTGGACAAAAGGTCAAAATCTTTAGTCTCCCTTTATTAATCAGAGCTATTGTTCAAATATATGTTTTACATATTGAACTGCTGTGTGTGAGTGTGTTTGTGTGTGTGAGTACAGAGTGGAGAGAAGTATTTAGAAGTGTGCTGCTGCTGCTGCTAAGTTGCTTCAGTCGTGTCAGACTCCGTGCAACCTCATAGACAGCAGCCCAACATGTTCCTCCGTCCCTGGGATTCTCCAGGCAAGAACACTGGAGTGGGTTGCCATTTCCTTCTCCAATGCATGAAAGTGAAAAGTGAAAGTGAAGCCGCTCAGTCCTGTCCAACTCTTAGCAACCCCATGGACTGCAGTCTATCAGGATCTTCCAACCATGGGATCTTCCAGGTAAGAGTACTGGAGTGGGTTGCCATTGTCTTCTCTGATTTAGAAGTATTAAGACCTGCCTCTTGACAAACCAATATGCAGGTCAGGAAGCAACAGTTAAAACTGGACATGGAACAACAGACTGGTTCCAAATAGGAAAAGGAGTACGTCAAGGCTGTATATTGTCACCCTGCTAATTTAACTTCTATGCAGAGTACATCATGAGAAACGCTGGACTGGAAGAAACACAAGCTGGAATCAAGATTGCCAGGAGAAATATCAATAACCTCAGATATGCAGATGACAGCACCCTTATGGCAGAAACTGAAGAGGAACTAAAAAGCCTCTTGATGAAAGGGAAAGAGGAGAGCGAAAAAGTTGGCTTAAAGCTCAACATTCAGAAAACGAGGATCATGGCATCCGGTCCCATCACTTCATGGGAAATAGATGGGGAAACAGTGGAAACAGTGTCAGACTTTATTGGGGGGGGGCCTCCAAAATCACTGCAGATGGTGACTGCAGCCATGAAATTAGAAGATGCTTACTCCTTGGAAGAAAGGTTATGACCAACCTAGATAGCATATTGCAAAGCAGAGACATCACTTTGCCAGCAAATGTCCGTCTAGTCAAGGCTATGGTTTTTCCTGTGGTCATGTATGGATGTGAGAGTTGGACTGTGAAGAAGGCTGAGTGCCGAAGAATTGATGCTTTTGAACTGTGGTGTTGGAGAAGACTGTGGAGAGTCCCTTGGACTGCAAGGAGATCCAACTAGTCCATTCTGAAGGAGATCAGCCCTGGGATTTCTTTGGAAGGAATGATGCTAAAGCTGAAACTCCAGTACTTTGGCCACCTCATGAGAAGAGTTGACTCATTGGAGAAGACTCTGATGCTGGGAGGGATTGGGCCAGGAGGAGAAGGGAACAACAGAGAATGAGATGGCTGGATGGCACCACTGACCTGATGGACGTGAGTCTGAACTCCGGGAGTTGGTGATGGACAAGGAGGCCTGGCGTGCTGCGATTCATGGGATTGCAAAGAGTCGGACACGACTGGGCGACTGAACTGAACTGAAGTTGGTACAAAAATAATTGTCATTTTGCATTGTTGAACTTTGCCATTTGATATTGAAATACATTCTTAAGTAAGTGTGGTTATGTTGTAAATCATTTTGATATTGCATTTCTCTCTGTATGTGCCTTTGCTAATGGTTTATTATTTGTTGCTTTTTTAATATTTTACTTTAGACTAGGGAAATGATGTTAGACAAAATCAAATTTGAATGATTTTCTTATTCAAGTTCAAAATGGGTTGTAAAGCAGCAGAGAAAACTCACAACATCAACTACATATTTGGCCCAGGAACCGATAATGACTGTACAGTGCGGTAGTGATTCAGGAAGTTTTGCAAAGGCAATGACGGCCTTAAACATGAGCAGCTCATTGTCCAGCCATTGGAAGCTGGCCATGACCAGTGAAGAGGATCATCAAAGCTGATCTTCTTACAACTACAGGAAAAGTGAAAAAGTGAAGTCACTCAGTCATGTCTGACTCTATGCGACCGCATGGACTGTAGCCTACCAGGCTCCTCCATCCATGGAATTTTCCAAGCAAGAGTACTGAGTGGGTTGCCATTTCCTTCTCCAGGGGATCTTCCCGACCCAGGGATAAAACCCAGGGTTCCTGTATTGCATGCAGATGCTTTACCTTCTGAGTCATCAGGGAAGCTGCCAAAGACCTCAACTTGGACCATTCCATGGTTGTTCACCATTTGAAGAAAATTGGAAAGATGAAAAAGCTCTATAAATGGGTACCTCATGAGTTGAGTGCCAAGATCCCCCCTCCCCAAAAAAAGAATCAGCATTTTGAGATGTCATCTTCTCTTATTCTATGCAACAACAATGAACATTTCTTGATCGGATTGTGACATGTGACAAAAAGTGGATTTTATACAACAACCGTCGATTACCAGCTCAGTGACTGGATGAGAAGAAGCTCCAAAGCACTACCGAAAGCCAAAGTTGCACCCCCCCAAAAAAAGAGAGAGGGAGGGGGATCATTGTCACTGCTTGGTGGTCTGCTGCTGGTCTGATCCACTAAAGCTTTTTGAATTCCAGCAAAATCATTATATCTGAAAAATATGCTCAGTAAATCGATTGGTGCTGGGGCTCAGTCATGTACAACTCTTTACAACTCCATGGACTGTAGCTCACCAGGCTCCTCTGTCCATGGAACTTTCCAGGCAAGAATACTGGAGTGGGCTGCCATTTCCTAATCCAGAGGATTTTCTTGACCCAGGGATTGAACCCCCATCTCTTGCGTCTCTTACATTAGCAGACATATTCTTTACTACAAGCACCACCAATGAACTGCAAATCGATTATTGTTGTTCAGTCGCTCAATAATATCTGACTCTTTTCAACCTCATGGACGGCAGCGTGCCAGGCTTCCTTGTCCTTCACCATCTCCCAGAGTTTGCTTAAACCCATGTCCATTGAGTCGGTGATGTCATCCAACCATCTCACCCTCTGTCATCCCCTTCTTCTCCTGCCTTCAATCTTTCCCAGTATCAGGGTCTTTTCCAGTGCATCAGCTCTTCACATCAGGCGGTCAATGTATTGGAGCTTCAGCTTCAGCATCAGTCCTTCCAATGAATATTCAGGGTTGTTTTTCTTTAGGATTGACTGGTTTGAACTCTTTGCAGTCCAAGCAACTCTCAAGAGTCTTCTTCAGCACCACAGTAAGAAAGCATCAATTCTTCAGTGCAAATAGATTAGATGCACCAAAAACTGTAACATCTGCAGGTGGCATTGGTCAACATAATGGGCCCAATTCTTCTCTACAACAACACCTCACCACAGGTCACCAACAAATTGGGCTATGGAGTTTTGCTTCATTCACCATTTTCACCTGACCTCTCACCACCTGACTACCACTTTTTCAAGCATCTTGACACATTTTTGCAGGGAAAATGCTTCCACAACCAGCAGGGGCAGAAAATGCTTTCCAAGAATTTGCTGAATCCTGAAACATGGATTATTATGCTACAAGAAGAAACAAACTTATTTCTCATTGGCAAAAAATACATTTATTGTAATGGTTCTTATTTTGCTTAATAAAGATGTGCTTGAGCCTTGTTATGATTTAAAATTCATGGTCCAAAACTACACCAGTTTAATAAAAGTGCTCCACTCACATCTTCTTGAGTCTGAAGTCATAAGACATTATCTATGGAAGGAGCACTAACTCCTATTCTATAAAATAGCCATGCTGCTCCCAACTGCCTAGGTAGAGAAATTTTGAGGAACTAGAATAGAAGTGTCAAATTCTCCCTGTTTAGGTATCTGGATGAAGCTTGATTTTTTTTTTTTTTTTTCCAGAGACTACAACCTGTTGTTCCACACCAGGAATTTAGGCTTATAAAGCAAACTCTTATCGAACAAGGAACACTGACATATCTGTAGTCAGTTAGAAATTACTCTTGTACAACAAGTTAAAAATAGTTAACGTTGTATGTTATATATGAAAGTTGTTAGAGAAGTAAATGAATCCTGTTTGGAACATAAGGAACATTTTTTTCTATTTCTTTAATTTTATATATATATTAAAAGATGGATGTTCACTAAACCTATTGTGTTAATCTCTTCATGGTATATATAAGTTAAATCACTATGTTGTACACTTTAAACTTATACAGTGTTGTATATCAACTATATCTCAATAAAACTGGAAGAAAAAAAAGAAAGAAAAGACTCTTATCTGAGATCAATCTTTTGACTACAGATAAAAAGAACTGAGTGCCTAAAATCACCAGAAAGATCAAATCTCAGTTTCTTTATGTATAAAGTGGAAAAAATTATAAATATAATAAAAATATCAACAACACTAACAATTTATTGAATATTTAATAGATAAACATATTACTAGACTCTTGTTTTATTCTATCTCATTTCTTTCTCACAACAGTCTTATAAGGTAGGTGAATTAACTATTTTAGTGATCGGTTCGGTTCAGTCACTCAGTCGTGTCCGACTCTTTGCGACCCCATGAATCACAGCACGCCAGGCCTCCCTGTCCATCACCATCTCCCGGAGTTCACTCAGACTCACGTCCATTGAGCCCGTGATGCCATCCAGCCATCTCATCCTGGGCTTCCATTATTTCTGAATTAATATCATTACTAACATTATTGTTGAAAGGACCTGGAATGGAGAAGCTAGAGAAACAAATTTCACCAACTGTATATTCATACTCTCACAATTCCTTAACAGCATAGAGTCACCTCTCTCTTTCAGATAGTATCCAATTCTTTGTCAATATTACATTCATTTGGAGAGGGGAACTACTGTAGCTATACTATTTGCTGTTGAAACCTAATGTTCCTTCCTGACTCTTCCACAAAAGCTCCCACTGGTCTCACTATGCTTTAGTGTAGTAGGAGATACCATGCACTAAGCTTAAAAGTTTCTATTTCTCTCATCAAACATTTACAGCATGATTTGTCTTTTAAAAGCATTTACTTCAAATTTTTTCCATCAGAAATTAAAAAAAAAACTAAAATAAAATGCTATAAAGTTTCTCAGGCACTTGGAAAAGTTCTGGCAAGTCTTTGTTCTTATGATATGTCCTTGTTGAACAAAAAATGTGTCCCATCCCAGCAGTAAACACTAACAGTGTGTGTGGACTCTCATCTCTTACTTTAAATTTAATGGTCTTACTAAGTAATCAGAAGGGATTTATCACAAGTGTTAATTAGATTGGCAAAAAAGAAATATTTACCACAATCCAACTTTAAACATCATGATTGATGTGTTGAAATTGTGCTGATTCCTTATAGAAGGGCATTAGCAGAATCATTCACCAATACCAAATTTTTTACCACCTTATAGCCCTCATAAGGGTTCTGTAACCAGTTAGAATGGCCATCATCAAAATGTATACAAACAATAAGTGATGGAGAGAATGTAGAGAAAAGAGAAACCTCTTGCACTGCTGGCAGGAATGTAAATTGATAGTCACTATGGAGAACAGTATGGAAATTCCTTTAAAAACTAGGAATAAAACTATCATATGACCCAGAAACAATCTCACTACTAAGCAAATAAATGATAAAACCATAATTGAAAAAGACACATGCACCCTGCTGTTCATAGCAACACTATTTACAATAGCCAGGAAATGGAAGCAACCTAGATGTCCACTGACAGATGAATGGATAAAAATATTGTGAGATATACATATATATATAATGAATTTGAGTCAGTTGAACTTAGGTGGATGAACCTAGAGCCTATTACACAGAGTGAAGTATGTCAGAAAGAGAAAAACAAATATCTTGTAATAAGGCATATAATTGGAATCTAGAAAAAAGATACTGATGAATCTATTTGCAGGGCTGGAATAAAATACAAGCATAGAGATCAGACTTGTGAACACATGGGGGAAGGAGAGAGTGGGACGAATTAAGAAAGTAACATTGACATAAATACACTATTAGGTATAAAATAGATAGCAAGTCAGAAGCTGCTGTAAAACACAGGGAGCTCAGTTTGGTGCTTTGTGACAAACCAGAGAAGGAGTTGGGGTAGTGGGATGGAGGCTCAGAAGGGAGGGAATATATTACATATATATGGGTGATTCACATTTTTAAAGGGGAGAAACCAACACAACATTGTAAGCAATTATCCTTCAATTAAAAATAAATTTTAAAACAAATAAAAATAAATGTTGCTGAAACTCCACCTCTGTGCACTAGTGATGAATAGAAATGTGGAGACACAGTTTTGGGTGAGGTAGAAAAGTCTAGCTTTTATTGCTTTGCCAGGCAAAGGGCGCCACACTGGGCTAATGCCCTCAAGAATGTGTGACCCATCCTGGAGCAGAGAGTGAGATGTGTTATAAAGTTCAGGGAGCAAGGCGTGTTCACCTTGTGCACAATTCTTGGATTGATTGGCATCAAGGTGAAGTATCAGTTCAGTTCAGTTCAGTCACTCAGTTGTGTCCGACTCTTTGAAACCCCATGGACTGCAGCACGCCAGGCCTCCCTGTCCATCACCAACCCGAAGCTTGCTCAAACTCATGTCCATAGAGTCAGTGATGCCATCCAACCATCTCATCCTCTGTCAGCCCCTTCTCCTCTTGCCTTCAATCTTTCCCAGCATCAAGGTGTTTTCAAATGAGTTAGTTATTCACATCAGATGGCCAAAGTATTGGAGTTTCCGCTTCAGCATCAGTCCTTCCAATGAATATTCAGGACTGAATTCCTTTAGGATCGACTGGTGGATACCCTTGCAGTCCAAGGGACTTACAAGAGTCTTCTCCAACATCATGGTTCAAAGGCATCAATTCTTTGGTGCTCAGTTTTCTTTATAGTCCAACTCTCACATCCATACATGACTACTGGAAAATCCATAGCCTTGACTAGACGGACCTTTGTTAGCAAAGTAATGTCTATGCTTTTTAATATGCTGTCTAGGTTGGTCATAACTTTTCTTCCAAGGAGTAAGCGTCTTTTAATTTCATGGCTGCAGTTACCATCTGCAATGATTTTGGAGCCCGCAAAAAGTAAAGTATGTTGCTGTTTTCATTGTTTCCCCATCTATTTGCCGTGAAGTGATGGGACCAGTTGCCATGATATTGGTTTTCTGAATGTTGAGCTTTGAGCCAACTTTTACACTCTCCTCTTTTCACTATCATCAAGAGGCTCTTTGGCTCTTTAGTTCCTCTTCACTTTCTGCCATAATGGTGATGTCATCTGCATATGTGAGGTTATTGATATTTCTTCCTACAATCTTGATTTCAGCTTGTGCTTTATCCAGCACAGTGTTTCTCATGATGCGTATAAGTTCTGCATATAACTTAAATAAGCAGGGTAACAATATACAGGCTTGACATACTCCTTCCCCTATTTGGAACCAGTCTATTGTCCCATGTCCAGTTCTAACTGTTGCTTCCTGTCCTGCATACAGATTTCTCAAGAGGAAGGTCAAGTGGTCTATTTAGATGTTTTTCTGGAACTCTCTTGCTTTTCTGTCAATCGAACGGATATGATCAATGCAAAGAAATAGAGAAAAACAATAGAATGAGAAAGTCTAGAGATTTTTTCAAGAAAATTAGAGATACCAAGGGAACATTTCATGCATAGATGGGCTCGATAAAGGACCGAAATGGTATGGACCTAACTGAAGCAGAAGATATTACGAAGAGGTGGCAAGAATACACAGAAGATCTATACAAAAAAATCATGATGTAGATAATCATAATGGTATGATCACTCACCTAGAGCCAGACATCCCGGAATGGGAAGGCAAGTGGGCCTTAAGAAGCATCACTAGAAACAAAGCTAGTGGAGGTGATAGAATTGCAGTTGAGCTATTTCAAATCCTAAAAGATTATGCTGTGAAAGCGCTGCACTCAATATGCCAGCAAATTTGGAAAACTCAGCTGTGGCCGCAGGACTGGAAAAGGTCAGTTTTCATTCCAATCACAAAGAAAGGCAATGCCAAAGAATGCTCAAACTACCACACAATAGTGCTCATCTCACACGCTAGTAAAGTAATGCTTAAAATTTTCCATGCCAGGCTTCAGCAGTATGTGAACCATGAACTTCCAGATGTTCAAGCTGGATTTAGAAAAGGCAGAGGAACCAGAGATCAAATCGCCAACATCCGTTGGATTATTGATAAGTTGAAGTTTCAAGCATCATCAATTTCTGGTTTCAACCAGTCTAAGTTATTGTAATCAGCAGTTTTCATCTGGAGGGGGGCTGCCTCTTGGAAAAAAAGCTTATGAATGTGTGTGAGGCCTTTATCTATATCTTTCAGGTACCTGGGAGTTCAGTGATTCTTCTATGGGGCAGAATTGTATTCTAAACTGTTACCAGTTCCCTAGCAAACAGCTAAGCTTTGTTTCTACATTTTCACATTTCACAATTATTCAGTTCAGTTCACTTCAGTCGCTTAGTCGTGTCCGACTCTTTGTGACCCCATGAATCGCAGCATGCCAGGCCTCCCTGTCCATCACCAGCTCCCGGAGTTCACTCAGACTCACGTCCATCAAGTCAGTGATGCCATCCAGCCATCTCACCCTCGGTCGTCCCCTTCTCCTCCTGCCCCCAATCCCTCCCAGCATCAGAGTCTTTTCCAATGAGTCAACTCTTCGCATGAGGTGGCCAAAGGACTGGAGCTTCAGCTTTAGCATCATTCCTTCCAAAGAAATCCCAGGGCTGATCTCCTTCAGAATGGACTAGTTGGATCTCCTTGCAGTTCAAGAGGCTCTCAAGAGTCTTCTCCAACACCACAGTTCAAAAGCATCAATTCTTGGGCACTCAGCCTTCTTCACAGTCCAACTCTCACATCCATACATGACCACTGGAAAAACCATAGCCTTGACTAGGCGGACCTTAGTCGGAAAAGTAATGTCTCTGCTTTTGAATATACTATCTAGGTTGGTCATAACTTTTCTTCCAAGGAGTAAGCGTCTTTTAATTTCATGGCTGCATTCACCATCTGCATTGATTTTGGAGCCCCCAAAAATAAAGTCTGACACTGTTTCCACTGTTTCCCCATCTATTTCCCATGAAGTGATGGGACCAGATGCCATGATCTTTGTTTTCTGAATGTTGAGCTTTAAGCCAACTTTTTCGCTCTCCTCTTTCCCTTTCATCAAGAGGCTTTTTAGTTCCTCTTCAGTTTCTGCCATAAGGGTGGTGTCATCTGCATATCTGAGGTTATTGATATTTCTCCCGGCAATCTTGATTCCAGCTTGTGTTTCTTCCAGTCCAGTGTTTCTTATGATGTACTCTGCATATAAGTTAAATAAGCAGTGTCAACTACAAATTGACACTTGCCACTGGCATTTGCCATCTATCTCTATAAAGAATAAATCATGTGCTGATTCAACTGTTGATTTTCCACACCTCTTTAAAGAAGTTAAGGGTGGAGTGCAGAAATGAGGCACTCTGTGCTCAGGGAAAACTTGCAGAACAGGTCTTCAGATAGTTAGACGTTTTCAGGAGCCAATGTTATGAGCCCAATTCTTGTATCTCCTCATATCTGGAAAAGTAATAAAATTCTTAATTCTCCTCATGACTAGCAGAAATCCTCTGAAAAAAATATGTGCTTGATTGCATGTACTCTCTCTTCAGCATAATCATGTATATAGACCTTCCTACCTGCCTCCTTGGAAAAGTTTCTCAAAGCTATCTGAAATGCTGCCTCCTGGGATATAGTCTTCATTTTGCTCCAAATAAAACTTAACTTGCAACTCTCACGTGCATTTTTTTTTTAATTTGACAGTTTTATGGTGACCACTACAGTACCCAAAATGGACTTCTCTCCTTTCTCGAACCCTATAAGGATCTGAAGCATTATTATCAGCAGTGGCCCTTTGTGCCTGTCCAACCTCCTCAGAAACCACAGATTAATTTGGGTAAGTCTCTCCTAGTTCTCAGATTTCCCATATTGGTTGATGATCCTGAGTTTTATTTGGTGGTATATAGCAGGTACCTTCTCTTTCCCAGTTGGAAGATACTAAGGAATACACACCCGGTTGAAAGTTACTGCAGGGGGTGGCTGATTGAAAAACACCAGGATTTGCTCGGTAGTAGGAGATAGAGTGGTCTGCACTGAATAGTTCAGTAAGAAGTTGATCTGATACATCTCCTCAATTTGGTTGCCTTAATAGAATTTTGAGGGATAGAAGTGAAGATATTACATGAAAGCTTTGCTCCAAAGAAAATGAACAAGACATTTCCTGGCCTGTCATGCCTTTCTCATATGACTGAGTAATTTACAGGAGTGGTCGAGGCAGAGTCCTAATACCATCCAGTGGTTCCGTAGGGAAACCTACTCATTAGTTAAAACATTGCTCATCCAGGGATCATGGATAAGAATCGGCCATTCAGGGATACAAATACCTGAAGCACCTTAGGCCATCAAAGGGAGAAACTGAGACACATAAGAAGGCTGAAACAATTTTAGGGTGATGCTTAGAGGAGTTAAGCTCACAAACAGCATACTTGTTACTGAAAGGAGGTGTGAGGTGCCTGGCTGCTCACCACTCAAAGGCCAATAAATAGACCAGGTTGGTGGAAAGGAATGTTTGCTTTATTTCAGATGCCAGCAGCTGGGCTGGAGGGAGGGGGGGATGGCATACATCTGTCCAAAGGCCTATTCCCCACCCCTTGACAAGCAAAGAGTGAGAGCTTTAATAGACAGAGTAAGGGGGGGGGGTGTCCATGTAGAAAGAGCAGTCATCTCTAACAGTCATCTTCAGTTGGTCATCAGGGGTCTGACTAGCATCATCTTGGTTGCTTTCAGTTCAGTTCAATTGCTCAGTCGTGTCCAACTCTTTATGACCCCATGAATCACAGGATGCCAGGCCTCCCTGTCCATCACCAGCTCCCGGAGTTCACTCAGACTCATGTCCATCAAGTCAGTGATGCCATCCAGCCATCTCATCCTCGGTTGTCCCCTTCTCCTCCTGCCCCCAATCCCTCCCAGCATCAGAGTCTTTTCCAGTGAGCCAACTCTTCACATGAGGTGGCCAAAATAATGGAGTTTCAGCCTTAGCATCATTTCCTTCCAAAGAAATCCCAGGGCTGATCTCCTTCAGAATGGACTGGTTGGATCTCCTTGCAGTTCAAGACTCTCCAGAGTCTTCTCCAACACCACAGTTCAAAAGCATCAATTCTTCAGCGCTCAGGCTTCTTCACAGTCCAACTCTCACATCCATACATGACCACTGGAAAAACCATAGCCTTGACTAGACGGACATTAGTCGGCAAAGTAATGTCTCTTCTTTCGAATATGCTATCAAGGTTGGTCATGACTTTTTTTCCAAGGAGTAAGCGTCTTTTAATTTCATGGCTGCATTCACCATCTGCAGTGATTTTGGAGCCCCCAAAAATAAAGTCTGACACTGTTTCCACTGTTTCCCCATCTATTTCCCATGAAGTGATGGGGCCAGATGCCATGATCTTCGTTTTCTGAATGTTGAGCTTTAAGCCAACTTTTGCACTCTGCTCTTTCACTTTCATCAAGAGGCTTTTTAGTTCCTCTTCACTTTCTGCCATAAGGGTGGTGTCATCTGCATACCTGAGGTTATTGATATTTCTCCCAGCAATCTTGATTCCAGCTTGTGTTTCTTCCAGTTCAGCATTTCTCATGATGTTCTCTGCATATAAGTTAAATAAGCAGGGTGACAATATACAGCCTTGATGTACTCCTTTTCCTATTTGGAACCAGTCTGTTGTTCCATGTCCAGTTCTAACTGTTGCTTCCTGACCTGCATACAGATTTCTCAAGAGGCAAGTCAGGTGGTCTGGTATTCCCATTTCTCTCAGAATTTTTCACAGTTTATTGTGATCCACATAGTCAAAGGCTTTGGCATAGTCAGTAAAGCAGAAATAGATGTTTTTCTGGAACTCTCTTGCTTTTTCTGTGATGCAGCCAATGTTGGCAATTTGATCTCTGGTTCCTCTGCCTTTTCTAAAACCAGCTTGAAGGTACAGTTAATCTTCAGTTCCAGGATGCACTTGTTCCCATTTTTTTTTTGAGGTCAATTCTCGGAATTGTGGCAGCTCAAGTCCTGAGTACAGTCTGGTCATCATGCAGTAAACTTCTCCACTTGGTGTTTTGGTATCTATAAGACAGTTCACAGGATGTGGTTTGCAATATTATCTATAGCCTTTGACAAAGAACTAAATGTCCTTGACTGTGCTTATTAACGACATTATTATTATTATTTAGTCTTCTTTGACTGTTTTCCTTTGTGTTCACATTTCTTACTTCTCTTATTAAACTTATTCTTTGACTAAAGTTTTCCATAGACAAAAGGCAGGTAGTGGGGCAAGGACCTATTCCATTTCATACTGACCTACCACACAATTTCAATAGTAAGTTTTATCCCTGACAAATTCAACTTTAAAAAGGGAAATAGAGTCTCTAAAACACAAAAAGTGAAGGCATCAGAAAGCAAGCTTCTAACTTAGACCTCAGCCAGTGTTGTGTACATAAAAAACATACTTGCAAATACCTACTTAATTGGGAAAATTACACTAAAGAAAATCTCAATCTAAAATGGCCAAGTTCCTCTTCCGGGGACGGCATCTAGAGGCATTCAGGATGGTGCAGCATTTGACATACCATCGTAGGCTATCCTATAATACAGCCTCTAACAAAACCAGGCTGTCCCAAACCCCTGGTAATAGAATTGTTTACCTTTATACCAAGAAGGTTGGGAAAGCACCAAAATCTGCATGTGGTGTGTGCCCAGGCCGACTTAGAGGGGTTCGTGCTGTGAGACCAAAAGTTCTCATGAGGTTGTCTAAAACAAAGAAACATGTCAGCTGAGCATATGGTGGTTCCATGTGTGCTAAATGTGTCCGTAACAGGATCAAGTGCGCTTTCCTTATTGAAGAGCAGAAGATCATTGTGAAAGTATTGAAAGCACAAGCACAGAGTCAGAAAGCTAAATAAAAAATGAACCAATTTTGAGAAATTAAAAAAAAAATAAAAAAAAAATTAAATGGCCAAGTTGTGGTTCCTTTGACATTCTTAAATTTATAGTTTTGCATGCACAGTTATAAAAAGCCATCAGTAAGATCAAACAGACTGAATGGAATATTTACTTTGATAGGTATCTACAAACTTCTCTTGAAACTATTAAAACCAAAAAGGCTGCAGGCACTCTGTTTCCAAATCTGTCTCTCCCTCTGCTCCTTCTTTTTTTTTCCCAATTTTAATTTTTTAATTGAAAGATAATTGCTTTACAGAATTCCTCCCACACATTTTATTGTATCTGAATTGCCTAGCTCAGACGTGATCTCTTTTTCTCTTTTACTATTTCAACTCTTGCTGCCCTCTTCCCTGTTAAAGGAGCATTAAAAATCATAATTGATTATAGCTCCTTTTAAGGAGAAATCTACTAGAGGAAGAGATGAATGGTCCTTAGTGTTTAGGTACACACCTTGGACTCAAGCAGAACTTAAAGCCTTGGCTAGGGAATTTCCCAATACAAGTCAGGATCCATTGGGATTTCCTAAGGAGTTTGAATTGACCATCCAAATCTATGAACCTGGGTTTTTGGGTCTATGTCAATTAATGAAGCTGTTTGTTTCTGAATGCAAAGCTAAGGAATGAATAAAGAAAGCAGGATGGAGACACCCCTTAATGAATTTTGAACCACAGGCTCACACTGAATACAAGGAATTACCTTGGAAATTTCGTGAACTTATTTCAGAGCTTTTTCCAATAAAAATGTAGACTGGACAGATTCAGCAGAACATGCAAAGATTGGATGAATCAATTCTGAACTATTATGAAAGGTTTGAAAAAAAATTTAAATAATATTCTGGCTTGAAACCTGAATCATTCTCTAACTACCAAAATGATCCTTTCCTTAGCTCTACGTTTTTAGAATGTTTAGAGGCAGATCTGGCTACTCTAGTCAAAAGACAATCTACTTTTCATTAGAGTTATAATAAATGCTAGTGTAGATGACTGACTTTTCACAATATTTAAAAAGAAAAAAGGGGGAAATGGCTGAGGAATAGGATAAGGAGACCACTTTCTCCCCTACAAATTCATGAAAAGATCATTTGAATGCTGAGCAACTTCCACAAAACCACTTCTGAACGCTGGCAGAAAACACCAGGCACCCAGAAAGGCAGCTCATTAGGAAAAAAATACAAAAGACAAAAAGAGAGTCAAAAGAGTTAGGGATGGAGATCCGTACTGGAAAGAGTTCTGAAGGAGGAGAAGTTTCCACATAGTAGGAAACCCTCTCTCAGGTGAGTCTGTGAGGGGTTTTGGAATCTCAGAGGGCAACATAACTGGGAGGAAAAAAAAAAAAGCCTCACGGAATATGGGCCTAACCACAACTGCCAGCAGAGAAGTAGCCCAGACACTAGTGTCCAACACCAGTAAGTGGGGGCTGGACAGGGAGGCATGGGTTGCATAAAAGGTGCTTAGGGTAAGGACCTGGCCTGAGTGCCCTGAGGACAATGTGAGGGAGCTAGCATGAGATAGTAACCCAAACCGTGAGATCACCAGAGAGAGAGAAAAAAAAAAGTAAAAAGAGAGAGAACTTTCCCTTGAAAGGCTCTAACACGAAGCCTGGCCTGGTCACAGAACAAAGGATTGAGCCAATACCAAAGGAGAGCTAGCTGGCAGCGTACAGGCCTCATCCCCACACCAGAGTCAGAGAGGCATGCATGCAACAGCCAGAGCCAGAAGGCAGGTGGCTGCACCAACTAGGCCCCAGAGACTGGCATCCTCCACCAAACTGTGAGCAGGCTGCCAGTTGCTAACCACATCTTCCTGGGATCCTGGACGGTTGACTTCTGAGAGGAGGGTCACAGGCTGAGATCACCTCCTCAGAGGAGACACACAGCACACCTGAGATAGTGCTCTCACAGCACATGGGGGAAACCAAGTGGCCGGGACAGGGAGGTGATTAAGATGCACAGCCCACCTGGGACAGTTCTCTCATCAGACACCTGGGCTCCTGAGTTGCTTGGACTTGGGAAGGGCACAAAACACACACCTAACAGAGTCTGTGCCCAAGCAGAGTATCTGAGAACTTGAGTAGCTTAGACCTGAGAAGTGCATGAAATGCAGGGCCTGCTTTGGATAGTGACCCTGCAGAGCAACATGGAACCTGAGCAGTGGAGACTCAGAAAGCACATGCCACGAACCCAGTGTGGTTAATACACTGCAAGCACACCCCACACATGCCAGCGATATTTCTTTGCAATGTGCCTTCCTCCCCACAACACAACTGAACGAGTGAGCCTAAATAAGTGACCACCTTCACCCCCTTGTGTCAGGGCAGAAATTAGACACTGAAGAGACTTGCAAACAGAGGAAGCCAAAATAAACAAAGAAGAGGGGAATGCTCTGGAAGTGACAGGTGCAACAGATTAAAACCCTGTAGTTTACACTGACTAAGCATTGGAGGGGGCCTATAGACCTTGAGAACAAGTACAAACTGGAACAAGGGACTATCTGAAACTCAACTGACCCCACACTGCCCTCAACAACGCCAGAGAAATTACCAGATATATTTTTACTATTATTACTTTTTAAAATTTTTTAATTTAAGTTCTTTATTATTCCTTTAATTTTAATTTTTATAGCCTTGCAAAAAAGGCCCTATTTTTAAATCAAATTTCATATATATATATATATATATATATATATATATATATATATATAAATTTTTTCCACTCATTTTGTTTTGTATTTTTAGTTTTTTTTTTTTTTTTTTGAGAGTCTAACCTTTACTCTAGATTTTTATTTTTATTTTTTTTGCTTTTGGTATTTGTTATCAATTTTGTACTTTTAAGAATCTAATCTTCAGTATCCATTTTCAATTAAGGGTGTGATTACTGGCTAATTGCTTTCTCCCCTTTTGACTGTTCCTTTTATCCCCTATGTCAATTCTATCTCTGCCCTCACCCTTCTCTTCTCTACTTAAATCTGTGAATCTATCTGGGTGTTCCAGGCTGTGGAGAACACTTAGAAAACTGATTACTGGCTAGATTTGTCTCTCCCCTTTTGACTCGCTCGCTTATCTTCCTGGTGACCTCCATCTCCTCTTTTCTTCTATTTCTAACTCTGTGAATCTCTCTGGATGTTCCAGACTTTGGAGGGCACTTAGGGAATTAATTACAGTCTAGATTGCTCTCTCCCCCTTTGACAACCTCTCTTCTCCTCCCGATCACCTCTATCTCCCTGCTCCCTATTCTCTTCTCCGTGTAACTTTGTAAGCCTCTCTGGGTGTCCCTCACTGAGGAGAATTTTTGCACCATTAACCTAGATGTTTTATCATCTGTGCTATATGGATGGAGAAGTCTTAAGGCTACTGAAAGAACAAGACTTAAAGTGGGAGGCAGGAGGTTTAATTCCAGAACTTGAGAGCATCAAAGAACTCCTGATTCCAGAGAATATTAATAGACAAGAGCTCACCCAAAAGCCTCCATACATACACTGAAACCAAGCTCCACCCAAAGGCCAACAAGTTCCAGAGCAAGACATACCATGTTAATTCTCCAGCAAAGCAGGAACACAGTCCTAAGAATTAAAATATAGGCAGCTGAAAGCCATGCCAAACTCATAGACACCCCAAAACTCACTACTGGACACTTCATTGCACTCCAGAAAGAAGAGATTCAACTCCACCCACCAGAATGCAGAAGCAAGCTCCCACAACCAGGATCCTTGACAAGCCACTAGTCCAACTCCACTCACAAGTAGCAGGCGCCACAATAAAGAGGAAACACAAACTTCCAGCATAGAGAAGGGCCACCCCAAACACAACAATCTAAACAAAGTGAAAAGGTAGAGAAATATTCAGCAGGTAAAGGATCATGATAAATGTCCACCAAACCAAACAAAAGAGGAGGAGATACTGAGTCTACCTGAAAAAGAATTCAGAATGATGATAGTAAAGATGATATAAAATCTTGAAAACAAAATGGAGTTACAGATAAATAGACCAAAGACAAAGACTCAGAAGATGCAAAAAATCTTTAACAAGAACATAGAAGAAATAAAGAAGAGTCAATCAATAATGAATAGTACAATAATTCATTCCCTCTGGAGGGAATGAATAGTAGAATAACTGAGGCAGAAGATAGGATATGTGAGGTGGAAGATACAATGGTGGAAATAAGTGAAGCCGAGAAGAACAAATAATTAAAAGTTAAGATAACCCGAGACCTCTGGGACAATGTTAAACACCCCAACATTCAAATCGTAGGAGTCTCATAAAAGGAAGACAAAAAGAAAGGGCATGAAAAAGTTCTTGAGGAGTTAATACTTGAAACTTCCCTAAGATGGGGAAAGAAATAATCACCTAAATCCAAGAAAGCCAGAGAGTCCCAAATAGCATAAACCCAAGGCAAAACACCACAAGACACATTTTAATCAAATTAACAATGATCAAAAACAAAGAGCAAATATTAAAAGCAGCAAGGGAAAGCAACAAATAACACACAAGGGGATTCCCATAAGGATAACAGCTGATCTTTCAATAGAAACTCTTCAGGCCAGGAGGGAATGGCAGGACATACTTAAAATGATGAAAGAGAAAAACTATAACCCAGATTTCTATACTCAGCAAGGATCTCATTCAAATATGAAGGAGAATTCAAAAGCTTTACAGACAAGCAAAAGCTGAGAATTCAGCACCACCAAATCAGTACTTTAACAAATGGTAAAGGATATTCTCTAGACAGGAAACAGAAAAAGTTTATAAATGTAAACCCAAAACAACAAAGTAAAGGGCAACAGAATCATACTTATCAATAACTACTTTAGTTGTAAATGGGTTAAATGTCCCAAACAAAAGACAAAGTCTGGCTGAATGGATACAAAAATAAGACCCCTATATATGCTATCTACAAGGGCTTCACCTCAAATTAAGGGAAACATACAGACTGAAAGTGAAAAGTTGGAAAAAGATATTTCATGAAAATGGGAACCAAAAGTAAACAGGAGTAGTAATACTCATATCAGAGAAAATAGACTTTGAAAGAAAGGCCATGAAAAGAGACAAAGAAGGACACTACATAATGATCCTTTGATCAACCTAAGAAGAATATATAACAATTAAAATATGTACGAAACCAATATAGGAGCAACTCAGTATATAAGGCAAATGCTAACAAGTATGAAAGGGGAAATTAACAGTAACACAATAACAGTGTAGGCTTTAATACCCCACTCATACCTATGGATAGATCAACCAAACAGACAATTACCAATGAAAAAGAAATTTTAAAGGATACAGTGGACCAGTTACACTTAATTGATGCCTATAGGACATTTCACCCCAAAATGATGAATTTCAACTTTTTCTCAAGTTCACATGGAACGTTCCCCAGGATTGATCACATCCTGGGCCATAAATCTAGCCTTGATAAATTCAAAAATATTGAAATAATTTCAAGCATCTTTTCTCACCAAATGTGGTAAGATTAGATGTCAACTACAAAAGCAGAGACATTAATTTGCCAATAAAGGTCCATCTAGTCAAGGCTATGATTTTTCCAGTGATCATGTATGGATGTGAGAGTTGGACTGTGAAGAAAGCTGAGCGCCAAAGAATTGATGCTTTTGAACTGTGGTGTTGGAGAAGACTCTTGAGAGTCCCTTGGACTGCAAGGAGATCCAACTAGTCCATTCTAAAGGAGATCAGTCCTGGGTGTTCTTTGGAAGGAATGATGCTAAAGCTGAAACTCCAGTACTTTGGCCACCTCATGCGAAGAGTTGACTGATTGGAAAAAGACTCTGATGCTGGGAGGGATTGGGGGCAGGAGGAGAAGGGGATGACAGAGGATGAGATGGCTGGATGGCATCACTGACTCGATGGACGTGAGTCTGAGTGAACTCTGGGAGTTGGTGATGGACAGGGAGGCCTGGCATGCTGCAATTCATGGGGTCACAAAGAGTCAGACACGACTGAACTACAGAACTGAACTGACTGACAGGAAATAAAAAAAAAAAACAAAACTATTAAAATACAGACATATGGAGTCTAAACAACATGCTTCTGAATAACCAACAAATCTCAGAATAAATCAAAAAGGAAATCAAAATATGCATAGAAACAAATGAAAATAAAAACACAACAAGCCAAAACCTGTGGGATTCAGCAAAAATAGTGCTAAGGGGAAGATTAATAGCAATGCAAGATTACCTCTAGAAACAAGAGAAAAATCAAATAAATAACCTATCTTTACACCTGAAGCAATTAGAAAAAGAAGAAATGAAGAACCCCAGGGTGAGTAGAAGTAAAGAAATCATAAATATTAGGGCAGGAATAAATGAAAAAGAAACAAAAGAGACTACAACAAAAATAAACAAAACTAAAATCTGGTTCTATTAGAAGATAAATAGACAAACCACTAACCAGGCTCATCAAGAAAAAAAGAGAGAAGAATAAAATCAACAAAATTAGAAATGAAAATGGAGAAATCACAACAGACAACAAAGAAATACAAAGGATCATAAGAGACTACTATCACCAACTATATGAGAATAAAATGGACAACTTGGAAGAAATGAATGAATTCTTAGGAAAGTATAACCTTCCAAAACTGAACCAGGAAGAATAAGCAAATCTTAAAAGACCCATCAAAAGCATGGAGATTGAAACTGTAATAAAAAATCATCCAACAAACAAAAGCCCAGGACCAGATGGCTTCACAGCGGAATTCTACCAAGAATTTAGAGAAGAGCTAACACCTATCTTATTCAAAGTCTTCCAGAAAATTGCAGAGGAAGGTAAACTGCCAAATTCATTCTATGAGGCCACCATCATCCTAATACCAAAACCAGACAAATATGCCACAAAAAATAGAAAGCTACAGGCCAATATCACTGATGATCATGAATACAAAAATCCTCAACAAAATAATAGCAAACAGAATCCAACAACATATTAAAAAGATCATACACCATGACCAAGTGGGCTTTATCCCAGGGATGCAAGAATTATTCCATATTTGCAAATAAATCAATGGGATACACTATATTAACTAATTGAAAGATAAAATTCATATGATTATCTCAATAGATGTTGAGAAAGCCTTTGACAAAATTCAACAAGGATTTATAATAAAAACCCTCCAGAAAGCAGCCATAGAAGGAACATACCTCAACATAATAAAAGCCATATACAAAAAACCACAGCAAACTTTATCCTCAATAGTGAAAAACTGAAAGCATTTCCTCTAAATTCAGGAACAAGCAAAGGGTGGCCTCTCTCACCAATATAGTCAAAATAGTTCTGGAAGTTTTAGCCACAGCAATCAGAGAAGAAAAAATAAAATTAATACAAAATGGAAAAGAAGAAGTAAAATTCTCACTGTTTGCAGATGACATGATCCTTGACATAGAAAACCTTAAAGACAGCACCTGAAAATTACTAGAGCTAATCAATAAATATAGTAATGTTGCAATTTATAAAATTAATACATGGAAATCCCTTGCATTCTTATACACTAACAATGGGAAAACAGAAAGAGAAATTAAAGAAATAATCCCATTCACCATTGCAATGAAAAGAATGAAATAGTTAGGAATAAATCTACCTAAAGAAACAAAACACCTACATATAGAAAACTATAAAACACTGATGAAAGAGATCAAAGATGACACAAATAGATGGAAAAACATACCATGTTCATGGAGCACAAGAATCAATATAGTGAAAATGTGTATACTACCCAAAGAAATCTACAGGTTCAATGCAATCCCTATTAAGCTACCAACAGTATCTTTCACAGAACTAAAACAAATAATTTCACATTTGTATGTAAATACAAAAGACCTTGACTAGCCAAATCAATCTTTATGAAGAAGAATGGGACTGGAGAAATCAACCTGCCTGACTTCATACTTTATGACAAAGCTACAGCCATCAAGACATTATAGTACTTGCACAAAGACAGAAATATAGAACAATGGAACAAAATAGAAAGCCCAGAGATAAGTGCACACACTGATGGACACCTTATCTTTGACAAAAGAAGAAAAAAAAAATACAATGAAAGAAAGAAAATCTCTTTAACAAGTGGTGCTGGGAAAACTGGTCAACCACACGTAAAGAATGAAACTAGATAACTTTCTAACACCATACATAAAAATAAACTCAAAATGCATTAAAAATCTAAATATAAGCCCAGAAATTTTAAAACTTCTAGGGGAAAGCATAGGCAAAATATTTTCTGACATAAATCACAGCAAGATCCTCTATGACCCACCTCCAAGAATAATGGAAATAAAAGCAAAATTATGCAAATAGGACATAATTAAGATTAAAAGCTTTTCACAATTAAGGAAACTATAAGCAAGGTGAAAAGACAGCTTTCAAAATGGGTGATAATAATAGCAATAGAAGCGACTGTCAAAGAATTAATATCAAAAATATACAAGCAGCTCATGCAGCTCAATACAAGAAAAAAAAAATCAAAAAATGAGCCAAAGAACTAAACAGACATTTCTCCAAAGAAGACATACAGATGGCTAACAAACACATGAAAAGATGCTCAGCATCACTCATTATCATAGAAGTGCAAATCAAAACCACAATGAGGTACCATCTCACCCTGGTCAGAATGGCTGCTATCAAAAAGTCTACAAATAATAAATGCTTGAGAACGTGCAGAGAAAGGGGGACCTTCTTACACTGTTGATGGCAATACAAACTGGTACAGCCACAATGGAGAACAGTGTGGAGATTCCTTAAAAACTGGAAATAGAACTGCCGTGCAACCCACCAATCCCACTGCTGGGCATTCACACCTAGGAAACAAGAATTAAAAGAGACTCATGTACCCTAATGTTCATCGCAGCACTGTTTACAATAGCTGGGACATGGAAGCAACCTAGATGTCCATCGGCAAATGAATGGATAAGAAAGTTGTGGTACATATACAGAATGGAATATTACTCAGCTATTAAATGCACGTGTTTGAATCAGTTCTAATGAGGTGTATGAAACTGGAGCCTATGATACAGAGTGAAGTCAGAAAAACACCAATACAATATATTAATGCATATATATGGAATTTAGAAATATGGTAACAATGACCCTATATGTGAGACATCAAAAGAGACACAGAGATAAAAGCAGACTTTTGAACTCTGTGGGAGAAGGCAAGGGTGGGATGATTTGAGAGAGTAGCATTGAAAATAGATGACCAGTCCGAGTTCGATACATAGAAAAGGGCACTCTAATCCGGTTCACTAGGACAATCCATAGAGATGGGATAGGGAGGGAGGTGGGATGGGCATTCAGGATGGGGTACACATGTACATCCGTGGCTGATTCATGTCAATGTATGGCAAAACCCACCACAATATTGTAAAGTAATTAGCCTCCAACTGAAATTAACTAATTAAATAAAAAAGAAGAAAAGGGGGGTGTGTATGACAATAATGAACTTTCAACTGTGCTAATTAAGTGCACAATGCAAACTGAAGTCTAACTGTTGTTCAGTGGCTCAGTTGTATCCTACTCTTTGCAGACCCACATCAGTCTTCCCTGTCCTTCACCATCTCCCAGAGCCTGGTGAAACTCATGTCCACTGAGTCAATGATGCCATCCAAAAATCTCATTGTTTGTTGTCCCCTTCTCCTGCCTTCAATCTTTCCCAGCATCAGGGTCTTTTCTAATGAGTCAGCTCTTCCCATCAGGTGGTCAAAGTATTGTAATTGCAGCTTCAGCATTCGTCCTTCCAACGAATATTCAAGATCATTTCCCTTTAGAATTGACTGGTTTGATCTCCTGCTGTCCAAATGACTCTCAAAATTCTTCTCCAAAACCACAGTTCAAAAGCATCATTTTTTCAGTGCTCAGTCTTCTTTATGATTCAACTCTTTCATCCATACATGACTACTGGAAAAAACCATAGCTTAACTATACAGACCTTTGTTGGCAAATTGATATCTCTGCTTTTTAATACACAGTCTAGTTTTGTCATAGCTTTTCTTCAAAGGAGAAAGCAAGAAATCTTTTAATATCATGGCTGTGGTCACCATCTGCAGTGATTTTGGAACTCAAGAAAATAAAGTCTGTCACAGTTTCCATTGTTTCCCAATCTATTTGCCATGAAGTGTTGAGAGTGGATGCCATGATCTTAGTGTTGCTGTTTTTAATGTGGAGTTTTAAGTGAGCTTTTTCACTCACTTCTATCACCTTCACCAAGAGGCTTTTTAGTTCCTCTTAGCTTTCTGCCATAAGGGTGGTGTCATCTGCCTATCTGAGGTTATTGATATTTCTCCCACAGACCTTAATTCCTGCTTGTGTTCCCTCCAGCCTGGCATTTCCATGATGTACTCTGCATATATAAGTTAAATAAGCAGGGTGACTGTATACAGACTTGACTTACTCCTTTCCCAATTTAGAAAGTGAAAGTTGATTAGTAGTGTCTGACTCTTTGTGACCCCTTGAAATTATCCATGCCAGAATATTGGCATGGGTAGATGTTCCCTTCTCCTGGGGATCTTCCCAACCCAAGGATCGAAACCAGATCGCCCACATTGGAACCAGTTTGTTGTTCTATGTCCAGTCCTAACAATTACTTCTTGACCTGCATACAGGTTTCTCAGGAGGTAGGTAAGGTGGTCTAGAATTCCCATTCCTTGAAGAAATTTCCACAGTTTGTTGTGATCCACACAGTCAAAGGCTTTAGTGTAGTCAATGAAACAGAAGTAGTTGTTTTTCTGGAAATCTCTTGCTTTTACTATGATCCAACGTATGTTGGCAATTTGAAGGTTAACTGACCTCTGTTTAATTCCTAAACATTAAAGAAAGCTAGCTTGAAAAAATAATATGTATATTTCTTCAAAATTCTGACACTGAGGGAATAAATCCTAAGTTAACAAAGAATCTACCTGCAATGCAGGAGACCCCGGTGCATTTCCTGGGTCAGGAAAATCTGCTGGAGAAGGGATAGGCTACCAACTCCAGTATTCTTGGGCTTCCTCTGTGGCTCAGCTGATAAAGGATATGCCTGCAATGCAGGAGAATGGGTTGAATCCTTGGGTTTGGAAGAGTCCCTGGAGAAGGGAAAGACTACCCGTTACATTATTCTGGGCTGGGGAATTCCATAGTTCATGGGATCACAAAGAGTCAGACATGACTGAGCAACTTTAATTTTCAAGGGAACCTAATTTTCTCTCACTGTGCCTTCAGACCAGAGTGCTCAAGATCAATTATCTTATCTAGACTATCTCTAATTTATGAAACTAAGAAAAAAAATAGTGGATGAAGGCTTTTAACAGTTTTTCTTATTCCAACTGCCATTTAAAACTAATTGGTTTTATATTGTGATATCTGATTCATTAATAAATTTAGAAAATGAAGCTATAAGTTCTCTCATTGTGTCTATGTGTTTATGTATGCATAATTTCTATTTTTACCTTTCAATGATACTATCAGAAATTAATTTGCAAATGAAATCTACTTAATCAGATTAAAGGAAATTAACAACTTATATTATCAAAAATATAGAAGGTAACTGGCTAGAATTAATTTCAGGTTCATGTGAACTGGGAAATATTTAAAAATTAATACCTGGCATTAATGTTTGAAATTGTTGATCTAATTAATATAGGCATCTTAAGAGTCATCAACAGTAAGTATAATATTTGTATTGCACTTAGATTTAATATAAGTTAAATGAAATTATTCTACAGCAAATTTGTCAACAAGGAAAGTAACTTGATGTGAAGAAACATTTAAGGAAAGAAAATGTAAATATAACTTATAAATAAAATCTATTAAGTATAATTATGGGGGTGGTCCTAACATGGCAGAGGAATAGGATGGAGAGATCACTTTATCCCCCACAAATTCATCAAAAGATCATTTGAATGCTGAGCAACTTTCAGAGAACAACTTCTGAACACTGGCAGAGGACAGCAGGCACCCAGAAAGGTAGCCCATTCTCTTCAAAAGGAGGTAGAACAAAATATAAAAGAGAAAAAGTGAGACAAAAGAGTAAGGAGGGAGAACTGTCCTGGGGAGGGAGTTGTGAAGGAGTATAAGTTTCCAAATAGCAGGAAACCCTCTTACCGGTGGGTCTGTGGGGAATTTTAGAATCTCAGAGGGCAGCATAACTGAGAAAAAAAAAAAAGCAGAATATGCACCTAACTGCAACTCCCAGTGGGGAAGTAGCCCAGATGCTTGCATCTGCCACCAGTGAGTGGGGACTGCACAGGGAGGCACGGGTTGCATGCTTAGGGTAAGGACCAGGCCTCAATGCCACGAGGACAATATGAGTGAGCTAACATGGGATAGCAACCCAAACTGTGGGATAGCCAGAGAGGGGAAAAAGAGAGAGAGAGAGAACTTTCCCCTGAAATGCTATAACCTAAGGTGCAGCCTGGCCTGCTCATAGAACAAAGGATTGAGAGAAAACCAAAGGAGAGTTAGCCGGCTGTGGACTTGCCCCTCCACCCACAGAAGGCAGAGAGGCAGGCATGCGACAGCAAAGGCCAGAAGGCAAAGTGCAATCTCAGCCCCAGAGATGGCATCCTCCACCAAACTGCGAGCAGGATCCCATTTGATAACCATGTCTTCCTGGGAACCTGGACGGTTGATATCTGACAGGAGGGTCACAGCCTAATATCAGCTCCCAGTGGAGACACATGACACACTTGAGAGGGTGTTCTTGTGGCACACCTGGGAAACCAAGCATCCAGGATTGGGGAGGTGATTAAGACACACGGCTCACCTGGGACAGTGTGCTTGATAAGCGCCTGGTCGCCTGAGCTGCTCAGACCTGGGAAGGGCACAAAATGCACACCTGACCGAGTCTGTGCCTTTATGGAGTATGCAAGAAGCTGAACCTGAGCAGCTTAGACCTGAGAAGTGCACGGAAGTCAGGGTCCACTTTGGACAGTGCACTGCAGAGTACCCTGGAGAGTGAGCAGTGTAGACGGGAAATCACATGCAACCTTGAGCTGGGTCAAACCCAGTGCAGTACATACACTGCGAGCAATCCCCACACATGCCAGTGATATTTGTTTGCAGTGTTCCTCCTTCCCCACGACACAACTGAACAAGTGAGGCTAAATAAGTGACCACCTTTGTCCCCTTGTGTCAGGGCAGAAATTAGACACTGAAGAGACTTGCAAACAGAAGAAGCCAAAATAAACAAAGAAGTGGGAACCACTCTGGAAGAGACAGGTGCAACAGATTAAAACCCTGTAGTTAGCATTGACTAAGCTTTGGAAGGGACCTATAGACCTGGGGAAGAAGTATAAGCTGGAACAAAGAACTAACTGAAACTGAACTGACCCCACACTGCCCTAAACAGATCCAGAGAAATTAATAGATATATTTTTACTATTAGTATTTTAAAATATTTCTTAATTATTTATTTTGAGTTCTTTATTATTCCTTTAATTTTCATTTTTATAACCTACTATTACCTTGCAAAAAGAGAGTTCCTATTTTTAAAGCAAATTATATATATATATATATATATATATATATATATATATATATATACACACACATTATACTTTCTGTGATTGATTTTGTTTTGTATTTTTAATATTGTATTGTTGAAAGTCTAACCTCTACTCTAGATTTTTAATCTTTGCTTTTTGGTATTTGTTCTCAATTTTTTACTTTTAAGAATCTAATCTTTGGTACCCATTTTTACTTAGGGATGTGATTACTGGTTTGATTTCTTCTTACCTTTTGACTCTTCCTTTGCTCCACCAGGTCACCTCTATCTCCTCCATAACCCTTCTCTTCTCTACTTAACTCTGTGAATCTCTCTGGATGTTCCAAGCTGTGGAGAACATGTAGGGAACTGATTACTGGATAGATTGGTCTCTCCCCTTTTGACACCCCCTCTTCTCCTCCTGGTCACCTCTATCTCCCTTCTTCCTCTTCTCTTCTTCATGTAACTCTGTGAACCTTTCTGGGTGTCCCTCACTGTGGAGAATCTTTTCACCATTAACCTAGACTTTTTTTTTTAATTTTTATTTTCACTTTATTTTACTTTACAATACTATATTGGTTTTGCCATACATTGACATGAATCTGCCACGGGTGTACATGAGTTCCCAATCCTGAACCCCCCTCCCACCTCCCACCCCATATCATCTCTCTGGATCATCCCTGTGCACCAGCTCCAAGCATCCTGTATCCTGTATCAAACATAGACTGGTGATTTGTTTCTTACGTGATAGTATATATGTTTCAGTGCCATTCTCCCAAATCATCAGTACTGTGTGGATGGAGAAATCTTGAGGCTACTGTAAGAATAAGACTGAAAGCCAGAGGCAGGAGGCTTAAATCCAAAACTTAAGAACACCAGAAAACTCCTGATTCCAGGGAACATTAATTGACAAGAGCTCATCCAAAGGAATACAAATCTACACTGAAACAAAGTTCCAACAGAGAGCCAACAAGTTCCATAGCAAGACATACCATGCTAACTCTCCAGCATTGCAGGAACATAGCCCTGAGAATTAAAATATAGGCTTCCTGAAGTCACAGCAAACCCATAGACACCCCAAAACTCACTACTGGACACTTCATTGCAGTTCAGAGAGAAAAGGTCCAGCTCCACCCACCAGAACACAGACACAAGTTTCCCTAACTAGGAAATCTTGACAGTCACTAGTCCAAAGCCCACCCAAAGGGAGGAACCGCCACAATAAAGAGTAATCACAAACTGCAAGAATACAGAAAGGCGACCCCAAACACAGCAATGAAAAGGCAGATAAATATTCAGCAGGTAAAGGAATATGATAAATGCCCACCAAACCAAACCAAAGAGGAGCAGATAGGGAGTCTAGCTGAAAATAATTCAGAATAATGATAGAAAAGATGATCTAAAATCTTGAAAACAAAGTGGACTAACAGATAAATAGACCAGAGACAGGGATTGAGAAGATGCAATAAATTTTTAAGAAGGACCTAGAAGAAGTAAAAAACAGTCAATTAATAATGAATAATGCAATAATTGAGATCAAAAGCCCTGGAGGTAACCAAGAGTAGAATAAATGAGGCAGAAGATAGGATAAATGAGGCAAAAGATAGAATGGTGGAAGTAAATGAAGCAGAGAGGAAAAAAGAAAAAAGAATTAAAAGAAATGAGGACAACCTCAGAGACCACTAGGACAATGTTAAATGCTCCAACATACGAATCATAGGAGTCCCAGAAGAAGAAGACGAAAAGAAAGGGTATGGGAAAACATTTGAGGAGATGATAGTTCAAAACTTCCCTAAAAGGGAGAAGGAAATAGCTACCCAAGTCCAAAAAACCCATAGAGTCCCAAATAAGACAAACCTAAGGCAAAACACCACAAGACACATATTAATCAAATTAACAAAGATCAAACACAAAGAGCAAATATTAAAAGCAGCAAGGGAAAAGCAACAAATAACACACAAGGGGATTCCCATAAGAATAATGGCTGATCTTTCAATAGAAACTCTTCAGGCCAGAAGTGAATGGCAGGATATACCTAAAGTGATGAAAGAGAAAAACCCACAACCCAGATTACTATACTCAGCAAGAATCTCATTCAAATATGAAGGACAAATCAAAAGTTTTACAGACAAGCAAAAGCTGAGAATTCAGTGCCACCAAAGCAGCTCTTCAACAAGTGCTCAAGTATCTTCTCTAGAAAGGAAACAGAAAAGATTTATAAACTTGAACCCAAAACAACAAAGTAAATAGCAAAAGATCATACTTATCAATAATTACCTTAAATGCAAATGGGATGAATGCCCCAACCAAAAGATAAAGACTGGCTGAATGGATATGAAAACAAGATCCCTATATATTCTATATACAAAAGAACCACCTCAAATCAAGGGACACGTACAGACTGAAAGTGAAGGGCTGGAAAAAGATATTTCATGGAAATGGAGAACAAAACAAAGAAAGAGTAGCAATATGCATATCAGATAAAGTAAACTTTGAAATAGCTGTGAAAAGAGAAAAAGCAGGACACTACATAATGATTAAAGGATTAATTCAAGAAGAAGATATAACAATTTTAAATATATATGAACCCAAATAGGAGCACCACAATATGTGTGGCAAATGCTAACAAGTATGAAAGGGAAATTAACAGTAACACAATAATAGTGGGAGACTTAATACCACACTCACACCTATGGATAGATCAAACAAACAGAAAATTAGCTAGGAAACAAAAAATTCAAATAATGCAGTGGACCAGTTAGACTGAATAGATATCTATTGGACATTTCACCCCAAAATGACAAATTTCACCATTTTCTCAAGTGCACACAGAAAATTCTCCAGGATAGAGTACATCTTGGACCATGAATCTAGGCTTGGTAAATTTAAAAAAAAAAAAAGAAAGAAAGAAAGAAATCATCTCAAGCATCATTTCTAATCACAATGTGATAAGATGGGATGTCCACTACAGGGAAAAAAATATTATAAATACAAACATATGGAGGCTAAACAACATGCTTCTGAATAACCAAAAAATCACAGAAATGAATCAAAAAGGAAATCAAAATATGCATAGAAACAAATGAAAATAAAAACATGACAAGCCAAAACCTATGGGATTCAGTACAAGCATTGCTAAGGGGATGGTTCAGAGCAATACAAGCTTATCTCAAGAAACAAGAGAAAAATCAAATAAATAACCTAACTTTACACCTAAAGCACTAGAAAAAAGAAGAAATGAAGAGCCCCAGGGTTAGTAGAAGGAAAGAGATCATAAAAATTAACACAGAAATAAATGAAAAAAAAAAAAGAAACAAAAGAGACTACAACAAAAGTAAACAAAACTAAAAGCTTGTTTTTTTAGAAGAAAAATAAAATAGACAAAAGTTTAGCCAATTCATCAAGAAAACTAGAGGGAAGAATCAAATCAACAAAATTAGAAATGAAAATGGAGAAATTGCAACAGACAACACAGAAATACAAAGGATCATAAGAGACTATCAGCAACTATATACAATAAAATGTTCAACTTGGAAGAAATGAACGACTTCTTAGAAAAGCATAACCTTCCAAAACTGAACCAGAAAGAAATAGACCCATCACAAGCATGGAAATTGAAACTGTAATCAAAAATTTTCCAACGAACAAAAGCCCAGGACCATTTGGCTTCACAGGTGAATTCTACCAAAAATTTGGAGAAGAGATAACACCTATATTACTCAAACTCTTCCAGAAAATTGCAGAGGACTTTTAACTGCCAAACTCATTCTATGAGGCCACCATACTTTAATACCAAAACAAGACAAAAATGACATAAAGAAAGAAAACTACAGACCGATATCATTGATGACCACTGATGTAAAAGTCCTCAACAAAATACTAACAAACAGAATCTGACAACATATTAAAAAGATCATACACCATGACCTAGTGGGCCTTAACCCAAGGGTTCAAGGATACTTCGATAATTGCAAATCAGACAATGGGATACACCACATTAAACAATTGAAAGATAAAAACCACAGGATTTTCTCAATAAATGCAGAAAAGCCTTTGACAAAATTCAACATCCATTTATGATAAAAACCCTCTAGATAGCAGCTATAGAAGGAACATACCTCAACATAATAAAAGCCATATATGGTAAGCCCATAGCAAACATTATCCTCAATGGTGAAAAAATTGAAAGCATTTCCCCTAAAGTCGGGATCAAGACAAGAGTGCTCACTCTCACCAATACTATTCAACACAGTTTTGGAAGTTTTAGGCAAATCAATCAGAACAGAAAAAAAAAAAAAAATAATAAAAGGAATCCAGATTGGAAAAGAAGAAGTAAAACTCTCACTGTTTGCAGATGACATGATCTTCTACACAGAAAATGCAAAACACCACCAGAAAATTACTAGAGCTAAGCAATGAATATAGTAAAGTAGCAGGATAGAAAATAAACACACAGAAATCCCTTGCATTCCTATACACTAACACTGAGAAAACAGAGAGAGTAATTAAGGAACAATTCCATTCACCATTGCACTGAAAATAATAAAATAGTTAGGAATAAATCTACCTAAAAAAACAAGAGGCTGATACATAGAAAACTATGAAACTATAAAATGAAAGAAATCAAAGATGACACAAATAGATGAAGAAATATAACATATTCATGGGGTAGAAGACTCAATATAGTGAAAATGAGTATACTAGCCAAAGCAATCTGTATTTCAATGTAATCCCTATCAAGCTACCAATGGTATTTTTCAGAGAAATAGAACTAGAAACTTCACAATTTGTGTGGAAATACAAAAAAAAAAAAAAAAAAAAAAAAAAAACCTTGAATAGACAAACAATTCTTGAGAAGAATGAAACTGGAGGAATCAACATGCCTGACTTCAGACAATACTACAAAGCTACAGTCATCAAGACAGTATGGTACTGGCACAAAGACAGAAATATAGATCAATGGAACAAAATAGTGAGCCCAGAGATAAATCAACACCTATGGACAACATCTACTTCTGCTTTATTGACTATGCCAAAGCCTTTGACTGTGTGGATCACAATAAACTGTGGACAAATCTGAAAGAGATGGAAATACCAGACCACCTGACCTGCCTCTTGAGAAACCTACAGGCAGGTCAGGAAGCAACAGTTAGAACTGGACATGGAACAACAGACTGGTTCCAAATAGGAAAACGGGTAACTCAAGGCTGTATATTGTCACCCTGCTTATTTAACTTATATGCAGAGTACATCATGAGAACTGCTGGGCTGGAAGAAGCACAAGCTGGAATCAAGATTGCCAGGAGAAATATCAATAATCTCAGATATGCAGATGAAACCACACTTACGGCAGAAAGTGAAGAGGAACTAAAAAGCCTCTTGATGAAAGTGAAAGAGGAGAGTGAAAAAGTTGACTTAAAACTCAACATTCAGAAAACTAAGATCATGGCATCTGATCCCATCACTTCATGGGAAATAGATGGGAAAACAGTGGAAATAGTGCCAGACTTTAATTTTGGGGTGCTCCAAAATCACTGCAGGTGGTGATTGTAGCCATGAAATTAAAAGATGCTTACTCCTTGGAAGAAAAGTTATGAGCAACCTAAATAGCATATTCAAAAGCAGAGACATTTGCCAACAAAGGTCCATCTAGTCAAGGCTATTGTTTTTCCAGTAGTCATGTATGGATGTGAGAGTTGGACTGTGAAGAAACCTGAACACTGAAGAATTGATGCTTTTGAACTGTGTTGTTAGAGAAGACTCTTAAGAGTCCCTTGGACTGCAAAGAGATCCAAGCAGTCCATTCTGAAGGAGATCAGCCCCGGGATTTCTTCGGAGGGAATGATGCTGAAGCTTTTCCACAATGAAAGAACCTATTAGCAAGGTGAAAAGACAGCCTTCAGAATGGGAGAAAATAATAGGAAATGAAGCAGCAGGCAAAGAATTAATCTCAGAAATATACAAGCAGCTTGTGCAGCTCAATTCTAGAAAAATAAATTACTCAATCAAAAATGGGCCAAAGAACTTAACAGAAATTTCTGCAAAGAAGATTTACAGATGTGTAACTAACACAAGAAAAGATGCTCAACATCATTCATTATCAGAAAAATGCAAATCAAAAACAAAATTAGGTACCATCTCACCCTGGTCAGAATCAGTTCAGTTCAATCGCTCAGTCATGTCCAACACTTTGCAACCCCATGAACCGCAGCATACCAGGCCTCCCTGCCCATTACCAACTCCCAAAGTCCACCCAAACCCACGTGCATTGAGTCGGTGATGCCATCCAACCATTTTATCCTCTGTCGTCCCCTTCTCCTCCTGCCCTCGATCTTTCCCAGCATCAGAGTTTTTTCAAATGAGTCAGCTCTTCGCATGAGGTGGCCCAAGTATTGGAGTTCCAGCTTCAACATTAGTCCTTCCAATGAACACCCAGGACTGTTAGCATGGACTGGTTGGATCTCTTTGCAGTCCAAAGGACTCACAAGAGTCTTCTCCAACACCACAGTTCAAAAGCATCAATTTTGATGCTCAGCTTTCTTTATAGTCCAACTTTCACATCCATACATGACCACTGGAAAAACCATAGCCTTGACTAGATGGACCTTTGTTGACAAAGTAATGTCTCTGCTTTTTAATATGCTGTCTAGGTTGGTCATAACTTTCCTTCCAAGGAGTAAGCATCTCTTAATTTCAAGGCTGCAATCACCATCTGCAGTGATTCTGGAGTCCAAAAAAAATAACACTGTTTCCATTGTTTCCCCATCAATTTCCCATGAAGTGATGGGACAGGATGTCATGATCTTAGTTTTCTGAATGTTGAGCTTTAAGTCAACTTTTTCACTCTCCTCTTTCACTTTCATCAAGAGGCTTTTTAGTTCCTCTTCACTTTCTGCCATAAGGGTGGTGTCATCTGCATATCTGAGGTTATTGATCTTTCTCCTAGCAATCTTGATTCCAGCTTGTACTTCCTCAAGCCCAGCATTTCTCATGATATACTCTACATATAATTAAATTAGTAGGTGATTGTATACAGCCTTGACATACTCCTTTTCCTATCTGGAACCAGTCTGTTGTTCCATGTCCAGTTCTAACTGTTGTTTCTTGACCTGCAGATAGGTTTCTCAAGAGGCAGATCAGGTGGTCTGGTATTCCCGTCTGTTTCAGAATGTTCCACAGTTTATTGTGATCCACAGAGTCAAAGGCTTTGGCATAGTCAGTAAAACAGAAATAGATGTTTTTCTGGAACACTCCCACTTTTTCATGATCCAGTGGATGCTGGCAATTTGGTCTCTGGTTCCTTTGGCTTTTCTAAAACCAGCTTGAACATCTATCTGGAAGTTCATGGTTCATGTATTGCTGAAGGCTGGCTTGAAGAATTTTAAGCACCACTTTACTAGTGTTGGAGATGAGTGCAAATTTGCAGTAGTTTGAGCATTCTTTGGCATTGCCTTTCTTTGGGACTGGAATGAAAACTGACCTTTTTCAGTACTCTGGCCACTGCTGAATTTTCCAAATTTGCTGGTAAATTGAGTACAGCACTTTCACAGCATCATCTTTCAGGATTTGAAATAGCTCAAATGGTCAGAATGGCTGCTATCAAAGTCTACAAACAATAAATGCTGGAGATGGTGTGGAGAAATGGGAACCTTCTTACATTGTTGGTGAGAATGCAAACTAGTACAGCCACTAGGGAGAACAGTGTGGAGATTCCTTAAAACGTGGAAATAGAACTGCCATGTGACCCAGCAATCCCATTGCTAGGCATACACCCTGAGGAAACCAGAATTAAAATAGACACATGTACCCCAATGTTCATCGTAGCACTGTTTACAATAGCTAGGACATGGAAGCAACCTATCTGTCCATCAGCAGACAAATGGATAAGAAAGTTTTGGTACATATACACAATGCTGCTGCTGCTGCTAAGTCGCTTCAGTTGTCTCTGACTCTGTGTGACACCATAGAAGGCAGCCCACCAGGCTCCCCCGTCCCTGGGATTATCCAGGCAAGAACACTGGAGTGTGTTGCCATTTCCTTCTCCAATGCATGAAAGTGAAAAGTGAATGTGAAGTCGCTCAGTCGTGTCCAACTCTGTGTGACCCCATAGATGGCATCTCACCAGGCTCCTCCGTCCATGGGATTTTCCAGGCAAGAGTACTGGAGTGGGGTGCCATTGCCTTCTCCAATTAAAAGAATGCATTTGCATCAGTTCTAATGAGGTGAATGAAACTGGAGCCTATTATACAGAGTGAAGTAAGTCAGAAAGAAAAACACCAACAGTATATTGATGCATATATGTCGAATTTAGAAAGATGGTAACAAAGACCTTATACGTGAGGCATTAAAAGAGATAGAGATATAAAGAACATACTTTTGGACCCTGTTGGAGAAGCTGAGTGTGGGATGTTTTGAGATAATAGCATTGAAACATGTATATTACCGTATGTGAAATAGATCGCCAGTCTAGATTCGGTGCATGAGACAGGGTGCTCAGGGCTGGTGCATTGGGATGACCCTGAGGGATGGGTTGGGGAGGGAGGTGGGAGGGGGTTTCAGGATGGTGGACCCATGTACACCCATGGCTGATTCATGTAAATGTATGGCCAAAAAAAAAAAGAAAGAAAACATTACAATATTGTAAAGTGTTTTGCCTCCAGTTTAAATAAACAAGTCAATTTTTTAAAGAATATTTATACTTTAGCAAAGCCTATCTAAAATAGCCTCTCAAGGTTTTGGTAACTTGAATTTCTAGAGTTATTTTAAATTAAGTGATGGAAGTTTATTGGTCATTCTGAAATAGAATAATAAATCTAAACATGAATTACTAAACACTGGCTTCCTCTTGCAGAAAAACCAAAGACATTTTGGACTATTAATAAATACGATTGGTGACACACTAAAATATTTTCTATAAAAAAGCACCTTTTTAAAGAAATTATTGTTAGGATTTATGTTCACCAATCTACATATTGTTGATTTAAAGGATAGTTCATGGTTACTTAAGAAAAGGAGGATGTATGTTGTCAATAAAGTAGGTATGAGAAATGGAATTGCATTTTATCAAGGAAAAAAGAAATAGCTTTGACTTACAAATGGCTGTTTCTGAATAGAAAAAAATAAAGTGATGCTATAGAAATAGAAAGCGGTGAACATTTTCTGGAAACTGGACCCCGAGAAGAGAGTTGTTTTTTTTGTTTTTTGTTTTTTTTTAAATTTTATGACATTAATAGAAGGCTTATTTCATTACAGTATTGTAGTGGGCTTTGTCATACATCAACATGGATCAGCCATGAGTGTACATGTGTCCCCCCCCCCATCCTGAACCCTCCTCTCATCCCACCTCCCTCCCCACCCCCATCCCTCTGGTTTTTCACAAATGACCAGCTTTGAGTGTTCTGCTTCATGCATGGGACTTGCACTGGTCATCTCTTTTACATATGGTAATATACATGCTTCAATGCTATCCTCTCAAATCGTTCTACCCTCTCCTTCTCTGACATGGTCCAAATGTCTGTTCTTGACATCTGTGTCTCTTTTGTTGTCTTGCACAGAGTCATCATTACCATTTTTCTACATTCCATATATGTGCATTAATATACTGTATTGATGTTTCTCTTTCTGACTTACTTCACTCTCTATAATAGGCTCCAGTTTCATCCACCTCGTTAGAGCTGAGTCAAATGTGTTCCTTTTTATAGCTGAGTAATATTCCATTGTGTATATGTACCACAACTTAGATAGAGGTGACCTGGAAGAGAAAAAGGAGAATCAAAAGGGGAGAGAGCAATGAAACCAGTAATCAAATCCCCAAGTGAAAATAGATACTCAAGATTAGATCATCAAGGTACAAAATTGGTAACAAGTATCAAAAAGCAAAGATTAAGAACTTAGAATAGAGGCTAGACTCTCAAAAATACAATATAAAAAATACAAACAAAAACAATCACAATTTTTTTTTTAATATGTATGGAATTTGTTTTAGAAAATAGGGTTTCTTTTGAAAGGCTATAAAATGAAAGTTAACGGAGTAATAAAGAACTGATTTAAAAAAAAACAATTAAAAAATTATAATAGTGAAAATATATCTGGGGATTTCTCTGGAGTTGTTGTGGGCAGTGCAGGGTCAGTTCAGTGTCAGATAGTCCCTTGTTCCAGTTTGTACTTTTTCTCAAGTTCTATAGGTGCCTTTCAAATGCACAGTCTCAGTATTAAATGGGTTTTAATCTGCTGCACCTGTCATTTCCATTGGGGATGCCCCTTCTTTGTTTATTTTTGCTTCCTCTGTCTGCAAGTCTCTTCAGTGTCTAATTTCCACCCTGACACAAGGGAGTGAAAATGTCCACTTACTTATGTTTACCTGTTCAGTTGCATTCTGGGGAGGGAGTGACAATGCAAACAAATACCACTGACATGTGTGGGGATTGTTCTCAGTGGATGGACCGCACTGGGTTTGCCACAATCCAAGGCATCATGTACTTCCCAGGTCCATACTGCTCAGGCTTCAGGGTGCTCTGCAGGGGCACTGTCCCAGGTGGGCCCTGTGTTTTGTGAGGTTCCTGGGATTAAGCCATTCAGATTCTCAGGTGCTCCACAGGGTCACAGACCCAGGTGGCCTGTGTATTTTGTGCCCTTCCCAGGTCCAGAGCATCTCAGGAGACTGGGTACTTGGAAAATGCACTGCCCCAGGTGTTCTGTGTGTCTTCCTCACCTCCTCAGTCCCGGCTGCTCAGTTTCCCTGGTGTGACACTATAGCACAGTCCCAGGTATGCTGTGTTTCTCCTCTGGGGAGCTGATCTCAGGCTGTGACACTCCTGGCAGATGTCAACCCTCCAGAGTCCCAGGAAGACGTGGTTAGCAACTGGGAGCCTGCTCACAGTTTGGTGGAAGATGTGGTCTCTGGGGCCAAGGCTGCAGCAGCCCCTTACCTTCTTGCTCTGGATGTTGCAGGCCTGTCTTTCGGCCTCCAGGGAGAGAGGGCCCTATATGGTAGCTGTCTTGCTCTCCTCTGACATTCCCTCAATCCTTTGTTCTGTAAGTGCACCAGGTGTCACCATGCGGTATTAGAGCATTTCATGGGAAAGGTCTTTGTGTGTTTGTGTGTATGTGTGTGTGTGTGTGTGTGTGTGCGCGTGTATGTGTGTTTGGTGATCCCACTGTTTGGGTTGCTATCACACATTAGTGCCCTCAGATTGTCCTCAGGGCACTCAGGCCTGGTCCTTACCATAAGGACTGATGATCCAGCCCATACCTCCCCACCCAGCCCCTACTCAATGGCGGTGGATGCAAAGGTCTGGGCCACTTCTCCACTGGCAGTTTGTTGTTGTTATTGTTTTTTTTTTTCTTTTTCCTCCTGCTTATGCTGCCCTCTGAGATTCCTAAACTCCCCACAGACACACCTGTGAGAGGGTTTCCTACTGTATGGAAACTTTTCCTCCTTCATGACTTCCTCCCCAGAATGGGTTTCTGTCCCTAAATCTTTTTCTCTGTTTTCATCTTTTACATTTTGGCCTACTTCCTTTTGAAGAGATTAGACTGCTTTCTGTGTGCTTGGTGTCCTCTGCCAGTGTTCAGAAGTTGTTCTGTGGAAGTTGCTCAACATTCAAATGATCTTTTGATGAATTTGTGGGGGAGAAAATCCACCTCTCAAGAAGAGAGTTTTGTGCTCGGTAAAGTTTGACTAAGTTTAAAATAAATTTAATTGAGTAAATTAATTTTGAAAGTAAACTGGTACAAAACTTGAATATGTCTTTTTTCTCTAAGAGGACTCATTTTCTTTAGATGTTGAACTACCTTTGATAACAGATTTTAAGTTTGTTACCTTTTAAGTATTCTGTATTTGCTTTTGAAATCTTTTATTATTACTTTGACTAAGTGATTAACTATTGTTTCACAGTGATCTATGATCTTATCTGAGTGTTCTAAACTCTTTTGATATTTATTTACAAACCTTACAAAATCAAAATTTAATGCACTCCTTTGACTACTAGCTACATTTGGGATGCTTCAAAGAGGCCTTGAAACATCCAAAAGAGAGATACTAACCTCGTTAGTCTCATTGTTATATTAAATTACACAGAAAGCATTGTCATTGTGAAATTAATAAATCTTGAGTTATATTGTATAATAAATGTTATTAACATATATATCCTAGAAAATATATCAAATTCCTTAAAATCTGGTATGTCTTGGTAAAATATTATCAGTCATAATACTAGTCATTATCTCAAAGTGTTGTATGTCACAGCAGTAACCAACTTTCTTTGTCAATTGCATTATAATCAGGTTTTAAACATGCCTTCTTGTTCTTTTGTAGTTTTAGGCAGTTATAGTTTTATTCTGATGACTCTGCTTCTTTGTCAAGAAGTTTTATGGAAAGGACCTTTGAATAAATACAAGTTTCTGATCTTCAGACTGTAATGCTGAACTGGGAAAGGGATTAAATAATTCTAATGGGAAACCCGATGGCTTCATAAAACTGTTAACAAAAAGGATTCATTGCCTAAGACTGAATAAACTGGTAAATATGGTTATAAATTTTATGGTTTCTATCTGAAAAATTACTGATTTAAATATGTGTTTTCCAGGTATAAGGAAATATTTCCCTCAAACTAATTATGACTCATAGTAATTCAGTTTATTATACCTTTGTAAGTATAAATGAAACATTTATCTTTTTTCTCTATCTACTCCCTCCAGAGATTGTAAACTCTTAGGTTTTCAGCAATCTTATCAGATAAATCAGGAGAGCTACCTTACTAACAGATACAGAAGTCTCAAGGTATTTTGGGGGCCTTGAAAAGGGAGGAATTAACCTAGATCTATTGGGAAAAATCTGTGATAAACACTTGGCATGATCTTACTAACCCTCAGAGGTTCAGTCTGAGACTCCTTATAAATGTTTCACCAAAGCAAGAAAAATATATATTCTTGTAGAGTTATATAAATTATCAGGACAACTTTTTTAACTTATTTTGCAAATCAATTAGTGTTAATTTAAATATATTTGATAGAAATGAGGGTAATTTTAGAGAGGGAAAAAAAGATGTTTCAATGAATGTTAAATCCATGTTTTGTTCATGGAGTTCTGTATTGACTAAGGCTCACTTCCTGGATAGTTCTTTGTTGTTACACTATATTAATGTAAAGTGTAATTGAATTATTAAAAGGACACTCTAAGTTTGTTTCTGAAGCTTATCTCAGTAATTTTTGGATGAAGATTACTGCCATCAGGGGATTATATGTATAGAAAAAGACATTATTTAAAGGAAAACTCAGATGGAAAGGCTCTCAGCAGGTACTCTTAACTAGTTAATATGCAGCAAAACTAAATGTAACTGACCCTCAGATTCATATTTCTTAATTAAACAGGGCCCCTGAACCAGACTGGTCTATAGAGAGGACTGCTGAACTCAAACTCACCTTGAAACAATGCTCAAATAGGGGACTCTTCACTTACACCAGAATGAGAAGAGAATTAGAAGTAGGCAGCTAGCCTGGGATCCTGGACCTGAGTCATATAATCGTTTATAATGCTTTCTTGCTGACTCATAAGATCGTTTATAATGCTTTCTTGATATCTTGGAACTTTGTATATGAATCAAGTGTTTCCTATCATGGATATGACTTTATTCCTATTTTAAAAATCAATCCAATTGTTGGGTTTGCAGCCAATTATCTGTGTCTAGTACTTTGGGGTTAGCTTGGTGGATTTCTCCCCTCCAAGATTCTGATTGGATAGCTCTTAGGAAATTTATTTTAGAAGAAAGAAAGTTCAGTCTACTCTTAATATTACTAGATGGGATCCTCTCATCTGGCCAGTTTATAATACCTACTCTGACCCTGGTCATAAATATGAATTTTCCTCTAAAGTTATTTAAGCTCAATCAAAGCAACAAGGAAATAAATCAGCCAAGGAATGAAACCTCCCACAATTACAGGATGAATTTACGTGGTTAACACCAGACTCTGATCATTTGAGTTTTAAGGGCCCCTCTGTCTTGGAAACAATTACATTAAACTAAGCAGCTGGATGGCATCACTGACTTGATGGACATGAGACTGAGTGAACTCCGGGAGTTGGTGATGGACAGGAAGGCATGGCGTGCTGTGATTCATGGGGTCGCAGGGTCGGACACTACTGAGCGACTGAACTGAACTGAACTGACTGAAGGATAACCAGCTTGGTAACACTAGGGAATTGGGTTGAGAGACTTATGGACAATGCCAATACATACTTTTCCTGAAAGATAAAGAATGGTACAGAATAGACTAAGTCAGATGACCTGAGAGTATATTGGACTACATGTAATGGAAGTTCTCGACTTAACTCTTACTTGCAACTTTATTAATACTTCTATCTATGTTATTCATACTTTGCTGTCTTATAAGATTGTTTTTTCCTGCATTAACAAATGTGTGACTGAGCCTCTGACAAAATATATAGTTTTATATGAGATCAATAATTGTAATACTGTAATTCTAGATATGAAAAGTTACAATAAGAAGGAATTTTTTCCTGGATAATAATAGACTAGTAAGACAGGTCATCCAGAGTCCTTTAGCTGCTGTTATGACCTAATCCAGTAAAGTACATTGAGTGGCCTATCAGTGAAATATTTGCCAGGCCTAGGAATGAGCCTTCCTAGCACTGTGGGATGAAATGGTCATGAAATGCCTCATGAGCCATGGTTGAACTTATGACCATGAGGGGGCCATGTCAGCTACAAATTGGTACTTGCCATCTATTTCTACAAGGATTAGATCATGTGCTGCTTCAGCTGCTGATTTTCAACACCACCTCTTGAAAGGAGTTCAGGATGGAGAGCAGAAATGAGTCTATCTGTGTGGGGGGATGTGAGGGAGACTGGCAGAACAAGTCTTCAGATATTTTCAGGAGCCAATTTTATGAGCCCAATTCTTATATCTCCTCATATCTAGAAAAACACTAAAATCCTTCATGGTGATGACTGTTCCTCATGACTAGCAAAGTCTGCAAAAAGAATTGTGCTTGATTGCATGTACTCCCCCTTCACCAAAATCATATACTGACCTTCCCTCCACCCCACCTCTTTGGAGCAGTTTCTCAGAGCTATCTGAAATGCTGTCTCCTGGACTACTGTCCTCATTTTGTTGCAAATAAAACTCTCATGTTTTAAGTTGACAATAGCCTCCAAAACTCTTGGTCTTTTCACCTCTTACTTGGGTCCCTCAGTTCTCTGCCCACTGCCATCATGTTTTGCACCACTCTTCTCGCTCCACCTTCAATGTTCACTGTTGTTTTAAATACCCAGGAAAAAGCAAAAAGTAGCATTTAAGGTAGCATTATCAGACAAAATACAGGATGCCAAGAAGCCCAACTAAATCTGAATTTCAGTTAAACGAATACTGTTTTTAATATGAGTGTGCCCCAGATATTTCATGGGTGTATATTAATACTAAAAAGTAATTTGTTATTTTCTTGAAATTCAAATTTAAATAGACATTTAAAATATTTTATCTGATAAATCTGGTGATGCTAACAGCACAAGTTCTGATGTCAGAATGATTTCATTTGAATATTGATGTTTATTCCGATTTTAGCTGTATGATTTTAAGCAAAAAGTTTTAGCATCTTTTATCTTAATTCCCTCCTGTCTAAAATAAGGATAATGATATTCATTATCTAATGATTACTGAAAGAATTATGATATATGAGTAAAGTGTAGATTGTCTATCAGATAATCAAAATGGTAGCCATTGATATTACTAAATTATGATGACTAATAATAGTGTTCCTCTTGTTAGATAGATGTGCATTTAACAGGTAAGAAAATCTTCAGTTACATGGATAAAGCTCTATAGTAGAAATTTAGAGAACTTCACATGGATAGCTAGTCTTCTCAAGGCATGCACGGATCATTTTTATATACTTAAATTTTAAGTACAATTCATCAGTGTCTTAAAAAAAATAACTGTTTTGTTATGAAGCACAATACAATATCAGTACCTTTTAGGTCTGAGACATCATATAAAACTGGGATACTAAAGCAGAATATTCAAGGTAATCAGTGTCTTACATCGAAGATGTGGTCCTCTCTTCCGTGTCTCAGGTCACTCGATTTGGTCAACAGATGGCAAGTGATAATTTCATAAGTCACACTGCATCTGGGTAATATATCAAGAAGCAGATAACTTTAAAGAAAAACACCGAAATAAAGATTCAAAGAAAGGCAAGAAAGAATCAAAGAAAATTACTAACAATAAGGAAGACCCAGTCAAAAGATTTGGTGTTCATGAATATATGTTCATTTACTTAAGAGCTGCAAGGAAAAGCAGAGTCAGAGTCTAGGAATAATAGCATTACTGAGTGGGTTTTGGAACAAGAATGTCAATACTGATATAAGCAGAAGAGAAGGTCCAAATATTTAACAACTCACATGAGCAGGAAATGCAGTAGGTAGTATTAGAACTTGGAATTAAAGATCCCTCATTTGTTTGTTACTGGGTCATAAAGAAATACAAAGATTCAGATGGAGGAGTCAGAGTAGCCAGGGTATTTATGGGAGGAAGGATTTGGAGGGTTAGAGGGTAGCAGCTTCATGCCAATTGGTACAGAAATTTTCAACATGTTTAATAATCAGCAAAGGTACTCTGGTGGATGACACCAAACAGCAGCCATGGATACAAGATTCAAACTAGAGTATGAATAGGCCAAGCAGGCAAATCTACCAACAGAGATTATCTAGAGCTACATGTTATAACTTATATGACCCTAAAGTTGAATTGTGGTGGTTTATTTTGTTCTTTGATTCTGTATCAGGTGGACTGTAAACTCAGTGAAAAGTAGTAATGGTATCAATTTTGTTCATCATTTATCAGGATTGCCTATCACAGTGCCTAATGAATATTTGTTTAATGAATAAAGAGCCAGTCAGTTTCTCCTAGTGCCTGGAATGTCATAAGAACAAATCTTCCTAGAGGATGAAAAGCTCTGAGAATTCCTTCTGATCTTGAACTGCCCTTGCAGATCTGCTCCAAACAGAAACTGGTCCCTGTCATTTGAACTCCTGGATATCAATTCCTAAGCCTCACCTCAGGAGAACACTAAAGTGCTCTATCATTATATGGCTTCCCTAAAGCAGAGCTGAACCCTTAAATGAGAAGGACTGAACCTGCAGATGGTGACTGCAGCCATGAAATTAAAAGACGTTTACTCCTTGGAAGAAAAGTTATGACCAACCTAGACAGTATATTCAAAAGCAGAGACATTACTTTGCCGACTAAGGTCCATCTAGTCAAGGCTATGGTTTTTCCTGTGGTCATGTATGGATGTGAGAATTAGACTGTGAAGAAGGCTGAACACTGAAGAATTGATGCTTTTGAACTGTGGTGTTGGAGAAGACTCTGGAGAGTCCCTTGGACTGCAAGGAGATCCAACTAATCCATTCTGAAGGAGATGAACCCTGGGATTTCTTTGGAAGGAATGATACTAAAGCTGAAACTCGAGTACTTTTGCCACCTCATGAGAAAAGTTGACTCATTGGAAAAGACTCTGATGCTGGGAGGGATTGGGGGCAGGAGGAGAAGGGGACGACCGAGGATGAGATGGCTAGATAACATCACGGACTTGATGGACGTGAGTCTGAGTGAACTCCAGGAGTTGGTGATGGACAGGGAGGCCTGGCGTGCTGCGATTCATGGGGTCGCAAAGAGTCGGACATGACTGAGCGACTGAACTGAACTGAACCAAACAAGTCACTGGTATCCTGACCTGTTTATTAAAATTTTTTTAATTCCACTCAAAAGTTTATGTATCCAGTTTACAACTATAGACAGAAATAAATTTCAGGAACAGCCTACCTATGGGCTTTAGTCACTCTCAGCTAAAACCAAGGTCTTATGACAATATGTTCCCCATGATAAACTGCTTCTATTCATTTAGGGAAGTAAAAACCACAACTACACTGCAATTCTGTAAGCTGCAAATCTCTCAACTTTAAATAGAAATAGCAGAAAAATTCAAAGAATTAGCTGCCCACAGCAATGAATCAGTATTGTTAATTGATGTCAATATACCTTATGACATTTTTATAGATAAGTACTTAAATATAATTATTTAAAGCCTATTTCACTAAATTTCAACAAGCTATGCTGTATATTTTAGTTCAGTTCAGTCACTCAGTCGTATCCGACTCTTTGCGACCCCATGAATCACAACACGCCAGGCCTCACTGTCCATCATGAACTCCTGGAGTTCACTCAAACTCATGTCCATCAAGTTGGTGATGCCATCCAGCCATCTCATCCTTTCTTGTCCCCTTCTTCTCCAGCCCCCAATCCTTCCCAGCATCAAGGTCTTTTACAGTGAGTTAGCTCTTCATATGAGGTGACCAAAATATTGGAATTTCAGTTTCAGCATCAGTCCTTCCAATGAACACCCAGGACTGAAATCCTTTTGAATGGAACCACGGTTTTCTCCTTTAGAATGGACTGATTGGATCTCCTTGCAGTCCAAGGGACTCTCAAGAGTCTTCTCCAACACCACAATTCAAAAGCATCAATTCTTTGGCGCTCAGCTTTCATCACAGTCCAACTCTCACATCCATACATGACCACTGGAGAAACCATAGCCTTAACTATACAGACCTTAGTCGGCAAAGTAATATCTCTGCTTTTCAATATGCTATCTAGGTTGGTCATAACTTTCCTTCCAAGGAGTAAGCGTCTTTTAATTTCATGGCTGAAGTCACCATCTGCAGTGATTTTGGAGCCCAAAAAAATAAAGTCTGACACTGTTTACACTGTTTCCCCATCTATTTCCCATGAAGTGATGGGACCAGATGCCATGATCTTCGTTTTCTGAATGTTGAGTTTTAAGCCAACTTGTTCACTCTCCTCTTTCACTTTCATTAAGAGGCTTTTTAGTTGCTCTTCACTTTCTGCCATAAGGGTGGTGTCATCTGCATACCTGAGGTTATTGAGATTTCTCCCGGCAATCTTGATTCCAGCTTGTGCTTCTTCCAGCCCAGGGTTTCTCATGATGTACTCTGTATATAAGTTAAATAAGCAGGGTGACAATATACAGCCTTGACGTACTCCTTTTCCTATTTGGAACCAGTCTGTTGTTCCATGTTCAGTTCTAACTGTTGCTTCCTGACCTGCACAGAGGTTTCTCAAAAGGCAGGTTAAGTGGTCTGGTATTCCAATCTCTTTCAAAATGTTCCGCAGTTTATTGTGATCCACATAGTCAAAGGTTTTGACCTAGTCAATAAAGCAGAAATCGATGTTTTTCTGGAACTCTCTTGCTTTATTCCTGATCCAGCTGATGTTGGCAATTTGATCTCTGGTTCCTCTGCCTTTTCTAAAACCAGCTTGAGCATCTAGAAGTTCACGGTTCATGTATTGCTGAAGCCTGGCTTGGAGAATTTTGAGCATTACTTTACTAGCATGTGAGATGAGTGCAATTGGTGCAGTAGTTTGAGAGTTCTTTGGCATTGCCTTTCTTTGGGATTGGAATGAAAACTGACCTTTTCCAGTCCTTTGGCCACTGCTGAGTTTTCCAAATTTGCTGACATATTGAGAGCAGCACTTTAAAAAAATCATCATTCAGGATTTGAAATAGCTCAACTGGAATTCCATCACCTCCACTAGCTTTGTTTGTAGTGATGCTTTCTAAGGCCCACTTGGCTTCATATTCCAGGATGTTTGGCTCTAGGTGAGTTATCTGGGTCATGAAGATCTTTTTTGTACAGTTCTTCTGTGTATTCTTGCCACCTCTTCTTAATATCTTCTGCTTCTGTTAGGTCCATACCATTTCTGTTCTTTATCGAGCCCATCTTTGCATGAAATGTTCCCTTGGTATCTCTAATTTTCTTGAAGAGATCTCTAGTCTTTCCCATTCTGTTCTTTTCCTCTATTTCTTTGCATTGATTGCTAAAGAAGGCTTTCTTATCTCTCCTTGCTATTCTTTGGAACTCTGCATTTAGATGCTTATATCTTTCTTTTTCTCCTTTGCTTTTAACTTCTCTTCTTTTCACAGCTATTTGTAAGGCCTCCTCAAAAAGCCATTTTGCTTTTTTTGCATTTCTTTTCCATGGGATTGGTCTTGATCCCTATCTCTTGTACAATGTCACAAACCTCAATCCATAGTTCATCAGGCACTCCATTTATCAGGTCTAGTCCCTTAAATCTATTTCTCACTTCCACTGTATAATCATAAGGAATTTGGTTTAGGTCATACCTGAAAGGTCTAATGGCTTTCCCTACTTTCTTCAATTTCAGTCTGAATTTGATAATAAGTAGTTCATGATCTTTGCCACAGTCCACTCCCAGTCTTGTTTTTGCTGACTGTATAGAGCATCCCCATCTTTGGCAGCAAATAATATAAATCAATCTGATTTTGGTGTTGACCATCTGGTGATGTCCATGTGTAGAGTCTTATCTTGTGTTGATGGAAGAGGGTGTTTGCTGTGACCAGTGCATTTTCTTGGCAAAACTCTATTAGCTTTTGCCCTGCCTCATTCCATATTCCAAGGCCAAATTTTCCTGTTACTCCAGGTGTTCCTTGACTTCCTCTTCTGCATGTACATTTACACTATAATAAATATGAAACCAACATTTTTACAAATTTCTACAAAATCTTAAGGAAATGAACACTACATGGATGGGATCAAAAGTCCCAAATTTGTAATAAACTCTTCACGAGGACAGTTATAGTTTTTTTTTCTTTATAAAAACATTTTGTCATTGTTTCCTTTTTGCTTTCAAATATTATTTTTGCATGGATTTTTACATATGCATAACTGATTGGCTAATTTTCCATGCAAATGAATAGTCATCAAAACATTAATTTATAAATGTATTTCCTTCTTATAACTGAAAATAATTGCTGACTAATTTGCATAATTATTCTGGTTTAGTGTACATATTTATCCTCATCAAAGCACCCCTCCGCCCTTCATACAAACGTGCATTACATAATGCTATGTTAGTCAAATTACCTGGGAAATTCATTTTATTGAATATAATACATATCAGTTCAATTCAGTTCAGTTGCTCAGTCGTGTCTGATGTACTCTTTTTTTTATTTTATAGTTTATTATTTTTTTAATTTTAAAATCTTTAATTCTTACATGATGCACTCTTGCCTCAAAGTAACCCTACAATAAAGAAAATTGCATGTGGAAAGATATCCCTAGAAAGTAATTTATTTTGTTTCTTTACTTCCAAAAAACAGTTTAAATAAGACCCAACTGTTAAGGGTCAGAAAGAGCCAGAAAATCTGCTTATGACTTTGAATGGAGCAGGTTAGTATTAACTCTGGCCTTAAGAACCTCAGGAGGAAAAAAAGAACCTCAGGTAGACTGACTTCTTTCAAAGATTAACTCATGAGCCAGGAAGTCAAAGCCTCACAATTTCAGGAGTCTAGTACTTTATCTCTTGAATTGTCTTTAATGATTTAAGGATGGTCCTGACATAAAATTACTTGTAACTGTGTCAGACCCACTCTGGGTTCCACAAGAGTGGCCTGAAACCTAAATATGGTATATAAAGTCAACTGACCTTTACAGGGAGGGAGTGACACTATATTAGGCATCTTCTTAATGTGCCAGAATTCTTCCCTACCTAGATATATGATGATCCTCTCACACTGTTGAATCTATAACATTCTCCATATTTACAGAATCACAGAAGTAGTACTTTCAATTCCTGAAAGAGTAAGACAAAGAAATTCATCATTCCATACATTTCAAATAACATTTTAAAAGGGACCTGCACAGTAATATAAGTGAAACCTATGATGAAAAACAAAATGAAGAGTCACTACTTAGGGTCAAAATACACTAAACAGCAACTTTTATGCATATTTCATTCAAGCACTAAAGGTAGTAAATATGAAGCCAAGATGAAAATAACACTAAATTTGCGGGATGAGCGGCAATGGGACAGAGACCCTGGTGGGTTGTGAGGCTGCCCCAGGCAGTGGCTGTGGCAAAAAGAAGGACTCTCTGGGGTTTGTGGGCTCACCAGCATACCTCGTTATCAAGGATCTTGGAGAAATTCATTCAAGGCTGTTAGATCACAGACAAGTTATCTAAGGTGAAACCCATTATTTTGTGAAAGTATTTGAAGAAAAACATGGTCTTCGAGAAATGCGAGTTCTTGAAAATCTAAAGAATATGATCCATGAGACAAGTGAACATACTCTTCCGACATGTAGAGAAACAATGCAAGACAACTTAAACCAAGTTCTCCAGAGATTGCAAGCAGCTACTGACTCGGTCTGTAGATTCCAGCAGAGGGAACAGGAGCGAAAAAAGATTCATAATGACCTTTTAATGGCTAGTGAGAAACAGCACATAATGCAGTGGGAAGATTTCATGAAAGAGCAGCACAGCAAACAGGCAGAAGTGGACGAGGAGCATAGGAAAGCCATGGAGAAGCTGAGAGAGCAGTATGCAGAGATGGAGAAGTACCTGGCAAAATTCTCAACCTCCTGAGAACTTGAACCTCAGCAGTGACAAACTAATGATAAAAAACTGACATCCCCACTGCCCCCCCCAAAAAAATGCTCCCCCCCAACCATTTAGCCTCTGCTTCAAGCTTAATAATATATTCAATGTCACTTTTCTGTCGGAAAATGGAGCCCACTCCTGAAGTCTTCGCTATTTCCTAGATGAGTGTCACATCTTTCCAGTTTCAAGTGCCTCTCAATGATCATTCAAAGGGGAAGGAGTTGGAAGAAAATGGTGTCCACGTGCTCTCAGTTAATGTGAACCAGTTTTGGTTTCCATTGATTGATTATCTCAGAGAACTAAGGGTAAGTACAGACTTCTTAGGGAAGTAATTTAATTCATCCTTCTGCAGGGTTAATGTTAGTTTATCATTGTGGCTTAGAAAGCAGAGATGGTGTCTGCCTGTCGTGGATTCCTTGGTTCTTGAAGGAACCAAGGAATTATTATTATTCCATGAGTAATGCAGACAGAAACAACTGTCCTGGGAACAGAGATCATATTGAAGAGAGAGGAGCATCAGAACCACGTCTCTGCTGTGCACATGGGGCCACACTGGTCTCTGAACGGCCTGCTGGGAGAAGTTGTTGTATAATGCTGTGTTTTCGCTGGACAAGAAGACATGCTTGTTAAGACTGTGGCCTTCCAACACTTCATGTTTTCAGCTTTGATTAAAACATGCTTACAAGGAAAAGCTTACCAGAAACACAGTTAACTTTTAACCTTTCCAAGAAACATAATCTTGCCCATAGTCTTTACCTCATTTTTACGTCTGCTTTTGCTGTGGGTAAGCTTTGTAAGATAAATAATGTCTCTACATGTTTCAGCCATTTAATGAGTAATCAACAAATTCTGCCAAGGCCTCCCTCTGGAACTGTATAAAGATCCTGGCTTTGAGTAAACCAGAAGTATTTGCCCACACGGCAAATGATCCATGTAAAATGTAAATCCTTTTTATTATTGAACGTCTGTTCTCATAAGTAGGTGTATTATGATGAAACATGTACCAATTCTGTCATCACTGTGATCTTTAAAAATCTGCATTTAACAGTTTAATTGAAGAACTAAATATATATTTTTTTATTTACCATGAACCAAGCAGCCTGGCGTGCTGCAATTTGTGGGGTCGCAAAGAGTCGGACAAGACTGAGCGACTGAACTGAACTGAACTGAACTGAAAACAGAATTATATGCAATAATTTCAAGAGATTTATGGTAAATGAGTGAGAGGTATGGATAGACCTTTCAGATATTTTTTTTCATTGCCCTTCAGTGAAGAAAGGCACAAGAAAGAAAATACCCAGCTAGCTTGTGTTAGCTCAGTGTTGCTCCTGCAGAAAAGTGCCGATGCCTGCCTGTGTAAATTTATGGCTTATTGTCAAAGCTTCATTCTTGGCTGCATATTGAAAATGTGATTAAAGTTAATAGAGGAGGTAAAATAAGTATTTGAGATTTCTTTCAATAACACAGAAATTCTGCCAACTCCCTGTTTGCTAATGTAGGCTTGACAAGCTCATTCATCATCCTCTGGTACCTAGACCAAAAAGAGTACTTACTGACATGCAGGCATGTTGGAATTTTCTTAATTCTCTTTCAGTGGATGGAAAAAGAAAATATACTTCCAAAAATATCCTGCACATGAAAAAGGAGGAAAACCCTAAGTGAAAATTCCCTTTGTACTGTAGGCAGTTTCAGAAGAGCTATTAATTGCCAGTGCACCACTGAACAGATGCTAGAACCAGGAAACCAGGGCCTTGTGTGTGAGCAGTAATGATTCCTCCACTTGTGCGTAGATTTTTGACCATGTTCATTCATCTCATGTGAAAAATAAATACTTTACCATATGCGTTTGTATATATTATATGAGGATCTAAGGGCCTTCTTAAACCAAAAAGACTTAATGAAATTTTTGAGCTTTAAACATGGATGTTAAATCTCTTCTTGTAACTTTTTTAGCTATTCAATATACCTTCTAAAAGAGATGGTTGGTTCGCTTTCCTTTTGATATTTTTAGTAGTGAACAATTTCCCTTATATTTCTCAGTTTCTAAATCACTTTTGATATGTATTTTATTTATATATAAAAATCTGCTTTAGTAGCTACATAATAAACAGCATTTCTGCTGCTACGTTGTCTAACAAAGAGAATATGGCTTCTGGGTGGCTCACAGGATTACTTTCTAATGAGCAAAGGAAATAATGTATTGTCAAATTAAAGTGCTATAGAAACGTTTGTTTTTAAATTCTATTTTTTTATTTTCCATCATGATTTCTTTTTTTTCTTTACTTGCATAAGTGGATTTTTTTTTTTTAAATTTACTAACATGTAGACTTTTAAGTTCTGTTCTTATTGATTTCTGCTTTCATTGGACTATGGTCCAAGAATAGATTCATATAAGACTAAAATGTTACAATTTGTTGAGATTTTCCATCTGACCTAAAATATGGTCAGTTTTTGTAAATGTTGTGTTAGTGCTTGAAAGTTTGCCTGTTTCCAGTTGTTGGGTGTTCATTAGACCAAACTGTTAATTGTGTTGGCCAAATTGTCTCTATTTTAATGTTCTTTTTTTTCTACTTGATCTTTCAGATTCTAAGAGGTGTTTAAGTTTTCTGTTCTAGTGGATTTTCTGATTTTTGTAATTGTGTTAATTTTTGTTTTATATATCCTGAAACTTTGTTATTCAGTATATTACAAGTTTAGAATTGTTTCTCTTCCATGTTTAGAATTGAATCTTATATTTGTTGTCACAGCTTCTATTTCTAATAATATTTTCATATCATTTTATGTTCCTTAAAATCTTATGTTTCTGAAAGAAATATTTATATAAACCACACCAGCTGGTTAGTGTTTGTATGGTATATGTTTCTCTATTCTTCTGTCAGACCTTTACGCTGTGTTTTCATGTACCCACTAAAAACTAACTAGATTTTTTTTTTCTTTCTATCGATCTTTTAGCTGGAGGCATTAATTGATTTACATTAGTGGAAATTGCTAACATATTCGGGTTTATTTATACCATGTTATTGTGCTTTTTGTTCTAACATTTTGTTATCTCTCTGCCCTTGGGTGTTTTTCTCCCTCCATCTTCAGCACTGAATTTTTTGGTTTTCCATTTACTTTTTCTCTGCTAGTTTAAAAGGTAAAACTCAAATTTTGTCTTTTTAGTGCTTTTCGTAAATTTTAGTTTGCATCATAAACAGAATCTAAAGTTTTATGTTTTCACTCTTATGCTGAACATCAGACTTTTGAACAAAATCTGATTGTCTTCCCTTAATTTATAAGTGTCTATAATGTTAGTTTTATCTCAGTTTAATTCCAAAATAGTTATTGTATACAGTCAGTATTTGTTTAAATTTACCTATAAGTTTACTGTTTTATTATCCTTGAAAGTTAGCTGGGTATACAAGCCTAGGTTGACAGTTATTTTCTCTCATTTTTTTAATTATACTATTCCACTGTTGTGTTGCTTCCATTGTTGCCTCTGAAATGACACTTGTCAGTTGATCAGTATTCCTTTGTAGGTAATCAGTCTTCTCTTTCAGGTTATGTTTAAGTTCTTTATCTCTAACATTCTGCAATCAAATGTCATTATACTACAACCTGTCTGCTGTGGGTTTCTTTTTTATTAATCAACTATGATTCACTGAGCTTCTTGAATCTGAGAATCGGTGCCTTTTGTGAATTACGAAAAATTTTGACTTTTACCTCTTTGAGTAATATACCTTTGCATTTTCTCAATTCTCTCCTTTAGGAAATCAAATTAGACTTAAGTTTTACCATCTCACTCTGATCTTTATATCTCATAATCTCTGTTTCATATTTTTCTCACTGTCTCTATGTTGCACACTACATCATTTTTTTACATCCATTGTCCAGTTCATTAATTTTGTCTTCTTGCTGTCTCTAATGTATTTAACCTATCTATCATTTTTAATTGTGATTATAGTTTTTTTCATTTCCAGAAATGTTGTTTGGTTCTTTCTCAAAATTTCTTGGTCATTTGAGGTAGTTCCTCTATTCTCTCTTTTTCTTTTCTTTTAACATATTAAAGGTACTTATTTTACATTCTGTATATAATAATTTCAATATCTTTATCCTTTTTTTGTGGCTCTGAATCTATAGTTTGTTTTGTCTGAAGCAAGTATATGACTTGTTTTCTGATGTGATCAGTGAATTTTCATTGTGAATTGACATTCCTCTGAACTCCATTTTGGGGAATGTTTGATATGTTCCAACAGAGAACTTTGCTATGTTTTTTTTGTTGTTGTTGTTGTTTTTTCCTAGCACCATTTTGTTTATTTTGGCCCTGCTAACCCTGGACCACTTCAGAGTCAGAGTTCCCCTTGGGTTTCCTGCTGCTCCCTCTCTGTCCTTCAGTGTGTATGTGTGCTCACTGACACTCACAAGCCTTGTGAATTTCCTCCTCAAATATACAATGGTGTCAGGCTGTGATAAGACATTCCTAGAGATTTTTTTCATCCTTCATATGTCTACTAGAGATTTTTTTTCATCCTTCATATCTCTACTTGGAACACGGATGAGACACTTAAGGTGTTTTCCTAGTTCACTCACTGAGAGGTGCTTTTTGGGGAGTCATCAGTGGTACTGCAGTCCATGTCAGTCCCTGTTGTGAACTGAATCATGTCCCCAAATTCATATGTTGGAGCCCCAGCCCCCAGTGCATCTGTATTTGGAGATGGAGCTTATAAAGGTGTAATTAAGGTTGAATGGGGTCAGAATCATGGGGCCCTGATCTGACAGAACCTGTGTCCTTACAAGAAGAAGAGACCTTCTCTCCATGTGCACACAGAAAAGGTCATATGGTCACAGCAGAAAAGGTGGCTGTCTGCAAACTAGGAAAAGAGGTCTCAATGGAATGGAATTTTCTGGCATCTTGATCTTGGACTTCTTGCCTCCAGAACCATGTGAAAATAATTTCCTTGTGTGTAAGCTGCCCATCTGTGGAGTTGTATTATGGTGACCCAAGCAGACCAACACAGTCCCAGGCTGTGGTTCCTGCCCCTATGCAGGTATAGTCCTTAAAACTGGGGTCCTTCTAGGTGTCAGGGGTGGGACATGGGACAGTTATCAGTTCCGTAGCCAAACTGTCTTATGGAATTTCAGCTTTTCCCAGTCTGCCTTCAGTTGTTTTCATTAATTTGCCATGAACTCAGCCATATATATATATACATATATATATATATATATATATATGTATATATAAAAGTGAAAGTGAAGTCGCTCAGTCATGTCCGACTCTTTGCAACCCCATGGACTGTAGCCTACCAGATTCCATCATCCATGGGATTTTCCAGGCAAGAATACTGGAGTGGGTTGCCATTTCCTTCTCCAGGAGATTTTCCCGACTCAGGGATTGAACCCAGGTCTCCCACATGGTAGGCATTGTAGGCAGACGCTTTACAGTCTGAACCACCAAGGAAGATATATATATATATATATATAGTTTAAAATTTCTCTAGCATTTGAGGTGTTCAGTAGCTAGTGAGATTTCTCTGTACAGAAATAGTGTCTTACACGCCTTTATTTAAAATGGATAACCAACAGGGACCTACTATATAGCACAGGAAACGCCTCCAAGTATTAAGTGGCAGCCTGGATGGGAAGGGAGTTTGGGGAGGAATAGATATATGTGTATGTATAGCTGAGTCCTTTCACTGTTCACCTGGAAATATCACAACATTGTTTGTTAATCAGCTATACCCCAATACAAAGTAAAGTTTAAAATATCAAAAAATAAAATTAAAGTTACCAGAAAAAAGAAATGGCATGTTATACAGGTATACATTGATTTTATCATGTTCAAATTTCCTTCCTAGAACACCATGTCCATATTCTACTATAAAGGATGATATGTTTTCTTTCAGTCATTGTGCCTAATATTTTCTATTTGGTGGTTTCTTTTTTAATTATTATTATTATTTGCTTTCTTGTTGTCTGTGAGCTAATTTGATTGTTTCTGTTCTGTTGAATTATTTTTACTATTCATAAGGTAATAAAAGCAAATACAAGTTAAAAAAAGAAAAGAAAAGAACACTAAATTTATAGTCTTTCCTTGTTTATATATCACATTGAATTCTTAGGCCATTTAAAAGTGAGTATCTTTAGAAATTAAGAAGTTGGGTGTCATAAACAAGAGGGAAACAATTTAAATCTGAAAGTATAATATACCTCTAAATTTGATGCTAGCTAGATATTGGTTTTTTTTTTATATAATGCTATGCAGCGTTAATAGTTATGAATATATCTGCTTCATAAATAAAGTATTAGTATGTATTACAATACATACTTTGGAAGGAATGATACTAAAGCTGAAGCTCCAGTACTTTGGCCACTTCATGCGAAGAGTTGACTCATTGGAAAAGACTCTGATGCTGGGAGGGATTGGGGGCAGGAGGAGAAGGGGACGACAGAGGATGCGATGGCTGGATGGCATCACTGACTCGATGGATGTGAGTCTGAGTGAACTCCAGGAGTTGGTGATGGACAGGGAAGCCTGGCGTGCTGCGATTCATAGGGTCTCAAAGAGTCAGACACGACTGAACGACTGAACTGAACTGAACTGAACTGATGTATTACAATATCTGAGAAAATTTCACATCAATAATATTGCCCAACAACGTTTAATTCACTTTGGAAAAGACACAGTTTACATTAATATTTTATCATTTGGTAACTCATATTAAAATGTGCAAATTTAGTAATAAATAATGTACACACAACTGTTTTTATTTATTTTTATTTAATTTATTTCTTATTGAAGGATAATTGCTTTATAGAATTTTGCTGTTTTCTGTCAAACATCAACATGAATTGGCCATAGGTGTACATGGACATGAGTTTGAGTGAACTCTGGAAGTTGGTGATAGACAGGGAGGCCTGGCATGCTGCAATTCATGGGTCGCAAAGAGTCAGACACGACTGAGCAACTGAACTGAACTGAACTGAACAGATATATATATATATCCCCTCTTGAAGCTCCCTCCCATCTCCCTCCCCATCCCATCCCTCTAGGTTGGTACAGAGCCCCTGTTTGAGTTTCTGTATCTACAAAATACTAAGCCAGTTGTTAAAAAAACCCTTATCCATCGCCTCTTCAGAATGAAATGTCAGAATGATGGAAATGGATTGAGAGGGTTATTGGAGAAAATGTTGGAGAAAGAAAAACATCTTATTTTATGAACAGCATCTTATTTTAAAGAAGAACATTTTATTTTATATAAAGAAAAACAGGAAATAAATCAGTGCAGTTCAGTTCAGTTCAGTTCAGTCACTCAGGAGTATTTATTACTAGTTCATAGAAATTTGCAAATGATGAAAATAAATTAATGACTGTGTGAGCACAAAGAACAAATCATAAGAGCATCTAACTAATGCATTCTTTAGAGTTTAAATGAAGACCAAATAAATTATTAGAAAGGAATATGTGAGTACTAAGGTACAAATTTTATCAACCATAACAATTCAATAACATAAATTATATCATTTCATTTTACAAACAAAACTACTAGCTAATCAATTTATTATACATAAGAGAGAAGTGTGAGCTACTGGGTCTTGTGTCCATGTCTGCAATAAACTATACGATTCTTTTAGATATCTTTTACTAATTTATTTAATTAAATTCCAAAATTACTCTAACATCCTGCTGTTATCTTAAGCCAGTATCTTGATTGAGGATAATATAAAAAGTGTAAAAAGTTGCCAAGAGAGCCTCTCTATTTCTAAATGGTGGTTCTCTATTCACTTTGTTCACTCTATGTATATGCTTTCCTTCCTCCCATAGCTGAAAACCACTGCGCTTAACAGAGTGATATATAAAAGCTGATGCTTGTCCCAAGAAAGTTCAAAAGCATGAAATTCAACTGCAAATCTTAATGGCAAAGTCTCCATTTTTCCTTAAGCTCTCATTCCACATTTCTTTCAAGTATCACTTATTTTTTAAATTTTTTTCTTTTATTTTTTGTTATTTTATTATTACTATTTTTAATTATTATTATTTTTACTTTACAATATTGTATTGGTTTTGCCACACATCAACATGAATCCACCACAGGTGTACACGTGTTCCCAATCCCAAACCCCCTTCCCACCTCCCCCTCCCACTAAATCCAACTTTTATTTGAATAATTTCTGATTGTCAGTGTGAAAAATTCTGTATGTTGAAAATAAAAAGAAAAATGTTTAAGAGTCAGACACGACTGAGCAATTTTACTTTCAGTTTTCACTTTCATGCATTGGAGAAGGAAATGGCAACACACTCCAGTGTTCTTGCCTGGAGAATCCCAGGGACGGGGGAGCCTGGTGGCTGCCATCTATGAGGTCGTACAGAGTCAGATGCGACTGAAGTGACTTTGCAGCAGCAGCATATGTTTTTAAACATTTTTGTGGAGAAAGAAATGCTTATATCTGATATAGTTTCTAGTTGTCTATTCAGTAGCTGAGAAAAATTCTCTCTTCATCTCACTTTTAAAACCACTTTTGTGGTAAACAAATATGATGAGTGAGAGTGAAGTAATCAATTTCGGATGCTGGTGGCAATTAGATAGATCACACATATGGAATACACAAACTTGAATGTAGCAACCATTAAAGATGTCAAAACAATTAAAAATATAGTCATAACAGTTAGTTATATACATTGTCTCCTACAAGAATTCAGATGTACCATTGATCAAATAAGTTCTCAAACACTCTAGTAATCACACCACAAAAGGGCTGATGTGACACAATAAACTAGCAAAGGCTACTGTTACTCCAGTCTCATAAATCAATCCAACCAAACTGCAGTTGATTCTTATTGTAGATGTGGTAGAAGTTCTCTACTTCTCTGGTTTGATATTTGTAAATAAGGAGTGCTGAATTCAGAACTATTTCCATGGGAAATGTTACAGAGATTACATCTTGTTAAAGAACGTAAAAGAACTTCCCGAACTTTCAATGACTCTACGTTCTGCTCTTGAGAGATTTGGAGGCTAATCTGATTTATATTATTCATTAACAAATTGGAAGCCATAAGGTTGGTTATGGAGCAGCACTGAGGGAGATTTTCTTCCAAAAACAGTTTGTAGAGTTCATCCACTTTTTTTCCATATAATTATTAAGCATAGAATTAGAGAGGGGCTGTTTATGAAACAACATACTTCTTTCTCGAATTTCATCCCCATTCAAAAGCTTTGAGGTAGGTAGTTTGTCTAGAGGTTCAATGATGGGAGAATGACCCAACGGTATATCTACTGAAAACAAAAGAGGACCACTAAAAGCATCATCACGTATGTGTTCCACAAAGCAGCTGGAATAATACATGTTACCAACATGGTCTTCTGCAATCTGTAGGTCAGGATAATTCTGGCAAATACTTGTACATGAATAAGATCTGTATAAATCTAGTTGTTTTTCATCATATTGTTCTCTCTTTGGAATGGGCAGTGCAGCAGACACATTCCCTGGGAAGGATGCACTCTTGCATTTTGCTACAGTTATCTCATCCACAGGTTTTATTTTACTTGTATAATTACTTTTCTCTGTTAAACTTTCTTTCATGAACTTATTTTCATTTTCCATTTTATCAAGGGAATGTGAATTATCTTCTATATCTAAAAGTTGCTTTTTCCAAGTTTCCTTTTCATCATTTGAGATTTTCTTACATGTAACTTGCCACTTGTAAAAGAATGAAACTAGATCACTTTCTAACACTGCACACAAAAATAAACTCAAAATGGATTAAAGATCTAAATGTAAGACCAGAAACAATAAAACTCCTAGAGGAGAACATAGGCAAAACACTCTCCGACATAAATCACAGCAGGATCCTCTATGATCCACCTCCCAGAATTCTGGAAATAAAAGCAAAAATAAACAAATGGGATCTAATTAAAATTAAAAGCTTCTGCACAACAAAGGAAAATATCAGCAAGGTGAAAAGACAGCCTTCTGAATGGGAGAAAATAAGAGCAAATGAAGCAACTGACAAACAACTAATCTCAAAAATATACAAGCAACTTATGCAGCTCAATTCCAGAAAAATAAACGACCCAATCAAAAAATGGGCCAAAGAACTAAATAGACATTTCTCCAAAGAAGACATACGGATGGCTAACAAACACATGAAAAGATGCTCAACATCACTCATTATCAGAGAAATGCAAATCAAAACCACAATGAGGTACCACTTCACACCAGTCAGAATGGCTGCAATCCAAAAATCTGCAAGCAATAAATGCTGGAGAGGGTGTGGAGAAAAGGGAACCCTCCTACACTGTTGGTGGGAATGCAAACTAGTACAGCCACTATGGAGAACAGTGTGGAGATTCCTTAAAAAATTGCAAATAGAACTACCTTATGACCCAGCAATCCCACTGCTGGGCATACACACCAAGGAAACCAGAATTGAAAGAGACACATGTACCCCAATGTTCATCGCAGCACTGTTTATAATAGCCAGGACATGGAAACAACCTAGATGTCCATCAGCAGATGAATGGATAAGAAAGCTGTGGTACATACACACAATGGAGTATTACTCAGCCGTTAAAAAGAATTCATTTGATTCAGTTCTGATGAGATGGATGAAACTGGAGCCGATTATACAGAGTGAAGTAAGCCAGAAAGAAAAACACCAATACAGTATACTAACACATATATATGGAATTTAGAAAGATGGCAATGACGACCCTGTATGCAAGACAGGAAAAAAGACACAGCTGTGTATAACGGACTTTTGGACTCAGAGGGAGAGGGAGAGGGTGGGATGATTTGGGAGAATGGCATTCTATCATGTATACTATCATGTAAGAATTGAATCGCCAGTCTATGTCTGACGCAGGATACAGCATGCTTGGGGCTGGTGCATGGGGATGACCCAGAGAGATGTTATGGGGAGGGAGGTGGGAGGGGGGTTCATGTTTGGGAACACATGTAAGAATTAAAGATTTTAAAATTTAAAATAAATAAATAAATAAATGAATGAATAAATAAATAAAAAGGAGTTCAATTATGAAGGATTCTCCAAGCATTTTATTAGACAAGGTTTCTAATCAGAAGAATGCAATATATCCTGAAAATTAAAAAAAAAACTCATTAAGGCAACATATTTTTAAATATTCAATGAAGATTTAACTGCTACATGAAAACACAAATAATTAAGGAAGACACTATTGCTCAAAGGATAGAGCATAGGACCAGGGGTAAGGAGACTTGGCTTCCAATTCTGTCATTACCTATTTACTATCAGGTAATTTATTTATCATTCCTGGATATTGATTTTCCTGTTAAATGGTGATAATAATGCTGCCTAGAGTTTTTCACTGGGTTATTATCAGGATGTTATATGGTATACATGCAAATGTTTTAAAAGTACAAATTTCTACAAATGTATATTTATTTTAATATATACTCAACTGTCATGAATTATTTATTTAAAATTTATTAGTTAAAGTGCCTAACCCTTTATTTTCAAACAGTCTGCTTAAAACCAAGACTGCTTTTAAGGAATTTGTCTTAACAGTGCTTTAATTAATATTACTTGAGTCACGTTGAAAACAATTACTATACCTCAGAATGTATTTAAGAGATAGATATTTATATACAGTTTGAATTTCTGCAAACTGTCTGATTTAAGCTATAAATATATCCATTTACTTTTTCAGTAATCTACATAAAAATAGGTTTGTCAAATTCACTACCATTCTTTTTTGTTTTTATTATCTTTCCCTTTTTCCCTTCCTCCCTTTTGTTCTTTTCTTTTGGATTTAAATCTTATTTTCCAGAGCACTTATGCCAGTCTTTTGTATAATTCTTTAGTGCAATTTTAAGACTTTGAATTTTCCATAAAAATGCTACAAGAGTTCAAAAGGGAAAAGCAGATTTGATTCAAGAAACAATTTTTCTTTAATAGATCTGTAGTGTCTACTATAAGTGTCTCCAGGAAACCTACTTATTCATGTTTAAACCTTTTATTGTAGAAAATAAAACAACACAAACTAAAATACATGAGAATTTAGACTTACCTTTTCTGAATGTCAGGATACCTAAAGAAAGACTCAGTCTTCTGAGATTGCAACAGTCCAAACACAGGAATAATCCCTTTAGTCTTGTTCTTTCTCAGCTCTTGCTATACCTCAGAATTATAACTGTAACCACACAAAATGAAATGGTTCTCCTTTCCATTCATACCCTAGGACTGAACCAACTAATAGAAAAATAATGTGGGTTTATCACATATATGGTATGGTAATGATCACATACTAAAAGAGGATCTTGAAAGTACTGAATACAAGATGCAAATGACAGTGGGAAATGCTAACAGCAATAGCTCTCTTCTTTAAAGTGAAGATATAGACAAGAATATTTTAATGTTTTAAGTAGCAAAAAAGCAGTATGGTAACCAGCATATTTTGCAATAATGTATAATTAAAACAATAAAAGACAATGATTCACTTATTATACCTCTGTTATATGAAATACCAAACTGAGGACTTTTAATGATAACAAAAGGCAATAAAAATAAGTAATTACTATATAACAGTCATTCTAAATGCCTTTCTAAATCACGTGTGACCAAATTTCATTCTAAATCACACAAGGCTTAATTTAAAACAAAAAATATTGTCTCTTTTTTAGAGAGGAAACAAAGACAAAGGTAGTAAACGGTGGAACTAAGATTTGCACCATGCAATTGGATTCAGAATCCATAATCTTAAATCACTAAACTGTATTGCCTTTATGTTTATTGATGGGATGCAAGTTGCAGAACCATATATACAGTGTACACACATAGTATATGCCAAACACTTTTCTAAATTAGTCACAATATTAATTTAATCCTCAAAAAACCCCTGTTAAGCAGATATGTTAACTGTCACTGTACTTAAGAAGAGACTGAAGGACAGAAAAGTTAGATAAGATGTCCAATATCACACAGTTTTAAGTGGTAGAATCTGAGTTAGAACCCAGGCAGCCTGACTTCAAAGCCTGTGTGCTTAATTTTCCTGCTATAGAAGATTTTTCTCCCCTTTAATTGGCTATATAATTGTGGAAAAGAATACAAACCAAACTGTTAATAGTAGTTTCCAGTGCGAGAGGGTTGGCAAGGAGAAGGTGAACTGATAATTTTATCTTTTACTCCTTATACTTCTATATGGCTTTAATCATTATATTGATACAATGCCTATGCATTCATGTGTTATTTGCTTGATTAAAAATAATCCAAATACATAAAAGTACAAAAAAAGTATGCTGCTTTCTTTGAGTGTATTTTCTCAATCTCAGAAGCATCTAGCCCATTATTTAGAAAGATATTAAACACAATACAAACTGCCAAAGTAGACTGTAAAACATGAATAATATTTCTACATAGTTGATGCTTTCAGCTATAGTTATCAATATAGCTTTTGTTTTACAAATAATTATTTCAAAATAATCATCACAAATAGCCTACAGAATAGGTTAATTCTAATTCTATGAATCATGCCAATCTCTTTTTTAGGTTGTCAAAGAGATCTTCTTTTAAGAAATAGTGCATTAACATAGCTTGGAAGGGCAGGAATAGCAAATGAGAGAATGTTCCACAATCCGACACCAGAAAAATAATGAAAACAATTATTGAAAAAATAGATTTTCTACCATTGCTATCACAAAAGAATATTAAAAGAAAATGGAGAAAGTGTTTCTAATCTAAACTTTACTGGTTATACTCCATTTCTTTCGCCTTCAGTTCATTTCAATGGTTCAGTCATGTCCAACTTTTTCCGACCCCACGGACGTGGGTTTGGGTGAACTCTGGGGGTCGGTGATGGACAGGGAGGCCTGGCATGCTGTGGTACATGGGGTCACAAAGAGTCGGACATGACTGAGAGACTGTACTGAACTGGACACGCCAGGCCTCCCTGTCCATTACCAACTCCTGGAGCTTACTCATACACATGTTCATTGAGTAGGTGATGCTATTCAACAAACTTATCCTCTGTCGTCCCCTTCTCCTCCTGCCTTCAATCTTTCCCAGCATCAGGTTCTTTTCCAATGAGTCAGTTCTTCACATCAGTTGGCCAAAGTACTGAAGTTTCAGCTTCAGTGTCAGTCCTTCGAGTAAAAATTTAGGACTGATTTCCTTTACGATTGATTAGATGAATCTTCTTGCAGTCCAAGGGACTCTCAAAGGTCTACTGCAACAACACAGTTCAGCTTTCTTTATAGTCCAACTCTCACATCCATACATGAAAACCGGAAAAACCACAGCTTTCACTGCAGCTGCTGCTGCTAAGTCGCTTCAGTCATGTCCAACTCTGTGCGACCCCATAGACTGCAGCCCACCAGGCTTCCTGGGGTTCTCCAGGCAAGAACACTGGAGTGGGTTGACATTTCTAGATGGTCCTTTGTTGACAAAGTAATGTCTGCTTTTTATATGCTGTCTAAGTTGGTTATAGTTTTTCTTCCAAGGAGCAAGTGTCTTTTAATTTCATGGCTGCAATCACCATCTGCAGTGATTTTGGAGCCCCCAAAAATAAAGTCTGACACTGTTTCCATTGTTTCTCCCTCAATTTGCCATGAAATGATGGGACCAGATGCCATGATCTTAGTTTTCTGAATGTTGAGTTTTAAGCCAACTTTTTCAGTCTCCTCTTTAAATTTCATCAAGAGTCTATTTAGTTCTTCACTTTCTGCTGTAAGGTTGGTGTCATCTGCATATCTGAGGTTACTGATATTTCTCCTGAAAACTTGATTCCAGCTTGTACTTCATCCAGCCCAGTGTTTCTCATGATGTACTCTGCATAAAAGTTAAATAAGCAGGGTGAAAATATACAGCCTTGATGTAGTCCTTTTCCTATTTGGAAAAAGTCTGTTCCATGTCCAGTTTTAACTGTTTCTTTCTGACCTGCATACAGGTTTCTCAGGAGGCAGGTAAGGTGCTCTGGTATTCCCATCTCTTTCAGAATTTCCAGTTTCTGATGGTCCACACAATCAAAGGCTTTGGCATAGTCAATAAAGCAGAAGATGTTTTTCTGAAACTTTCTTGCTTTTTCAATGATCCAGTGGATGTTGGTAATTTGATATCTGGTTCCTCTGCCTTTTCTAAATTCAGATTGAACATCTGGAAGTTAAGGCTCCACATACTGTCAAAGCCTGGCTTAGAGAATTTTGAGCATAACTTTGCTAGCATGTGAGATGAGTGCAATTGTGCAATAATTTGAGCATTCTTTGGAATTGCCTTTTTTGGGGATTGGAATGAAAACTGACCTTTTCCAGTCCGGTGGCCACTGCTGAGTTTTCCAAATTTGCTGGCAAAGTGAGTGCAGCACTTTAACAGCAGCATCTTTTAGGATTTGAAACAGCTCAGCTGGAATTCCATCACCTCCACTAGCTTTGTTTGTAGTGTTGTTTCCTAAGGCCCATTTGACTTCACATTCCAGGATGTCTAGCTCTAGGTGTGTGATCACATCATTGTGATTAAATGGGTCATGAAGATCTTTTTTGTATAGTTCTGTGTATTCTTGCTGCCTCTTCTTAATATCTTCTGCTTCTGTAAGGTCCATACAATTTCTGTCCTTTGTCATGCCCATCTTTGCATGAAATGTTCCTTTGGTATCTCCACTTTTCTTTAAGTGATCTCTAGTTTTTTCTATTCTATTGTTTTCCTCTATTTGTTTTCATTGATCATGGAGAAAGGCTTTTCTATCTCTCCTTGCTGTTCTTTGGAACCCTGTATTCAAACGGGCATATCTTTCCTTTTCTCCTTTGCCTTTCACTACTCTTCTTGATGAAAGTGAAAGAGGAGAGTGAAAAACTTGGCTTAAAGCTCAACATTCAGAAAATGAAAGTCATGGTATCTGGTCCCATCACTTCATGGGAAATAGATGGATAAACAGTGGAAACAGTGTCAGACTTTATTTTGGGGGGGCTCCAAAATCACTGCAGACGGTGATTGCAGCCATGAAATTAAAAGACACTTATTCCCTGGAAGTAAAGTTATGACCAACCTAGATAGTATATTCAAAAGCAGACATTACTTTGCCGACTAAGGTCCATCTAGTCAAGGCTATGGTTTTTCCTGTGGTCATGTATGGATGTGAGAGTTGGACTGTGAAGAAGGCTGAGCACTGAAGAATTGATGTGTTTGAACTGTGGTGTTGGAGAAGACTCTGGAGAATCCCTTGGACTGCAAGGAGATCCAACGTGTCCATTCTGAAGGAGATCAACCCTTGGATTTCTTTGGAAGAAATGATGCTAACGCTGAAGCTCCAGTACTTTGGCCACCTCATGCGAAGAGTTGACTCATTGGAAAAGACTCTGATGCTGGGAGGGATTGGGGGCAGGAGGAGAAGGGGGCGACAGAGGATGAGATGGCTAGGTGGCATCACTGACTCGATGGACGTGAGTCTGAGTGAACTCCAGGAGATGGTGATGGACAGGGAGGCCTGGCATGTTGCGATTCATGGGTTTGCAAAGAGTCGGACACGACTGAGTGACTGAACTGAACTGAACCTAACTCTTCTTTTCTCAGCTATTTGTAAGGCCTCCTCAGACAACCATTTTTCCTTTTTGCATTTCTTTTTCTTGGGGATGGTCTTGATCTCTGCCTCCTGTACAATGTCACGAACTTCTTCCATAGTTCTTCTGGTGCTCTGTCTGAGATCTAATCCCTTGAATCTATTTGTCATTTCCATTGTATAATTCCTTTCCCTTACTCATTTCCATATCTGGCTGATCCAAATTTTAGCAGTCGTCTGTTCTAAATATTTCTGCCTTTCACTACAGTCATTTCATTCTTGGATTATGCAGCTGTTTCGAATCTTGCCCCCTTTCAAATCCAGTTGACATGTTAGATTTATCCACCTTTCACACAAACCTGGTTAATCCTTCAATGGATTCTAATGGATTAATAATAGGAATAGATATAATTTATTGAGTGTCTCACATGTGAAAGATGCTTTTAAGCAACATCTGCAATTATTTAATCTCAGCAAATCTGTAAATTATGATTTTATACACTTTAACAAAACAGAAAATAGCCTGGGAAATGCTAAAAATAAAAATCTAGCATGAAACCTGAAGGTCTATGTGCTTTTCCCTGTTCACATTTTTAGCCTTCATTCTTTCAGTTGTGCTTTGAAGTTGCAATTACTTTATTGCTTCATGACTTTCATCTTTCTTAAAATTCCTTCATTCTTGGAATTTCCTGGCAAATATATATCCTTAAGGTCAGTTTATTACTCATTTCTTCAAATCTCTGAAGTGTCTTGACCCACCTAGCCTAGTTTAGACTTTTCTACACTGCATTTGCCTCGTCTCATCAGTCACCACTCTCTTAGCTCCTTGAACGTAAATATTTATTATTATTATTATTCATATTAATGTGTCTGTTTCCAAGCAGCATGCAAAGAATCTGGCATTTATTATCCTTGATAATAATTATTGTCTTGTCAGACCATTTGCCAAACACTTTTATATACTCAATTAATTTACTCTTCACAGATGATGCTGTTAGGTAGACATCGCCTTTCTCACTTTAACAATACAGAAATAGACTTTGAGGTGAAATAAATTATCTTATACATAATAAGATCCATAGTTAAGAAGTGGAATCCAGATTTGCCTAACACATCTGGTGCTGAGGTTCTTTGCCACTTCTCTCTCAATTTTCATTACCCATTTTTGGCAAACCCCCCAAATCTTGTAAATGCTATTCTGACCTTCAACTACTGGAAAAGATCAAAACTCAAGAATAAAAGCTGGAATAGTGAACTATGAAGTTATTGAAGGGAAAACAGACATTAAATGTGGGGTCATCTTTTTTCAGGGAGAGAGGAAGAGCTAGGAGTGTCAGAGATTACAAACCAAAAACGTTCAACTCCAGGAAGGAAGGTGTGCCATGCAAAGCACATCCTCAAGTAGGGGGAGGGACTGGAGAGGGAAAGAAGGTACCTCCCTGGCCTAAGAGAAAAGATAAAAAAATAGGTTGCTGTGGTGGTCCTCTCCCATCCAGGTAAACATTGGCACCTGCCGGGAGCCAGCATGGGGAATCCCGCCCGTGGCAAAGGTCATGAGGAAGGGGGCCTGGAAAAAGGCAGAGGCCGAGATCAGGCCTCAGGGGTAACCCTGGATTTTCCTGAGCATCTACCCCCAAAATCAGAGTCTGCCTGCTTTATTGTACTGTGCTTTCCACTCTTCTGACATAACAGGGGGCTGTCCCTGACCACCTTTCTCTGGAAAGAGTTAACTTAGAGCTCCAGTTAACAGTCTCCTGCATATAAGAGGAGTGTCTCAGCTCAAACCCCTCTGATGGCTCTCTAACTTGCCTGACAGTTAGAGACTTTTAAAACTTGTGATTGTTTATGGCCCCCCCAAAAAGCTAAAACTTATATTGGTGATGGGTTTCACTGTTGAGTCAATGACTGCTGCCAGGCCTCCATATTGTTTATCTTTTAGGCATCTGAAGGATATTAATCAATGTAATTGGCTACAGAAAAAGGAATATAGTAGTTTTGATGCTAACAACACTAGACTTTTGAGTTAATGAACTTTCTCTTTGTTATAAATCACTGTACTCCTCTTTCTTTGTTACAAATCGTTGTGTCCTTGCTATGTAAGACTGTAACTTTATTTAGTGCTCTCTGAGAGTGGCACCAGACTTTGGAAAGAACAACACTTTTAAGGCAAATAAGTTTTCTGATTGACAGACCCTTAACAGAAAAGGGCCGTAAAATGCTAATAGGCCTCCTGGCCAGAAGATGATGTAAATCACCTAAGACTTGTGTATACAGCTACTACTGCAGGCAGGAATCCCTCAGAAGAAATGGAGTAGACATCATGGTCAACAAAAGAGTCTGAAATGCAGTACTTGGATGCAGTCTCAAAAACGACAGAATGATCTCTGTTCGTCTCCAAGGCAAACCATTCAATATCACAGTTATCCAAGTCTATGCCCCAACCAGTAACACTGAAGAAACTGAAGTTGAACGGTTTTATGAAGACCTACAAGACCTTTTAGAACTAACACCCCCAAAATATGTCCTTTTCATTATAGGGGACTGGAATGTAAAAATAGGAAGTCAAGAAACACAAGGAGTAATAGGCAAATTTGGCCTTGGAATACGGAATGAAGCGGGGCAAAGACTAATAGTTTTGCCAAGAAAATGCACTGGTGATAGCAAACACCCTCTTCCAAAAACCCAAGAGAAGACTCTACACATGGACATCACCAGATGGTCAACACCGAAATCAGATTGATTATATTCTTTGCAGCTAAAGATGTAAAAGCTCTATACAGTCAACAAAAACAAGACCAGGATCTGACTGTGGCTCAGATCATGAATTCCTTATTACCAAATTCAGATTGATGTTGAAGAAAGTAGGGAAAACCGCTAGACCATTCAGGTATGACCTAAATCAAATCCCTTATGATTATACAGTAGAAGTGAGAAATAGATTTAAGGGCCTAGATCTGATAGATAGAGTGCCTGATGAACCATGGAATGAGGTTCGTGACATTGTACAGGAGACAGGGATCAAGACCATCCCCATGAAAAAGAAATGCAAAAAAGCAAAACGGCTGTGTGGGGAGGCCTTACAAATAGCCGTGAAAAGAAGAGAGGCAAAAAGCAAAGGAGAAAAGGAAAGATATAAGCATCTGAATGCAGAGTTCCAGAGAATAGCAAGAAGAGATAAGAAAGATTTCTTCAGCAGTCAATGCAAAGAAATAGAGGAAAAGAACAGAATGGGAAAGGCTAGAGATCTCTTCAAGAAAATCAGAGATACGAAGGGAACATTTCATGCAAAGATGGGCTCAATAAAGGACAGAAATGGTCTGGACCTAACAGAAGCAGAAGATATTAAGAAGAGGTCCAAGAATGCACAGTAGAACTGTACAAAAGAGATCTTCACGACACAGATAATCATGATGATGTGATCACTAATCTAGAGCCAGACATCCCAGAATGTGAAGTCAAGTGGGCCTTAGAAAGCATCACTATGAACAAAGATAGTGGAGGTGATGGAATTCCAGTTGAGCTGTTTCAAATCCTGAAAGATGATGCTCTGAAAGTGCTGCACTCAATGTGCCAGCAAATTTGGAAAACTCAGCAGTGGCCACAGAACTAGAAAAGGTCAGTTTTCATTCCAATTCCAAAGAAAGGCAATGCCATAGAATGCTCAAAGTACTGAACAATTGCACTCATCTCACATGCTACGAAAGTAATGCTCAAAATTCTCCAAGCCAGGCTTCAGCGATACCTGAACCATGAACTTCCTGATGTTCAAGCTGGTTTTAGAAAAGGCAGAGGAACCAGAGATCAAATTGCCAACATTCCCTGGATCATGGAAAAAGCAAGAGAGTTCCAAAAAAACACCTATTTCTGCTTTATTGACTATGCCAAAGCCTTTGACTGTGTGGATCACAATAAACTGGAAAATTCTGAAAGAGATAGGAATACCAGACCACTTAACCTGCCTCTTGAGAAACCTATCTGCAGGTCAGGAAGCAACAGTTAGAACTGGACATGGAACAACAGACTGGTTCCAAATAGGAAAAGGAGTACGTCAAGTCTGTATATTGTCACCCTGCTTATTTAACTTATATACAGAGTACATCATGAGAAATGCTAGACTGGAAGAAACACAAGCTGGAATCAAGATTGCTGGGAGAAATATCAATAACCTCAGGTATGCATATGATACCACCCTTATGGCAGAAAGTGAAGAGGAACTAAAAAGTCTCTTGATGAAAGTGAAAGAGGAGAGTGAAAAAGTTGGCTTAAAGCTCAACATTCAGAAAACGAAGATCATGGCATCCGGTCCCATCACTTCATGGGAAATAGATGGGGAAACAGTGGAAACAGTGTCAGACTTTATTTTGGGGGGGGGCTCCAAAATCACTGCAGATGGTGATTGCAGCCATGAAAGTAAAAGACACTTACTCCTTGGAAGAAAAGTTATGACCAACCTAGACAGCATATTCAAAAGCAGAGACATTACTTTGCTGACTAAGGTCCGTCTAGTCAAGGCTATGGTTTTTCCAGTGGTCATGTATGGATGTGAGAGTTGGACTGTGAAAAAGGCTGAGCGCTGAAGACTTGATGCTTTTGAACTGTGGTGTTGGAGAAGACTCTTGAGAATCCCTTGGATTGCAGGGAGATCCAACCAGTCCATTCTGAAGGAGATCAGCCCTGGGATTTCTTTGGATGGAATGATGCTAAAGCTGATGCAAAAGTCCTTTGTCCTCCTGATTTGAAGAAGTGACTCATTGGAAAAGACTCTGATGCTGGAAGGGATTGGGGGCAGGAGGAGAGGTGGACGACAGAGGATGAGATGGCTGGATGGCATCACTGACTCGATGGACGTGAGTCTGAGTGAACTCTGGGAGTTGGTGATGGACAGGGAGTCCTTGTGTGCTGTGATTGATGGGGTCGCAAACAGTAGGACATGACTGAGTGACTGAACTGATGAACTGAACTGATGCAGAGAGAAAGCCTGGTCTCGATAAGAGTCAGGGCTTCTGACGCTACATAACTTTGTATTATCCATTGATCCCTATGTGTAACCAAAATTATAAAAAGCTTTTCTGGACAATAAAGGATAGGCCAGTTCCTGGAAAGACTGGTTCACCCGTGTCTTCTTTTCTTACTCTATTTTCTGGCTGATTCCCATCTGGGGCATAGAGGTAGCCATGTCTACTTATTTGCCCAGGCTTCTAAGACCCACACGAGAGGGAGCCCAAGGCGGGGCACCCTCTGCTATTCAAGCGGGCACCTGTGGCCCTACGTAGACAATTCAAGTCCCTTGTCTTGGGGCTTTATTGGCTTTCTATGTAAACCAAGGAATACAGCCTCTTTCCTCCTCTAAATTTCCTACTACACTATTCTTTCCTAATCTCTTTATATTTCTAATTAAATAGTCCTTTCCCAGATGCCGACTCTGTCCCTGCTCGAATTCCCTGGATCCACAGGGGCTGGACCCTGTTAGGCACCATTTTCTTTGTTCTTACAAACCTAAGCAGCATGAGTTCTAATATGTCTGTTTTGTTCACACATCACTTTGTGTTTTGCCCATTTTCTCCCTCAGGTGTCTTGACACTTCATTCGTGGCCACTTTTGTCAAGTATGAAAGCTAACACTCACCACCATTCCCAAGCAAGGAAGTGGGAGAATAGGCAGCAGGAATGCAGAGTCCTTCAGCTCTTCCTTCCACTCTTTCCCTGAGCTTCAGAGATAAGGAGAGAAAAGAACCCTTAACTAGAGTTTATTCTCCCAGAGAGTTCAGCCCCTCCCACCAGGCCGATGAGGACTATAACCTGTTAGTCACCAGACGCCCAGAGTTCCCAGAATGGGTGAGCTTTTGTGCCACTAGGGTGCTTGTTTCCCAGCCGATCTGAGCACAGGGTCCCTGGCCCATAGCAATGGCCCTGAGAAGGGCTGGGCCTTTGGACACAGCATCTAGTGTTGCTGAGCTGGAAGTATCAGTGAAGGGGCTGGCTGTGTTACTTCTACAAAACAGCATCAGAGTAGAAACAATAAGCTCTAGTAAAATCTATTATACCAGCATGATAGGCTCTCAGGAGATGAGTGGAAAGAAAAAGGCCCCCAGCAGGCAGAAAATACTGAAGACATTCCAGTTGGGAACTTCAGGAGTGTGCTAAGACATTACTATCTCCTCCCTGCTTTTCATTGTTCAGCTCCTCCTCACTAGGTTTTCAGGGCGCCAGGTGCAGGTGAGAACAGGGAATGTGGTTAATACCCTCACCCAGGTTGTGCTCTTAGAACTGATTGATCTGGAAGCTTTCTGTGTTCTGAGCTCACCTTAAGGGTTTCCAATAATGTTATGGATGTTTCAAATGGAAGAAATAAAGAACCTTGTTTATGATAAGAGGGTGAAAATGCCATTGAGTGAATGGCCAGAATCTTTAGAGAAACCTGGGCAACCCCAAAAAGACAAGCTGATTAATTTCATAGTAGAACGTGTATTTACATAAATCAGACACTTCTTATCTTAATTGAAGTTTAGATGAATTGTTTTTAACTAAGATGTAGGAAGTACTATAGAACAGTGCTCTCCAACAGCAATATATTGTGAGCCACATACATAATTTTAAGTGTCTACTTTTTTAAAACGAGACGAGATTGGTTATATATGGTTGACAAACATTCATCAAACTCCTGCTGTGTGTCAGATACTATGATACACGCTAGGAAAGAGATTTGATCTCAGCCTAGAAAGCGGGCATTGGTTTCATAAAACCTCATCAGATAAATTAGGGATTTATTTCACCTGTATACTAAGAAACAATGGGTTTCACTGGTGGTTCAGTTGGTAAAGAATCTTCTCCTGCAATGCAGGAGACTGGGGTTCAATCTCTGGGTCAGGAAGATCCCCTGGAGAAGAGAATGGCAAACCACTCCAGTATTCTTGCCTGGAGAATTCCATGGGCAGTGGAGCCTGGTGGGCTACTGTTCATGGGATGGCAAAGAGTCAGACATGACTGAGCGACTAACACTTAACTAAGAAACAACAACAAAAAGTAGTTTAAAAAAGAAAATTATGGGCCATTTGATTGTTTTTTTAACACTGTGAATCATGTTATTGGATAGGGTGCTGAGTAAGAGGGAGTGATTTGAAATCAGTAGGGACTACAGTGGATGCAGTAGAGGTCTCACCCAAGTGTTCATCTGTGTAGCTCAACCTGTAACATAAAAATCTGGAAGATGTATTAAAATATTCCTGAGACCCACTCCCAGAAATTCTGACTGTAGTTTTCAGATGGGGTAAGCAGATGCTGCTAGTCTTATGAACCACACTCAGACTGACACTGGTCTAAGCAACTGTTCTCTTAATGGTTTCCTCTGAAAAGGTTTTGAAAAACCACTATAGAAATGTGACTTAGTCACATGCATCATCCTTTGCAATTCTGAAAACGAATGAGCCTCAGAAAGTGAAAATGCTGCATTTGGAAATGTCAGAAATTTCTCAGTGGTTGGAGATAAGCAGCGTTTTCTAGGCATGTCTAGATAACATTTTCAAGTCACCAAACAAAAAATGCTCTTTGAATAAGCTGGAGTTTGTGCATGTCAAAATACTTTCACATAAGTTTTCTTTTTTAAAAAAAAAATATTTATTTTAATTGGAGGTTAATTACTTTCAGAGGGATGGTGCAGGGAGGGAGGAGGGAGAGGGGTTCAGGATGGGGAACACGTGTATACCTGTGGCAGATTCATGTTGATGTATGGCAAAACCAATACAACATTGTAAAGTAATTAACCACATAAGTTTTCTAATTGTATTCATCACAGGTTTTATTCCAAGACTATCATAAGAAAATGTAAAAACCTCAAAGTTTAAAATTTATATTACAGCTATTAACAAAATTGTAGTTATAAAATATTTTTAAAAGATAACCAACTTTTGCAATTTTACCTTAGAGGTAATCTATATTTCAGGGTAAAAGACAATGGGGGAAATACAATATAGTAACAGATGACATAAACTTAACTGTTCATATGAGAGGGCCTAGCAAAAACTGGGCACTTTAATCCACTGACACATTTGTTATCTTAATCCCCTAGTATATTTATTTTATTTTTTTATCCATGGATTATCTGTATTTAGGCATAGACTGTGTTTATGGTTTTATTTTATTTTTATGTAAGTATACTTGATTTATAATATTAGTTACAGATGTACAGCATAGTGATGCAATATTTTTCTATATTATACTTCATTAAAATTACTACAAGATAATGGCTATAAATTCCTGTGTTATAATTTCTTGTTGCTTATCTATTTTATACAGAGTGGTATGTATCTCTTAATCACATACCTCGAATTTACTTCTCCTCCATATTAACCACAAGTTTGTGTTCTCTATCTGTGAGTCTGTTTCTATTTTGCATATATATTTATGTATTGTTTTTTAAATTACACATATGATTGATATCATACAATATTTGTCTTTCTTATCTAACTTTTTTCAGTAACATAATATTCTCTAGGTCCATCCTTGTTACTGAAAATGATAGAATTTCCTTCTTTTTATGGCTAATGGGACATATATAGATAAACACATTTCCCATTGTATATATGTATATATGTATATACATCTTTATACATTTATCTGATAATGGACACAGATTGCTTCCATAACCTGTCTATTGTAAATAGTGTTGCTATGAACATTGGGGTGCATGTATTGATGTCTTTTTGAATTAGCATTACTATTTTTTTCTGGTTATATACCTAGAAGTGGAATTACTGAATCATATGTTAGATACATTTCTAGTTTTTTGAGGAAACACCATACTATTTTACATAGAGGTTACACCAATTGGTAAAAAGTTTCCCTTTTTCCACCAACAGTGTACAAAGTTTCCTTTTCTCCATATCCTCTCCAACATTTGTTATTTATAGACTTTTTGATGATAGCCATTCAGACAGGTGTGAGGTATATCTCGTTGTTTTGTATTTCTCTGATAATTAGCAATGTTGAGCATCATTTTATGTGCCTGTTAGCCATTTTTTTCTTATGAAAAATGTGCATTCAGGTCTTCTGTCCATATTTTGCTTTGATTGTTTGGGATTCTTTAATATTGAGTTGTGTGAGCTGCTTATATTGAATTAACTGCTTGTCAGTGATATCATTTGCAAATATTTTCTCAAATTCTGTAGGTTGTCTTTTAATTTTTTTCATGGTTTCATTTTGTGTAAAAGATTTAAATTTAATTAGATCCCACTTATTTATTTTTGTTTTTATTTCTTGTGCTTTAGGAGACAGATCCAAAAGAATCTTACTATGATTTGTGTCAAAGTGTTCCAACAATGTTCTCTTCTAGAAGTTTTATGGTTTCTTTCTGGTTATATACCTAGAAGTGGAATTACTTTTGTTTTGGTCTTTAACATATTTTTATTTTATTTTTTATTTGGTGTTTGAGAATGTTCTAATCTAATTGTTTTTACATTAGCTGTATAGTTTTTCTGGCACTACCTCTTGAAGAGCTGTCTTTTTTCCATTGTGTATTCTTGTTTCCTTTGTCATAGATTAATTGGCCATAAGCGTGTATGTTTATTTCTGGGCTCTCTCTTCTGTTCCATTGATCTAGGTATCTGGTTTTTGTGTCAGTCCATACTCTTTTGATTATTATAACTTCATAGTATACTCTGAAGTCTCAGAGAATGACACCTCCAGCTTTGTTCTTTTTCTCAAGAATGCTTTGGCAATTCAGGATTTTTTGAGGCACCATATAAATTTTAGGATTATTTTTTCTAGTTCTGTGAAAAATGCCATGGGTATTTTGATAGTGCTTTCCTTAAATCTTTAGATTGGTTGGGCATAATATGTAAAATTTAGCAATATTAATTATTAACTAATTAATTATTAATTCCAATCCATGATCACAATATATCTTCTCATTTCTTTGTGTCACCTTTAGTTTCCCTCATCAATTTTTCTACTTTTCAGAGTACAGGTCTATCACCTCCTTGCTAAACTTAAACCCAAACATTTTATCTTTTTGATATTTTATTTTATAGTTTTTAAAAATAATAATTTATTTATTTTTAATTGGAAGATAATTGCTTTACAATGTTATGTTGGTTTCTGCCATACATCAGCACGAACCAGCAATAAGTATACATATGTGAACTTCCTCTTTAACCTCCCTCCCACCTCCTTCCAACCCATCCTATTCCACTAGGTTGTTACAGAACACCAGCCTGAGCTTCCTGCACTATACAGCAATGTCCCGTTAGCTGCCTATTTTACACATGGTAATATACATATTTCAATGCTACTTTCTGTTCATCCCACCTTCTCCTTCATGTGCTGTGTCCAGAAGTCTGATCTCTATGTCTAAGTCTCTACTTCCCTGCAGATAGGTTTATCAGTACCATTTTTTCTAAATTCCATATATATGTATTAATATATGATATGTGTTTTTCTATTTCTGACTGACTTCATTCTGTTTAACAGGCTCTAGGTTTATCCATCTCAGTTCAACTGACTAAAATCCATTACTTTATATGACTAACTAATATTCCATTGTATATATGTATATCACAACTTCTTTATCTATTCATCTGTTTAGAGACATCAAAGTTACTTCCATGTCCTGGCTATTTTAAATAGTGCTACAATGAACATTGGGGTATATGTGGCTTTTTGAATTATGGTTTTCTCAGGTTATGTGCACATTAATGAGATAACATGGTCATTTAGTAGCCTTATTCCAGGTATTTTCAAGAAATCTACATCCTGTTCTTGATAGTGGCTGTTTTGTGCACATTAATGAGATAACATGGTCATTTAGTAGCCTTATTCCAGGTATTTTCAAGAAATCTACATCCTGTTCTTGATAGTGGCTGTTTTGATGACTATTCCCAGTAACAATGGAAGAGGGTTCCCTTTTCTACACATGCTCTCTGGAATTTATTGATTGTAGATTTTTTGATGATGGCCATTCTGACTTCTCTCCATTGGGCTTCCCTCAGAGCTCAGTTGGTAAGAAATCTGCCTGCAATGCGGGAGACCCAGGTTCGATTCCTGGATTGGGAAGATCTTCTGGAGAAGGAAATGACAATCCACTCCAGTATTCTTGCCTGGAAAATCCCATGGACAGAGGAGCCTGGCAGGCGACAGTACATGGGTTCGCAAGAGTCAGACACAACTTAGCGACTAAACCACCATTCTGACCAGGTGAGGTGAAACCTCATAGTAGTTTTGATTTGCATGTCTCTAAAAATTAGTGATGTTGAGTACCTTTTCATGTGATGCTTGGCAATCTATATATCTTCTCTGGAGAAATATCTGTTTAGCAGCCCATTTTTTGATTGGGTTGTTTGCTTTTTTGGTATTGAGCTGCATGAGCTGCTTATATATTTTAGAGATTAATCCTTTGTTATATGTTTCACTTGCTATTATTTTTTTTCCCATTCTTTGTGTTGTCTTTTCATCTTGTTTATAGTTTCCTTTGCTATTCAAAAACTTTTAAGTTTAATTAGGTCCCATTTGTTTATTTTGCTTTTATTTCCATTACTCTAGAAAGTGGGTCATAGAGGATCTTGCTGTGATTTATGTCTAAAAGTATTCTGCCTATGTTTTCCTTTAAGAGTTTTATATTTTCAGGTCTTACATTTATGTCTTTAATCCACTTTGAGTTTATCTTTGTGTATGGTGTTAGGAAGTATTTAAATTGCATTCTTTTATGCATAGCTGTCCAGTTCTCCCAGCACCACTTGTTGAAGAGACTGTCTTTTCTCTGTTGTATATTCTTGCCTCTTTTTTCAAAGATAAGGTGCCCATAGGTGTGTGAGTTTATCTTTGGGCTTTCTATCTGGTTCCATTGGTCCATATTTCTGTTTTTGTGCCATTACCATACTGTCTTGATGACTGTAGCTTTGTAGTCAGGAAGGTTGATTCCTCCAGTTCTATTCTTCTTTCTCATGATTGCCTTGGATATTTGGAGTCTTTTGTATTTCCATACAAATTCTATACAAATTTCCATACAAATACTTTTTCTGTTTATGTGAAATATGCAACTGGTAATTTGATAGGATTGCACTGAATGTGTAGATTGCGTTTCGTGGTATAGACATTTTCACAATAGTGCTTCTTCTGATCCAAGAACATAGTATATATCTCCATCTGTTTATGTCATCTTTGATTTCTTTCATTAGCATCTAATAGTTTTCTGTATTCAAATGTCTCCTTCAGAAGGTTTATTCCTAGGTATTTTATTCTCTGTGTTGTAATTGTGAATGTGATTGGTCCTTGATTTCTCCTTCTGAGTTTTCATTGTTAGTATATAGGAAAGAAAGAGAATTCTGTGTGTTGATTTTGTATCCTACAACTTTACTAAACTCACTGATTAGCTTTAGTGATTTTCTGATAGTATCTTTAGGGTTTTCTGTATATAATTCCATGTCATTTGCAAACAGTGAGAGTTTTACTTCTTTTCCAGTCTGGATTATTTTTTCTTTTTCTTTTTCTTCTCCGATTGCCATGGCTAGAACTTCCAAAACTATGTTGAATAATAGTGGAGAAAGTGGTCACCCTGTCTTTTTCCTGATCTTAGAGGGAATGCTTTCAGTTTTTCACAATTGAAAGTAATATTTGATGTGGTTTTATCATAAGGGCTTTCCCATCAGAACTCATGCACAAGCCCCTTAGGCCATAAAGTCAACACAAACCACTGCCAACCTCACCCAAGGGCAGAGACAAAAAGAGAACTAAGACCCTATAATCTGGGGAAAGGAGACCTCAAACACATTAAGTTAGATAAAATGAAAAGACGTAGAATGTGCAATGAAGGAACAAAGTAAAAGCCTACAAGATCAAATAAATGAAGAGGAAATAGGCAAACTACCTGAAAAGGAATTCAGAATAATTAAAGATGATCCAAAATCTTGAAAATAGAATGGAGAAAATGCAAGAATCATTTAACACATTTAACAAGGACCTGGAAGAAATAAAGAGTAAGGAAACAGTGGTAATACAATTAGTGAAATTAAAAATACTGAAGAAAGAATCAATAGCAGAGTAACTGAGGCAGAAGAACAGAAAAGTGAGCTGAAAGATAGAATGGTGGAAATAACTGCTGCAGAGCAGAATAGAGGGAAAAGAATGAAAAGAATTGAAGATAATCTCAGAGATCTCTGAGAAAATATTAAAACACCAACATTAGAATTATAGGAGTCACAGAGGAAAAACAGAAAAAGAAAGAATCTGAGAAAAATTTTGGTGGTATTAGTTGAAAACTTCCCTAACATGGGAAAAGAAACAGTCAATCAAGCCCAAGAAGTACAGAGTGTCTCATATACGATAAATCTAAACATAAACATACCAAGCCACATGTTAATCAAATTAACAAAAATTAAATACAATGAAAAATGTTAAAAAGCAGCAAAGGAAAAGCAACAAGTAACAGAGAAACCCAATACAGTTGGGTACAGTTGGGTACAGTTGGGTAACCCCTAACAGCTGCTCTTTCAACAGAAACTCTGCAGGCTAGAAGGGAATGGCAGGATATATTTAAAGTAATGAAAGGGAAAAAGTCTACAACCAAGATTACTCTACCCAGCAAGCATTTCATTCAGAATTGATGGAGAAATCACAAGCTTTACAGACAAGCAAAGTTAAGAGAATTTAGCAATGTGAAACCAGCTTTACAACAAATGCTAAGGAGAGTTCTATAGGCAGGAAAGACAAGAGAATGAAAAAAACTTACAAAAATAAACCTCCCAAAATTTTAAAATGCCAATAGGAACACATATATCAATAATTACTTTAAATATAAATGTAAATAATTACCAGCCTAGGGAGCCCATTCTGGTACTCTGTGAATACCTGGAGGGATGGAATGGGGGGAAGATAAGGAGGCTAAGGAAAGAGGTGATATATGTATAATGGTTGATTTTTATTGTTGTATGGGAGGAAACAACACATTATAAAAATTAATAATGTATATTTAAATAAAGAATGGAAACACAATTGTAAACGGATTAAATGCTCCAACCAAAAGACATAGATTGATGAGATTTTAAACTATTTATTTTTAACGTTGTATTTTGGATAGTTTGTTTTTAGAGCATATAAAATTCTACAAATCTCTTTTTTATTTTATATAATATTGGAGTATAGATGATTAACAATACCATCTTAGTTTCAGGTGTACAGCAAACTTATTCAGTTACATATATACATGTATCGATTATTTTTCAATTTTTTCCCCCATTTAGGTTATTACAGAATACCAAGCAGTGTTCCCTATGCTATACAGTAGGTCCTTGTTGGTTATCTGTTTTAAGTATAGCAATGCATACATGTTATCCTCAAATCCAAATCTATCCTTCTCCCCTACTCTTCCCCCTTGGTAAACGTAAGTATCTTGTATCCTTCAAATTTGCTGAATTCAGTTATTAGTTCTAATTGTTTTTGGGTGGAGACTTTAGGGTTTTCTACATAAAACAGCAAGTCATCTGCAAATAGTAACAGTTTTACCTCTTCCCTTTCAATTTTAAAGCCTTTTACTTCTTTTCCTTGGCTGATTGCTGTGGTTAGAATGTCACAATTCTGCATTATAGACGTGTCCAGAATAATCATCTTGCCTTGTTCCTGAATTTACAGAAAAGGCAACTTTTCATGTTTGAGTATGATACTGGCTGTGGGCTTGTCATACATGGCCTTTAGTATGTTGAGACATATTCTTCTATACTCGCTTTGAAGAATTTTTTTTTTGTTTTTGTTTTTTTTAAATCATGAATGAATGTTGAATTTTGTCAAATGTTTTTTCTGAATATATTGAGATTATCATGTGATTTTTATCATTCCTTTTGCTAACATGGTGTCAGTTATTTTGTTTATTTTGAACTCCTCTTTTCTTCTTGGTGAGCCAGGCTAAAGATATACAATTTTGTTTATATATTTTTTTAAAAACGCAGGTCTCAGTTTCATTGCTCTGTTTTCTATGATCTTTTGATCTCTAATTTATTTGTTTCCTCTCTCATCTTTATTGCTTTCATTCTGCTGAATTTGGGCTTTATTTCTTCTTTTATTATAATTTTTTTTAATGTTGTAGGTTAGGTTGTTCATTTAAGATATTTGTTGTTTTTTGAGGAAGACCTTTACAGCTATAAACTTCCCTTTTAAAACTGCTTTTGCTGCAATCCATAGATTCTGGAGTGTTATGGTTCCATTATCATTTGTCTTGAGGTATTTTCTGATTTCTACTTTGATTTCTTCATTAAACTATTGTTTCTTTAGTAACATATTCTTTTTAGTAACCACACATTTTTTTTTTCCTTTTCCACTTTTCTTTCTGTAGTTGATTTCTTGTTTTATACCATTGTGGTTCAAAACTGCTTGAAATAATTTATATTCTCTTCTATTTGTTCAAACTTATTTTATAGCCTAGCAAGTAATCTATCCTGGAGAACATTCCATGTACACATCAAAATAAAAGCAATTTCTGCCATTTTGGAGTGGATTATCCTATAGATATTTATTGTGTCATTTAAGATTATTATTGCCATATTGATTTTCTGTCTGGAATATTTGGCCACGGTGTAAGCAGGGTACTAAAAGTCCTCTACTATTATTTAATTGTTTTTTTTTTTTTAATGTTCTCTTTATGTCTCTTAGTACTTGCTTTGTATATTTAGTTGTTTGGTATTGGGTGTATATGTTTAATGAATATAATATCCTCTTCTTGCACTGATCCCTTCCCTTTATCATTTTATAATGCCCTTCTTTATCTTTAATTACAGCTTTTGATTACAGTTTATTTTTTTCTTTTGTTCTTCTTTTTCTAGTTGTTTTACATAAAAAGTTAGGTTGTTTGTTTGATGGTTCTCTTATTTCTTGAGGTAGGGTGGTATTGCTGTAAACATCCCTCTCAGCACTGCTTTTACTGCATTCCATGGGTTTTGAATTGTCCTGTTTTCATTGCCATTTGCTTCAAGGTATTTTTCTAATTTCCTCTTTTGATATCTTCCGTGACCTTTCGGTTATTCAGAAGCATATTGTTTAATATCCATGTGTTTGTGTTATTTTAGTTTTTCTTTTCTTGTAGTTGATATCTAATCTTACAGCATTGTGGTCAGAAAACATGCTTGAAATGTTTCAATTTTTGTTTTAATTTACCAAGGCTTGATTTGTGACACAAGAGAAAAAAGTGAAATCTACTATTTCTGAATGAAATGCCTTGTAGATATCAATTAGGTCCAACTGATCCAATGTATCATTTAAAGACTGTGTTTCCTTATTAATTGTCAGTCTCAATGATCTGTCCATTGGTGTGGGTAAGGCATTAAAGCCCCCCTATTATTGTGTTACTGTTTATTTCCCCTTTAATTGTTGTTAGCATTTGCCATATGTATTGAGGTGCTCCTATGTTAAATGCACTTATAATTGTTATATCTTCTTATTGGATTGATCCCTTGATCATTATGCCGCATGCTTTCTTATCTCTTGTGCATATGTGCATGTGTACTCAATTGCTTCAGTTATGTCCGACTGAAACTGTATCGCCTGTAGCCTGCCAGGCTCCTCTTTCCATGGGATTCTCCAGGCAAGAATACTGTAGAAGGTTGCTATGCCCTCCCTCAGGGCATCATCCCAACCTAGAGATCAAACCTGCACCTGCTGTGTCTCCTTCATGCTATTGGATTCTTTACCCTCTGAGCCACCTGGGAAGCCCTATCTTTTGTGAAGTGAAGTGAAGCAAAAGTCTCTCAGTCGTGTCTGACTCTTTGCGACTCCATGGACTATACAGTCCATGGAAATTTCCAGGCCAGAATACTGGAGTGGGTAGCCATTCCCTTCTCCAGGGCATCTTCCTAACCCAGGGATCAAACCCAGGTCTCCCTCATTGCAGGCAGATTCTTTACCAGCTGAGCCACAACTCTTGTAATGGTTGTTATTTTAAAGTCTATTTTATCTGCTATGAGTATTGCTACTGCCTCGTATATTGATTTATATTTGCATGGAATATCTCTTTCTAGCCCCTCACTTTCAGTCTGTATGTGTCTGTAAGTCTGAAGTGGGTCTTTTATAGACAGCATAAGTAGGGGTCTTATTTATGTATCCATTCAGCCAATCTGTGTCTTTTGGTGGAAGCATTCAGCCCATTTACATCTAAAGTAATGCTTGAGGTCTTTGATCCTATTACCATTTATTTTATTGTTTGGGTTTGTTCATATAGGCCTTTTCATTTCCTTCTGTTTCCCATCTAGATAAGTTCCTTTAGCACTTGTTGTAAAGCTGGTTTGGTGGTGATGTATTCTGTTAGCTTTTTCTTGTCTGTAGAGCTTTTGATATCTTCATCAAATATGAAAGAGATCCTTGCTGGATACAATAATCTTGGTGGTAGGCTTTTTCCTTTTATCATTTTGAGTTTACTCTGCCAATCTCTTTTGGCTTGCAGAGTTTCTGTTAAGAAATCAGCTATTTGCCTCATGGGGATCCCCTCTTATGTTATTTGCTACTTTCCCATTGCTGCTTTTAATATTTGTTCTTTGTGTTTAATTTTTGTTCAATTGATTAATATGTGCCTTGGCTATTTCTCCTTGGGTTTATTTTGTATGGGATTCTCTGGGCTTCCTGTGCTTGAGTGGCTATTTCCTTTCACATGTTAGAGAAGTTTTCAGTTTTTAATAGTCTCTTCAAATATTTTCTAATAACCTTTCTTTTGGCTTCTTCTTCTGGTACCCCCATGATTTGGATGCTGTTGTCTTTAATGTTTTCCCAGAGGCCTGTGAGACTGTCCTCATTTCTTTTCATTCTTTTTTCTTTATGCTGTTATACTTCAGTTATTTCCACCATTCTGTGTTCCAGCTAACTTATCCATTCAACTTCCTCTATTGTTTTGCTATTGGTTTCTCCTTATCTATTTTTAATCTCACTTATTGTGTTGTTCATGCTGATTCTCTGTTCTTTAATTCTTCTAGGTCCTTGTAAAACGTTTCTTGTATCTTCTCGATCCATGTCTCCAGTCTATTTATCTGTGCCTCTATTTTATTTTCAAGAATCTGGATCATCGTTACTATCACTACTCAGACTTTTTCTTTTTTTCAGGTAGACTGCCTATTTCCTCTTCATTTGGTTGGTTTTTTGAGGTTTTACCACATTCCTTTATCTTTTGCATATTTCTCTGCCTTTTCACTTTTTAAAAATTTACTGTATTTAAGATCTCTTTTCTGCACAATTAAATGTCTTCAGTTCAGTTCAGTTCAGTCGCTCAGTCGTGTCCGACTCTTTGTGACCCCGTGAATCACAGCACCAGGCCTCTCTGTCCATCACCAACTCCCGGAGTTCACTCAGACTCACGTCCATCGAGTCAGTGATGCCATCCAGCCATCTCATCCTCTGTCATCCCCTTCTCCTCCTGCCCCCAATCCCTCCCAGCATCAGAGTCTTTTTCCAATCAGTCAACTCTTCGCATGAGGTGGCCAAAGTATTGGAGTTTCAGCTTTAGCATCATTCCTTCCAAAGAACACCCAGGACTGATCTCCTTTAGAATGGACTAGTTGGATCTCCTTGCAGTCCAAGGGACTCGCAAGAGTCTTCTCCAACACCACAGTTCAAAAGCATCAATTCTTCAGCGATCAGCTTTCTTCACAGTCCAACTCTCACATCCATACATGACCACTGGAAAAACCATAGCCTTGAGTAGACAGACCTTTGTTGGCAAAGTAATGTCTCTGCTTTTGAACATGCTATCTAGGTTGGTCATAACTTTTCTTCCAAGGAGTAAGCGTCTTTTAATTTCATGGCTGCAGTCACCATCTGCAGTGATTTTGGAGCCCAAAAAATAAAGTCTGACACTGTTTCCACTGTTTCCCCATCTATTTCCCATGAAGTGATGGGACCAGATGCCATGATCTTCGTTTTCTGAATGTTGAATTTTAAGCCTACTGTTTCACTCTCCACTTTCACTTTCATCAAGGGGCTTTTTAGCTCCTCTTCACTTTCTGCCATAAGGGTGGTGTCATCTACATATCTGAGGTTAATGAGATTTCTCCTGGTAATCTTGATTCCAGCTTATGCTTCTTCCAGCCCAGCATTTCTCATGATGTACTCTGCATATAAGTCAAATAAGCAGGGTGACAATATACAGCCTTGATGTACTCCTTTTCCTATTTGGAACCAGTCTGTTGTTCCATGTCCATTTCTAACTGTTGCCTCCTGACCTGCAGATAGGTTTCTCAAGAGGCAGGTTAGGTGGTCTGGTATTCCCATCTCTTTCAGAATTTTCCACAGTTTCTTGTGATCCACACAGTCAAAGGCTTTGGCATAGTCAATAAAGCAGAAATAGATGTTTTTCCTGGAACTTTCTTGGTTTTTCCATGATCTATCAGATCTAGGCCCTTAAATATATTTCTCACTTCCACTGTATAGTCATAAGGGATTTGATTTAGGTCATACCTGAATGATCTAGTGTTTTCCCCTACTTTCTTTAATTTCAATCTGAATTTGGCAATAAGAAATTCATGATCTAAGCCACAGTCAGCTCCTGGTCTTGTTTTTGTTGACTGTGTAGAGCTTCTCCGTCTTTGGCTGCAAAGAATTTAATCAATCTGATTTTGGTGTTGACCATCTGGTGATGTCCATGTGTAGAGAATCTCTTGTGTTGTTGAATGAGGGTGTTTGCTATGACCAGTGCATTTTCTTGGCAAAACTCTATTAGTCTTTGCCCTGCTTCATTCCATATTCCAAGGCCAAATTTGCCTTTACTCCAAGTGTTTCTTGACTTCCTACTTTTTGCATTCCAGTTCCCTATAATGAAAAGGACATCTTATTTGGAATTCAGAATTATTAACTAAAGTACAGATTTTGTTTAAATTTAACAAAATTTTATACCACTGTCCATTTTTTGTTTTCATAACTTAGTGAAGATTCCACTTTGTATTTAGTTACATTGAGAAGCTTCAGCTGTGTACAACAAATTCTGGTAAATTCTCTTTTTATTTTTATTCTGTTAAAAATATTTTTCCCATTTTCCTTGTTATGGCTTCTTATATACACCTATCAATTATAAGCAGACATTTAATTTCTAAATACATGGGATTTTTAAAGTATCTTTGATATTAATTTCTCATTTTTTACTAGTTTGTCACTTAAATGCTTTCTTCTCTGCAATCATCTTCTGTGTTTTTTTCAGTCTTTCACTTTTACTAAGGTTTCAGTGGCTAAGTCAAAGATCTCTCTTGGTAAATGTCACATTGCACTAAATGCAGTAATACACAAAATATGTGGGTTATTTTCAGATATCTTTTGATATTGATTTCTAACATACTTCCACAGTGATAACAAACTCTGTAGAATTTCAATGCCTTTCAGTTCAGTTCAGTTCATTTCAGTCGCTCAGTCATGTCTGACTCTTTGCGACCCCATGAATCACAGCATGCCAGGCCTCCCTCTCCATCACCAACTCCCAGAGTTCACTCACACTCACGTCCATCGAGTCAGTGATGCCATCCAGCCATCTCATCCTCTGTCATCCCCTTCTCCTCCTGCCACCAATCCCTCCCAGAATCAGAGTCTTTTCCAATGAGTCAACTCTTCACATGAGGTGGCCAAAGGACTGGAGTTTCAGCTTTAGCATCATTCCTTCCAAAGAAATCCCAGGGCTGATCTCCTTCAGAATGGACTGGTTGGATCTCCTTGCAGTTCAAGAGACTCTCAAGAGTCTTCTCCAACACCACAGTTCAAAATTATCAATTCTTCAGCACTCAGCTTTCTTCACAGTCCAACTCTCACATCCATACATGACCACTGGAAAAACCATGGCCTTGACTAGACGGACGTTTGGTTTGCAAAGTAATGTCTCTGCTTTTCAATATGCTATCTAGGTGGTTCATAATTTTTCTTCCAAGGAGTAAGTGTCTTTCATTTTCATGGCTGCAGTCACCATCTGCAGTGATTTTGGAGCCCCCCAAAATACAGTCTGACACTGTTTCTACTGTTTCCCCATCTATTTCCCATGAAGTGATACCTTTAGAATATGAAATTTTTGCACCTTCTTTTATGTTTCTGGATATGTTCCAATGTCCCCTGGTTTATAGTCTATGGGAACTTGAATAGATTTTGTACCTGCTGTTATGTAAAAATTGTATGAATCTTAATCATGTTGAATATTGCATGGTGCTTTTCAGGTCTACTCTAGCCTTCTACTTTTCTGTATATTAACTCTATTTTTTTTTCAGTGTTTGATATTGAAACTCCAATATTAATAAAATCTTAATTTATCTACTTTAGAAAATAATTGTAATATATGGTAGCAAAGAATCTCCCTGCAATACAGGAGAACTGAGTTAGATCACTGGGTCAGGAAGATTCCCTGGAGAAAGGAATGGCTACAGACTTCCGTATTCTTTCTGGAGAATTCCATGGACAGAGAAGCCTGGCAGAGTACAGTGCATATTATCGACATGACTGAGAGACACTTTCACACTTTTCATACTGGAAGTATGTGGAACTTTATTCTGTATCTTCCAAGTCTCCTATAAATGAGTTATCATACTTTCATAATTTAAAAAATAAAAAAGAAAGAGAAAAAATAGTTTTTTAAAATGTCTTTGTGTCTGATATGAATATTGCTACTCCAACTTTCTTATGATATCCATTTGTATAGAATACCTTCTCCCATCCCCATATCTTCAGTCTCTATATGTCCCTAGGTCTGAGGTGGTCTTTTTTAGACAGCATATATGCATACTTTGTTTCTGTATCCACCTAGTCAATTTCCTTTGGTTGATGTAGTATTCGATTTACATTTAAGGTAATTATCAATATGTTTGATCCTATTACCATTTTCTTATTTGTTTTGGCTTTATTTTCTGTAGGTCTTTTCCTTGTCTTGTGTTTTCTGCCTAGAGAAGTTCCTTTAGCATTTGATGTAAATGGGTTTGGTGGCCCTGAATTCTCTTAACTTTTACTTTTCTGGAAAGCTTTTGATTTCTCAATCAAATCTGAATGAGAGTCTTGCTGGGTGGAGTACTCTTGGTTGTAGATTCTTCCCTTTCATCACTTTAAATATACCATGCCACTCCCTTCTGACTTGCTGAGTTTCTGTTGAGAAATCAGCTGATAAGCTTATGGGAGTTCATTTATATGTTATTTATCGTTTTTCCCCTGTTGCTTTTAATATTTTATCTTTGTCTTTAGTTTTCATCAATTGTATTACTATGTGTCTTGGTCTGTTCATTTTTGAGTTTATCCTGCCTGGGAGTCTCTGCACTTACTGAACTTGGTTGACTGTTTCCTTTCCCATGTTAGGAAATTTTTCAGTGATTATCTCTTGAAATATATTCTTGGGTCTTTTCTCTATCTCTTCTCCTTCTGGACCGCTATAATGTGAATGTTGGTACACTTAAGTGTTGCCACAGAGATCTCTTAGGCTGTCTCAATTTATTTTCATTCTTTTATCTATATTATTATGTGTTCCATGACAATGATTTCCACTATTCTGAATTCCAGGCCACTTATTCATTCTTCTGCCTCGGTTATTCTGTTATTGATTCCTCCTAGTGTATTGTTTATCTCTGATTTTTAGCTCTTTTATGTCTTTATTAAGCACTCCTTGCATATTCTCCATTCCTTTTCCAAGATCCTGGGTAATTTTCACTATCATTATAGTCAATTCATTTTCTGAAATATTGCCTCTCTCCACTTCATTTAGTTGTCTTTCTTGGATTTTATTTTGTTTCTTTATCTGGGAAATAATCTTTTGCTTTTTCATTGTGTTCAAATTTCTGTGATTGTGGTTTTCATTCTGAAGGCTGCAGGATTATTCTTTTTGCTTCTCCTACCTGTCCTCTGGGGGATGAGGCTATCTAAGAAGCTTGTGCAAACTTCTGATGGGAGGGACTGGCCATGGGAAAAACTGTGTCTTGCTCTGCCAGGAAATGCCATGCTAGTAAAACTTTAGTCCACATGTCTGCTGTTGAACTGGGCTGCATTCCCTCCCTATTAGTTATTTGGCCTGAGGCACCCAGCCACGAAGTTTACAGGCTTTATGGTATCGCTAATGGTGACCTCCAGGAGAGCTCTCACCAATGAACACTTCCCAGAACTGTTGCTGCCAGTATCATTATCCCCATGGTGAGCTACTACCAACACATGCCTCTCCAGGAGACCCTCCAACACTGACAAGTAGGCCTGGTTCAGTCTTCTGCAGGGTCAATACTCCTTTCCCTTGAGTGTTTGTGTGTGCGTGATTTTATGTATACCCTCCAAAGAGACTCCATTCTTTGTTTACCCCATGTCCTGTGGAAGTCCTGCAATTAAATCTTGCTGGCCTTCAAAGTCAGATTCCCTGGAATTCCTAGTCCTTTTGAGGATCTCCAGGCTGGGTAACTGAATGTAGGGCTCAGGACCTTTGCAACGGTGGGAGAACTTTATTATTATTGTCCTCCAGTTTGTGGGTTCCCCACTAGGTGTGTGTGTGGATTTTATTTTATCATAATTGTGACACTACTACCATCTCATTGCGGCTACTCCTATGTCATCGGGTATAGGGCATCTTTTCTTAGTGGGTTCCATCATCCTTTTGTTGATAATTGTCCTTTTTGTTTTGCCTTATTTTTTTTTTTTTCTGGTGGGTATCTATCATAGGTTTTTGATTAGTCGTTACCATGAGGTAGAAATATGTTGAGTCATAATTGTATGTACTTGTTTTAAACTTGTAGTCATTCAAATTCAAACACATTTTTTTTTTGGTTTATTAAGTTTTAGCGTTGGAGAATACTTGTTTTACAATGTGTTGGCTTCTGCTATAAAAGAAAATGAGACAGCAAAAGAGACACAGTTGTATAGAACAGTCTTTTGGACTCTGTGGGAGAGGAAGAGGGTGGGATGATTTGGGGGAATGACATTGAAACATGTATAATATCATATAAGAAATGAATCGCCAGTCCAAGTTAGATACAGGATGCTTGGGGCTGGTGCACTGGGATGACCCGGAGGGATGGTATGGGGAGAGAGGTGGGAGGGGGGTTTAGGATGGGGAACAGGTGTATGCCTGTGGCGGATTCATGTTGATGTTTGGCAGAACCAATACAATATTGTAAAGTAATTAACCTCCAGTTAAAATAAATGCATTTAAATTCAATACAGTATTGTAAAGTAATTAACCTCCAATTAAAATAAATAAATTTAAATTTAAAAAATAAAAATATGAACATTCAGTAAAAAAAAGAAAGTGAGTCAGCCATAATTATATATGCCCTCCCTCTTGAGTCTCCTTCCCCCCTCCCATTCCACCTCTCTAGCTCGTCACAGCAATAGGCTGGGCTTCCTCTGTTATATAGCGTCTTTCCACTAGCTACCTATTTTACACGTGATAGTGTATATATGTCAATGTTATTTCTCAATTCGTCCTACCCTCTCCTTTCTTCACTGTGTCCACAAGTCTGTTCCAATATCTGTGTCTCCATTCCTTCCTTACAAATAAGTGCATCAGTACCACTTTTCTAGATTATATATATGTGTGTGTGTGCGTGTTAATACATATTTGTTTCATCTTTCTAACTGACTTCACTATGTTTAACAGTCTCTAGGTTCATCCACCTCACTACAACTGATTCAAATTTGTTCTTTTTATGGTTGAGTAATATTCCATTTATGTATGTAACACATCTTCTTTATCCATTTATCTGTTGAGGGTCATCTAGTTTGTGTCCATGTTCTGGCTATTGTAAATAGTCCTGCAGTGGACATTGGGTGTCTTTTTGAATTGTGGCTTTATCAGGGTATATGTTCAGTAGTGGGATTGCTGTGTGATATGTTAATTTTATTCATAGTTTTTTAAAGGAATCTCCATATTGTCCTCCATAGTGGCTGTATCAGTTTACATTCCCACCAACAGTGAAGGAAAATTCCCTCTTTTTCTCCAAAACCTCTCTAGCACTTCTTGTTTGTAGATTTTTTGATGATGGACCTTCTGATTAGTATGAGGTAATACCTCATTGTACTTTTGATTTGCATTTATTTAATAATAAGCAATGTTGAGCATATTTTCATGTGTTTATAGACCATCTGTACGCCTTTAGAGAAATGTCTATTTAGGTCTTCTGCCCCTTTTTTTTTTTTTAATTAGACTGGTTGTTTTTCTGATGTTGAGCTGTATGTGTTGCTCATATATTTTGGAGATTAATCCTTTGTCAGTTGATTTGCAAATATTTTCTCCCATTCTGAGGGTTATCTTTTCATCTTGTTTATGATTTCCTTTGCTGTGCCAAAGTTTTTGAGTTTAATTAGGTCCCATTTGTTTATTTTTGCTATTATTTCCATTACTTCAGGAGGTAGGTTAAAGAAGATCTTGCTATGATTTATATCAAAGAGTCTACAGCCTATGCTTTCTCCTAAGAGCTTTATAATTTCTGGCCTTACATTTAAGTCTTTAATTCATTTTAAGTTTATCTTTGTTTATGTTGTTAGGGAGTATTCTAATTTCATTCTTTTACACAGAGCTGTCCTGTTTTCCCAGCATAACTTATTGAAGAGGCTGTCTTTTCTCCATTGTATATTCATGACTCCTTTGTCAAAGATAACATGTCAATAGGTGTGTGGGTTTATTTCTGGGGTGTCTATCTTGTTCAATTGGTCTATATTGCTATTATTGTGCTGACATTACCATACTGTCTGGATGATTGCAGCTTTATAGTATAGTCTTAAGTCAGGAAGGTTGATTTTTCCAACTCCATTCTTCTTTCTCAAGATTGCTATTCGGGGCTTTGTGTCTCCATACAAATTGCAATTTTTTTTTCTTCTAGTTCTTTGGAAAATACCATTGGTTATTTGATAGGGATTGCATTGGGTCTGTAGATTGCTTTGGATAGTACAGTCATTTTCACAATATTGATTCTTCCATCCAAAAACATGGTGTATAGCTCCATCTGTTTGTGTCATCTTTGATTTCTTTTATCAGTGTCTTTTAGTTTTCTGCATACAAGTCTTTTGTCTCTTTGGGTAGGTTTATTCCTAGGCATCATACTTTTTGTTGTGATAATAAATGGGATTATTGCCTTAATTTCTTTTTCTGACTTTTGTTGTTAGTGTATAGGAATGCAAGGGATTTCTGTGTATTAATTTTGTATTTCTGATTTTACTAAATTCACTGATTAGCTCTAGTAATTTTCTGATATTATCTTTAGGGTTTTCTATGTATATTATCATGTCATCCACAAACAGTGAGAGTTTTACTTCTTTTACAATATGGATTATTTTTATTTCTTTTCCCTCTCTGACTGCTGTGACTAGGGCTTCCAAAACTATATTGAATAATAGTGGTGACAGTGGACACCCTAGTCTTTTTCCTGATCTTAGAGGAAATGGTTTCAATTTTTCACCATTGACAGTAATGTTTGCTGTGAGTTTGTTGTACCTTTATTATGTACCTTTACTATAGAAAGTAGACTCCTTCTAGCTGATTTTCTGAGAGTTTTTATTGCATATGGGTGTTGAACTATGTTGAAAAATTAGTTAATATAATGTATCACATTGATTGATTTGCATATATGGAAGAATCCTTACATCCCTGGAATAAACCCCACTTGATCATGGTGTTTGATCCTTTTAATGTGTTGTTGATTCTGTTTGCTAGATTTTGTTGAGAATTTTTACATCTATGTTCATCAGTGATATTTGCTTGTAATTTTCTTTTTTTGTGATATCTTTGTCTGGTTTTGGTATCAGGGCGAAACAGGATAGGTGTAAGTTCTTCTCTAAATGTTTGGTAGAATTTGCCTGTGAAGCCATCTGTTGGAAGACTTTTTATCAAAGTTTTGATTTCAGTACTTGTGATTAGTCTGTTCATATTTTCTATTTCTTCCTGGTTGAATCTTGGAGGGTTTGTACCTTTCTAAGAATTTGTCCATTTCTTCCAGACTGTCCATTTTATTGGCATATAGTTTCTAACAGTAGCCTCTCATGACAAATGCATTCTAAAGGATCAATATTGTTTACTCCCTTCCTTCATATTTTTTTTTCTTTTTGATGACTTATTTTACATCATCATTTTTATCCCTTAATAGTTCATTGTAGTTGTAGTTGCTTTTACAATTTCTTTGTATTTTAATCTATATATTGGCTAGTTTAGGTGCTTTTCATTTTTTACTGTATTTTTCTTTCCTAGTAGGATTTTCCTCTTTCCTATGAATTCTTAATTCTTTTCATTTAGAGAGACCCTTCAACATTTCTTTAAGGATAGGTTTAGTATTGATTAATTATTTTAGTCTTTGATTGTCTGGGAAGTTATTTATCTCTTTTTGTATTTTTCTTTTTAGAATTTTATTTATTAATCTATTTTTGGCTATGCTAGGTCTTTATTGCTGTTCTGATTTTCTCTAGTTGCAGAGAGCAGGGCCTATTCTCCATTTGCAGTGCTCAGGTTTCTCATTGGAGTGGCTTCTCCTGTTGTGGAACATGGGCTCCAGGGTGTGACGACTTCAGTAGTTGTGACTCCCAGGCTCCAGAGCACAGACCCAATAGTTGTGACACATGGGCTTAGTTGCTCCGAGGCATGTGGGATCTTCCCTGATCAGAGATTGAACCTGTGTCTCCTGCATTGGCAGGCAGATTCTTTACCACTGAGCCACCAGGGAAGCCCTCTTTTTCTATTCTAAATGATAATCTTTCTGGGTAGAACATCCTAGGTTGCAGGTTTTTCCCTTCCAACACTTTGAATATATTGAATATCATGCCACTCCCTCTGGTTTGCAAATTTTATGCTGTAAAATTAATTAGCTGATAGCTATGGGATTCCCTTGTAACTGATTGTTTTTCTCTTGCTTCTTTTAGAATTATCTTTTTTTTTATCTTTGTCATTTTAACTGTGACATATCTTGGTATGGGATTATTTGGCTTTATCTTATTTGGGAACTTTTGTGTTTCCTGTACCTGAATATCTGTTCCTTTCTTTAGATTTGGGAAGTTTTCATCCATATTACTCCAAATAAGTATTTGATACCCCTCTCTCTCTCTTCTACTTCTGGTACCCCTATATTGTGAATATTAAAGTGCTTAATGTTATATCAAAAGTCTCTTTGATTGCTTTCATTTTAAAAAAATAGTTTTTCTTTCTGCTGCTCTGAGTGTGTGATTTCCATTATTCTATCTTCCAGATTACTTTTTCATTTTTCTGTATCTCTTTATCTAGTATTCATTCATTCTAGGGTAATTTTTATATCAGGTATTAAATTATTTATTTTTGATTGGGTATTTTTTAGTTTTTAGTTCCTTGTTTAAATATTCAGTGTTTGGATCAATTTTTTTTCATAATTGATTTAACACGTTTATTATCAATATTTTGAATGTTCTATCTGGTAAGTTCTTTCTTTTGGTTTCATTATTTATTTTTTCAGTGTTTTATCTTGCTTTCACTTGAGAGTAGTTCTCTGACTTTTCACTTTGTTTAACTTCTCTTTCTCTGTGAATTTAGGCTAAATGGTTACATATTGTATTCTTTAAGTCTGTTTTTATGTTGGAGTGCCTCAAAAATATTATACCATTAAAAGCTGTTCCTCGTCTATAGCATAATGGACAGGGGAAATAAAACATAAAACATTGAGATCAGTTGATCTCTTTCTTTCTATATCTTTGTCAATCTAGGTGAAGCAGAAACAGGAAGAAGTGACCAGAATTTTAGATACTTACAAAATAAAGTATGTATTAATAACATTTCTGTCAGTTTGAAAGTACTTCAAGAAATGAGGATGAAGAATTCCACCCTCTACCACCTCAGATATTCAACGCCTGAGAATATTGTGGAGTAAGAATAAATGCCCATGTTTGTTTTATTTTGACTTCATATTTTAAGGTCATTTATATGAAGAAATAAAATATTCATGGGGTAAGAAGTGCAGGTATATCCATTTTTGGAGTGATTTAATTATGCCTCTGAAGATAAGGAAATCTGTATTTTATTATGAAAACATCATAAAAGGAAACTTTGTCATGAAGCATGTCTTGGGATACTTATCTGGTATTTTTCATCATACGTTACAGTATAAAATGAATGATCCTCTGAGGAAATTTTTTCTCTAACTTAACTGGCAGCAGTTTGTAGAGGCCCAGGTAAGATAATTAGCAAACTTACCTAGATACTTGAGTTTAACAACTTCATAATGAAAATTATCAGAATTGATATTATAAGTTAATTTTATTTATTTTTTTTAGGATTTTGAAATGCTTCACAAGGCAAAGGACAGCAAAGAGATTCTGAAGTTTCTGAAGATAGAATTAATGGTCAGCAATAACACAAAATATATTTAGCAAGGTGAACCTACATATACTCCCATATGCATCAGTTGCTTTTATTTATAATAGAGTTAAACTTTCATTAAAGTTAATCGCTACCTAGACTAAGTTGTAATCACTAACATATGAGACTTTCTATTTCCATTATGCATTAAAATTTCTCTATTATATTGTAAACATTGTATTAATGCAGAACTGTATAAAAAGAAGAATATTATTTAATATTAACACCAGACTCTTCTTTTAAATCATTAGTAGCTGTCAATTCATAGTCACGAAATAGACTTTTAGTGCAATTTTTAATTTACTTTTAGTAAGCATTTCTCAATACATTTAACAAAGGCCTACATACTGTACTGGGGCTCTTCAAAAGAATAAAAGTAAAAAAATAAAAAAATCACTGGGCTCCATTCCAAATTCTCCCAGATGGAAATAGGGAGGAAATAAGAATTTGTATTGTTAACAAACCCCCAGGTGACCTGTTGTTTTTTTTTTTTCTTGTATACTAAGATCTGGGAACCAATACCAAGGAATAACAAATATGTTAGGTCATCCATCCACCTCTGCTATAAAATGGTAGTCTTCTTCCAAATCTGTTTCTCCTCCTGTGGTTTCTATCTTGTTGAATGGCACTTCCCTTCACTCAAACCCTAACTCTAAATCCTGAGAGTCACCGTTAATATTGCCCAATCCCTCACTTCTGTCTGCAATAAATTACCAACTCTAGATGTGCTAGTCTTAATATCTCAGCTACTCCTCCAGCTCTCCAGCTATTGCCCTTGTTCCTGTTCTCATCATTCTTGCAAATATTTTAACTGCTTACTTCCAGTTTTACTATTCTAATATCTGCCCTTTGCATTGCTGCTAAGTCAAGACTTTTCAACCTTGACTGAACCTTGGACTCACCTGAGGAATTTTAAAAACTATCTGGATCCCATTTTTAATGATTTTAATGTGCACTTCAAGTTGGGAACAATGGAATTAGATCTTTCAAAACATAAGTTTAATCAAGTATATGTAGCTGCAGCAAAAAGTTTCTCACAGCATGGTATAAGAAAACCACGGTCCTCAGAATCATCTGCATAACTTAATAAACATGTGGATTCTTGGACCTTTACCCAGACCTCTAAAACTGAGCAAAGATATTTGAATTTTACATGAGCAGCTTCAGATTATGTACTAATTTTTGAGAAGTGTTTATATATAGGTTAAAATCTAAACTCCGTATTCATCTTGTGAAACAAACTTCTCTAGATCATTCTTTTCACATTTTTTAGTTACATCCAACTATCTTCCCCATTAACCCTCCTTACTTATGTGTAGTTTCTTAGATGTACCGGTTTTGCATTATCTTGCCTTTTTTTTTTTTTTACACACTTGCAAGCCCATATTGTCTCACCATCTGCTTGACAAGTAATTACTGAAATTTTAAGGAAAATTCCTCTAAAATGCCTTTTGTGACCTCTTTCATCATAACAGAATGAAACACCATTTTTCCTTAAACCTAGATGATACCTAATACCTATTTTTATCACAGCACTAGTAACAGTTTAGAACTATTGTTTTCTTTGAAAGTCATAATTGTAAGTACTTCTTCAGTGTTCACTATGTTCCAGACACTGTTCTACAGTGCTGTATATGAGTTTACCTACATAGAGCGTTTATAACCCTGTGAGATAGGTGCTATAATCATACCTATTTTATGAATGATGAAAATGAATTGCCAAGTAGAAACTTTCAAAAAGCTACAGAGTTAATAAGTGATAAATCTAGATTTTTGACCCATTACAAGGTGAGGTAAAAGGCCCTATTTTAATGGAAGAGGATCTAAAAGGAGAGAAAGCAGCAAAAAGTGAGTCTGTGGTGTGTGTCCCTATAAAAGAAGTCTCACATATTGGCCCTCCTTATGGTCATAATGCCCAGAGAGGTGGGAAAGAGTACTTAAAAATCCCACCTAGGTTTAGCGGAACCAGAAAACAGAAAAGAGTGGTACCTCTTGTTTCTAAAGTCAAGCCAGAGCCTCTCATTGCATCACAACTGAGAAGTTCAAATTCTTAAGCAAGGGTCTAGGATAATGGGGCTGAGGGCAGCCTGGTAAAGCCTTACTCCTCCACTGCAGTGAATGAAAGAACATACCAAACTCTCCCATGCCTCTTATGGGAATAAACAAAGACCAACCAAGTGAAAACAATTAAAGCTTATTTAATCAGATATTGCTATAATAAGTAGTCACCATCACTTACATTTTTCAAAAGCTCAAAGGCAAGCAAAGGAGTAGGAAATCTTTATAATGGAAAAAACGAAGGCTTCAGATATGCTCTGAATGGAAACTGTTGGCAAGGAGAAGCTGAAAGCAAACTAACTAGAAGCAGGGCATATTAGGTTTAATCTGTTAGGGACGCATATTTTGTTTCTGTCATTTAGTCCTAATTTGTAAGCAGAACCAAAATTTAGAGAAGCTGGCAGTTGTAGTTCATGTTCTGGCTGTTTTGAAATTATTGCTACAGGAGGTTGTTTGACTTCCTGCTCAGTTTACTGCAAAGGTTGCGATTTGGCTTCCTGAGTTAGCTGTTGCACATTAGGGGTTTGAGTTCTGTTTTTATATAAGAACTGGCCTTTGTCTATTTGTCACATTCCACTATAAGATCAAAGGTGGTTAAGGGTGAGCCAGCAGATATAGAAACCTTCAAGTTCACGAAATGGATGATGGGAGATGTTTATGAACCTGGTGATCAGATAATAAAGGGAGATAGATAGATATATCAACAATTTAAAATCAGCTTTTCCTTTAAAATGGAGAAAATGCCTATCATATGCAAATATTTTTGCCCCATTTAACCCCTTATTCCCCAGAGAATAAGAAAACTCAGGAAGATTTACATCCAGCATAACATTAACTTGAGCTGCCCAAAGGACTATTAATCTGGGAGTATAAAAATTTACTGACTTTGCAGATACAACACCCTGACAGTCATCCACTGAGAAGGCATTTTTCTCATCTCCCCTTCAAAATTCCCTGTAATGGATTGAATGGTAGCCTCTGAAAAGAGATGTCCACATCCTAATTCTTAGAATTTATTAATACTAGCTTATTTGGAAAAGGAGTTTTTGCAAATGTCAGAATCTTAAGATGAGGAAATCACTCTGAATTATCCATGTGGGTCCTAAATGTAATGACAATAATCCTTATTAGAGTGATATTATAGAAAGAAGAGAAGGCACCATGACCTCTGAGATAGAGATTGGAGTTATATGACCTCTTGCCAAAGAATGTCTGGAAACAATTGAAGCTGAAAGAGACAAAGAATGGTTTCTCCCCAAGAGACTCCAGAGGGAATGCAAACCTACTAACATGTTTATTTCAAACTTCTGACCTCAGGGTTGTGAGAAATTAAATATCTATTATTTTAAGCCACTCATTTTGTGGTAATTTGTTATGGAAGTCAAAGGAAACTCATATTATGCCCCATGTGCAATTTCCCAAAATTAAGACAAAAGAGAATAAAAATTTCTAGGGACGTGAGTAAATTCAAAAGAGGAAAAGGTTTCCCACTATACCATTAGAGGATGAACACAGGGATGCCCCTAAATTCACAGTATAAATGAGAAAGCTAGTAGAATAAAGCAAGTGTCACTCCCAAGTCCCAAGTAACTTTTTTTAATGTTATTTATTTTTATTTTTTTATTTTTTATATAAATTTATTTATTTTAATTGGAAGTTACTTTACAATATTGTATTGGTTTTGCCATACGTCAACATGAATCTGCCACAGGTATACACGTGTTCCCTATCCTGAACCGCCCTCCCTCCTCCCTCCCCATACCATCCCTCTGGGTTGTCCCAGTGCACCAGCCCCAAGCATCCAGTATCATGCATCGAACCTGGACTGACAATTCGTTTCATATATGATATTATACATGTGTCAATGCCATTCTCCCAAATCATCCCACCATCTCCCTCAGAGTCCAAAAGACTGTTGTATACATCTGTGTTTCTTTTGCTGTCTCGCATAGAGGGACTTTTATAAATTCTGCAATGCAGATAATTTGAAAAGGCAAGTGGCTACACAATGAAATTAACATAGTTGTATGATACCAGCATTTCTGAAAAGTGAAATAAAACACAAGAAAATACTACAGTATATGGTATATATTTTTTAATAGTTTTAAACTCAGAACTCACTCAGGATAGAAAAGCAGTGAGCACTGCTTCAAAACTTTTCAAGGTGAATTAACCCACAGTCAACTGGGCAAAACTATAATTAATACATAGAATACATTGCCTAAAGCTTGAGAGGAATGCCTAAAGAATGAGTTTCTTTGGAGAATTAGGGCATTCAAATGAACCCATGTATACTAGTGTATTTAGAAATTCAAACAATGTCAAGGACAAACATGAAAAATTATACTGTTCATTGATTGGAAGAATTAATATTGTTAAAATGATCATACTACTAAAGGCAATCTACAGGTTCAATGCAATCCCTATCAAAACATGACAGGCAATTTTCACAGAACTAGAACAAAAAATACTAAAATATCTATGGAAATGAAAAGGCCCAAATAGCTGAAACAATTTTGAGAAAGAGAAACAGAGCTGGAGGAATCATACTCTCTGACTTCAGACCAAAAATACAAAGCTTTAGTAATCAAAACATTGTGGTACTGGCACAAAAACAGACACATGAATCAACAGAACAGAACAGACAGGCCAAAATAAACCCATACACTTATAGTTAATTGATCTACAACAAAGGAAGCAGATTATACAATGAAGAAAAGACAGACTCTTCAATAAGTGGTATTGTGAAAACTGGGCAGCTACATGTAAAAGAATGAAATTAGAACATTTCTCACACTATATACAAAAATAAACTCAAATGCATTAAAGATATAAACATTATATCAGAAACCATAAAACTCCTAGAAGCAAACATATGCAGAACACTCTTTGACATAAAACATAGTAATTTTTTTTTTGAATCTACCTATCTAAAGCTAAGGAAATGAAACCAGAAATAAACAAAGGGGTCTTAATTAAACTTAAAATCTTTTGCCCAGCAAAGGAAGCCATTGATAAAATCAAAAGAAAATTTACTGAATAGGAGAAAATATTTATTAATGATATGACCAATAACGGTTTAATGTCCAAAATATATAAACAGTTCATACAAGTCAACTTCAAAAAAATAACTAACAAACAACCCAATCAAAAACCGGGCAGAAGATCTAAATAGACATTTTCCAAAGATGCCATACAGATGGACAACAGCACATGAAAAGAGGCTCAACATTGTGAATTATAAGATAAATGGAAATAAAACCAAACAAAATGAGATACTACCTCACACTGTCAGACTGGCTGTCATCAAAAAGACCACAAAATTTTTGGCGAGGATGTGGGGACAGGGAACTCTCGTACACTGTTAATTGTTAACTGGTGCTGCCGCTATGGAAAATAGCATGGAGATTCCTACAGAAACTAAAAAGAGAACTAACATATGACCCTTTGTGTAGATCACGATGAACTACACCTTACCTATCTCCTGAGAAACCTATATAAGAGTCAAGAAACAACGGTTAGAATTGGACATGGAAAAACTGAGTGGTTCAAAACTGGGAAAAAGTACAAGGCTATATACTGTCACCCTGCCTATAAGCAGAGTGTGTGTGTGTGTGCTCGGTTGCTTAGGCATGTCTTACTTGTTGTGACTCCCTGGACTGTAGCCTACCAGGTTCCTCTCTCCATGGGATTTCCCAGGTAAGAATACTAGACTGGGCTGCCATTGTCTACTCCAAGGAATCTTTCCAACCCAGGGATTGTATCCATGTCTCTTGCATCACCTGCTTTGGCAGGTGGACTCTTTACCAATGTGCCAACTAGGAAGCCCTATGTGCAAAATACGTCATGCAAAATGCTGGGCTGGATGAATCACAAGCTGGAATCAAAATTGCTGGAAGAAATACCAACAACCTTAGATATACAGATGATACCACTCTAATGGCAGAAAGTGAAGAGGAACTAAAAAGCCTCTTGATGAGGGTGAAAGTGGAGATTGAAAAAATTGGCTTGAAACTCCACATTAAAAATTAAGATCATGGCATCTGGTCCCATCACTTCATGGAAAACAGAAGAGGAAAAAGTGGAAACAGGGACAGATTTTATTTTCTTGGGCTCCAAAGTCACTATGAATGGTGACTAGAGCCATGCAATTAAAAGGCACTTGCTCTTTGAAAGGAAAGCTATTACAAACCTAGACAGTATATTAAAAAGCAGAGACATCACTTTGCCAACAAATGTCCATGTAGTCAAAGCTATGGTTTTTCCAATATTCATGTATGGATGTGAGAGCTGAACCACAAAGAAGTCTGAGTGCTGGAGAACTGACACTTTTAAATCATGGTACCAGAGAAGACTCTTGAGAGTCCCTTGGACTGCAATGAGATCAAACCAGTCAATCCTAAAGCAAATCAGTCCTGAATATTCATTGGAAGGACTATTTGCTGAAGTTGAAGCCTCAATATATTGGCTACCTGATGTAAAGAGCCAACTCACTGGAAATGACCCTGATGCTGGAAAAGATTGAAGGCAAAAGGAGAAAGGGGTGGCAGAGGATGAGATGGTTAGATAGCATCATGGACTCAATGGACATGAATTCTGGGAAACTTCAGGAGATAGTGGAGGATATAGGAGCCTGGTGTGTTACAGTCCATGGGATTGTGATGAGTCAAACACGACTTAGTGACTGAACACATGACACAGCAATATCACTTCTGAGTATACATCCAAAAGACAAGAAAAAAAAAACAAAAACACCTCACCCATTCGAAAAGATACATGCACTCCAATGTTCATAACAGCATTATTTATGATTGCTGAGATAGGGAAGCAAGTTGTGTCCATCAACAGATATATTAACTATAACTCAGCCATGGACTTTCTCAGTAGCTCAGCTGGTTAAGGATCCACCTGCAATGCAGGAATGCAGGAGACCCCAGTTCGATTCTAGGGTCAATATTTCTGGGTCAGGAAGGTCCACTGGAGAAGGGATAGGCTACCCATTCCAGTATTCTTGGGCTTCCCTGGTGGCCCAGATGATAAAGAATCCTCATGCAATGTGGGAAACCTGGGTTCGATCCCTGTGTTGGGAATATCCCCTGGAGAAGGGAAAGGCTACCCACTCAAGTATTCTGGCCTGGAGAATTCCATGGACTGTATAGTCCATGGGGTGGCAAAGAGTTGGACACAGCTGAGCAACTTTCATTTTCACTTTTCATTACTCAGCCATAAAAAGAATGAAATTTTTCCATTTGCAACAAACACCATGGGTGGATTTAGAGCATATTATGCTAAATGAAATGTCAGACAAAGACAGACAGATACTCTATGACATCACTTATATATGGAGTATTTAAAAAAAACTGAAACAAACCAATGAATATAACAAAACAGAAATAGACTTATGGATAAAGAACAAATTAGTGGTTACCAGTTGGGAGAGGGGAAATGAGGGGAAATTTTGGAGTATGGAATTAAAAGGTACATACTGTAATGTATAAAATAAATAAAGTACAAGGATAAACTGTATAACAAGAAATATAACCAATATTTCCTAACACCTATAAATGCAGTATAACCTTTAAAACTGTGAATTACTATATTCTACACCTGTAGCTTACATAGTTCTTGTTCGTTGACTATCTCTCAATTAAAAAAGAAATTAAAAGAAACGAGAAAATTGTAAAAATATAAACACTTTGCCAGATAAACAAATGCTGAGGGCATTTGTTACCAGTAGACCCAGTAGAGCTACCACACAGGAAATGTTGAAAAGGTTCATTTAGGATAAAATGAAAGGACACTAAACAATAATTCAAAGACATAAAAACATGTATAGAATCACAGCATTGGTAACCACACAAATAAATATAAATGCCAGTTTTATTTTATTTTTGTTTGTAACCCGTTTTTTACTTTCTATATGAATAAAAGATAATGCATAAAAATAATAAACTTGCATTATTGGCTACATAATGTATAAAGATGGATTTGTGATAAAAACAAAAGTTTTTGGAAAAATATGCATGAATAAAATTTTTATACATTGTTTTAGACAAGGTTGCATCAATTAGAAATACAACATTATAAATTTAAAATATTAATTGCAATTTCTGTGATAACCACAAAGAAAACATATTTAAAATATACACAAAGAGAAATAAGAAGGGAGTCAAAACTCCCTACAGAAATAAGCTACAGAAAAAACTAAAAACTAATGAAAGCAGTAATGGGAGAGATGAAGGACAGAAATGGTGTCATATCAAAACAAATACCAAATAACAGGCACCCCTACTTATTAGTAATTGCTTCAAATGTAACTTCAACTAAAAGGCATATATTGAAAGATGGATTTAATGACATGGTCTAACTATATGCTGTCTACTAGAAACTCTCTTTAGATCCCAAAACACAAACAGGTTAAAGCTGAAATGATGGGGGTGGGGGGAGAGGTCCTAAGATGGTGGAGGAATAGGAGAGGGAGACCACTTTGTCCCCTACAAATTCATTGAAAGAATACTTGAACGCTGAGCAAATTCCACAAAACAACTTCTGAATGCTGGCAGAGGACATCAGGCACCCAGAAAGGCAGCCCATTGTCTTCAAAAGGAGGTAGGACAAAATATAAAAGATAAAGGAAAGACAAAAGAGATAGGGATGGAGATCTGGCCTGGGAAGGGAGTCTTAAAAGAGGAGAAGTTTCCAAACACCAGGAAACACTCTCACCAGTCGGTCTGTGGGGAGTTTTGGAATCTCAGAGGACAACATAATGGGGAGGAATTATAAATAAATAAATAAAACCTGCAGATTATGTGCCTAACAGCAACTCCTAGCTCTCACATCCACCACCAGTAAGCAGGGGCTGAACAGGGAGGCGCAGGCTGCATTGCTTAGGGTAAGGACTGGGCCTGAATGCTCTGAGGGCAATCAGAGAGAACTAATTTGAGATAGTAACCCAAACTGTGGGATAGACAGAGAAAGAGAGAGAGAGAGAAAAGAGAGAGAGAGAGAGAGAGAGAGAGAGAGAACTATCCCGCAAAAAGCCGTAACCTAAGGCATTGCCAGGCATGCTCACAGAACAAAGGACTGAGCGAATACCAGAAGAGAGCTTACCGACTGTGGATCAGCCCATGTCCCGCCAGAGACAGGAAGGCAGGCAGGGGACAACCAGAGCTGGAAAGGGACAATCTTGGTCCCAGAGAGGCATCCTCTACCAAACTGTAAGCAGGCTTCCAGTCGCTAACCAAGACTTCTTGGGATTCTTGATGTTTGACATTCACCGGGAGGATCACAGACAGAGATCAGCTCTCCAGAAGAGACACGTGGCACACTTGAGACAGGCGCGCCTGCTGCCACCCAGGAAACTGAGCGGCTGGGACCGGGAAAGTGAGAAGATGCACCTGGGGAGACTGCACTCGCCAAACAACTGGTTGCCTGAGATGCTCAGACCTGGAAAGGGCACAAAACGCATGCCCAACCAAGTCTGTGCCTTAGTGGAATACCCAAGAACTTGAAACTGAGCAGTTTAAACCTGGGAAGTGTTGGGACCTAACCTGAGCCATGACAGGCTCAACAGGCCACACTAGGCCTAAGCCTAAGGTTCTTGTAAGCATGAATTATAATTCTAGGAAGCCCCACCCTAGGAGAGTTCCTGCTGGCGCCAAACCGGATTAAAACCTGAGTCATGATTCTGGGGAACCACACCCTGGGAAAGTCCCCAATGGCACCAAACCTGAGCCAATTTGGATAGGGATGCAGGATTTGGAAATCACACTCAGCCAATCATTACCCACCAGCTGTACTAAGAGCTGCCTGTATAAAAGCAGCTGTGAGTCAGAGCTCAGAGTCAAGACTCCACTGTGCTGGATGAGACAGGAGCCCTAGCTCGAGCTAGCAATAAACCTTTTATGCTTTTGCATTGCTGTGGATGTCTTATTCTCTCAGTTTTGGGGACTCGGCCACTGGGCATAACAGGAAGTGCACACAACCCATGGCCCACCTCAGACAGTTCCCCATCAGAGCAACCTAGAGTCTGAGAAGTGTAGACTGGGAAAGCACACATGACATGAGCAGGGGCAAACACAGTGTGGCCAAGACACTGTGAGCACTCCCCACACATGCCAGTGATATATGCTTGCAGTGTTCCTCCCTCCCCACAGCACGACTGAACAAGTGAGTGTAAATAAGTGACCACTCACACCCCCTTGAGTCAGGGGGGAAATTAGACACTGAAAAGACCAGCAAAGAGAAGAAGCTAAAATAAACAAAGGGAACCTCTTTAGAAGTGACAGGTGCAACAGACTAAAACCCTGTAGTTAGCACCGACTACATTGGAAGGGGCCTATAGATCTTGAGAATTATAAGCCAGATCAAGAAACTATCTGAAACTGAACTGACCCCACACAGCCCACAACAGCTCCAGAGAAATTAATAGATATATATTTACTATTATCAATTTTAAAATGTTTTAATTTTATTTTTAGTCCTCTATTACTCTTTTAATTTTCATTTTTATAACCTACTATTACCTTGCAAAAAAAATACACTTTTTAAAGCAAACTTCATATATGTATTTTATAATTTTTGTGACTTTGTTCTTTTTATTTGTTTAATATTGTATTTTTGAGAACCTAAACTATACTCTAGATTTTTAATCATTGCTTTTTGGTATTTGTGATCAATTTTGTACATTTAAGAACAAAATCTTCAGTACTCATTTTTACTTGGGAGTGTGATTACTGGCTTGATTGCTCTCTACCCCTTTTGACTCTCCTTTCTCTCCACAAGGTCACTTCTAACTCCAACTTCCCCTTCTCTTCTCTACCCAACTCTGTGAATCTCTTTGTGGGTTCTGGGCTATGGAGAACACTTAGGGAACTGATTACTGGCTGGATCTGTCTCTCTCCTTTTGATTCCCCCTTTTCTCCTCCTGGTCACTTCTGTCTCCTTCCTCCCTCTTCTTTTCTCAGTGTAATTGTGTGAACCTCTCTGAGGGTTTCAGACTGTGGAGAGCACATAGGAAATTGATTACTGGCTAGCTTGTTCTCTCCCCCTTTTTATTCCACCTCTTCTCCTCCTGGTCACCTCTATCTCCCTCCTCCCTCTTCACCATGTAACTCTGTGAACCTCTCCGGGTGTCCCTCACTGTGGAGAATCTTTTCATCATTAACCTAGATGTTTTATCATTGGTGCTGTATAGATGGAGAAGTCTTGAGGCTACTGTAAGAAAAAGAAGTCTTGAGGCTACTGTAAGAATAAGACTGAACACCAGAGGCAGGAATTTTAAGCCCAAAACCTGAGAACTGCAGACAACTCCTCTCTCCAGGGAACATTAATCGATAAGAGCTCATCAAAAAGCCTCCATACCTACACTGAAACCAAGCTCCACCCAAGTGCCAACAAGTTCCAGAGCAACACATACCATGCAAATTCTCCAGCAACACAGGAACTTCAATATACAGGCTGCCCAAAGTCCCACCAATCCCGTAGACATCTCAAAACTCACTACTGGACACTTCATTGCACTCCAGAGAGAAGAAATCCAGCTACATCCACCAGAATGCTGCAGCAAGCTTCCCTAACCAGGAAACCCAACAAGCCATCCATCCAACCCTACCCACAGTGAGGAACCTCCACAATAAAGAGGAATCACAAACTGCCAGAATACAGAAAGGCCAACCTAAACAAAGCAATATCAACAAGATGAAAAGGAAGAGAAATATTCAGCAGGTAAAGGATAAATGCCCAGCAAACCAAACAAAAGAGGAGGAGATAGGGAGTCTACCTGAAAACGAATTCAGAATAATGATGGTAAAAGTGATCCAAAATTTTGAAAACGAAATGGAGTTACAGATAAATATCCCAGAGACAAGGATTGAGAAGAATGCAAGAAAAGTTTAACAAGGACCTAGAAGAAATAAAGACTCAATCAATAATGAATAATGCAATAAATGAGATCAAAAACACCCTGGAGGGAACCAACAGTAGAATAATGGAGGCAGAAGATAGGATAAGTGAGGTAGAAGACAGAATGATAGAAATAAGTGAAGAAGAGAGAAAAAAAATACAAAAAAATAAGGACATCCTCAGAGACCTCTGGGACAATGTTAAACACCCCAACATTCAAATCATAGGAGTCCCAGAAGAGGAAGACAAAAAGAAAGGCCATGAAGAAATACTTGAGGAGATAATAGTTGAAAATTTCCCTAAAATGGGGAAGGAAATAGTCACTCAAGTCCAAGAAACCCAGAGAGTCCCAAACAGGATAAACCTAAGGCAAAACAGTCCAAGACACATATTAATGAAATTAACAAAGATCAAACACAAAGAACAAATATTAAAAGCAGCAAGGGAAAAACAACAAATAACACACAAGGGAATTACCATAAGGATAACAGCTGATCTTTCAATAAAACTCTTCAGGCCAGAAGGGACTGGCAGGACATACTTAACGTGATGAAAGAGAAAAACCTACAACCAAGATTACTGTACTCAGCAAGGATTTCATTCAAATATGAAGGAGAAAGCAAAGCTTTACAGACAAGGAAAAGCTGAGAGAATTCTGCACCACCAAGCCAGCTCTTTAACAAATGTTAAAGGATCTTCAACGTGGGATAGCTCCTCTAGGCCCTCCTGTGCAGCCACCACTCCTCAGGTTGTTCCTCCTGGCTGCCCGGCCCTGGCCTCTGGCATGGGTGGTTCCTCCCAGCTGCCGCCCCTGGCCTCCAGTGCGAGGTGGCTTCTCCTGGCCACCCCTGATCTCAGACGCGGGATGTGTCCTCCTGGCCGTCACTGACGCTGGACGCAGGGTAGCTCCTCTGAAACTGCTGCACTCAATATGCCAGCAAGTTTGGAAAACTCAGCAGTGGCCACAGGACGGGAAAAGGTCAGTTTTCATTACAATCTCAAAGAAAGGCAATGCAAAAGAATGCTCAAACTATCGCACAATTGCACTCATCTCACATGCTAGTAAAGTCATGCTTAAAATTCTCCAAGCCAGGCTTCAGCAATACGTGAACCGTGAACTCCCTGATGTTCAAGCTGGTTTTAGAAAAGGCAGAGGAACCAGAGATCAAATTGTCAACATCCACTGGATGATGGAAAAAGCAAGAGAGTTCCAGAAAAACTCTATTTCTGCTTTATTGACTATGCCAAAGCCTTTGTGTGTGTTGATCACCATAAACTGTGGAAAATTCTGAAAGAGATGGGAACACCAGACCACCTAACCTGCCTCTTGAGAAATCTGTATGCAGGTCAGGAAGCAACAGTTAGAACTGGACATGGAACAACAGACTGGTTCCAAATAGGAAAAGGAGTCCGTCAAGGCTGTATATTGTCACCCTGCTTATTTAACTTCTATGCAGAGTACATCATGAGAAACGCTGGGCTGGAAGAAACACAAGCTGGAATCAAGATTGCTGGGAGAAATATCAATCACCTCAGATATGCAGATGACCCCACCCTTATGGCAGAAAGTGACGAGGAACTAAAAAGCCTCTTGATGAAAGTGAAAGAGGAGAGTGAAAAAAATGACTTAAAGCTCAACATTCAGAAAACGAAGATCATGGCATCTGGTCCCATCACTTCATGGGAAATAGATGGGGAAACAGTAGAGAGTGTCAGATTATTTTTTTGGGCTCCAAAATCACTGCAGATGGTGACTGCAGCCATGAAATTAAAAGACGCTTACTCCTTGGAAGAAAAGTTATAACCAACCTAGATATTATATTCAAAAGCAGAGACATTACTTTGCCGACTAAGGTCTGTCTAGTCAAGGTTATGGTTTTTCCTGTGGTCATGTATGGATGTGAGAGTTGGACTGTGAAGAAGGCTGAGCACCGAAGAATTGATGCTTTTGAACTGTGGTGTTGGAGAAGACTCTTGAGGGTCCCTTGGACTGCAAGGAGATCCAATCAGCCCATTCTGAAGGAGATCAGTCCTGGGATTTCTTTGGAAGGAATGATGCTAAAGCTGAAGCTCCAGTACTTTGGCCACCTCATGCGAAGAGTTGACTCATTGGAAAAGACTCTGATGCCGGGAGAGATTGGGGGCAGGAGGATATGGGGACGTCCGAGGATGAGATAGCTGGATGGCATCACAGACTATGGACGTGAGTCTGAGTGAACTCTGGGAGATGGTGATGGACAGGGGTGCCTGGCATGCTGCGATTCATGGGGTCGCAAAGATTCGGACACGACTGAGCGACGGAACTGAACTGAACTGAACTGAAAGGATCTTCTCTAGACAGGAAATATAGAAAGGGTGTATAAACTCAAAACCAAATTAGCAAAGTAAATGGCAACAGGGCCATATTTATCAATAATTACTTTAAATGTAAATGGGTTGAATGCCCCAACCAAAAGACAAAGACTGGCTGGATGGATAGAAAAACAAGACCCCTATATATGCTGTCTACAAAAGACCCACCTCAAAACAAGGGACACATACAGACTGAAAGTGAAGGGCTGGAAAAAAGATATTTCAAGCAAATGGAGACCAAAAGAAAGCAGGAGTAACAATATTCAAATCAGGTAAAATAGACTTTAAAATAAAGGCTGTGAAAAGAGACACGACACTACATAATGATCAAAGGATCAATCCAACAAGAAGATATAACAACTATAAATATATATGCACTCATCATAGCAGCACCACAATATGTAAGGTAAATACTGACAAGTATGAAAGGGGACATTAACAGTAACATAATAATAGTGGGAGATTAAATACCCCACTCACAGCTATGGATAGATCAACTAAATAGGAAATTAACACGGAAATGCAAACTTTAATTGATACAATGGACCAGTTAGACCTAATTGATATCTATAGGACATTTCACCCCCAAACAGTGAATTTCACTTTTTCTCAAGTGCACACGGAACCTTCTCCAAGATAGATCACATCCTGGGCCATAAATCTAGACTTGGTAAACTCAAAAAAGTTGAAATCATGCCAAACATATTTTCTGATCACAAGGCTGTAAGATTAGATGTCAATTACAGGAAAAAACTATTAAAAATTCCAACTTATGTTTGCTGGAATATTTCTGATTACAGTTTCAATTTACATGCTTTTGATGAGAAATCTTCCAGCAAACAAAAACCCAGGACCAGGTGGCTTCACAGCTGAACTCTGCCAAAAATTTAGAGAAGAGCTAACACCTATCCTACTTAAACTTTTCCAGAAAATGGCAGAGGAAGGTAAACTTCCAAACTCGTTCTATGAGGCTACCATCACCCAAAACCAGACAAATATGCCACAAAAAAGGACAACTAAAGGCCAATATCACTGATAAACATAGATGCAAATATCATTAACAAAACTCTAGCAAACAAAATCCAACAACATATTAAAAAGATCATACATCATGACCAAGTGGGCTTTATCCCAGGGATGCAAGGATTCTTTAATATCTGTAAATCAATTAACATAATACACCACATTAACAAATTAAAAGATAAAAACCATATGATTATCTCAATAGATGCTGAGAAAGACTTTGACAAAATTCAACATCCATTTATGACAAAAAAAAAAAAAAAAAAAAAAAAAAACCTCCAGAAAGCAGCCATAGAAGAAACATAACTCAACATAATAAAAGTTATAGATGACAAACCCAAGGCAAATATTATCCTTGATGGTGAAAAACTGAAAGCATTTCCCCTAAAGTTAGGAACAAGACAAGGGTGCCCACTCTCACCAATATTACTCAACATTGTTTTGGAAGTTTTGGCCGCAGCAATCAGAGCAGAAAAAGAAATAAAAGGAATCTAAATTGGAAAATAAGAAGCAAAACTCTCACTGTTGCAGATTATGTGATCCTCTACACAGAAAACCCTAAAGATTCCACCAGAAAATTACTAGAGCTAATCAATGAATATAGTAAAATTTCAGGATATAAAATTAGCACAGAGAAATTCTTTGCATTCCTATACACTAAAAATGAGAAAACAGAAAGAGAAACTAGAAACAATTCCATTCACCATTGCAAATAAAAGGATAAAATACTTAGGGATATATCTACCTAAAGAAACAAAAGACCTACATATAGAAAACTATGAAACACTCGTGAAAGAAATCAAAGAGGGCACATATAGATGGAGAAATATACCATGTTCATGGATTGGAAGAATCAATATAGTGAAAATGAGTACACTACCCAAAGCAATCTATAGATTCAGTGCAATCCCTATCAAGCTACCAACGGAATTTTTCACAGAACTAGGACAAATAATTTCACAATTTGTATGGAAATACAAAAAAAAAAAAAAAAGCCTCGAATAGCCAAAGCAATCTTGAGAAAGAAGAATGGCCCCAGAGGAATCAACCTGCCTCACTTCAGGCTCTACTACAAAGCCACAATCATCAAGACAGCATGGTACTGGCACAAAGACAGAAATATAGATCAATGGAACAATATAGAGAGCCCAGTGATAAATCCACACACCTATGGAAACTTCATTTTTGACAAAGGAGGCAAGAATATACAATGGAGAAAAGACAATCTCTTTAACAAGTGGTGCTGGGAAAACTGGTCAACAACTTGTAAAAGAATGAAACTAAAACACATTCTAACACCACACACACACACACACACACACATACACACACACATACATATAAATCAAAATGGATTAAAGATCTAAACATAAGACCAGAAACTATAAAACTCCTAGAGGAAAACATAGACAAAACAGTCTCCAACATAAACCACAGCAGGATCCTCTATGACCCACCTCCCAGAATATTGGAAATTAAAGCAAAAATAAACAAATGGGACCTAATTAATTTTAAAAGCCTTTGAACAACAAAGGAAACTATAAGCAAGGTGAAAAGACAGCCTTCATAATGGGAGAAAATAATAGCAAACCAAGCACCTGACAAAGAATTAATTTCAAAAATACAAGCAACTCCTGCAACCCAATTTCAGAAAAGTAAATGATCCAACCAAAAAATGGGCCAAAGAAAACATTTCTCCAAAGAAGACATATAGATCGCTAAGAAACACATGAAAAGATGCTCAACATATTCATTATCAGAGAAATGCAAATCAATACCACAATGGAGTACCATTTCATGCCAGTCAGAATGGTTGCTATCCAAAAGTCTGGTGGATTCATCTTGATGTATGACAAAACCTATACAATATTGTAAAATAATTAACCTCCCATGAAAATAAATAAGTTTATATTAAAAAATAAATAAATACTGGAGAGGGTGTGGAGAAAAGGGAACCCTCTCACACTGTTGGTAGGAATGCAAACTAGTACAGCCACTATGGAGAACAGTGTAGAGATTCCTTAAAAAACTGGAAATAGAACTGCCATATGACCCAGCAATCCCCTACTGGGAATAAAAACCGAGGAAACCAGAAATGAAAGAGACACCTGTACCCCAATGTTTATGGCAGCACTGTTTATAATAGCCAGGACATGGAAGCAACCTAGATGTCCATCAACAGATGAATGGATAAGAAAGCTGTGGTACAAATACACAATGGAGTATTACTCAGCCATTAAAAAGAATAGATTTGAATCAGTTCTAATGAGGTGGATGAAACTGGAGCCTATTATCCAGAGTAAAGTAAGTCAGAAAGAAAAACATCAATACAGTATACTAATGCATATACATGGAATTAAGAAATATGGTACTGATAACCCTGTATGTGAGACAGCAAAAGAGACACAGATGTATAGAACAGCCTTTTGGATTCTGTGGGAGAGGACGAGGGTGGGATCGTTTGGGAAAATGTCATTGAAACATGTATATTATTGTATGTGAAACAGATCTCCACCCCAGGTTCAATGCATGAGACAGGGTGTTCAGGGTTGGTGCACTGGGATGACCCAGCATGATGGGATGGGGAGGAAGGTGGGAGGGGTTTCAGGATGGGGAACACATGTACACCCATGGCTGATTCATGTCAATGTATTGCAAAAACACTTCAATATTGTAAAGTAATTAGCCTCCAATTAAAATAAATACATTTATATTAAAAGAAATTAAAAACTGTGAATGTATACAATGGAATATTATTCAACCTTACACAGCTGTGTATAACGGACTTTTGGACTCAGAGGGAGAGGGAGAGGGTGGGATGATTTGGGAGAATGGCATTCTATCATGTATACTATCATGTAAGAATTGAATCGCCAGTCTATGTCTGACGCAGGATACAGCATGCTTGGGGCTGGTGCATGGGGATGACCCACAGAGATGTTATGGGGAGGGAGGTGGGAGGGGGGTTCATGTTTGGGAACACATGTAAGAATTAAAGACTTTAAAATTAAAATAAATAAATAAATAAATAAAGAGGAAGGAAGGAGGTTCTGACACATGCTGCAAAAAACAAACAAACAAATAAACAAACAAACAAACATTGTAAAGAGAATCCCATGCAAATATTATCTATAACAACATCAAATAAAGGACTATCTATAATAACATCAAATAAAATAAACTTTAGGTCAAATATTATTATAATAAGCAAAGAAAGACATTAAACACAGGCAAAAGGGTGAATGTATCAAAAAGGTTTTACCATATACATACACAAGAAACAACGGAGCCTTAAAATATATAAAACAAGTGTTGACACTGTAGGGAGATAGTTTTAAGATAAGAGCTGGAGATATCAATGCTCTACTTTCAAAACAGATATAACTTGTATTCAGAAAATCAATAACAAAATAGGGAATTTGAAAAACAATATAACCTAAACATATAGGACTCCACCCAACAGCAGTAGAATACACCTTCTTCTTGAGAGTGCATGGACCATTCTCTTCATCAGACCAGATAGGAAAAATGTAAAAGCAACAGAGGGCACCAATGGAAGCAAAGTTTGGTTCTCTGAAAAAAACAACAAAATTTATAAAACTGTAGCTATGCTGACAAAAAAGAAAAAAAAGGAGAAGGCTCAAAATATTAAAATAAGGATTGCAGACATTACTGTTAATCTCCAAGAAGTAGAAAAAATGAGAATACCATCAATGATTTTAGACCAACAAATTAGTTAATCTAAATGAAATGAAAAAGAAAATCTGAGAAACATACAAACAACTAAAACTGACTCAAGAAAAAATTGAAAATCTGGAAAGCACTAAAAGATTAAATCTGTCATCAAAATCCTCCAAACAAAGAAAGTCCAAGATCAGACAATTTTAATAGTAAATCTTGACAAACATTTGAAAAAAAAAGTTAACACCAATCTTTCTCAAACTCCTCTGAAAAACAGAGAATGATGAAATGTTTTCTAACTCATTCTATGAAGCCAGCATACCCTCATACCAAAGCCAGATTATGATATTGCAAGAAAGGACAATTACTGATTAATATATTTTATTAATATCCGTGTAAAAATATTCACCAAATTACTTGTAAACTGAATGCAACAGCATACTAAAATGATTATATACCACAAACTAGCAAGACTTATCCTACAAATATGAATAATTCAACATAAGAAAATCAAGCATTTCAATATACTACATTAACAAAAGTGAAAACACATAATCATCTCAATTAATTTTTTTTAAAAAAAGCATTTGACAAAATCAAATATCATTTCATGATTTAAAAATATTCAGAAAACTAGGATTAGAAGGAAACTTATCCAACATGATAAAGGGAATTTACATAAACAACAACACAGCTAGCATCAGTATAAATTGGTAGAGGACTGAAACCTTTCCCCTAAGATCAGCAACAAGACAAAGATGGCTGCTTTCTCCACTGCCATTCAACACTCTTACTGGAAGTTCCAGGCATAAAAATTAGATAAGTTAAAGAAATAAAAGACATCCAATGTGGAAGGATAAAGCTAAGATATCACTATTCACAGATAATGTGATTTCATATATAGAAAATTTCACAGAATCCACAAAGATGCAACTAGAGCTTAAATTAATTCAGCAAAGTTTCAGGGTAGAAGATTAACACAAAAAAGTGGTTTGTCTCTGTACAAGAGTGATGAAAAATCTGAAAATAAAAATCAAGAAAACAATTCCATTCTAATTGAACCGGGGTCTCCTGCATTGCAGGCAGTTTCGTTACCAGCTGAGCTACCAGGAAAGACAACCCAGGGATCAAACCCATGTCTCCACATTGGAGGAGGATTCTTTACCAGCTGAACCATCAAGGAAGCCCAAGAATACTGGAGTGGGTAGCCTATCCCTTCACGAGGGGACCTTCCTGACCCAAGAATCCTGACCCTAGAATTGAACCAGGGTCTCGTACATTGCAGGTGGATTCTTTACCTAGCATCCAAAAAAATAAATAACTAAGCATAAATGTTACCAAGGAGGTGAAATACTTACACACTGAAAACTGCCAATTATTCATGAAGGAAGTTAAAGATCTAAATAAATGGAAAGACATCCTGTGATGGAAGACTTGATAATGTTAAAAGGACAATACTATACTCAGATAAATCTACAGATTCGAAGTAATTTGTATCACTATTCCAACAGCCTTTTCTTGGAGAAACGGGCAAATCGATCCTCAAATTCATACTGGAACCGCAAGGAGTCCCAAATAGGCAAAACAATCTTAAAAAAGAACAATACTGGAAACTCAAGGTTCTGAATTTCAAAACTTACTACAAAGATACATTAATCAAAACAGTGTGATACTAGCCGAAGCGTAGACATATAGACCAATGTAATTAAATTGAACGCTGAGAAATAAACATATATATATATATGATCAATTAATTTTTGATGATGGTACCATAACTATTTAATGGGGAAATAATAGTTTCTCCAAGAAACTGTGAAGATACACCTGGCTGTCTACATGGAAAATGGTTAATATGGACCCCTACTTAAAACCGTACACAGAAATTAACTGAAAATGAATTAAATATATAAATGTAAGAGTAGACACCATGAACCTCTCAGAAATAAGCATAGAGATAAATTTTTGTATCTTTTGGATTAGGTAGTGGTTTCTTGCACTAAAAGCACAAGCAACCAAAGCTAAAAAGAGATAACTGGATTTCATCAAAATTGAAAATATTGTGCCTCAAAGGCAACTAGAAAGAAAGTGAAGAAACAGCATACAGAATGGGAGAAAATATCTGTAAATCATGTATCTGACAAGGGTGGAGTATCCAGAATATATAAACAACTCACAATTCAAAAACAAAGAGGCAAGCAGGAGTAGCAATACTCAGATAAAATAGACTTTAAAACAAAGAATGTGAAAAGAGACAAAGAAGGACACTACATAATGATCAAAAGATCCATCCAACAAGATATAACAATTATAAATATATATGTACTCAATATAGGAGCACCGCAATATGTAAAACAAATGTTAAGAAGTATGAAAGGGGAAATTAACAATAACACAATAAGAGTGGGAGACTTTAATACCCCACTCACACCTATGGACAGATCAAATAAACAAAAATTAACAAGGAAACACAAACTTTAAATGATACAAGACCAGTTAGACCTAATTGATATCTATAGGACATTTCACCCCAAAACAATGAATTTCACATTTTTATCAAGTGCACACGGAACGTTTTTCAGGATAGATCACATCCTGGGCCATAAATCTAGCCTTGGTAAATTCAAAAAAATTGAAATCATTCCAAGCATCTTTTCTGACCACAATGCAGTAAGATTAGATCTCAATTATAGGAGAAAAACTATTGAAAATTCCAACATATGGACGCTGAAAAACACGCTTCTGAATAACTGACAAATCAAAGAAGCAATCAAAAAAGAAATCAAAATATGCATAGAAACGAATGAAAATGAAAACATAACAACCCAAAACCTGTGGCACACTGTAAAAGCAGTGCTAAGGGGAAAGTTCATAGCAATACAGGCATACCTCAAGAAACAAGAAAAGAGTCAAATAAATAACCTAACTCTACACCTAAAGCAATTAGAAAAGGAAGAAATGAAGAACCCTAGAGTTAGTAGAAGGAAAGAAATCTTAAAAATTAGGACAGAAATAAATGCAAAAGAAATAAAAGGGACCATAGCAAAAATGAACAAAGCCAAAAGCTGGTTCTTTGAAAGGATAAATAAAATTGACAAACCATCAGCCAGACTCATCAAGAAACAAAGGAAGAAAAATCAAATCAATAAAATTAGAAATGAAAATGGAGAGATCACAACAGACAACACAGAAATACAAAGGATCATAAGAGACTACTATCAACAAGTATATGCCAATAAAATGGACAATGTGGAAGAAATGGACAAATTCTTAGAAAAGTACAACTTTCCAAAACTGAACCAAGAAGAAATACAAAATCTGAACAGACCCATCACAAGCACAGAAATTGAAACTGTAATCAGAAATCTTCCAGCAAACAAAAGCCCAGGTCCAGACGGCTTCACAGTTGAATTCTACCAAAAATTTAGAGAAGAGCTAACACCTATCCTACTCAAACTCTTTCAGAAAATTGCAGAGGAAGGTCAACTTCCAAACTCATTCTATGAGGCTGCATCACCCTAATACCAAAACCTGACAAAGGTGCCACAAAAAAAGAAAACTACAGGACAATATCACTGAGCAACACAGATGCAAAAATCCTTAACAAAATTCTAGCAATCAGAATCCAACAACACATTAAAAAGACTGTACACCATGACCAACTGGGCTTCATCCCAGTGATGCAAGGATTCTTCAATATTCTCAAATCAATCAATGTAATACACCACATTAACAAATTAAAAAATAAAAGCAGTATGATTATCTCAATAGATTCAGAGAAAGCCTGTGACAGAATAAAACATCCATTTATGATAAAAACTCTCTAGAAAGCAGAAATAGAAGGAACATACCTCAAAATAATAAAAGCTATATATGACAAACCCACAGCAAACATTATCCTCAATGGTGAAAACCTGAAAGCATTTCCTCTAAAGACAGGAACAAGACAAGTGTGCCCACTTTCACCATTGCTATTCAACATAGTTTTGGAAGTTTTGGCCACAGCAATCAGAGCAGAAAAAGAAATAAAAGGAATCCAAATGGAAAAGAAGAAGCAAAACTCTCACTGTTTGCAGATGACATGATCCTCTACATAGAAAAACCCTAAAGACTCCACCAGAAAATCACTAGAGCTAATCAATGAATATAGTAAAGTGGCAGGATATAAAATCAACACACAGAAATCCCTTGCATTCCTATACACTAATAATGAGAAAGTAGAAAAAGAAATTAAGGAAACAATTCCATTCACCATTGCAACGAAAAGAATAAAATACTTAGGAATATATCTACCTAAATAAACTAAAGACCTATATATAGAAAACTATGGAACACTGATGAAAGAAATCAAAGAGGACAGTAATAGATGGAGAAATATACCATGTTCATGGATTGGAAGAATCAATATAGTGAAAATGAGTACACTACCCAAAGCAATCTACAGATTCAGTGCAATCCCTATCAAGCTACCAACGGTACTTTTCACAGAGCTAGAACAAATAATTTCACAATTTGTATGGAAATACAAAAAAAAAAAAAAAAAAAAGCCTCGAATAGCCAAAGCAATCTTGAGAAAGAAGAATGGCCCCAGAGGAATCAACCTGCCTCACTTCAGGCTCTACTACAAAGCCACAATCATCAAGACAGCATGGTACTGGCACAAAGACAGAAATATAGATCAATGGAACAATATAGAGAGCCCAGTGATAAATCCACGCACCTATGGACACTTCATTTTTGACAAAGGAGGCAAGAATATACAATGGAGAAAAGACAATCTCTTTAACAATTGGTGCTTCGAAAACTGGGCAACAATTTGTAAAAGAATGAAACTAAAACACTTTCTAACAGCATACACAAAAATAAACACAAAATGGATTAAAGATCTAAACGTAAGACCAGAAACAATAAAACTCCTAAAGGAGAACACAGGCAAAACACTCTCTGAAATACATCACAGCAGGATCCTCTATGACCCACCTCCCAGAATATTGGAAATAAAAGCAAAAATAAACAAATGGCACCTAATTAAACTTAAAATCTTCTGCACAACAAAGGAAACTATAAGCAAGATGAAAAGACAGCCTTCAGAATGGGAGAAAATAATAGCAAATGAAGCAACTGACAAACAACTAATCTCAAAAATATACAAGCAACTCCTGCAGCTCAAGTCCAGAAAAATAAACGACCCAATCAAAAAACAGGCCAAAGAACTAAATAGACATTTCTCCAAAGAAGACATACAGATGGCTAACAAACACATGAAAAGATGCTCAACATCACTCATTATCAGAGAAATGCAAATCAAAACCATAATGAGGTACCATTTCATGCCAATCAGAACGGCTGCTATCCAAAAGTCTACAAGCAATAAATGCTGGAGAGGGTGTGGAGAAAAGGGAACCCTCTTACACTGTTGGTAGGAATGGAAACTAATACAGCCATTATGGAGAACAGTCTGGAGACTCCTTAAAAAATGAAATAGAACTGCCTTATGACCCAGCAATACCACTGCTGGGCATACACACTGAGGAAACAAGAATTGAAAGAGACACATGTACCCCAATGTTCATCACAGCACTGTTTATAATAGCCAGGACATGGAAGCAACCTAGATGTCCATCAGCAGATGAATGATAAGAAAACTGTGGTACATATACACAATGGAGTATTACTCAGTCATTAAAAAGAATACATTTGAATCAGTTCTAATGAGGTGGATGAAACTGGAGCCGATTATACAGAGTGAAGTAAGCCAGAAAGAAAAACACCAATACAGTATACTAACGCATATGTGTGGAATTTAGAAAGATGGTAATGATAACCCTGTATGCGAGACAGCAAAAGAGACACAGATCTATAGAACAGTCTTTTGTACTCTGTGGGAGAAAGTGAGGGTGGGATGATTTGGGAGAATGGCATTGAAACATGTATAATATCATATATGAAACGAATCACCAGTCCAGGTTTGATGCATGATACTGGATGCTTGGGGCTGGTGCACTGAGAAGACCCAGAGGAATGATATGGGGAGGGAGGAGGGAGGAGAGTTCAGGATGGGGAGCACGTGTACACCTGTAGTGGATTCATGTTGATGTATGGCTAAACCAATACAATATTGTAAATTAATTAACCTCCAATTAAAATAAATTTATTTTAAAAAAGAAAAACAAACAAACAAACAAAAAAAAAAAAAACAAAGAGACAAACAATCCATTTAAAAAGGACAAAGACTTGACTAGACATTTAGCCAAAGAAAACATACAAATGGCCAACAGACACACAAAGATGTTCAATATCATTAGTCATTTAGGAAATGGAAATCAAAACCATAATGAGATACCATCCCACACATCTTAGGATGGCTATTTTCAAAACAAACAAACAAACAAAAAGTCAAACAGATATTAACAAGTGTTGAAGAGGATGTAGAAAAATTGGAACCAGGTGCCACACTGGTAGAAATGCAAAACTGTGTAGCCATGTTGGAAAACAGTTGAATAGTTTCACAAAAAGTTAAACACAAAATTACCATATGACCCCACACATATACTCCTAGATATATATACATGTAAGCACGTGTTCACTGCAGCACTAATCATAATAGCTTAAAATGACCACAGCCCAAATGTCCATTAACAGATGAGTAGTTGAATTGGTATATAATACGTAATCATATTCAGCATAAATGATTAAAGTACTGATATCTGCTACATAATGAATAAATCTCCAAAACATTATGCTAAGTGAAAAAAAGCCAGACACAAAAGGTCATGAATAGGATGATTCCATTTATATGAAATATCAATAGATAAATCCATGAAGACAGAATGCAGATTGTTGGTTGCCTAGTGCTTGAGGGAGTGGGAATGAGGAGAAATTGCCTAATAGACAAAGGGATTTCATTCAGTCAAACAAACAAACAAACAAACAAAAACTGCAGTGTTAACTGCTGTCTGAGTTTCTAGACACCAATCTGCTCTACAAATTCCAGACTTTCCAGTCATCATTATTGTGTGGATCAACTCTTTATAATAAATTGTGTAGATTTATAATTCATGTATAAAATATTTCCTATACATACATAGGAATTTGTAAAATTTATCTTCCAGTTATAAACATTTATGGAAAAATTGATTATATGTATATAAATGTGTATATAGACAGATAGGTGTAGACAGATGCATACACATACAGATATATATTCATCTATTTACTATCATAATTAATGATGCATCTGTCACTGGAGATCATAACCAATAAAACTGGAAAGACATTATTATAATGGATTGAAATAGATGACTCAAACCTAAATTAGGGCTTTTTTATATTCTTTTTTTAAAAAAATACATTTGTTCAGGCTCCATGTGTGAGAGAGACTGGATTGTTCTGGGTCTCTTCCTTCTATGACAGACTTGTAATACTGAGATTAGAATGTATTTCAAGTTAGTTTTTAAAAAATTGAAGTACTGTGTGCAACGTAGTATAAGTAACCAAGATATATTTTAATAATTTTACCTTATATAGAGATAGTCTTCTATAGAAGCACTGATCTGATTTAATCATCTAATATGAAGTCTATTTATTAATTCAAGTATATTATAAAGGTTAGTAATTAATAACCTGTTCTATACATTTAGTTCATGTGCATAATTTGGGAGATATTTGATGTATCAGTCTATGAGCCTTTGTGTTAAGAAAAGATATATCTGTGATGTGGAACTATGAATACATAAAATTAATAATTCCTTAGGCAGAAATACTTGTTCCTCTAGTGCAATGGCTTTCAAACTATTCTTGGTAGAGACTGAGGAATTCCCAAGAATTATCTGATGTTTGGCAGAGTGCAGGGGTGGAAAACAGAGCCAGCCAGACTCGTGTTCGCCCAAATACACATAATAAAAACACACACTTATTTTAATCAGAAAAACTCCATTTACATGTCTTCCATATGGGTTATCTACATCATGTTTTCCTTGAAGGAAAAGATGTACAGATCAGTTTTAAAAAGCTTTAAGTAGTGATTGCTTTGTAACCAGCAGAACTGATCAGCACTGGAAACTGAAATGCATGTTTTTGAAAAAATCTTGAAGTATGCACTTTATAATGATATTTTTTGTCATGTCTCATTTTTTTTTTTAAGATGACTCTAAGAAATGCATAGTAGAAACATCACTGGGTTGACTCAACTTATTTGTGATTTGCAAGTTACCAGCTTTGCATCCTAGGGTAAATCAACTGATTTTTCTGGATTTCAGTTTCCTTTTTGGTAAAATGAGGTTGACTTAGATTAAAGTATCAAACAGGTTTTAAATCTTGTGCAAAATCTGGTGACTGTTGTTGCCTTTCTAAAGTAATGTGTTTAGAAGAATTCTGAGGCTCAATAAGAAAGATCTCTGTAATCCTTTAACAGTATCTTCCATGGACAAGCAAATGGATCAGGAAAACTTTTGGGCAATTGAACATCCCTGGGCTAGGTGATCTCTTAAAATCTTTTCTGATCTTAAGGAGTGTAACGTCTAAAAAAAACAAGTAAGTAGCACATCAAGTAAAATGCAAAGCACATGAATAAATTGCAAAATGCAAAAAACATTTCTACATATATAACTCTGCTGTACACATGAGACTAATGTGACATTGTAAATCAATTATAGTCCAATAATTTAAAAAAAATAAATTTAAAATGGAATAAATTTCTGAGCAGATTGACAATCAAATTACATGAATGAGACAAAGAAGGAGGGATGAATACGTGGAGCACAGGACATTTAAGGCAGTGAAACTGTTATGTTACTATAATGCAATGTTATAAAGTAATGTGTTTAGAATGTGTTATTATAACATTATAATGCTATAATGGATATATTATGAATTTTTCAAAATCCATAGAATTGTAAAACACAAAGAATGAAGCCTAATGTAAACTATGAACTTTAGTAAATAATAATTTATCGATATCGGTTCATCAACTATAACAAAATATATTCCATTAATGCATGATGTTAATAATACTGGAAATTGGGGGATGAGGAAAAGTATATGAGCTCTCTGTGCCTTTTGTTCAGTTTTTCTTGAAACTTCCTAAATAAAACTGCTCTAAAAAGTAAACCAATACAATATTGTAAACTAATTAGCCTCCAATTAAAATAAATTTATATTTTAAAAAGTAAACTAATTTGTTAATTTTTTAAGTGAGAACGGCTACATTGACCACTTATTACAAAAGCAAACTGCCAAATAATGACAATAGGGGAAGTTTCAAAGAAAAATAAAACTAAAGACTTGCCTACTTCCCCAGCTGCTTCTTCCCTAGCTTCTTTCTAAATCCTAGCTGGATTTAGAAAAGATGGAGGAACTAGAGATCAAATTGCCAACATCCATTGAATCATCAAAAAAGCAAGAGAGTTCCAGAAAAACAAAAAAAAAAATCTACCTTTGCTTTATTGACTATGCCAAAGCCTTTGACTGTGTGGATCACAATAGACTGTGAAAATTCTTAAAGAGACGGGAATACCAGACCACCTTATCTGCCTCCTTAGAAATCTGTTTGCAGGACAAGAAGCAATAGTTAGAACTGGACATGGAACAAGAAACTGGGTCCAGATCAGGAAAAGAGTATGTCAAGGCTGTATATTGTCACCCTACTTATTTAGCTTATATGCAGAGTTCAGTTCGGTTCAGTCGCTCAGTCGTGTCTGACTCTTTGCGATCCCAAAAATTGCAGCACGCCAGGCCTCCCTGTCCATCACCAACTCCCGGAGTTCACTCAGACTAGCGTCCATCAAGTCAGTGATGCCATCCAGCCATCTCATCCTCGGTCATCCCCTTCTTCTTCTGCCCCCAATCCCTCCCAGCATCAGAGTCTTTTCCAATGAGTCAACTCTTCGCATGAGGTGGCCAAAGGACTGGAGTTTCAGCTTTAGCATCATTCCTTCCAAAGTAATCCCAGGGCTGATCTCCTTCAGAATGGACTGGTTGGATCTCCTTGCAGTCCAAGGAACTCTCAAGAGTCTTCTCCAACACCACAGTTTAAAAGCATCAATTCTTCGGCACTCAGCCTTCTTCACAGTCCAACTCTCACATCCATACATGACTACTGGAAAAACCATAGCCTTGACTAGATGGATGCTGGGCTGGATGAAGCACAAGCTGGAATCAAGATTACTGGGAGAAATATCAATAACCTCAGATACACAGATGATACCACCCTCATGGCACAAAGCGAAGAACTAAAGAGTCTCTTGACGAAAATGAAAGAGGAGAGTGGAAAAGTTGACTTAAAACTCAACAGTCACAAAACTAAGATCATGGCATCCAATCCCATCACATCATGGCAAATAGATGGGGAAACAATGGGAACAGTGACAGACTATTTGGGGGGGGGGGGGGCTCAAAATCACTGCAGATGGTGACTGCAGCCGTGATATTAAAAGACACTTGCTCCTTGGAAGAAAAGCTATGGTCAACCTTCACAGCATATGAAAAAGCAGAGATATTACTTTGCCAACAAAGGTCCATCTAGTCAAAGAAATGTTTTTTCCAGTAGTCATGTATGGATGTGAAAGTTGGACCATAAAGAAAGCTGAGCACTGAAGAATTCATGCTTTTGAACTGTGGTACTGGAGAAGACTCTTGAGAGTCCCTTGGACTGTAAAGAGATCCAGCCAGTCCATCCTAAAGGAAATCAGTCCTGAATGTTCATTGGAAGGACTGGTGCTGAAGCTTGAAACCAATACTTTGGCCATCTGATGTGAAGAACTGACTCATTGGCAAAGACTCTGAAGCTGGGAAAGATTGAAGGCAGGAGGAGAAGGGGACGACAGAGGATGAGATGGCTGGATGGCATCACCTACTCGATGGACATGAGTTTGAGTAAGCTCCAGGAGTTGGTGATGGACAGGGAAGCCTGGTGTTCTGCAGTCCATAGGGTCACAAACAGTTGGACACGACTGAGTGACTGAACTGAACTAGCTTCTTATCTGATCACAAGAACTCTGACGTAAGTAAAATGTGTGCTGACCACAGACAATCTCTACTCTTGGCATGCTGAAGTATTTGCAGTTTCTTTAATGTTCCATGATGGCAAGAGTCTCTAAGCCAGAAAACATGCTGCTGCACTCCCCTTGCTTCTTCACCTGGCTAACTCCTTCTTAGCCTTTAAGTCATAGTTTATATATCACTTCCTATCGGAAAGTATGGGCTTCTCTGGTGGCTCAGTGACAGAGAATCCGTCTGGCAATGCAGGAAGCATGGGTCTGATCCCTGGGTTGGGAAGATTCCTTCTAGAAGGAAAGGGCAACCCACTCTAGTATTCTTGTCTGGGAAATCCCATGGACAGAGGAATCTGGCAGACTATAGTCCAGGGGGTCACAAAAGGGTTGGACATGACTTAGTGACTAAACAACAAATAGGAAAGTATGCCTGATCACCTCTTATATTCACCAACACATAATAAGATATCTCTCTTAAATTCTCTCAGCACCACTTCCTTATCTTTCTATATCTTCTTTATCTTTCCATCTTTAGAAATGACTAGGAAAAAAAAAAAAGAAATGCCTAGTAATTTGTACATCATTCCACAGTAAATAGTTTCTTAAAAGTAGAGATAATGCCATATCCATGTTAATAATTTTACCCCTAAAAAAGTGCCTGAAAATGAAAGACTCCTTGTAACCCCATGGACTATACAGTCCACGGAATTCTCCAGGCCAGAATACTGGAGTGGGTAGCCTACCCCTTCTCCAGCAGATTTTTCTGACCCAGGAATAAAATGTCTCCTGCATTGTAGGTGGATTCTTTACCAACTGAACTATCAGGGAAGGCTCCCTCCCAAAACAAACAAACAAACAAACAAAAGTGCCTACTGTATATTAATTGCAAGAGTTGAACACAACTTAGCGACTAAACAACAAAATATATTTTGTGATTAAAAATATGGGTTGAATGATTAATTCTAACTACCACTAATAGCAGCATTTTAAAACTTAGATATTATAAAATAGAGAAAGTAAGATTTTTAAAGTTTCTTTAATGCTGTTTTCCTTTTTTCATTTTCTCAGAGCATATCAAATCCATTGTAGGAAACAAAAAAATGTAGAATGGAGTTGGAAAGGCTATGTACCACTTGCTGAAAGGTCAGTCACTACAACAGATACTTAATTTGTTGTTTTTCTCCACCTTTACTTCAAGCTAGTTATTATAAATTTAATATACAGTCTTCTCCAATGCCTTCATTTAATATTTTACTAATGCTTAGAAATAGCTAAAACCATATGTGGTTTGCATATATTTCCTCTATTATGAGAGAAAGTGAAAAGAAATGGAATTATTCATATTTTCTTCCAAGCTCCATCTACATGAACAAACCTGTTTGTTTTGACTGACTTAACCTGTTTGTTGTGACTGACTTAATCATTTCATAACTCAGTGAAGGTATGAGCCAAGCATGCAGGGCCATCCAAAGACATATGGATCATACTGAAGAGTTCAGACAAAAAGTGGTCCACTGGAGGAGGAAAGGGCAAACTACTCCAATATTCTTGACCTGAGAACCCCATGAACAGCATGAAAAGGCAAAAAGACATGACTCCAGATGAGCCCACCAGATTGGGAGGTGTCCAATATGCTACTGGAGAAGAGCAGAGGGCAATTACTAAGAGCTCGAGAAAGAATGAAGAAGCCAGGCAAAGGGGGAAACAATGCTCAGTTGAGGATATATCTGGTGGTGGAAAAAAGTCTGATGGCTTTTCCTACTGCATAGGAAACTGAGATGTTAGGTCCATGAATCAAGTAAATTGGACATGGTCAAGCAGGAGATGGCTAGAGTGACATCAACATCTTAGGAATCAGAGAAATAAAATGGATGGGAATGAGCAAATTTAATTCAGTTCAGTTCAGCTTAGTCGCTCAGTTGTGTCTGACTCTTTGTGACCCCCATGAACCGCAGCACATCAGGCCTCCTTGTCCAACACCAACTCCCGGAGCCTAAACAAACTTATGTCCATTGAGTCGGTGATGCCATCCAAACATCTCATCCTCTGTTGTTCTCTTCTCCTCCTGCCCTCAACCTATCATAGCATCGAGGTCTTTTTCAATGAGTCAACACTTCACATCAGGTGGTGAAAGTATTGGAGTTTCAGCTTCAACATCATTCCTACCAATGAACACCCAGGACTGATCTCCTTTAGGATGGACTGGTTGGACCTTCTTGCAGTCCAAGGGACTCTCAAAAGTCTTCTCCAACACCACAGTTCAAAAGCATTAATTCTTTGGCGCTCAGCTTTCTTCACAGTCCAATTCTCACATCAATACATGACTACTGGAAAAACCATAGCCTTGACTAGACGGACCTTGTTGGCAAAGTAATGTCTCTGCTTTTTAATATGCTGTCGTGGTTAGTCATAACTTTCCTTCCAAGGAGTAAGCGTCTTTTAGTTTCATGGCTGCAATCAAGATTTGCAGTGATTTTGGAGCCCAAAAACACAAATTCAGCTACTGCTTCCATTTTTTCCCCATCTATTTGTCATGAAGTGATGGGACCAGATGCCATGATCTTAGTTTTCTGAATGTTCAGCTTTAAACCAACTTTTTCACTCTCCTCTTTCACTTTATCAAGAGGCTCTTTAGTTCCTCTTCACTTTCTGCCATAAGCATGCTGTCATCTGCATATCTGAGGTTATTGATATTTCTCCTGGCAATCTTGATTCCAGCTTGTGCTTCCTCCAGCCCAGCGTTTCTCATAATGTACTCTGCATATAAGTTAAATAAGCAGGGTGACAATATATAGCCTTTTCCTATTTGGAACCAGTCTGTTGTTCCATGTCCAGTTCTAACTGTTGTTTCCTGATCTGCATACAGTTTTGTCAAGAGGCAGATCAGGTGGTCTGGTATTCCCATATCTTTCAGAATTTTCCACATTTATTGTGATCCACACAGTTAAAGGCTTTGGCATAGTCAATAAAGCAGAAGTAGATGTTTTTCTGGAACTCTCTTGCTTTTTCCATGATCCAGTGGATGTTGGCAATTTGGTCTCTGGTTCCTCTGTCTTTTCCAAAACCAGCTTGAACATCTGGAAGTTCATGGTTCATGTATTGCTGAAGCCTGGCTTGGAGAATTGTGAGCATCACTTTACTAGCACGTTAGATGAGTACAATTGTGCAGTAGTCTGAACATTCTTTGGCAGTTCCTTTCTTTGGGATTGGAATGAAAATTGACCTTTTCCATTCCTATGGCCACTGCTGAGTTTTCCAAATTTGCTGACATATTGAGTGCAGCATTTTTACAGCATCATCTTTTAAGATTTGAAATAGCTCAACTGGAATTCCATCACCTTCACTAGCTTTGTTTGTAGTGATGCTTCCTAAGGCCCACTTGACTTCACATTCCAGGATGTCTGGCTCTATATGAGTGATCACAGCATAGTAATTAACTGGGTTGTGAAGATCTTTTTTGTACAGTTCTTCTGTGTATTCTTGCCACCTCTTCTTAATATCTTCTGCTTCTGTAAGGTCCATACCATTTCTGTCCTTTATTGAGCCCATCTTTGCATGAAATGTTCCCTTGGGATCTCCAGTTTTCTTGAAGTGATCTTAATCTTTCCCATTCTACTGTTTTCCTCTATTTCTTTGCATTGATGGCTGAGAAAGGCTTTCTTATCTTTCCTTGCTATTCTTAATTCAGATGACTATATTTACTACTGTGGGTGAGAACACCTTAGAAGAAATGGAATAGCCCTCATAGTCAATAAAACAGTCTGAAATGCAGTATTTGAGTGCAATCTCAAAAACAAAATAATCTCAGTTCATTTTGAAGCAAACCATTCAACATGACAATAATCGAAGACTATGCCCCAGCTGCTAATGCTGAAAAAGGTGAAGTTGGTTGGTTCTCTGAAGATCTACAAGATCTTCTAGAATTAACACACACACACACACACACACACACACACACACACACACACCCAATGATGTCCTTTTCATCATAGGGGATTGGAATGCAAAAGTAGGAAGTCAAGAGATACCTGGAGAAAAAAGCAAGTTTAGCCTTGGAGTACAAAATGAGGCAAGGCAAAGGCTAACAGAGTTTTTCCAAGAGAACACATTGGGTATGGGAAACACCCTCTTCCAACAACACAAGATATGGCTCTGCACATGGACATCACCAGATGGTGAATACTGAAATCAGATTAATTATATTCTTTGCAGCCAAAGATGGAGAAGCTCTATACAGTTTTCAGAAACAAGACCTGGAGTTGACTGTGGTTCAGATTATGAGCTCCTTATTTCAAAATTCTAACTTAAATTGAACAAAGTAAGAAAAAACCACTAGGCCATTCAGGAATGTCCCAAATCAAATCCCTTATGATTATACAGTGGAGGTGACAAATAGATTCAAGGGATTAGATCTGGTAGGCAGAGTGTCTAAGGAACTATGGACGAAGGTTCATAACATTGTACAGGGGGCAGTGACCAAAATCAGCATGGCCTTGAAGGCACTTCCTAATATTCAGAATTTCACTTGCTTTTTTTATATCTCTAGGACATATAGTACTCAGCTGACAAAAAGAAAGATTTCAATTTGCAAAGACTCAATTCAGCATTTTACTTTACATATACATATATGTTAATTTTAAGGTATAGTCTAGTAGATATAAACATCTAAAAAATGTCATCTATTTTTAAAGAATGTCTGTTTTTGACAGTATTGATTATTTGAAACTAAAAGAAAAGCAAAAATGCCCACATAAAATACTGTAAGTATCATCATCTGTATTTAATAAAGCTCAGGAGAATATATTGATAAAAACATGTTTTAGCATTTTCCGGAATATATTACAAAATACCTTGTTTACTCTAGAGCTCTCCACAGCATATTTTTGTACACAAAATAATTCTTTGTTTGATTCCAGTGTATACTGCAAAATTCAGAGCCCTAAAGAAATTTACAAAGTGTATTCAAAGTGTTTTCTTTCTGTTATTTTCTCTTTTCTCCTTTCCCGCTATCTAAGAAGTGTATTACCCATCTAAAATTATTATTACACTATTTAGAAACTCTATGAACACAAAAATTTATGTTTTTGAAAGTACTGAGTTTATTTTAAAACACTGCATCAAGGGTGAATTTCAGCAAACAAAGCCATGTCTTCATTATATGCTGATTTTGGCAAAGAGCACAGACTTGCATACATCAAATGATATGATAAAGTAATTTAAAGTAAAATGTGTTTGCTTTCAGTAATGTGGAACCAAATTACAATAGTAGTGTGGAACTAAAGCACAATATACATGTCTTCTGGCTGATGTAGGCCATAATGTTTCTTGTCTTCTAAGAAGTTTTCAAAATTAATATTTAAAAAATTGATCCTTTTGTCTGATACTTATGGTATTCACTGGAATAGAGGCATAGAAAAGATTCTCTCTGCTTAGATTAATGCCCTCATAAAATAAGCTGAAACAAAAATGTCAAATATGTCAGAGATAGTGGCATTCATGATCATAAGTTGTTTTAAAAGGGGAAACTTAGTTCCAATCTATTTTAAAAGTTAATTAAAAGTCTGAGTTCTTTGCAAAAGGATGTCATTTTAAACTTATTTGCCATCCCACTTCCATAACATACATATGCATATTTCTCCAGGGCAAGCAGCTTAGCAACATGATTGCATGAAAGTAAAGCAAGAAACTTTGTGGTTAAGCAAGAAACTTTTCAACTGAATACATCTTTTTTTTTTTTTTTTTTTGTGGGAGATAATCTGTTCTGGTCACTGCAATATGCAACGAAAGGCTACATTTAGAAGCCTAGAAAACCTGTGATTCAGTACATAGAACTCTTTTAAACTTTTAACTACAAAGGAATGGGAATGTTATAAATGCCACAGGAAATTACAATGTATGACATATCATAAACATTATCTGCAACTATTTTTTAGTCACAATAATTTCACATTAAAAAGGTACAGACTTTTGTTCACTAAAATTAATGAGGCAATTTGGGAACAAGAAACAAATTCTCACTCGCCTTTTAAAATTATTCAATGTAGAGATACAGACATAATTAAACTGTAATAATAATACCAAAAAAGGGAACAGGTGCTTGCTTTTTAAAATCACTGAAGTACATAAAATGCCTTTGCAGACAACAATAATATTCCATGACACCTACTTAAAATTTCATGTTCATTTCCTATTTTCCTCATCACAATGTTAACATTTTAATTATGTATTCATTTTAACTGTTTGCATGTGAAAGTACCAACTAATAACATTAAGCCTACTTCTTTTGAAGCCATGATAATTTTGATATTTTATAAAAAGCAATGGAGACTCCTTTTTTAGGATGCTTAAGGCAGAATATTTAAGATTCACGCTTGCTGCTTTGCCTGAGCTTCTGCTTCCTGAAATGGAAGAAAAAAAAAAAAAAACAGATTTAAATATCATAAAACAGATACCCATGTATATTTTGAGTAAACTATATTATCTCAAATTAGTAAGAATATTCAAAATAAAAAAAAATAGCCCCCAGAAAAAGACAGCTTAAAAATTCTTAATAGAAAAACTATAATATAGAAACTTCTGCCTAAAAACAGATGTAACAGAGAACTGTCTACAATTCCATAAAAGCGGGTGATTTACACTTGTGTCAATTATAGTTACCATTTTATTTAAAAGTAGCTAATTTCCTTTTTGAGTGATTTTTCACAAAAATTGAGTGTTCAAAGACATCGTCATCTACAGTTTCCAGTCTGCTGAGTTTTGTTTAATTAAGGCTTAAGTTACTTAGAAAATGTGTTATTTGCCAAAATGCGGTTTTTAAATTTCATAGCCGTTCCTGTGGACAGTGAGTACTTCTACCATAGGAACTCTGAACTATAGGTGTGCTCTGGCACTTAAGATAGTACTCGACACAAAATACAATTCAAGGAAAAATACATGGAAATAAATATGGGCGGCATGAGTGAATTTGGTGAAAGAAACCTCAGATTTGAGTTGTAGAAATCATATATACTAGAAAATCAGCACCTAAACACCTGTCTCTAATAGAATATCAAGAGGAGTGAAAGCAACTGAATATTCCAAAATAAGCCTCTGATGCTAACACCAGAAGAAAGGAAAAATAGAAGGTGCTACATTTTTACCTGCCCCCCCAAAAAAAGAAGTAAAAATGATAGAAGGAAACCAGAAGACAGTGTAATTCATTCTTAATATATCCTTAACAAAACAGATGTAATACACTATTGACTCACCTTCTAAAACCCTTAGTAAATATATATATAGTAAATATATACATAGTATATATATATATATATATATAGTCCCTAAGCTCTTTTGAAATTTCTAAGGTAGTGTTTCGCTGTCAAAATGAGTATGTCTTAGACCCACATTATGTATTTTATTTCATTCTATTTAACAAGCTTCTAAATATTTCCTCACACAGCACAATGAATTTTATACCAAAACCCTTCAATGCCCTAGCATATATAGGTGGGGAAGAGGTGGTATAAAAATATGAATATGTGGCTAATGTAATGTCCTTCTTCTTATGATCACTTAATACCTGAGTAACTAGTATTTTGGAGATAGCCTAGTTCCCTAAAGTCCCACTTATCAATCTTTACTGTAATCTGTCACAAACTGTGTAGCTTTCAGTTATCCTTTATAATAGAATAAATTACTAGCACAAAAATCCAAGACAAAAGGCAATTAAATATTCTTTGTAATTTGTCTTTAAGAACATATGCTATTTAATATACTATATTTAAATATACTATACTTATATTTGCTCATAAGTATATTATATATACTTAAATATACATACTATATTACATATACTTAAATATATACCTGTAAGTATAGTATGTTAAATACACTACACTTATATTTAAATATAAAATATACTATATATTTAAATTGTTTACTTTTTAAAATATAGTTTATTCATAAAATATGTAAATTGTGCTAAAAGCTTTATTATTATGTAAAAGTAAGTGGCTAGTATTAATAGAATCATGAGTTGCTTAATCAACCAGAGAGCTTTAGAAATAGGAATATGATGTGTTCTTTACCTCTACTCCCACCATAAACATCATTCTATAAATGCATTGGTTTTGAATCATATAATCCTGGGTTCAAATTCCATATCTGCTACTCAATTATTATGTAGTCTTGGTCAAATTACTTAAATTATCTGAGTATTAGTTTCCTCCTCTGTAAAATGGTATTGAGGATACCTAGCTTTTAAGGGTGGAATAAAGATAAAATGAGATGAATGTGAATTGTGTAGCTCAGTGCTTGGTTCATTGCAGGTATCCGTATTTTTTTCCTACCTTTCTTCTTTCCACTTTCTGGATTAAGTGGAAAGTAACTAAGACCAACACCACAGCTAAATGTTATTAACATACGGTTTCCCTTGGAGATGTAGTAAAATGGAATGGATTTAGTAGAAATGGGAATGTTTTAAATCTCACAGTAGAGGCAGATTTTCATGGCCTCTCCCTAGACCCAGGTGGTTCAAAGTCAATGAGAATACTTCTTTAACCAGCATGTTTTGGTCCTTCAACATGTTAGTGAACATGGCTTTTCCACATCACTGGATTTTTATATTTTAGTAAAAATATACCAGTTACTTTATTCCATATCAAAACTATTAACTCTACTGAAATGTAAGAAATGCTAAGTGCTAAGAAATTAGCTTTTGTATTAATAAAATAGTAAATAGCAAAAAAAGTAAATAGTAAATATATTTATATACTATGTTTAAATGCATCCAATATTCAAAAGAATAAAAAAATTATTTTCTTAAATAGGATTCCTTGCTTTATGGAACTATTTGCTATTGGGTACTTTTAAATAACAAGTTTTCCAGTGCACTGGCTTTCAATAATTTTTAAGTATAAAGATAATATATTTTAATTATTTGGAAAAGAAAGGGACAAATAGGCATATTATTAGTTATGATTCTAGTCTCTTTTGCCCTATAAATATATTCAAATGTAATTAGAATGTTAATTACACAATAAAAGCAATTCTGTAGCTCATTATAATGTATCTTCACAAACTATCATTTTTTTAATGAGAACATGAGTTCATTATATAAACCATTTTTGTTGATCCTGTTTTTAGACATTTAACTTGTTTACAAATTTCTTAAGATATAAATAACATTTTTATTTTGTTATTTATAAAGCCATTTCCATGTATAAAATTATTTCAATAGGCTTTAATAAAATTACTTTAGTAAAATTACTGGATGAAGAATTGTAAACATTTTTTAGGTCCCTAATATATATTTGCCATTTTGGTTTTCAAACAGTAGTACCAATTTATACCATCATCAGTAATATATGAGAGAATATGTTTCAATGAACCCTTCTCTGCATTGAGCATTGTCACTCTTTTATATTTGTTAACTTCACAGATGAGTACTGTATCTACTTTTATCACATTTATTTTATTATGACTGCACTTTTCCAATGCGGGTTACTTAGCTGTATCTCTTATTTTGTATACTTTCTTTTCAGCCAGTTCTTTCTGGAAGAATTATTGTCTTGTTAAATTAAAGAGGAAAACTCTTCTGATATAAAATTTATCACTTTTAATCTTGAGAAAAACTTATTAAATACTAACATTCAAAATCTCCCTATTACCAATCTACCCCCAACTCCACTGTCAATTCTGGACAGCTTTTTGTTATCCCAATCTATCAGCTCCCTCTAGTTTAATCCTTGATAATATCCACTGTTCATTTACTCTATTCCTACTTATAGGGTTAAACAAGGATGAAAAAAACACTATAAATAAGTTGAATGGCTTCATAATGGGCTCATCAACTCTAACTTCATCTGGCCCTTTCATCTTGCTAAGCCATCATTCCATCCATGGTTTTAGCCTATTCTTTAGCTTTTTATTATTATTATTTTCAGCAAGTGAATACTTTCAATTCTCATTGAATTTCCCATCCCTCCTAGCAGATGATTTTTCTTCCTACTTCATACTAAAGATAAAACATTTTCAAATATGAACTTCCCTAAACTCCCATGCACATTAAAACTTCTATTTTCATCTTTCTCTCTTCATTCTTTCCAGTCTCAGAAGAAAACTGCATACTCTCTCCTTTCCAAGACTAGCCCCTCCCTTGGATCACTCACTTTTCTGTTTCCCCCATGACTTTTGCTTTATTTCCCAATCACCCAGGTTAGAAGCCTTAGAGATTGCTTCAATCCTTCCCAATTCTTTCCAAACACAAGAATCTAGTAAACTGCCAAATTCTATCACAAGTGATTTTCTGTGTCTCTTAAATCCATCTTTTCTTTTCTATAGCTGCTGTCCCACTTTAGGTCTTCTCTTCTGGATTCTTAACATACCCTCTAATGGGTCAGCCCAACTCTAGTATCTCATTTATTCAATGTTTCACAATCCACAGAGCTGCCAAATTTATTTTCTTAACACAAAGGTCAAATCATATCTTAAAATACAGATATAATCACCTCATTGCCTTCCCTCATGCCACACCATGGCTTTTACGTGCCTAGAAGATGAAGTTGAAAGTATTTAGCACAGCATTCATAATCTGGTCCCAACCTTCCTAGCCAGTCTCATCTCTTAATGCATCTTCTTTTATTTAATATGTCCTATACTAGGTTCATGCTACACTGCACTGCTGCTCCCCAAATACACCATCAGGTCCAGCTATATCCAAATGCAGTGGTTCCTGCTGCAACCTCTGTGGAAGACGCTTAGTGTTACTTCAGTATTTTGGAATCCTTAATAGCGCAAATGTCAATTCCTCTGTGAATCCTTCCCCAAACTCCTTAATAGTAATTTATGATTACTTCTTCTGGATGCCTACTAAACTTAATTCATACCAAACATATAGAATTTACCACAGTATATCATAATTATTTGTAGACATATTCATACATGTCTCTCTCTAGGTTATAAACACTTTGAAGACAGATAGTATGCCGTATTCTCTGTATTGGCCCTACCATCAATATCAAGTGAATATTTGACACTCAGTAAATATTTACTGAATGAATAAATGAATGAATGACTTCCAATTTTCACTGAAAGTCATCAGTCATAGAAAATAGACTATCTTTCCTTTCATACTTTCTCTAATATATGCACTGAAATCAGTGACAATTTGGGTTTTCCTAACTTGTTTAAGGGTTTCCCAAGGTGGTGCTAGTGATAAAGAACACTCCTGCCAAGGCAAGAGATGTAAGAGATGCAGGTTCAATCCCTGGGTTGGGAAGATCACTTGGAGGACAGCATGGCAATCTACTCCAGTATTCTTGCCTGGAGAATCTCATGAACAGAGGAGTATAGCAGGCTACAGTCCATCAGCTCAGTTCAGTTCAGTCGCTCAGTCATGTCCGACTCTTTGAGACCCCATGAATCACAGCACATCAGGCCTCCCTGTACATCACCAACTCCCAGAGTTCACTCACACTCACATCCATCCAGTCAGTGATACATCCAGCCATCTCATCCTCTGTTGTCCCCTTCTCCTCCTGCCCCCAATCCCTCCCAGCATCAGAGTCTTTTCCAATGAGTCAACTCTTCACATGAGATGGCCAAAGTACTGGAGTTTCAGCTTCAGCATCATATCCTCCAAAGAAATCCCAGGGCTAATCTCCTTCAGAATGGACTGGTTGGATCTCCTTGCAGTCCAAAGGACTCTTAAGAGTCTTCTCCAACACCACAGTTCAAAAGCATCAATTCTTTGGCGCTCAGCCTTCTTCACAGTCCAACTCTCACATCCATACATGACCACTGGAAAAACCATAGCCTTGAGTAGACAGACCTTTGTTGGCAAAGTAATGCCTCTGCTTTTCAATATGCTATCTAGGTTGGTCATAACTTTTCTTCCAAGGAGTAAGCGTCTTTTAATTTCATGGCTGCAGTCACCATCTGCAGTGATTTTGAAGCCCCCCAAAATAAAGTCGGTCACTGTTTTCACTGTTTCCCCATCTATTTCCCATGAAGTGATGGGACCAGATGTCATGATCTTCGTTTTCTGAATGTTGAGCTTTAAGCCAACTTTTTCACTCTCCACTTTCACTTTCATCAAGAAGCTTTTTAGTTCCTCTTCACTTTCTGCCATATGGGTTGTGTCATTTTCATATCTGAGGTTATTGATATTTCTCCCTGCAATCTACAGTCCATAGGGTCACAAAAAAGTTGGACATGACTGAAGTGGCTTAGTTTGCTTAAAGAAAGACTAAGCTTGCTTAACTTGTTTAAAGAAAAATGCCTTACCTAAAATTTCCTACAATTTGAATTATATAAAGCCTAAAATAATGCATTTTATCCATGGTAAAACAAAATTTGGCAAGGAAACAGAATTTCATAACTCAAAAATGCCTGTAAATGGTCTCTAATAAAAACATAGACAATAATACAGACTCAAAATTGGAGAAGGAGCTGGAGTTTGAAGAATTTGTTTAACATAAAATTAACTTCTAAGAGTAAAATGTAAAATGCCAGCAGGGGACACACATTTTTATTAAACTAGCCTTTGTGGAGAAGAAATATGGTAAAAGGCAAAGGTATATTTAAAGTCCAATGCTTTGAGACTTTTCTTTAAATTGGCAATTTAATTATCCACTTTTTTCTTTATATGGTCTCCCCTGGGAACTCTGCCACTCACAAAATTTTGTCATTGGCAGGGGGAAATTTCCAAATTCAGCCAGCAATTTAGTGACCAGTTTTGAGACTCAGATGTTCTTAGTTAAAATTTGAATAGGGGACTACAGCATTTGCTTTCACACAAAAACAATAGATACTGCCAAGAAGATTACTATGAACTAAAATGATTTCTGTCTGTGTAGACCCATACATGACAACTGGAATAATGGAGTCTTTAAAATTGCCAACCACTTATTTGTGAATGGGTCAGTGAGAAATTTGCTGTCTTGGGCAGTTTGACAGGGAAGTCACTCTGCCTACCTCTTATCCACATGCATAATGTATTTGATTACGCACATCTGTTTACCATACCAGGGATTAAGTGCATACAGAAGGGGCATTTCCTTTCAGCTATGCTGTACCGCCTCTGGCTTAATCTGAGTACTTAATAAAGGAAATTTTACTGATTTAAAAAAAAAAAAAACAGCAATAAAGTGGCCTACAAAGAAAAGGAAAACTGAATCATACCTTTGAACCAGGTGGGGCTGTCAAACCTAAAAAGGCATACACTGCATTATTTTCTCTGGCTTCAAAGAAGGCATCATAATCCTTGATAAAAAGAAGGCACAAAGAATTAGCAATATGAAACCTTTGTTGGTTGGAAGGAAAAGGGGAAATTAATTCAAAATGATCTGACTGCATAACATCTTTGGGGGCAGACAGGTTAGTTAACTTCCATAATGCTAGAATTATGTAAAGAGCAGTAAAGAGGCAAGGCTTATTGGACCCCAGTTAATGTGGGTTAAAAGATACGCTGTTCTGTGAGACAAGAAATTGGTCTTTTACTTCATACTGCATAGAACTTAAATCTGCCTCAGGGGAAGTAGCTTTCTTCACAGCCCAAAATAGCCAACTATATGCCAGTAAGAGGTTGCTTATTTTTGGTAGGAAACTGTTGCTCCAGTTCACCACTATTTCTCCTGCATTATTTATGCAGATAAAAATAAAAATAAATAATTATAAAATAAATAAAATAATAAAAAATAAAAATAATTTTAAAAGGTAGAGATGTCTTCAGAACCAATGAAAGACCAGACATTAGCTAGCCATGCTCATGGCCATAAGAATAATAAATCTGTGTTGTGTTTGGAGGAAGGGTATGAGATTTTCATGAAATAGGACTGAAAGGGCAGTTCAGTTCAGTTCAGTCACTCAGTCATATCCAACTCTTTGTGACCCCATGAACCGTAGCATGTCAGGCCTCCCTGTCCATCATCAACTCCTGGAGTCCACCCAAACCCATGTCAATTGAGTTGGTGATGACACCAAACCAACTCATCCTCTGTCATCCCCTTCTTCTCCTGCCCTCAATCTTTCCCAGCATCAGGGTCTTTTCAAATGAGTCAGCTCTTCACATCAGGTGGCCAAAGTATTGGAGTTTCAGCTTCAATATCAGTCCTACCAATGAACACCCAGGACGGATTTCCTTTAGGATGGACTGGTTGCATGTCCTTGCAGTCCAAGGGACTCTCAAGAGTCTTCTCCAACACCACAGTTCAAAAGCATCAATTCTTCAGTGCTCAGCTTTCTTTATAGTCCAACTCTCACATCCATACATGACTAGAGGAAAAACTATAGCCTTGACTAGATGGACCTTTCTTGGCAAAGTAATGTCTCTGCCTTCTAATATGCTATCTCGGTTGGTCATAACTTTCCTTGTTGACTTGCCATCAACAACCAAAATGGCATACTTGAAAACATCAATCACAAAGTAAAAATTACTTTTCTTTCCCTAATCCATATATAAGTTAAAAGTTTAAAGAAAATTCATTAATGATACCAAAATAAAAGCTTTACTAAATGGCATTGAAACATGTATAATATCATATATGAAACGAACCACCAGTCCAGGTTCGATGCATGATACTGGATGCTTGCGGCTGGTGCACTGAGACGACCCAGAGGGATGGTATGGGGAGGGAGGAAGGAGGGGGGTCCAGGATGAGGACGGATTCATGTTGATGTATGGCAAAACTGATACAATATTGTAAAGTAATTAACCTCCAATTAAATAAATTTAAATAAATTTATATTAAAAAAAGATTCCTCTTTTTAAACTAATTTCAAACTAAATAAGTCAAACAGCTCACCTCTTTACAGCATCTTCTTCATGAACATACTAAAACAATAACATGCTCTGGTCTGTACTTACATATTCAGTGATAACTTTTTGGTGAACGACTCATCTATTTATCTTCAAGTAGAAGGCAAATGGTACCCCACTCCAGTACTCTTACCTGGAAAATCCCATGGATGGAAGAGCCTGGTGGGCTGCAGTGCATGGGGTCGCAAAGAGTCAGATACGACTGAGCGACTTCACTTTCACTTTTCACTTTCATGCATTGGAGAAGGAAATGGAAACCCACTCCAGTGTTCTAGTCTGGAGAATCCCAGGGACAGGGGAGCCTGGTGGGCTGCCATCTATGGAGTTTCACAGAGTCAGACACAACTGAAGTGACTTAGCAGAAGCAGCAGCAGAAGGCAAAATAGGGAAAGGAGTACGTCAAGGCTGTATATTGTCACCCTGCTTATTTAACTTATATGCAGAGTACATCATAAGAAACGCTAGGCTGGGTGAAGCACAAGCTGCAATCAAGACTGCTGGGAGAAATATCAATAACCTCCGATACGCAGATGACACTACCCTTCAGAAAGTGAAGAAGAACTAAAAAGCCTCTTGATGAAAGTGAAAGAGGAGAGTGAAAAAGTTGGTTTAAAACTCAAAATGCACAAAACTAAGATCATGGAATCCAGTCCCATCACTTCACAGCAAATAAATGCGGAAAAAGTGGAATCAGTGACAGACTTTATTTGGGGGGGGTGGCTCCAAAAATCACTGAAGATGGTGACTGCAGCCATGAAATTAAAAGACACTTGCTCCTTGGAAGAAAAGTTACAACCAACCTAGACAGAATATTAAAAAGCAGAGACATTACTTTGCCAACAAAGGTCCATCTAGTCAAAGCTATAGTTTTTCCAGTAGTCATGTATGGATGTGAAAGGTGTACTATAATGAAAGATGAGCACCAAAGAATTGATGTTTTGAACTGTGGTACTGGAGAAGACTCTTGAGAGTCCCTTGGATAGCAAGGAGGTCCAACCAGTCCATCCTAAAGGAAATCAGTCCTGAATATTCATTGGAAGGACGGATGCTGAAGCTGACACTCCAATACTTTGGCCACCTGATGTGAAGAGCTGACTCATTTGAAAAGACCTGATGTAGGGAAAGATTGAAGGCAGGAAGAGAGGGGGCCGACAGAGGATGAGATGGCATTAGCAACTCAAGGGACGTGAGTTTGAGTAAACTCCGGGAGTTGGCGATGGACAGGGAGGCCTGGTATGCTGCAGTTCTTGGGGTTGCAAAGAGTCGGACATGACTGAGTGACTGAAGTGAACTGAACTGAACTGAGAAGGAAAAACACCCCAGATGTCTAGGATGAATGCAAAAGATAAGCAGGAGAAATGACTGTATTGAGATCTGGAGTGGGAGTGAAAGAAAGAGAATGGGTTTGAGGCAATCCATTTGAAAAAAACCAGAATTTTAATTGGTTCCTTACCCCACGGTACTGACTTTCATTGAAAATCTGAGGTGGCAGGGGGTATCCTGTGGCTGGTCGATTGTTTTCAGGTACATTTTCTCTCATCCACTTCCGATTTTCTTCATTGGCTGCAATATCTTTTTCTTCAAATCCTATTTTGTTAGCTTCTAAGAAACCAAGCACATCTTGCTGTTTTTTCTTAATCTAAGACCCAAAGGACAAGAAATTATATTGTTGAACAAACAGCTTTTATTGTTTTTATTTTTCAAATTCAATAAAAGTGTGTTAATGAACTAGTAAAAATGAATTCATACATGGATTAAGATTTGTGGCTTTCCAGAACATATGTGGTTTTCCCTCTTTATTAATGTGTTCTCAATGATGTCTCATAAGAGGATTGAGAGCTTTCAATTCACAGATCCTTTTATCAACCTGATTTTTCCTTTTCCTCTGAAATTACCATATCTAATCATGTAGAATTAAAGCTAGCTGATGCATGTCAATAATATAAAGGGGAATTAACTAAAAAGTATCTACAAACCTCTCTTAATTTTATCCCTTGCTGAAAGTCATCCCAAATGACCTGAGTCTAATTCCTGTCTTAATAAGCATCACATAGCTAACAGAAATGAATCTTACCTTGAGAATGTTTCAAGCCTCTATGCCTCAATTTTCATCATTTAGAATAGAAATTGAAGAAGATGTAAGAAGATCTAAGCCTGGTTTTATAATAAGTTTGAAATATACCTGTACCATTCATTAGCCCTTAACATGTAATACTAAGGCATCTTAGAGATCATACACTTATTATGTTTCCTAATCATTCCTAGAAGGCTTTAGAATAATAAAATTAATATTTTTAGGTTTCTTCCCTGATATGCTTTTCTTTTAGAACCTTGAACATACATCTATAGTAATTTCCAAATTTAAAACTTAGTAAACATTTCTGAGCTGCAGAGCACAATCAATAAATATTTCTTCATGGAACTACACTAAAAAGACTCACAGAGCAGAAGCATCAAAAATACAAAATCAAAAGAAAAAGTCTGTTTAATGGAAATCAAAATGCAAAATAAAAAGAAACTTTCATATAGTCAAATCTTCTTTAGATTTATATCCCCCCACACACATATATACATGTGTAAACTGAGGTCATATTTCTGTTCTTCTAACTTGTTTGTGACTACAGGTAATTTTATCTCTCATCACACAACTCCAGGAAAAAAAATTCTCAACTTCTCCCAATAGGAACTGAAATCTCTACAGGATATTTAGATCAGAGCACAGAATGTCCTCCTTTAAAGATCACTTACAATCCAGCAAAATTTGTAGCCAATTTTTCTAATAGGAATCATATTTCCTTATTAACTTACAAAATCAAACTTTTATTTATAAATGTAACAATACTACACCCTGGGTCAGGAAGATACCCTGGAGAAGGGAATGGCTACCCACTCCAGTAATCTTGCCTGGAGAATTCCATGGACAGAGGAGCCTGGTGGGCTACAATCTATGAGATTGAAAAGAGTCAGACATGACTCAGCAACTAAGCACACCACCTTTTGAATTTTGAAGATTGTTCTTGTTCAGTCACTCAGTCGTGTTTGACTCTGACTTTTTGTGACCCCATGGGCTTCAGCACACCAGGCTTCCCCATCCCTCACCATCTCCCGAAGCCTGCTCAAACTCATGTCCATAGAGTTGGTTATACCATCCAATCATCTTGTTCTCTGTTGTCCCCTTCTCCTCCTGCCTTCAATCTTTCCCAGCATCAAGGTCTTTTCAAATGAGTCAGCTCTTCACAACAGGTGGCCAAAGTATTGGAGCTACAGCTTCAGCATCAGTCCTTCCAATGAATATTCAGAACTGATTTCCTTTAGGATCGACTGGTTTGATTTCCTTGCAGTCCAAAGTAATCTCAAGAGTCTTCTCCAACACCACAGTTCAAAAGCATCAATTCTTCTGCACTCAGCCTTATTTATGGTCCATTTCTCACATCCATACATAACTAATGGGAAAACCATAGCTTTGACTAGATGGACCTTTGTTGGCAAAGTGATGTCTGCTTTTTAATACACTGTCTAGGTTTGTCATAGCTTTTCTTTCAAGGAGCAAACATATTTTAATTTCATGGCTGTAGTCACTGTCTGCAGTGATTTTGGAGCCCAGGAAAATAAAGTCTGTCACTATTTTCATTGAATTTTGAGGATAATCCATGTAAAAGTCAGTAACAAGAGTGATAGAAGGCTCAATTAAATTAGTGGGTTTTTATCTCCATGATGCTAAAGGGAGTGTTCAGTTTGCATGGAGTGTGTCAAGTAATTTGTTCATGATTTGCATATTTACAAATTTACGTAGATATACAGATATCCCATCAATATGGTACTTTGAGGCATTTGCCATTCCAACAGATATTTTTAGGGAATTAAGAGTTACTGTTATATCTAACATGCTAAGAATTATACATGGCCCTCAATGACTGTCATCTGTCATGCTTATGGGAGACAGAAAGCAGAGAACCCTTAAGATAAATGACTCTTTCAGGCCTTTCTCACATTATTGAATGTTTAATATGTTGGGAACACTGTTTTCTATGTCTCTCTCTTAACTCTCTATAAGTTAAGGTGGTAGCCAGGCCTGGTATCAGTGGTCATTATAGTATAGCTTCAGTTATGTCTTTACCCTCTAACCATTAGCTCTGGATCACAAGTATTTCTTCCATCTTCTGGAACTGCCTGACAAGTAAGTACACATGCCTCTTAGAGTATTCTACATCTTCAAAGGGCTGAACAGAATGGGCTATAATACTTTTTAAAGTAGATTCTGCCCTAGCAATATGAACATTTATCCAGGTTTGAATCTTCAGGAAATGTAAAAAGTTGTTTCTTAACTTGATATATCTGTAAGTTCATTTTCAAATATCAATTTTATTTCCTACAAGGGATGACTTATATCTAAAGAGTTAGTGCCTCTAGGTACATGCTCACTAAAATATATCCCTACAAAGTGGTTTTGGATAGATGTGACTGAAAACCATACATTGCTAAAACAATTAGGAACAATTGTTCAGAACAATTAGGAACAATTGTTCAGAACAATTTGGAATGCATATCACAAAGTTTCCCTAAGGAATAAAATTTAAATTTCCTACAGGAAAAAATACTTTGGAGTTAAAAGGTTATTGATATCCTTTTCAACACAAAAAAGTATTTGCAAGTAGACAGTGGCACTGTTCAGGAATTTAGATCTATTTTTTTCAAAGAGCAAACCACACTTACCACTATCACCCAAAGAATGCCTATCTGTCAGGGTTTGAGATTCAGGGTATCCATCCCACCAAAGACACAGAGCAGGGCTGCTGAAAAACTGCTGTCTACACGAACAAATGTGTCTCCAGCTAGCCTCAGTAAGTTTCCTGTCTGTCAGCCAAAGGTCAAGTTTTGTTTTTGTTTTTTTTTTAAGAGGGAAACTGATAAGGTTTCTGCTTTATAAGGTGTCAGAGTGAATGTTCAAATTCCAAAGGAAGAACAAAGCTTCAATAATCATGCTTCTAATGGGAAAACAAGAGTCTTTTTCATGATAGTGCTGACCTACAATAAAACATTTAATCAAGATGAGGTTTTGTCTTGTTTTATAAATAACCTGACATATTTTCCCAGCTGACACTTTACAGTGAAGATCGACAGAAGTTCCAACCGCGATTCACTAAAATTTAAAATGATTGTCTGACACTATTTCACAGCTATTCAACAATATTTATTGGGTGCCTTTTAAGTGTGCAAGAATTTTATGAGGTTCTCTCAAATGTCTAAGAAAAACAGCAGATCCCCTCCTAAAATTACAATCTAGTGGGAAGGATTAGACATAAATATATTAAAAATTTTAATTACAACAATGTTATTTAAATATGAAACTAAAACAACCATACAAGGCTGAGAGGAGTCAAGTGAATGACAAAGCAAATGAGTGGAAGAAGAGAAAGCAAATGTTTATTGCTATGAGTGATGTCACTTAGACTAAGCTTAATAATGACTTCACAAATACTACATACATATCCATCTATACTGAATTCAGTCTCATGCTTACTGAAAGCATGATGTGTTTAGCAAAGCTTAATATAAACAACCAGCTGTGAAAAATGAGCTCACAACTATTATGGCATATTGCACTAGAACAATGAAGGTATATAAAATAAACCTGTACACTTTCTAAATGTATGCTCACAATTTCTATGATTAAATTCTTAATGAATAAATACCTATGTAGGTATGCATTTTGTCTTTTTATACAAGTTACAATGTGTGACCCAGTCAACTTATGCAAAAATAAATTCAGATATATAGACTCCCTCCAATTGGTTCTATTTGTTTTGAATCTGCTATAAGAGAAGCTGCTCTAATTTGTAGAGAAATAATAAGCTTATCTTCGCTTAGCCAGTGCCTAATAAGCATTTAAGAGTGAAGCATGAACAAATAGAATTTAAAGCTGGTTTTTTTAGGTCTTTTACTAATCTACTTACCAAATATACCCAAAGGAAAACCAAATCTGAATCCCCAGTCTGTTTGGCTATAGACCACACACAGCAGCATGGCCACTGTGTAGTCATTTGGTAACCAAAGAGATCTGCATGCATTTTTAAGAGAATACTGTAATAAGCCCTTAAGGCACTGGGTTCTTACTGCTTAATCTAATGGTACGACCACAGCAAGAGACATTTGCTTTCAGCTTGCCTATTCTGCAATATTTTAAAAAATGCTTTGGTCACAATCAGCCATGAAAAACTTGTAATTCATATCTCTTTACCAACAAGTCTGCAGAAAATCTAGGTTAAGACTATTAAGAATTTTCTTGTTGATCTCCCACCTCTACCCCTAGCTCTCTGGAGTTCTCCTGACAGATATTTCACGATGTGGCAGCATAAGAGCACAATGCAAGGTTTGCTATTTTACTGCTGCTTGCCATCCCAAAATGCTGTAACTATTTTCTCTTTTAGTTGCACTTCTACCACACTATGTCTAAAGAGATGTTAAGGCCCAAGTAACTTCAGAATTAGAGCCTTGTGTGAAAAGAGGAAAAGGTAGATGTTTAAAGGTACTTTCTCAAAAATAGCTATTACTATGTCTTAAGGTAGTCACAGTAAAGACAGTAGAGTCACGCCTAATTTTCTGGGTTAAGAAGACTTTTTTTGATCAGTTCTGAATAATCTTATCTATCCAGCTCTTTCTTATCTGAAGGTTTGTTTTTTTTTTTTTCCAGAGTCAGAAGGAACTGTGGTGTCTCTCCAGTTCCTTCAGACACTGCTCCATGTGTAGATCCAGGAAGCTGTAAAATAAGGAGCACCAATTTAATTCAATTTGATTCAATTCAATTCAATCTTCTGATGCCTGAAACTTTATCATTACTGATTTAGAATGGGCAGGAAGTGTGCATGTTTGGAGCAGAAGGATGGACTGCCTGGAAAGAAGCAGGTAAGGAAACAATGAAGTTTCTTTGTGTGCCTTAGAATTTTGCCCAGAGTCGTCCCTACTTAAATTCTAACAGAAGGTTACACAAAAATGCATTGGGAATGCCCTCCCAAGATAATCTGAAAACAAAATTTCCAAGCCTTACTGTATGTTATTATTGAGCTAAGCTTTGTACCAGATAAAGACCTCTAAGGAGAAAGGAAGACTAAGGCCTGTTGAGTGTTTCCTGAGTATCAAATTCTTTGTGAGTCTATGTATACATAGCTCTTAAAATCCTCACAATTCTGAAAGGTTAGTATGATTATCTTTATTTTACAACAATGGAAACTGAAATTTAGAAAGGTTAACAGACGTGCCTGAGAAGAATGATCTATTAATTGCATGTACCAAATTACAAATCTAAAGCTATCTGGCTGCAAAGCCCTGTTCTTTTTCACTACACACAGTACATATTAGAATTCACAGTCTTGCTGGAGAAATAAGACTGACATATATGAGAGAGTTCCTTCTAAGCTATGTGATACAGAATAGAAAGACAAAAAACCTGAGGTATGTTATCTTCCAAATAGTCTCATTTAGTGCATTTGATTTTCCAGGTATTATGGTCTCTTTTCCCTTGACCAGTTAAATTGATCCCACTGAATTCCCAAGTCCACCAACTTGTGGGCTGACTTGCTTGTACATAGGCAGCATGCACAGAGGAGAACTGAATGGAATGTAATGAGGCCTCTGATTTCTTGTTGACTGCACTCAATATGCCAGCAAGTTTGCAAAACTCAGCAGTGGCCACAGGACTGGAAAAGGTCAGTTTTCATTCCAATTTCAAAGAAAGGCAATGCCAAAGAATGCTCAAATTACCACAATTGCACTCATCTCACATGCTAGTAAAGTAATGCTCAAAATTCTCCAAGCCAGGCTTCAGCAATATGTGAACTGTGAACTACCTGATGTTCAAGCTGGTTTCAGAAAAGACAGGGGAACCAGAGATTAAATTGCCAGCATACGCTGGATCATGGAAAAAAACAAGAGAGTTCCAGAAAAACATCTATTTCTGCTTTATTGACTATGCCAAAGCCTTTGACTGTGTGGATCACAATAAACTGTGGAAAATTCTGAAAGAGAGAGGAATACCAGACCACCTAACCTGCCTCTTGAGAAATCTGTATCCAGGTCAAGAAGCAACAGTTAGAACTGGACATGGAACAACAGACTGGTTCCAAATAGGAAAAGGAGGACGTCAAGGCTGTATATTGTCACCGTTTATTTAACTTATATGCAGAGTACATCATGAGAAACGCTGGACTGGAAAAAACACAAGCTGGAATCAAGATTGCTGGGAGAAATATCAATAACCTCAGATGTGTAGATGACACCACCCTATGGCAGAAAGTGAAGAGGAGCTAAAAAGCCTCTTGATGAAAGTGAAAGAGGAGAGTGAAAAAATTGGCTTAAAGCTCAACATTCAGAAAACGAAGATCATGGCATCTGGTCCCATCACTTCATGGGAAATAGATGGGGAAACAGTGGAAACAGTGTCAGACTTTATTTTTTGGGGCTCCAAGATCACTGCAGATGGTGATTGCAGCCATGAAAGTAAAAGACACTTACTCCTTGGAAGAAAAGTTATGACCAACCTAGATAGCACATTGAAAAGCAGAGACATTACTTTGCCAACAAAGGTCCGTCTAGTCAAGGCTATGGTTTTTCCTGTGGTCATGTATGGATGTGAGAGTTGGACTGTGAAGAAAGCTGAGTGCCGAAGAATTGATGCTTTTGAACTGTGGTGTTGGAGAAGACTCTTGAGAGTCCTTTGGACTGCAAGGAGATCCAACCAGTCCATTCTGAAGGAGATCAACCCTGGGGTTTTATTGGAAGGAATGATGCTAAAGCTGAAACTCCAGTACTTTGGCCACCTCATGCGAAGAGTTGACTCATTGGAAAAGACTCTGATGCTGGGAGAGATTGGGGGCAGGAGGAGAAGGGGACGACCCAGGATGAGATGGCTGGATGGCATCACGGACTCGATGGACATGAGTCTGAGTGAACTCCGGGAGATGGTGATGAACAGGGAGGCCTGGCGTGCTGCTATTCATGGGGTCGTAAAGAGTCAGAGACGACTGAGCGACTGAACTGAACTGCACTGAGAACAATGTAGCCCATGTCTCCCCTTTGCCAAGCATTTTATCACATAATAGTTCTGAGTGGGCAAAGTTGTTATGTGGGGCATATTTCTGTACATAAAATTTACAAAGAAATAGATAAGAAAGTGCAAGGGCATCAGATGCTTCCCGTTCTTTATTATTTTTTAAATAAGCAATGTACCCATCACTTTTAAAAAGTCCAACAATCATTCACACAGTAAAACGATCAGAATACAATAAACTACTCTCTTGAAAGTAAAAAAGAAGCTTTAACTGAGTCAGTAAAAGACAGGGAGACTAAAGAAAAGAGTATCTACAGAGGAAAGTTCCAAATAAGAGAGGGCTTATAAAGATGAGATTATTCAGAACTGAAACTTAATTTAGTCAGGAAAACCTCTTTTAATTAAGAAAATGCAGGTGACTATACTTTCACCTCTTTCAGGTGAACTTCAAACCCACATAGTCTTATCAAATGTACATGCCAAGAGAAAAGTCTGTTGTTGTTTGGTTGCTAAGTCATGTTCAATTCTTTGTGACCCCATGGACTACATACAACTCACTGGGCTCCTCTGTCTAGAGAATTATTAGCAGGTTAATAAATAATAGATTAATTTGACCAAAGGCTGAAAGCCACAGAATCAAAATATATACTGTAATCCTATTGCTGCTACACTGGTTCCCTGTGGCCAACTTCAACCTTACCCCCTACTGCTTAACTTTAAAGTTTCTGCATAATGTTTTATCTACCACTATAAAAATATGCATTACTCAACCACCCTATATTCTTGCCTGAGTTTATTGTGCCAAAGACCTGGAAAAGGTCAGTTTTCATTCCAATCCCAAAGAAAAGCAATGCCAAATAACATACAAACTATACTTCAGCTGTGTTCATTAAGCATGCTAGCAAGGTAATGCTCAAAATCCTTCCAGCTAAGCTTCAGAAGTGCATGAACCGAGAACTTCCAGATGTACAAGTTGGATTTAGAAAAGGCAGAGGAACCAGAGATCAAATTGTCAACATTTGTTGGATCATGGAGAAGGCAACGGAATTTCAGAAAAAAAAAAAATCTATCTCTGCTTCAGTGACTACACTTAAACCCTTGACTGTGTGAATCACAACAAGCTGTGGAAAATTCTTAAAGAGATATCAGACCACATTACCTGTTTCCTGAGATCCTGTATATATTTCAAGAAGCAACAGTTAGAACCAGACATGGAACAGCATATTAGTTCAAAATTAGAAAAGGAATATGTCAAGGCTGTATATTGTCACTCTGCTTATGTAACTTATACACAGAGTACATCAGGCAAAATGCTGGGCTGGATGAATCACAAGTTGGAATCAAGACTGATGGGAGAAATATCGACCTCAGATATGCAGAGGATACCACATTAATGGCAGAAAACGAAGAGCAACTAAAGAGCCTCCTGATGAGGGTGAAAGATGAGAGTGAAAAAGCTGACTTAAAACTCAACATTCAAAAAACTAAGATCATGGCATCCAGTCCAATCACTTCATGGCAAATAGATGGCAAAAAAGTGAAAACAGTGACAGATTTTATTTTCTTTGGCTACAAAATCATTGTAGACAGTGACTGCAGTCATGAAATTAAAAGATACTTCTTCCTAGGAAGGAAAGCTATGACAAACCTAGACAGTGTATTAAAAAGCAGAGACATTATTTTGCCAACAAAGGTCTGTCTAGTCAAAGATATGTTTTTTTTTTTTTTCCAGTAGTCATGTATGAATGTGAGAGTTGGACCATAATGGAAGGTTAAGCACCAAAGAACTGATGCTTTCAAACTGAGGTGCTAGAGAAGACTTTTGAGAGTGACTTGGACAGCAGGATCAAGCCAGTCAAGTCCATTCATGTTGCTGAAAATGGCAAAATGTTATTCTTTTTTTGATGCTTGAATAGGATTCTAGTGTACATATATAACACATATTCTTTATCCATTAATCTGTTGATGAACACTGAGATTGCTTCCATATCATGTAAATACTGCTGCTATGAACATTGGGGTGTGATATTTTTTGAATTAGTGTTTTGACTGTTTTGGATATATACCCAGGACTGGAATTGCTGAATCATGTAGTAGTTTTATTTTTAGTTTTTAAAGAAACCTCCATACTGTTTTCCATAGTGACTTTACCAACTTACATTTTCACCAACAGTGTACATGGGTTCCCTTTTACAGAGGAAAAAAACAGACTTTAAAGCACAGATTGTAAGAGAGAATGAAAAACACTGCCTAATCATAAATGGATTAATATAAGAAGAAGATACAATGATTGTAAATACATATGCACACAACAAAGGAGCACCTCAATGTCTAAGGCAAATATTAACAGCAAATAATGGGAGAAATTGACAGTAACACAATAATAGTATGAGACTTTAACACCTCATTTATATCAGTGAACAGATAATCCAGACTGAAAATCAGTAAGAAAACACTGGCCTTAATGGACACAATAGAGTAGATGGGCTTAATAGACATATAAAAAACAGTCCATCCAAAATCAACAGAAAACACATTCTTTTAAAGTGAACATATAACAGTCTCCAGGATAGATCACATGCAAGGCCACAGAAAAGCTTGGTAAATTTAAGAAGACTGAAATCATACCGATCATTTTTTCTAATCACAGTACTATGTGATAAGAAACAAAAATTAAGGGAAAAATGTGCAAAAAAAAGACAAACACATGGAGGCTACTAAACAATGTGTCACAGAATAAATCAAAATGACAGTGAAAAAATATCTAGAGGCAAATGAAAACGAAACCACAATGGTCTTAAACCTATGGGATGTGGTGAAAATGGTTCAAAGAGATGTCTACAGCAATCTAGAAAAATAAAAAATTCAGATAACAGTCTAAACCTACACCTAAAGGAACTAGAAAAAGAACAAAGGCAAAAGATAGTATAAAAAGAGAAATAATGAACAGCAGAGCAGAAATCAATCAAATGCTGGGAGTGGCGTGGGGGAGAAAAAGCAACAAAGAAACTAACAGCTGATTCTCTGAAAACAAACAAAATAACAAATTTTAAGCCAGACTCAGGCAAGTTTTCCCTTGAAGTACAAAAGGAAGTAGGGCAAAAGCTAACAGAGCTTTGCCAAAAGAATGCACTGGTCATAGCAAACACCCTCTTACAACAACACAAGAGACAACTCTACACATGGACATCAACAGATGGTCAATACAGAAATCAGATTGATTATATTATTTGCAGCTGGAGCAGTCCTGTACAATCGGCAAAAACAAGACCAGGAGCTGACTGTGACTCACATAATGAAATCCTTATTGCAAAATTCAGAACCACTAGGCCATTGAGTTACCAACTAAAACAAATCCCTTAGGATTATACAGTGGAAGTGAAAAATAGATTCAAGGGATTACATCTGATAGACAGAGTGCCTGGACAACTACAGAAGGATGTTTGTAACATTGTACAGAAGGTGAGATCAAAACTATCCCCAAGAAAAAGAAATGCAAGAAAGTAAAACAGTCATATGAGGAGGCCTTACAAATAGCTGAGAAAAGAGAACCAAAGGAGAAAAGGACAGGTATACCCATATAACTGCAGAGTTCCAAAGAATAGCAAGGAGAGATTAAAAAAGGCTTCTTCAGTGATCAATGCAAAGAAATAGAGGAAAACGACACAACGGGAAAGACTAGAGATCACATCAAGAAAATTAGAGATACCAAGGGAACATTTCATGCAACAATGGGCACAATAGAGAACAGAAATAGCATGGACATAACAGAAGCAGAAGTGATTAAGAAGCGGCAAGAATACACAGAAGAACTACACAAAGAAGATTTTAATGACCCAGATGACCACGATGCGGTAATCACTCACCTAGAGCCAGACATTTTTCAGTGCTAAGTCAAGGGAGCCTTAGGAAGAATTACTATGAACAAAGCTACTGGAGAGGATGGAATTCCCACTGAGCTATTTCAAATCCTGAAAGATGATACTATTAAAGTGTTGCACTCAATATGCCAGCAAATTTGGGAAACTCAGCAGTGGTCACAAGACTGAAAAAGGTCAGTTTTCATTCGATTCCCAAAGGAATGCAATGCCAAAAAATGTTCAAACTACCACACAATTGCACTCATTTCACATGCTAGCAAAGTAATGCTCAAAATTCCCCAAGCTAGGCTTCAATAGTAAGTGAACCAAGATGTTGGTTGAACATCTTGAACTTCCAGATGTTCAGGCTTAATTTAGAAAAGGCAGAGGAAGCAGAGATCAAATTGCCAACATCCATTAGATCAGAGGAAAACCAAGAGAATTCCATAAAAACAGCCATTTCTTCTACATTTATTAAGCTAAAGCCCTGTACTGTGGATCAAAACAAATGGTGGGAAATTCTTCAAAAGATGGGAATACCAGAAAGGGAAACCCACCAAAAGGAAGGGAAGACCACCTTTCCTGCCTCCTAGAAACTTGTATGCAGGTCAAGAAGCAACAGCTGGAACCAGACATGGAAAAGTGAACTGATTCAAAATTGGGAATGGAGTACGTCAAGGCTGTAAACTGTCACACTGCTTATTTAACTCATATGCAGAGTCCATCATGTGAAGCTCAAACATGAATCAAGATAGCTGGGGAAAATATCAATAACCCCAGATATGCAGATGACATCTCCTTTATGGCAGAAAGTGAAGAGGAACTAAATATTGATGAAGATGAAAGAATAGAGTGGAAAAGCTAGTTTAAAACTCAATATTCAGAGAACAAGAGGTGGAGGAGTAGGTGGATGTGGATGTATCTCTCCATGGATACATCAGGAATACACCTTCAAACATAGAAGTGCATGCAGAACACCAGCTGAGAACGGACAGGAGTACCTGAGAAGCAGAAAATAATCTATGGGCTTCTCTGGTGGCTCAGAGGTTAAAGCATCTGCCTGGAAAGTGTGAGACCTGGGTTTGATCCCTGGGTCAGGAAGATCCCCTGGAGAAGGAAATGGCAACCCACTCTAGTACTCTTGCCTGGAGAATCCCATGGAGGGAGGAGACTGGTAGGCTACAGTCCATGGGGTCACAAAGAGTCGGACACGACTGAGCAACTTTAAAACTCAATATTCAGAGAACAAGATGGTGGAAGAGTAGGTAGATGTGGATGTATATCTCCACGGATACATCAGAAATACACCTTCAGACATAGAAGTGCATGCAGAACACCAGCTGAGAATGGAAAGGAGTACCTGAGAAGCAGAAAATATACAGCTATGCAAAACTGGGTAAAATGAAGGAACTAGGAGGGAAAGCAAGAGTGTTAGTAGGACTGGACATACCCTCAGCAGGTGGGGGAACTGAAGCAGGGATCCGATCCCCACATCGGGGCAATTGTCTGTGTCAGAAGAGAACTATTTAAGGCTGAGAGTGAAACAGCTGATCTGTGGCAGCCTAAATGGAATGAAAATCAGACACTCCTTGCCGCAGTCATACATACCATATACAGGGACACGAGTCCTCTGGAAGGCGCAGCAACTAGGAGCTGGAGGTTAGGGATTGTGGAGCAATCCCAGGGTGAGGGTTGCTGTTGACTGTGCAGAGACAGATCGAGGGGACTGTGGTGGAAAATGCCTGTGGAGGAGAGCCAGGCAGCCATGGATGCAAGGCGATACTGCTGAGTCACTTGGGGGGGGTGGTGGAGCCATCACCATAGCCTCTCTCTCCCCACACTCCAGCACTGACAGCTGAACAATGGAGAGGCTGGCCCATCAAATGCCTGAGGCACTGAACTACAGAGTAGGACTGCACCCAGGATGCCCCTTTAATCTCATTCAAAATTGATGGAGAAATAAAAAGCTTTTCAGACAAGCAAAAGTTAAGTGAATTCAAGATGACCAACAAATGGGGTTACAACAAACATTTTAAAAGAAATGTTGAAGGGATTATATAGTCAAGAAACACAAGAGAAGAAAAAAATCAATCTCAAACAATTAAGAAAGTGGCAATAGAAACATATATATCAATAATTACTTTAAATGTAAATGAATTACATGCTCCAATCAAAAGACCCAAACTGACTGAATGGATACAAAAACAAGACCCATGTATTTGCTGCCTACGATAAACCCACTTCAGATCTAAAGACACATATAGACTGAAAGTGAGAGGATGGAAAAAATATATTCCATGTCAAGGGGAAGCAAAAGAAAGCTGGAGTAGCAATCCTCATATCAGACAAAAGAGACCTTAAAATAAAGAAGTTTACAAAAGATAAGGAAGGATACTACATAATGATCAAAGGATTGATCCAAGAGGAAGACATAGTAATTGTAAATATCTATGCATCAAACACAGGAGCACATCAATACATAAGACAATCACTAACAGATATGAAAGGAGAAATTAACAGTAACACAATAATAGTAGGAGACTTTAAAACTGCATTCACACCAATGGACAGATCATCAAAACAGAAAATTAATAAGGAACCACAAGTCTTAAATGACGCATAAGCTGAGATAGAGCTCATTGATGTCTTCAGGACATTCCATACAAATGCAGAATACAACTTCTTCTCAAATGCACATGGAACATTCCCCAGGATAGACCACATCGTGGATAACAAATCAAAGCTCAGTAAATTTCAGCAAGTTGAAATCAAATCAAGCATCTTCTCTAACCACAATGCTATGAGACTAGATATCAATTACAAGGAAAAAAAAAAACTGTAAGTAACTCAGACATATGGAGGTTAAACAACACATTTCTAAATAACCAACAGGTTAGTGAAGAAATCAAAAGGGAAATTAAAAAATTTCCAGGAACAAATGACAATGAAAACATGACAGCTCAAAACCTATGGGATGCTGCAAACGCAGTTCTAAGAGGAAAGTTTATAGCAATACATTCCTACCTCAAGAAACAAGAAAAACATCGAATAGATAACCTATCTTTACACCTAACTGGAAAAAGAAGAACCAAAAACCCCCAGAATTAGTAGAAGGAAAGAAATCATAAGGATCCAAGCAGAAGTAAGTGAAAAATCAATGAAAGAAACAATAGTAAAGAATAATAAAACTAAAAGCTGGATCTTTGAGAAGAGAAAACTGACAAACCTTTAGCCAGACTCATCAAGAAAAAGAGAAGGATCAAATCAACAAAATTAGAAATGAAAAAGGAGAGGTTACAACAGACAATGCAGAAATACAAAAGATTATGAGACTATTATGAACCACTATATGGCAATAAAATGGATAACCTGGGAGAAATGGACAAATTCTTAAGAAAAGCTCAACTTTACATCACTGAACAAGGAAGAAACGGAAATTATGTAAATCAAATTACAAGCACTGAAATTGAAACTGTGATCAAAACTTTCACACACAAAAGAAGTCCAGGACCAGATGGCTTCACAGGAGAATTCTATCAAACATTTAGAGAAGAGCTAATGCCTATCCTTCTAAAACTCTTTCAAAAAATTGCAGACGAAGGAACACTTCCAAACTAATTCTATGAGGCCACCATCACCCTGATAACAAAACCAGACAAAGACAACACACAAAAAAAGAAAACTACAGGCCAATTTCACTGATGAACATAGCTGCCAAAATCCTCAACAAAACTTTAGCAAACATAATTCAGCAACATATCATAAAGCTCATACACCATGATCAAATTGGGTTTATTCCAGGGATGCAAGGATTCAATACACACAAATGAATCAATGTGATACACCATTTAAACAAACTGAAAGATAAAAATCATACGATAATCTCACTAGATGCAGAAAACGGCTTTGACAAAATTGAGCACCCATTTATGATTAAAATTCTTGTAAAAATGGGCATAGAAGGAACCTGTGTCAACATATTAATGGCCATATATGATAAGCTTACAGAAAACATTATTCTCAACATTGAAAAACTGAAAGCATTCCCCCTAAGAAGAGGAAAAAGAAAAAGGCTCCCACTTTCACCACTATTATTCAACATAGTTCTAGAAATCCTAGCTATAGCAATTGGAGAAGAAAAAGAAATAAAAAGAATCCAAAATGGAAAAGAAGTAAAGCTCTCACTGTTTGCAGATGACATGATACTGTACATAGAAAACCCTAAAGATAGTATCAGAAAATTACTAGGGCTAATCAGTGAATTTAGCAAAGTTGCAGGATACAGAACCAATACACAGAAGTCACTTGCATTTCTATATACTAACAATGAAAAATCAGAAAGAGAAATTAAAGAATCAATCCCATTCATCATTACAAAAATAATTAAATATCTAGGAATAAACTTACCTAAGGAGACAAAATAATTGTACACAGAAAAATTATAAGACACTAATGAAAGAAATCAAAGATGACATAAACAGATGGAGAGATATTCCATGTTCCTTGGTAGGAAGAATCAATATCGTCAAAATGACTATACTATCAAATGTAATCTACACATTCAATGTGATCCCTATAAAATTACCAAAGACATTTTTCACAGAACTAGGGCAAAAAAAAAAAAAAATTCAAAATTCATATGGAAACACAAAGGACCCTGAATAGCCAAAGCAGTCTTGAGAAAGAAGAATGGAGCTGGAGGAATCAACCTTCTTGACTTCAGATTATACTACAAAGCTACAGTCATCAAGACAGTATGGTACTGGTACAAAAACATAAATATAGACCAATGGAACAAGATAGAAAGCCCAGAAATAAACCCATGCACCTATGGGTACCTTATTTTTGACAGAGAAGGCAAGAAAATACAATGGGGCAAAGACGGCCTGTATAATAAATGGTGCTGGGGAAACTGGACAGCTACATGTAAAGGAATGAAATTAGAACACTTCCTAACAACATACAAAAAGATAAACTCAAAATGGATTAAAAATCCAAATGTAAGACCAGAAACTATAGAACTCTTAGAGGAAAATATAGGCAGAACACTTAATGATATAAATCAAAGCAAAAGCCTCTATGACCCACCTCCTAGAGTAATGGAAACAAAAACAAAAGTAAACAAGTGAAACTTGATGAAACTTAAAAGCTTTTGCACAGCAAAAGAAACTATAATAAGCAAGGTGAAAAGACAACTCTCAGAATGGGAGAAAGTAATCACAAATGAAACAACAGACAAAAGATTAATTTCCAAAATATACAAGCAGCTCATACAACTCTATGTCAGAAAAACAAACAAGCTAATCAAAAAGTGGGGAAAAGACCTAAATAGACATTTCTCCAAAGAAGACATACAGATGGCTAACAAACACATGAAAAGATGGTCAACATTGCTCATTATTAGAGAAATGCTTATCAAACTATAAATATCACCTCAGTCTGGTCAGAATGGCCAAGATCAAAATGTCTACAAACAAGAAATGCTACAGAGGGTGTGGAGAAAAGGGAACGTTCTTGCACTGTTGGTGGAATGTAAATTGATACAACCACTATGGAAGACAGTATGGAGATTCCTTAAAAACTAGGAATAAAACCACCATAAATAAATAAAACCAGCAATCCCACCCCTAGGCATATACTCTGAAGAAACCAAAATTGAAACACACGTGTACCCTATTGTTCATTGTGGTACTATTTACAATAGCTAGAACATGGAAGCAACCTAGATGTCCATTGACAGATGAACGGATAAAGAAGTTGTGGTACATATACGTAATGGAATATTACTCAGCCATAAAAGGGACATATTTGAGTCAGTTCTAATAAGGTGGATGAAGTGAGAACCTATTATATGGAGTGAAGCAAGTCAGAAAGAGAAATATTGTATTTTAACACATATATACAGAAACTAGAAAAATGGTTCTGAAGAATTTACTTACAGAACAGCAATGGAGAAACAGCTGTAGAGAATAGACTTATGTACATGGGGAGAGGGGAAGAGAGGTTGAGATGTATGGAAAGTAACCCAGAAATTTACATTACCATATTAAAATAGATAGCCAACAGGAATTTGCTGTATGGCTCAGAAAACTCAAACAGGAGCTCTGTATCAATCTAGAGGAATAGGATAGGGAGGAAGATAGGGGGAGGTTCAAAAGGGAGGGGATATATGTACACCTATCAGAGAAGGCAATGGCACCCCACTCCAGTACTCTTGCCTGGAAAATCCCATGGATGGAGGAGCCTGGTGGGCTGCAGTCCATGGGGTCGCTAGGAGTCGGACACAACTGAGCGACTTCACTTTCACTTTTCACTTTCATGCACTGGAGAAGGAAATGGCAACCCACTGCAGTATTCTTACCTGGAGAATCCCAGAGACAGGGGAGCCTGGTGGGCTGCGATCTATGGGGTCGCACAGAGTCAGACACGATGGAAGTGACTTAGCAGCAGCAGCAGCATATGCACACCTATGGCTGATTCATGTTGAGGTTTGACAGAAAACAACAAAATTCTGTAAAGCAACTCTCCTTCAGTAAAAAAGTAAATTAAAAAAAAAAAAACCTCAATATTCAAAAACTAAGAAAAATGGCATCTGGTTCCATCATTTCATGGCAAATACATGAGGAAACAATGGACAGTGACATACTTTATTTGCTTGGGCATCAAAATCACTGCAGATGATGAGTGCAGCCATGAAATTAAAAGACGCTTGCTCCTTGGAAGAAAAGCTATGACTAACCTAGACTGTGCATTAAAAAGCAAAGACATTACTTTGTTGACAAAGGTCAATATTGTCAAAGGTATCGTTTTTCCAGTAGTTATGTATGGATGTGAGATTTGGACTATAAAGGCTGAGCACGGAAGAATTGATCCTTTTGAACTGTGGTGTTGGAGAAGACTCTTGAGAGACCCTTGGACAGAAAGGGTATCAAACTAGCCAATCTTAAAGAAAATCAATCCTGAATATTCATTGGAGGGACTGATGCTGAAACCGAAGCTCCAATACTTTGGCCACCTGATGTGAAGAGCCAAATATTTGGAAAGGACCCTGATGCTGGGAAAGATTGAGGGTAGGAGGGGAAAGGGATGACAGAGGACAGGATGGTTGGATGGCATCCCCGACTCAATGGACAGGAGTTTGAGCAAGCTCTTAGAAATGGTAAAGGACAGAGAAACCTGGCATGCTGAAGTCCATAGGGTTGCAAAATAGTGGGACATGGCTAAGCAACTAAAAAACAAGAAATCAAAAAAAAAAAGGAGAAGGCCCAAATCAAAGTCAGAAATAACTGAGGAAAAGTTACAAACAATAGCACAGAAATGTAAAGATCATAAGAGATTCCTATGAACAATTTTAAGCTAACAAAATGGACAGCTTAGAATAAAGGAACATGTTCTAAAAATGTAGAATCTCCCAAGACTGGATCAGGAAGTATGAACACAGAGAAAAACAGTAATGAAATTTAATAAATAATTTAAAATACTATCAACAACAACAATAAAAAATCCAGGACTAGATGACTTTATATGTGAATTCTACCAAACCTATGTACAAGAGCTAAAACCTGTCCTTTTAAAATTGTTACAAAAACCTGCATAGGGAGGAACTTCCAAACTCATTCTATGAGGCCAGTCTCACACGGTTACCAAAACCAAACAAATGTATCACACAGAAAAAAAAAAAAATATATATATATATATATATAGGCCCAAATCACTGGTGAATACAGACACAGAAATCCTCATCATATTAGTAAACAGAACCCAACAACACATTAAAAGGATCATATACCATGATCAAGTAGGATTTATCCCAGTGATGCAAGTATTCTTCAACACATGAAATCAATTAATGTGATACACCATGTTAACAAATTGAAGAATAAAACCAATATGATCGTCTCAATAGATACAAAAACCTTTTGATAAAATTCAACATCCATTTATAATAAAAACTCTCCAGCAAGTTAGCTTTGAGGGAACATGGCACGGCCTGTGTGCTCAGTCATGTCAAACCCTTTGTGGCCCCATGGACTATAGCCTGCCAGGCTCCTTTGACCATGGAATCTTCCAGGCAAGAATACTTGAGTGGGTTTCATCAAGATAATTTCCTACTTCAAGGGATCTTCTCGACCCAGGGATTGAACACACATCTGTTATATTTCCTGCAATGAGAGGTGGATTCTTTACCACTGTGCCACCTGTGAAGACCCCAGAGGACACCTACTTCAATATAATAAAGGCGATATATAACATGCCTACATATAACATTATATTGAATGGAGAAAAGTTGAAAGCACTTCCTCCTAGATCAGGAACAAGACATACATGCCCATTCTCAACACTATTATTCAACGTACAATTAGCAATCCTAGTGACAACAGCAAGAAGAAAAGAAAGAAGAAGAAATAAAAAGAATCCACACTGGAGGTGGGAGGGGGTCCCAAGATGGTGGCACAACAGGACAGGAAGACCACTTTTTCCCAAAAAATTCATCAAAAGATCATTTGAATGCTGAGCAACTTCCACAAAACAACTTCTGAATGCTGGAGAAGGACACCAGGCACCCAGAAAGGCAGCCCAATCTCTTTGAAAGGGAGGTATGGCAAAATACAAAATATGAAAAGAGAGACAAACAATTTAGGGACAAGAGACCCATCCTGTGGAGGGGGTCGTGAAGGAGAAGTTTTCACACAGTAGGAAACTCTCCACGTGTGTCTGTGGGGAGTTCTGGAATCTCAGAAGGCAACATGACTGGAGGGGGGGACAGAATGCCAGCAGAGAAGTGGCCCAAAGGCTCACATCCACCACCAGCAAGTGGGGGCTTGGCAGGGAGGCATGGGTTGCATCATCAGTCCTTAGGGGAAGGACTGGGTTTGAATGCTCTGAGGACAATCTGAAGGACCTAATGTGACATAGCAACCCAAACTGTGAGATCTACAGAGATTCCAAAACAAGAAAGGACCTTTCCCGGGAAAGTTTCCAAAGCTGCATGATGACCTCAGCACACTCAGAGAACAAAGGATTGTGCCCTAGTGAATTCCAAAGGAGAGCAAGCTGTTTGCCATTTAGGGCCCTCCTTCCCTGGAGGCAGAGAGGCAGGTGTGCCACAAACAGAGATGAAAGGCAAGGGGCTGCTGCAATCTCAGCCCCAGAGACTGAATCTCCCACCAAACTGTGAGCAAGCTGCCAGTTGCTAACCATGTCTTCCTGCAATCCAAGACTGTTGACATCCAGAAGGAGTGTCACGACCTGAGATCAGCTCCCCAGAGGAGATACACAGCACACGAGGGACTGTGTGCTCCTGGTGTACCCAGGAAACTGAGCTGTTGAGTTCAGGGAGGTGGGTAAGATGCATGGCCCACCTGGGACAGTGAGCTCACCAAGCACCCGGTCGCCTGAGTGGCTTGGACCTGGGAAGTGCACAAAACACAGGGCCCATTTGGGACAGTGCCCTTGCAGAGCAACCTGGAGCCTGAGCAGTGTGGACCCAGGAAATACACGCTGCCTTGGGCTATGGCAAACCAAGTGTAGTCCACCACTGCAAGCACTCCCCACACACGCCAGCGGCATTTGTTTGCAGCGTCCCTCCCTCTCCACAGCACAACTGAACAACTGAGCCTAAGTAAGTGGCCACGGTGGCCCCATTGCTCCAGGGTCGGGGGGGGGGGGGGGTGGGGAGGACACAGAAGAGACTTACAAAGAGAGGAAACCAAAATAAACAAAGAAGGGTACACCACACTGGAGGTGACAAGTGCAACATATTGAAACCCTACAGTTAATGCTGAGACTGCATTTAAGGGGGTATTTCAAGACCTTGAGAACAAGTACAGGTAGGAAGAAGGGAATATCTGAAACTGAATTGACACCAAACTGCCCACAACTGATCTAGAGAAATTCCTAGGTATATTTGGACTATTATCACTTTTTAAGTTATTAAAAATTTTAGTTCTTTATTACTCCTTTAACTTTCATTCTTATAGCCTGCTATTACCTTTCTAAAAAAACAGTCCTATTTTCTAGACAAATTCAATATGTATATTTTTTAATATTAATGATCGATTTTCTTTTGAATTTTTTATATTATATTTTTGAGAGTCTAACATCTATTCTAGGTTTTAACTCTTTAATTTTGATATTTGTTATCAATTTTGTGCCTTTAATAATCTAATCTTCAATATCCATTTTCACCTAGTGATTTGATTACTGGGCTCATTGCTCTCTCCCCTTTTCAATCTCTATTTTCTCCTCCTGGTCATCTCTATCTCCCTCCATCCTCTTCTCTTCTCTATATAACTGTAAATCTCTCTGCGTGTTCCTGGCAGTGGAGAGTTGGTTCACCATTGACTTAGGGGGTTTATCTTCTGTGCCTTATGGATGGAGAAGTCTTGAGGTTACTGCAAGAGGAGGGCCAAAACCCAAAGGCATGAGGCTCTACTTCAGAACTTAAAAATTTTGGAGAACTTCTGATGCCAGGGAACACAAACAGACAAGAGCTTACCCAAAAATCTTTACAACAACACTGAAACCAAGCTCCAAGCATGAGCCAACAAGTCCTAGTCAAGACACGGCATGGTAATTCTCTAGCAAAACAGGAACACAACCCTGAACAATAAAAGACAGGCTGCCCAAAGCCATACCAAACACACAGACACACCATACTCACTACTGAACATTTCATTGCACTCCAGAAAGAAGAGATCCACTCCACCCCACCAGAATATAGACACAAGATCCCCCAATGAGGAAACCTTTACAAATCACTGGTCCAACGCTACCCACAGGAAGTAGACTCCACAATTCAGAGGAATCAAGATCTTAGAGCCTGCAGGAAGGGCACCCTGAATGCAGTAATACAGGATGAAAAGGCAGAGAGATATTCAGTAAATGAACAAACATGATAAAATCCCACAAAACCAAACAAAAGAGCAGGAGAAAAGAAGTCTACCTGAGAAAGAATTCAGAATAATGATAGTAAGTTCAGTTCAGTTCAGTTCAGTCGCTCAGTCGTGTCCGACTCTTTGCGACCCCATGAATCGCAGCATGCCAGGCCTCCCTGTCCATCACCATCTCCCGGAGTGCACTCAGACTCACGTCCATCGAGTCCGTGATGCCATCCAGCCATCTCATCCTCTGTCGTCCCCTTCTGTCCTCAATCCCTCCCAGCATCAGAGTCTTTTAAAATGAGTCAACTCTTCACATGAGGTGGCCAAAGTACTGGAGCTTCATCTTTAGCATCATTCCTTCCAAAGAAATCCCAGCGCTGATCTCCTTCAGAATGGACTGGTTGGATCTCCTTGCAATCCAAGGGACTCTCAAGAGTCTTCTCCAATGCCACAGTTCAAAAGCATCAATTCTTCGGCCCTCAGCCTTCTTCACAGTCCAACTCTCACATCCATACATGACCACAGGAAAAACCATAGCCTTGACTAGATGGACTTTAGTCGGCAAAGTAATGTCTCTGCTTTTGAATATACTATCTAGGTTGGTCATAACTTTTCTTCCAAGGAGTAAGTGTCTTTTAATTTCATGGCTGCAATCACCATCTGCAGTGATCTTGGAGCCCCAAAAAATTAAGTCTGACACTGTTTCCACTGTTTCCCCATCTATTTCCCATGAAGTGATGGGACCTGATGCCATGATCTTCGTTTTCTGAATGTTGAGCTTTAAGCCAACTTTTCCACTCTCCTCTTTCACTTTCATCAAGAGGCTTTTTAGCTCCTCTTCACTTTCTGCCATAAGGGTGGTGTCATCTGCATATCTGAGGTTATTGATATTTCTCCCGGCAATCTTGATTCCAGCTTGTGCTTCTTCCAACCCAGCGTTTCTCATGATGTACTCTGCATAGAAGTTAAATAAGCAGGGTGACAATATACAGCCTTGACGTACTCCTTTTCCTATTTGGAACCAGTCTGTTGTTCCATGAGATCCAAAATCTTGAAAACAAAATGGAGTTACAGATAAATAGACTAGAGATAAGGATTGAGAAGATACAAAAAATGTTCAAAAAAGATTTAGAAGTAATAAAGAAGAGTCAGTCAATAATGAACAATGCAATAACTGAGATTAAAAGCACTCTGTAGGGAAACAACTGTAGAATAACTGAGGCAGAAGAGAGGATAAGTGAGGTGGAAGATAGAATGGTGGAAATAAATGAAGCACAGAGGATAAAAATAAAAAAGAATTAAAAGAAGTGAGGACAACCTCAGAGACCTGTGGGACAATGTTAAGTGCCCCAATATTCAAATCATGGTGGTGGTGGTTTAGTCACTAAGTCATGTCCAACTCTTGTGACCACATGAACTGTAGTCCACCAGACTCCTCTGTCCATGGGATTTTCCAGGCAAGAATACTGGAGTGAGTGGCCATTTCCTTCTCCAGGGGATCTTCCCAACCCAGGAAACAAACTCAGGTCTCCCACATTGCAGGCAGAATCTTTACCGACTAGAGCTATGAGGGAGGCCCAGTTCAAATCATAGGTGTCCCAGAAGTAGAACACAAAAAGAAAGGGCATGAGAAAACTCTTGAGGAGATAATAGTTGAAAATTCCCTAAATTGGAGAAAGAAATAGACACCCAAGTCTAAGAAACACAGAGAGTCCCAAACAGGATAAACCTAAGGCAAAACACCCCAAGACACATATTAATCAAACTAATGAAAATTAAACACAATGAGCAAATATTAAAAGCAGCAAGGGAAAGCAGCCAATAACGGGATCCCCATAAGGAAACCAGTTGATCTGACAATAAAAACCCTTCAGGCCAGAAGGGACTGTCAGGACATACTTAAAGTAATGAATGAGATAAACTTAGAACAATGACTTTTCTACCCAGCAAGGATCCCATTTGCATATGAAGGAGAAATCAAAAACTTCACAGACAACAAAATCTGAGAGAATACAGCATCACCATACCAGCTCTTCAACAACTGCTGAAGGATCTTCACTAGACAGGAAAAACAGAAAAGGTTTACAAAAACAAACACAAAACAACAAAGTAAATGGTAGTGGGATCATACTTATCAATAATTACCTTAAATGCAAATGGGTTAAATATCCCAACCAAAGACAAAACTGGCCAAATGGATATAAAAACAAGACCCCTATATATGCTGTCTACAAGAGTCTCACCTCAAACCTAGGGCCACATAGAGACTGAGAGTGAGGGATGTATAAACATATTTCATGCAAATGGAGACCAAAAGAAAGCAGGAGTAGCAATAATCATATCTGATAAAATAAACCTTGAAATAAAGACCATGATAAGAGACAAAGGACAGTACTTAATAAATAATCAATCCAAGAAGATATAACAATTATAAAAATATATGGACCCAATATAGGAGCACCTCAAAATGTAAGGCAAATGCTAAGAAGTATGAAAGAGGAAATCAACAGTAACACAGTAGTTGGGGATTTTAATAGACCACTCACACCTATGGAACATCAACCAAACAGAAAATTAGCAAGGAAACACAAGCTTTAAGTGATACAATGGGCCAGGTAGACCAAATTGATATCTACAGGACACATCACACCAAAACAATGAATTTGATCTTTTTCTCAAGTGCACATGGAGCATTCTCTATGACAGATTACATCTTGAGCCATAAATCTAGCCTTGGTAAATTTAAAAAACTGAAGTCATTGCAAGCAATTACTTTTTATCACAAAGTGGTAAGACTAGATGTTAACTACAGGAAGAAAACTATCAATGTATGGAGGCTAAACAAAATGCTTCTGAATAACCAATAGATCAGAGAAGAAATCAAAAAGGAAATGAAAATATGCATAGAAACAAATTAAAATGAAAACATGAGAACCCAAAACCTATGGGACTCAGTTAAAGCAGTGCTAAGAGGGAGGTTCAACATAATACAAATCTTGTATAATACAAGAGAAACATCAAATAAACAACCTAACTTGACACTTAAAGTAGCTAGAAAAAGAAAAAAATAAAGAATCCCAAAGATAGTAGAAGGAAAGAAGTCATAAAAATCAGAGCTGAAATAAATGAAAAACGAAGGACACTACAACAAAGATCAACAAAACTAAAAGCTGATTCTTTGAGAAGATAAATAAAAGAGAGAAACCATTATCAAGATTCATCAAGAAAAAAAGAGAGAAGAATTGAATCATTAAAATCAGAAATGAAAATGGAGAAATTACAACAAACAACACAGAAATACAAAGGATCATAAGAGACTACTATCAGCAACTATGTGGCAAAAAAAAAAAAAAAAAAAAAAGAACAACTTGGAAGAAATAGACAAATTCTTAGAAAAGCATAAACCTCCAAATCTGAACCAAGAAGAAATAGAAAATCCAAACAGACAAGTCACAATAATGGAAATCCAAACTGCACTCAAAAACCTTCCAAGAAAAAACAAAAACAAAAACAAAAAAAAAACAGGACCAGATGGCTTCACAGGTGAATTCTACCAAAAACTTTAGAGAAGATCTAACACCTATCCTACTCAAACTCTTCCAGTAAATTGCAGAGGAAGGTAAACTCCCAAACTCACTCTTTGAGGCCACCATCACCCTGGAAACCACAGAAGACAAAGATGCCACAAAAAGCAAAACTACAGGCCAATAGCAATTATGAACACAGATGCAAAAATTCTCAACAAAATTCTAGCAAACAGAATCCAACAACATATTAAAAAGATCATATGTCATGACCAGGTGGACTTTATCCCAGGGATGCAAGTATTTTCCAATATTCACAAACCAATCAATGTGATACATCATATTAACAAATTGAAAGATAAAAACCATATGATTATCACAATAGAGGTAGAGAAAGACTCTTGACAAACTTCAACATCCATTTATGATAAAAACTCTCCAGAAAGCAGGCATAGAAGGAACAACCTCAACGTAATAAAAGCTATATACAACAAAGGAAACAGCCAACATTATCCTGAATGGTAAAAAAATTGAAAGCATATCTTATGAAATCAGGAAAAAGACAACGGTGCCCACTCTGAGCACTGCTAATCAACATAGTATTGGAAGTCCTAGTCACAACAATCACAGAAGAAAAAAAAAGAATCCAGAGTGGAAAAGAAAAACTCACTCTTTGCAGATGACATGATCCTCTACATAAAATACCCTAAAGAAACCACCAGAAAATTACGAGAGGTAATCAAAGAAAATAGTAAATTTGCAGGATATAAAATTAATACACAGAAATCCCTCACATTTCTACGAGTTCAGTTCAGTTCAGTCGCTCAGTCGTGTCCGACTCTTTGCGACCCCATGAATCGCAGCATGCCAGGCCTCCCTGTCCATCACCATCTACTGGAGTTCAATCAGACTCACGTCCATTGAGTCCATGATGCCATCCAGCCATCTCATCCTCCGTCATCCCCTTCTCCTCCTGCCCCCAATCCCTCCCAGCATCAGAGTCTTTTAAAATGAGTCAACCCTTTGCATGAGGTGGCCAAAATACTGAAGCTTCAGCTTTAGCATCATTCTTTCCAAAGAAATCCCAGGGTTGATCTCCTTCAGAATGGACTGGTTGGATCTCCTTGCAGTCCAAGGGACTCTCAAGAGTCTTCTCCAACGCCACAGTTCAAAAGCATCAATTCTTCGGCCCTCAGCCTTCTTCACAGTCCAACTCTCACATCCATACATGACCACAGGAAAAACCATAGCCTTGACTAGATGAACCTTAGTCTGCAAAGTAATGTCTCTGCTTTTGAATATACTATCTAGGTTGGTCATAACTTTTCTTCCAAGGAGTAAGAGTCTTTTAATTTCATGGCTGCAATCACCATCTGCAGTGATCTTGGAGCCCAAAAAAATAAAGTCTGACACTGTTTCCACTGTTTCCCCATCTATTTCCCATGAAGTGATGGGACCAGATGCCATGATCTTCGTTTTCTGAATGTTGAGCTTTAAGCCAATTTTTTCACTCTCCTCTTTCACTTTCATCAAGAGGCTTTTTAGCTCCTCTTCACTTTCTGCCAGAAGGGTGATGTCATCTGCATATCTGAGGTTATTGGTATTTCTCCCAGAAATCTTGATTCCAGCTTGTGTTTCTTCCAGTCCAGCATTTTTCATGATGTACTCTGCATATAAGTTAAATAAGCAGGGTGACAATATACAGCCTTGACATACTCCTTTTCCTATTTGGAACCAGTCTGTTGTTCCATGTCCAGTGCTAACTGTTGCTTCCTGACCTGCATACAGATTTCTCAAGAGGCAGGTTAGGTGGTCTGGTATTCCCATATCTTTCAGAATTTTCCAGTTTATTGTGATCCACACAGTCAAAGGCTTTGGCACAGTCAAGAAATCAGAAACAGATGTTTATCTGGAACTCTCTGGCTTTTTTCATGATCCAGTGGATGTTGGCAATTTGATCTCTGGTTCCTCTGCCTTTTCTAAAACCAGCTTGAACATCAGGGAGTTCACGGTTCATGTATTGCTGAAGTCTGGCTTGGAGAATTTTGAGCATTCCTTTACTAGCATGTGAGATGAGTGCAATTGTGCGGTACTTTGAGCATCCTTTGGCATTGCCTTTCTTTGGGATTGGAATGAAAACTGACCTTTTCTAGTCCTGTGGCCACTGCTGAGTTTTCCAAATTTGCTGGCATATTGAGTGCAGCACTTTCACAGCATAATCTTTCAGGAGTTGAAAGAGCTCAACTGGAATTCCTTCACCTCCACTAGCTTTGTTCATAGTGATGCTTTTTAAGTCCCACTTGACTTCACATTCCAAGATATCTTGCTCTAGATTAGTGATTACATCATCATGATTATCTGGGTCGTGAAGATCTTTTTTGTACAGTTCTTCCGTGTATTCTTGCCACCTCTTCTTAATATCTTCTGCTTCTGTTAGGTCCATACCATTTCTGTCCTTTATCAAGCCCATCTTTGCATGGAATGTTCCCTTGGTATCTCTAATTTTCTTGAAGAGATCTCTAGTCTTTCCCATTCTGTTGTTTTCCTCTATTTCTTTGCGTTGATCGCTGAAGAAGGCTTTTTTTTTTAATCTCTTCTTGCTATTTTTTGGAGTTCTGCATTCAGATGCTTATATCTCTCCTTTTCTCCTTTGCTTTTCGCCTCTCTTCTTTTCACAGCTATTTGTAAGGCCTCCCCAACACAGCCATTTTGCTTTTTTTGCATTTCTTTTTCCATGGGGATGGTCTTGATCCCTGTCTCCTGTACAATGTCACGAACCTCATTCCATTGTTCATCAGGCACTCAATCTATCAGATCTAGGCCCTGAAATATATTTCTCACTTCCACTGCATAATCATAAGGGATTTGATTTAGGTCATACCTGAATGGTCTAGCGGTTTTCCCTACTTTCTTCAGTTTATGTCTGAATTTGGTAATAAGGAGTTCATGATCTGAGCCACAGTCAGCTACTGGTCTTGTTTTTGTTGACTGTATAGAGCTTCTCCATCTTTGGCTGCAAAGAATATAATCAATCTGATTTCGGTGTTGACCATCTGGTGATGTCCATGTGTAGAGTCTTCTCTTGTGTTGTTGGAAGAGGGTGTTTGCTATGACCAGTGCATTTTCTTGGCAAAACTCTATTAGTCTTTGCCCTGCTTCATTCTGCATTCCAAGGTGAAATTTGCCTGTTACTCCAGGTGTTTCTTGACTTCCTACTTTTGCATTCCAGGCCCCTATAATGAAAAGGACATCTTTTTTAGGTGTTAGTTCTAAAAGGTCTTGTAGGTCTTCATAAAACCGTTCAACTTCAGTTTCTTCAGTGTTAATGGTTGGGGCACAGATGTGGATAACTGTGATATTGAATCTTTTGCCTTGGAGACGAACAGAGATCATTCTGTCGTTTTTGAGATTGCATCCAAGTACTACATTTCAGACTCTTTTGTTGACCATGATGGCTACTCCATTTCTTCTGAGGGATTCCTGGCCACGGTAGTAGATATAATGGCCATCTGAGTTAAATTCACCCTTTCCAGTCCATTTTAGTTCGCTTATTCCTAGAATATCAATGTTCACCCTTGCCTTCTCGTTTTTGACCACTTCCAATTCGCCTATACACTAATTAAGAAAAAAAAAAAAAACAGAAAGAGAAATAAAGCAAACAATGTTATTCTTCATTGCCACAAAAAAATAAAATATTTAGGAACAAATTTACCTAAAGAAAAAAAAAAAAAGACTGGTATATAGAAAACTATACAACACTGATGTAAGAATCAAAGATGACCCAAATAGATGGAGAAAAATACATCATGTTCATGGATTAGAAGAAGAATCAATACAGTGAAAATGAGTATACTACCCAAAGCAAAAGATAGATTCGATGAAATTCCTATCAAGCTAACAATTTTCCAGAGAACTAGAACAACAAATTTCACAATTTGTTTGGAAAAAAAAAAGAAAACTCAAATAGCCAAATCAGTCTTGAGAAAGAATAATGGAACTGGAGGAATCCACCTGCCTGACTTCAGACTATATGACAAGTCTACAGTCATCAAGACAGTATGGTACTGGAAGAAAGACAGAATTATAGATCAATGAAGCAAAATGGAAAGCCCAGAGATAAACCCACACACCTATGAATACCTTATTTTTGACAAAGGAGGCAAAAATATATAATGGAGAAAAGACAATCTCTTTAACAAGTGGTGCTGGGAAAACGGGTCAACCATCTATAGAAGAATGAAACTGGAGCACTTTCTAACACCATACACAAAAACAAATTCAAATGGATTAAAGATTTAAATGTAAAACCAGAAACTATTAACCTCTTAGAGGGAAACATAGGCAGAACACTCTCTGACATAAGTCACAGCAAGATCCTCTAATACCCACCTTTCAGAGCAATGGAAATAACATAAACAAATGGGAATTAATTAAACTTAAAAGCTTTTGCACAATGAAGGAAACTATAAGCAAGGTGAAAATAATAGCAGAAACAGGAGAAATGGGAGAAATAATAGCAAATGAAACACGAAAGAATCTCCAATATATACAAGAAGCTCATGCAGCTCAATACCAGAAAAAACAAACAACCCAATCAAAAATGGGCCAAAGAACTAAACAGACATTTCTCCAAAGAAGACATACAGATGGCTAGCAAACACATGAAAAGATGCTCATCATCACTCATTATTAGAGAAATGCAAATCAAAACCGCAATGGGATATCATCTCACATCAGTCAGAATGGCCGCCATCAAAAATTCAACATACAATAAATGCTGGAGACGGTGTAGAGAAAAGGGAACCCTCTTACACTGTTAGTGGGAATGCAAACTTGTACATTATCTATGGAAAACATTCCTTAAAAAACTGGAAACAGAACTGCTATACAACCTAGCAATCCCACTGCTGGACATACAGACCAAGGAAAGCAGAACTGAAAGAGACACATGTACCCCAAGGTTCATTGCAGCACTGTTTACAATAGCCCGGACATGGAAGCAACCTAGATGTCCATCGACAGACAAATGGATAAGGAAGTATGGTACGTGTACACAATGTAGTATTACTCAGCTATAAAAAAAGAATGCATTTGAGTCAGTTCTGATGTGGTGTATCAAATTGGAGCCTATTATACAGAGTGAAGTAAGTCAGAAAGAGAAACACCAATACAGAATATTAACACATATATAGAATTTAGAAAGACAGTTACGATGATCCTATATGCAAGGCAGCAAAAGAGATACAGATGAAAAGAACCAGACTTTTGGACTATGTGGGAGAAGATGAGGGTGGGATGATTTGAGAGAATAGCACTGAATCATGTATATTATCATATGTAAAATAGATGACCAGTGGAAGTTCAATCCATGAAGCAGGGTACTCAAAGCCCTGCTCTGAGACAACCCTGAGTGATGGGATAAGGAGGGAGGTGGGAGGGGTTTCAGGATGGGGGGACACATATGCATCCACGGCTGATTCATTTCAATGTATGGCAGAAACCACCACAATATTGTAAAATAATTATCCTTTAATTAAAGTGAATTAATTAAAAGAAATGAGAATCCACATTGGTAAGAAAGTAGCAAAATTGTCACTGTTTACAGATGGCATGATACTACATATAGAAAATTCTACAGATGTCACCATAGAACTACTAGAACTCATCAATGAAGATGTTAAAGTTGCAGAACATAAAATTAATATATAGAAATCTATTATATTTTTATACATTAAAAACCAAATGTCTGAAAAATTAGGAAAGCAATCCCATTTACCATCACATCAAAAAATAAAATAAAATATCTAATAAACCTAAGTAAGATAAAAGACCTGTGCTCAGAAAACTATGACACTGATAAAAGAAATTGAAGATGACAAAACAGATGGAAAGATACACTGTGTCCACAAATTGGAAAAATTAGTATTGTTAAAATGAAGATACTATCTAAGGTGATCTACATACTCAGTACAGTCCCTACCAAAATACTAATGTTATTTTTCACAGAACTGAAACAAATAATTCTATAATTTCTATGGAAACAAAAGAACCCAAATAGCCAAAACAATATTGAGAAAGAAAAACAAAGCTGGAGGTACCAAAACCTCTGATTTCAAACTACACTATAAAGCTACAGTATTCAAAACAGTATGGTACCAGTACAAAAGCAGACAAATTGATTTTTGGAACCAAACTGAGAGACCAGAAAGGAGCACATTAAATGGTCTATTAACCTATGATAAAAAGGCAATAATATACAATGGGGGAAAAGAAAGCCTCTTCAATAAATGGTGCTGGTAAAACTGTATAGCTACATGCAAAAGAAGGAAATCAAACTATTTTCTCACATCATATACAAAAATAAACTCAAAATGGATTAAAGGCTTAAATGTAAGACTTGAAACCATAAAATTTCTATGAGAAAAGTATAGGCAATATGCTCTTTGACATCAGTCTTAGCAGAATTTTTTAGATATGTCTCTTCAGGCAAGGGAAAGAAAAGCAAAAATAAACAAATGGAACTAAGTTAAACTAAAAAGCTTCTTGCACAGTGAAGGAAACTAAACAAAATGAAAATCTGCCTACTTAATGAGAGATTACAAACAGTATAGCCAGTAAAGTGTTAATATATAAAATACACAATAAACTGAAACACCTCAACATCAAAAAAAAAAAGAAAAGCTGATTACAAATCAGCAGATGACCGGAGTAGACAATTTTTCCCAAGAAGAAACATACACATAGACAGGCACATGAAAAGACGCTCAACATCACTAACCATCAGGGAAATCAAAACCAATATCACCTCACACCTGTTAGAATGGTTTTTATCCAAAAGACCACAAATAACAAGTATTGGCAAGGATGTGCAGAAAGGAAAATCTCATGCAAATAACTTTGGGAATATAAATTGGTGCTGTCACTACTCAAAATAATTGTGAGTTTTCTTAAAATATTAAAAATAGAACTACCATGACTTCCCTGGTAACTCAGACAGTAAAGAATTCACCTGCAATGCAAGAGACCTGGGTTCGATCCCTGAGTTGGGAAGATCCTCTGGAGGAAGGCATGGCAATCCACTCTGGTATTCTTGCCTGGAGAATTACATGGACAGAGGAGCCTGGCATGACTCCATGGAAGCACAAAGAGTTGGACACAACTAAGAGACTAAGCACAGCACAGCACAACACATATAATCCAGAAATTGCAATCTTGGATACTTAGCCAAAGAAAATGAAGACACTAATTTGAAAAGATATACACCCCCCCATACTCACTGAAGCATTATTTATAATTGTCAGGAGATGGAAACAACCTAAATGTCCATCAATAGATGAATGGATAAAAATGATGTGACATATATACACACTGGACTAGTACTCAGACATAAGAAAAAATGCAATCTTGCCATATGTAACAACATGAATGAACCTAGCAGGTATTGTGCTAAATGAAATGTCAGACAGAAAAACTCAAATAATATATGATTTCATCTAAATATCAATCGAAAAAACAAATGAACAAACATAATGAAAGAGAAATAAAGTCACAGAAAAAGAAAACAAAGAGGCAGAGAGGAGGGAAAGCTAGGGAGGAGAGAAATAGGTGTGGGAGATTAAGAGGTAGGAAAATTCAATTACAAAATAAATGAATTAAGGGTATGAAAAGTACAGTGTGGGGAATATAGTCAATTATTATGTAATTAATATCTGGGCTTCCCTGGTGGCTCAGAGGTTAAAGTGTCTGCGTGGAATGCAGGAGACCCTGTTTCGATCCCTGGGTTGGGAAGATCCCCTGGAGAAGGAAGTGGCAACCCACTCCAGTACTCTTGCCTGGAGAATCCCATGGACGGAAGAGCCTGGTAGGCTACAGTCCATGGGGTTGCAAAAAAATTGGACATGACTATGTAATATCTTTGTATTTTGATAGAGGGTATCTAGACTTATCATCATGGTGATCATTTTGAAACATATAGAAATACTGAATTACTGTGCTGCATACCAGGAACTAGCATAGTGTCATAGGTCAATTATACTTCAAAACTAAACAAACTAACACTGAAAATGAGATCAGATCTGTGTTTACCAGAGGCAGAGGTTGGAAGGAGGAAGAAATGGATAAAGGTAGTCAAAAAGTCGGAGAAGGCAATGGCACCCCCCTCCAGTACTCTTGCCTGGAAATATCCCATGGATGGAGGAGCCTAAAGGCTGCAGTCCATGGGGGGTCACTGAGGGTCGGACACAACTGGGCGACTTTAACTTTTCACTTTCATGCATTGGAGAAGGAAATGGCAACCCACTCCAGTGTTCTTGCCTTGAGAATCCCAGGGACAGGGGAGCCTGGTGGGCTGCCGTCTATGGGGTGGCACAGAATCAGACACGACTGAAGTGACTTAGCAGCAGCAGCAGTCAAAAAGCAGAAACTCAGTTGTAAGATAAATGAGTACTAGGAACATAATGGAATACAACTAAAAGTATGAATAACACAGCTATATATTATATATGAAAGTTGTTAAGACATTAAACGCTAAGAGTTCTCTTCTCAGAGAAATCATTTTTTTTTCTATTTCATTAATTTTGATTCCATATGAGATTATGGATATTCACTAAACTTATTGTTGTAATCAGTTCAATTAAGTTGCTCAATCCTGTCTGACTCTTTGAGACCCCATGGACTTCAGCATGCCAGGCTTCCCTGACCCTCACCCACTCCTGGAGCTTGCTCAAATTCCTGTCCATTGAGTCAATGATCCACTATTGCATCCTCTGTGGCCCCCTTCTCCTTCTAACTTCAATCTTTCACAACATCAGGGTCTTTTCTAACAAGTCAGTTCTTTGCATCAGGTGGACAAAATATTGGAGTTTCAGCTTCAGCATCAGTCCTTCCAATAAATATTCAGGACTGATTTCCTTTAGTATGAACTGGTTGGATCTTCTTGCTGCCCAAGGGACTCTCAAGAGTCTTCTCCAACACCACAGTTCAAAGGCAACAATTTTTCAGTGCTCAGCTTTCTTTACAGTTTAACTCTCACATCCATACATGACTACTGGAAAAACTACAGATTTGACTAAATGGACATTTTTGGCAAAGTAATGTCTCTGTTTTTTAATATGCTGTCTAGGTTTGTCTTAGCTTTTCTTCCAATGAGCAAGCGTCCTCTAATTTCATGGCTGCAGTCACCATTTGCAGTAATTTTGGAGCCCCCCCCCAAAAAAAAAAAAAAAAAAAAAAAACATCTGTCACTGTTCCCATTGTTTCCCCATCTATTTGCCATGAAGTGATGGGATCAGTTGCCATGATCTTAGTTTTCTGAATGTTAAGTTTTAAGCCAACTTTTTCACTCTCCTCTTTCACTTTCATCAAGAAGCTCTTTAGTTCTTCGCTTTCTGCCATAGGTTTGTTGTCATCTGCATATCTGAAGTTATTGATATTTCTCCCGGCAATCTTGATTCCAACTTGGGCTTCATCCAGGCTGGCATTTCATGTGATGTACTCTGCATGTAAGCTAATTAAGAGCTTCTGCACAACAAAGGACACCTCATGCGAAGAGTTGACTCATTAGAAAATACTCTGATGCTGGAGGGATTGGGGGCAGGAGGAGAAGGGGACAACAGAGGATGAGATTTCTGGATGACATCACTGACTCGATGGACATGAGTTTGAGTGAACTCTGGGAGTTGGTAACAGACAGGGAGGCCTGGCATGCTGCGATTCATGGGGTTGCAGAGTGTCGGACACGACTGAGAGACTGAACTGAACTGGATGCACCACATCTTCTTTATCCATTCCTCTGTCAATGGACATTTAGGTTGCTACTATGTCATGGTGACTGTAAACAGTGTTGCAATGAACACTGGGGGTGCATTTATCTGTTTGTATCATGTTATTTTCCAGATATATACTCAGGAGTGGGGTTTCAGGGTCATATGGTAGCTCTATTTTTAGGTTTTTACGGAATTTCCAATCTGTTCTTTGGAGTGGCTATACCAATTCACATTCCCACCAACAAATAAAAGGGTCGCCTTCTCTCCACACCCTTTCCAGCATTTATTGTAGATTTTCTGATGATAGCCATTCTGCCTGCTGTGAAGTGACAGCCCATTGTAGTTCTGATTTGCATTTCTCTAATGATTAGCAATGTTGAACATCTTTTCATGTGCCTACTGGCCATCTGGAGGTCTTCTTTAGAGAAATGTCTATTTAGGTCTTCTGCCCATTTTTTAAGTGGGTTGTTTGTTTTGATGCTGTTAAGCATTATAAGATGTCTGTAAATTTTGGAGACCAATCCTTTATTGGTCACTTACATCATTTGCAAATATTCTCTCCCAATCTATGGGTTGTCTTTTTGTTTTGTTTATTGTTTCTTTTGCTGTGCGAAAGCTTTTGAGATTAAGTAGGTCCCATTTGTTTGGTTTTTATTCCCATTCTCTGCGAAATGGATTGAAAAATATATTGCTGTGATTCATGTCACAGAGTATTCTGCTTGTTTTCCTCTAGGAGTTTTACAGTGTCTGGGCTCATATTGAGGTCTTTAATCTATTTCAAGCTTTTTTGTGTGTATGGAATTAAACAATAATCTAATTTTTTTTGTCCAGTTTTCCAAGCACCATTTGTTAAAACAATCTTTCAACATTGTATAGTCATACCTTCTTTGTCATAGATGATTTGATCATAGGTACATGGGCTTATTTCTGAGTTTTCTGTCTTGTTCCATTGATCTATATTTCTATTTTTTTCCAGTACTACATTGTTTTGATGACTGTAGATCTGTAGTACAGTGTGAAGTCAGGGACCTGATTCCTCCAGCTCTGTTTTCTTTCTCAAGATTGCTTTGGCTATACCAGGTCATTTGTGTCTCCACACAAATTTTTAGGTGTTTTGTTCTAGCTCTATGAAAAATGCCATTGGTAATTTGATATGGATTTCATTGTCTCTGTAGGTTGCCTTGGGTAGTATAGTCATTTTGACAATATTGGTTCTTCCAATCCATGGACATGGTAATCTACAAAAACCACTTCTAAGAGGGAAGTTTATAACACTACAATCTTACCTCACAAAACAAGAAAAGGAGAGAGGACAAGATGGTGGAAGAGTAGGTGTATGTGGATCTCTCTCCACATATGCATTAGGAATACATCTTCAGACACAGAAGATCTCATAGAATACCAGCTGCGAGTGGGCAGCAGTCCCTGACCACTTGAAAGGAGTATATAGATCCACGAAAAATTCAGTAGGACAAAGGAAGCAGATGAAAAAGAGGAGAGTGAGCTAATCAGGACTAAACCTGCACCCAGGGGGTGGGGAAATTGAATCAGGGGTCAGATCCCTACATTTGGCCAATTGTCTGGGAACCTGGAGAAGCATTTGAAGCTGCTGAAGAGTGCATCAGCTGATCTGTGACAGTCTGAATGGAATGAGAACCACACAGACAATCCTTGCCACAGCTCTAAATACCCTGGAATGTGTGGAGGCTGGGAGCTTGGGCATAGGAATTGGAGAGCAATCCCAGGGTGAGGTCTGCTGTTGACATTGGGAAGAAGGCCCTAGGGAACGTGAGGGAGGAGATCATGGTGGGGAATGAGTTGGAAGAAATCAGAGCAGCCATAGACATAAGGCAATAATGCTGAATCATGCACAGGGGATGGAGCCATCACTGTAACCTCTATCACCCCACATGCCAGCACTGACCAATAGAGAAAGACCCCAAAGAGGGTGGCCCTTCAAGTGTCTAACATGCCAAGCAATAGAGAAGTTCCCAAGCCGGGGAAGGGGGCATTAATTGCCTGATGCTCCAAGGAACAGAAAAGGACCTGAGCCAGGTGGGCCCTTTAAGTGCCTGACATGCCAGGTAACAGAAAAGGACCAGCCACAAAGGCCTTTTGAATACCAACTGCCAGAGGCTAGAAAAAGACTGTAATAGCACCACAGCTTTTGTGGCTGAGACGGCCAGCATCCCTACACACTTGGTGCCACCCAGGGTCCCTGCAATAGAAGAAGCAAATACACCACTTCCATGCTTAATCTTCACTGGGCGAGACTTGCCAGAGGCTAGGGAAAAAACTCTAAGAGCACCATATCGCCTGTATATCTGGTATTACCAGAGTCCCTGTGATCTAAGCAGCTGCACCATCTCCACATGCAGTCCTCATCAGGGCAGACCAAGTCCTCCAGGGCAGCCTCAAGAGCAAACTCCTGTGGACGATCCACATGGAGAGGTGGAAATAAAACCACATTTGAACCCCAGGGGCAGTGTAGCTGAGGAAGAGGATCGAAAACCTTCCCACAAGTGGTACCAGCTACAGGTTAAATCCACACGAGAAACTAGGCAGACTCTGTGTCTATGGAATATATAAAAGGACAATGAGAGCTCCCACAAAAGAAAACACACTAGCTCTGGCAGCTGTGGACATTGGAGGCAACAATATGCAGGAGAAGGGCCAGATTAGAGTCTAAGCTATCCGCATAGCAGGTCAGGAGACCAGCCCAGTATTGGAGGGCATCCTAGGGAGGCAAAGATGGACTGTGACTCACAATGAGGGAAACGATGTTGACAGCTGAAATCTGAGAAAAACATATATTATCATTATTTTTTGACTTGTTCTGTAGTTGGCTCTGTGTTATTATTATTTTTTCCTCTGTTGTTGAGGTTGTTAATTTCATTATTACTATTAATTATTTAATCTTTTGGAATTTTATTTTTTTAACGAATCTTTTTACTTCCTTTATATACTGCTGCCTCTATGTTGGCCTTTTGCAGTTCTGTGGGGGTTTTCCTTTGTTTTGTTTTTTTATTGTTTTTCTTGTTATTCTTTTCCTGCTATAGTTATTGTTTAATATATATAAATCTTTTTTATACACTTCTATTTAACTTTGCTTTTCTAGATTCTTTTACTTTTCTTTTCTTCTATTTCTCTTTTTCAACGTGTTAGTTTGTTTTCTTTGCTTAATTCCCCAGTTGGCACTCCATTTTTGTTTCCTGGTTTGCATTTTAGTTAGTTCTATTTTTAATTGGTTGATATAATTTTTGGTTTCCTTTGCTTCTCAAGTCACATTCTTGTACTTTCTTTTCTTTGGAATGCTGTGCTTTTATTTGTTTGTGTGTATGTGTGTGTCAGCTGGCACAGAATCTGCCTGTAATGCACGAGACCCCGGTTCAATTCCAGGGTCAGTAAAGATCCCTGGAGAAGGGATAGGCTACCCACTCCTGTATTCTTTGGCTTCCTTGGTGGCTCAAAAGGTAAAGAATCCACCTACAATGTGGGAGGCCTCAGTTTGCTCCCTGGTTTGGGAAGATCCCCTAGAGAAGAGAAAGGCTACCCACTCCAGTATTCTGGCCTGAAGAATCCCCATGGACAAAGGAGCCTGGCAGGCTACACGCCATGGGGGTCACAAAGTATCAGACACAACTGAGAAACTAAGTGCAACACAACATGTGTGTTAGTGTATTCCACTGTTTTTGTTAGTATTTAATTTTAAATTTACCATTTGCTTCGGTTCATCTTTTGCTTCTTCTCATTTTGTTTATGTGTGTTGTGTGTCTGTTTAATCCACTTTAATTCTGTAACAATTTGTGGAATCTCAGTCCCCTGAAAGAGATATGACCTGAGCCTTTGAAGTGGGAGCATTGAGTTCAGGGCCCTAGACTGCCAGAGAACTTCTAACCCCAGGGAGTATTAATTAGTGAGTACTCCCACAAAGGTCTCCACCTATATACAAGACCTGGCATCACCAATTTCCAGCAGCATCCAGTGCAGGACACCTCACCCAAACAACAAGCAAAACAAAAACATAAACATAATCATCAGCAGACAGTATACTAACAAACACCCCCAAATCAACCACCTGATAGAACCCTGCCCAACAGAGAGAAAAAAGAAAAAGAAAAAAAAAACCTCCTCCCACCAGAATGCAGGCACAAATCACTCCCAACAAGAAGCCTACACAAACCACTGGACCAACTTTACCCACTGAGAGCAGAAACTGAAAAGAGGAAGCCATATGACCATAAAGGCTAGAAAAAGGCCTCAAACACAGTTAGTTGGAAAAAAATGAAAAGACAGAGAAATATTAAACAAATATTACACAAAAGAAAAATTAAACAAGGTAGAAATTCACAAGATCTTATGAAGAGGAAATAGGCAAACTATGTGAAAAATAATTCAGAATAATGATAGTAAAAAATGATCCAAAACTTTGAAAATAGAATGGAGGAAATATAAGAATCATTTAAGATGTTTAACAAGAATCTAGAAAAAAAAAAGAAAGAAAAGAGACAAACAACACCATTACTAAAAATTAAAAATACTCTAGAAGGAATCAACAGCAGAATAACTGATACAGAAGAACAGATAAGTGAACTAGAAGATAGAATGGTGGAAATAATTGCTGAAGAGCAAATAAAGGAAAACTAATGAAAAGACTTAAAGATAGTCTCAGAGATCTATGGAACAATACTAAACACACCAATATTTGAAATATAGAGATCCCAGAAGAAGAAAAGAAAAAGAAAGAAAATTTTTGAAGAGATTATCTTTGAAAATTTCCCCAACATGGGAAAGGAAAGAGTCAATCAAGTCCAAGAAGCACAGAGTATCCCATACAGGATAAACCTAAAGAGAAACATGCTGAGACACACGCTAATAAAACTAAAAAGATGAAATACAAAGTGAGAATATCAAATGCAGCAAGGGAAAAGCAACAAATAACATACAAGGGAAACCCCATATGCTTAACAGCTGATCTTTCAGCAGAAACTCTGCAGGCCAGTAGGGAATGGCAGGATATATTTAATGTACTGAAAGGGGAAAATCTACAACCAAGGTTACTCACCAGTTATCTTATTCAAAATCAATGGAGAAATCAAAAGCTTTATAGACAAGCAAAAATTAAGAGTATTTAGCAACAACAAATGAGCTTTGCAACAAATGTGAAAGGGACAAGAGAAGGAAAAGACCTACAAAAACAAAATAATTAAGAAGATGCCAATACGAATATATGTGTGTGTGTGTGTATATATATATATATATATATATATATATATATATATATAATTACTTTAAATGTAAATGGATTACACAGTCTTACCAAAAAACACAGACTGGTTGAATGGATACAAAAACAAGACTCATATATATGCTGTCTACAAGAAACCCACCTCAGACCTAGAGACACATATGTGAAAGTAAAAGGATGAAAAAATAAATTCCATCCAAATGGAAATCAAAAAGAAGCCAGAGTGAAAATTCTCATATCAGATAAAGTAGATCTTAAAATAAAGAATATTGTAAGAAACAAAGATGGTACACAATGATCAAGAGATCCAAGAAGAAGACATAACAATTGTTTATTTTTTTATTTAATTATTCATGTATCCTATATACAAGCACCTCAATACATAAAGCAAAAATTAACAGACATAAAAGGGAAAATTGAGAGCAACACAATAATATTAGGGGATTTTAACACCTCACTTACACCAATGGACAGATCATGAAAACAAAATTAATAAGGAAGCATAAGCCTTAAGTGACACATTAGAGCAGATGGATCTAATTGATATCTTCATGACATTCCATCCAAATGCAGATTAACACATTAGAGCAGATGGATCTAATTGATATCTTCATGACATTCCATCCAAATGCAGATGAATATGCCTTCTTTACAAGTGTACATGGAGCATTCTCCAAGACAGACCAGATTTGGGGCCACAAATTAAGCCTCAGTAAATTTAAGAAAATTGAAATCATATCAAGCATCTTTTCTGACCATGATGCTGAGACTAGGTATCAAGTACAGGGGAAAAAAAAAAAAAAAACTCTTAAAAATAGTCACATGGAGATTAAACAATATGTTTCTAAATAATAAACACGACACTGAAGAAATAAAAAAGGAATTGGAAAACATTCCTAGAAACAAATGACAACAAAAACACGATGACCCAAAACCTTTAGGATGCAACAGAAGCAGTTCTAAGAGGGACATTTATAGCAAGATAATCCTACCTCAAGAAACAAGAATAACATCGAATAGACAACCTACCTTTACATTTAAAACAACTGGAAAAAACAAACAAACAAAAAAAAGTCCGAAGTTTGTAGGAAGAAAGAAATTATGAAGATCAGATCAGTAATAAATGAAAAAGAAATGAAGGAAACAATAGTAAAGATTAATAAAACTAAAAGCTGATTCTTTGAGAAGATAAAATTGACAAACCATTAGCCAGATTCATCAAGAAAAAATGGGAGAAGAATCAAATGAACAAAAAAAAAATTTTTTAAAGAAATGAAAATGGAGAGGTACAACAGACAATGTGGAAATACAAAGAATCATAAAAGACTATCATGAGCAACTAAATGCAAAATAGACAACCTGGAAAAAATGGACAGATTCCTAGAAAAATTCAACCTTCCATGACTGAACCAGGAAGAAATAGAAATCGTGAACAAGCCAAATATAAGCAATGGAATAAAAATTGTGATGAAAAATCTCCCAAAATACAAAAGCCCACGGCCAGATGGCTTCACAGCTGAATTTTAGAGAAGAGCTAAAGCCTATTCTTCTGAAACTCTTTCAAAAAATTGCAGATGAAGAAATATTTTCAAACTCATTCTACAAGGCCACTGTCACCCTGATACCAAAACCAAAGACATCACACAAAAAGGAAAATTACAAGCCAATATCTCTGATGAACACATATACAATAATCCTCAACAAAATTCTAGCCAACAAAATCCAACAGCACATTAAAAAGACCATATATCATGATCAAGTCAAGTTTATCCCTGGGATAAAAGGACTCTGCAATATACACAAATCAATCAATGTTTCCTTGGAAGAAAAGCTATGACCAACCTAGACAGCATATTTAAAAGCAGACATTACTTTACCAACAAAGGTCCATCTAGTCAAAGCTATGGTTTTTCCAATAGTCATATATGGATGTGAGAGTTGGACTATAAAGAAAGCTGAGTGCCAAAGAATTGATGCTTTTGAACTGTGGTGTTGGAGGAGACTCTTCAGAGTCCCTTGGACTGCAAGAAAATTCAGCCAGTCAATCCTAAGGGACATCAGTCCTGAATATTCATTGGAAGGACTGATGGTGAAGCTGAAACTCCAACACTTTGGCCACCTGGTGCGAAGAACCGACTCATTGGAAAAGACCTGATACTGGGAAAGATTGAAGGCAGAAGGAGAAGGGGATGACAGAGGATGTGATGGTTAGATGGCATTACCGATGTGACGGACGTGAGTTTGAGTAGACTCCGGGAGTTGGTAATGGACAGGGAAGCCTGGTGTGCTGCAGTCCATGGAGTCTCAAAGAGTTGGACACGACTGAGTGACTAAACTGAATCAATGTGATACACCATATTAACAAATTAAAAGATAAAAACCATACGATCATCTCAACAGATGCAGAAAAAGCTTTTGACAAAATTAAGCACCCATTTGTGATGAAAACTCCTCAAAAATTTGCCACAGAAAGAACCTACCTCAACATAATAAAGGCCCTATATAACAAACCCAGAGCAAACATTTTTCCCAATGGTGAAAAAGTGAAAGCATTCCCTCTAAAATCAGGAAGAAGATAAAGGCACCCACTCTTCCTACTATTATTCACCATAGTTTTGGAGGGGCTAGCTATGGCAATCAAAGAAGAAAAAGTAATGAAAGGATTTTAGATTGGAAAAGAAGAAATAAAGCTCTCAGTTGTTTGCAGATGACATGAAACAATTCATAAAAAAACCTTAATGATACTATCAGAGAATTCAGAGCTAATCAGTGAATTTAGTAAAGTCACAGGATACAAAATAAATACACAGAAATCACTTCCTTTCTTACATACTAACAAAAGAAATCATAAAGAGAAATTAAGGAATCAATACTACTGAAACAAAAAGAATAAAATACCTAGGAATAAACCTACCTAAGGAGACAAAAGAGTTGTATACAGAAAACTATAAGACACTCATGAAAGCAGTCAAAGACAACATAAACAGATGGAGAGATAATCAATGTTTCTGGGTTGGAAGAATTAATATTGTGAAAATGACTACTACCAAATATAAACTACAGATTCAAGGCAATGCCTTTCAAATAACCAATGGCATTTTTCACAGAACTAGAACAAAAAATTTATCAATTCGAATGGAAACACAAAAGACCCCAAATACCCAAACAATCTTGAGAAGGAAGAATGGAGCTGGAAGAATCCACCTTCCTGATTTCAGACTATACTACAAAGCTACAATTATCAAGACAGTACGATACTGGGACAAAAACAGAAATATAGACCAACGGAACAAGATAGAAAGCCCAGAGATTTCTATCCACACGCCTATGGGCACCTATATGACAAAAGAGGCAAGAATATACAATAGGGAAAAGACAGTCTCTTCAGTAAGTGGCAGTGGGAAAACTGGACAGCTATGTGCAAAAGAGTGAAATTAGAACACTTCCTAACAGTATACACAAAGACAAACTCAAAATGGATTAGAGACCTAAATGTAAGACCAAAAACTATAAAACTAGTAGAGGAAAACAAAGGCGGAACACTGTGTGACATAAATCACAGCAAGATTCTTTATGACTCACCTCTGAGAATAATGGAAATAAAGATAAAAATAAACAAGTGATACCTAATTAAATTCAAAAGCTCTTGTACAGTAAAGAAAAGTATAAACAAGGTGAAAAGAAAAGACAACTCTCAGAATGTGAGAAAATAAGAGCAAATGAAACAACTGACAAAGGATTTATTTCCAAAATATAAAAGCCACTCTTACAACTCAATACCAGAAAAACAAAGAACTCAATCAAAAAGTGGGCAAAAGACCTAAGACGTAGAGATGGTTAATAAACACATGAAAAGATGCTCAAGGTCACTCATTATTAGATAAATGCAAATGAAAACTACAATAAGATATCAGCACACAATGGTCAGAATGCCATCATGAAAAAATCAACAAAAAATAAATGCTAGAGGGTGTGGAGAAAAGGGAACTTCGTGCATTGTTGGTGGGAATGTGAACTGATATAGCTACCATAGAAAATAGAATGGAGATTTGATAGGAAAAAAAAAAAAACAAAAAACTAAAACTACCAAATGACCCAGCAATTCCCCTACTAGGCATATACCCTGAGGAAACCAAAATTGAAAAAGGCACATGTATCCCAATGTTCACTGCAGCACCATTTACAATAGTTAGGACATGAAGCACTATTTACAATAGTTAGACATGAAGTAACTTAGATGTCCATCAACAGATGAATGGGTAAAGATGCTGCAGTATATATATACAATGGAATATATGCCCCTCAGCCATAAAAGGGAACATATTTGAGTCAGTTCTAACAAAGTGGATGAACCTAGAGCCTATTATACAGAGTGAAGTAAGTCAGAAAGAGGAAAACAAGTATCATAAATTTATATGTATATGTGGACTCTAGATAGATGGTACTGATGAACCTATTTGTAGGGCAGCACTGAAGACACAGACATAGAGAACAGACTTATAGTCATGGGGGTGGGGGAGGAAGGAGAAGGTGGGACAAATTCAGACAGTAACATGGGAATATATACACTACCATATGTAAAATAGATAGCCAATGGGAATTTGCTGTATGACTCAGGGAACTCAAACCAGGGCTCTGTAACAAACCAGAGGAGTGGGATGGGGAGAGAGGTGAATGGGAGGTCCAAGAGGGAGTGGCCATATATATACCTATGGCTGATTCATCTTGAGGTATGGCAGAAACCAAAACAATATTGTAAAGCAATTATAAAAACTAAATTAATTTTTTTTTAAAAAAAGAAGAAACAAGAGAAACCTCAAATAACCTAACTTACATCTAAAACAACTAGAGAAAGAAGAACAAATGAAACCTAAAGTTAGTAGAAGGAAAAAAAATCATAAAGATCAGAGCAGAAATAAATGAAATAGAGACAAAGAAAACAGTTGCAAAGATCAATGAAATTAAAAGCTAGTTCTTTGGAAAAATAAACAAAATTGATACCACAGAAATACCAAGGATCATAAGAGTCTACTATGAGCAACTGTCTTACATTAGCCATGCCATATTTTTTTCATTAGTAACACCATAAACTTTTATAAATGAACAATGCCCAATACTTGGACTTTAGGAATTATTCACTTTAATATGTTTATTTTTTCATGAAATTTTTTACTCTGATGCTGTTTTGAGATTAGCATAAATTCAATAAATCGCAAGTCTCACAAAATAACCAATATATGGGAATATTATTTTATGGCATGATCTTAAGAGTGTACTAATCTATAGGCATGAACAATGCCCAGAGGGCTTCTTAAAAAAGAGAGGCAGAAGAGAAGAGGGGGAAGAAAAGCCACTAGACCTATTTTAAGTCTTCCAAAACAAGGCAGGCTGTAAATTCTTTCAGAACAAACACCTTTTCCCTCACAGAGCTGAAAGTTTCATCAGCAGGTAGAAATATGTGTTGAATTGATAACAAGTGGATCTCTATGTATTGTACAGAGCTATTCTTTTTTTGCTTCCACTACTTCAATAAACTAATCTTTCTCTTCACTGCACAAAAAGAGGTAAAAAATAACCATCAGTTACCCAGATTTCCACAATCTTAGTCCCAAAATCTAGGACAATAAGAAATAGCATATTATCAAGGGAGGTTATATATTCCTTGTTTGGAGACTTCACTAAGAGAAAATTGATATGATGCTTCTGGGACAATTCACAGGCAGTCCTTATGTGTATGGACTGGATGACTTCTTATGATCCCTTCTATGCAGATGCTTTTAATATTTTATTTTTAGTGTGTTTGATGCTGAGAAAAATGGGAAAGACTGAAAGCCATTTATTTCCACAAGGAAGAAGGAATTTTCAGTGTTCTACTCTAGGTTTCTTTATAACAAGTGACAACAGTCCAAAAAAACAAATTAACTTTTATCATGCCCTTTCTATCGAGATATAGCTGTTCTAGTACACTAAAGCATTGTTACAAAAATTTGAAAGCCATAATACTATTTTTTATATGACATATGGCATGCAGGATCCTTGTTCCCCGACCAGGGACCAAACCCATGCAGCCTGTGGTTGAAGCGTGAAGTCCTAACCACTGGGCAACCAGGGAATTCCCCATAATGCTATTTTAAGACCAATTTGGTACTAGGAGAAAATTTATCCACAAGAACAAGGCCCAACTGGATTTTGATGCTTATTAATTTTGGTAATTAGTGCAACCATTTTTGATGGGGTTCAAACGTTTGTGGTGGGAAGAGTTAAAAATATGTTGTAAGGGGGAAGGAGGAGCTAAAATTATCTTTATCTAATGAGTTGGTGGAAGCAAAAGAGAAATATTGATTATTTCAGCATTGAGTCTTTTTGCTATAAGATTGACCAATGGCAAACACTGAATAGCCCCCTCCCTAGGCAGTCTGGCTCAAGAGATGATCCTTATCAAATTTAACATAGCAATTGGCATGAACTAAATCCTACCTAAATACAGGACATTGATGCATAGAATCCTGAACCAAACATTAAACCTTACTACTGGGATACTGGAGAAAGATGGCGGAGGAATAGGACGGGAAGACCACTTTCTCCCTCACAAATTCCTCAAAAGAACATTTCAACTCCGAGCAAACTCCACAAAACAACTTCTGTAGGCTGGCAGAGGTCATCAGGCATCCAGAAAAGCAGACCATTGTCTTCAAAAACAGGTAGGAAAAAATATAAAAGACGAAAAAGGAGACAAAGGAGGTGGGGAGGGAGCTCCGTCCCGGGAAGGGAAGCCCGTCCCGGGAAGGGAAGCCCGTCCCGGGAAGGGAATTTTAAGAAGAGAGGTTTCCAAACACCAGGAAACACTCTCCCTGCTGAGTCGGTGGCGAATCTTGGAAACACAGAGGGCAACATAACAGGAAGGAAAAATAAAGAAATAATTAAGACCAAGAGATTACAAGCCCAACAGTAACTCCCCCAGCAGAAAAGCGGCACAGTCGCCTGCATCCGCCATTGGGAAGTGGGGGCAGGGCAGGGACGCGCGGGAGGCGCGGGCTGCAGTGCTTTGTAAGAATCGGGCAGGAACGCCCCACACGCAACCAGAACGATCTAACTTGCGCTAGCAAACCAGACTGTGGGATAGCTACCGCCCGAAAAGCTCGAACATAAGACACCGCCAGGACCGAGCACAGAACAAAGGACGGAGCGGAAAAAGCCGGCTGCAGACCATCCCCCGCCGGGGACAGGCAGCCAGAGCCGTAAGGACTGGAAAGGGGCAATTGCAGACCCGGAGAGACTTTACTTACCTAACTGCAAGCAGGCCTCTTTGCTAAGACTTCTGGGGGTGCTGGACACTCACAATCTGCCTCACGGGGGACACCAGCGGTCCACCCAGAAAGCTGAGCAGCAGGGGCAAAAAAGGTGACACGCCGCGGCGATCGCGCTCGCCAAACTCCTGAGCTACTCGGACCTGGGAAGGGCACAAAACGCAGTCCCAGCCAAATCTGTGCCTCTGAGGGCGGCCTGAGCGGCTTGGACCGGGGAAGTGCACGCAGCCTAGGGCCGGCCCCAGACGGTTCCCGGCTGAGCATCGTAGAGCCGGAGCGGTTTGTACGCCGCAAGAAGGGACAAGTCAGGCGGGGCTGAGACACTGTGCACACGACAGTGCTATTTGTTTGCAGCATCCCCCCTCCCCACAGCGCGACTGAACTAGTGAGCCTAAAAACCAGCAAACAGAAGAAGTTAAACAGAGGGAACCACCCTGGAAGTGATCCCACACGGCCCAAAACATCAGAGAACGGCCGAATATATTTTTAATAATTTTAAAATCATTCCTTTTTTTTTTCCTTTTTTTCTTCTTTTTTTTTCTAACTATTTTTTTAATTGTTAAGTCTTCTATTTATCCTCTAATTTTTATTTCTATAACCTACTATTACTATTTAAAAAAAAAAAAGACTTTTTTTTTTTTTTTTTAAGGCAAACACCATATATAGCCTTTGGATGGTTGTTGGTGGTTTTTTGTTTTTTTTGGTTTGTTTTGTTTTTTTGTTTGTTTGTTTTTTAAATAATTCTTGTGTGTTTTTTTTCTTTCTTCCTTTTTCCTTCTGCTTCTCTTCTTTAATATTGTATTTTTTTAAAATCCAACCTCTACTCTAGATTTTTAATCTTTGCTCTTAGGTTTCTGTTGTCAATTTTGTACATTTAAAAACCCAAACTTCACTACCCAAGTTTACCTGAGAGCGAGATTACTGGCTTGACCACTCTCTCCTCCTTTGGACTCTCCTTTTTCTCCACCAGGTGGCCTCTGTCTCTTTTCTCCCCCATCTCTTCTCTATCCAACTCTGTGAATCTCTGTGTGTTCCAGACGGTGGAGAACACCTAAGGAACTGGTTACTGGCAGGATTTGTCTCTCTCCTTCTCATTCCTCTCTCTTATCCTCCTGGTCACCTCTGTCTACTTCCTCCCTCTCCTCTTCCCTGTATAACTCCGTAAATACCTCTGAGCGGTCCAGACTATAGAACACACATAAGGAAGTGACTACTGGCTAGCTTGCTCTCTCCTCTTTTGATCTCACCACATCTAATTCCAGTTACCTCTAACTACCCCCTCCATCTTCTCTTCTCCTTGTAACTCAGTGAACCTCTCTGAGTGTCCCTCAATGTGGAGAAACTTTTCATCTTTAACCTAGATGTTTTGTCATCGGTGCTGTATAGATGGAGAAGTCTAGAGGCTACTGTAAAAATAAAACTGAAAACCAGAAGCAGGAGGCTTAAATCCAAAGCCTGAAAACATTAGAGAACTCTTGAATTCAGGGAACATTAAGCAATAGGAGCTCATCAAATGCCTTCATACCTACACTGAAACCAAGCTCCACCCAAGGGCCAACAAGTTCCAAAACAAGACATACCACTCAAATTCTCCAGCAACACAGGAACACTCCCCTGAGCTTCAATATACAGGCAGCTCAAAATTATTCCAAAACTCTTGATGTCTCATAACCCATTACTGGTCACTCCACTGCACTCCAGAGAGAAGAAACCCAGCTCCACCCACCAGAACTCCAACACAAGCCTCCCTAACCAGGAAACCTTGACAAGCCACTGATAGAACCCCACCCACAGTGAGGAAGCTCCATAATAAAGAAAACTCCACAAACTACCAGAATATAAAAAGGCCACCCCAAACCCAGCAATATAACCAAGATGAAGAGACAGAGGAATACTCAGCAGGTAAAGGAACAGGAGAGTTGCCCACCAAACCAAACAAAAGAGGAAGAAGTAGGGAATCTACCTGAGAAGGAATTCCGAATATTGATAGTGAAAATGATCCAAAATCTTGAAATCAAAATAGAATCACAGATAAATAGTCTAGAGACAAGGATTGAGAAGATGCAAGAAAGGTTTAACAAGGACCTAGAAGAAATAAAAAAGAGTCAAAATATAATGAATAACGCAATAAATGAGATCAGAAACACTCTGGAGGCAACAAATAGTAGAATAACGGAGGCAGAAGATAGGATTAGTGAAATAGAAGATAGAATGGTAGAAATAAATGAATCAGAGAGGAAACAAGAAAAACGAATTAAAAGAAACGAGGACAATCTCAGAGACCTCCAGGACAATATGAAACGCTCCAACATTCGAATTATAGGAGTCCCAGAAGAAGAAGACAGAAAGAAAGATCATGAGAAAATCCTTGAGGAGATAATAGTTGAAAACTTCCCTAAAATGGGGAAGGAAATAATCACCCAAGTCCAAGAAACACAGAGAGTTCCAAATAGGATAAACCCAAGGCGAAACACCCCAAGACACATATTAATCAAATTAACAAAGATCAAACACAAAGAACAAATATTAAAAGCAGCAAGGGAAAAACAACAAATAACACACAAGGGGATTCCCATAAGGATAACAGCTGATCTTTCAATAGAAACTCTTCAGGCCAGGAGGGAATGGCAAGACATACTTAAAGTGATGAAAGACAATAACCTACATCCCAGATTACTGTACCCAGCAAGGATCTCATTCAAATACGAAGGAGAAATCAAAAGCTTTACAGAGAAGCAAAAGCTGAGAGAATTCAGCACCACCAAACCAGCTCTCCAACAAATTCTAAAGGATATTCTCTAGACAGGAAACACGAAAAGGGTGTATAAACCCGAACCCAAAACAATAAAGTAAATGATAACGGGATCATACTTATCAATAATTACCTTAAACGTAAATGGGTTGAACGCCCTAACCAAAAGGCAAAGACTGGCCGAATGGATACAAAAACAAGACCCCTCTATATGCTGCTTACAAGAGACCCACTTCAAAACAAGGGACACATACAGAGTGAAAGTGAAGGGCTGGAAAAAGATATACCACGCAAATAGAGACCAAAAGAAAGCAGGAGTGGCAATACTCATATCCGATAAAATAGACTTTAAAACAAAGGCTGTGAAAAGAGACAAAGAAGGCCACTACATAATGATCAAAGGATCAATCCAAGAAGAAGATATAACAATTATAAATATATATGCACCCAACATAGGAGCACTGCAATATGTAAGACAAATGCTAACAAGTATGAAAGGGGAAATCAACAATAACACAATAATTGTGGGAGACTTTAATACCCCACTCACACCTATGGACAGATCAACTAAACAGAAAATTAACAAAGAAACGCAAACTTTAAATGATACATTAGATCAATTAGACCTAATTGATATCTATAGGACATTTCACCACAAAACAATGAATTTCACCTTTTTCTCAAGTGCTCATGGAACCTTCTCCAGGATAGATCACATCCTGGGCCATAAATCTAAACTTGATAAATTCAAAAAAATCGAAATCATTCCAAGCATCTTTTCTGACCATAATGCATTAAGATTAGATCTCAATTACAGGAGAAAAACTACTAAAAATTCCAACATATGGAGGTTGAACAACACACTTCTTAATAACCAACAAATCACAGAAGAAATCAAAAAAGAAATCAAAATATGCATAGAAACTAATGAAAATGAAAACACAACAACCCAAAACCTGTGGGACACTATAAAAGCAGTGCTAAGAGGAAAGTTCATAGCAATACAGGCATACCTCAAGAAACAAGAAAAAAGTCAAATAAATAACCTAACTCTACAACTAAAGCAACTAGAAAAGGAAGAATTGGAGAACCCCAGAGTTAGTAGAAGGAAAGAAATCTTAAAAATTAGGGCAGAAATAAATGCAAAAGAAACAAAAGAGACCATAGCAAAAATCAACAAAGCCAAAAGCTGGTTCTTTGAAAGGATAAATAAAATTGACAAACCATTAGCCAGACTCATCAAGAAGCAAAGAGAGAAAAATCAAATCAATAAAATTAGAAATGAAAATGGAGAGATCACAACAGACAACACAGAAATACAAAGGATCCTAAGAGACTACTATCAGCAGTTGTATGCCAATAAAATGGACAACGTGGAAGTAATGGACAAATTCTTAGAAAAGTACAATTTTCCAAAACTGAACCAGGAAGAAATAGAAAATCTTAACAGACCCATCACAAGCACGGAAATTGAAACTGTAATCAGAAATATTCCAGCAAACAAAAGCCCAGGTCCAGACGGATTCACAGCTGAATTCTACCAAAAATTTCGAGAAGAGCTAACACCTATCCTACTCAAACTCTTCCAGAAAATTGCAGAGGAAGGTAAACTTCCAAACTCATTCTATGAGGCCACCATCACTCTAATACCAAAACCTGACAAAGATGTCACAAAAAAAAGAAAACTACAGGCCAATATCACTGATGAATATAGATGCAAAAATCCTCAACAAAATTCTAGCAATCAGAATCCAACAACACATTAAAAAGATCATACACCATGACCAAGTGGGCTTTATCCCAGGGATGCAAGGATTCTTCAATATCCGCAAATCAATCAATGTAATTCACCACATTAACAAATTGAAAAATAAAAACCATATGATTATCTCAATAGATGCAGAGAAGGCCTTTGACAAAATTCAACATCCATTTATGATAAAAACTCTCCAGAAAGCAGGAATAGAAGGAACATACCTCAACATAATAAAAGCTATATATGACAAACCCACAGCAAACATTATCCTCAATGGTGAAAAATTGAAAGCATTTCCCCTAAAGTCAGGAACAAGACAAGGGTGTCCACTTTCACCGCTACTATTCAACATAGTTCTGGAAGTTTTGGCCACAGCAATCAGAGCAGAAAAAGAAATAAAAGGAATCCAAATTGGAAAAGAAGAAGTAAAACTCTCACTGTTTGCAGATGACATGATCCTCTACATAGAAAACCCTAAAGACTCCACCAGAAAATTACTAGAGCTCATCAATGAATATAGTAAAGTTGCAGGATATAAAATCAACACACAGAAATCCCTTGCATTCCTATACACCAATAATGAGAAAGTAGAAAAAGCAATTAAGGAAACAATTCCATTCACCATTGCAACGAAAAGAATAAAATACTTAGGAATATATCTACCCAAAGAAACTAAAGACCTATATACAGAAAACTATAAAACACTGATGAAAGAAATCAAAGAGGACACTAATAGATGGAGAAATATACCATGTTCATGGATCGGAAGAATCAATATAGTGAAAATGAGTATACTACCCAAAGCAATTTACAAATTCAATGCAATCCCTATCAAGCTACCAGCCATATTTTTCACAGAACTAGAACAAATAATTTCAAGATTTGTATGGAAATACAAAAAACCTCGAATAGCCAAAGCAATCTTGAGAAAGAAGAATGGAACTGGAGGAATCAACTTGCCTGACTTCAGGCTCTACTACAAAGCCACAGTCATCAAAACATTATGGTACTGGCACAAAGACAGACATATAGATCAATGGAACAAAATAGAAAGCCCAGAGATAAATCCACACACATATGGACACCTTATCTTTGACAAAGGAGGCAAGAATATACAATGGAGTAAAGACAATCTCTTTAACAAGTGGTGCTGGGAAAACTGGTCAACCACTTGTAAAAGAATGAAACTAGATCACTTTCTAACACCGCACACAAAAATAAACTCAAAATGGATTAAAGATCTAAATGTAAGACCAGAAACTATAAAACTCCTAGAGGAGAACATAGGCAAAACACTCTCAGACATAAATCACAGCAGGATCCTCTATGATCCACCTCCCAGAATTCTGGAAATAAAAGCAAAAATAAACAAATGGGATCTAATTAAAATTAAAAGCTTCTGCACAACAAAGGAAAATATCAGCAAGGTGAAAAGACAGCCTTCTGAATGGGAGAAAATAAGAGCAAATGAAGCAACTGACAAACAACTAATCTCAAAAATATACAAGCAACTTATGCAGCTCAATTCCAGAAAAATAAACGACCCAATCAAAAAATGGGCCAAAGAACTAAATAGACATTTCTCCAAAGAAGACATACGGATGGCTAACAAACACATGAAAAGATGCTCAACATCACTCATTATCAGAGAAATGCAAATCAAAACCACAATGAGGTACCACTTCACACCAGTCAGAATGGCTGCGATCCAAAAATCTGCAAGCAATAAATGCTGGAGAGGGTGTGGAGAAAAGGGAACCCTCCTACACTGTTGGTGGGAATGCAAACTAGTACAGCCACTATGGAGAACAGTGTGGAGATTCCTTAAAAAATTGCAAATAGAACTCCCTTATGACCCAGCAATCCCACTGCTGGGCATACACACCGAGGAAACCAGAATTGAAAGAGACACATGTACCCCAATGTTCATCGCAGCACTGATTATAATAGCCAGGACATGGAAACAACCTAGATGTCCATCAGCAGATGAATGGATAAGAAAGCTGTGGTACATATACACAATGGAGTATTACTCAGCCGTTAAAAAGAATTCATTTGAATCAGTTCTGATGAGATGGACGAAACTGGAGCCAATTATACAGAGTGAAGTAAGCCAGAAAGAAAAACACCAATACAGTATACTAACACATATATATGGAATTTAGAAAGATGGCAATGACGACCCTGTATGCAAGACAGGAAAAAAGACGCAGCTCTCTATAACGGACTTTTGGACTCAGAGGGAGAGGGAGAGGGTGGGATGATATGGGAGAATGGCATTCTATCATGTATACTATCATGTAAGAATTGAATTGCTAGTCTATGTCTGACGCAGGATACAGCATGCTTGGGGCTGGTGCATGGGGATGACCCACAGAGATGTTATGGGGAGGGAGGTGGGAGGGGGGTTCATGTTTGGGAACACATGTAAGAATTAAAGATTTTAAAATTAAAAAAAAATTAAAAAAAAATTTAAAAAAATAAAAAATAAACCTTACTACTGGAAGTCCTATAATCCTTTAGAAAGGAAAAAGAAAGGGCCAAGGAGAACAGGAAGGGAGAGCAAATAAATATAAGATGATTGAGGATTTATAAATAAATATAAATACACCTCAGATTTTTGTAAGAAATAATTGTTTACACAAAAGATCAAGGCCAGGATCCCAAAGTGAAGGGATTATTAAGAAGACTAAAAGGTATTTTTCAGATAATGAAAAGGAGGCTTAGCATGATTTGTTTCAGTATTCCAAGGTAACAGATAAGCAGTTCTACCACAAATCTTTAACTTTTCAACACTGCTACATCTGGCTTTAAACAGAACTGTATAATAATCACGAAAACCATGCCTGTGAAAAAATGTTCAAATATAAGAAGTGCAAACTATACCTAAGATCTACTTCACACCCTTCTCAAATGTGATGACAGGAAAACTGAGTAAAGCTTGAACTGAACTAATAAACTATTGTTGTTTTCAGAAGTTATTCAAGGAGATCATTGACAGGGTGACTAAAACGGGTAGACAAAGTACTTTGGTACATTCGTTGGGAAGTAGAATGTTGATTACTGTGAGATAGCATGCCAAATTTCAGGCAAGGACTTCTGCCTTTGAGCCCTCACATCACATACAACTCCTTATTTGCAAGCTATATTCAGTTCAGTTCAGTTCAGTCACTCAGTCGTGTCCGACTCTTTGCTACCCCATGAATTGCAGCACGCCAGGCCTCCATGTCTATCACCAACTCCCGGAGTTCACTAAAATCATGTCCATCGAGTCAGTGATGCCATCCAGCCATCTCATCCTCTGTTGTCCCCTTCTCCTCCTGCCCCCAATCCCTCCCAGCATCAGAGTCTTTTCCAATGAGCCAACTCTTCGCATGAGGTGTCCAAAGTACTGGAGCTTCAGCTTTAGCATCATTCCTTCCAAAGAAATCCCAGGGCTGATCTCCAGAATGGACTAGTTGGATCTCCTTGCAGTCCAAGGGACTCTCAAGAATCTTCTCCAACACTACACTTCAAAAGTATCAATTCTTCGGTGCTCAGCCTTCTTCACAGTCCAACTCTCACATCCATACATGACTACTGGAAAAACCATAACCTTGACTAGATGGACCTTAGTCGCCAAAGTAATGTCTCTGCTTTTCAATATACTGTCTAGATTGGTCACAGCTTTTCTTCCAAGGAGTAAGTGTCCTTTAATTTCATGGCTGCAGTCACCATCTGCAGTGATTTTGGAGCCCCCAAAAATAAAGTCTGACACTGTTTCCATTGTTTCCCCACCTATTTCCCATGAAGTGATGCAACCAGATGCCATGATCTTCGTTTTCTGAATGTTGAGCTTTAAGCCAACTTTTGCACTCTCCTCTTTCATTTTCATCAAGAGGCTTTTTAGTTCCTCCTCGCTTTCTGCCCTAAGGGTGGTGTCATCTACATATCTGAGGTTATTGATATTTCTCCCAGCAATCTTGATTCCAGCTTGTGTTTCTTCCAGTCCAGCATTTTTCCTGATGTACTCTGCATAGAAGTTAAATAAGCAGGGTGACAATATACAGCCTTGACGTACTCCTTTTCCTATTTGGAACCAGTCTGTTGTTCCATGTCCAGTTCTAACTGATGCTTCCTGACCTGCATACAGATTTCTCAAGAGGCAGGTGAGGTGGTCTGGTATTCCCATCTCTTTCAGAATTTTCCACAGTTTCTGGTGATCCACACAGTCAAAGGCTTTGGCATAGTCAAGAAAGCAGAAATAGATGTTTTTCTGGAACTCTCTGGCTTTTTCCATGATCCAGCAGATGTTGGCAATTTGATTTCTGGTTCCTCTGCCTTTTCTAAAACCAGCTTGAACATCAAGAAGTTCACGGTTCACGTATTGCTGAAGCCTGACTTGGAGAATTTTGAGCATTCCTTTACTAGCATGTGAGATGAGTGCAATTGTGTGGTAGTTTGAGCATTCTTTGGCATTGCCTTTCTTTGGAACTGGAATGAACACTGACCTTTTCCAGTCCTGTGGCCACTGCTGAGTTTTCCAAATTTGCTGGCATATTGAGTGCAGCACTTTCACAGCATCATCTTTCAGGATTTGAAACAGCTCAACTGGAATTCCATCACCTCCACTAGCTTTGTTCATAGTGATGCATTCTAAGGCTCACTCGACTTCACATTCCAGGCTGTCTGGCTCTAGATGAGTGATCACACCATCATGATTATCCAGGTCATGAAGATCTTTTTTGTACAGTTCTTCTGTGTATTCTTGCCACCTTTTCTTAATATCTTCTGCTTCTATTCGGTCCGTACAATTTCTGTCCTTCATCGAACCCATCTTTGCATGAAATATTCCATTGGTATCTCTAATTTTCTCAAGAGATCTCTATAGTCTTTCCCATTCTGTTCTTTTCCTCTATTTCTTTGCATTGATTGCTGAAGAAGGCTTTCTTTATCTCTTCTTGCTATTCTTTGGAATGCTGCATTCAGATGCTTATATCTTTCCTTTTCTCCTTTGCTTTTTGCTTCTCTTCTTTTCACAGCTATTTGTAAGGCCTCCCCACACAGCTATTTTGCTCTTTTGCATATCTTTTCCATGGGGATGGTCTTGATCCCTGTCTCCTGTACAATGCCATGAACTTCTTTCCATAGTTCATCAGGCACTCTATCTATCAGATCTAGGCCCTTAAATCTATTTCTCACTTCCATTGTATAATCATAATGGATTTGATTTAGGTCATACCTGAATGGCCTAGCGGTTTTCCCTTCTTTCTTCAATTTAAGTCTGAATTTGGTAATAAGGAGTTCATGATCTGAACCACAGTCAGCTCCCGGTTTTGTTTTTGTTGACTGTATAGAGCTTCTCAATCTTTGGCTGCAAAGAATATAATCAGTCTGATTTCGGTGTTGATCATCTGGTGATGGCCATGTGTAGAGTCTTCTCTTGTGTTGTTGGAAGAGGGTGTTTGCTATGACCAGTGCATTCTCTTGGCAAAGCTCTATTAGCCTTTGCCCTGCTTCATTCCGCATTCCAAGGCCAAATTTGCCTGTTATTCCAGGTGTTTCTTGACTTCCTACTTTTGCATTCCAGGCCCCTATAATGAAAAGGACATCTTTTTTGGGTGTTAATTCTAAAAGGTCTTGTAGTTCTTCATAGAAACGTTCAACTTCAGCTTCTTCAGCATTACTGGTTAGGGCATAGACTTGGATTACCGTGATATTGAATGGTTTGCCTTGGAGACGAAAAGAGATCATTCTGTCATTTTTGAGATTGCACCCAAGTACTGCATTTTGGACTCTTTTTTTGACCATGATGGCTACTCCATTTCTTCTGAGGGATTCCTGCCCGCAGTAGTAGATATAATGGTCATCTGAGTTAAATTCACCTATTCCAGTCCATTTTAGTTCACTGATTCCTAGAATGTTGACGTTCACGCTTGCCAGCTCGTTTGACCACTTCCAAATTCCCTTGATTCATGGACCTGACATTCCAGGTTCCTATGCAATATTGCTCTTTACTGCATCGGACCTTCCTTCTATCACCAGTCACATCCACAGCTGGGTATTGTTTTTGCTTTGGCTCTATCCCTTCCTTCTTTGTGAAGTTATTTCTCCACTGATCTCCAGTAGCATGTTGGGCACCTAATGACCTGGGGAGTTCCTCTTTCAGTACCCTATCATTTTGCCTTTTCATACTGTTCATGGGGTTCTCAAGGCAAGAATACTGAAGTGGTTTGCCATTCCCTTCCCCAGTGGACCACATTCTGTCAGACCTCTCCACCATGACCCTCCCATCTTGGATTGCCCCTCAGGCATGGCTTAGTTTCATTGAGTTAGACAAGGCTGTGGTCCTAGTGTGATTAGATTGACTCGTTTTCTGTGAGTATGGTTTCAGTGTGTCTGCCCTCTGATGCCCTCTTGCAACACCTACCATCTTACTTGGGTTTCTCTTATCTTGGGCATGGGGTATCTCTTCACGGCTGTTCCAGCAAGGTGCAGCTGCTGCTCTTTACCTTGGATGAGGGGTATCTCCTCACCGCCACCCTTCCTGACCAACGTGGGATGGCTCCTCCCAACCCTCCTACACCCGCGTAGCCACCATAATACATAGTCTCAAAAACACATCTCCAGACTGCCTCACTTATTTTGGTTCATGTGACTTTAAAACAATTACTATGGTAGATACAATCTCTATGTAGTTTGAGAAGATGTTTTTAAAAAGTTTAATGCTGTTATATACAACAACAAGCATTTGTCTTTTTTATTATATGCTTTTACATATAATAAGAGCTCATGGCTAATCATATGAAATGAAAATTGCTATGCTGCTGCTGCTAAGTCACTTCAGTCGTATCGAACTCTGTGCGACCACACAGACAGCAGCCCACCATGTTTCCCTGTCCCTGGGATTCTCCAGGCAAGAACACTGGAGTGGGTTGCCATTTCCTTCTCCAATGCATGAAAGTGAAAAGTGAAAGTGAAGTCGCTCAGTCATGTCCGACTCTTAGTGACCCCATGGACTGCAGCCTACCAGGCTCCTCCATCCATGGATTTTCCAGGCAAGAGTACTGGAGTGTGGTGCCATTGCCTTCTCCTTGCTATATATTTTTATTAAAACAAAACAGACATATAAATTAATGTCTACCATTCCAACTTCAAATATTTTCATGAAGTCTTATAAGGACATTAAAAGGTGGTCCTTTTTGCAAATGTGGGTATGGAATTACGTCATAATTATCTCACTCATTGGGCTTCCCTGCTGTCACAGACAGTAAAGAATCTACCTGCAATGCAGGAAACCCGGGTTCAATCCCTGGATTTGGAAGATCTCCTGGAAAATGGAATGTCTACCCACTCCATTATTCTTACCTGCAGAATTCCATGGACAGAGGAGCCTGTTGGGCTACAGTCCATGGGGTCACAAAAAGTCAGAAATGAGTTGGCGACTAACACATTATCTCACTCATTAGGAGATTGTGTACTTTTCCTTATAACTTTATTGGAAAAATATGTGGACAACCCAAAAGTTCAGGTTTTCCACTTTTCTTCCCCCAGAATCTCTTAACATGAGCTGTTGCACAATGTGGCATCTAATTGTTGTAGCAGTAGCCCTTTTTAGATGTTCTCTATATATTCCAAGAAATAAGATGTTTATGCACTGTATGCCTAGACTTATATATTGAAGTACAACTGAAAGTACAACTCCAATATTCCTCTATCCCACTACATTATACAGTGAAAAAATAAAATATATCTCTGTAGCAAATCATTTTCAAAAAGTAATTATATATTGATTTATAGTTAATCTACTTAGGTATCCAGACATAAATTATTTAAATAATACTGTGCTAGATATTTTGTATTTCAAAGCATCACCCTTTCATGAAATCTAGAGTCACTGAATTTTAAAAGTATATACGTGCTATGTGACTGATGGGACTTCCCCTATACAGACCCTGATATTTTGATAGTGTAAGGATTCTCTGGAATGTATAGTTTTAGTTCTAAGGTCATCTTTTTGGTAGAGTCAGACTAAATATCAAGGGAGATATATACATACTCCTCTCTTAAGACTCCACACAGAGACTGATCATAATCATAAAATAAAAGGGATACAAACATATACCAAACAAATTTATTCTTCAATTTCAACTTCAGAATTTAATAATAAGTCTTAATGCAACTGGACAAAAAATGTTTAGTCACATTTTCCTAAAATATTTTTAGATTTTCCTTTCAACAACTTTTTTTTTTTTTTAAAGCACACAAATTCCAGGGTCTGGTACACAATCAGCCTTATTATGGATCTTGCCACACTTTCTACATATTCCCTTTAAATCTCACCAGATATTTGTCTCGTTGCCTGGCCAATTTGCTATATCACCACCACCAACTTGAGTGTCCTCTCAATATTGCTCAGAATATTTAAATTAAAGACCTTTATTTCTAAAAATTTTAAGTAGAAACTCATTGAAAAAGTTTCACCACAACCACATCTTTTTGAGTTCAAAATATTTAGTTGATGAGCAAGACCAATTATGCTTAAGATTCTGAAAGTGTGAGATCAGATTACACATTATTTAGTAACAGATTTCCAATGACAATTACTTGCAGAAGTTTTCTTCCATAATACTAATAATTTTATGTTATTTATATTCCACTTGTGAGGGTGATGAGAAGCAAAGGAAGGTTTAGTGACCTAATCAGATTACCCAGGCATCAGGCATACTTCACCCTAAAACTACATTTCCTAGCTAAAAGTTTAAAATTCTTTCCCCAAAACAATATGTTTTAATCTACTTTTAGTTAAACTGTCTTACACAAGGTAATTTTCCTATATTGGGATAAAAGCACATGTTCTGCATTCTAACTAATCATACACACATAAGCTTTTGTGACTTTAAATTTCTACTCTAAAGAATTCTAAGTTCTTTACATGAACAGGCAACTGAATTATTCTTGGTACTGTTATAGACCAATTAATTAAGAAGTACTTTTTGTGATTTTCCAAGTTTGTTCTGCATTCTAACTAATCATACACACATAAGCTTTTATGACTTTAAATTTCTACTCTAAAGAATTCTAAGATGTTTACATGAACAGGCAGCTAGAATTATTCTTGGTACTGCTATAGACCAATTAATTAAGAAGTACTTTTCTTGATTTTCCAAGTTCAGAAGAAAAGCAATTTTACAATGACTTTTAAACTAATTTCAGAGCTACATTCATACTGGATAATTAATAAATAACAATCATTAGGCAGAATAACATAACCATTAAGATTATGAGCTCTGGAATCAGACAGATCTGAAGGGTGTTTGTTAGCTCTCTAACATTGCTAGCTCTCTCAGTCTGTTTCCTCTTCTTAAAAGAGTCATAATAATAGAGGAATAACAGGTACCAACTACTACTACATAAAAAATATATAAGCTACAAGTATACATTGTACAGCACAAGGAATATATACCATATTTTGTATTAAATATAAATGGAGCACAACCTTTAAAAAATGTGAATCACTAGTTGTATATCTGATATATATATATATATATATATATATAAAATATTGAAAATCTACTATATCTCAATTAAAAAAGGGGAAAAGGGAAGGAAAAAAATGAGCACAATGGGAGCACTGACTCCACTGAATTGCCATAAGAATTAAATGACACAATGCATCGAAAGTTCTTGCCACTATGCCTGGCATATTTTAAGTGTCCAATGAGTGATAGTTCTTACTATTATCAACTAAAGCTGATAAATTATTTACATGATGAATTAAAATTAAAAATGAGATGCTTTATCATATTTTTAACATATTCAGTACTTGTCTATGCTCATCTTCCTTCTAAATCACACTGGATAGAATGATTTGTTAAATAATAAAGCCACCATTCAATATATATATATATATATATACTGTTATAATTTCAGTGTTGAGAAATATGCTGCACTTATGGTGAAACAATTGGCTGAGTGCTAGTAAAACAAACAAAATTTTCTCATGTTGTAGCTCAACTAAGAAGACTATTCTCCAGTTTTAAAAAGGTGATGTTCTTTTTGTCTTGAGTCACTGCTGGAAATCCCCTCAGCAAAAATGTTTGGCTGTACTCCAACTCTGTGGCAGGGTCTCATTTCCAGAAAGGACTAAGCCAAAGGGACAGAACTCGAAGACTAGAGTTCAGAACCAGAGTTTACAAATCACAGAAGTACTGCTTTCTTAATTTACATTTATAGAATCATTACAGGCCACATTATAATTATGTTAAAAAGAAAATCATAAAAATTCAATACATGTCACAAATGCTATTTAAAAAATATGTCCTTGGTTAAGCAATTTTATTCAAGAAAAAAAACTAAATTATATATGAAAACGTTGCTACTAACGTATCTTTCCCACTCGCACCTAACTCTCATATGCAGATTATAGATGATATATTTGCCTAGTTAGGCATCATCCAGTCTTTTTCCTTCTTTTCAGGCATCTTATATTTATTAAATGGCAGTTATATGTTCCCAATCACATGACAAGATTTTAATGTACTATTGACATAATTTCTGTTCAGTATCTATCCAGTAAGACAGAGTACAAATAACACAATGCTTAGAAGTGTTTAGTCAGAACAACCTGAGTTCTAATCCTAGTTCTACCATTTGTAACTCTTTGATTTTGAGCAATGTACCTAGTTTCTGGGTCTTAGCAATATCCCCTTCAGTCATATGAAATAAATCTAATACTAGTACTTACCTCACAAAGTTATCACAACAATTAAACTTATTTGAAATGAAGTATGTGAAACACTGGGCACTGTGCTTGATATACACAATGCATAAATAAATGTTAGGCTTTATCATTACTAGAATCAAATCCTGATTAGCCAGGTTAATGAAAAGTAATGAAACAAAAATCTAGCAGCACTACTGAATACTTTTAAACATACAGTTTATAAATTTGTGGTGATATTTTTAAATTTATATTTAACTTTTGCCTGATGTTCTGGCAATCGGAAACACTTCCAACAAACCAATAAAGCTAAAATGTGAGGGACTGAGCCAGAAAACAATCCCTTTGCTTAGAATTATTCTCTATTGGCCAAGTGTGAAAAGTCAGCTTTGCTCTCATATTAATAAAAATAGTCATCATAAATTAGCTGTGTCTTCTTTCTAAATGTATGTTTGTTTAATCTTGGTCTGCATGGGAAGAAATAATTAAATACTGGGTTTAGAAGGCTTCCTGGTAGGCTGCAAAGTACAACAGAATTGAAAACAAACAAATGATCATATAGTCATCAACAGATTCCCAATCTGTTTAATTTTATCAGTAGGAAATGAAACACATTTACCCTTGATAATTCACCTAAAGTAGAAAATATTCCTGTAAAATATATGCTTCACAGCACAATATATATTTTGGGAAATAATTTAAAGATTAACTACAGAAAATTAGAACATTTGACTTGACTATGTCTAGGGCTTCAATTTATTTTTCTCTTCCAGCACAACCCAAGGGGTGCCATGCTGTGTTCACTTTGGTCCTGTCTGACTCTTAAAGACCTCATGGACTGTAGCCTGCCAAGCTCCTCTGTCCATGGAATTTTTCAGGCAAGAATAATGGAGTGGGCTACTATGCCCTCCTCCAGGGGATCTCTCTTGACCCAGCGATCAAACCCATGTTGCCTGCATCTCTTGCATTGCAGGTGGATTCTTTACCACTGAGCCACTGGGGGGATGGTTGACCTTAAGGTTTATTAATCAAAGCCCTTTCCCTGACAGAATAGTCTTTGAGCTAAAAATAAATTTATTTTATGCTTTTCTCCTACCATATTATGAAACTTTTACTAAACTTCTGCAATGCATTCTTTCCTACAACCAATCGAATTTCAAGAACCCAAGAGTCATGATCATTGGTAAGTGTGTCTCCTGAGCCTCTTTAAATTGGGCAAACTTATTCCAAAAGTTTTGCCATTGCTGCTGTGACGTTAAGGAAAGCAGCCACTAAATATAGGACATCAATCTACAGGCACCGGTCTTTAGATTGTTCCTCCATTTGCTTCATGAGAGCTACCATTTCCCACGGTTCAGGGCATCCAAAAAGCATGTCCAAATGGCCATCTCATGAAATTTCTAATTTTGCTCTTCTAAATAGCTTATGAATATCTTTACACAGCATTCAAACAAACGTTGGCAGCTATGACAAAGACCACAGCATATTTCAAATTAATATTCTATTTATAAATACAAAGAGCAGTGGCAATAAATGACAAATCCACAACTACCATAAGACTCAATAGTGAAAAGCTGAAAGCATTTCCTCTAAGATCAAAAACAAGACAAGGATGCCCACTCTTGTCATTTTTATTCAACAGAGTTTTGGAAGTCCTACCCATGGTTATCAGAGGAGAAAAAGAAATAAAGGGAATCCAAATTGGAAAAGCATAAATAAAGCTGTCACTGCTTGAATATGACATGATACTATATGTAGAAAATTCTAAAGATGCTACCAGAAAACTACTAGAGCTCATAAATGAATCCAGTAAAGTTGCAGTATACAAAATTAATACACAGAAATCTGTTGCATTTCTACACACTAACAACGAAAGATCAGAAAGAGAAATTAAACAAACAATCCTATTTAACATTGCATCAAAAGAATAATATATCAGGAATATACTAATACAACAGAGTGACTGAACTGAATTGATACCCACCTAAAGAGATGAAAGACCTGATCACTGAAAACTATAAGATGAAAGAAATTAAAGACAATACAGAAAGATGGAAAGATATATCATGTTTTTTTACTGGAAGGATCATATTTCCAAAATGACTATACTACCCAAGGTGATCTACAGATTCAATGCAATCCCTATCAAAATATGAATGACATCTTTCACAGAACTAGAACAGAAAATCTTAAAACTTGTATGAAGAGACAGAAGATCAAAAAAAAAAAATCTTGAAAAAGACAACAGAGCTGGAGAATCAGGTTTCCTAACTTTAGGATATACTAGAAAGCTAAAGTCATCAGAACATTATGGTACTGTCATAAAGCAGAAATGTACATCAATGGAACAAAACAGAAAGCCCAGAAATAAACTCATGAACCTATGCCCAATGTTTCTATGACAAAGAAGACAAGACTATAAAATGGAGAGAAGATGGTTTCTTCAATAAATAGTGCTATGAAAACTGAAAGCTACATGACAAAAAAATGAAATTAGAACATTCTTTAATACCATAAACAAAAATAAACTCAAAATGAATTAAAGACCTGAATATAAGACCAGATACTATAAAATTCTTAGAGGAAAACATAGGCAGAACACTCTTTGACAAATCACAGCAAGATCATTTTTTGATCTCTCTTCCAGAGTAATGGAAATAAAAACAAAAATAAACAGATGGGACCTAATTAAGATTTTCACAGCAAAGTAAACCATAAACAAAATGAAAAGACAACCTTCAGAATGGTAGAAAATATTTGCAAACAATGCAACTGACAAGGATTAGTCTCCAAAATTTACAAACAGTTCATGCAGCTCTCAGTATCAAAAAAACAAACAACCCAATCAAAAATTGGCAGAAGACCTAAAGAGACATTTCTCCAAAGAAGACACAGATGGCCAAGAGTCACATGAAAAGATACTCAACATCACTAACTATTCAGTTCAGTTCAGTCACTCAGTCGTGTCTGACTCTTTGCGACCCCACGAACTGCAGCACACCAGGCCTCCCTGTCCATCACCATCTCCCGGAGTTCACTGAAACTCATGTCCATCGAGTCAGTGATGCCATCCAGCCATCTCATCCTCTGTTATCCCCTTCTCCTCCTGCCTCCAATCCCTCCCAGCATCAGGGTCTTTTCCAATGAGTCAATTCTTCGCATGAGTTGGCCAAAGTATTGGAGTTTCAGCCTTAGCATCAGTCCTTCCAATGAACATCCAGGACTGGTCTCCTTTAGGATGGACTGGTTGGATCTCCTTTCAGTCCAAGGGACTTGCAAGAGTCTTCTCCAATACCACAGTTCAAAAGCATCAATTCTTCAGCACTCAGGTTTCTTCACAGTACAACTCTCACATCCATACATGACTACTGGAAAAACCATAGCCTTGACTAGATGGACCTTTGTTGGCAAAGTAATGTCTCTGCTTTTCAATATGCTGTCTAGGTTGGTCATAACTTTCCTTCCAAGGAGTAAGCATCTTTTAATTTCATGGCTGCAATCACCATCTACAGTGAAATGCAAATCAAAACTACAATGAGGTATCACCTCACACCCATCAGAATGGCCATCATTTAAAAGTCTACAAATAATAAATGCTGGAGAGGCTGTGGAGAGAAGGGAAGCCTCCTACACTGGTGGTGGGAATGTAAATTGATACAGTCAGTATGGAGAACAGCACAGCAGTTCCTTAAAAAACTAAAAATAGAGCTACTATATGATACAGCAATCCTACTCTTGGGCATATATCCAGAGAAAACCATAGCTCAAAAGGATACATGCACCCCAGTGTTCTTTGCAACACTGTTTACAATAGCCAAGAAATGGAGGCAACCTAAATATTCATCAAAAGATGAATGGATAAAGAAGATGTGGTACATATATATGATTAAATATCACTCAGCCATTAAAGAGAATGAAATAATGCCACTTGCAGCAATATGGATGGACTTGGAGATTATACTAAGTGAAGTAAGTCAGACAGAGAAAGATAAATATCATCACTTATACATGGAATCTTAAAACAATTGATACAAATGAACTTATTCACAAAATAGAAACAGACTTAGAGAATGAACTTATGGTTACAGTGAGGAAGTTTGTGTCGTGGGGGGTAAACTGGAAGTTTAGGATTGAAATACACACTCTGCTATATTTAAAATGCCTTTCCATAAAAAAAAGAGCAGCAGATACTCTTTCACATAATGCAATTATTATTGAGAATACTTGAGAATCATACAGATGAAGAACTGTGGCTTGTTGTTTTATGTCCATATTATCCAAATGAAGAAAATAGTGACTAGTGACTAATGCTTTGGCAATCACTAGCTTTTATAACTCATACACAGAATAATGCCACAGAGGAAAATTATGTAGATTTCATTTACTATATGGACAATCTAAGCTACAACTAGTTTGTTTTAACAGTAAAACAAAAGAGATCATTTTACAGAAGTTAGTCCATAAACAATAACCTCAGAAATTTATCACAATCTATCTACTCAATCTTAAAATTTCTATACTAAGTACATCTAAAATGCATAGAGACCCTGAAATGGAGATAATTATGGACTTGAGGAAAAGTATGGGAAGGAAACTCTAAGTCAGTTATAATTCTCCATGCTATTATCACTCTAGAGATCCTGATCAAAGGCCAAGGTTGATTTTTGTTGTCATTGAAATTCATTAAGTTTATTACAGGCTCTATGCTTACTATTCCTCTTCCATTAAATGCAAATTTATAGGACATTACAATTTCAAGGGAAAAAAATGGCATGGCATATACTATTGTGTTACAGTAAGTCAAAACATGCATGAGCAGTTCTAAACAAGCAGAAATCACTTCCTATAGACAGGCAACTTGGGAGTTGTATTCTTACTAAATGATTTTTACCTAAAAAAATTAAAAAACAGTATTAAGACCGGAATTTCATCCTTTTCCTATATGAAACCAATTCCAAATGTGCATCTTCTCTATATCCCTGGCCTTAAGTGAATTTAGCACACTTATTGACATTCGCCTTTAGACATACTATCCCTCCTTTATACTAGATCCTCATTTTTCTATCTCCCTGATTGCATATACCCAAGCAATTCCACTTACAGGACTTACTCCCTTCTGTTCACATTTATATCTGCATGTCTCCTAGCTGTCATGCATTACTGGGAGGATGTATTTCTTTAAACATATATCATTTGGATTCAAACAGCTCATACTGGATTCAAGCTCTGTGGCTTACTAATTCTATGACCTTGAGAAAGTTATTTAACCTCTCTGAACCTGTATTTCCTTACCCTAAAAATAAAGAAAATCGTAGGATGTAATTAATAAGACTAGAAATTGCAAAGAAAAAATGAGATAGTATCTGGCACACTTAAGTGTTCCTACTTACTATCACTATTATGGCTATTATCAAGAAATTTTATACCATTTTATAATGGTATAAAAACCAACATACTCACTTTCATTTCTAAACTTTAGAGAAGCAAGTGCTACACCTTTGTAATCAGGGCAGAGTTGAATACAAGTTTGAAAACTTTTTTTTAATTGTACTGTGAAGGATAGGTACTCTTGAGTTAAGGTCATACTAAGTTGTAATTATCATAGATCCTCCCTTGCCTGATAAAACATCTAATGTTGGTAATTTTATTGAAATCACTAACAGGAGTAAGAAAACAAAGATTTCACAATCCAAAACCAAAAGCTTTCCTTTAAACGCTCTTCAGAGAACTATACTTAGTCACTTACAGAAGCATCTCACTTTGTGCAATTATTGCTGGTTTCCTGTTAGGATGTTTGCCTCAAAATTTCTAAATCATATGTTAAAATACAACATGACAGCATTCTTTTTTTTTTTTTTTTTTTTTTTTTTAAGGAAAGACCTTAGTATTTCAAACTGAAGAGTCCCCATGTATGTTATAACTCTTCTGAAGCTTACTAATTTTACACTGTTTTAATATTATTTAAAAGTACTGTAAGATTATAATAAAACAAAAATTTGTTTTGGCAATATGCAGTAGAATTTTGATAACAGGTTTACAAGAACTATAATTACTGCAACAACAGACAAATCTATAATCACCTATAAGAAAAATAACTGAAACAAAACACAAAAAGCATAAATATTTCTTATTTGTATAGTCTTCAACAATGGAATCTGGTAAAGGACATAGTAGGAGATAGTAGTAATTTTTAAGGCCCTAAGAAACTAAAGTCTTAACAAAGAAAGAGGTATAGTTGTTTCTGCTTGAACAGAAATTCTGAAAAGAGTTTCTTGTTGAATCTGCTTTTTAAGAAGGGGCAGAAGGGCAAGAAAGCAAAGAATAAATAAGCAGTATTGAAACTGCATGTTATCCAGTGAAATCATCAAAACTAACTTCCTGATCTGCTCAACCTAATTTGGGATTTAACAAATGGTATTAAGCTGATCTTCTAAATTTTGCAATTATTGTATTGGACTTGAGACTCTGAGCAGCTCAAACATTATTTCAAATATCATAATTAATATATATGGAAAATAATAAGGCAAGAAGCTCATAAAATAAGTTCAAAGACAATATAAGAAGTTTTCTGTTCTCAACCTAAACTTACTCCAAAATATAAGCTTAAGTATTCTATTTCAAAACTGTCTAAATACAGCCACATATAATTGCCGGACAAGTTGAAGGTTCAAAGTTCTTGTGATTTCGCACAACTTTCAGTGCTATTCCAAATCCTCTTGGGGGTAAACAAAAAAAAATACATAACAACAAAAAACATGGATTTTTTTTTTGTTGTTGTTGTTGCTGCTGCTCTAAAGCTCAGAAGAGAGAGGGGGTTCATACATTCTACATCCCGAACCCACATCCTGAGCCCAAAAAGCAAAAAAATATCTGCTTTTTGCGAATTGTGAAAGAGACACTTTTATTTACCATGCATATACACTCAGCTTTCCCCTAGTTTAGCCTATTGCTCCCCACAACTTTTGAAAATTGTTATTCTAAATTAAGAGCACATGAATGAGAGGGGGATGTCCTACCAATTGAAGAAACAGTCACTGGGGTCTGCAACTACACAAGAAGCCACTTTTTAGTTCCCTTTCCAGTTCTCAATATATTTGAAGCAGTTAGAAACTGCTCGAAGTAATATTTTTTTAAAGAAAAGAAAAAAAATAAGGTAAGATATGGAAGAAAAAAAAAAACAGATCCCTTATCACATTGTTTTTAAAAAAAAATATTTATCATTGTTCCTGATGTCTCCCATTCTTCCTAGTTCTATCAGACTCTTTAGGCCAAAGTTAAATAACTCTCTCTTACACATTGGCAAAATATAACTCTTTGATTATAGGGGTCTCTGTGAAATATAATCACAGTGCTTTAGTAGGCCTCCACTCCATCATCATCAGTAAGACCATGTTTTACATCCCTTACAGATGTGCACCCCTGTCCCTTGCCTCCATACTTAGAACACATATGTGAAATGTTCCATTCTTACCAGTGTGTGACTTATTTTCTTCACCTAACCCTAAAAACCCTATACCACCATCTCTCAAAACTCTGAAGCTTTCTTTTTCCTTCAAAGAAGAAATGTGACCCTAACATCGTAAGGCAAAGAAAGCTAAACTCCATGGAAAAATGAAATCGATGCAACAAAGAGAAGCAAAGGAAAGACGCGGGGGGGCGGGGGGGCGGGACGGCGGGGGGATTGGGTGGAAGTGCCTGTGTCTACCGAAGGAGAAGCTGCCAGACTAACTTATGCAATTCAAGTGTTCTGGGGCAGCAGGAGACTGGTGCGTAGAAAAATAACAAAGGTGGGCTTCCCACCTTCCTTACCGCCATGGAGCCAGAGGAAGATGCAATGTACACACGGATCACCATCTTGGGAACAGCTTCTGTAGTTCTTTGAATCCTGCAAACGGCTGGAGAGCAGCTGCAGCAAAGGCTGGAATCAAGCTAAGAGCCGTACAGAGGTTGGAAAAGAAGGGTGGGGGAAGGTGGAAGGGGAACTTGCCAGAGCCCCGCCCTTGGCTGCTTTCACTGTGCTCCGACCGCTGCAATCCCAGCCCCAAAATCCAGAAGGCACAGGCTCGTTTGCATCATTTCTTTTTTTCTTTTTTTTTTGGGGGGGGGGGGCGGGGGGCGTGGAATCTCGAATAGCACCGCGAGATCTGTTGAAACATTTATTTTTGACTGTTCACTCCCGGAAAATCAGGAAAGGAGAAAGAAAAAGAAAGGAGCGTTGAGTTAAATTTGATTGCAGCGAAGGACCTTTCCTCACGGAGAGTCAAAGTCCTGCGCCTTCCGGCTCGGAAATGTATACAAATAAGATATTTTCTTTGAAAGAGGAAGTTCTCCTTTGGAAGAGGAAGTTCTACGTTGAAACCAGACATTAGTAAGAAAGCCCAAGTTCTCAAAGCCTTGTGCATTTTAAGACTGCTATTTTGTAGTGATTGTTTTGGTGTTAGCTGACGGCAGGAATTGGACCCTGAAGGACTGAGTGCTGTGGCTTAGGAAAAGTATCAGGTTTCCATAAGTTCAGAAAGAGCAGGATTGGTTTTCTTTTTGAGTTTCGCTTTTTGTTAAATTAGGGAATCCTGCTTCCGTGAGAATTCTCAGGAAGCCTGATTGACTGGCAAACTCAAGAATGGAGGAAGAAATTGCAAATAAAAAATTGAAAATGCAGTGTAAGAAAGTGGATGATTTTTGTTTTGTTTGCTTTGTAACTGGTTATGGAAAGGGAATTTGGATCATACCTTTCAGGAGATGTGGAAATGGTGACCAGAGAGAGCAAACGGTTATTTGTCACTCTAGGGAAATGAGCAAACAATTGATAATGCCCAGAGTGGGCATTGACTATCAAAACAAATGTAAAGTGTGTTTCTAAGGATCTCCCACCGCAATAATTATACTTCCCGGATTATGTCAAATGAACAGAAATAAGGAACTTGCAACATGAATGAGAGTGGAGAGAGTCAGTCACCTGTCCTACTTGTTTACTTTTACTTTGTCCTCCCTCTCCATTCTAATGCTTTATCATATTTGCCTAGGTTGAATAACTGTAATAGCATCCTAATAGAGTCTCCCTTCTCTAATCTATGTGATCCGTACAACAACCTTGAGAGGTAGATATAATCACGTCAGTTTTTCAGATAAAGACTCAAGGAAAATCAGGAAAATGAGTAATTTTCCTAAAGTCATTTACTTAATAAATTCCAGAGTTAAGATCAGACTTCAAGTTAACCAACTCCAATGCTTGCCTTCTTAAATATCATTTTTAATACATTGTGTGGAACAGGGAAAGTAATCAATAACTGTTAGCTATTTTTCTTCCTAAAACATAATTTTCATGTGTCACTAATAACAGTGTGGCCTGAAATACTTAAGACAGGTTTTCACTGACTATGAAAACAAACATGAAGTGTGTTTGTTTCTAAGGAGCTCCCACCATTATCTGGCCCTACAAAATCCATAGTCTCATCCATTGCTTCCCAAACTAACTTCCTTGAATAAGCATTGTTTAATCCCCACTACAAGAAACATACTTATTCCTATTTCCTGGAGAAGGCAATGGCACCCCACTCCAGTACTCTTGCCTGGAAAATCCCATGGATGGAGGGAATCTGGTAGGCTGCAATCCATGGGGTCGCTAAGAGTTGGACACAACTGAGCGACTTCACTTTCACTTTTCACTTTCATGCATTGAAGAAGGAAATGGCAACCCACTCCAGTGTTCTTGCCTGGAGAATCCCAGGGGATGGGGGAGCCTGGTGGGCTGCCATCTATGGGGTCATACAGAGTCAGACACAACTGAAGTGACTTAGCAGTAGCAGTAGCAATATTCCTATTTCCATCCCTTAGCTCTTGTCCCTTTCTTCACCTTTCCCCCACATAGTCTGTCTTTTCTGTGCTCTCCATCTGGCCCACTCTGATCTTTAATAAATACAAATAAAAATCTCTATACACATGAACAGGCTGAAGTAAGTAATGGTGACCTAGCCACCCTCATCATGGTTAACATCAGGGTGACTGTGACTGTGCTTCCCACCCACAGGACAGGAACATCTTCCTTCAAGTTTTGATTTGGCATGATGGACGTAATTTGCAATATAATAACATAATCAACCCCTCAACTCTTAGTGGTCAACATATACTCTATTTGAACCTATAATCTGTTTTGAACCAATGAAAAAGTAGAAAGAAAAAAAAAAACTCTTCTAATGATTCTACATACCCATATAACAAAATTGGTAACTCCGGAGAACTGAATGGTAGACAATATTAGCAAAGACCAGTTAGTCTTATCAGGAACTTTGAGAAATGGGAAGACAGTTGCTAGTATTTAATTTCTTTTAAATACAGATATACTAACCTAAGTGAAAACTTTCCAAATAAATTGGTATATAAACAAAATCTGCAGGTCCTTATTAACAGTACTTGGGATATGTGGGGGAGCCGGGTAACCAGTGATTTTATCCTAGAATAATATTATAGATTATATTATACTTGATCCTTTCTAAGATACAATGAAACTAAGCCATGCCATGTGGGGCCACCCAAGACGTACAGGTTATGGTGAAGAGGTCTGATAGAATGTGGTCCACTTGAGAAGGGAATGGCAAACCATTTCACTATTCTTGCCTTGAGAACCCCATGAACAGTATGAAAAGGCAAAAAGATAGGACACCAAAAGGTGAACTCCACAGGTCGGTAGGTGCCCAATATGCTACTAGAGATCAGTGGAGAAATAACTCTAGAAAGAATGAAGGGTTGGAGCCAAAGCAAAAGCAACACCCAGTTGTGGATGGGACTGGTGATAGAAGCAGGATCACCAGTAAAGAGCAATACTGCATAAGAACCTGGAACTTTAGGTCCATGAATCAAGGCAAATTGGAAGTGTTCAAACAGGAGATGGCAAGAGTGAACGTCAACATTCTAGAAATCAGTGAACTAAAATGGACTGGAATGGGTGAATTTAACTCAGATGACAATTATATCTACTACTGCAGGCAGGAATTCCTTAGAAGATCTCAGTCAACAAAAGAGTCCAAAATGCAGTACTTGGATGCAATCTCAAAAATGACAGAATGATGATCTTTGTTCATTTCCAAGGCAAACCATTCAATATCACGGTAATCCAAGTCTATGCCCCAAATAGTAACGCTGAAGAAGCTGAAGTTGAACAGTTCTATGAATACCCACAAGACCTTTTAATAACTAACACTCAAAAAAAGATGTCCTTTTCAGTATAGGCGACTGGAATGCAAAAGTAGGAGGTCAAGAAACACCTGCACTAACAGGCAAATTTGGCCTTGGAGTACAGACTGAAGCAGGGCAAAAGCTAATAGAATTTTGAAAACAGAATGCATTGGTCATAGAAAACACCCTCTTCCAGCAACACAAGAGAAGGATCTATACATGGACCTAACCAGATGGTCAACACCGAAATCAGATTGAGTATATTCTCTGCAGCAAAAGATGGAGAAGCTCTATACAGTCAGTAAAAACAAGGGAGTGAACTGTGGCTCAGATGATGAACTCTGTATTGTCAAATTGAGACTTAAACTGAAGAAAGTGGGGAAAACCACAAGACAATTCAGGTATGACCTAAACCAAATGCCTTATGATTATATAGTGGAAGTGAGGAATAGATTTAAGGGACTAGATCTGATAGACAGTGCCTGAAGAACTAGGGATGTAGGTTCATGATATTGTACAAGAGACAGGGATCAAGACCATCTCCAAGAAAAAGGAATGCAGCAAAGAAAAATGGCTGTCTGAGGAGGCCTTACAAATAGCAGTGACAAGAAGAGAAGCAAGAACCAAAGGAGAAAAGGAAAGATATATCCATTTTAATGCAGAGTTCCAAGAATACCAAGGAGAGATAAGAAAGCTTGTCTCAGCAATCAATGCAAAGAAATAGAGGAAAACAATAGAATGGGAAAGACTAGAGATCTCTTCAAGAAAATTAGAGATACCAAGGGAACATTTCATGCAAAGATGGGCTCAATAAAGAACAGAAATGTTATGGATCTAACAGAAGCAGAAGATATTAAGAAGAGGTGGCAAGAATACACAGAAGAACTGTACAAAAAAGATCTTCATGACCCAGATAATCACGACGGTGTGATCACTCACCTGGAGCCAGACATCCTGGAATGTGAAGTCAAGTGGGCCTTAAGAACCATCACTATGAACAAAGCTCGAGGTGGTGATGGAATTCCAGTTGAGCTATTTCAAATCTAAAAGATGATGCTGTGAAAGTACTGCACTCAATATGCCAGCAAATTTGGAAAACTCATCAGTGGCCACAGGACTGGAAAAGGTCAGTTTTCATTGCAATCCCAAAGAAAGGCAATGCCAAAGAATGATCAAACTACCGCACAATTGCACTCATCTCACATGCTAGTAAAGTAATGCTCAAAATTCTCCAAGCCAGGCTTCAGCAATACATGAGCTGTGAACTTCCAAACGTTCAAGCTGGTTTTAGAAAAGGCAGAGGACCCAGAGATCAAATTGCAAACATCTGCTGGATCATCAAAAAAGCAAGAGAGTTCCAGAAAAACATCTATTTCTGCTTTATTGACTATGCCAAAGCCTTTGACTGTGTGGATCATAATAAACTGTGGAAAATTCTGAAAGAGATGGGAATACCAGACCACCTGACCTGCCTCCTGAGAAATCTGGTGTCCAGGTCAGAAAAAAACAGTTATAACTAGACATGGAACAACAGTCTGGTTCCAAATAGGAAAAGGAGTACATCAATGCTGTATATTGTCACCCTGCTTATTTGACTTATATGCAGAGTACATCATGAGAAACACTGAGCTGGAAGAAGCATAAGCTGGAATCAAGATTGCCATGTGAAATATCAATAACCTTAGATATGCAGATGACACCACCCTTATGGCAGAAAGTGAAGAAGAACTAAAGACCTCTTGATGAAAGTGAAAGAGGAGAGTGAAAAAGCTGGCTTAAAGCTCAACATTCAGAAAACGAAGATCATGGCAACCCATCCCGTCACTTCATGGGAAATAGATGGGGAAACAGTGGAAACAGTGGCTAAGTTTGTTTTTTGGGGCTGCAAAATCACTGCCGATGGTGACTGCAGCTATGATATTAAAAGACGCTTACTCCTTGGAAGGAAAGATATGACCAACCTAGATAGCATATTAAAAATCATAGACATTACTATGCTAATAAAGGTCCGTCTAATCAAGGCTATGATTTTTCCAGTAGTCATGTATGGATGTGAGAGTTGGACTATAAAGAATGCTGAGCACTGAAGAATTAATGCTTTTGAACTGTGGTGTTGGAGAAGACTCTTGAGAGTCTGTTGGACTACAAGGAGATCCAACCAGTCCATCCTAAAGGTAATCAGTCCTGGGTATTCATTAGAAAGACTGATGTTGAAGCTGAAACACCAATACTTTGGCCACCTGATGCAAAGGGCCTACTCATTTGAAAAGACCCTGATGCTTGGAAAGATTGAGGGCTGGAGGAGAAAGGGACGACAAAGGATGAGATGGTCAGATGGCATCACCGACTCAATGGACATGAGTATGGTAAACTCTAGGAGTTGGTGATGGGCAGGGAGGCCTGGCATGCTGTGGTTCATGGGGCTACAAAGTGTCAGACAAGACTGAGTGACTAAACTGAAGTGATCATTCCTATATTCAACCATCTCTTGACTGCATATTCTAGAATGATCATTTTTGCTACATTTTCAGGTCAGCCAGTTCAGTCATTCAGTCATGTCTCACTCTTTGCATCCCCATAGACTGCAGCATACAAGGACTCCCTGTCCATCACCAACTCCCAGAGTTTACTCAAACTCATATCCTTTGAGTTGGTGATGCCATACAACAATCTCATCATCTATCTCCCTTTCTCCTCCCTCCTTCAATCTTTCCCAGCATCAGGTTCTTTTCAAATGAGCCAGTTCTTCGCATCAGGTGGCCAAAGTATTGGAGTTTCAGCTTCAGCATCAGTCCATCCAATGAATATTCAGGACTGATGTCCTTTAAGATTGACTGGTTGGATCTTCCTGCTGTCTGAGGGACTCTCAAGAGTCTTCTCCAACACCACAGTTCAAAAACATGAATTCTTCGGCACTCAGCTTTCTATAGTCCAACTCTCCCATCCATACATGACTACTGGAAAAACCATAGCTTTGACTAGACAGACATTTGTTGGCAAAGTAATGTCTCTGCTTTTTAATAAACTGTCTAGGCTAATCATAACTTTTCTTCCAAGGAGCAAGTGTCTTTTAATTTCATGGCTGCAGTCACCATCTGCAGTGATTTTGGAGCACCCTCCCCCCCCAAAAAAATAATAACGTGTGTCGCTGTTTCCATTGTTTCCCCATCTATTTGCCATGTAGTGATGGGACCAGAGACCATGATCTTAGTTTCCTGACTGTTGTGTTTTAAGCCAGCTTTTTCACTCTCCTCTTTCACTTTCATCAAGAGGCTCTTTATCTCTTCTTTGCTTTCTGCAATAAGGGTGATGTCATCTACATATCTGAGGTTATTGATACTTCCCCCAGCAATCCTGATTCTGCCTTATGCTTCATCCAGCCCAACGTTTCTCATGATGTACTCTGCAAATAATTTAAATAAGCAGGGTGACAATATACAGCCTTGACGTATTCTTTTCCTGATTTGGAACCAGTCTGTTGTTCCATGTCCAGTTCTAACTGTTGCTTTGTAACCTGCACACAGATTTCTTAAATCCTTTGTAGAGCAGTCCCAAACCATCTGTTCATGTAATTTGACTGGAAAGGTTCATTTGTCTGTTCAGTCACTCAGTCCTTTCTGACCCCTGTGATCCCATGTACTGCATCACATCAGGCCTCCCTGTCATTCACCATCTCCCGAAGTTTGCTCAAACTCATGCCCACTGATGCTATGCAACCATCTCACCCTCTGTTATCTCCTTCTCCTCCTGCCTACAATCTTTCCCAGCATGAGGGTCTTTCTAATGAGTCAGCTCTTCACATCAGGTGGTCAAAGTATTGGAACTTCAACTTCAGCAATTTTTTCAATAAATATTCAAATTTTCTTTAGGATTGACTAGTTTGATCTCCTTGCAGTCCAAGGGACACAAAAGAGTCTTTTCCAACAGCACAATTCAAAAGCATCAGTTCTTTGGTTCTCAGCTTTCTTTATGGTTCAACACTCACATCCATACATGACTCCTGGGAAAACCACAGCTTTGACTATACAGACCTTTGCCGTCAAACTAATGTCTCTGCTTTTTAATATGCTGTCCAGGTTTTTCTTCCAAGGACTAAACATCTTTTAATTTCATGGCTGCAGTCACCATTCAGAGTGATTTTGGAGCTCAAGAAAATAAAGTCTGTCACTGTTTTCATTGTTTCTCCATTTATTTGCTATGAAGTGATGGGACCAGATGCCATGATCTTTTATTTTTGAATGTTGAGTTTTAAGCCAGCTTTTTCAATCTTCTCTTTCACCTTAATCATGAGGCTCTTTAATTCCTCTACCCTTCCTGCCATGAGGGTGATTTCATATGCATATCTGAGGTTATTGATATTTCTCCCGGCAATCTTGATTCTAGCTTGTGTTTTTCCAGTCTGGCATTTCACATGATGTACTCTGCATATAAGTTAAATAAGCAAAGTGATTATATACAGCCTTGATGTAGTCTTTACCAATTTGGAACTAGTCTGACGTTAAATGTTCGGTTCTCACTGTTACTTCTTGTCCTGCATGCAGGTTTTGAAGGAGGCAGGAAAAGTGGTCTGGTATTCCCATCTCTTTAAGAATTCCTCTGCCTTCTAAATCCAGCTTGTACATCAGGAAGTTCTCAGTTCACATACTGTTGAAATGTAGCTTGAAGGATTTTGAGCATTACCTTGCTAGCATGTGAAATGAGTGCAACTGTGCAGTAGCTTGAACTGGAAAACTTAAGATCTGATTAAAGCAATAATGAACTCGAGTTTTCACACAGTGTTTGTGATCAATTGCCATAGGAAAGTTTTAATGAAATAATAACTTTTAAAAGTTATAAAATGAATGTACACTATGTGCAGAAAACTTAACAAATTTTGAAAAAAAAAAAAAAAGACACACAACCCCAGTTTCTGGAGATAACTATTTTCAAAATGGTGGTGTAAGCCCTTCTAGACCTAGTCAGAGATAGACAGATGAGGGTGGGTGTAAGGGGTTGAGGAAAATAATGAGGAGGAAGATAGAGAGAATATATTTTTCAAATTTATTACAAGATACATGCTATTTCATAAATAGCTTTATATCACTGAGAACATATATTTTAAACTTAGCACATGTCAGAAAATATTATTCTACATGATTTTTAATGGTTTACATGATTCCATTTAATAGATATAACAAAATATCTTTAAACATTTTTGTGTTACTGAACATATTGCTTGTTTTCAATTATTCTAAGTAATTAAGGCTGCAGTATACATTTATCAACAGATCTGTCACCACATCTCTAGTACTCCTTTTTCAAATGAGTTCCTAGAGATGGAATTGCTGGCAAACTGAATAGTTACTCCAGTCTATTATAATTTGGGCTCAATGTTGCTCTGATCTAAAGTGGTACAGAATGTTGATTTTATTGAAGAACTAGCTTATATTTTCCTAATCACAAGAATTTGGTTGGGGTGGAAGAGGTTGTAAGCAGAGGCCTTATACCATCGTTGTAAAGAATGGAGTCTAAGAATAGTTCTTAGCAGGTTTTACTTTCTTCTTTTCTCTCTGATTTTCTTGATATAAATCCTTAATGTTTGGAAATTTTCTGAGGGGGCAGGTGAAAGTGAAAGTTGCTCAGTTGTATCTAACTCTTTGCGACCCCATATAGTCCATAGAATTATCCAGGCCAGAATACTGGAGTAGGTAGCCTTTTCCCTTCTCCAGAGGATCTTCCCAACCCAGGGATCGAACCCAGGTCTCCCGTATTGCAGGCGGATTCTTTACCAGCTTAGCCACAAGGGAAGCCCTGGAGAGGGCAGGTAAATTCCTATAAATACTTCCCTGTCCCATAGCTCCTTTGATACACTGGTAGTGGCATCAGAATGAGTGTAACACTACTCAAAAATAAACATTTTGATTCCCTGTCCTGAATTTTTGGGCCAACTGCTGAGTTAGAGGGCATAGGGCAGTTTCAGTGAGCTGTACATAGTGTACATAGTGAGTGGTAGAATTGGGTGTATGACATGGGCATTTGTGAACAGACAGAATACGAAAGCTATGGAATTAAGGATATCTGTCACATGCAAGGGTTCCAAACAGGGATTGAATAAATTCTGGTAGATATGGGTCATGCATATGACATAGGATAAGAACTAAAATATGTCTCTCATTCGGAAATTCTACTTCAGGTTTCAGTCTCCATGCTTTCCTCTTCCAAAACCTTTCTGGTGTATTCACTGGAGGTTCTGCTTTATGATGAGAAAACTCCCACATCTTCAACCTTTTCTCTGAAAGTTCTTCCTTTGCTTTTTGTTGTTCAGTCACTAAGTTGTTTCTGACACTTTGCGACCCCATGGACTGCAGCACACCAGACTTCCTTGTCTTTCACTGTCTCCCCAAGTTTGCTCAGACTCATATCCATTGAGCCAGTGGTGCTGTCCAACCATTTTATCCTCTGTCGCCCTCTTCTATGCTTTAACTGACACTTACTTCTTCAGGACAGTTTTCTTTTCCTTTTCTCAAGTAGAGACTACTTATGCTCTCACACCCTACTTAGGGTCAGGAGTCTCCAGATGACTTACCTTCATTCTCCATGCCAAATGAGAAAGTCTATCTATCTCGAAGTTTCATTATCTTATTCAGGAAATGGCCTCCCTGGGCAAAAGCAGTGCTAATGCATCACTGAGCTCTTTAAATTTAATTCTCCCCTTTTCTTACTCTGATAGTTCATCATTTTCTTGTCTAGGTCTTTGATGATTTTAAGTTTTTGTTGTGTCTTCTAACATTTAATTTCATTAATTTATTTTTAACAAACTTGTTTTGGGGTATAGTTGATTTACAGTGTTATGTTGTGCTTTATTTATTCATTTATTTGTTTACAATGTTATCTTAGTTTTAAGTTTACAGCAAAGTGAATTGGTTATACATATACATATACCCACTTTTTATCATATTATTTTCCTATATAGGCTGTTACAGAGTATTGGGTAGAGTTCCCTGTGCTATATGGCAGGTTCTACTTAGTTATCTATTTTATATATTTAGTAGAGTGTATATGTCAGTCCCAATCTCCCAATTTATTCCTCCCCCACCTTATTCCCTGGTAATATTTTTGTTTCTACATTTGTGACTCTACTTCTGTTTTGTAAAAAGTTCATTTGTACCCTCTTTTTTTAGAGTCCACATATGAGTGTCTATTTCTGTAGACAAATATATGATTTCACTCAATGTGACAATCTATAGGTTCATCCATGTTGCTGCAAATGGCACTATGTTCTTTTTTATGTCTGAGTAATAGTTCACTGAAGTATCTTATAGCATTTTAAATTGCCTTCATTAATAGTTGTTCAGATCACCCATTTCACCACTGCCAGAGCAGAAATTTTCCCTATTTTTAAACATTTGAGGAGATAAAATTATTATTTAACCTATAACACAGAAAGAAGATTAGAAAATCAGAGTTAGGAAATGTTTCATGAAATAGCTGCAAAATATTACCATGTTGACTTATTTAAATATTAAATTTAGTATTCATAAAATTTTCATTTCATTTGAAAATAATTTGGAGTTTAGATTTTGTTCCTACATCAGCAGAATTCCCAAGTATGTATAATGGTTTCAGAGAAATAACTTTTGAGTGTAATTTAACCAATTGCTTGGTGTGAATAATTTTAAATTTAAAACAAAGTCAAAAATCTTATTTGCTTATTATTTATCTTTAGGTAGGAGGTACGTACATATGAACTTTTATAACTTGATACACTGTGGAGCAACGTTTCCAAAATAAGAGTGCCTGGGCTCTTGATGGTATTCAAAGAGCACTGATTGTTAGGTGGACTCACCAACAATGTTATTTAGTGATGCCCTGGTCACCATCTTTCTGCCTGCTCTGGCAGATGAGATACTAGGACTATAACATTTTCTTCTATTAAGAGACAACACATTAATACAAAAATATCTAAATCCAAAAACAAACAAGCAAACAAAAGAAAGAAAAAAAAACACCTGCACTTTGAAGGACTGTTGTTCTTTCCAAGTGTTAGCAGCAAGGGCAATATCTTCAGTGGAAATAAGATAGGTTAATAGCAGATTGTTGTGTTTAGGATTTCTAAGTCTGTCTCAGTCACTACATGGTGATGTGCATCAGCAGGACACAACTTTGCTTTTTTTTTTTAATTTATTTATTTAAATTGGAGGATAATTACTTTACAATATTGTGATAGTTTTCTGCCATACGTTGACATGAATCAGCCACAGGTATACATGTGTCTCCCCATCCTGAAACCCCCCCTCACCTCCCTCCCCACCCTATCCCTCTGGGCTGTCTGAGATCACTGGCTATGGGTACCCTGCTTCAGGTATTTAACTTTCCCTGGTCATCTATTTTATGTATGGTAACGTACATGTTTCAATGCTATTCCCTCAAATCATCCCATCCTCGCCTTTCCCACTGAGTCCAAAAATCTGTTCTTTATATCTGTTCCTCCTTTGCTGCCCCGCATGTAAGATTATCAGTACCATTTTTTTTTTAATCCCTAAGGTAAAGGAAACAGGGTCACTTGTAGGATGGAATGCTGAGAGGAGAGACTAGGTAACAGAATGCAATGAAGTAGGAAATCTTCCCAGATGAGAGTATCTGAGTAAAATTCCTTCTTTTCCCATGGATCAAGAACAATTTGGGATGAAGTCTGCTTCAATGACAAAACAATCTTCCAGTTTCAAAGTACTGACCTGACAGATTTCCTCTTTTTGCCACCCCATGCAGATTTCAGAAATACAACATTGATTTGTGTTGCAGTTACCTTTTACTGCTCAACAAATCACCGTAAGAGGTAGTGCTCAAAAAAATGATGATGTGTATTTTGCAATTTTGGCAGAGTTTGGCAGAAAAAGGGCCTCTCTGGGGGTTTCCTTGGTGGCTCAGTGGTAAAGAAACCTCCTGCCAGTGCAGGAGACACAGGTTTGATGCTGATCTAGGAAGATCTCACATTCTACGGAGCAACTAAGTCTGTGCACCACAACTACTGAGCCTGTGCTCTAGAGACCATGCTCCTCAACAAGAGAAGTCACCACGATAAGAAGCCTGCACACAACTGGAGAGTAGTCCTTGCTCATTGCAACTAGAGAATACCCTGCACTATATTATATGCGTTAATATAGAGTATGGTTGTCTGGGGAGGCCTTACAAATAGCTGTGAAAAGAAGAAAAGTGAAAAGCAAAGGACAAAAGGAAAGATATAAGCATCTAAATGCAGAGTTCCAAAGAATAGCAAGAAGAGATAAAAAAGCCTTCTTCACCGATCAATGCAAAGAAATAGAGGAAAACAACATAATGGGAAAGACTAGAGATCTCCTCAAGAAAATTAGAGATACCATGGGAACATTTCATGGAAAGATGGGTTCGATAAAGGACAAAGATGGTATGGATCTAACAGAATCAGAAAATATTAAGAAGGGGTGGCAAGAGTACACAGAAGAACTGTACAAAAAAGATCTTCATGACCTAGATAATCATGATGGTATGATCACTCACCTAGAGCCAGACAGCCTGGAATGTGAAGTGGGCCTTAGAAAGCATCACTACGAACAAAACTACTGGAGGTGATGGCATTCTAGTTGAGCTATTTCAAATCCTGAAAGATGATTCTGTGAAAGTGCTGCACTCAATATGCCAGCAAATTTGGAAACCTCAGCAGTGGCCACAGGACTGGAAAAGGTCCGTTTCCATTACAATCCCAAAGAAAGGCAATGCCAAAGAATGCTCAAACTACTGCACAGTTGCACTCATCTCACATGCTAGTAAAGTAATGCTCAAAATTCTCCAAGCCAGACTTCAGCAGTATATGAACCGTGAACTTCCAGATGTTCAATCTGGTTTTAGAAAAGGCAGAGGAACCAGAGATCAAATTGACAACATCTGCAAGATCATCGAAAAAGCAAGAGAGTTCCAGAAAAGCATCTATTTCTGCTTTATTGACTATGCCAAAGCCTTTGACTGTGTGGAACACAATAAACTGTGGAACATTCTGAAAGAGATGGGAATACCAGACCACCTGACCTGCCTCTTGAGAAATCTGTGTGAAGGTCAGGAAGCAACAGTTAGAAATGGACATGGAACAACAGACTGGTTCCAAATAGGAAAAGGAGTACGCCATGGCTGTATATTTTCACTATACTTATTTGACATATAGGCAAAGTACATCATGAAAAACGCTGGACTGGAAGAAGCACAAGCTGGAATCAAGATTGCTGGGAGAAATATCAATAACCTCAGATATGCAGATGACACCACCATTATGGCAGAAAGTGAAGAGGAACTAAAGAGCCTCTTGATGAAAGTGAAAGAAGAGAGTGAAAATGTTGGCTTAAAGTTCAACATTCAGAAAACGAAGATCATGGCATCTGGTCCTATCACTTCATAGGAAATAGATGGGGAAACAGTGGAAACTGTCAAACTTTATCTTGGGGGGCTCCAAAATCACTGCAGATGGTGACTGCAGCCATGAAATTAAAAGACGCTTACTCCTTGGAAGAAAAGTTATGACCAACCTAGATAGCATATTGAAAGGCAGAGACATTATTTTGCCAACAAAGGTCTGTCTAGTCAAGGCTATGGTTTTTCCTGTGGTCATGTATGGATGTGAGAGTTGGACTGTGAAGAAAGCTGAGCACCAAAGAATTGATGCTTTTGAACTGTGATGTTGGAGAAGACTCTTGGGAGTCCCTTGGACTGCAAGGAGATCCAACCAGTCCATTCTAAAGGAGATCAGCCCTGGATTTCTTTGGAAGGAATGATGCTGAAGCTGAAACTCCAGTACTTTGGCCACCTGATGCGAAGAGTTGACTCACTGGAAAAGACTCTGATTCTGGGAGGGATTGGGGGCAGGAGGTGAAAGGGAAGACAGAGAATGAGATGGCTGGATGGTATCACCAACTTGATGGACGTGACTCTGAGTGAACTCCAGGAGTCGGTGATGGACAGGGAGGCCTGGCGTGCTGTGATTCATGGGGTCACAAAGAGAAGGACACAACTGAGCAACTGAACTGAACTGAATGTATAGTAGTTCTCTTTCTCTTTCTGACTTACTTCACTCTGTATAATGGGCTCCAGTTTCATGTACCTCATTAGAACTGACTCAAATACATTCCTTTTTATAGTTAAGTAATGGTCCATTGTGTATATGTACCACAGCTTCCTTGTCCATTCATTTGCTGATGGATGTTTAAGTTGCTTCCATATTCTAGCTGTTGTAAATAGTGCTGCAATGAATACTGTGGTACATGAGGAGACAATTTTATTTTTTTTATTTTTAATATAAATTTATTTTAATTGGAAGCTAATTACTTTACAGTATTGTATTGGTTTTGCCACACATCAACATGAATCTGCCATGGGTGGACACGTGTTCTCCATCCTGAACTCCATCCCACCTCCCTCCCCACACCATCCCGCTGCGTCATCCCAGTGCACCAGACCCGAGCATCCAGTATCATGCATTGAACCTGGACTGGCAATTCATTTCACATATGATATTATACTTGTTTCAATGACATTCTCCCAAATCATCCCACCCTCGCCCTCTCCCAGAGTCCAAAGACTATTCTATACATCTGTGTCTCTTTTGCTGCCTCGAATACAGGGCTATTGGCACCATCTTTCTAAATTCCATATATATGTGTTAGTATACTGTATTGCTGTTTTTCTTTCTGGCTTACTTCACTTTGTATAATAGCCTCCAGTTTCATCCACCTCATTAGAACAGATTCAAATGTATTCTTTTTAATGGCTGAGTAATACACCATTGTGTATATGTACCACAGCTTTCTTATTTATTTGTCTGCTGATGGACATGTAGGTTGCTTCCATGTCCTGGCTATTATAAACAGTGCTGCGATGAACATTGGGGTACACGTGTCTCTTTCATTTCTGGTTTCCTCTGTGTATATGCCCAGCAGTGGGATTGTTGGGTCGTATGGTAATTCTATTTCCCGCCTTTTAAGGAAGCTCCACACTGTTCTTGGAGAAGGCAATGGCACCCCACTCCAGTACTCTTGCCTGGAAAATCCCATGGATGGAAGAGCCTGGTAGGCTGCAGTCCATGGGGCCACTCAGAGTCGAACAAGACTGAGCGACTTCACTTTTGCTGTTCACTTTCATGCATTGGAGAAGGAAATGGCAACCCACTCCAGTGTTCTTGCCTGGAGAATCCCAGGGATGGAGGAGCCTGGTGGGCTGATGTCTATGGGGCCGCACAGAGTCAGACACTACTGAAGTGACTTAGCAGCAGCCACACTGTTCTCCATAGTGGCTATACTAGTTTTCATTCCCACCAACAGTGTAAGAGGGTTCCCTTTTCTCCACATCTTTTCCGGCATTTATTGCTTGTAGACTTTTGGATAGCAGCCATTCTGGCTGGCATGAAACAGTACCTCATTGTGGTTTTGATTTGCATTTCTCTGATAATGAGTGATGTTGAGCATCTTTTCATGTGTTTGTTAGCCATCTGTATGTCTTCATTGGAGAAATGTCTGTTTAGGTCTTTGGCTCGTTTTTTGATGGTGTCGTTTATTTTTCTGGAATTGAGTTGCAGGAGTTGCTTAAATATTTTTGAGATTAATTCTTTGTCAGTTGCTTCATTTGCTATTATTTTCTCCCTTTCTGAAGGCTGTCTTTTCACCTTGCTTATAGTTTCTTTTGTTGTGTAGAAGCTTTTAATTTTTAGGTCCCATTTGTTTATTTTTGCTTTTATTTCCAATATTCTGGGAGGTGGGTCATAGAGGATCCTGCTGTGATTTATGTCGGATCATATTTTGTCTATGTTCTCCTCTAGGAGTTTTATATTTTCTGGTCTTACATTTAGATCTTTAATCCATTTTGAGTTTATTTTTGTGTATGGTGTTAGAAAGTGTTCCAGGGATGCAAGGATTCTTCAATATCTGCAAATCAATCAATGTAATCCACCACATTAACAAATTGAAAAATAAAAGCCATATGATTATCTCAATAGATGCAGAGAAAGCCTTTGACAAAATTCAACATCCGTTTATGATAAATCTTCCAGAAAGCAGCCATAGAAGGAACATACCTCAACATAATAAAAGCTATATATGACAAACCCACAGCAAACATTATTCTCAATGGTGAAAAATTGAAAGCATTTCTCCTAAAATCAGGAACAAGACCAGGGTGCCCACTTTCACCACTGCTATTCAACATTGTTTTGGAAGTTTTGGCCACAGCAATCAGAGCAGAAAAAGAAAAAAAAGAATCCAAATTCGAAAAGAGGAAGTAAAACTCTCATTGTTTGCAGATGACATGATCCTCTACATAGAAAGCCCTTAAGACTCCACCAGAAAATTATTAGAGGTAATCAATGAATATAGTAAAGTTGTAGGATATAAAATCAACACACAGAAATCCCTTGCATTCCTATACAGTAATAATGAGAAAATAGAAAGAGAAATTAAGGAGACAGTTCCATTCACCATTGCAATGAAAAGAATAAAATACTTAGGAATATATCTACCTAAAGAATCATAAGACCTATATATAGAAAACTGTAAAACACTGGTGAAATAAATCAAAGAGGACACTAATAGATGGAGAAATATACCGTGTTCATGAATCAGAAGAATCAATAGAGTGGAAATGAGTATACTACCCAAGCAATCTATAGATTCAATACAATCCTTATCAAGCTATGAATGGTATTTTTCACAGAGCTAGAAGAAATAATTTCACAATTTGTATGGAAATACAAAAAACCTCGAATAGCCAAAGCAATCTTGAGAAAGAAGAATGAAACTGGAGGAATCAACCTGCCTGACTTTGGGCTCTACTACAAAGCCACAGTCATCAAGACAGTATGGTACTAGCACAAAGACAGAAATATAGATCAATGGAACAAAATAGAAAGCCCAGAGATAAATCCGTGCACCTATGGATGCCATATCTTTGACAAAAGAGGCAAGAATATACAATGGAGGAAAAAAAAAAAAAAACAGGAAAACTGATCAACCACTTGTAAAAGAATGAAACTAGAGGACACAGCTTTAGAATTGGAGCCAGAAGTTGTCTCGGTTGGGTCTAGAGTTCTTATTTCACCAGACATTATGTCTATTGTAGCCGCTAGAGGGTGCCACATATCCATGGGAAAAAAATGTTCGTGCTTGGAAAAGCAAAACAAAATTTTATCAGCACTGTACAGAATTCCAGCAGACGGCTAGAATAATTGTCCCTGAGCATTTACAAGAAAATGTCTCAGGTTACAATGGGACTTCATGAAAAAGAACTTTCTAAAAATTTTTTGATACCTGCAGTAAGTGCCACTGGCCTCTTATTCTTCACTATTATCTCTGATTCCAGAAGAGTAGGGAGTCAACCTTGAAGAAAACTCGTTTATCATTAGAAGAAATGTAATGCAAGGGGATCAAATTAGCCAGTCCTAAAGGAAATCAACCTTGAATATTCATTGGAAGGACTAATGCTGAAGCTGAAGCTCCACCTGATGTGAACAGTCAACTGATTGGAAAAGACCGTGATGTTGGGAAAGATTGAGGGCAGAAGGAAAAGGGGATGACAGAGGGTGAGATGGTTGGATGGCATCATTGACTCAATGGACATGAGTTTGAGCAAACTCCAAGACATTGTAAAGGACAGGGAAGCCTGGCTTACTGCATTCCATGGGGTCACAAAGAGTCAGACACAACTGAACAAAGAACAACAATGAGGTTATGGTGCAAGGTGATTTCCCAGATATTATTTCTTCCAAAGTGAGATCTGCGCTTAGGCCCTATTCTCTGTCTCTCTCCCTCTCTCTCTCTTTCTCTCTCTCTCTCGCACACACACAAACAAACCAAGAGTTTTGGAATTACAAATCTGAAAAGGTCTTCCGAATTCAGTCTTAACCCCTAGCTCCCTCCACACCCTAATATTAATAACCCCATCAAATGGTTGCCCAGGCATTGCTTGTGAATACCTCTTGTTGCAGTGAACTCGCAATTCCTGAGGCATTCCTGGTTTTTGGGTCAGCTCAAACTCTAGAAAAAAATTTATGAGGTTGAGATGAGAATCGTTTCCTTTTATGTCTCTTTGATACAAATAACTTCCAGATATAAACTTATCTCTATTCTTGTGAACTCCTTTGTAACAGGAGGACTTCTCCCCTCCAAGTTAATATTTCCACTTTTTCTAATCATTCTTCATATGCTGTGATAGATTTCTAGAGGTCTCTCCTCTAAATATGCTTTGGTTTGTCAACTTTTTTCTGCATAGCATGGTCCCCAGAATTGAATAGCATGCTCCAAGTATGATATGACTAGCATCATGTAGAGTAGTATGGGGTTCTCATTCTGAACCTTCTATTTCTCTTTTAGCCCTATTAGTGGGGAATGTTTATTTAATTGTGCATTTTCCTAATTACTAAGAAGTTACATCCCTTTTCATATATTTGGCACCATTGTGATACTTTATTTTGTATAGTATCTGTTCAAAACTTTTGCCCTTTTTTAAAATTTGTGTTTCCTTTGTCTCTATCCCAACAAACAGCCTTGTGTCCCTTATCTATGTTAGGAATAATGTTTTCCAGCCTGATTTAACAGTGTCATTTTACAAACAATGTCTCTTAAATTTGAGTTATTTAAATATATCAATATTTTCCTTTCTAGTTAGCTGGCTTTATGCCATTAATTTTAAAAGTCTTTCCAAACCCTGAGGGCATGAAGATGTTCTCCTATTCATTTGTAAAGGCTTTACTTGGCTTTTTTTTTTTCTTTTCTTTTTTACTTTTAGATTTACAATCCACCTGGAATTAATTTGCAGGTAAGGTTTGAGATATAGATCTAATTTAATTTTTTTCCAAATAGATATCAAATGATTCTGGCACTAGAAATTAAGAAAAACATTTTTTCCACTACTTCATAATGCCACTTTTGTCAAAGATGAAATGATCCTACACGCATGGGTCTCTTTCTGGTATCTCTACTCTGTTCCACTTGTCTATTTGTCTATCTTGTGCCAATACCACGCCATCTAAATTACTATCAATTTTAATATCTTGAAAACTTGTACTGCAAGTTCTGCTACTTTGTTCTTCTTCATTGTGTCCTATTTGTGGCCCTTTCTATTTCCTTTTAAAAAGTTAGAATGCTTGTAACTGCAATATAAAAACACAACAGATTTTTGTATACTGGCTTTGTATATAGAAACTTTGTTAAACTCAAATGTTAACATTAATAATTATCTGTATTTTCTATTTACACAGTTATATCACCCAGGAAAAATGACATCTCTTTTTTCTTTCCAATCTTATATGTTATTGTTACTTAGTCACTCAGTCGTGTCCGACTCAGTAACGCCATAGACTGCAGCATGCCAGGCTTCCCTATCTTTCATAATTCCCAGAGCTTGCTCAAACTCATGTCCATCTCATCTTCTGTTATCCCCTTCTCCTCCTGCCTTCAATCTTTTCCAGCATCAGGGTCTTTTCCAATGAGCTGGCTCTTCACATCAGTGGCCAAAGTATTGGAGCGTCAGGTTCAGCATCAGTCCTTCATCGGCAGAAAACTGGATTAAAGATTCCAATCTTCTACTTTAAAAAACTTATTTTCATTTTCTCATTGCACTGAAACCTGCAAAATACTCATTCTTTTACTATTACTTATTACTATTACTTTATTACTATTGTGTAATAAACAACTCCAAAATATGAAACAACAGTTTTATTTTGCTCAAAGTTTCCACGGCTCAGGAATTCAGCCAAGGCATAAAATTTACTATTTGCCTTTTTTCTACTGTACCTCAGGCCTCAGCTGGGAAATCTTGAAGGGTGAGAGTCACTTATTGGTTGGAGGCTGAAATCATCTAGAGATTTCTCTATTAATGTATCCACTTCCTATGTTGAGATGATTCAAACCTTAAGCTCAGCTGCAAATGTTGACTACAGTATTTCCATATGGTTTCAACATTTGATAATGTTTCTTCATGACATGACAGCTTCAGGTAGTGAATCTTCTTACAGTGCAACTCAGAGCTCCAGAAAATAAGGTAGAATCTATACTACCTTTCATGACCTTAATTCAGAAGTCATTACTTCTTCAAAGAGTTATACAATAGAAATAGGGGAAACAAAGCTTGACTGGACCCTAAAGGGACCTCTATTATGTTAAGGTAATCTGAAATTTCTCCAAAAGCAGAAGTAACTCCTCTTTGGGATAAGACAATATCATTGAGAGCCTCATTATTACTACACTTTTTTCATCTATAATGTCTAGCATTCAAAAACAATCCTGTTTAAAAGGGAAAAGATTCAACTGAAAACCAAAGACAAAGAGAAAATCGTTAAAGTAACCAAAGAATAAAGAGACATATTATCATTGAAGAAACACTATAGTATCTATTGCTAATTGCTCATCGTGGGGGTGGGGGGGGGGGCGGGAGAGACCAAAGGTAGTGGAAATATATCTCCAATGTGCTGAAAGAATGCACTATAAACATAGAAGCCACAGTCAACATAAATATTTTGAAATATATATTCAGATAAACAAAACAGAATTTTTCACCAAGAGTCCCATACTAAATGAAATACTAATGGATGTATTTCAGGAAAAATAAAAACATTGTGCTTGGAAGCTGAGAGATGCAGCATGGAATGACTAGCTATGGAGACTGGTAAATATCTGAGTAGGTCTGAAATGAATAATGACTATGGAGTATAAATTATTTGTAGAGTTTAAAATAATTGAAGAACTTAAAAATGTGAGAAAATTTGAATATAAACTGGATAAATGTAGTTCAAAGATTCAAAGGTAGTTATATTATCCAGAAAGGTGTTTTATATAGATATATACATACATAGATAAGCCAAGGACACTGTAGTAATCTCTAGGATAGGCAATAAAAGTAACAGAATACATTATAATAAGTTTAACAAGGGCTTCACTGGTGGCACTAGTGGTAAAGAACTTGCCTTCTGATTCAAGAAACATAAGAGATGTGGGTTCTATTCCTGGGTAATAAAGATCCCCTGGAGAAGGACATGGCAACCCCCTCCAGTATTCTTGCCTGGAGAATCCCATGGTCAGAGGATCCTGACAGTCTACAGTCCATAAGGTCACACACCTGACTTTCAGAGTTGGACACACATGAAGCAAATTAGCACAGCACACAAGCTTAACAAGCTAATAGAGGATTAAAATAGAATAAGTAAAATCAATTTAAAAGTAGGAAAGACTGGAGAGAAAAACAGAACAAAAACAGGTGGCACAGCTAGCAGTGATTTAAGCTCTATATGTAAAAAATATGTGTATATACACATACATATGTGGGCTTCCCTGGTAACTCAGCTGGTAAAGAATCTGCCTGCAATGCAGGACACTCTGGTTCGATTCCTGGGTCAGGAAGATCCCCCGGAGAAGAGACAGGCTATTCACTCCAGTATTCATGGGCTTCCCTGGTGGCTCCAATGGTAAAGAATCTGTCTGAAATGTGGGAGATCTGGGTTTGATCCCTGAGTTAGGAAGATCCCCTGGAGGAGGGCATGGCAACCCATTTCAGTATTCTTGCCTGGAGAATCCCCATGGACAGAGAAAATTGGAGGGCTATAGTCCATGGAGTTGCAAAGCATTGAACATGACTGAATGATTAAGCATGCATGCGCACGCAAGCGCACGCACACACACACACACACACACACACACACACACACACACATATATATATATATATATATATATATATATATAACAAATATTAAATACATTACAGGTAAAGTAACTGATCTAATTAAATGATAAAAACTATCTGACTAGATAAGCATAAAACTCAACTGTATTCTTCCTATAGGAATAAAGTTAAAAGATACAGAAATTAAGTCAAAAAATACTGGAAGATTGAAAATAAAGATGGAAAAATATATGATGCAAAAGCTGCCACAAGAAAGTTGGCATAGCTATATTAACATCAGGCAAAGTAGGATTTAAGGAAAAATTTGCTAGAGTTAAAACAATATTTCATGATAAGCCTTAATTCACCAATGAAGATAGAACTATTCTAAATTTGTATGTACCTAGTCAATAGCACTAAAAATATGCAAAACAAAAATTATAAGAAGAAATGGACAAATCCTCAATTATAGTGAAATATTTTCATAGACATTGTGATAACTGATAAAGTAGAACAAATCAGTATAAAGATATAAATGATTTGAAAAATATAATCTAGAAACTTGACCTAATAGCCATAAATAAAACATTGTACCCAACTGCTGCAAAATATATGTTCTTTTCAAGTGCACATGTGGTGTTACAAAAATTTACATATATTTTACCATCAATAACCTCAGATATGTGGATGACACCACCCTTATGGCAGAAAGTGAAGAGAAACTAAAAAGCCTCTTGATGAAAGTGAAAGAGGAGAGTGAACAAGTTGGCTTAAAGCTCAATATTCAGAAAACTAAGATCATGGCACTTGGTCCCATCACTTCATAGGAAATAGACGAGAAAACAGTATAAACAGTGTCAGACTATTTGGGGGGCTCTAAAATCACTGAAGATGGCGATTGAAGCCATGAAACTAAAAGACGCTTACTCCATGGAAGGAAAGTTATGACTGATGCAGATAGCACATTAAAAAGTAGAGATACTACTTTGCCAACAAATGTCTGTCTAGTCACGGCTAGGGTTTTTCCAGTGGTCATATATGGATGTGAGAGTTGGACTGTGAACAAAGCTGAGCGCCGAAGAATTGATGCTTTTGAACTGTGATGTTGGAGAAGACTCTTGCAAGTCCCTTGGACTGCAAGGAGATCCAGGACTGCAAGGAGACCAGTCCTGGGTGTCCATTGGAAGGACTGATGCTGAGGCTGAAACTCCAATACTTTGGCCACCTCATGTGAAGAGTTGACTCATTGGAAAAGACTCTGATGCTGGGAGGGATTGGGGGCAAGAGGAGAAGGAGACGACAGAGGATGAGATGGCTGGATGGCATCACTGACTCAATGCACATGAGTTTGGGTGAACTCCAGGAGTTGGTGATGAACAGGGAGGCTTGGCGTGCTGTAATTCATGGGGTAGCAAAGAGTCAGACACGACTGAGTGACTGAACTGAACTGAACTAAGTCTCAATCAATTTCCAAGGATTCAAGTTATACAGAATATATTAAACTAGAAATCAATAACAAAAAGAAACATAAACTAATCCTCATATATTTGAAGAAACTAAGCAATATGCTTCTGAACAAAATCCACCATTGAAATTAGAAAATTTTGAACTGCGTGATAATGAAAATACAACATATTAAAACTTGCAATGTGCAGCTAAAGCCAGTTTAGAAGGGAATGTATAGCTAAGAAGAAGAAAGTTGAATGTCTGTGATTTAAGCACCCATCTCAAGAAAGCATATGAAATTAAACCCAGAGAAAAGGAGAAGAAAAAGGAAGGATATAATAAAGGTAAGAGCAGAAACTGCTGAAACATAAAATAGACAAGAGTCAGCAAGGCCAGAAGTTGGTTCTTTCATAAAAGCTAAATATTTCTTAAACTGTTAGATTGAAATAAGAAAGAGAGAGAAAGAGAATGAATGAGAGAACCCGCAATGTCCTCCCTATCTCAGAAATGAAAAAAAAAAAAGACATCACAACATATCCAATAAATTTTGAGAACATTATGAATAATTCAATGTCAGTAAATGACATTAGATGGTCAAATTCTGAGGAAAACACCACTTACTAAAATGTACACAGAATAGACTAAAAACAATTAAGAAAATAACATGCAATTACAAAACTTCCCACAAAGTAAAATTCAGGCCCAAATGATTTCATTGGCAAATTCCACAATAACTGAAGGAATTTTTCAAATACCAATTTTATTAATATTTCTCCAGATGACAGGAGAGAGGATATTTTCCAATCACTTCAAGGCAATTTTTTCATTCCAAATTTAATCAGTACATTACAAAAAAATCACATGCCAATCTCACTGTTGAAAAATAGGAGCAAAATTGCTTAAAAAATAAAAAGTACAAAGCCAAGCCCTTGTTGTCACTATTCTAAGAAATTGTTCCCTCATGCCTCTTAGAATGCAAGAATTAGGATAAGAGTACCATGTATGAATATCAAGTCTATCTGTATTTGGAATAGAGTCATCAGTTCAGTTCAGTTCAGTCGCTCAGTCGTGTCCGACTCTTTGCGACTCCATGAATCGCAGCACGCCAGGCCTCCCTCTCAATCACTAACTCCGGGAGTTCACTCAGATTCAAATCCATTGAGTCAGTGATGCCATCCAGCCATCTCATCCTCGGACGTCCGCTTCTCCTCCTGCCCCCAATCCCTCCCAGCATCAGAGTCTTTTCCAATGAGTCAACTCTTCGCATCAGGTGGCCAAAGTACTGGAGCTTCAGCTTTAGCATCATTCCTTCCAAAGAAATCCCAGGGCTGATCTCCTTCAGAATGGACTGGTTGGATCTCCTTGAAGTCCAGGGGACTCTCAAGAGTCTTCTCCAACATCACAGTTCAAAAGCATCAATTCTTTGGTGCTCAGCGTTCTTCGCAGTCCAACTCTCACATCCATACATGACCACAGGAAAAACCATGGCCTTGACTAGACGGACCTTAGTCGGGAAAGTAATGTCTCTGCTTTTGAATATGCTATCTAGGTTGGTCATAACTTTTCTTCCAAGGAGTAAGCGTCTTTTAATTTCATGGTTGCAGTCACCATCTGCAGTGATTTTGGAGCCCCCAAAAATAAAGTCTGAAACTGTTTCCACTATTTCCCCATCTATTTCCCATGAAGTGATGGAACAGGATGCCATGATGTTCGTTTTCTGAATGTTGAATTTTAAGCCAACTTTTTCACTCTCCACTTTCACTTTCATCAAGAGGCTTTTTAGTTCCTCTTCACTTTCTGCCATAAGGGTGATGTAATCTGTATATCTGAGGTTATTGATATTTCTCCTGGCAATCTTGATTCCAGCTTGTGTTTCTTCCAGTCCAGCATTTCTCATGATGTACTCTGCATATAAGTTAAATAAACAGAATGACAATATACAGCCTTGACATACTCCTTTTCCTATTTGGAACCAGTCTGTTGTTCCATGTCCAGTTCTAACTGTTGCTTCCTGACCTGCATACAGATTTCTCAAGAGGCAGGTCAGGTGGTCTGGTATTCCCATCTCTCTCAGAATCTTCCACAGTTTATTGTGTTCCACACAGTCAAAGGCTTTGGCATAGTCAATCAAGCAGAAATAGATGTTTTTCTGGAACTCTCTTGCTTTTTCCATGATCCAGCGGATGTTGGCAATTTGATCTCTGGTTCCTTTGCCTTTTCTAAAACCAGGTTGAACATCAGGGAGTTCACAGTTCATATATTGCTGAAGCCTGGCTTGGAGAATTTTGAGCATTACTTTGACCATGTGAGATGGGTGAAATTGTGTAGTAGTTTGAACATTCTTTGCATTGCCTTTCTTTGGGATTGGAATGAAAACGCACCTTTTCCAGTCCTGTGGCCACTGCTGAGTTTTCCAAATTTGCTGGCATATTGAGTGCAGCACTTTCACAGCATCATCTTTCAGAATTTGAAACAGCTCAACTGGAATTCCATCACCTCCACTAGCTTTGTTTGTAGTGATGCTTTCTAAGGCCCACTTGACTTCACATTCCAGGATGTCTGGCTCTAGATGAGTGATCACACCGTCATGATTATCCGGGTAGTGAAGATCTTTTTTATACAGTTCTTCCGTGTATTCTTGCCACCTCTTCTTTTTTTTTTTTTTTTTTGCCACCTCTTCTTAATATCTCTGCTTCTGTTAGGTCCATACCATTTCTGTCCTTTATTGAGCTCATTTTGCATGAAATGTTCCCTTGGTATCTCTAATTGTCTTGAAGAGATCTCTAGTCTTTCCCATTCTGTTCTTTTCCTCTATTTCTTTGCATTGATCACTGAAGAAGGCTTTTTTATCTCTTCTTGCTATTTTTTGGAGTTCTGCATTCAGATGCTTATATCTTTCCTTTTTTCCTTTGCTTTTCACTTCTCTTCTTTTCACAGCTATTTGTAAGGCCTCCCGACACAGCCACTTTGCTTTTTTACATTTCTTTTTCATAGATATGGTCTTGATCCCTGTCTCCTGTACAATGTCATGAACCTCATTCCATAGTTCATCAGGCACTCCATCTATCAGATCTAGGCCCTTAAATCTATTTCTCACTTCCACTGTATAATCATAAGGAATTTGATTTAGGTCATATCTGAATGGTCTAGTGGTTTTTCCTACTTTCTTCAATTTAAGTCTGATTTTGGTAATAAGGAGTTCATGATCTGAGCCACAGTCAGCTACTGGTCTTGTGCTTCTTGACTGTATAGAGCTTCTCCATCTTAGGCTGCAAAGAATATAATCAATCAAATTTCAGTGTTGACCATCTGGTGATGTCCATGTGTAGACTCTTCTCTTGTGTTGTTGGAAGAGGGTGTTTGCTATGACCAGTGCATTTTCTTGGCAAAATTCTATTAGTCTTTACCCTGCTTCATCCCGCATTCCGAGGCCAAATTTGCCTGTTACTGCAGGTGTTTCTTGACCTCTTACTTTTGCATTCCAGTCCCCTATAATGAAAAGGACATCTTTTTTAGGTGTTAGTTCTAAAAGGTCTTGTAGGTCTTCATAGAACCATTCAACTTCAGCTTCTTCAGCGTTATTGGTTGGGGCATAGACTTGGATTACTGTGATATTGAATGGTTTGCCTTGGAAATGAACAGAGATCATTCTGTCGTTTTTGAGATTGCATCCAAGTACTGCATTTCAGACTCTTTTGTTGACCATGATTGCTACTCCATTTCTGAGGGATTCCTGCCTGAAGTAGTAGATATAATGGTCATCTGAGTTAAATTCACCCATTCCAGTCCATTTTAGTTCACTGATTCCTAGAATGTCGACATTCACTCTTGCCATCTCTCGTTTGACCACTTCCAATTTGCCTTGATTCATGGGCCTGACATTTCAGGTTTCTATACAATATTGCTCTTTACTGCATTGAACCTTGCTTCTATCACCAGTCACATCCACAGCTGGGTATTGTTTTTGCTTTGGCTCCATCCCTTCATTCTTTCTTGAGTTATTTCTCCACTGATCTCCAGTAGCATATTGGGCACCTACTGACCTGGAGAGTTCCTCTTTCAGTATCCTATCATTTTTCCTTTTCCTACTGTTCTTGGGTTTCTCAAGGCAAGAATCCTGAAGTGGTTTGCCATTCCCTTCTCCAGTGGACCACATTCTGTCAGACCTCTCCATCATGACCTGCCCGTCTTGGGTTGCCCCATGGGCATGGCTTAGTTTCATTGAGTTAAACATGGCCCTGGTCCTAGTGTGATAAGATTGACTAGTTTTCTGTGAGTATGGTTTCAGTGTGTCTGCCCTCGGATGCCCTCTTGCAACACCTACCATCTTACTTGGTTTTCTCTTACCTTGTGTGTGGGGTATCTTTTCAAGGCTGTTCCAGCAAAGCACAGCTGCTGCTCCTTACCTTGGATGAGGGGTATCTCCTCACCACTGCCCCTCCTGATCTTCAATGTGGGATGGCTCCTCTAGGCCCTCCTGTGCCCGCACAGCCTATTATGAAAAAGTTGACTACAGAAAAGAATGCTTCTATTTTTAGGTGATAAGACTGAAAAACACTTTTGGAGTTGTTATTATATGTTAACTTCTGTGTAAAGCACTATATGCCATTATGTCCATTATTTCATTTAAACCTTTATAAAAAATCCTGTGAAATAGCTACTGTTGTCCCTATTTTACAGGAAACTTAGCATAGTGTTTAAGTAACTTGCTCAAGGCCATGTAACTAGTAAAGAGAGAAGCAATACTTCAATTATTATGAAAATTATAGGTTTAACCACTATGTGTTTAACACTAAAGTGTTTTTAACCACTTTGCCATACTGCCTCCCTGAGGACAAATATCATATTTTATCTCTATTGTAATACTTCATAGTGTCTAGCATAATAGATATTCAAAGAATATTTGCTGAATGAATGCATTTTTAAATAAGTACATTTCAGCTAGGCCAAAGGATTTTCATACATTCAAGTAATTTATGTGCTCTAGGGTAATATCTCTGTCATTCTTGGAATTTCTACCCCAATTTATTAGTGTTGTTCTACATAGTGTTATTCTTCCTTAAAGTCTGAACGAATAAATACCATGAATGAATTTTAAAATTAATCATTGAAATTCTGGGAACCAAACCAAAAGGATATTCTAAAAACAGCTTAAAAGATTTTTGCATACCCTTGAATAAAGGACTTTAGGACGTCTGAGGTCTCCAGGGATAAAGACATCAGTGTAATGAACAAACATTTTTTTAAGTAATTTTTATTGGACTATCCTCCTCGCTCTTTTTTCTCTTCCATGAACAAAGATTTTTTGAAGTTTAGATTTTTATTTTCACTACCGAGACTCTATTATTGGAGAATGGTCATCTTAGATATCACTAAGTATTATGACAGTATTGGTATCATTTGTTAACTTAAGAATTCTTTTTTTTTTTAATCTAATTTTGCCAAGTCTCTCAGTTCATCACTCCAATTGAAAATCTACTATAACTCCAGGGATTCACAATCTCATAAAGACAAACACATCTAAATTAATAATTCTACTACAAGATATTGGAAAATACAGTAAAAATCAAAAGCAAGATGCTATAAAAAAAATCATTAAGACAGATGTAGTGGAAAAGGTTATATTCATCCAAAAGATAATTTATTGGGCAGCTATCACTAGCCAGGCACAGTGAACATCGTGAAAGAGATAGAGATACATTAATAAAAGATTTCTACACTTAAGTTCATACTTTTGTAGGATTAACTAAAAAGAAACAAAAATTATGGTACTAACTGTGAAGTGTTATTAAAAAATACATATAAATAGTGTGGGTTCTGTTTGCTAAAATTTTGTTGAGGATTTTTGCATCTAAGTTCATCAGCGATATTGGCCTCCAATTTTCTTTTTTTGTGGCACCTTTGTCTGGTTTTGGTATTAGGGTGAAAAGTAGCCTCATAGAATGGGTTTGACAGTTTAGCTTCCTCTGCAATTTTTTGGAAGAGTTCGAGGATAGGTGTTAGCTCTTCTCTAAATTTTTTCTAGAATTCACCTGTGAAGCCATCTGGTCATGGGCTTTTGTTTGTTGGAAGATTTTAAATTAAAGTTTCGATTTCTGTGCTTGTAATGGATTTGTGATACACCATCAATACACAATTAATGTGATACACCACATTCACATTTAATATTTTCTATTTCTTCCTGGTTGAGTTTTGGAAGATTATACTTTTCTAAGAATTCATCATTTATTCCAAGTTGTCCATTTTATTGTCATATAGTTGCTGATAGTAGTCTCTCATGATCCTATGCATTTGTGTTGTCTGTTGGAATTTCTCCAATTTCATTTCTAATTCTGTTGATTTGATTCTTCTCTGTTTTTTTTCTTGATGAGTCTGGATAATGGTTTGTCTATTTTCATTATCTTCCCAAAGAACCGGCTTTTAGTTTTGTTGATTTTTGCTGTAGTCTCCACTGCTTTTTTCATTTTTTTCTGCCCTAATTTTTATGATTTCTTTCCTTCTACTAACCCTGGGATTCTTTATTTCTTCTTTTTCTAGTTGCTTTAGGTATAAAGTTAACATATTAAAATGATCATACACCATGACCAAGTGGAGTTTATCCCAAGGATGCATGGATTCTTCAGTATTAGTAAATCAATCAATGTGATACACCACATTAACAAACTGAAACATTAAAAAAAATATGATTATTTCAATAGATGCTAGAAATCCTTTGACAAAATTCAGCATTCATCTATGATAAAAAAAAAAAAAACCCTCCAGAAAGCAGGCATAGAAGGAACATACCTCAACATAATAAAAGCCATATGTGATAAACCCACAGCAAACATTATCCTCAATGGTGAAAAATTGAAAGCATTTCCCCTAAAGTCAGGAACAAGACAAGGGTGTCCACTCTCACCACTACTATTCAACATACTTTTGGAAGGTTTAGCCACAGCAATCAGAGAAGAAAAAGGAATAATAGAATCCAGATTGGAAAAGAAGAAGTAAAACTCTCACTGTTTGCAGATGACATGATCCTCTACATAGAAAACCCTAAAGACTCCACCAGAAAATAACTATAGCTAAGCAATGAATAGAGTTGCAGGATATAAAATTAACACACAGTAATCCCTTACATTCCTATACACTAACAATGTGAAAACAGAAAGAGAAATTAAGGGGAAAAGTTGATTCACCATTGCAATAAAAAGAATAAAATACTTAGGAATAAATCTACCTAAAGAAACAAAAGACCTATATATAGAAAATGACAAAACACTGATGAAAGAAATCAAAAATTACACAAATAGATGGAGAAACATACCATGATCATGGACCAGAAGAATCAATATAGTAAGAATGAGTATACCATCCAAAGCAATCTATAGATTCAATGCAATCCCTATCAAGCTACCAACGGTGTTTTTCACAGAACTAGAACAAATAATTTCACAATTTGTTTGGCAATAATAATAATTAAAAAAAAACCCTCAAATAACCAAAACAATCTTGAGGAAGAATGGAACTGGAGTAATCAACCTGCCTGACTTAAGACTACAAAGCTACAGTCATGAAGACAGTATGGTATTGAGACAAAGACAGAAATATAGATCAATGAAACAAAACAGAAAGCACAGAGATAAATCCACGCACCTATGGACACTTTATCTTTGACAAAGGAGGCAAGAATATACAATGGAGAAAAAATCTCTTTAACAAGTGGTGCTGGGAAAACTGGTCAACCACCTGTGGAAGAATGAAACTGGAACACTTTCTAACATCATACACAAAAATAAACTCAATGTATATTAAAGGTCTAAATGTAAGACAAGAAACTATAAAACTCCTAGAGGAAAAGAGAAAAAACATTCTCCAACATAAACCACAGCAGGATCCTCTATGACCCACCTCCAAGAGTAATGGAAATAAAAGTAAAAATAAACACATGGAACCGAATTAAAAGCTTTTGCACAACAAAGGAAACTATAAGCAAGGTGAAAAAACAGCCTTCTGAACGGGAGAAAATAATAGCAAACGAAGCAACTGACAAAGAATTAGTCTCAAAAACATACAATCAACTCCTGCAGCTCAATTCCAGAAAAATAAATGACCCAATCAAAAATGGGCCAAAGAACTAAACAGACTTTTCTCCAAAGAAGTTATACAGATGGCTAAAAACACATGAAAAGATGCTCAGCATTGCTCATTATCAGAGAAATGCAAATCAAAATCACAGTGAGGTACCATCTCACCCCAGTCAGAATGGCTGCTATCAAAATGTCTACAAGCAATAAATGCTGGAGAGGGTGTGGAGAAAAGGGAACCCTCTTACATTGTTGGTGGGAATGCAAATTAGTACAGCCACTATGGGGAACAGTGTGGAGATTCCTTAAAAACCTGGAAATAGAACTGCCATACTACCCAGCAATCCCACTGCTGGGCATACACACCGAGGAAAACAGAACTGAAGGAGACATGTGCACCTCAATGTTCATCACACTAATGTTTACAATAGCCTGTCCATGGAAGCAACATAGATGTCCATCGGCAGATGAATGGATAAGAAAGCTGTAGTACATTTACACAATGGAATATTACTCAGCTATTAAAAAGAATGCATTTGAATCAGTTCTAATGAGGTGGATGAAACAGGAGCCTATTATACAGAGTGAAGTAAGCCAGAAAGAAAAACACCAATACAGTATATTAATGCATATATATGGAATTTAGAAAGATGGTAATGATGACTCTATATGTGAGACAGTGAAAGAGGCACAGATATAAAGAACAGACTTTTGGACGGTGTGGGAGAAGGTGAGGGTGGGATAATTTGAGAGAATAGCATTGAAACATATATATTACCATACGTGAAATAGATTGCCAGTTCAGGTTCAATGCATGAGACAGGGTGCTCAGGGCCGGTACACTCAGATGACCCTGAGGGATGGGATGGGGATGGAAGTGGGAGGGTTTTCAGGATGGGGAATACATGTACTCCCATGGCTGATTCATGTATGGCAAAACCCACTACAATATTGTAAAGTAAAAAGCCTCTAATTAAAATTAATTAATTAATTTAAAAAATAGTGTGGGGGGGGGGGCGGTCCTAAGATGGCAGAGGAATAGGATGGGGAGACCACGTTATCCCTCACAAATTCATCAAAAGAACATTTAAACGCTGAGTAAATTCCACAAAACAACTTCTGAATGCTGGCAGAAGACACCAGGCACCCAGAAAAGCAGCCCATTGTCTTTGAAAGGAGGTAGGAAAAAAATATAAAAGACAAAAAAAGAGACAAAGGAGGTATGGATGGAGCTCCGCCCCGGGAAGGGAGTCTTAAAAAGAGAGAAGTTTCCAAACACCAGGAAACACTCTCACTGCCGAGTCTGTGGCGAGCCTTGGAAGCACAGAGGGCAACATAACAGGGAGGAAAAATAAATAAAGAATTAAAACCCACATATTGCAAGCCCAATGGTAACTCCCCCAGCAGATAAGCAGCACAGATGCCTGCACCTGCCACTAGCAAGTGGGGGCTGGGCAGGGAGGTGCGGGCTGCATTCCTTAGAGTAAGGATCTGGCCTGAATGCCCGAGGGCAATCTGAGCGAACTAACTTGGACTAGCAAACCAGACTGTGGGATAGCTACCACGCGAAAAGCCCTAAGACACCGCCAGGCCCACACACAGAACAAAGGACTGAACAAAACTAGCCAGCTGCAGACCATCCCCCTCTGGTGACAGGCAGCCAGAGCCAGAAGGGGGCAATCACAGCCCCAGAGAGACATTATTACCAAACTGCAAGCAGGCTTCTTTGCTAACTAAGAATTCTTGAGGTTCTGGACAGTCAACATCCACCTGAGAAGGTACGCCAGTTGTACACCCAGAAAACCGAGCAGCAGGGACGGGGGAGGCGATAAGTCTCAGTGACCAAGCTCGCCAAACACCTTATCACCTGAGCTGCTCGGACCTGGGAAGGGCACAAAACGCAGGGCCAACCGAGTCTGTGCCTCTGAGGACTACCTGAGTGCCTGAACCTGAGCAGCTTAGACCTGGGAGGTGCATACAGCCCAGGGCCGGCCTTGGACAGTTCCTGGTGGAGCAACCTAGAGCCTGAGCAGTGTGGGCAGGGAGGGCACATGCGCCATGAGCAGGGGCAGGCCCAGTGTGGCTGAGGCATTGCGAGCACACGCCAGTGTTATTTGTTTGCAGTGTCCCTCCCTTCCCACAGTGCAACTGAACAAGTGAGCCTAAAAAAAGTGTCCACCACTGCCCCCTTTATGTCAGACCGGAAATCAGACACTGAAGAGACCAGCAAACAGAAGAAGCTAAAACAGAGGGAACTGCCTTGGAAGTGACAGGTGCAATAGATTAAAACCCTGTCGTTACTACTGACTCCATAGGAAGGGGCCTATAGATATTGAGAAATATAAGCCGGACCAAGGAACTATCCAAAAATGAACTGACCCCACAATACCTACAACAACACCAGAGAAAGTCCTAGATATATTTTTACTATTTTTACAATCATTCATTTATTTTTTAATTTTTAAGTCCCCTATTACTCCTTTAATTTTCACTTTTATAACCTACTATTACTTTGCAAAAAAAGAGCCTATTTTTTAAAAGCAAACTTCATATATATACATATATAGATTTATAATTTTTGTGACTTTTTCCTCTTTCTTTTTTTCTTCTTTTCTTTAATATTGTATTTTTTAAATTCCAAACTCTACTCTAGATTTTTAATCTTTGCTTTTTGGGTATTTGGTTATCAATTTTGTAATTTTAAGAACCCAATCTTCAGTACCCATTTTTACTTGGGAGTGAGATTACTGGCTTGACTGCTTACACCCCTCCCTTTAGACTCTCCTTTTTATCCATCAGGTTGCCTCTGTCTCCTCCTTACCCCATTCTCTTCTCTACCCAACTCTGTGCATCTCTGTGTGTTTTAGACAGTGGAGAACAAAACTCTGTGCATCTCTGTGTGTTCCACATGGTGGAAAACACTTAGGGAACTGAATACTGGCTGGATCTGTCTCTCTCCTTTTGATTCCCTCCTTTTATCCTCCTTGCCACCTCTGTCTCCTTCTTCCCTCTTCTCTTCTCTGTATAACTCCAAGAACATTTCTGAGTGGTCCAGTTGTGGAGTGCACATAAGGAAATGATTACTGGCTAGCTTGCTCTCTCCTCTATTGATTCCACCTCATCTCATTTGGGTCACCTCTAACTCCCTCCTCCCTCTTCTCTTCTCCATGTAACTCTGAACAAATCTGGGTGTCCCTTAGTGCAGAGAAACTTTTCATCTTTAACCTAGATGTTTTATCAATGGTGCTGTACAGAAGGAGAAGTCTTGAGACTACTGTAAAAATAGGACTGAAAACCAGAAGAAGGAGGCTTAAGTCCAAACCCTGAGAATACCAGAGAACTCCTGACTCTAGGGAACATTACTTGACAGGAGCTCATCAAACGCCTCCATACCTACATTGAAACCAAGCATCACCCAAGGGCCAACAAGTTCCAGAGCAAGACATACCACACAAATTATCCAGCAACACAGGAACACAGCCCTGAGCTCCAATATACAGGCTGCCCAAAGTTACTCCAAAACCATTGACATCTCATAACTCATTACTGGACACTTCATTGCACTCCAGAGAGAAGAAATCCAGCTCCATTCACCAGAACATGGACACAAGTTTCCCTAACCAAGAAACCTTGACAAGCCACCTGTACAACCCCACTCACACTGAGGAAACTCCACATCAAAGAGAACTCCACAAACTGCCAGAATACAGCAAGGACACCCCAAATGCAGCAATATAGCCAAGATGAAGAGACAGAGGAATACCCAGTAGGTAAAGGAACAGGATAAATGCCCACTAAACCAAACAAAAGCGGAAGAGATAGGGAATCTACCTGATAAAGAATTCCAAATAATGATAGTGAAAATGATCCAAAATCTTGAAATCAAAATGCAATCACAGATAAATAGCCTGGAGACAAGGATTGAGAAGATGCAAGAAGGGTTTAACAAGGACCTAGAAGAAATTAAAAAAAGAGTCAATATATAATGAATAACACAATAAATGAGATAAAAAACACTCTGGAGGCAACAAATAGTAGAATAACAGAGGCAGAAAATAGGATTATTGAATTAGAAGATAGAATGGTAGAAATAAATGAATCAGAGAGGAAAAAAGAAAAACGAGTTAAAAGAAATGAAGACAATCTCAGAGACCTCCAGGACAGTTTTAAACGCCCCAATATTCAAATCATAGGAGTCTCAGAAGAAGACAAAAAGAAAGAACATGAGAAAATACTTGAGGAGATAATAGTTGAATACTACCCTAAAATGGGGAAGGAAATAATCACCCAAGACCAAGAAACCCAGAGAGTCCCAAACAGGATAAACCCAAGGCAAAACACCCCAAGACACATATTAATTAAATTAGCAAAGATCAAACACAAAGAACAAATATTAAAAGCAGCAAGGGAAAACAACAAATAACGCACAAAGGGATTCCCATAAGGATAACAGCTGAGCTTTCAATAGAAACTCTTCAGGCCAGGAGGGAATGGCAAGACATACTTAAAGTGATGAAAGAAAATAACCTACAGCCCAGATTACTGTACCCAGCAAGGATCTCATTCAAATATAAAGGAGAAATCAAAAGCTTTACAGACAAGCAAAAGCTGAGAGAATTCTGCACCACCAAATCAGCTCTCCAACAAATGCTAAAGGATACTCTCTAGACAGAAAACACAAAAAGGGTGTATAAACCAGAACCCAAAACAATAAAGTAAATGGCAACGGGATCATACTTATCAATAATTACCTTAAACATAAATGGGTTGAATGCCCCAACCAAAAGACAAAGACTGGCTGAATGGTTACAAAAACAAGACCCCTATATATGTTGTCTACAAGAGACCCACCTCAAAACAGGGGACACATACAGACTGAAAGTGAAGGGCTGGAAAAAGATATACCACGCAAATAGAGACCAAAAGAAAGCAGGAGTAGCAATACTCATATCAGATAAAATAGACTTTAAAACAAAAGCTTTGAAAAGGGACAAAGAAAGACACCACATAATGATCAAAGGATCAATCCAAGAAGAAGATATAACAATTATAAATATATATGCACCCAACATAGGAGCACCACAATATGTAAGACAAATGCTAACAAGTATGAAATGGGAAATTAACAATAACACAATAATAGTGGGAGATTTTAATACCCCACTCATACCTATAGATAGATCAACTAAACAGAAAATTAACAAGAAAACACAAACTTTAAATGATACAATAATCCAGTTAGACCTAATTTATATCTATAGGACATTTCACCCCAAAACAATGAATTTCACCTTTTTATCAAGTGCACACGGAACCTTCTCCAGGATAGATCACAACCTGGGCTAGCCTTGGTAAATTCAAAAAAATTGAAATCATTCCAGGCATCTTTTCTGACCACAATGCAGTAAGATTAGATCTCAATTACAGGAGAAGAACTATTAAAAATTCCAACATATGTAGGCTTAACAACACGCTGCTGAATAATGAACAAATCACAGAAGAAATAAAAAAAGAAATCAAAATATGCATAGAAATGAATGAAAATGAAAACACAACAACCCAAAACCTGTGGGACACTGTAAAAGCAGTGCTAAGGGGAAAGTTCATAGCAATATAGGCATACCTCAAGAAACAAGAAAAAAGTCGAATGAATAACCTAACTCTACACCTAAAGCAACTAGAAAAGGAAGAAATGAAGAACCTCAGGGTTAGTAGAAGGAAAGAAATCTTAGAAATTAGGTCAGAAATAAATGGAAAAGAAACAAAGGAGACCATAGCAAAAATCAACAAAGCCAAAAGCTGGTTCTTTGAAAGGATAAATAAAATTGACAAACCATTAGCCAGACTCATCAAGAAACAAAGGGAGAAAAATAAAATCATTAAAATTAGAAATGAAAGTGGAGAAATCACAACAGACAACATAGAAATACACAGGATCATAAGAGACTACTATCAGCAATTATATGCCAATAAAATGGACAACGTGGAAGAAATGGACAAATTTTTCAAAAAGTACTACTTTCCAAAACTGAACCTGGAAGAAATAGAAAATCTTTACAGACCCATCACAATCATGGAAATTGAAACTGTAAACAGAAAACTTCCAGCAAACAAAAGCCCAGGTTCAGACGGCTTCACAGCTGAATTCTACCAAAAATTTAGAGAAGAGCTAACACCTATCCTACTCAAACTCTTCCAGAAAATTGCAGAGGAAGGTAAACTTCCAAACTCATTCTATGAGACCACCATCAGCCTAATACCAAAACCTGACAAAGATACCACACAAAAAAAGAAAATTACAGGCCAATATCACTAAGCAACACAGATACAAAAATCCTTAATAAAATTTTAGCAATCAGAATCCAACAATACATTAAAAACATCATCCACTGTGACCAGGTGGGCTTTATCCCAGGGATGCAAGTATTCTTCCATATCCGCAAATCAATCAATGTAATACAGCACATTAACAAATTGAAAAATAAAAGCCATATGATTATCTCAATAGATGCAGAGAAAGCCTTGACAAAATTCAAGATTCATTTATGATAAAAACTCTCCAGAAAGCAGGAATAGAAGGAACATACCTCAACATAATAATAGCTATATATGACAAATACACAGCAAAGTAAAAGCTATATATGACAAACCCACAGCAAACATTATCCTCAATGGTGAAAAACTGAAAGCATTTCCCCTAAAGTCAGGAATAAGACAAGGGTCCCCACTTTCACCATTGCTATTCAGCACAGTTTTGGAAATTTTGGCCACAGCAATCAGAGCAGAAAAAGAAATTAAAAATCCAAATTGGAAAAGAAGAATTAAAACTCTCATTATTTGCAGATGACATGATCCTCTACATAGAAAATCCTAAAGACTCCACAAGAAAATTACTAGAGCTAATCAATGAATACAGTAACGTAATTAACCTCCAATTAAAATAAATAAATTTATATTTTAAAAAATAATATTGGAACACAACAAAGGAAAAGACCAAATCTTGTTTAAAGTGAGGAAGGCTTGTAGAGGAGATAATGTCTTCTTTAAAATGTTATTTATTTATATTGCTTTGAAAATGTAATATACTCAAATGGTTCAAAAATAAAGCAATAAATGAAGGTTTATATTGAGAAGTCCCATTCTTATCCCCTCCCCACCTATGCCACTCTTCCCTACCCTCTATAAGTTCAGCTCAGTTCAGTTCAGTTCAGTCACTCAGTCGTGCCCACTCTTTGCGACCCCAGGGACTGCAGCTTACCCGGCTCCTCTGTCCATGGGATTTTCCAGGCAAGAGTACTGGAATTAGTTGCCATTGCCTTCTCCTCAATAAAGCAGAAGTAGATGTTTTCCTGGAACTCTCTTGCTTTTTCGATGATCCAATGAATGTTGTCAATTCGATCTCTGGTTCCTCTGCCTTTCCTAAATCCAGCTTTAACATCTGGAATTTCATGGTTCATGTACTGTTGAAGCCTGGCTTGAAGAATTTTGAGCATTACTTTACTCCCATGTGAAATGAGTTCAATTGTATGGTAGTATGAGCATTCTTTGGCATTGCCTTTCTTTGGGATTGCAATGAAAACTGACCTTTTCCAGTCTTGTGGCCACTGCTGAGTTTTCCAAATTTGCTGGCATATTGCATGAAGCACTTTCACAGCATCATCTTTTAGATTTGAAATAGCTCAACTGGGATTTCATCACCACCTCGAGCTTTGTTCATAGTGATGCTTCCTAAGGCCCACTTGACTTCACATTCCAGGATGTCTGGCTCTAGGTGAGTGATCACACCATCGTGATTATCTGGGTCATGAAGATCTCTTTTGTGCAGTTCTTCTGTGTATTCTTGCCACCTCTTCTTAATATCTTCTGCTTCTATTAGGTCCATACCATTTCTGTCCTTTATTGTGCCCATCTTTCATGAAATGTTCCCTTGGTATCTCTAATTTTCTTGAAATGACCTTTAGTCTTTCCCATTCTATTGTTTTCCTCTATTTCTTTCCATTGATCACTGAGTAAAGCTTTCTTATCCTTGCTATTCTTTGGATCTTTGCATTCAAATGGGTATATTATACCTTTTCTCCCTTGCTTTTCACTTTTCTCCCTTGCTTTTCACTTTTCTTTTCACAGCTGTTTGTAAGACCTCCTCAGACAACCATTTTGCTTGTTTGCACTTCTTTTTCTTCAGGGTGGTCTTGATCACTGCCTCCTGTACAGTGTCACAAACCTCCATCCATATTTCTTCGGGCACTCTGTCTATCAGATCTAATGCCTTGAATCTATTTCTCACTTCCACTGTATAATTGTAGGGATTTTATTTAGGTCATACGTGAATGGCCTAGTGGTTTTCCCTACTTTTTTCAAGATGGCAGGCAGTGAAGTGATGGCTGCATGGCACTGAAGTGGCAGTGAGGAGATACCCCATGTCCAAGGGTAGAGAATGCCCAGCAAGATGCTAGGTGCTGAAGTGGTGGCTGAGCGCCATTGTATTGACTTAGAGGAAATATACCACATCCAAGGGCAAAGGAGAAGCCCCAGCAAGATGGTTGGAGGGGCCAAATCTCATTTAGAATCAACCCAATTTCCACCAGAGATGCTTAGAGGGCTGAAACATACCTTGTGTGCACCAGGTCCCAGAGACCCCACAGAGAATGAGACAGAGCTGTGTTTGAGTGTCTCCTGTGTAGGTACAGGTCAGCAGTGGACTGCCACAGGGACAGGGGTTCTGGGTGCAGTAGACCTGGATATGGCATGAGACCTCTTGGAGGAAGTCTCCATTAACCCCAACATAGGGCCGCCAGAACTTACACAGGACTGGGAAAAAGACTTTTGGGGGGTACAGACAAAATCATGTGTGTACCAGGACCCAGGAGAAAGAAGCAGTGACCCAGACTTGCCCATGAGTGTCCAGAAGGCTCCGGTGAAGGTGGTGTGGCATGCTGCAGGGTTGGGGGCACTGAGTGTAGCATGCATGTGTGGGAACTTTTGAAGGAGTCGCCATTATCTTCATTACCTCCACCATAGTTTGGCCTCAGGTAAATAACAGAGAGGGAACACAGCCCCGTTCATCAACAGAAAATTGTATTGAAGATTTACTGAGCATGGCCCCACCTATCAGAACAAGACCCAGTTTCTCCTCAGTCAGTCTCTTCCATCAGGAAGCTTCCATAAGCCTCTTATCCTTCTCCATCAGAGGGCAGACACACTGAAAATCACAATCACAGAAAACTAACCAATCTGATCACATGGAACACAGCCTTGTCTAACTCAATGAAACTAGGAGCCATGGGCATGTCATGGTGGAGAGTTCTGACAAACCGTGGTCCCCTGGAGAAGGGAATGGCAAACCATTTCAGTATTCTTTCTTTGAAAACCCCATGAACTGTATGAAAAGGCAAAAAGATAGAACATTGAAAGATGAACTCCCCAGGTCAGTAGGTGCCCAATATGCTACTGGAAATCGATGGAAAAATGACTCCAGAAAGAATGAAGAGACAGAGCCAAAGCAAAAACATCACCAAGCTCTGGATATGACTGGTGATGGAAATAATGTCTGATGCTGTAAAGAGCAATATTGCATAGGAACTTGGAATGTTAGTTCCATGAATCAAGGCTGTGTTCTTTGCCTGGAAAAGTTCCTTTAGCAATTGTTATAAAGCTGGTTTGGTGATGCTAAACTCTCAGCTTTCGCATGTTTATAAAGCTTTTGATTTCTCTGTTGAATCTGAATGAGAGTATTGCTGGTTAGCATATTCTTGGTTGAAGGTTTTTCTTTCACCTCTTTAAATATATCCTGCCACTCCCTTCTGGCTTGCAGAGTTTTTGCTGAAAAGTCAGCTGAAACTTTATGGGGTTTCTGTTGTATGTTTTTTGTTTCTGTTTTCTTGTTGCTTTTAATTTTTCCTTTGTATTTAATTTTTATAAATTTAATTAATATATATCTCAGCATGTTCCTCCTGGGTTTATCTTTTATGGGACTCTCTGCACAGACTCTCTGCACTTCTCAGACTTGAATGATTTTTTTTTTTTCCTTTCCTATGTTAGTAAAGTTTTCAAAATGATGTCATCAAATATTTTATCAGGCCCTTTCCTTTTGTCTTCTTCTTCTGGGACCCTTATAATTCAAATGTTGGGGCGTTTATTGTTGTCCCAAAGGTCTCTGGGATTATTCTCATTTATGTTCTTTCTTTTTTTCTGTCCCAGAGCAGAGATTTCCATCACTATGTCTTCTGGGTCACTTGAGGAGGGCATGACAACCCACCCCAGTATTTTTGCCTGGAGAATTTCATGGATAGAGGAGCCCGGCAGTCCATGGAGGCTACAGACAATGAGGTCGCAAAGAGTTGGAAACAACTTAAGCAACTTAGCATGCATATGCATTGCCTCAGTTATTCTGCTGTTGATTCCTTCTTCTGTATTTTTCATTTCAGTTCTTGTCTTATTCATCTCTGTTTTCTTGTTCTTTAGTTCTTCTAGATCTTTGTTAAATTTTTGGTACCTTCTCGATTTGTGTCTTCTTTTATAACTGAGATCTTGAATCATCTTTATTGTCATTAATCTGAATATTTTTTCAGATAGATTGGTTATTTCCTCTTCATTTAATTGTTCTTGTAGGTTTTCAGCTTGCTCCTTTGTCTGCAACATATTTCTATATTGTCTCATTTATCACAGTTACTGTGTTCATGATCTCCTTTCCATAGGCTCTAGTTAATCATGCTTCCATTGTTTGCCTCCTGGTGGATGAAGTTGGTCCAGAGGCTTGTTCCCTTTCCCCCTTGATAGGATATTTGATAGGTGTTGTGTTGGTCAGAGCCTGCCCTAGGTATTGAATGGGATCTCCCCTTTGCTTTGCGGTTGTCACTACCCTGTCAGGGACTGGATAGTTTCTTGGCTATTGGAGCAGAGGCTCCCAGATTTGTTCCTTAGCTGTGATTCTGATCTGGGTTCAAGGTAGGTAGGATTGGAACACTTCTGCCAAGACAGCAACCAGTGAGTTTTCCTTTTCTGAAGCTGTTCACCTGTGATTGTACTCTGTTGTGTCCCCTTTCACGTGTTGTGTGGGCTCACAAAGTATACTGTTGTTGGAACTGCTCTCAGTCACACCTTAACTGTGGGAATGCCTGCATTTGGCCCTGGTGACTTTCAAGTGTTGTCACTCAGCCACCACTAAAGATCCACTGATATTAGATCCTAGTACTGCAGTAGTCGCACACTTGTACCCGCCATGGGAGCTATGTAGGCAGCTCAAATTCTGATCTGGCCCTACCCCAACATGAATATGACTATAGCTCCTATAGCCAGACCCATGATACTGGGCCTGACTGTTGCTGTGGTGACCAGAGCCTGCCCTGGATATTGAGCAGGGACTCCCCTTTGTACCATAGTTGTCACCACCCTGTCAGAGGCAGGGTCTGCTCCCTCTCTGTTGGAGTAGAGGTTCCCAGATCTATTTCTAAGCCGTGCTTCTTATGTGTGGTGTGAGGTAGGTTGGGTTGGAGCACTACTACTAGTACAGAAGCCACCAAGTATTCCTCCTCTGGAGTTGTTCACCTGTGGGTGTGCACTGTTACCTTTCACTCGTTGTGTGAGTTCTCAGATTACCTTTATGTTGGCACTGCTCTGGGTATGCCAGCAATTTGTCCTGGTGTCTCTCAGACATTGCTTTCACCAGGCCACCAGGGTGGATCCACTGAAGTCAGGTTCCAGGATTGCAGTAATCATGGATCTGAATGCATTGTGAGTTTTGTGGGGACAGCTCAGACTCGAGCCTGGCCCAACCCCTATATGGACCCCTATGTGTCCTCCCGAAGGCTGCAGCTGCTAAAGCTAGGCCTGTCTTGTCTATGGGAGCATTCATCTGTTCAAATATTTTGTGTGCACTGAGTTTTTACCAAGCTGGTCATGGGGGTGTCAATATGCAGTTTATGCAGCTGAAAGGAAATATGGTAGCTTTTCTTCTTTAGTTGTATGGACCCTTGGATTCAACTGTGGTTTTAACCTTACCTCTGTATGTGGGCCACTCATAGGTGTCTGCTCCTGAAGCACCCTAGAGTACTCAGGTCTGCCCCAGTGAGGACAGGGTGAGGAGTTGGCACAGTTGCTGGAGTCACAGGAACCCTGGCAGGGACAGGTACACAGGGGGTCAGTAGCCACAAAAGACTAGGCCCTGGTGGTGACACAGAATGAGAGATCTGACCCTAGTGGGAGCCTTTCCTATCTCCTAGTCACTGTCACAAGATGGGCATTTCCAGCAGGGGACCCTCCTAATGGCTGGCAGCAGATGTGTGAGGACCAGCCCTTGTAAAGCCCTTTCTTTGTGCCTGGGGTGGGGAAGGGGCCAGAAAGTAGGGAGAGAGGTTGCAATGTTGGCTCTATCCCTGTGCATCACTCAACTAAGGCACCTTGCTTCTATGGCAGTTTGAGTTTCCTCCATGAGCATCTCCTGTTGCATATTTCCTCACTCCAAATCACCTCAGGCTTTCTCCTCACAGCCAGTAGCAGTCCTCTCCCTTGGTTTTCTCATGATCCAGCACCCAGGCCCCATACACACAGGCAGACACATGTTCCAGGCTGAAGCACACAGGGTTGTGGCCCAGGTCATCTGTGTAGGTCTCACTCTGTCCTGCCTGCCCCAAAATGGCCATTTTGCTTTCCTCTGACAGCTCCAGGTGATTTTCTTCTGTTCCAACTGATTTCCCACTGGTGAGAGAATTTCCCTGGATGTGGGAATCTCTCTGCTCCTTCAGCTGCCCCCACCCCAGGGGTGTGGGTCCTATCCTGCTTCCTCTCATCTTCTTTTTCCCTTCTTTTATCCTACCTGGTTATGTAGGAATATTTCTTGTCCTTTCTGATGTTCGAGGTCTTCTGTTAATGTTCAACTGGTGCTATGTGAAAATTGTTCTGTCTGTATTCTTGATGCATTTGTGGAGAGAGATGAAGTCTATATCTTCCTACTCCACCATCTTGTTTTTTTCTAAGGGATTATTGGTGTTACTCCTTATGCCCCTAGATCATCCACTTCTAGTTTTATAAATTAGGCCATTAACATTACTAGCCACAATGATTTTGCCTGATTTTTCCTCATTTTATTAATATAGTCAGTTTTTCTGTTGTATATTTATTTTCTAACTAGAATAATAACATAACCATAAATAACTTTCATTTTCTGGGTCACATCATCATGAATGTAAAATAGAGTTATTTTAGCAATCAAATAGTATTTCTATAACTCTGGGCTCATTCGTTTTAAAAGAAGTCTAGTACCTGCTTTACTTCTCGCTTCTCAAGGGCCCAGTGCATCACAATTGGATTCGAGATTCCTTAGGACATTTCGCAGATGCCATGTGAACCAGTCCTCTTGGCTGCTACTTGGTGCCTTTCATTTCCTTCCTCTTCTTGCTGTAGTAATGTCTCCTGTCCTTGTCTATGTCCCCAGAGAGCTATGGATTGAAGGCACCACTCATTACTTTACTTATAACTATTGAAGGGTCTTGCTGCTAATGATATTCTTGGACATTTTTATGGTAAGATTGATAATATCAACTGCCCTTGCCTGAGAGGGATATATGAACTGAGGATGCCATCTCCTACCTCAGGTTGCTGACATTGTTGGTCCTGAAAGTTCAAAGTAAGGAATAAACACTTAATGTGTCATGTATGCAGTATAGCCAACCTGAAACAGTTGTGTAATGCTGTGTGATGAGGTGAAACAGCTCATTACACTTTCCACTCTTTTTCTTGTTTGGTATTCCTCTAGGACTCAAAAATATGAGTCCCTTTGAGTGAGCTGGGTGGGTGACTAATCCATCTGAGTGATATACACCTCTGCTATAATTGTAATCACTTTTTCTAATGGGGCTGACCTATTGTCTTTGAACTCATCTTGAGTTCTGCAACCTTTTTCTTTCCTGTGAGTGAGTTATTTTATTTCCAAGAGGTTCTTTGGTCCCTCTGATAGCTTGGCTCCTAGAACTGCTTTTCAACTTGTCCACTAAGTATGTCCAAACATGTCAAAACCCTAAATGGAACAAAACTTGAGTATATACTGAGACCCCATGCAACTTTCTGTTTCTGGCAAAAATTTTGTAGTATATGCTACCGTCTATATCTCAGGAATAAATTCTTTCAATGATGGTAAAATAATCAATTCTTTAATAATCTAAGCTTAGCTCACAGGCTCAGATTATCACATACTGAGCAACACTGAACTTTGTGATATCCTCTCCTGGTGTGTGTGCACACACACACACTCACAAAGATGATTGTATAAAGCTGGGCTATAATGCAGATTCCAAATTACCTCTGATGTGAATTCATACTCTTTTTCAAGATTACCACTTTCCTTTCTGTCTCTGATGCTTTCCACCCTACAGAAGTAAGCCCCTGGGTAATTTATGCCTTCTGAAACTTGCTGAGACCTCTCTGAAGGAGCCACATGTTCATAAACCACTGTTCATTGGAAAGCCTGTGGTTATAGGTAAGCAGATTCCCTTGTTTATAATGGCAATCACTCCAACCTCATTTTGTGGCTCACTCTACCTTAGCTTCTCTTGTTTCTCATGGAAATTAGACACGATCAACTGTGAATTTTTCCCAGGCAAAGGACAGATGCTTCATATTCTTGCCTTAGTTCCCAAGCACTGAACTCATAGACTGAAGAAAATTATCATTTCCTATTCACCTATGGGCAATTGATCATATTTGTAGACTCCCTCTGTATTAGATGCACCCTGTTTTCTATCAGCTCTTTTTATACAGATAGTGGCCTCAAACTTTAATCTCATTAGATAAAGTATAAATATTCACCCATCATCCATTTTATACTGGACAGGGAGGGACCAAAGTCTACAACAGTACTCATTATCATCTTGGATTTCCTGGTACCACAATTCAGCATTGCTTTCACTGCTATCAGCCACACTAATGTTTCATCTGGGAACTTCCTATTGTTTCTCACTTTATCTAGCTACACAATAGGTTAGTCTTAACCTAATTTCTGGTCTCAACAACCATTCCAAGTTAGACACTTGTGGACAGTCAGAATACCTGCTAAATATGCAAAAATGAAGGGTAAAAAAATATGTTGTTTTTCTTAGAGTCTTTCTAGCCAACTGCTAAGAATGACATGTCTGGCTCTTAAACGTTTGTGCTCCACCACCACACACCAATTCCTGGCATTTTCAACAAAGTACTCAAATACGTTAGGTTGTGAATCTTCAGAGAGTCATGATGGGCTGGTTCTGAATTTCTGTGTGTCCATCACCTGGCTACTTTGCATAATAGCTTGTATAGAGAGAAGCATGTCTTCCATAAAATCTAAATAGCCATTATTAGAGCCTTTTAATTTTATGCATCATGATTAAAAGAATTGGCTTCCAGGAGTCTATTTCCTACAAGTTCTGCTATCTGGTTTTAAAAACAAGACAGATTTTTTTTTTTTTTTTTTTTGCATTGACACTATGGCTTGTCATTCTGGATTGTTTCCAGATAGACTATCAAATTTGGACATCTTTTCTAGTATACAGAAGTTTTATGTTGGATATATTGTCTTCAGTCACCATTGGTAACAAAACAAAACAAAATTCAATTCAAAATTAGTTCTAAGGTCTTTTCTCTTTTAATAACCTCAGTCCTTGCTAATGCCCTCACTAATATTTGCTGATATCCTTTAAGAAAAATCAAATGTGTAAAAAAAATCCCATGTGTTTCTATTTTTCTTGCAAATACCAGTGCAAAACTGGACATAATATCAATACTTGACTGACTACTTTCAAATTATATCATTCTTAGAGTAAATCTTCTTGTTGTTCTGTCACTCAGTTATGCCTGACTCTTTGCAACCCCATGGATTACAGCACACCAGCCTTCCCTGTCCTTCACTATCTCCCAGAGCTTGGTCAAACTCATATCCATTGAGTCTGTGATGCCATCCAATCGTGTCATCCTCTGTCATCTCCTTCTCCTCCTGCCTCCAGTCTTTCCCAGAATCAAGGTCTTTTCCAATGAGTCAGTTCTTTGCATCAGGTGGCCAAAGTATTGGAGCTTCAGATTCAGCATCAGTCCCCCCAATGAATATTCAAGATTTATTTCCTTTAGGATTGACTAGTTTGATCTCCTCGCTGTCCAAAGGACTCTTAAGAGTCTTCTCCAGCACCACAGTTCAAAAGCATCAGTTCTTCAGTGCTCACCCTTCTTTACAGTTCAACACTCACATCCATACATGGCTACTGGAAAATCCATAGCTTTGCCTATACGGACCTTTGTAGGTAAAGTAATGTCTCTGCTTTTTAATACACTGTCCAGGAGTGTCATAGCTTTTCTTCCAGGAAACACGTATCTTTTAATTTCATGGCTGCAGTCACCATCTGCATGATTTTAGAGCCCCCCAAAATTAAGTCTGTCACTGTTTCCATTGTTTCCCCCATCTATTTGCCATGAAGTGAGGGGACCGAATGCCATGATCTTCATCACCATCTGTGTGATTTTAGAGCCCCCCCAAATTAAGTCTGTCACTGTTTCCATTGTTTCCCCATCTATTTGCCATGAAGTGAGGGGATCAAATGCCATGATCTTCGTTTTTTGAATGTTGAGTTTTAAGCCAACTTTTTCACTCTCCTCTTCCACCTTGATCAATAGCCTTTTTAGTTCCTCTTCCCTTTCTGCCATAAAGGTGGTGTCATCTGCATATCTGGGGTTATTGATATTTCTCCTGGCAGTCTTGACATTTAACGTGATGTACTCTGCATATAAGTTAAATAAGCAGGATGACAATATACAGCCTTGACGTACTCCTTTCCCAATTTGGAATCAGTCCATTGTTCCATGTCTGATTAAACTTGTTTCTTCTTGACCTGCATAGAGATTTCTCAGGAGGCAGGTCATGTGGTCTGGTATTCCCATTTCTTTAAGAATTTTCCAGTTTGTTGTGATCCACGCAGTCAAAGGCTTTAGTGTAGTCAATGAAGCAGAAGTAGATGCTTTTCCAAAATTCTCTTGCTTTTTCTATGATCCAATGAATGTTGGTAATTTTATCTCTGGTTCCTCTGCCTCTTCGAAATCCAGCTTGAACATCTGGAAGTTCTTTTTTCAGGTACTGTTGAAGTCTAGCTTGAAAGATTTTAAGTATTACTTTGCTAGCATGTGAAATGAGTGACATTGTGTGGCAGTTTGAACATTCTTTGGCATTGTCCCTCTTTGGGATTGAATTGAAAACTGACCTTTCCCAGTCCTGTGGCCACTGCTGAGTTTTCCAAATTTGTTGGCATATTGAGTGCAGCACTTTAATAGCACCATCTTTTAGTATTTTAAATAGTTCAGCTAGAATTCCATCAGCTCCACTAGTTTTGTTCATAGTGATGCTTCCTAAGGCCCACTTGACTTCACACTTTAAGATGTCTGGCTCTAGATGAGTGATCACTTCATGGTGCTTTTCTGAGTCATTGAGACCTTTTTGGATTTGAAGTAGCTCAACTGGAAGCCATAAAATTAAAATTTTCTTTCCTTGGAAGAAAAGCTGTGAGCAACCTAGACAGCATATTAAAAAGCAGACACATTGCAGACAAATATATATCTAATCAAAGTTATATTTTTTCCAGTAGTCATGTATAGATGTAAGAGTTGGACTACAAAGAAAGCTGAGCACCAAAGAATTAGTGCTTTTGAACTGTGGTGTTGGAGAAGGCTCTTGAGAGTCCCTTGGATTGCAAGAAGATCCAATAAGTCAATTCTAAAGGAAATCAGTCCTGAATATTCACTGGAAGGACTGATGGTGAAGCTGAAACTCCAATACTTTGGCCACCTGATGCAAAGAACTGGCTCATTGGAAAAGACCCTAATGCTGGGAAAGATTAAAGGTGGGAGAAGGGGATGACAGAGGATGAGATGGTTGGATGGTATCACTGACTTGATAGACATGAGTTTGAGAAAGCTCCAGGAGTTGGTGTTGGATCGGGAGTTCTGGCATGCTATAGTCCATGGGGTTGCAAAGAGTCAGACATGACTGAGTGACTGAACTGATCTGAAGACCTTTATTGTAGGTCTTCTTTGTATTATTGCCACCTCTTCTTAATCTTCTGCTTCTTATCATTTCTGTCCTTTGTTATGCCCATCTTTGCATGAAATGTTCCCTCGGTATCTCTAATTTTCATGAAGAGATCTCTAGTCTTTTCCATTCTGTTGTTTTCGTCTATTTCTTTGCACTGGTCATTTAGGAAGGCTTTCTTATCTCTCCTTTCTATTCTTTGGAAGTCTGCAGTCAGATGGATATACCTTTCCTTGTCTCCTTTGCCTTTCACTTTTCTTCTTAGTAAATCTAGTCACCCTAAAAGAATAGTTTTCAGTATGCAGATCATAACCCATTAAGTAGTGAAATCAAGTCAGCCAGTTACAAGCAACTTTTTGATAATATGAAGTAGAAGAGGAGGGAGTAAAAAGAAAAATAAAACAATATATGTCACTTAGAAAAATAATTCTAGTGTGAAACTTTTATTATATATGTTGCATATATATGCATATATGGTTGTGGATATAGCCATTAAATCCATTTCAGGTCACAGAAAGAACTTTTATTTGGAGAGGCCTTTTCTCTTAGCTCATCATCCTCTGTATTTATCCTCTACCCCATAAATTGAGTCAGAAAAGATTTATGTAGGATCCTGTTGCTGGAAAGATTGAAAGGAGAAAGGGACAACAGAGGATGAGATGGTTGGACAGCATCATCAGCTCAGTGGACATGAATTTGAGCAAACTCCAGGAGACAGTGAAAGATAGGGCAGTCAGGCACACTGCAGTCCATGGGGTTGCAAAGATTTGGACATGACTGAGCAACTGAACAACAACAAGGACAACATAGCTGACAGGGACTATAGATACTCTCTGGAAGCAAGAACAAGTTTTCAGACATGTTTGCTAAAACAGACTACCAAGTACTCTGGGAATTCCAAAAAGGCCTAGTGGGGGATAAATAGTTTCCATTTCCCTTAAGTTAAGTATGTGAGATGGTGTGTCTTGTTTTGCAAATACTGTAAGCATAGATTGAAACCTTTAGATTTTAATCTAGGAAAACCACTATGTATTTACACCGAGTAACATCTAAAAGTGTAACATCTGAAATTGTCATTGAATCCCTTCTCGAAAATGAGCAAGAGATTGGAGACAGTGAAGACCAAGGAATGATATGGTATCTTAGATATTAGTGCCACCAATGATTCAAGAATGACCATTTGGGATCTTGTTGCTCATGAAGTTGGACTAAGGACAGGATTATATGAGCCCTTGCCTGGAATTCTCTGAGATTCTTATTTTCATGAGTCCCTTTTGAGTAGAATTATCATAGAATTAATACCTGGGCTTCTCTGGTGGCTCAGATGGTAAAGAATACACCTGCAATGCAGGAGACCTGGATTCGATACCTGGGTTGGGAAGATCCTCTGGAGAATGACATGGCAAAACACCCCAGTATTTTTGCCTGGAGAATTCCCATGGACAGAGGAGCCTGACAGGCTACAGTCCATGGGGTTGCAAAGAATCAGAAATGACTGAGCAACTAAGCGCAGAGATTTTTTTCAAATTTATTCTATGGTGGCTTGATTCTTTAAATAGCCAGTGTCTATGTTCTTCCAGTACCTGATAAAGGCAGTGCTGTCATTTAGAATCACAATACTTCTTTTTAGTTCATGTAATCGACTTCCTTTCCATTAGGTGCTAAGAGGTGTTGGAAATTTGCTTTTCTCTGAAGTAGTCTTTTAAACTCATAAAGATATTTCCCTTTATCAATTATTGAAATTCTATGATTTATGTTTCACAAATATGACAGAGTAATTTACTGGCTTCCCAACAAACCACAATGTAATCTTGTATTTAGTTATAGTAATTGTGTGATAACCCATGCCCATTCAAAATACTTCTCAGATCATTAATCTCTGATAAAGCAATTCTCCTAGATCAATGGCTATCAATTGGGGGAAATTTTTGTCATGCAGGGGACATTTAGCAATGTCTGAAGAAATTTCAGTTCAGTTCAGTTCAGTCGCTCAGTCGTGTCTGACTCTTTCCAACCCCATGAATCGCAGCACGCCAGGCCTCCCTGTCCATCACCATCTCCCAGAGTTCACTCAGACTCTCGTCCATCGAGTCCGTGATGCCATCCAGCCATCTCATCCCCTGTCATCCCCTTCTCCTCCTGCTCCCAATCCCTCCCAGCATCAGAGTCTTTTCCAATGAGTCAACTCTTCGCATGAGGTGGCCAAAGTACTGCAGCTTCAGCTTTAGCATCATTCCTTCCAAAGAAATCCCAGGGTTGATCTCCTTCAGAATGGACTGGTTGGATCTCCTTGCAGTCCAAGGGACTCTTAAGAGTCTTCTCCAACACCACAGTTCAAAAGCATCAATTCTTCAAGCTCTCAGCCTTCTTCACAGTCCAACTCGCACATCCATACATGACCGCAGGAAAAACCGTAGCCTTGACTAGACAGAACTTAGTCGGCAAGGTAACATCTCTGCTTTTGAATATGCTATCTAGGGTGCTCATAACTTTTCTTCCAAGGAGTAAGTGTCTTTTAATTTCATGGCTGTAATCACCATCTGCAGTGATTTTGGAGCCCCCAAAAATAAAGTCTGACACTGTTTCCACTGTCTCCCCATCTATTTCCCATGAAGTGATGGGACCGGATGCCATGATCTTCGTTTTCTGAATGTTGATCTTTAAGCCAACTTTTGCACTCTCCTCTTTGCCTTTCATCAAAAGGCTTTTTAGTTCCTCTTTACTTTCTACCATAAGGGTGGTGTCATCTGCATATCTGAGGTTACTGATATTTCTCTCGGCAATCTTCATTCCAGCTTGTGTTTCTTCCAGTCCAGCGTTTCTCATGATGTACTCTGCATAGAAGTTAAATAAACAGAATGACAATATACAGCCTTGACATACTCCTTTTCCTATTTGGAACCAGTCTGTTGTTCCATGTCCAGTTCTAACTGTTACTTCCTGACCTGCATACAGATTTCTCAAGAGGCAGGTCAGGTGGTCTGGTATTCCCATCTCTTTCAGAATTTTCCACAGTTTCTGGTGATCCACACAGTTAAAGGCTTTGGCATAGTCAATAAAGCAGAAATAGATGTTTTTTCTGGAACTCTCCTGCTTTTTCCATGATCCAGCGGATGTTGGCAATTTGATCTCTGGTTCCTCTGCCTTCTCTAAAACCAGCTTGAACATCAGGGAGTTCACAGTTCACGTATTGCTGAAGCCTGGCTTGGAGAATTTTGAGGATTACTTTACTAACATGTGAGATGAGTGCAATTGTGGTAGTTTGAGCATTCTTTGGTATTGCCTTTCTTTGGAATTGGAATGAAAACTGACCTTTTCCAGTCCTGTGGTCACTGCTGAGTTTTCCAAATTTGCTGTCATTCAGGTTGTTAAAATTGAGGGGATAGTGTTACTGTTGTCTAATAAATATATGCCAGGGATTCCAGTAAGCATACACAGGAAGGAGCTCTCCCATTTACCCACCCAGCATAGAGCTTTTCGGCCCAAGGTGTCAGTAGTGCTAATACTAATGTTCAGAAATCCTGTAGTGACCCTAATATTTGATCTAACATTTCCTGTGTCATTCAAAGTTACAATGATCTATTCCTTTTACATACACTTTCATTCACATGGAGACTATACTATGGCTCTAATCCTGATCTTCCTTCTCAACCTCTTATTCTATGTCTCAGAGCTTGAATAGATCTCAAACTCAAAATTAACTCGTCTTAAACTTGAAATTTTCTAGGATAATAGGCAGAAGGAAGAGCAATTGAGAGTTGTTTATGTCTCTATTTCTCTCTAATTCTGGTAAGCTGGTGCATGTAAGATAAGTAAGGAGAATTTCTTAAGGATGTACCATAAGTCTGCTGCTGAAAATAACATGCTGGAACTTATTAAAGACTAAAATTGGACTAAATCAATGCCATGTGCACCACGCAGGATTGATTCAACTCATTTCAACAGATTATATGGGGGGGGTGGTAAATAATGAGATCAAATTTAAATATAATGAGTTTGAGATGTCTGTGGGTCAGTGAAGCAGAGATGTCAAGTTGGAAGAGATAGAAATAGAAATGAGGGCATCATCAGCTTATAGGTGGTAATTGAAATCACAGGAGTAGATGATAACAGCTAAGGAAAAAATATAGATTTAGAAGAGAAAGCAGTCTGTAACCGAATTCTTAGGCAAATCCAACATTCGATGTTAGATAAACGATCAATTCAGGGAGAGTGATCTTTCCAATCTATCAGGCTGTTTCCCAGACAGAAAGGGAATTGCATTTAATCATTCAATAAATATCTATCAGTCCAGTTCAGTTCAGTCGCTCAGTCGTGTCCAAACCTTTGCGACCCATGAACTGCAGCAAGCCAGGTCTCCCTGTCCATCAGCAAGCCCTGGAGTTCACCAAACTCTTGTACATTCAGTTGGTGATGCCATCTAATCATCTCATCCTGTGTCATCCCCTTCTCCTCCTGCTCCCAATCCCTCCCAGCATCAGTGTCTTTTCCAGTGAGTCAACTTTTCGCATAAGGTGGCCAGAATATTGGAGTTTTAGATTTAACATCAGTCCTTCCAAAGAACAACCAGACCTGATCTCCTTTAGAATGGACTGGCTGGATTTCCTTGCAGTCCAAGGAACTCTCAAGAGTCTTCTCCAACGACAAAGTTCAAAAGCATCAGTTCTTTGGCACTCAGCTTTCTTCACAGCCCAACTCTCACATCCATACATGACCACAGGAAAAACCATAGCCTTGACTAGACGGACCTTTGTTGACAAAGTAATGTCTCTGCTTTTTAATATGCTTATCTACGTTGGTAATAACTTTCCTTCCAAGGAGTAAGCACCTTTACAGTTTCATGGCTGCAGTCACCATCTGCAGTGATTTTGGAGCCCCCACAAGTAAAGTCTGTCACTGTTTTCACTGTTTTCCCATCTATTTTCCATGAAGTGATGGGACCAGACGCAATGATCTTCATTTTCTGAATGTTGAGCTTTAAGCCAACTTTTTCATTCTCCTCTTCCATTTTCATCATGAAGCTTTTTAGTTCCTCTTCACTTTCTGCCATAAGGGTGGTGTCATCTGCATATCTGAGGTTATTGATATTTCTCCTGGCAATCTTGATTTCAGCTTGTGGTTCTTCCACCCAGTGTTTCTCATGATGTACTCTGCATATAAATTAAATAAGCAGGGTGACAATATTCAGCCTTAATGTACTCCTTTTCCTATTTGGAACCAGTCTGTTGTTCCATGTCCAGTTCTAACTGTTGCTTCCTGACCTGCATACAGGTTTCTCAAGAGGCAGGTCAGGTGGTCTGGTAGTCCCATCTCTTTCAGAAATTTCCAGTTTATTGTGATGCACACAGTTAAAGGCTTTGGCATAGTCAATAAAGCAGAAATAAATGTTTTTCTGGACTCTCTTGCTTTTTCCATGATCCAGCAGATGTTGGCAATTTGATTTCTGGTTCCTCTGCCTTTTCTAAAACAAGCTTGAACATCTGGAGGTTCACAGTTCATGTATTGCTGAAGCCTGGCTTGGAGAATTTTGAGCATTACTTTACTAGCATGTGAGATGAGTGCAATTGTGCGGTAGTTGGAGCATTCTTTGCCATTGCCTTCCTTTGGAATTGGAATGAACACTGACCTTTTCCAGTCCTGTGGCCACTGCTGAGTTTTCCAATTTTGCTGGCATATTGAGTGCAGCACTTTCACAGCATCATCTTTCAGGATTTGAAATAACTCAAATGGAATTCCATCACCTCCACTAGCTTTGTTCCTAGTGATGCTTTCTAAAGCCCACTTGACTTCACATACCAGGCTGTCTGGCTCTAGGTGAGTGATCACACAACCGTGATTATCTTGGTCGAGAAGATCTTTTTTGTATAGTTCTTCTGTGTATTCTTTCCAACTCTTAGTATCTTCTGCTTCTGTAAGGTCCATACAATTTCTGTCCTTCATCGAGCCCATCTTTGCATGAAATATTCCCTTTGTTTCTCTAATTTTCTTGAAGAGATCTCTAGTCTTTCCCATTCTGTTTTCCTCTATTTCTTTGCATTGATCATGGAAGAAGGCTTTCTTATCTCTTGTTGTTATCCTTTGAAACTCTGCATTCAGATGCTTATATCTTTCCTTTTCTCCTTTGCTTTTTGATTCTCTTCTTTTCATAGCTATTTGTAAGGCCTCCCCAGACAGCTATTTTGCTTTTTTGCATTTCTTTTCCATGGGGATGGTCTTGATCCCTGTCTCCTGTACAATGTCACAAAGCTCATTCCATAGTTCATCAGGCACTCTATCTATCAGATCTAGGCCCTTAAATCTATTTCTCACTTCCATTGTATAATCATAAGGAATTTGATTTAGGACATACCTGAATGGTCTAGTGGTTTTCCCTACTTTCTTCAAGTTAAGTCTGAATTTGGTAATAAGGAGCTCATGATCTCAGCCACAGTCAGCTCCTGGTCTTGTTTTTGCTGACTGTATAGAGCTTCTCCATCTTTGGCTGCAAAGAATATAATCAATCTGATTTCAGTGTTGACCATGATGATGTGATGTCCATGTGTAGAGTCTTCTCTTGTGTTGTTGGAAGGGGGTGTTTGCTATGGCCAGTGCATTCTCTTGGCAAAACTCTATTAGCCTTTGCCCTGCTCCATTCTGTATTCCAAGGTCAAATTTGCCTGTTACCCCAGGTGCTTCTTGACTTCCTCCTTTTGCATTCCAGTCCCCTATAATGAAAAGGACATATTTTGGGGGTGTTAGTTCTAAAAGGTCTTGTAGGTCTTCACAGAAGACCGTTTAATTTCAGCTTCTTCAGCATTACTGTTTGGGGCATAGACTTGGATTACTGTGATATTGAATGGTTTGCCTTGGAAACGAACAGAGATCATTCTGTCGTTTTTGAGACTGCATCCAAATACTGCATTTCAGACTCCTTTGTTGACCATGATGGCTACTCCATTTCTTCTGAGGGATTCCTGTCCACAGTAGTAGATATAATGGTCATCTGAGTTAAATTCACCCATTCCAGTCCATTTTAGTTCACTGATTCCTAGATTGTTGACATTCACTCTTGCCATTTCCTGTTTGACGGCTTCCAATTTGCCTTGATTCATGGACCTAACATTCCAGGTTTCAATGCAATATTTCTTTACAGCATCAGACCTTACTTCTAGCATCAGTCACATCTACAACTGGGTGTTGTTTTTGCTTTGGCTCCATCCCTCCATTCTTTCTGGAGTTATTTCTCCACTGATCCCCAGTAATATATTGGGCACCTACTGACCTGGAGAGTTCCTCTTTCAGTATCCTATCATTTTGCGTTTTCATACTGTTCATGGGGTTCTCGAGGCAAGAATACTGAAGTGGTTTGCCATTCCCTTCTCCAGTGGACCACATTCTGTCAGACCTCTCCACCATGACCTGCCCATCTTGGATGGCCCCACATTGCATGGCTTAGTTTCACTGAGTTAGACAAGGCTGTGGTCTGTGTGATTAGATTGACTAGTTTTCTGTGATTATGGTTTGTGTGTCTGCCCTCTGATGCCTCTCACAACACCTACCGTCTTACTTGGTTTTCTCTTACCTTGGACGTGGGGTATCTCATCATGGCTGCTCCAGCAAAGCACAGCCACTGCTCCTTATATTAAACAACTATTGTATGCCAGGAGATAATGGAGGCACTTGGATACGTCAGTAAACAAAACTGAAAAACCTCCATACCTTAAGGGAGCTTATTGTATAATGTCTCTTTTTAATGAAACACGGATTCTGAATGTCACTCCTGCTTTAAAACCTTTGTTTCCCTGAGAAATTCAATCACCACTTCTAGTATTAAGAGGAAATCTAGATGCCCCCTAATCTCTCCCTTTTCCTACTCCAGCATCTTTGTTCAGTGTTTCATGTGACTTTAGTTTTCCTACAAATGTGCTGTTTGCTTTGAACAAGTGAAATAGATAACAGAACGATCTGGAAATTATAGAGACATCGACCTTGGGCAAAAGGAAGGAGAAAGAATGTCACATCAAAAAAAAAAAAAAATGAGACACATTCATAATGAAATAAATAACATAATAGAACCAGGTTAAGATAAATGGACAAAGAAATCTCAGTTCCTCGATTGACAAAATATAGCAAATATGGACAACACAGCTACACAGTATTGAGAGTAAGGGTAAAGTAATGGGTCCTGCTGTTTCAGTGTCTTTACTCTTGTTATCTTGGACTGAGTTAGACTCCCATCAGGCAACAAATTGATGTGAGTCAGACCATATAATAAATTCACTGAACTAAAATTTAATGATAAAATATTAGACTTTCTTAGCACTTTTGAAATAACCCTGTTATCATAGGGGGAGAGGACCCACTGATAGAGCCCAGTAACAATTAATGATGAGTTTTGTGCTTCTCTTTAAAATAGTATTAGTTGTATGGATACACTATCTGTAGCTCTGAAATTTTATACCAACCAAAGGGGAATTTTTAAACACATACAAATCGTTTAAATAAATATGAATCTTCAGAGCCTTATGTGGCAACCCAAGGACACTTGTAAACTAATTTCAGTTCCTAATAGTTTCCTTTGCCAGTCAGAGTGCCCCTGACTTCTAAGAAATGGAAACTTGTCATAGATCTCACAGGGATATTAGGGTACAAATAATTGAATCTCAAATGGAGAACTTATAAGAATCTCCAGGGGTCAGAGGGTTTTTAAAACTACACATCCTCTCTTCTTACCTCTTGTATATTATGATACATACTTCCTACACTTACATCTAAAAGTCACTGTTTGGTGGGACATTGTTACTTATAAGAAAGGGATTCATCCCTCAGGTGTTTTAGGAATGTAGAAAGATTGAAGAAGTGTGACCTGTTTGATATATTTGATACATTCCACGAATATATATCTCTAACAAACTCCTAATCCAAGTAGTAATGAGTTTTTCATAGCTGTACTATTTCCAGACTAAAATTTTTAGAACGCATTTCAAAAGTTTAGAGATGAAGTTGCTTACACAGAACTTTCTGGTAGAACATTCTACCTGCCTGGCTAGAACCAGTTTAAGGAATAAAGAGTACTGGCTATTGATAGGTTCTGTTCCAGTCCTGTTGCTGTGTAACACACCACCCAAAAGAATGGGAAAGACTAGAGACCTCTTCAAGAAAATTAGAGACACCAAGGGAACATTTCATGCAAAGATGGGCTTGATAAAGGACAGAAATGGTATGGACCTAACAGAAGCAGAAGATATTAAGAAGAGGTGGCAAGAATACACGGAAGAACCGTACAAAAAAGATCTTCACGACCCAGATAATCATGATGATGTGATCACTAATCTAGAGCCAGACATCTTGGAGAGTGAAGTCAAGTGGGCCTTAGAAAGCATCATTACGAACAAAGCTAGTGGAGGTGATGGAATTCCAGTTGAGCTGGTTCAAATCCTGAAAGATGATGCTGTGAAAGTGCTGCACTCAATATGCCAGCAAATTTGGAAAACTCAATAGTGGCCACAGGACTGGAGAAGGTCAGTGTTCATTCCAATTCCAAAGAAGGCAATGCCAAAGAATGCTCAAACTACCGCACACTTGCACTCATCTCACATGCTAGTAAGTAATGCTCAAAATTCTCCAAGCCAGGCTTCAGCAATATGTGAACCGTGAACTCCCTGATGTTCAAGCTGGTTTTAGAAAAGGCAGAGGAACCAGAGATTAAATTGCCAACATCCTCTGGATCATGGAAAAAGCAAGAGAGTTCCAGAAAAACATCTATTTCTGCTTTCTTGACTATGCCAAAGCCTTTGACTGTGTGGATCACCAGAAACTGTGGAAAATTCTGAAAGAGATGGTAATACAAGACCACCTAACCTGCCTCTTGAGAAATCTGTGTGCAGGTAAGGAAGTAACAGTTAGAACTGGAGATGGAACAACAGACTGGTTCCAAATAGGAAAAGGAGTACATCAAGGCTGTATATTGTTACCCTGCTTATTTAACTTATATGCAGAATACATCATGAGAAACGCTGGACTGGAAGAAACACAAGCTGAAATCAAGATTGCCTGGAGAAATATCAGTAACCTCAGATATGCAGATGACACCACCCTTATGGCAGAAAGTGAAGAGGAGCTAAGAAGCCTTTTGATGAAAGGAAAAGAGGAGAGTGCAAAAGTTGGCTTAAAGCTCAACATTCAGAAAATGAAGATCATGGCATCCGGTCCCATCACTTCATGGGAAATAGATGGGGAGACAGTGGAAACAGTGTCAGACTTTATTTTGGGGGGGGCTCCAAAATCACTGCAGATGGTGACTGCAACCATGAAATTAAAAGACGCTTACTCCTTGGAAGAAAAGTTATGAGCACCCTAGATAGCATATTCAAAAGCAGAGACAATACTTTGCCAACTAAGGTCCGTCTAGTCAAGGCTATGGTTTTTCCTGTGGTCATGTATGGATGTGTGAGTTGGACTGTGAAAAAGGTTGAGCACCGAAGAATTGCTTCTTTTGAACTGTGGTGTTGGAGAAGACTCTTGAGAGTCCCTTTGACTGCAAGGAGATCCAATCAGTCCATTCTGAAGGAGATCAACCCTGGGATTTCTTTGGAAGGAATGATGCTAAAGCTGAAGCTGCAGTACTTTGGCCACCTCATGCGAAGAGTTGACTCATTGGAAAAGACTCTGATGCTGGGAGGGATTGGGGGCAGGAGGAGAAGGGGATGACAGGGGATGAGATGGCTAGATGGCATCACTGACCCAATGGACGTGAGTCTGAGTGAACTCCGGGAGATGGTGATGGACAGGGAGGCCTGGCGTGCTGTGATTCATGGGGTCGGAAAGAGTCGGACACGACTGAGTGACTGAACTAAACTGATGCATTATGCACACAGATTCTGTGAGTTAGGAATTTGGAAAAGATACATCAAGGATGGATCGTCTTTTCTCCATAGTGTCTGGGGCCTCAGCTGAGAAGAGTCAAAGGCTGAGGGCTAACACCATCTGAAGCCTCACCCACTTCTATGCTTTGCAATTGACACTAATTGTGTGCTCTGATCTCACCTGGGGTTGCCTGCCAGAATGTGTGACCTTTCCAAGTATTGGCTTAGATTTCATCATAACATAGTGGTTGGGTTCCACAGGCAAGTGTCCCAAATTGAAGCTCTATCACCTTTAATATTCTAGCCTTGGAAGTCACACAGCATCACTTATGCTACAATTACAAGCCTCCTCAAATTGAATAGGAGGAAACATAGACCCTCAGCTTTTGGTGGAAGAAATGCCAAAGTCACATTTTAAGAACAGCCTGTAGTATTGAAACAGGAAGGAAGGGGGCAGGGCATAATCTTTGAAAAAAATCAAAGACACAATATAAACTGATTAGAATAAAATAGGTCCAAGCTGGCAGAGAAGTTGACTTCGACTAGACCTAGATCTTCAGTATAAGCTCATTGTAACACATCAGCAAACTAAATGACAAACCCAGAGGCATCAAGACAGTTCCAAGGCCAACCATCAAAGACCAAAATGTGGGCAGTGGCCCAAATCCTGGAAATCTCCATCTCTTTCCCAAAATGGTAGGAATAATCTTCCCACTCATTATCCTATGAAATTACCCAGTGCATAAAAGCTAATCACACATTTCTAGGCCACATGTTCCCTCTGTGATGGCTCACACTTTATCTGTGGAGTGTGTTCCTCTCTAAATAAAATCCACTTCTTACCTATCACTTTGTCTCTCAGTGAATTCTTTCTGTTATGAGGCATCAAGAATCTGAACTTCATTAGGTCCTGAAATCAGATCTGTGATCTCAGTTGAAAGACCATGAGTTTTGGCTGGGTTTGAGTTCCAGCCATATAGGTTTGAGTCCCAAACTGGGTTTTGGCTGGTTTCAAGTCCCAGTCATGTGGGTTCAAGTCTCAGACAGAGTTTTGGCCAGGTTTTAGTCATGGCCTTGTGAGTTCAAGTCCCAATCTGAAACGGTTTCAGTATGTGCCGTATTGAGTCAACTTTGGAAAATACAACCTGCCACAATTTGCCCACTGGTCATAGCAAATAATATCTTTCCCACATGCAAAATACACAATCCTCTCCTTCAAATCTAATCCCATTATGACAGAAATTTAACTATAATATTTTGTTTTCTAAATTAGGTCCAAGTATAGGTGAAGATCCTCAGATTTTGTCTTTTTGGGAGGTATAGTTCCTTGAGTATCTCTGAAATGAAAATATGCCTACTAAATTTACAAGTTATAAACTCCACATACACAACATAAAATTGTAGGGCAAGCCTAGTGTAATCATAATAAACACTCTGAAGGAAATAAAAGAAGGGGGAAATGAAAAGAATGTAGTAATCACCAGTCCTTAGCAACTGTGAAATCTGTATGTGAACGTGTTGCCAGTTCCTTCCTTTGTCATACTGCTTGAGAATTGTCTCATTCTACCCTCTGGTTGCTTGGTTTGATCCTCTGAGCTATCTTTCCTTGTTTCATTAAAAAAAAAAAAAAAAAAAAAAAGCTCATGTCTGCAGTCAAGTAGTTTTCTCAGCCTGTTTCCTTATGGAGTCCAAAAGACTTTTTTTTGTACTCACTCTATCCCTTCCAATCCAAGTTGATACAATTCATTGAAAAACTGTGGGCTTTTTGTGTACTAATTTATAATCCACTCCATTAGACCTAAAAGAGATTTCTCCAACTTTGACTCTCTCTAAAACTGCTATGAGATAACTATCTTAAAATTCTTAGATGTCATATTGTTCAGCAAAAAGGATCTGTAAGGCATGACCTTAAGATCCTTAGAAGGCCTTTGTTTGAAAGATTCTAGGAGGAACTGCCTTACATCTTTTTGAGGTTTTAGCAACAGAGTTAACACTCTCAATCTTGGCCTAAAGCTTTTTCTAATTTGAGAACCCCTGGAGAAGCTGGGGAAAAAAAATATTGTTCTCAAATTCACTTTCTTGAATTCTTTATAATAAAAGTTAATTCTTTAGCTCACATCTCTCCTTCCACATGTTTTCTATTCAGGGAAAAAGGCAGAAGGCACTTTGAACATTTTGCCTGTATAACTCTATATATGGATAGATCATCAAGTTTCTTAGGTATTCAATATATTTCCTATTTTCCATGTTACCTTAGAAGAGCATTACTGACTTTATGCTAATATCAATACATAAGAAGAGCTCCTTTTACATCAACTTATGCTTTTAAGTCTTTACCAATAAGCCACTTAGGGCCCTTTATGATTTTTTCTACTACTATCTCCAAGAAATTTGTATCTTCCATTTGCTACTTTGTCCTAAATCCAATGCCATATGTTTTGGTTTATTTTTTGTTACAGCAGCACTCCACTTTCAGGTACCAACTTTTATTATATTAACTCTTGCTGGGGCTTCCCTGGTGGCTCAGCTGGTATACAATCATCCTGTAATACGGGAGACCTGGGTTCAATTCCTGGGTTTGGAAGATCCCTTGGAGAAGGTAACAGCTACCCACCCCAGTATTCTGGCCTGGAGAATTCCTCAACCTTGGAGACACAAAACAACAACATTTTGTTATTCTCACTGACTCCTATGGATTTGGAATTTGGAAAGGACAGAACAAGAATGTCATGCTTTTGTTAAAAAATATTTAAGACCTCAGTTGGAATACTCAAAGACTGGAGGATAAAACCATTTAAAGACTCATTCATTTACATATCTAGCAGTTGATCCTGGCTATTGACTGGGGGCTCCGCAGAGTCTGCTGACTAGAACTCTTAAAAGTGGCTTCTCCATATGTGGCTACTGGGAGACTTCTTTTTATTTAGAGAAATATCTCTAAAGGCACCTATTATCCTGTGTCCAAGGGTTCCATCATTATAACTTGAAATAATCAGACCAATCAAAGTGCAGCTCATCTCTGATACATTAGGCACTGTTCTGGTGGCAATCCAAGTATAAGACATCCATGTCATATTTTCATGTAAAGCTGGATGATATGGCCACTTAACCTCAAGAGATCATTTACCATGGAAAACTTATAGCCATCAACCAAAATAATTCATCAGATATTAATTAATGGCAGATGGTTACACATAGCCTTGTGTGAGGCACTCTATAAAGGATATCAAAGTTGTAGCTTGAACTGGGAGCCCATTGTACAGAATAATTGGTTGAAGATGTCAGTTCAAAAACTATACACAGCTTAAATGATTCTGAACATTACCACATGGGTTTCCTAAAACACTGATAGTGAACTTTATGGAATTTCTATTGATCTTGTATCTGGAATGATGCACTTCAATTTAACACAAGTGTCCCTGAATCTAAGAAAACCCAACAAGTACTAAAACTCCTAAGATATCCTTATCACAGTTGGTATAAGATTGAGGGTTGAGGTCACATTGCAAATACAACTTTGAATTGACCCTCTTCACCTAATATTGTATCAGAAGCACTTTTTTCTGTAATTGCAATGTCTTCATAACTGGAAATATCAATTTCTAATAATTTCTATACATTTCCTCAAGGAATATGTTTTCATAAAATATATTTAAAATCACAATAAGTTATATCTATATTTCACATCTCAGAAATTAATACTGTGTCAAAAAAAAAAAAAAAGTGAAGTCACTCAGTCGTGTCCAACTCTTTGCGACCCCATGAACTGCAGCCTCCCAGGCTCCTCCATCCATGGCATTTTCCAGGCAAGAGTACTGGACTGGTTTGCCACTTCCTTCTCCAGGGGATCTTCCTGACTCAAGGATTGAACCTGGGTCTCCTGCATTGCAGGCGGACACTTTACCCTCTAAGCCACGGAAGGAAATACTGTGTAGGGATATATTTTAAAGCAAAGGAAAAGTACAACTTTTATTCATATATTAAGAGCAGTGCCTTTATTATATATTTATTTTTAAACTATTTTTTAAGTGATAGAATTTCACAGATGAGTTAAATAGTAACCAAGAGAGCAAAATTATCCTAGAATCTTTATTTACTACCTTGACTACTATTCGAGTTTCTCCTCTGGCTCAGGTCACCTTCGGTTTATCCTGTCACCAAGCCCCTCTGGATTCTCCACAGCTTCAAGTGTAAGATATGACCATCATACTATGAAACCCAATTCTCCAGAAGCACCTACACATATGGACATAGATGAACTGGCAGCAATCCTGAAGTTCTTTCATTAATCTTTTGGAAGAAAACTATTATAAGACAATTGGCTCTGTAATCAAAGGTCTTACTTCTACATACAAGGGCATAACATCTGCATAATTGTTCAGGCATTTAGTACCTTTAAAGAACAGTAGTTTTAAGCTGGGTCAATTGATGAAATTCCTTACATAACTCCATGGACACTCTGTCCTCATACTTCTAAGCAAAGCAGAATATTTTAGATAGCCTGCTGATAGAAGAGGTAAAAATGGGTCATTCCGCACCTTCAAAAAAATTCACTTCCTATGCCAGACCTATTTTGGATTAGTATTAGAACTCTGAATGGTATGAAACTTCCTGCTCATGAGGAGAAGCAAATACTTTAAAAGCACTAGACAGACACTATGCAAGGGTTCCAGTTGCTGGAAAGGATGTGCTATGGAATGATGCTGCCATAAACATGTCATTCCAAGAAAAGCTTCCCACACTTTTATTTGAACAACGAATTTAGATAGGCAAGGCTGGTAGCTTGGACTTGTGTGTATAGCTAAAAGTCTACTTGGATACTTAGACCTACCTCCTAGCCATCCTGGTTCAGTCTAGCAACAGCCATGACTGAGTAAACACACCAGCATGAGATACCTTGTTACAGAAAAGTCAGCCACTCTGTGTGTGTGCACCGGGCCCACCCACAAGAAGTGCTGTAGTTATCCAATGACAAAAATCAATCAGTTTCCTCCCTATGCTGCTGCTGCTGCTAAGTTGCTTCAGTCGTGTCTGACTCTGTGTGACCCCATAGACAGCAGCCCGCCAGGATCCCCAATCCCTGAGATTCTCTAGGCAAGAATACTGGAGTGGGTGTTTTATCTTAAGTAAGGGGAATCTTAGCTGCCTATATAATAACCTGCCCATAGTGTCACATAATGACAAATTTCAGGGCATTGAGGAACTCAAACATGGTCCAGCAGGCCCAGACTCACCCCTAGCTTCCACCAGACTTAATGGGCACATGAAAAGGGCGTCTGCTGCTAGGAGAGACCCATTACCCACTAAAACTTTGGGGTATGTAATTACATGGGATTAATTGACCAGTGTTTACACTTGAGCTCAACTGAGCTAGGTTCATAACTGAGCTATCATCAGGAGCACCCTGAATTATAAGCTTCATCTTTGATATTGACAACATTGAAGATGACAGGTTTTTCAGGTGTGTTGACTTTATCAATCACACTGACAACCAAAGGGTCCAACAACAAATCAATTTACTATGAAGTTTTCTCTGAACAAATTCAGGGAAGATACCCTATTTATTCACTTATTGATAAGTAATTCTTAAGGACTTACTCTGAGATAGTCACTTGGTATACAGTGGTGAAAAAAATCGGACAAAAATCTTTGCCCAATGAGGCTTACATTTTAGAATGGAAGATGGAAAATAAAATAAGTAAGCAAATTAATAGTGTATTAGAAAGTAATAAGTTCGATGGAAATAAATAAAGCAAGGAAAAGGGATAGGACATTAATGTAAACGTGACAATCAGAGGTCTATCCTGAGAAAGTTATATTAAACCAAATACTGGAAGAAGCTGAATAAGCAAACCTTGTGTTTCACTGGAGGAATAACTCTAGATAGAAGAGCCCACCAGAATTGGGGATTTTAATTCTTCTATAAACTTTGAGCTGAGGCCTCAATAACTGTGCTTAAATAACAAATAAGTCAGCATGATATTACCTGTTGCTGATATGTTCGTTTTGTTTACTTCTGGCTACACTCTAGGCTACCCTGATATAGAACGCATCCACATTATACAAATATCTGCTTCCAATACGACATTGGAGGCAAATTTATTGCAGAAGGGTACCAGTCATTCAAAAACTATCATGACCATTTAATTTCTGGCAAAAATATTACATTATATATTCTTTCTAGGAGGGGTCAGCAAATTATAATCCACTATCTGTTTCTTTAATTGAAATTTTTATTGAGATAATTATAGATTCTTATGAAGTTGTAAGAAACTCAGTTTCCCCCAATGACATCTTTCAAAAGTATATTACAATAGCACAACCAAAATATTGACATGATACAATCCACTGATTTTATTCACATTTCATGCACTTGTTTGTGCATGTGTATTCAAGCTATGGTTTTTCCAGTAGTCATGTACGGATGTGAAAGTTGGACCATAGAAAAGGCTGAGCAGCAGAAAATCAATACTTTCAAATTGTGGTGCTGGAGAAGACTCTTGATAGTCCCTTGGACTGCAAGGAGATCAAATCAATGAATCAGAAAGGAAATCAGCCCTGAATATTCTTTGGAAGGACCAACGCTGAAGCTGAAGCTCCAATACTTTGACCACCTGATGTAAAGAGCTGACTCATTGGAAAAGACCCTGATTCTGAGAAAGATTGAGGGCTGGAGGAGAAGGGGAGACATAAGATGAAATGATTAGATGGCATCATTGACTCAATGGACATGAGCTTGAGCAAACTCCAGGAGATGGTGAGGGATAGGGAAGCCTGGTGTGCTGTAGTCAGTGGGGTTGTGAAGAGTCAGACATGACTAAGCAACTGAAAAACAACAACAAATTTGTGTATTTATTAAATACAGGTTTATTTATTAAATGCAGGTTTTTAAATTTTATTTTTAATTGGATAATTGTTTCACAGTGTTGTGTTGGTTTCTGACATATATCAACATGAATCAGCCACAAGTATACATATGTCCCTGCCCTCCTGAACCTCCTTCCCATGCCCTACTCCATCCCACCCCTCTAAGTTGTCACAGAGTACCAAATTATGTTATGCAGCACCTTCCTATTAGCTAGCTATTTATATATGGTAATGTATATGTTTTGATGCTACTCTCTCAATTCCTCCCACCTTCTCCTTCCCCCATTGTATGCACAAGTCTGTTCTCTATGTCTGGGATTCTATTCCCATCCTGCAAACAGGTTCATCAGTGCCATCTTTCTAGATTCTGTATATGTGTATTGATCTTTCTGACTTACTTCACTCTGTATAACAGGCTCTAGATTCATCTGTCTCACTAGAACTGACTCAAATTTGTTCCTTTTTTATGGTTGAGTAATTTTCCATTATATATATGTACCACAACTTCTTTATCCATTCACCTGTTGATGGTCATGTAGGTTGTTATATGCAGTTTTATCACATGTGTAGGTTTATGTATCCTTGACTAAGTCTACATACACAACAATTACCACAAGGATCCAATGTGCTGTGTACTTACAACCATATTCCACCTCCCTCCTATCCATTACTCTGTCTTTAATCCCTGAAATCACTAATCAGTTATTTATTTCTAAACTATTGCCATTTCAATACTGTTATATAAAAGGATTCATAAAGTATATAACTTTGGGTGTTGACTTTTTCACTCATATTAATTCTCTAGAGATTCATTCAGATTGTTGCACTTAGCAATATTTCCTTTACATTTTTGCATAATATTACCTGATATAGCTGTTCCACAGTTTTAACTATAACACATTAAAGGATATCTAGGTTTTTATTGGTTTGGGCTATTATGAATAAAGCTACTATTAACATTTCTGCACACATTTACAGGTTAACATTAGTTTTAATTTTTTAGGGACAAATGTCTTGGAGTGCAATTGCTGAGTTTCAGGTTAATTGCATGTGTATTGTTTGTCCTCAATTGTTCACTTGTGTCTGACTCTTGGCAATTTCATGGGCTGTAACCCACCAGGCTCTTCTGTCCATGGAATTTTCCAGACAAGTATTGTATACTGGGGCGGTCCTAAGATGGTGGAAGAATAGGACGGGGAGACCACTTTCTCCACCACAAATTCATCAAAAGATCATCTGAATGCTGAGCAACTTCCACAATACAACTTCTGAATGCTGGTAGAGGACACCAGGTACCCAGAAAGGCAGCACGTTCTCTTCAAAAGGAGGTAGGACAAAATTTAACAGACAAAAAGAGAGACAGAAGAGATAGGGACAGAGGTCCATCCTGGGGAGGCAGTAGTGAAGGAGAAGTTTCCAAACAGCAGGACACCCCCTCACTGGTGGGTCTGTGGGGAGTTTTGGAATCTCAGAGGGCAACATATCCAGGAGGAAACAACAACAACAACACAGAATACGTGCCTAACCACAACTCCCAGGGGAGAAGTAGACCCAACACTTGCTTCCACCACCAGCGAGTGGGGGCTGGACAGGAAGGCACAGGTTGCATGCTTAGGGTAAGGACTGGGCCTGATTGCCCTGAGGACAATCTGAGGGAGCTAACGTGAGATAGCAACCCAAACTGTGGGATAGCCAGAGAAAGAAATAAAAAGAGAGAGAGGGAACTTTCCCCAAAAGAGCTCTAACCTAAAGTGCAACCTGGACTGCTCACAGAACAAAAGATTAAGTGAACACCAAAGGACAGCTAGCCAGCTGCGGACCAGCCCCTCTCCCCACCAGAGGCAGAGAGGCAGGCTAGTGACAGCTAGAGACAGAAGGAAAGGGACAATCTTGGCCCCAGACACAGCATCCTCTATCAAACTGTGAGCAGGCTCCCAGTTGCTAACCAAGTCTTCCTCGGATCCTGGATGATTGACACCTGCCAGGAGGGTCACAGTCTGAGATCAGCTCCCCAGAGAAGACACATAAGCGCTTGGGACCAGGGAGGTGATTAAGATGCACAACCCACCTGGGACAGTGCACTTGCCAAGAACCTGGTAGCCTGAGCTGCTTGGACCTGGGAAGGGCACAAAATGCATGCCCAACCAAGTCTGTGCCTTTGTGGAGTACCCGAGAACCTGAACCGGAGCAGCTTAGACATGGGAAGTGCACAAAATGCAGGGCCTGCTTTGGACAGCTCCCCTGAAGAGCAACCTGGAGCCTGAGCAGTGTAGACCTGGAAATCACACGCCACCATAAGCTGGGGCAAACCCAGTGTGGTCCGTACACTGCAAACACTCCCCACACATGCCAGTGATACTAGTTTCCAGGGTTCCTCCCTTTACACAACATAACTGAGCAAGTGAGCCTAAATAACTGATCACTTTTGGCCCCTTGTGTCAGGACAGAAATTAGACACTGAAGAGACTTGCAAACAGAGTAAGCCAAAATAAACAAAGAGGGAACTGCTCTGAAAGTGACAGATGCAGCTGATTAAAACCCTGTAGTTAACATTGACTAAGCATTGGAAGGGGCCTATAGACCTTGAGAAGAAGTATAAGCTGGAATAAGGAACTATCTGAAACTTAACTGACCCCACACTACCATCAACAGCTCCAGAGAAATTTATATATATATATATATATATATATATATATATATATATATATATATTTACTATTATCTTTTTTAAAATTTTTATATTTTTAAGTTCTTTATTACTCCTTTAATTTTCATTTTTATAATCTATTACCTTGCAAAAAAAAAGAGATGGTATTTTTAAATGATTTTGTGATTGACTTCGCTTTGTATTTTTAAAATTGTATTTTTGAGAATCTAACACTTACTCTAGATTTTTAATCTTTGCTTTTTGGTATTTGTTATCAATTTTGTACCTTTAAGAATCTAATCTTCAGTACCCATTTTTACTTATGGGTGTGATTACCAGCTTGATTGCTCTCTCCCCTTTTGACTCTCCCTTTTCTCCCCCAGGTCACCTCTATCTCCTCCATAACCGTTCTCTTCTCTACTTAACTCTGTGAATCTCTCTAAGTCTTCTGGGCTGTGGAGAACACTTAGGGAACTGATTACAGGCTAGATTGGTCTCGCCCCTTTTGATTCTCCCTCTTCTCCTCCTGGTCACCTCTATATCCTTCTTCTCTTTTCCATGTAATTCTCTAAACTTCTCTGGATGTCCCTCACTGTGGAGAATATTTTCACCAATAACCTATATGTTTTATCATCTGTGCTGTATGGATGGAGAAGTCTGGAGGCCACTGTAAGAAAAAGACTGAAAGCCAGAGGCAAGGGGCTAAAATCCAAAACTTGAGAATACCAGAAAACTCCTGTCTCCAGGGAACATTAACCAAGAAGAGCTCATCCAAAAGCCTCCATACCTACACTGAAACCAAGCTCCACCCAAGATTCAACAAGTTCCAGAGCAAGACATACCGTGCTAATTCTCCAGCAATTCAGGAACACAGCTATTAGCATTAAAATACAGGTTGCCTAAAGTCACATCAAACCCATAGACACCCCCAGAACTCACTACTGGACCCTCCACTGCACTCCAGAGAGAAGAGATCCAGCTCCACCCACAGGACACAGACTCAAGCTTCCCTAACCAGGAATCCTTGACAACCCACTCATTCAACCCCACCCACAGGGAGCAACCTCCACAATAAAGAGGAACTGCAAGCTTCCAGCCTACAGAAGGCCACCCCAAACACAGCAATCTAAACAAAATGAAAAGGCAGAGAAACATTCAAGAGGTAAAGGAGCATGATAAATGCCCACCAAACCAAACAAAAGAGGAGGAGATAGGGAGTCTACCTGAAAAAGATTTCAGAATAATGATAGTAAAGATGATCCAAAATGTTGAAAACAAAATGGAGTTACAGATAAATAGACTAGAAACAAGGATTGAGAATTAACTCCAATTAAAATAAATAAATTTATTTAAAAAATTTAAAAAAAGAAGATGCAAGAAATGGCTAATAAAGATCTAGAAATAAAAAAGAGTGAATCAATAATGAATAATGAAACAACTGAGATCAAAAGCACTCTGGAGGGGAGCAACAGTAGAATAGCCGAGGCAGAAGATAGGATATATGAGGTGGAAGATAAAATGGTGAAAATAAACTAAACAGAGAGGAAAAAATAATTAAAAGAAATGAGGACAACCTCTGGGAAAATGTTTAGTTCAGGTCAGTTCAGTTCAGTCATTCAGTCGTGTCCGACTCTTTGCGACCCCATGAATCACAGCACGCCAGGCCTCGCTGTCCATCACCAACTCCTGGAGTTGACTCAAACTCATGTCCATCGAGTTGGTGATGCCATCCAGCCATCTCATCCTCTGTCGTCCCCTTCTCCTCCTGCCCCCAATCCCTCCCAGCATCAGAGTTTTTTCCAATGAATCGACTCTTCACATGAGTTTCAGCTTTAGCATCATTCCTTCCAAAGAACACCCAGGACTGATCTCCTTTAGAATGGACTGGTTGGATCTCCTTGCAGCCCAAGGGACTCTCACAAGCCTTCTGCAACACCACAGTTCAAAAGCATCAATTCTTTGGTGCTCAGATTTCTTCACAGTCCAACTCTCACATCCATACATGACTACTGGAAAAACCATAGCCCTGACTAGACAGACCTTTGTTGGCAAAGTAATGTCTCTGCTTTTGAATATGCTATCTAGGTTGGTCATAACTTTCCTTCCAAGGAGTAAGCGTCTTTTAATTTCATGGCTACAATCACAATCTACAATGATTTTGGAGCCCAAAAAATAAAGTCTGACACTGTTCCCACTGTTTCCCCCATCTATTTCCCATGAAGTGATGGGACCAGATGCCATGATTTTCGTTTTCTGAATGTTGAGCTTTAAGCCAACTTTTGCACTCTCCTCTTTCCCTTTCATCAAGAGGCTTTTTAGTTCCTCTTCACTTTCTGTCATAAGGGTGCTGTCATCTGCATATATGAGATTATTGATATGTCTCCTGGCAATCTTGATTTCAACTTGTGCTTCTCCCAGCCCAGTGTTTCTCATGATGTACTCTGTATATAAGTTAAATAAGCAGGGTGACAATATACAGCCTTGATGTACTCCTTTTCCTATTTGGAACCAGTCTGTTGTTCCATGTCCAGTTCTAACTGTTGATTCCTGACCTGCATATAGGTTTCTCAAGAGGCAGGTCAGGTGGTCTGGTATTCCCATCTCTTTCAGAATTTTCTGCATTTTATTGTGATCCACACAGTCAAAGGCTTTGGCATAGTCAATAAAGCAGAAATAGATGTTTTTCTGGAATGCTCTTGCTTTTTCCATGATCCAGACAATGTTAAACACCCAGAAGAAGAAGACAAAAAGAAAGGCCATGAGAAAGAAGTTGAAATTTTCCATAAATGGGGAAGGAAATAGCCACCAAGGTCCAAGATGCCCAGAGAGTGCCAAACAGGATAAGCACAAGACACATATTAATCAAATTAACAAAGATCAGACACAAAGAGTAAATATTAAAAACATCAAGGGAGAAACAACAAATAACACACAAGGGGATTCCCATAAGGATAACAGCTGATCTTTCCATAGAAATTCTTCAGGCCGAAAGGGAATGGCAGGACATACTTAAAGGGAAGAAAGAGAAAAGCCTATAACTCACATTACTATACCCATCAAGGATCTCATTCCAATATAAAGGAGAAACCAAAAGGTTTACACACAAGCAAAAGCTCAGAGAATTCAGCACCACCAAACCAGCTCTTCAACAAATGCTAATGTTTCTTCCCTACAGAGGAAATACAGAAAAGGTTTATAAACTTGAACCCAAAACATCAAAGTAAATGGCAATGGGATCATAATTATCAATAATTACATTAAATGTAAGTGGGTTGAATGCCCCAACCAAAAGACAAAGACTGGCTGAATGGATGCAAAAACAAGATCCCTATATATACTGTCTACAAGAGACCCACCTCAAAAAAAGGGATGCATACAGACTGAAAGTAGAGGGCTAGAAAAAGATATTTCATGCAAATGGAGAATGAAAGAAAGCAGGAGCAGCAATACTCATATCAGAGAACATAGACTTTGAAATAAAGGCCATGAAAAGAAACAAGGAAAGACACTGCATGATGATCAAGGATCAATCTAAGAAGAAGGTATAACAATTATAAATATATATGCACCCAACATAGGAACACCACAATATGTAAGGCAAAAGCTAACAAATATGAAAGGGGATATTAACAGTAACACAATAATAGTGGCAGACTTTACTACCCTGCTCACACATATGGATAGGTCAACTAAAAAGAAAGTTAGCCAGGAAACACAAATTTTAAATGATACAATGGAACAGTTAGATGTAAATGATATCTATAGGACATTTCACCCCAAAATAATGAATTTCACTTTTTTTCTCAAGTGCACAAGAAACATTCTCCAGAATCAATCACATCCTGGGCCATAAATCTAGCCTTGGTAAATTCAAAAAATTTGAAATCATTTAAAGCAACTTTTCTGATCACAATGCAGTAAGATTAGATGTCAACTATAGGAAAAAAAAAACTATAAAAAATACAAACATATGGAGGCTAAACAACATGCTTCTGAATAACCAAAAATCACAGAAGAAATAAAAAACGAAAGCAAAATACACACAGAAACAAATGAAAATGAAAACACGACAACCCAAAACCTATGGGATTCAGTAAAAGCAGTTCAAAGGGGAAGGTTCATAGCAATACAAGCTTACCTCAGGAAACAAGAGAAAAACCAAATAAATAACCTAACTTTACATCTAAAGCAACTAGAAGAAGAAGAAATTAAGAACCCCAGGATTAGTAGAAGCAAAGAAATCCTAAAAATTAGAGCAGAAATAAAATGAAAAAGAAACAAAGGAGACTATAGCAAAAATCAACAAAACTAAAAGCTTGTTCTTTGAGGGGTAAATAAAATTGACAAACCATTAGCCAGACTCATCGAGAAAAAAAAAGGAGAAGAATCAAATCAAGAGAATTAGAAATGAAAATGGAGAAATCACAAGAGCTAACACAGAAATATAAAGGATCATAAGAGACTACTAACAGTAACTATATGCCAATAAATTGGGAAACTTGGAAGAAGTGGACAAATTCTTAGAAAAATATAACCTTACAAAACTGAACCAGGAAGAAATAGAAAACCTTAAAAGACCCATCACAAGCACATAAATCAAAACTGTAATTTAAAATCTTAAAACAACAACAAAAAAAGCCCTGGACCAGATGGGTCACAGGTGAATTCTACCAACAATTTAGAGAAGAGCTAATACCTATCCTACTCAAACTCTTCCAGAAAATGGCAAAGGAAGGAAAACTGCCAAATTCATTCTATGAGGCCACCATCACCCTAATACAAAAACCAAAGATGCCACAAAAAAGAAATCTACAGGTCAATATCACTGATGAACATAGATGCAAAAATCCTCAACAAAATTCTAGCAAACAGAATCCAACAACATATTAAAAACATCATACATCATGACCAAGTGGGCTTTATCCCAGGGATACAAGGATTCCTCAATATTCACAAATCAATCAATATGATACACCACATTAACAAATTGAAAGATAAAATGCATATGATTATCTTGATATATGCAGAGAAACTTTTGACAAAATTCTACATCCATTTATGATTAAAAAAAAAAAAAAACCTTCCAGAAAGCAGGAATCGAAGGAACAAACCTCAAGCTAATAAAAGCCATATATGATAAACTCACAGCAAACTTTATCCTCAATGGTGAAACACTGAAAGCATTTCCCCTAAAGTCAGGAACAAGACAAGGGTGCCCACTTTCACCACTACTATTCAGCATAGTTTTGGAAGTTTTAGCCACAGCAATGAGAGCAGAAAAAGGAATAAAATGAATCCAGATTGAAAAAGAAGAAGTAAAATTCTCACTGTTTCAAGATGACATGATCCTCTACATAGAAAACCGTAAAGATTCCACATAAAAATTACTAGAGCTGAGCAATGAATATAGTAAATGTGCAAGATATAAAATCAACACACAGAAATCCCTTGCATGCCTATACACTAATAATGAGAAAACAGAAAAATAAATTAAAGAAACAGTTCCATTCACCATTGCAACGAAAAGAATAAAATACTTAGGAATAGATTCATCTAATGAAACAAAAGACCTATATATAGAAAACAATAAAACACTGATGAAAGAAATCAAAGATTACACAAATATATGGAGAAATACACCATGATCATGGACCAGAAGAATCAATATAGTGAAAATGAGAATACGACCCAAAGCAATCCATATATTCAATGCAATCCCTATCAAGCTACCAACGGTATTTTTTCAGAGCTAGAACAAATAATTTCACAATTTGTTTGGAATTACAAAAATACCTCGAAAAGCCAAAGCAATCTTGAAGAAGAAGAATGTAACAGGAGGAAACAACCTGCCTGACTTCAGGCTCTGCTACAAAGCCACAGTCATCAAGACAGTATGGTCATGGCACAAAGACAGAAATATAGATCAATGGAACAAAACGGACAGCCCAGAGATACATTCACAAGCCTATGGACACTTTATTTTTGACAAAGGAGGCAAGAATATAGTATGGAGAAAAGACAGTCTCTTTATCAAGTGGTGCTGGGAAAACTGGTCAACCACTTTTTTTTTAAAAAAGAAACTAGAACACTTTCTAATACCATACACAAAAATAAACTCAAAGTGATTAAAGATCTAAATGTAAGACCAGAAACTATAAAACTCCTAGAGGAAAACATAGGCAAAACTCTCTCTGACATAAATCACAGCATGATCCTCTATGACCCACCTCCCAGAGTAATGGAAATAAAAGCAAAAATAAACAAATGGGACATAATTAAAGTTAAAAGCTTCTGCACAACAAAGGAAACTATAAGCACGGTTAAAAAACAGCCTTCAGAATAGGAGAAAATAATAGGAAATGAAGCAACTGACAAAGAATTAATCTCAAAAATATACAAGAAACCCCTGCAGGTCAATTCCAGAAAGATAAAAGACCCAATCAAAAAATGGGCCAAAGAACTAAACAGACATTTCTCCAAAGAAGACATACGGATGGCTAACAAACACATGAAAACATGCTCAACATCACTCATTATCAGAGAAACGCAAATCAAAACCACAATGAGGTACCATCTCACGCTGGTCAGAATGTCTGCTATCCAAAAGTCTACAAACAATAAATGCTGGAGAGGGTGCAGAGAAAAGGGAACCCTCTTACACTCTTGGTGGGAATGCAATCTAGTATAGCCACTATGGAGAACAGTGTGGAGATTCCTTAAAAAACCTGGAAATAGAACTGCCATACAATGCAGCAATCCCACTGCTGGGCATACACACCAAGGAAACCAAAATTGAAAGAGACGCATGTACTCCAATGTTCATCACAGCACTGTTTACAATAGCTAGGACATGAAAGCAACCAAGATATCCATTGGCAGACAAGTGGATGAGAAATCTGTGGTAGGTATACACAATGGAATATTACTCAGCTATTGAAAAGAATGCATCTGAATCAGTTCTAATGAGGTGGATGAAACTGGAGCCTATTATACAGAGTGAAGTAAGTCAGAAAGAAAAGCACCAATACAGTATATTAACGCATATATATGGAATTTAGAAACATGGTGATGATGACCCTATAAGCTAGACAGAAAAAGAGACACAGAGATAAAGAATAGACTTTTGGACTCTGTGGGAGAAGATGAGGGTGGGATGATTTGAGAGAATAGCGTTGAAACTTATATGTGAAATAGATGTCCAGTCCAGATTTGATGCATGAGACAGGGTGCTTGGGGCCAGTGCAATGGAATGACCCTGAGGGATGTGATGGGTAGGGAGCTGTTGGTTGGTTCAGGATGGGGGAAACATGTATACCCATGGGTGATTCATGTCAGTGTATGGCAAAAACCACTACAATATTATAAAGTAATTAGCCTCCAATTAACATAAATAAATATATTTTTTAATTTTTATTTTTACTTTATTTTACTTTACAATACTGTATTGGTTTTGCCATACATTGACATGAATCCACCATGGGTGTACATGCATTCCCAAACATGAACCCCCCTCCCACCTCCCTCCCCATAACATCTCTCTGGGTCATCCCGTGAACCAGCCCCAAGCATGCTGTATCCTGCGTCAGACATAGACTGGCGATTCGATTCTTACATGATAGTATACATGTTAGAATGCCATTCTCCCAAATCATCCCACCCTCTCCCTATCCCTCTGAGTCCAAAAGTCCGTTATACACATCTGTGTCTTTTTTGCTGTCTTGCATACAGGGTCGTCATTGCCACCTTTCTAAATTCCATATATATGTGTTAGTATACTGTATTGGTGTTTTTCTTTCTGGCTTACTTCACTCTGTATAATCGGCTCCAGTTTCATCCATGTCATCAGAACTGATTCAAATGTATTCTTTTTAATGGCTGAGTAATACTCCATTGTGCATATGTACCACAGCTTTCTTATCCATTCATCTGCTGATGGACATCTAGGTTGTTTCCATGTCCTGACTATTATAAACAGTGCTGCGATGAACATTGGGGTACATGTGTCTCTTTCAATTCTGGTTTCCTCGGTGTGTATGCCCAGCAGTGGGATTGCTGGGTCATAAGGCAGTTCTATTTGCATTTTTTAAGGAATCTCCACACTGTTCTCCAAAGTGGCTGTACTAGTTTGCATTCCCACCAACAGTGTAGGAGGGTTTCCTTTTCTCCACACCCTCTCCAGCATTTATTGCTTGCAGATTTTTGGATCACAGACATTCTGACTGGTGTGAAGTGGTACCTCATTGTGGTTTTGATTTGCATTTCTCTAATAATGAGTGATGTTGAGCATCTTTTCATGTGTTTGTTAGCCATCTGTATGTCTTCTTTGGAGAAATGTCTATTTAGTTCTTTGGCCCATTTTTTGATTGGGTCGTTTATTTTTCTGGAATTGAGCTGCATAAGTTGCTTGTATATTTTTGAGATTAGTTGTTTGTCAGTTGCTTCATTTGTTATTATTTTCTCCCATTCAGAAGGCTGTCTTTTCACCTTGCTTATATTTTCCTTTGTTGTGCAGAAGCTTTTAAATTTAATTAGATCCCATCTGCTTATTTTTGCTTTTATTTCCAGTATTCTGAGAGGTGGATCATAGAGGATCCTGCTGTGATTTATGTCTGAGAGTGTTTTGCCTATGTTCTCCTCTAGGAGTTTTATAGTTTCTGGTCTTACATTTAGATCTTTTGACAAACCATTAGCCAGACTCATCAAGAAGCAAAGAGAGAAAAATAAAATCAATAAAATTAGAAATGAAAATGGAGAGATCACAACAGACAATACAGAAATACAAAGGATCATAAGAGACTACTATCAGCAATTATATGGCAATAAAATGGACAACGTGGAAGAAATGGACAAATTCTTAGAAAAGTACAACTTTCCAAAACTGAATCAGGAAGAAATAGAAAATCTTAACAGACCCATCACAAGCATGGAAATTGAAACTGTAATCAGAAATCTTCCAGCAAACAAAAGCCCAGGTCCAGATGGCTTCACAGCTGAATTCTACCAAAAATTTAGAGAAGAGCTAACACCTATCCTACTCAAACTCTTCCAGAAAATTGCAGAGGAAGGTAAACTTCCAAACTCATTCTATGAGACCACCATCACCCTAATATCAAAACCTGACAAAGATACTACAAAAAAAGAAAACTACAGGCCAATATCACTGATGAACATAGATGCAAAAATCCTCAACAAAATTCTAGCAATAAGAATACAGCAACACATTAAAAAGATCATACACCATGACCAAATGGGCTTTATCCCAGGGATGCAAGTATTCTTCCATATCCGCAAATCAATCAATGTAATTCACCACATAAACAAATTGAAAAATAAAAGCGATATGATTATCTCAGTAGATGCAGAGAAGGCCTTTGACAAAATTCAACATCCATTTATGATAAAAACTCTTCAGAAAGCAGGAATAGAAGGACCATACCTCAATATGATAAAAGCTATATATGACAAACCCACAGCAAACATTATCCTCAATGGTAAAAAATTGAAAGCATTTCCCCTAAAGTCAGGAACAAGACAAGGGTGCCCACTTTCACTGCTACTATTCAACATAGTTCTGGAAGTTTTGGACACAGCAATCAGAGCAGAAAAAGAAATAAAAGGAATCCAAATTGGAAAAGAAGAAGCAAAACTCTCACTGTTTGCAGATGACATGATGCTCTACATAGGAAACCCTAAAGACTCCACTAGAAAAGTACTAGAGCTAATCAATGAATATAGTAAAGTTGCAGGATATAAAATCAACACACAGAAATCCCTTGCATTCCTATACACTAATAATGAGAAAGTAGAAAAAGCAATTAAGGAAACAATTCCATTCACCATTGCAACGAAAAGAATAAAATACTTAGGAATATATCTACCCAAAGAAACTAAAGACCTATATATAGAAAACTATAAAACACTGATGAAATAAATCAAAGAGGACACTAATAGATGGAGAAATATACCATGTTCATGGATTGGAAGAATCAATATAGTGAAAATGAGTACACTACCCAAAGCAATTTACAAATTCAATGCAATCCCTATCAAGCTACCAGCCATATTTTTCACAGAACTAGAACAAATAATTTCAAGATTTGTATGGAAATACAAAAAACCTCGAATTGCCAAAGTAATCTTGAGAAAGAAGAATGGAACTGGAGGAATCAACTTGCCTGACTTCAGGCTCTACTGCAAAGCCACAGTCATCATGACAGTATGGTACTGGCACAAAGACAGACATATAGATCAATGGAACAAAATAGAAAGCCCAAAGATAAATCCACACACATATGGACACCTTATCTTTGACAAAGGAGGCAAGAATATACAATGGAGTAAAGACAATCTCTTTAAAAAGTGGTGCTGGGAAAACTGGTTAACCACTTGTAAAAGAATGAAACTAGATCACTTTCTAACACTGCACACAAAAATAAACTCAAAATGGATTAAAGATATAAATGTAAGACCAGAAACTATAAAACTCCTAGAGGAGAACATAGGCAAAACACTCTCAGACATAAATCACAGCAGGATCCTCTATGATCCACCTCTCAGAATACTGGAAATAAAAGCAAAAATAAGCAGATGGGATCTAATTAAAATTAAAAGCTTCTGCACAACAAAGGAAACTATAAGCAAGGTGAAAAGACAGCCTTCTGAATGGGAGAAAATAATAGCAAATGAAGCAACTGACAAACAACTAATCTCAAAAATATACAAGCAACTTATGCAGCTCAATTCCAGAAAAATAAACGACCCAATCAAAAAATGGGCCAAAGAACTAAATAGACATTTCTCCAAAGAAGACATACGGATGGCTAACAAACACATGAAAAGATGCTCAACATCACTCATTATTAGAGAAATGCAAATCAAAACCACAATGAGGTACCACTTCACACCAGTCAGAATGTCTGCGATCCAAAAATCTGCAAGCAATAAATGCTGGAGAGGGTGTGGAGAAAAGGAAACCCTCCTACACTGTTGGTGGGAATGCAAACTAGTACAGCCACTTTGGAGAACAGTGTGGGGATTCCTTAAAAAATTGCAAATAGAACTGCCTTATGACCCAGCAATCCCACTGCTGGGCATACACACCGAGGAAACCAGAATTGAAAGAGACACATGTACCCCAATGTTCATCGCAGCACTGTTTATAATAGCCAGGACATGGAAACAACCTAGATGTCCATCAGCAGATGAATGGATAAGAAAGCTGTGGTACATATGCACAATGGAGTATTACTCAGCCATTAAAAAGAATACATTTGAATCAGTTCTGATGACATGGATGAAACTGGAGCCGATTATACAGAGTGAAGTAAGCCAGAAAGAAAAACACCAATACAGTATACTAACACATATATATGGAATTTAGAAAGGTGGCAATGACGACCCTGTATGCAAGACAGCAAAAAAGACACAGATGTGTATAACGGACTTTTGGACTCAGAGGGATAGGGAGAGGGTGGGATGATTTGGGAGAATGGCATTCTAACATGTATACTATCATGTAAGAATCGAATCGCCAGTCTATGTCTGACGCAGGATACAGCATGCTTGGGGCTGGTGCATGGGGATGACCCAGAGAGATGTTATGGGGAGGGAGGTGGGAGGGGGGTTCATGTTTGGGAATGCATGTAAGAATTAAAGATTTTAAAGTTTAAAAAAAAATAAAATAAATAAATAAATAAGAAGTTTTATGTTTTATATTTTGTCAATGATCCATTCTGAGTTAATGTTTTAAATAATTAAGGTTGTTACTGATTTTTGTTTTTTGCTATTGATATCCAGTTGTTCCAGTACCATTTGTTGAAAAGACTACTCTTCCTTCATTGAATTTTATTTAGTACCCTTGTCAAAAGTCAGTTGACAATATCTGTTGATTTTTATGTCTATTCTTCTGCCAACACCACACGGTAAATTGTCTGCCTGCAATGTGGGAGACCCGGGTTTGATTCCTCGGTCGGGAAGATCCCCTGGAGAAGGAAATGGCAATCCACTCCAGCACTCTTGCCTGGAAAATCCCATAGATGGAGGAGCCTAACAGGCTACAGTCCATGGGGTCGCAGAGTCGGACATGACTGAGCGACTTCATGTCACTTCACTTCACTTCAAACATTTAATGGCTATACAGTAAACATTAAAATCACAAGAATGATTCTTCTTTTTAAAAATTGTTTTAGCTATTCTAGACTTGTGCGTTTCCATATTAATTCTAGAATAAGTTGTCTATGTCGCAAAAAAAAACTTGAAATTTTAATAGGAAATTACATTAAATTTATAGATCAATTTGAGGAGAATTGACAGCTTTACTATATTGAATGTTCCATTCCATGAGCATGTTCTGTCTTTTAATTTATTTTGGCCTCCTTTGATTTCTTTCATCATCATTTTGTTGTTTTAAGCATAGAGAACCTGTACATATTGAGTATATACCTAAATATTTAACTTACTTTGCAACAATTATAAATAGTATTGTGATTTTAATGTTGGTTTCCACCTGTTCATTATTAGTATATAGAATTACAATTGATTTTTCTATGTTGATCTTGTATCTTCCAATCTTGCTGAACTCATTAGATTTTGAGGTTTTAGTATTTTTGTTTTTTGTTTTGTAGAGTGCAGTGGAATTTCTGTGTAATAATTATGTCATCTATACATAGGGTGGTTTTATTCTTTTCTTTACAATTTTTGTACCTTTAATCTCTTTTCTTAGCCTCATTGTACTGATCAAAACTTCCTGTAAAATATCAAAAGATAAAAGCAGACACCCTTCCTACTCTTAGGGGAAAAGCATTCAGTTTTTCACCATTAAGTATAATATTAGCTCAAGAACTTTTGTAGATGTTCTTTTTCAAGTTGAGACAATTTCCCCTCTATTGCTAACCATTGACAGTTTTTATCATCAATAAGTGTTGAATTTTGCCAAATATATCTTCTGGATACACTGATATAATCAAATATTTCTTCTTTAGTCTGTTGCTATGATGGATCACTTTAATTGATTTCTTGCACATCTGGAATAAAGCACACTTGGTCATGGTGTGTAATTATTTTATACCTTGTTAAATTCAGTTTACTGATATTTTATTAGGGATTTTTACATCTAAGTTCATAAGATATATTTATCTGTCATTCTTTTTAATGTTACACTGTCTTTGTGTGGGTAGCAACAGGATACTGGCCTCATATTTTAGTTGGGAACTGTCCATTCTTCTTTGAATTTGGGGGGAAAATGTGTAGAATTGATATTAATTATTCTTTTAATATTTTGTAGAAAGAACTATTTCAGCTTGGTTGAGGATTTTATTTTGTGGTTTTCAAGAATCTGTTCTATTTCTTCTAAGTTGTGCCATTTATGAATGTAAAGTTGTTCAGTCTTCCCTACCACCCTTTTACAGTTAAAGGATCTGTAGTGATATCTCCTGCTTTATTCCTAATATTGGTGATTTGTGTCTTTTCTATTATTTAACACTTTTAACGGAGGTTTATCAATTTTATTGATATTTTAGGAAATCAGTTTTTATTTCATTGATTTTTCTTTAATGCTTTCTTATTTTTAATTTTACTTTTACCTTTACTATTTCATTCCTTGTGTATGCCTTAGTTTTTTTTTGTTCTTCTTTTTCTAGTTTCTTAAAGAACCTAGATTATTGATTTGAGTCCTCTCTTCTTGTTTATTATAAACATTTAGTACTATGCATTTATCTCAGTATTACTTAATTGCATTCTCTATGCTTTCTTATGTTTATTTTTATTTTCACCTAGTTCTAAGTATCTCTTTTTTAAATTTCCCTAGAGAGAATTTATGCTTTTGATCTGTAGTGCTAGAGAAGACTCTTGAGAGTCCTTGGACAGCAAGGAAATCAAATTAGTCAATCCTAGAGGAAATCAACCCTGAATATTCATTGGAAGGACTGATGCTGAAGCTCCAATACTTTGGCCATTTGCTGACTCATTGAAAAAGACCCTGATGCTGGGAAAGATTGAGGGCAGGAGGAGAGAGGGGAAACAGAGGATGAGATGGTCGGATGGCATCATTGACTCAAAGACATGAGCTTGAGCAAACTCCAAAAGATAGTGAAGGATAGGGAAGCCTGGTGTGCTGCATTCCATGGAGTCACAGAGTCAGACACAACTTAGTGACTGAACAACAGAGTTTCTCTTTTACTAATGGATTATGTGGTACTGTATTGTTTAATTTTCAAGTATTTGGAAATGCTCCTGTTGTCTTTCTGTTATTGACTTTTAATATAATTTCATTATGGTCAGAGAACATAAATGTATCATTTCAATTCTTTTACATTTGGTAAGGTTTGTTTTATGGCCCTGGATACAGTCTGTATACTGATTGTTTAGTGGAGGCTTGGAAAAATGTTTTATCTAATGTTGTTGGGTGGAGTGCTCAATATATACCAATTAGATCCTGTTAATGGATTGTCCTGTTTAGATGTATATCCTTGATGATTCTTTTCTATAGCAGTTCTATCAGGTGCTAAGAGGGACACGTTGGAATCCCCAAATATACCTGTGGGTTGGTCTCTCCTCCCCCCAACTTTATCAGTTTTTGCTTCAGGTGTTTATTTTGAGGTTCTATTGTTTGATGAATAGACATTTAAGATCATTATGTCTTCCTGGTGGATTTATCCTTTTGTCACTATTTAATGTCTCCTATCTCTTGTAATTTTTTTTTATTCTGAGGTCTACTTTATTGATGTTAATGACTAACTCCAGCTTTTTAAAAATAATCTTTGCATAGTATACCTTTTCCTACACTTTTACTTTCCATCAATTCATGTCATTGAATTTGAAGCGAGTCTCGTATTAACAACATATAGTTGGGTCATTTTTAAAACCCGTTCTGCCAATCTCTATCTTTTATTCAAACCATTTACATTTTCTGTTATCATGAATATGTTAGAGCTTAAGTCTGCCATTTTATTATTTGTTTTCTGTTTGTTACCTCTATCTGTCTGTGTATGGTCAAGCCACTCAAGATGTTCTCTTGTCTGTAATTCCCTGCTCAACCAGTGCTTGCTTCATCCACACCCTACCCACATTACTGGCCTCCCTATAAATATGCTCCAGGCCCCATCTAGTGATCATTTTACCAAAAGTGCATTGAGAAACATGCTCCTCTGCTAGTTTCCCCAGTAACTGATAAGCCAATATGACATCAATTCTTCCTATAACTGGTAACTTCCTCCTGCCCCTGGGAACAAAGAATTCCACCATGACATGCCTGCTGTCTCCACACATGGTGAAGTGTTACTCCAAGACCTTCCTTCAGACATGTAAGATCCCCCTATACATTAAACTATTGATGTCTCTGTTGCTGACTTTCTTTGGTTTTGAAGCTGGCCAAGTACAGGCCTTGTAGACCTGTGGAGTGCAGCCCAACACTGTCATTCCTGTTTCTTTTTTCTTCCCTTGTTTATTACTTGAATATTTAAAAAATTAATTTATTTTAATTGGAGGTTAATTACTTTACAATATTGTGGTGGTTTTTGCCATGATGATTCTATCTTAAGTTATTTATAGTGTTTCTGAGTGTATAACTTTGTATAGTTTTCATAGAGGTTGCTCTGTGTGATGTAATATGCATATGTGACTTATAATCCACTGGTTTCAACATTTTAGCAGTTTGAAGTGTGAAAATTGTATTTCCATTGAGCCTCTTTTACTATCCCCATATTAAAAATGTCATTGTCTTGAATATTTGCTGATGTTATCAAGATAACTTTGCTCTAATCATAAAATATGATTTATAAAATTCAAGAAGAAAAACAAATCTATGCTATGCATGCATACTTTTAGAACTTTAAGATACATATCATTCACTATATTCACATATCATTCACTAAGATACCATATAATTCACTCATTCAAAGTGTACAATTCAATACTTTTTAGTACAACAGGGTTGTGTGACAACCATCACAGTCAATTTTAGAATATTTTTGTTCCTCTAGAAGGAAACCTTGTACTCGTTACTGGTCACCCTCTATCCCTCAAAACTCCCTCCACCTCTACCAAACCCAGGAGTCACCAATATATTCATTTGCTGTCTCCATAGATTTGCTTTTCTGGACATGTCACATAAAAGGAATCATACCATATGCAGCCTTTTATTTTCCTGTTTTTTTTTTTTTTTTCTGCTTAATAAACAGGCATACCTTTGAGGTTTATTGAGCTTCACTTTATTGTGTTTCACAAATATTGCATTTTTTTTAACAAATTGAACTTTTGTGCCATCTCTGCATTGAGCAAGACTATCAGCACCATTTTCTACAGCATTTGCTCACTTTGTGTTTCTGTATCACATTTTGGTAATTATCTCAACATTTCAAACTTTCTCATTATTACTGTATTTTTTATGGTGATCTGTGATAAAATTTTGATGTTACTATTGCACAAAGATTACAATTCACTGAAGGCTAGATAAAGGTTAGCATATTTTAGCAATAAACTATTTTAAAATTAAGGTATGTATTTTTTAAACATAATGCTATTTCACAGTTAAGACAAGAGTATAAACCTTTTATATGCACTGGGGAACCAAAAAAAAAAAAAATCATGTGACTTCCTTTTACTGCAATATTCACTTTATTGTGATAGTCTGAAATTAAACTTGTAGCATCTCTGAGGTAGACTGTACTGTTTTCAAGGTTTATTCATATTGTAGCATGTATCATTACTTCATTATTTTCTATTTCTGAGCAATATTCCATCGTATGAATATAGTACATTTTACTTATCAGTCAGTGGACATTTGGGTTTTCTCTACTTGCTGGTGATAATGTATAATGCTGTTGTAAATATTCATGTACAAGATTTTGTGTAGATGTATGTTTTTATTTTTTTGATATATATCTAGAAGTGGAATTGTTAAGTCACATCAGATCATTAGTTCATTTTTAAATTCAGTTATTTCTATTTTATTATTGATTCTGTTAAAAGTTCTATTTATAATCTGGATAAAAGTCCTTTATGAGGTATATGATTTGAAAATATTTTCTCTCATTTTGTGGGTTGTCTAGTCACATTCTTAATGATATCATTCACAGTACAAAATATTTTAATATTGATGAATCTAATTTATCTGTTTTTCCTTTGTTATTTGTTTGTGTATGTGTGTGTGTATCACATCTAAGAAACCATTGCCTAACCCAGGGTCACAAATGCTTACTTCTATGTTTTCTTTTAAGAGTATTATTGTTTTATCTCTCACATTTTATATGATCCATTTTGAGTTAATTTTTGTGTATGGTCTGAAGAAGTCTAATTCATTTGCATGTGGATAACCACTCTTTCTAATGCCATTTGTTTAAAAGACTTTTTTTCCTACTGATCTTTTTAGCACCCTTGTTGAAAAACCAGTTAATTACATATATAATGGTTATGTTCTGCACTCTTAAATTGATTCCATTGATCTATATGTTTATCCTTATACCACTGTCTGGGCTTCCCTGGTGGCTCAGATGGGAAAGAATCTGTTTGCAATATAGGAGACCTGGGTTCAGTTCCTGGGTTGGGAAGATCCCCTGGAGGAAGACATGGCAGCCCACTCCAGTATTCTTGCTTGGAGAATCCCCATGGACACAGGAACCTGGTGGACTACATGGGGTCACAAAGAGTTGGACACAACTGAGAGGCTAAGCACAGCACACAGCATGCCACTGTCTTAATGTTGCTTTGTAAAAAGTTTAGAAATTAGCAACTGTGAGTCTTCCAACTTTATTCTTCTTTTCTAAGATTACTTTAGCTATACTGACTCCCTTTAATTTTTACATGAATTATTCATGTTGATGGATGGCAAAACCAATACAATATTGTAAAGTAATTAGCCTCCAATTAAAATAAATAAATTTTTAAAAATGAATTTAAAAAATTGTATTAAATATGCAGACCAATTTGGAAGAGGATCAGGGGAGAAGGGAGAGTGTCTGATAATGTGTACAAATGCTGTTTTGGAGGTGATTTAAATATTCTAAAAGTGATTCTGGTGATAGTTTTACAACTCTGTTAATATACAAATACATTGACTTGTACACTTTATTTTGGATGAATTTTATAGGATGTGAATTACATTTCAATAAAGATACTTAGTTAAAACAGTAAACCTAATAATGAAATTTGGAATTTGGCCATAGCAAACTTAAAATATTAACGAAGCCAAATGTTAAATCTAAAACTCATTGAAACATTCAAGTTCAATATGAAACCAAATGATCGTGTTGAAACTCAATGTGAAAGTCCTAAACTGGTTGCAATTATTACTTGTAAGCAAAGAGCCCAATGACACAATTGAGAAATGGCGATACAGCATAGCATGATTTCACACAGGCTAAAGTTCAATATTTAGTCAGCTGCTACATTTATATTAAAGTTTTCCTCAATGGTGAAAAATTGAAAGCATTTCCCCTAAAGTCAGGAAAAAGAAATGGGTGCCCACTCTCACAACTACTATTCAACATAGTTTTCAAAGTTTTGGCCACAGCAATCAGAGCAGAAAAAGAAATAAAAGGAATCCAGACTGGAGAAAAAGAAGTAAAACTCTCACTGTTTGCAGATGACATGATCCTCTACAAAGAAAACACTAAAGACTGCATCAGAAACTTACTAGAGCTAATCAAGGAATATAGTAAATTTGCAGGATATAAAATCAACACGCAGAAATCCCTTGCATTCCTATACACTAACTGAGAAAACAGAAAGAGAAATTAAGGAAACAATTCCATTCACCATGTCAACGAAAAGAATAAAATACTTAAGAATATATCTACCAAAAGAAATAAAAGACCTATATAAAGAAAACTATAAAACACTGGTGAAAGAAATCAAAGAAGACACAAATCGATGGAGAAATATACCGTGTTCATGGATCAGAAGAATCAATATAGTGAAAATGAGTATACGACCCAAAGCAATCTATAGATTCAATGCAATCCCTATCAAGCTACCCACGGTATTTTTCAGAGAACTAGAACAAATAATTTCACAATTTGTATGAAAATCCAAGAAACCTCGAATAGCCAAAGCAATCTTGAGAAAGAAGAATCAAACTGGAGGGATCAGCCTGCCTGACTTCAGTCTCTACTACAAAGCCACAGTCGTCAAAACAGTATGGTACTGGCACAAAGACAGAAATATAGATCAATGTAACAAAATAGAAAGCCCAGAGATAAATCCATGTACCTATGGACACCTTATCTTCGACAAAGGAGGCAAGAATATACAATGGAGAAAAGACAATCTCTTTAACAAGTGGTGCTGGGAAAATTGGTCAACCACATATAAAAGAATGAAACTAGATCAGTTTCTAACACCATACACAAAAATAAACTCAAAGTGGATTAAAGATCTAAGTGTAAGACAAAACTATAAAACTCCTAGAGGAGAACATAGGCAAAACACTCTCCGACATAAATCACAGCAGGATCCTCTACGACCCACCTCCCAGAATATTGGAAATAAAAGCAAAAATAAACAAATGGGATCTAATTAAAATTAAAAGCTTCTGTACAATAAAGGAAACTATAAGCAAGGTGAAAAGACAGACTTTAGAATGGGAGAAAATAATAGCAAACAAAGCAACTGACAAAGAATAAATCTCAAAAATATACAAGCATCCCCTTCAGCCCAATTCCAGAAAAACAAACGACCCAGTCAAAAAGTGGGCCAAAGAACTAAACAGACATTTCTTCAAAGAAGACATGCAGTTGGCTAACAAACACATGAAAAGATGCTCAACATCACTCATTATCAGAGAAATGCAAATCAAAACCACAGTGAGGTAGCATTTCATGCCAGTCAGAATGGCTGCTATCTATAAGCAATAAATGCTGGAGAGGGTGTGGAGAAAAGGGAACCTTCTTACACTGTTGGTGGGAAGGCAAACTAGTACAGCCACTATGGAGAACAGTGTGGAGATTCCTTAAAAACCTGGAAATAGAACTGTCATATGACCCAGAAATCCCACTGCTGGGCATACATACTGAGGAAACCAGAATTGAAAGAGACACGTGCATCCCAATGTTCATCGCAGCACTGTTTATAATAGCTAGGGCATGGAAGCAACCTAGATGTCCATCAGCAGATGAATGGATAAGAGATCTGTGGTACATAGATAAATGGAATATTACTCAGCCATTAAAAAGAATGCATTTGAATCAGTTCTAATGAGGTGGATGAAACTGGAGCCTATTATACAGAGTGAAGTAAGCCAGAAAGAAAAACACCAATACAATATGCTGCTGCTGCTGCTAAGTCACTTCAGTCGTGTCCGACTCTGTTCGACCCCATAGACGGCAGCCCACCAGGCTCCGCCATCCCAATACAGTGTACTAACACATATATATATGGAATTTAGAAAGATGGTAACAATAACCCTGTATGCAATATAGCAAAAGAGACACAGATGTATAGAACATTCTTTTGGACTCTGTGGGAGAGGGTGAGGGCAGAATGATTTGGGAGAATGGCATTGAAACATGTATAATATCATATGTGAAACAAATCGCCAGTCCAGGTTTGATGCATGATACAGGGTGCTTGGGCCTGGTGCACTTGGATGACCCAGAGGGATGAGAGAGGGAGGGAGGTGGGGGGGGGGGGGGCGGTTCAGGATGGGGAACACATGTACATCCATGGTCAATTCATGTCAATGTATGGCAAAACCAATACAATATTGTAAAGTAAAAAATAATAATAATAATAATAAATTAATTTATAAAAAAGAAAAGAGAAATAAAGTTTTGTAATATGCATAAACATTGGTTTTTTTGGTGTAACTTTTGTTTACCAGATGTAAATTTATTCAAGGCTTCAACATCAATAGATTCATCCATTTTTGGTACTCATTGAAAATGAGCATATATTTTCATGCTCATTGTAATAAAGCAATTGTAATGGAAATTCAGTCTAGTAAAATCACAACTCTTTTTATATTTAAAATTTTAATTGAAATATTGAAGTGAGTTAGCAACAAAACAAAACAGAATTTTTAAGTTAAAATATAATGATTTTAATTTTTCATATGTCAGTGAAATTATGTGGTATATGTAAGTTCATCATATGCTGCCAGTCTTAACTAGTCCACAAGATATGCAAGAAAACTGAACTATTTCACACCTGCCCTTGCTTGCCTAAAATAGTTGCTGATAAAGATCATATTTTCTGTTTTAACTGGGCACTTATATAGTCCTCCTCAATTCCAGAAAGTTTCTTTGTAGGGGTTTACCTGGCTATACTCAACGTGGAGTCTCACATCTCTCTAGTCAAGCAAGAAAAAAGAAACTCCCTATTCAGCACTGCCTGAAAAGTACATAGCCCAATGTTCATTGAATATCATCCAATCACATAAAAATCCAAGGCATCTCCACTGACCTCTGGCAACAGTGCAAGTGCTTGTACTAGAGGAATACTTCTCAAAGTGTGGACACAGTACCACAGGTAGTCCACAAGATAATTTGAGGGAATATATTGGCAAGTATTCTAATACTTATTTAAGTATGCTATGAAAAATAATTAGCAATGTCAGTATTGTACCAAGTATTACTTCTTTAAGATAAGTAAAAATATGTAGAATTATTAGTAATTATTTACTTAGAATACCATCTCTCTTGTGTTGTCTTTACCTCCCTTTGCTTCTTACTCTGATGACTTATTTTGCACATTATCACACTTCAGATTATATTGTAATTTTTGTAGGCACACCTATCTCTATAATAGATTGGGAGTTCCTTAAGGACAGAGCAAAATCTTTGTATCCTCAGTGCCCCTCAGTGCCTAATGCAATGGCTGGGCCCTGGGAAGTTCTCAGTTAATATTTGTAGAATGAATGAATGTGGATTAGAGCTTTGGTCAGGATAATTGCATTCTATAAGCATTGGTCTAGCAGCTATTTCACAGTTGGGGCTAAGATAGCACTGTATCTCAAAGAGATCTGGAAATTTAAAACTGCAAGACAGGAAACCAAACATAATTAATTCTCTATCAATTACATTAAAAAAATTTTATGCTGTTTTCTTATAATGATGAATTTCTGAATTAAGATTCTAAAGCAGAACTACTGGATAAAATAAAGGTTGAAAGAATTGAAATGTAATTAAAAGAGAACAGGCTCCAGAGTCAAGCTTATATGAGTTTGAATTCTGCAATTCAGCATTTGCTAGCTGTATCACGTGTAAACTGAGGACCAGAGATAATTCATATAAAGCCTAACAGTACCTGACACATATACAAACTCCTCCTGGTGGCTCAGTGGTAAAGAATCCACCTTCCAATGCAGGAGTTGGGGGTTCTATCCCTGGGTCTGGAAGATGGCCTGGAGAAGGAAATGGCAATCCATTATAGTACTTTCACCTGGGAAATCCCATGGACAGAGGAGTCTGTTGGGCTATAGTCCATGGGGTTGCAAAAAAATTGGACACGACTTAGCGACTAAACAACAACACCTGGCACATAGTAAGCTTCCAATAAATAGTAGCTGTCAGTATTAATTTTATCTAGAGAAAACTAGGAAATATCTTACTAATAATCTCTAAGTAGTGACTCAAGAAGGTCTGACCCAAGAGAAAAATATAAAGAAGTTCCCCCTCTCATCCTGCTCTCATTCCCACATCAATCCCTCTCATGATAGTGTAGTGATTATTACCTTTCCAACTTATGCCAAGAACTAATCTAAAGCACAGCTGGTCTCTTTCCATGAAATTCCTGGTATAGATCTTCCTTATACAAGGAAATAAATCATTTTCTAATTCACACTCTCCTGGTGGCAAGCAAATAATTGTTTATAATTAAGGTTTTTCACCCAGTTTCTACCAGGTTAGACTAAATCACAGCACTGTCAAACCAGGAAAATACTTAATTAAGCAGAAGAGGTGACAATAAATCAGTGTACTTTGTTGGAAAAGTTATAGGCCTAAAGTTGAAGTCAAAAATCTGATTTCTATTCTCAACTTACTTAAAATCTTAGATGAGTTGCTTCATTGTTCTAGACCTCAGTTTCTTCACGTATAGATGATAAGCTTTATGCTGACACAACTGACTTATATTTTGGGAAAAAACTAAACTGTATCCCCAATCACTCTGTAAAAAAAGTAAAGACCAGAGGACTGGACAAATATTCAAATATAAAAAGTGAAACTATATAACTTTTGACAGAAGTATAAATGGAAAAGTTTATAATTTTGGTATGGCAAAGTTCTAAAAATATAACCAATAAATTATATAGAAAAGTGATAAGACTACATAAAAGCTTAAATATTTTGTTTGGAATAAACCTACCACTATAAAAAGTTCAAAAGATGAAAGAGAAAAAATAAATAGAAAAATAAAGGATACAGTCAAATATTCACACACAAAAATACAAATGGCCATCAAACATGTATAAAGATGTTCTTCATTCATAGCTAAAGACATGTGAAATTAATACATTTTAAGATACTAAGTGTTGGCCAGGATAAAAGAAGTGGGCATGTGTTTGTGTTGGTGAGCTTATAAAGTAGTGATTCTCTCCAGTGCTGATTCTTGCTACCTGTCTCTGAGGCACTTCTATTCCAATTATTATCAGAAACATCCCTCTTACAGTATTTCCACTACCTAATTTGGCATTCCAGAGCCACATTTCATTTTGGGACACTATGTGCAAATAGTGTCTGGTCTCACTATCCCATTTCTTATCACTGCCTCTGCCTTGAGAAAAGTTCAAAGTCTCCTACACTCTTTTTCTCTCTTCTACTCTTTGGGACATGTTCTTCCCAGGTGGCTCAATGATAAAGAATCTGCCTGCAATACAGGAAACAGGGGTTCAATCCCTGGATCAGGAAGATCTCCTGAAGAAGGAAATGGCAACCCATCCCAATATTCTTTTCTGGAAAATCCAATGGACAGAGGATCCTGGCAGGCTACAGTTCATGAGGTCACAAGAGAGTTGAAAATGACTTAGAGACTAAGGAACAACTTCCCTTTGATAAACAAGTTCTACAATTCCAAGAACTTAACCAGTGTAGTTCTCAAAGCATAGCCATCAGTCACTGGTTGAGGGGAAGAAACACAAAAATTTGGTTAAATTCTTGAACTGAAAAAATGTATATACAAATTAATATTTAAAGAAATTATCCTGCCACAAATATTTTAAATATAAAATTAAGATGATTAAATACAATAGGATGCTACTTTAATGGGCAAAAGTTAGCATAAACTCACAAAATAATGTTTCTGTTTTTAAGAGCTACACAACTAATGTTTTTCACAGAATAAAACATGCCTAATGAAGCAAAATAGCATGTATTACTCTCTAAAAATCTCCAGTGTGGGCCTTATCCAGGAGAAATCAAGTGCTGAGTGACAATTACAATAAATTTAGAAGTAAACTAGAACATAAAAACAAAAGGAGACTGAGGAAGCAATTCTATTTTCCCTTTAATTTGAATACAATACATGAAAAAGACTAAACAAAATATAATCCAACAAATAAAATATTGGCATAATTTCTTAATATCTTCTTATTTGCATTTAGACAATTTAACACTGAAACCAAGGGAAGAAACTCCAAAGATATACTTAGTTTACTTACAATAATAAATATACATATAAGTGTAGATTTATACTATTGTCACTAAAATTATAAAAATTGAGCATGTCCATTTGCTTGAATGGTTACTCACTTCAGTATGTTATAATTTCCCAGGTTTTAAGTAAATGGGAAATAAATGAAGCATGTCAGCTATTGTTTAACAAACAAATTGAACAAAAACAGGATAGGAACAAACAAACAAAAAGGATGATTCCTTGAAAAATAAGTAATAGGGAAAACCTTGCAGTAAATGTTTTCCTCTACGTCCTTAGAATTTAAGAACACAGACGTGTATAAATAATCTCCTCAAAATGACTCTTTAAAGATTATTTCTTAATGATTCTTCTTCAGTGTATCTTATTTTCTCTATTCTTCCTTGCACTCTTTTTAAACTGACTTTTATTGAAAATAGGCTCTAATCTCAATTGGACAGGGTAGGATACTTATCAACTTTTTTATTAATTCTTTTTAGGAGAAGGGGAACACTCTGCGTGGCTTGTGGAATTTTAGTTCACTGGCCAGGGATCGAAATCGAGCCTATGTAGTGAGGGCGCCTAGCCTTAACCACTTGACCACGAGGGAATTTCCTATTAAATTTTTTATAAATTATTTTTATAAGGAAAAACAGCATTAGTGAGCTTTCTAATGAGATGGGAGAAGCTTGGAACATTAAGGTAAATTAAAATATAAAAGCCAAAATATACTTGTTTTAAACTAAAGATGTCACACACTTTGTAGAAGTGTCCCAATATACGTTTTAGTAGTGTATAAGCTATGGATTAATATCTATGTTTTTGTAAGACAAGGCTGATGCTAAACTATCAGAAAATTTTTAAGATTTTAAAAGCCTCATATTTTATGCAAAAATAGATATTCAGTTCAGTTCAGTCGCTCAGTCGTGTCCGATTCTTTGCAACCCCATGGACTGCAGCACGCCAGGCCTCCCTGTCCATCAGCAACTCCTGGAGTTTACTCAAACTCATGCCCTTTGAGTCGGTGATGCCATCCAACCATCTCATCCTCTGTCGTCCCCTTCTCCTCCCGCCTTCAATCTTTCCCAGCATCAGGGTCTTTTCAAATGAGTAGATATTAACAATACCAAAACCACAAAGTACAGTAGATAGAATTTAGTAAATTTAAGGGAACTAGGGTTTCCCAGGTGGTTCAGAGGGTAAGGAATCCACTTGCACTACAGGAGATGTGGATTTGATCTCTAGGTCAGGACGATCCCCTGGCAGAGGGCATGGCAACTCACTCCAGTACTCTTGCCTGGAGAATTCCATGGACAGAGGAGCTTGGCGGGCTATGGTCCAAGGGTCACAGAGTCAGACACTACTTAAGTGACAGCACTAGGGGAAAAATCTACATTCCCTGGAATTACCTTAGACCAAAAAACAAAAAGTGAAAGTAGAATTTCTCTCCCCTACGTTTTCTACTTTCTTGAGGTCATTGAAAACTGACTAAAGAATTCAAGTTTAAGATCATAAAGAAAAAGTGTGGCAAATTGATAGAGTAGCATTAACCTATATACACTACCACGTGTAAAACAGATAGCTAGTGGGAAGCTGCTGTATAGTATAACACAGGTCACTTAGCCTGGTGCCCTGTGAAGACCTAGAGTGGTGGGATGGTGGGGGTGGGAGGAAGGCTCAAGAGGGAGGGGATATATGTATACTTATGGCTGATTCACATTGTTGTATGGCAGAAACCAACACAATACTGTAAAGCAATCATCCAATTAAAATAAATTAAAAAGTCATATTATTAAAAAATAAAATTCTATGATTTATATTTTTAAAAAGACTATAGATGAAATGAGGATCCATTGATAAACATAAATAAGCATTAAAAAAGTATGTGAAGCAGGTTGATGGCCAGAGTTTCTTCTTGAATTTTGAAGAAACTGGAATTGAACAAAATCTTTATTTATCAAATATGCCTTATAGTTTGGGCTTCCCTGATAGCTCAGTTGGTAAAGAATTTGCCTGCAATGCAGGAGACCCCAGTTCAATTCCTGGGTCAGGAAGATCCACTGGAGAAAGGATAGACTACCCACTCCAGTATTCTTGGGCTCCCTTGTAGCTCAGTTGGTAAAGAATCTGCCTGCAATGCAGGAGACATGGGTTTGATCCCTGGACTGGGAAGATCTCCTGGAGAAGATCTCCTGGAGAAGGGAAAGGCTACCCACTCCAGTATTTTAGCCTGGAGAATTCCATGGACTGTATAGTTACTAACATTTCTGCATAAGCTATATAATTGTTAATATTACAACCACAGATACATTTTTTAGTACACAACCAAAAAATACCTACTGGGCATTTAATAGATGAGCTTGGGCATGTCATTTAACTTCTTGGATTAGAATTTATTCATCTGTATTCCAAAGTGATTAAACTAGAAATCTCCAACGGCCTCCTTTAAGCTTTAAGGTCTGAGAGCCTAAAAATAATATTCCCTCAAATAATCACTTTGAATGTAGTAGAAATTTTGCAATAAAAACATAAAACTGTTTTATATTCCTTTATTTTCCCTAGAAAGCAGCTCCATTACTTTTACCATTGGAAACCTACTTTCCAGATCCTTCATATCAGGGATCAACCACTAATTCACTATTTTATTAGCCTCTGGCCTACAGTGAATAAACATAAGTTATAGGAAGATTTCACTCAGCAAATTATTCATGTCAATTTTATAGAAGTCTAAAAAAAAGTGTATTTATGTATTTTGGCTCACTATAGATTTACCATTTATTTTGCCCTCTGAAAATACCAACTGACAGTGCATGTAAAACACAAATTTTAATTACATAATGTTAATTACATAATCTCATTATTTGCTAACATAACAATAATTCTATATTTTTTCAATTTTTAGAAATATAATACATATTATAATAGCAATGGATGAGGCCAAAATTAAAGATAATTTAATATGGAAAGAAGATAGTTATTACTAATCAAACAGTATTTTTGAGATCCCATTTCATGCAAAGAAATATTTGGAGAAATACTTTCAATAATGCAACATATATATAATTTTAAACTATGAATATACAGAACATTTGAAGACCTCTTTTATCTTAACCACCTAGCAACCCTTTTTTCATAAACACTTAATACTTTCTTTTGGATTCTCTATCTCAAACATTTTAATATTGGTATTTTTCCTTTATAATTTTTCATATCTTCCTGTGTCATTTCCCAATGATTACTAAATGGGCATGCTACAGCTGATGTAAGTTTTGATAGTGGCAGTAGGCATGTTTAATACCCAGGGGAAATTAGAGAGTCTTGTGGAGAATTGTCCAGCAATCAACTTTCATTATCATTAATGAACAATTTGTTTTGAAAATTTTTATTAGACTATAGTTGCCTTACACTGTTGTGTCAATTTCTGCTGTACAGCAAAGTAAATCAGCTATATGTATACATATATTCCCTCGTTTTTGGATTTCCTTCACATTTAGGTCACCACAGAGCACTGAGTAGAGTTCCTTGTGCTATATAGTAGATTTTTATTAGTTATCTATCATTTCTTCTCAAGTGCACAGAGAACACTCCCATCATAAATAACTAATTTAAAATGAGAAATAAGCTAATATATTTTTAAATGAGTCAATAAAACTCTTACTTTGACAATTATATAAACATAAAAATTTTACTTATGGCTTCCCTGATGGCTCAGTTGGTAACGAATCTGCCTGCAATGCAGGATAGCCTAGTTCAATTCCTGGGTCAGAAAGATCCCCTGGAGAAGGGATAGGCTACCTACTCCAGTATTGTTGGGCTTCCCTTGTGACTCAGCTGGTAAAGAATCCACCTGCAATTCAGAAGACCTGGGTTCAATCCCTGGGTTGGGAAGACTCCCTGGATGAAAAGGCTATCCACTCCAGTATTCTGGCCTGGAGAATTTCATGGGGTCACAAAGAGTTGGACACGACTGAGCAACTTTCACGTAAAAAAAATTTACTTAAGGAATAATTTCTCAATTTTAGAAAAAATAGTTTTAAAGTTAAGGAATTCTACAGCATATATGTATATGTATATATATATATATATATATATACACACAGAGAGCGAGAGAGAGAGTGCAGAGTGCTTACAAAATATTTATGCAAGGAAAAATAAGTATATACAATTTTAAGTCAATATGAAGTTGTATGATAGTGGTTGGTGGAAAATATCAAAACTTACTTGAGTCATATGAGTGATATAATTTAAAGTCTATAGTTTAACAAGAAGGTAGAATCTTTTAGGACTGAAATGACTGGAGAAGACTTTTGTCAAAGAAGTGGTAATTTTACTTGGGTCTGAACTATTTGATAGACATTTGATAAGCAAAGGTATAAGAGAATAGGGCTGCAATCGGAGGTAATAATATAGCAAAGGAAAAAAAGCCTTGGACAGATTGGTTTCTACAAAAGACTATCACAGTTAATGATTGAAAAGAAGAACATGAGGGTGGTGTTCAGAAATTAGAGAAATATTTCAACCTTAGAAAATTTACTTATGCATGCATGACTATTTTTTCAATCGGATAAGATACAAACCACAGATGCAACAGGTTAGACCAGAAGAAAGGGAAATTGACCAAAAAGAAAAATTGCTGACAAACTTAAGAGGAATCTTAGAGTCCACTGACCTGCACACTTTTCCTTTGCATTCAAACTAAGCCTTGCCTCCCAAGATTCCTCATGATCTTTTGTTTCAATTCACTTGGACTAGGCATTCTGTTCCCCAAACAAACACACAGTTTTCCTGCCTCTGCATTTACTGTAACAGTTTATCCAATAGTTCAGAGCCAAGTCAAATACTACCTCCTCAACAAAAAAATTCTCCAATGATCTCAGTCCTAAATGATAGTTTCCTTCTGTTTTATTATTAAATTTAGATTGTACAACTCACATGATATAAGCAACTTTTTTATTTATAAATATGTGTGCATCTGCTTGCTTTCTCCTAAATTTTTAAGGGCAGAAACCGTGATGCAACTGTGCATACCTCAGAGTTTTATAGTTTCATAGGCTAGTCCATAAACACAAAATCCAACTCACAAAATAATGCTAAATGCAAATTTGTTGAATGTGTTCCAGTGTTGACACATTTTTTATTCCTTTCATGCTTCTCCTTATCCTTATGAAGCAATCCTTATATTGAATCCAAATTTTGTGTTACTTTCTAACTTTTGGTAAATAAAATGACTGAAACATATCTAGGTTCACCCAAAAATGCCTTCACCAGAAACCACTGCAATATTGTAAAGTAATAAGCCTCCAATTAAAATAAATAAATATTAAAAAAAAAGAAAAAGAAAAAAGAAGCATCCAGAGAATCTAGGGATGATCCCAATAACTGTGGGGAAAGGAAGAAATTTAAATGTTTTTCTGATTTACCTACTTGAATCAGAACACATTGAGGCTGAAGGAGAGAAACTGAGCTGCAGTCAGTCTTTACTACCTGATCTGTTTAATTCCACACTGTAGGTGCTGGGGAAGAATGAGAAATGGTAAAATGATCAGTTCTTCTCAGACTGTATTTTAGTTTGAAGGGATTGTTTGGTATTCTATAGCAGCTATGAATATTTCTTTTTTAAACTGATGATTCTAATTTTTAATCCACATGAACACAAATGGATTTCTTCTTTTAAGTAACTGTTCAAAAGGTTAATTTCCTTTTTTGATCAACCTTTCAGCATAGGAATATCAGCTGTTAACCCAATTCAGTTAAGTTCAGTTCAGTCGCTCAGTCGTGTCCGACTCTTTGTGACGCCATGAATTGCAGCACGCCAGGCCTCCCTGTCCATCACTAACTCCTGGAGTTCACTCAAACTCACATCCATCGAGTCAGTAATGCCATCCCGCCATCTCATCCTCTGTCGTCCCCTTCTCCTCCTGCCCCCAATCCCTCCCAGCATCAGAGTCTTTTCCAATGAGTCAATGCTTCGCATGAGGTGTCCAAAGTACTGGAGTTTCAGCTTTAGCATCATTCCTTCCAAACAACACCCAGGACCGAATGGACTGGTTGGATCTCCTTGCAGTCCAAGGGACTCTCAAGAGTCTTCTCCAACACCACAGTTCAAAAGCATCAATTATTCGGTGCTCAGCTTTCTTCACAGTCCAAACCAAGACATTCTGAGAAACTGGTTCAAAATCCTACATTTTTGCCCATTATTATCTTCAAGGACCTTATTCACCAATCTGCACCCCCATTCTAACAAACTTTAGGGCTCACTAACTACCTTTGGAAAGCAAATCAAAGCCTCTTTTAGAGTAGAAAGCCACCTAAAGATAACTAGGACTAGGGTGAAGTTAGGGGGCACTCAGGCACAAATTATAAGGGGCACCCCAAAACTCAATAATAAAGATAAATATTGAATGCACTACTTTAAAGAGCTAATTAAAGTTTTTTTTTTAATTCTATGATAAACAAAATATCAATTTTAAATAAAAACAAGATCCTACCTTACACTTGTGGGGCTTCCCAAGTGGCGCTAGTGGTAAAGAACTCGCCTCCCAATGCAGGTTACATCCCTGGGTCAGGAAGATCCCTTGGAGGAGGGTATGGGAATCAACTCCAGTATTCTTGCCTGGAGAATCCCATGGACAGAGAAGCCTGGCAGGCTACAGTCCATAGGGTCGGAAAGAGTCAGACAAGACTAAAACGACTTAGAATACATGCACTCTACCCTTGATGACTCACCTCAATGGCCTCATCCTAATCTCTTGAGTCTGGGGTGCATCCTTAAATTTGCACCAGAAGTGAGTGCTTTAATTGCTTTATCCTAGTCCAGGCTCTGTGCCCTAAATACTTTCATGTATGGTATCTTCCCGAGTTCCTTCTCTAAATGCCACCTTTGGATTCATAATCCACTGTATCAGCCTTTTTCCTTTAGATAGTCTTTATTACCTCACACAGAGGATCACTGAATTCTTAGTGAACTCCCACCAAGTTGGGATAGTGGTATCTATCAGATGTCCCCACCTTCAGGTTCTCCTTGCTCTTACAGTTCCAAGTTTTGAGGTTCTCCATCTGCGAAAGATGCCCCGTTTTGGCACCCTGATCCTGCCAGGACCACAATTCTGGTGTGGCGCAGTCTCCACAACCTGAGAAACAGCTCCACTCTTTTCTACTTTCTGAAAGAGTACTCCTCTCATGTCATCTACATCCTCCTGCCAAAGGTAGAATGGAAAGATTGGAGCCTAGGCCCAGTCCTGTCTGAAAAGCACTTTCCTTCCAGGAAGAAACTTTTGGAGACCGTGGAGAAAGCAAGTGTAGTGACTTTCTCCTGTTATTACTATATAAAGGAAAAAAAAAAAGAAAAGAGAACCGATAAGGACAATCCCAGCTTTCCCGCCAGATTTATGCTTCAGACCTTTGAGTCCACTAAGTCAAGGTGCTCCTCTAACCCACCAGCAGTACGAGCAGGCAGCCTTCGAGGGCTCCGAGAGTCCGTGAGCCACGCCCCCTGGGCTGGTCACTCCTCTTATTGGTCTGCCAGCCTGTCACTCCAATTTGGCTCCCACTCTGCTAACCATTCACGTAGCTTGGTTGTGTCTTGGTGCGTTTAATGTTGCCAATAACGAGAGGTTTGTTTTTTTTTTTTTTTTTTTGAAGGCAAGTACAGGTCGTACTTTAATTAGTTCATTGAAAACTCAGTTGCTCTCTGAGCGGTCGTGTAGAGACTGCTCTCAGCTTTTTTTCTGCTGACTGCTAAGATCTATAGAGAGCTGCAACAATGCCCAAAAGAAAGGTAAGTGAAATAGGAAGATAGAAGGGGTATTAGCGACTGAAATACATATTTCCTAATCGGCAGAGACTTTTTTAAAAAGCATTTTGGCTTCTAGTTCGATTTTGTGAGGTGCCTAAGGGGAGGGAAGGGCAAATATCGGTTAATACAAGGTTGAGGATGGTCTTTCACGCAACTAGTAGTTCACTTTTTGGCTTGTTTTGTTTAAGGGAAAGAATCGCTTGAGAGGTGTCTCCGTGCTGAATTACAAACAGCCATAGCGCTGTGCTGTCGCTTCCTACCCCACCCCCTTTCCTCCGCTTACCCTATTGGAGAACTCTTCTCCCAACCACACTTTCAGGCACTAATTTCCTCCTCAGCCTCCAGATTTCCTCCGGGAACCGTCCCATTTGGGTGAACGAAGGCCATGGCTTTCTCCCATATTTATTTGCCTTTGTTCTTCCCGTTTTCTTTTTTTCCCTCCTCCACTTCTTGTCAAGCCAGATGGCTTTGCAGTGGTAATCCTGCGCCATTAGGCGGCGCAGACTTCAAACTGTCCTGGAGAAGGTAAAGATTCACCGTTGTAATAACAACTTTAGGCCCGAGAGGTCTGAGACTCTCCAAGCTCACTGTCTAAAGGTGGAAGAATGATAAGAGGAATGCGTCAGATAAACTATTGCTGATCTTGGGGTAGCGTGGATTTGCTCACTTTAGACACGAAGAATTGATAGGAGTTATTCAAGGGCTGCTGTCGCTGCTGCTGCTAAGTCGCTTCAGTCGTGTCTGACTCTCTACGACCCCATAGACGGCAGCCCACTAGGCTCCTCTGTCCCTGGGATTCTCCAGGCAAGAATACTGGAGTGGGTTGCCATTTCCTCCTCCAATGCATGAAAGTGAAAAGTGAAAGTGAAGTCGTGTCCAACTCTTAGCGACTCCACTTAAAAAATCATGACCTCTCTTGGACAAGAAAGAAATTCACACTCGGTGTTGATTTGTTTGTTTGTTTGTTTGTTGAGGAGCGGGGTCCCTTAGAAGTGAAATCGATCGCTGTTTTGTTGTTTGATAAAATTGTAAAATACTGTGCTATTGTAAGGCGTTATGATTTTTTAAAGTATTATTCCTCTCTATTCGTTTGTCTTCCCTATTTTTAGAAATAGGAATAAGACTGAAATTCCCTGGTGCTCTGAGGCTGTATGACTCGTTCAATAGCTTAGTAATTTCCAGTCTAAAAAGACAGAAAGCGATGGTTTCTAATCAGCAACCCCCTTTCTGTGATTCCCGCCGCTGCGCTTTTCTAGGCTTGTGCAATGGATCTTGCGATTTTACAAAACTGACAGCAACCTTGTAGCAGGTAGTGGCGGGAAGTTTTAAAATCCGCAGCCGGCTTCTCAATAAAACGCGCTGACGTTGTAACAAAGAGGTAAACCCCCGCCGCCGCAAAGCATTGTGGGGATTGTAGTTCTTGTCTGCAGAACTTGGAGGCGATAAGGGAGCGTCAGATAAGTACAATTACATCTCAAGCATGAGGCTAAACAGACGGGGAAATTGCATGAAGCTCCACCCTTCATTCTGCTCGCCCTCTCTCATCCTCTTTGGCTTTAACATGGGCTACAACAGGTGGATTTTAAAATTAAAGTTTGTTGTTAGGAGATACAGTTTATACAAAAGGATGAAATTGACTATCAGTTATATAAACATGTCTTGGGAATTCATTTGCATCTTGGTGTACATTTGCACGTTAGTAGACAGCATGCTACTAGGCAATAACGGGTGGCTACTTGAGCAGAAATTCAGGAAAAAGTCATAAGCTGTTATATTCCAGACTGCAATCTATAGGCAATATTTTCAGATCTATACATTTATATCAATGACCTTATTCCTGTGTGGTTTTCTCCTCTGTATAGGCTGCAGGTCAAGGTGATATGAAGCAAGAGGTGAGTTTCTTTAGTTTCAGAGTCTGTCTGAAAAAAATTCACTTGTTCTTTAAAATTTAAACATAAGCAACTAAAACTTAAATGCTTCTTAGTGTATTTGTACCATATGGCATGCCAGTGGTCTCTCTCAGAAATAGTAGGTATTGAAAACTCCAAACTTCTTGGGACTTAGGATGGTATTGTGTTTAAGATCTGGAGAGAGTTTCTTCCTTTTAACTAAAGAATTGCTTTGTTGATTTCCAAGAAAGGGCTATATTTTCATTTCTAAATATACTGTTATTAGCCATTGTGTTGATTTAGCCTAGCAATTGCAATTTAATTTGGAATTTTTTTCTTAAGCATATGAAGGGTCCAGAGAAGGGAAAAATCAAAACTTATATTTTTATTAGTTCAATGATACTTTCTAATCAAGCTCACAATCCTTCTTAATGACAACATATATATAGTGTTACACTAAATATTTTCACCACAATATAAATATTTCTAGTTTTGTGTATCTATAATTTTCTTAACTGATAATTATTTTTAACTTATAGCCAAAGAGAAGATCAGCCAGACTGTCTGCTGTAAGTAGTCTTTATAAAACTTTGCCCATTTATTGTAAAATATAGTTTTAGACTTCAGTGGATTCTGGAATGTGTTAGTCATTTAATACAAGATTTATTTTTGATGTTTTAAGAAAAACTTTCTCACCAAGGAAATATTTTTGTCCTAGTTTTCAGTTTGAACTACACTCATTTATTTTAATCACGAAGTTGAATTTCAGTTAGTGATCTTTCTTCAGTTATGATGTCTTCTCTCTCTTCCCCCATGATTTGCACTTCTTTTATTTTTCTTTCTTTTTTTTTTTGCAGTTGCCTGTGCCCATTATACCAGATTTGAAGCCCAAAAGAACATCAACTCCAAGGGTAAATATTCAGCAAGCAATATTGAGAGAAACATGCTTTTCTTCAGAAATAGTTTTTTGGAAAGGCATACAAGTTGATAATTTTGCTTTGTTTTCATTTCAGTTAGTCATATATTACATTATTTGTTGTTGTTGTGATTTGGTTGCTAAGTCGTGTCCGACTATTTTGCAACACCATGGGCTGTAGCTCGCCAGGCTCCTCTATCCATGGGATTTCCCAGGCAAGAATACTGGAGTGGATTGCCATTTGCTTCTCCAGGGGATCTTCCCAACCCACGGATCAAACCTGCCTCTCCAACATCATCAGGCAGATACTTTACCACTAAACCACCAGGGAAACCCCATATTACATTATACATCATACCATATGGTACATGTCAGCCCTTTGAGTAGGAAGTATTTGTTTGTGTTCTGTGGTTTTCTACTGTGTATTGACATTTTCCCTAGGAAGAGACAAAACAAAAATTTAGTTCGATAGGGCCATAAAATATGCATGCTTTTGAATTCATACAGTTACAATACCAATATTCCTGGGAAAACACAAGGTATAAACTGTAGTAACCAAAGTAATGTTTTGTGATAATAATAGTAACTAACGTTTGATAATCGGAGAAGGTGATGGCATCCCACTCCAGTACTCTTACCTGGAAAATCCCATGGATGGAAAAGCCTGGTAGGCTACAGTCCATGGGGTCGCTCAGTCGGACACGACTGAGAGACCTCACTTTCACTTTTCATTTTCATGCACTGGAGAAGGAAATGGCAACCCACTGCAGTGTTCTTGCCTGGAGAATCCCAGGGATGGCGGAGCCTGGTAGGCTGTCGTCTATGGGGTTGCACAGAGTCGGACATGACTGAAGTGACTTAGCAGCAGTAGCAGCAACGTTTGATGATACTGAACAATTTGCAAAGTGCTTTCACATATATTATTTTCAAATGCACACAATTGATTTAATATAGGCTCCTATGCTCTGGTGTTGTGGTTAGAAAAATATTAAAAATAGAGATAGCCTCAATATTAAGCATACTTTTCCCCCTATATTTACCTTTATTTATTGTGAATATAATATGATTTTATTTCTTTTTAGAATTCTTTATTGAGGCATTGTTGATGTTTTAAGGATAGGTGGAATTCTTTAATTTAATTTAATTTTTTATTGGAGGACAATTACATTATGATATAGTGTTGTTTTCTGCCATACATTAACATGAATCAGCCATAGGTATACATATGATATATGTCCCCTCCCTCTTAAACCCCTCTCCGTCCCCATCTCACCCCTCTGGGTTGTCATAGAGCACTGGCTTTGGGTTGAATTCTTAACATCATAAAACATTAAGGCTAGCAGAAACGTTAGAAATCACCTAATCCCATAATTCAGTGATTGAAAATGCTTTAAAATCCTTGATTAAAAGACCTTGCTAAAACTATGGCAATAGTTTTATTAATCACAGTAAATGACAACAGAAGAGAAAGTTTCTATTTGGTTTTTCTCTATTTCACATTTCAAGGTCACTATTCATAAAATTAAATACTCAATTTACAAGTTGTTAAAATAGTAAACACTGTTCATTTCTTCTTTAAAAAAATGCTAGAATAAAACATAATATAAAAACACTTCACCCTCCTTGGCTCTCAGTTTCTCATGTGTTAAAAGGATAATAATATATCTGCATTGCATTTTGCAGTTTCCAGTGTAATTTCACATATATTTTATCATTTGCTTCTTACAACATCCTGGTAGGTAGGTGGTATTACTCTCTCTTACATTTGAAAAAATAAACACAGAGAAATTTATGCTTTTGCTCAAAGTCACATCAAGCAAAAAAGAGATCCAGATTTAAAACACATGTTTGCTGGCCCCTTAATCCAGTGCTCTTTCTACCACATACACACTTAGGGCAGAGAGCTTTCTTGCAAACAAATCATGACTCAAATCACTAATATCCCCATGTTATCTCTTTTAAATGTATTTAAATTGGTGCTATCCCTAACTTAGTATTATTCATAATTATTACCAATGGAGGCTCTGCAATCAAAAACCCTATTGCTAATTATTAGACATGACAGGGATAAACTGGTCCCCTCTAATAAAAGATAATTAATTTATCAAATTTTAATCTGATGCTGGCAATTGGCCCTGAGTAGCTACTGGTCAGCATTCTAACTTGTTGCTTTTCATCTGAGAGAAACTTTGATTTATATAAGAGGAATAGTATTCATTTTAATGGCATTTCAAGTTTATAATGACACTGAAAGTATTTTAAAGCTTTTCCATAAACTGTTACAACAGTTGGTAAAATAATTGTGCCATTTAATCAACATACCAATCAAATTGTGTATTTATCTTTTTATTGTTTTGTGTTGCTGGACAGAAAATGAAGACCAAAAATGATATGATGGGAAAAAACACAGATGCAAGTGCCAAAACCATAGCTGAAACCAACAAAGAAGTTGTTAAAGAATACAAAAATGAAACTACTGAAAATGGAGGGGCCAAAATTATAGAGGTATATTCAAATTTGTCCATTTGAAAGTTTAACAATGGGTTCAACTAAAAGAAATCTTGTTTGCCTTGTAGTTTAAAAGTTGAGAAACATTAAATGAGTATGTCTCCATAGTGTCTTAGTCTGTTCAGCCTGCTGTAACAAAATACCACAGACTGGGTGGCTTATAAATAGCAGAAATTTATTTCTCCTTTAGTTCTAAAGGCTGGGAAGTCCAAGATCAAGGTACCAACATTTTTGGTATCTGCTGAGGACCTGCACAGTTGCACTCATCTCACACGCTAGTAAAATAATGCTCAAAATTCTCCAAGCCAGGCTTCAACAGTAGATGAACTGTGAACTTCCAGATGTTCAAGCTGGTTTTAGAAAAGGCAGAGGAACCAGAGGTCAAATTGCCGACATCTGCTGGATTGAGAAAGCAAGAGAGTTCCAGAAAAACATCTATTTCTGCTTTATTGACTATGCCAAAGCCTTTGACCTGTGGATCACAATAAACTATGGAAAATTCTTCAAGAGATGGGAATACCAGACCACCTGACCTGCCTCTTGAGAAATCTGTATGCATGTCAGGAAGCAACAGTTAGAACTGGGCATGGAACAACAGACTGGTTCCAAATAGGAAAAGGAGTACGTCAAGGCTGTATATTGTCACCATACCTATTTAACTTATATTCAGAGTACATCATGAGAAATGCTGGGCTGGAAGAAGCACTAGCTGGAATCAAGACTGCTGGGAGAAATATCAATAACCTCAGATATGCAGATGACACCACCCTTATTGCAGAAAGTGAAGAAGAACTAAACACCACCCTTATTGCAGAAAGTGAAGAAGAACTAAAGAGCCTCTTGATGAAAGTGAAAGAGGAGAGTGAAAAAGTTGGCTTAAAGCTCAACATTCAGAAAACGAAGATCATGGTGTCCGGTCCCATCACTTTATGGCAAATAGATGGCGAAACAGTGGAAACAGTGGCTGACTTTATTTTAGGGGGCTCCAAAATCACTGCAGATGGTAACTGCAGCCATGAAATTATGACTCTTACCCCTTGGAAGGAAAGTTATGACCAAGCTAGATTGCATACTGAAAAGCACAGACATTACTTTATCAACAAAGGTCCATCTAATCAAGGCTATAGTTTTTCCAGTGGTCATGTATGGATGTGAGATTTGGACTATAAGGAAAGCTGAGCGCTGAAGAATTGATGTTTTTAAACTGTGGTGTTGGAGAAGACTCTTGAGGGTCCTTTGGACTCTAAGGATATGCAACCAGTCCATCCTAAAGGAGATCAGTCCTGGGTGTTCATTGGAAGGACTGACGTTGAAGCTGAAACTCCAATAATTTGGCCACCTGATGCGAAGTGCTGACTCATTTGAAAAGACCCTGATGCTGGGAAAGATTGAAGGCAGGAGGAGAAGGGGACAACAGAGGATGAAATGGTTGGATGGTATCACTGATTCAATGGACATGATTTTAGGTAACCTCCAGGAGTTGGTGATGGACAGGGAAGCCTGGCTTGCTGCGGTTCATGGGGTTGCAAAGAGTCGGACACAACTGAGCGACTTAACTGAACTGAAATGAACAGAGGACTTGCTTCCTAGTCTGTGGATGGCAATCTTCTTGCTGTGTCCTGACACCATAGAAAGGGTGAGAGAGCTCTCTGGGGCCTCTTTTATAAGGACATAAATCCCTTTTATTAGGGCTCTACCCTCATAACCAAATCACCTCCCATTGACCTCACCTCCAAATACCATCACATTGGAAATTAGGTTTCATCATATGAATTTTGAGGGACACATACATTCTGTATACAGCATATACTATAGTGGTAAATAAGAGAAAAAGAAATAAAATGAATTTAATATTTGAGAATTTTCAGTAATGGGTATGGGAGCAGTGGGTTAGCACTGATATTAATAGAACAATGCCAGTGATCTTGATAATCTAATGACTGTCCTATTAAATATAAACTGATCCTCTATTCCTTTTGTCAGTACATGGGCTATTTGTAAATCCCTTTTCGAGATCATATGAGTCTTTTTCCCTCTTCAGATTGCAAAGGAGATCAGTATGTTTATGTTTCCAATGGATCTTACTTTGCATATTTATCTTATCACTTTTTTCAGTATTATAGTTAAAACAGTTAAAATGGGGTTTAATGCCAAATCTATAAATCAAACCTGTGCATATAGGGAAAATCTTTTGTAACTGATCCTATGATATCTGGTAAAAGTCTTTTCAACTAACTTTTTACAAAGTAAACCTAAATATCACCAATATAGAAATAAAATGTATTATTTCTTCAAGAAATATATTTTGTATATGTGTATACTACTCATTGAGAATTATTGATAGAGAATATGTTATTTTTTTCTGTACTCTGTTTCCTCATATTTGTAATGAAAATTATTTATATTAATAGGTTTTTCCAAATTTATTGTTCCAAATATCTATTTGTGCATGATTATGTAGAGATACTTTAATTAATTCTATTTCATATAATACTTCCTTATGACATGTTTTTTAGGAGGCCTTTTCCACAGGGAAAGTACTTTCTTTAATAATAGCTATAATTCTATCTTGGTTCCATATTTACAAATATAGTCTTGTTTTTTGTTTGATATTCATTATAGGCACCAGTTCCTGAAAGAGAAATAGAGGAAATAAAAGAAGAAAAAATTAAAGATATCAAAGAAGAAGGAGAAGAAAAGAAAGAGGCAGTGGCAAAAGATGGAAAAGAAGATCAAAAAGAAGATCAAAAAGGAGATGGAGATCAAAATAAGGAAGAAGTGAAAGGAAAAGATGTAGAGGAGGACAAAGATGGAAAAGGGAAAGAAGTTGAAAAAAAAGATGAGGGGAGAAAAGAGAAAGAAGAAGATGGAAAAGAGGAAGAAGACAAGAAAGAAACTGGAGATGGAAAAGAGGGTAAAATTAGAAAAGGGAAAGGAGAAGATGGTAAAGAGGAAAAAGATGAAAAAGAAAAAAGAGAGAAAAAAGAAAATGAAGATGGGAAAGGGAAAGGAGAAGATGGCAAAGAATCTGAAGATGGAAAAGATAAAAGAGATGGAAAAATGGGAGAAGCTGGAAAAAAGGATGAAGATAGAAAAAGGGATGATGGTGGAAATGAGAAGGAAGATGAAAAAAAGAAAGAAGGAAAAGAGAAAGAAAATGGAAAAGAAGATGGAGGAGATGTAAAAGATGAAAGCAAGGCTGAAATTGGAAAAATAACCAAAGGAGAAGAGGTCAAAAAAGAAGAGTCTCAGAGTATTGCTTAAAGCTGCCCTATATGGTTTCATAGTTTGGTAATATGTACCTCTATGTTATAATGTTAATAGAGATGAATATTTTTATCAAATATTTTATAGACACAGCTTTTCTTTAACATCAATTTAGTTTCAAAACATCTTCATACTGTTCATTAGTCACAAATTTCCTAACATTGAATTATTATCTATAAACTTTGTAATTATAATGGTGGAATATATAGAAAAAAATATGCTTTCAACTTTGTCGGTGAATACCCTTTTCTGTAATTTATATGTTAAATCTTTGAATTTTAATTTTACTCCTGTATGTGATAATTTCACAAAGTGGAGAGATCCCAAAAGAATTTCCTCAAAAATTCTTGTGGTTCTCTAGGTTGTTTTTATAAAGAAAGTGAACTGTTTTCATGTAATGGTAAGAGTAAGAATTATCTTTACCAAATATAACTGTGATATTACTTGGGAAAAATGCAATTGAAATTCCATTTTTAAAAGAAATACAAATGTTTATTTCAGAATGGAAGTTCTGATAATATGTGTATTCACAACATTTTATTGGAATTATCTTAATAAAAATTATCTTCAAAGATGATTGTAGTTTGTTATATCTCCAAATTGCAGTTAGTGAAATATTATAATGCTTTTTTTTTCTATTGTGATGTTCATGAAAATATTTTTTAAGATTTGCACTGAGATAAAATAAGCATAAAATTCACCATTTCAGCCATTTCAGAATGCATGATTCTATGGTTTTAGTATATTCACAATGTTGTGCAACCACTATCACTATCCACTATCTAATCCCATGATATTTTCATCACCAAAACAAGAAAGTACCAGTTAGAGGTCTCTGTCCATTCCCCTCAACCAGTCCCACCACTGGGCCCTGGCAACTAATTTGCTTTCTGTATCTATGTGTTTGCCTATTCTGGATACTTCATAGAAATGGAATCATGCAATACATGGCCTTTTGTGTCTGGCTTCTTTTCTTAGAATAATTTTTCAGATTCATCCATGTTGTAGCGTGTATCATTACTACATTTCTTTTATGGATGAATAATATTATATTGCATTGAAACACTACATTGTTTGTTGAATTTTTGAGTTGTTTCTGTTTTATCAATTATAAATAATGCTATGAACATTTGTGTACAAGTTTTTGTGTACATGTATGTTTTCCTTTCTCCTAGTTATATAGCTAGGAGTAGAACCACTGAACTATATAGTAAGTCTATGTTTAACTTTTTGAGAAACTTCCAGACAGCTTTCCAAAGTGGCTTCAGCATTTTTTATACTGACCAGCAATGTATGAGTGTTCTAATTTCTTCACATCCTTGTTATTGTCTGTCTTTTTTATTATAGAAATCTTAATGAGGTGATTTTGGAGTGATCAAAATCATGTTAATTTTTATTTGCATTTCCCTAATGATGTTGAGCATCTTCTCATGTGCTTCTTGGCAATTTGGATAACTTCTTCAGTAAAATGTCTAACACACCCTTAACCCAGTTTTTACTTGGGTTGTCTTTTTAGTACTAAGTTGTAAGACATGTATATATTTTAGATAGAAATCCCTTATCAGATGTAATGAATTGCAAAATATTTTCCCCATTCTATGGACTGTCTTTTAACTTTCTTGATAGAATCCTTTGATGCACAGAAAGGATTTTTTTATTATTAAATCTAATTTATCTATTTTGTCCTTTTGCTGCTTTTGTTATTGGTGACATATCTAAGAATCTGGAGTTGTCAATAATTTTATCTTTTGCATTTAGGCTTTTGATACATCTTGTATTAAATTTTGTGTATGGTGTGAAGTAGAATCCCAAATTCATTCATTTGCAAGCACTATTTCTTGAAAATACTATTTCCCCTTTGGATGATCCTGGCACTGTTCAAAAATCAATAGACCATAGGTGCACTGGTTTATTTTTGGACTCTCAATTTTATACCATTGATCTATATGTCTTTCATCATGTCAGTACCACACTTTTGACTACTATAGCATTATATTAAGTTGTGACATTAGAAAGTATATGTTCTTCGACTTTGTCCCCAGTCCCTTACAATTTTTATGAGTTTTAGAATCATGACATACATTTCTACAAAATAAAAGGCAGTTGGAATTTGATAGGGATAATAATAGTATGAAAATAAATTTAAAGAACATTGCCATATTAACAAAATTTCCTTCCAATCCATGAACACGGATGTCTTTCCATTTATTTAAGGTGTCTGTAATTTATTTTTAAAATAATGCAGTATTTTTATTGAGGTAAAAAACAAATAATGTGAAATTTGTCATCTTATTCATTTTTTAAATCTAAAGTTCAGTGATTCTAAGTTTATTTATAGTGCTATGAAATAGTTCTCCAGAAGTTTTTCATCTTGTAAATGTGAAACTATACACACAGAGCAATTTCTTTCCACAGTATTTATAGTTCTTCATGTACACATTTTGCACTTCCTTGATCAAATTTATTCCTAAGTGTTTTATCATTTTTGAAGCTATAACATTGTTTTCTTGATTTCAATTTAGTATTGTTTACTGCTAGTGTATAGAAATACAGCTGAGTTTTTAATATTGATCTCTTATCTGCAATTTTGCTAAACTTAGAATTAGCAGGTATTTTGTGGCTTCCTCATAGTTTCCTCTGTTTATAAAATCATGTCATCTGCAAATAGAGATTATTTGACCTCTTTATTTCCAACTTGGATGTCTTTATGTCTTTTTTTCCTGCCTAATTTCCCTGGTTTCACAGATATTAAGAATAAAAAAGAAAATGCACAAATTCAGAAGTGCAGCTTTCAAAGCATAGGCTTCTGACTCTACATCTTTCCCAAGGCTGGCAGGTCCTGCACCATTTCCTACGCTGTCTCAGAATTACTCTAACTACAATTTTACAGAAATCAAAACAAACTTAAAGGGGCTGGTTAAATATCTAGGTAACTTGCCTAGATCCTCACTTCCTAACCAGATACTGCAACCATGAAAAATGTGTTCAACTTCTAGCACAGAATTTGCTATTTTAAGCACCTTGATCCCCTTTATTGTCAAAATTAAAATAAAAATAACAATCTTGGGTTTATCTTTAAAAACTCATCCCAGGTGACTGGCAGAACTGTGGTAATGAGTAATCTTAATTTTTCGTGTGAAATTATACCCTCTACATAAAGAAGAATGGTATCTACCTTCACCTTACAACATTAACTACAATAAAGAGCCCATACAGGAGGATGAGCTTCCTAGGTGGTTTGGAGATTAAGAATCTGCCTGCCAATGCAGGAGACGCAAGAGATGCAGGTTCAGTACCTGAGTCAGGAAGATCTCTTGGAGTAGGAAATGGCAACCCACTTCAGTATACTTATCTGGAGAATCCCATGGACAGTGGAGCCTGGCAGGCTACAGTCCATGGTGTCACAAAGAGTTGAACAAGACTGAGCAACTAAGCACACATACATACAGGAGAATCATTGCTTCATACTATAATATTGGTACCAAAGTAAATTTTCTTCCTTGGGTATTGTGTTTTCTTTTTGATGTTTTAACTGGATACTGCTTTCCCTTTATCATCAAAACTTTGCTTCACACAATTTCTCTTCTAAAAGATTGAACAATAGTAACATGTTTGAGGGAGGAATGAAGTAAGGGAGTGTTAATTTATAGAGAGAGCACACCATGACTGTAAGTGAAAGTGAATATAAAATGCAAATCTACAAAACAGAACAATCTTTACTAAAGATGGGGAGCAATAAACAATGGTATAAAAAATCTTCAGGGAACCCCACAGAGAAAAGTTGTTCAAAAAGTACACTTGAAGTTTCTTTAATAATATAAAGCATCTTTTGTTAAGTATCGCCTTGAAACACAACTTTTTGGTAATATATATTATTGAGTCATAACAATAATTGATTTTCTGAGTATATAGTGCTGAACCTTTAATCTAAACTTTTCTGTTGTTACTTTAAAGGTTTTGCCCTATTCATAAGTTTGACGGCATGCCTCAGAATAAAAACATTTTAACAGGAAAAAACTTTAAAATCATATTGTAATTAGATGGGAAACTATGTTTCAGTTTATTGATCTACCAAGGAGAAAAAGAATATCTATACACATCTTCATGGTCATATCTGCTGCATAAGGGCTGCCTTTAATATTTCCACTGAGGAGAATGGATACATGTATATGTATGGCTGAGTCCCTTCACTGTTTACCTGAAGTTATCACAATATTGTTAATTGGCTATACCCTAACACAAAAAGTTTTTGGTGTTAAAAAATAAAATAAAATTAAAAATATTTCCCCATAAAATAAAATAAAATAAAAATATTTCCCTCTAATATTTAATATTTTTATGCTGAACATTTTTAATACTATAAAGAAATTCCATGAGAAAAGGGAAGCATAGAACAAAGGCCTGTCGGAGCTGGAGTCTAATCTCGTAAACTGTATTATAAAATATGATTAATGACCAAATAAGATCACTTAGATAAATCTTGACATTATCTTTAAAATCAGGTCTTGAAAATCCTCAAATAATAATGTTTTGGTCCTAAAATAACAATGTGTCTTCAAGATGCTATTGTGTCAACTTTCCACAATTAAATACAGAATTGTTGAAACAAGTTGCTTAGCATATAAGGAACAGAGAAGAAATCCACCAAATCAGCTATAATTTAGAGCCTCCTGTGTAAACTATGTTAAATCTAAAACATGCAGTTAGTAGATGACTTGTGTGAAAGTACTTTTCTAGAACACAGAAAAGGCTTTTTAATGTGACATTCACAAAATAAATGATTATTTTTATCTTAAAATAGTGGACTTAAAATTATTACCTATCAATAATGGTTCATTTACCTAATCTGAATAGTCTTTCAGATTATGTTCACTTCCTTAGGTTGGAAAATAGTAAGTAGGAAAAAGTCCAACTTTGTATAGAGTAACAGTCATTTTCTTTCACATATTTTCTCTGTAACTACAGTTCGCTCTGGTTGTTTATTACAAATTTTATAAACTCTTTTTTTTAATGTTATTTTTCCCATGAACATTGTCTGTACATATTTATATCAAGTACCACATAGTACTGTAGATCAAAATTGCTTTCCTTTCTTTAGAAGAATTAAACATTAAATTCAGAAAAGTTAAATATTCTTTAAAAAAAAAATTATGATTTACTATGTTACTTGACAACATATGCCTTTAAATCCTTAGCAACTGTATTATGCAGTCCAGGCTTGATAAAATTTACTAAATAATATAAATTTCTATAGCCACTGACTCTGATGGCTATAGAAATCGGGTTCCAGATCAAATAGTGGGGAAGTGTGTGGTGTGTGTGTGTGTGTGTGTGTGTGTGTGTATGTGCATGTTTTCTAAAGGAGAGAGGAAGGGGACATCACAGAGTGAGATGAATGATTTTGAAATATTTTCGTATCAGTGGCTTAAAGAGTATTTTTCCACATAGATTAGGAATTCTGACCAAGAGTGAAACAACTTATTCAAATACTTAAAACATATAAAAGTGTTTACTATGTGCCAGGTACTTTCTTAAGCATGTTATATATGTTCAGTTCAGTTCAGTTCAGTTGAGTCGCTCAGTCGTGTCTGCCTCTTTGCGAGCCCATGAATCGTAGCATGCCAGGCCTCCCTTTCCATCACCAACTCCCTAAGTTCACCCAAACTCATGTGTATCAAGGCAGTGATGCCATCCATCCATCTCATCCTGGGTCATCCCCTTCTCTTCCTTACCCCAATACCTCCCAGCAACAGGGTCTTTTCCAGTGAGTCAACTCTTCACATGAGGTGGCCAAAGTATTGGAATTTCAGCCTCAGCATCAGTCCTTCCAATGAACACCCAGGGCTGGTCTCCTTTAGGATGGACTGGTTGGATCTCCTTGCAGTCCAAGAGATTCTGAAGAGTCTTCTCCAGCACCACAGTTCAAAGGCATCAATTCTTTGGCACTCAGCTTTCTTCACAGTCTAACTCTCGCATCCATACATGACCACTGGAAAAACCATAGCTTTGACTAGACCAACCTTTGCCGACAAAGTAATATCTCTGTTTTTCAATATGCTATCTAGGTTGGTCATAACTTTCCTTCCAAAGAGTATGCGTCTTTTAATTTCATGGCTGCAATCACCATTTGCAGTGATTTTGCAGCCCAAACACACACACACACACACACACACACACACACACACACACACACACATACATATATATATAAACATATTTACATATAACAACCCTATGAGGCAAGTGCTGTCATTATTTTCATTTTCATATATGAGGAAACTAAGCACAAAGGTCAATCAATTTATTTTATTTGTGGCAATCCATGGTTTCCAGGATTTGATCTAGGTTATACCACCTCTCAAAATAGGCTTAACTTATAAGCAACTTCCACACAATAAGATATTTTATTTGTTTTGTAAAAATAATCTTAGAAATTCAGTGAGAAGTGGTAAGTCATTCGCCAGTGTTACAATTTAGATTCTTTAATTCATTTAGTCAATAAATATTTTTTGAGTGCCTACTATGTGTTAATTAGGTTATGGCAGTTATATTTGTGAAGAAAATATGGATCTTCTTTGCCCTCATATATCTTATATCCATCAGAGGAAATCAATATATTTTTAATCACATAAATAATTATATAATTACAATTTTTTGTTAATGCTAATGAAAGAATAGTAAGGTGGCTAAAAGGCTGTATGATAGAGGCCTGGGGGAGGCTAGTACTAGTGGATGTTTAGAGGTGCCAGTCAACTCAACCCAGACACATAAGTTGATTGAACTCAACTAGGGAGTCCTCACTTCAGGTTTCTCATGTACCTATAGGCATGTAGTGGTTGAAGTTTGGGTCAACTGAAAGCTTAACTGGACAGATATTTAAGATGGTTTCTTCAATTACCTGTCTAGAATTTTAGCTTGAATTCAGCTTGGATGGTTTTTCACATGGTTCAATTTTTTTTTAACCTATGCAGCTTGGTGATTTCAGAGTAGCCTAATTTCTTATAAGGTGGCTGGTGGCTAGCTATCCACAAAATGTGTGTTCTAAGAGACCCAGGGACAAGTTGCTAGGTTTCTAATGACCTAACCTGGGAAGTTATGTATTATTTTCCCAACATCTTATTAGTCAAAAAGAAAATTTAAAAATATCAGCCCAAATCTGAGAAATGTAAACAAGGATATGAATACAAGGACGCATGGCTCATTGGGGAGCCATTTTTAGACACTCAGTTCAATTCAGTTCAGTCATTGAGAAGTGTCCGACTCTTTGCAACCCCATGAAGTGCAGCACGCCAGGCCTCCCTGTCCATCACCGACTCCCGGAGTTCACTCAGACTCACGTCCATCGAGTCAGTGATGCCATCCAGCCATCTCATCCTCTGTTGTCCCCTTCTCCTCCTGCCCCCAATCCCTCCCAGCATCAGAGTCTTTTCCAATGAGTCAACGCTTCGCATGAGGTGGCCAAAGTACTGGAGTTTCAGCTGTAGCATCATTCCATCCAAAGAACACCCAGGGCTGATCTCCCTCAGAATGGACTGGTTGGATCTCCTTGCAGTCCAAGGGACTCTCAAGAGTCTTCTCCAACACCACAGTTTAAAAGCATCAATTCTTCGGCACTCAGCTTTCTTCACAGTCCAACTTTCACATCCATCCATGACCACTGGAAAAATCATAGCCTTGACTAAACGGACCTTTGTTGACAAAGTAATGTCTCTGCTTTGCAATATGCTATCTAAGTTGGTCATAACTTTTCTTCCAAGGAGTAAGCGTCTTTTAATTTCATGGCTGCAGTCATCATCTGCAGTGATTTTGGAGGGCCCCCCCCCCAAATAAAGTCTGACACTGTTTCCCCATCTATTTCCCATGGAGTGATGGGACCGGATGCCATGATCTTCGTTTTCTGAATGTTGAGCTTTAAGCCAACTTTTGCACTCTCCTCTTTCACTTTCATCAAGAGGCTTTTTAGTTCCTCTTCACTTTCTGCCATAAGGGTGGTGTCATCTGCATATTTCAGAGATTAGCTACAATAATTCTCTATTTCCTCATTTTCTGTTTCTGAAATTCCTACTACATGGATGTTGGATCTTCTGAATTGATTACCTTATTTTCTTTTTACTTTTTTTATTTAAATAAGGAGAATTCTTTCATATGGAAATAACTAGTACAATAACATATTTGAAAGGAGAAACAACAGGCACTGAACTGGAGGGAAGGGTGAAAGGCGAGGGTGCCATGACGGTCTGGTGAAATGAAGGTTCCATTTCCCATCCAAGGTAAAATCTCCCCCAAACAATGTAAAAGCAAGCTGCATGTTACACCTGTAGCCATTATCTGCCCTTTCAAATATCTGGTCTACGTGAAAAGACAAAAAAAGGAAAGGTCAAAATTAGATCAAAAAGAAACAAAAACAAAAGACAGCCCTCTCAAGAACAAGAAAACCCCAAACGCTTTTTACTATTTAAGGCATGAGATCAAAAGCTTGGAGTACACTATCCCCTTTACACAATGGAATAACATGCTGAAGGCAGGGCCCTGGGACACTGTTGCCATCTTGGAGGTTGCCTAACTGTGCTGGTGAAATGGTGAACAGTGGGTTGGATGCGTGTGGAAGATCACTAGCCAGATATGTCCTGGTGATTCCAGTGGAGAGCACAGCTAGAGGACAGAGTGTCTGACCCCAGCACTGAGCCACTCCTGTCCTGGTGATTTGTTTGTCTTAAGTCTGGTTCACTTTTCAAACAGGAAGAGCCAGATTTCTTGAAATCTGCATTTCCCAGTCATCACAAAACAGTACGAAGTACAAGTACCCAAAGTGTCTTTGGTGCTCGAAGGTCATTTTCAACAGAACTTCCAACCCAGGCTAGCTGTACAAGAAGAGAAATGAGACAAATACAGATTTGAGAAGCAACTCCTTGGAGGGGAACCACACAGTAGGGAGGGGACTTCAGCAGCTGGCCACATGTTGCCTCTCCTATTTTTTTAAAAACCTTTCTCCCTTATTTTGCTTCTCTCTTTTTCTTCTTTTTGAAATATATCTTTATATCTCAAGGTGTCTATTGAATTTGTATTTCTTTTTTATTTTCTTATTCTTTCCTTTGTTCATATCATGCTGTTCTTATTTCTTAGTGTAACATTTTCTGTCCTCTGGTAAAAGACTGTGGAAAAGACCCTGATGCTGGGAAAGATTGAAGGGAGGAGGAGAAGGGGACGACAGAGGATGAGATGGTTGGATGCCATCACTGACGCAATAGACATGAGTTTGAGCAAGCTCAGGGAGTTGGTGATGGACAGGAAGCCTGAGAGTCAGACACAACTGAGGGACTGAACTGTCCTCCCAACAATTTCTTTTTGGTTTTTGTTTTCTTTTTTTTTTTCTCTTCCTTGGGTTGTTATATTTCCTCCAAGGTCCTTCCCTCCTTATTTTGGCTTACTTTGGTATCTGCCTTTAATGTTAGAGTCTTTTCTCAAATTTCTGGTGATTTAAAATATGTAACACATATTTAAGAATGAGACACTAAAAAAAAGCTGGTTAGGTGGAGTTTGTCAACTAATGGCACTATGGGATGGTTTGTAGGAGTCTGGCCCTTTCGTAAGCAAGATCTACCAATATCATTCTCTTTGAGTTGAGTGAGTTTCTCTAGAGACAAATCATTCAAATTCCTGTCTGGATATGTAAGTTTGACTACAGATTTCCTAAAAACCCAAGATAAAGGGGTGCTGTGTCCCTCTGTATTAGTCATGGTCCTCCAGAGAAACAGAACCTGTAGGAAAGAATATATAGATATATAGATATAATTAGAGAATGACTGAGAGCTAAGGAATTGACTCACATGATTATGGAAACTGGCAAGTCTAAATCTGTAGTATGAGCTGATATGCTCAAGATCTAAAAGAGTCAACATTGCAATCCCAGTGTGAAGGCCAGCAGCTTGGAAAACCAGGAAAGCTAATAATGCAGTCAGAGAATTTCCTTTTTCCTGGGGAGAACAGTCTTCTTGTTCAATTCAGAGGCCCTCAGCTGATTGGAACAAGCCCACTTTAATTATAAAGGGCAATCTGATAACTCAAAATTCATAGTTTAATGTTAAGCTCATCCAAAAATACTTCAAATTTGACACATAAATTTAAATATACTGATTTCATTGATTAGTATATACATATTCAATTAATTCCCTGTGATGTTTTCAAAAAGCACCTTACCTGCATCCTTAGGTTTACCTGATATCGTTGAACACAGAGCCCTTCTGTGCCAAAGTCTCTAGTGACTAAACTTCTAGCCTATGGCTGTGTTAACCAATAGAATGTAGCAGAAGTGACACTTTGCCTGTTCTGAGACTAAAGATTAAAACAACATTTCTCAAATTTGGCATTATTGACTTTTGAGTTTGAATAATTCTTTGCTATGTGAGGCTGTGCTGTACACAATAGGCTGTTTAATAGTATCCTTTGCATCTACTAGCTAAGTGCCAGTTGTATCTTCCCTCTTACATACACTTTTGACAACTAAATATATCGTCAGACATAACCAAATATCCTCTGGTGTATGGGCAGAAAAAAAAGCCAGCTGAGAAACACTGATTTTAAAAGATGAGCAGGTTCTTATTTCTAAATCTTGGAACACTCGTCTTTGGAATGTACTCTCTGGGGACATCCAGCCTCTATGTGAACGATCTGACTCACCTTGAAATAACCATGCTATGCTCAAAATTCTCCAAGCCAGGCTTCAGCAATATGTGAATCTTGAACTTCCAGATGTTCAAGCTGGTTTTAGAAAAGGCAGAGGAACCGGAGATCAAATTGCCAACATCCGCTGGATCATGGAAAAAGCAAGAGACTTCCAGAAAAACATCTATTTCTGCTTTATTGACAATGCCAAAGCCTTTGACTGTGTGGATCTGGAAAATTCTGAGAGAGATGGGAATACCAGACCACCTGACCTGCCTCTTGAGAAACCTACATGCAGGTCAGGAAACAACAGTTAGAACTGGACATGGAACAACAGACTAATTCCAAATAGGAAAAGGAGTACATCAAGGCTGTATATTGTCACCCTGCTTATTTAACTTATATGCAGAGTATACCATGAGAAACGCTGGGCTGGAAGAAGCACAAGCTGGAATCAAGATTGCCGGGAAAAATATCAATAACCTCAGATATGCAGATGACACCACCCTTATGGCAGAAAGTGAAGAGGAACTAAAAAGCCTCTTGATGAAAGTGAAAGAGGAGAGTGCAAAAGTTGGCTTAAAGCTCAACATTCAGAAAACGAAGATCATGGCATCCGGTCCCATCACTTCATGGGAAATAGATGGGGAAACAGTGGAAACAATGTCAGACTTTATTGGGGGGGCCTCCAAAATCACTGCAGATGATGACTGCAGCCATGAAATTAAAAGACGCTTACTCCTTGGAAGAAGAGTTATGACCAACCTAGATAGCATATTGAAAAGCAGAGACATTACTTTGCCGACTGAGGTCCGTCTAGTCAAGGCTATGGTTTTTCCAGTGGTCATGTATGGATGTGAGTGTTGGACTGTGAAGAAGGCTGAGTGCTGAAGAATTGATGCTTTTGAACTGTGGTGTTTGAGAAGACTCTTGAGAATCCTTTGGACTGCAAGGAGATCCAATCAGTCCATTCTGAAGGAGATCAGCCCTGGGATTTCTTATAAGGGAATGATGCTAAAGCTGAAACTCCAGCACTTTGGCCATCTCATGTGAAGAGTTGACTCATTGGAAAAGACTCTGATGCTGGGAGGGATTGGGGGCAGGAGGAGAAGGGGATGACCAAAGATGAGATGGCTAGATGGCATCACTGACTCGATGGATGTGAGTCTGAGTGAACTCCGGGATTTGGTGATGGACAGGGGGGCCTGGCGTGCTGTGATTCATGGGGTGGCAAAAAGTCGGACATGACTGAGTGACTGAACTGAACTGAAATGAACTGAACTGAATGAGGAAGACCATGTATGGCGGGAAATGCTGACTGACCCTCAGCTATTTCAGCCATTTCAGCTAAGGTACCAGACACATATATGAAGTCATCATGGACAGTCAGCCAGTAAAGTTTTTAGATGACTCCAGCCACTACTGCCATTTGACTGCAGCCACATGAAAGACTCCAAATGAGAACCACTCAGGGGAACTAAAGAGCCTCTTGATGAAGGTGAAAGTGGAGAGTGAAAAAGCTGGCTCAGAATTTAGCATTCAAAAAGTTAAGATCATGGCATGTGGTCCCATCGTTTCATGGCAAATAGATGGGGAAACAATGGAAACAGTGACAGACTTTATTTTCTTGGGCTCCAAAATCACTGTGGATGGTGACTACAGCCATGAAATTAAAAGACACTTGCTCCTTGGAAGAAAAGCTATGACAAACCTAGACAGCATATTGAAAAGCAGAGACATCACTTTGTCGATATAGGTCCATATAGTCAAAGCTCTGGTTTTTCCAGTAGTCATGTACAGATGTGAAAGCTGGACCATAAAGAAGACTGAGCACCAAAGGACTGATGTTTTCAAACTAGTGCTAGAAAAGACTCTTGAGAATCCCATGGATGGTAAGGAGATCAAACCAGTCAATCCTAAAGGAAATCAATCCTGAATATTCACTGGAAAGACTGATATTAAAGCTCCAATACTTTGGCCATCTGATGCGAAGAGCTGACTCATTGGAAAAGACCCTGCTTGGAAAGTTTAAAGGTTGGAGGACAACGGGGTGACAGAGGCTGAGATGGTTGGATGGCATCATTGACTCAAAGGACATGAGTTTGAGCCCACTCCAGGAGATGGTGAAGGACAGGGAAGCCTGGCGTGCTTCAGTCCATGGGGTCGCAAAATGTCAGACATGACTGAGAGACAACTAAATATATCGTTCATACTGAACAACAACAACAGGTGATCTCTGCCAACTCATAGAACCTTCATAAATAATAATAAATATTTACTTTATGCTATTAAGTTTGGGGATAGTTTGTCATAAAATAAAAAAAAAAACAGATGGGACATTAATTATCAAAGGAAAAATGCAAGAACATTTTTAAGACAAAAATTCCAGATTAAAATGACCTATCATAATGAATTAGAAATGAAAAATGTCAAAAGATATCATTTGGAAATTTTAGAATATTGTGGATTAAAAGAACAGCTTAAAAGTTTACAATTCTCATTTTCTCTCCCTTCCTTCTCTCCTTACACATTTCTGGCTTTTGTGCAGGTGCATACATGCATGCATGCCTATTTGCATGAGCACACACGTGTGTGTGTACACACAAAAAAAGTATTAACAATCAGTTCACATACAAGGGAGAAAGAATAAGAATGGCAAAAGGAATTTTCAACAACACTGGAAGCTGGAAAATAATGAATCATGACTTCAAAATTATTAAAGCAACTTACAAATTGTCACTATTTGCAATATGTGATACTATATGTAGAAAGCCGCAAAGATGCCAGCAAAAATATGTTTATAATTAATTAAGAATCCATTAAACCCAAAGGATGCAATATTAATATACAAAAATCTCTTGTGTTTCTAAACACTCATAAAAATTATCAGAAAGAGAAATTAGTAAAATAATTTTGCTTACACTTGTATCAAAAATAATAAATCTAACCAAGGAGTTAAAATACCTGTACTCAAAACAACAATAAGATATTGATGAAAGAAATTGAAGACAGCACAAATAACTGGAAAGATATATCATGTTAAAGGACTGGAAGAATTAATAATGTTCCAATGTTCATACTGTCAGAAGCAATCTACAGATTCAGTGAAATCTCTATCAATATACCAAGCACACATTTCACAGATCTGGATCAAATAATCCTAAAATTTATATGGAACCACAAAGGCTACATAAATGATTTTAATAATCATATTATTTAAAAATAAAAACTTAAATGTAAGGACTGAAATCATAAAACTTCTAAATAGGAAGTACACTCTTTAACATCAGTCATAGTTATTTTGTTTATGTGGGGGAGGATCTGTCTCCTCTGGCAAGAGCTACAAAACCAAATACAAATGGACCACATCAAACTAAAAAGCTTTTGTAAAGCAAATGAAATTATCAGTGAAACAAAATGACAACTTAATGAATGTTCAAAAATATTTACAAAGGACATATTTTATAAAGGCTGATATGCAAAATATATTAAAAACTCATTCAACTCAACATCCAAAAAACCCAAACAATCCAATTAGAAAATGGGCTGAAGGTCTGAATAGACATTTTTTTCCAAGGAAGACATACAGATTGCCAACAGATACATGAAAATGCTCAACATCCCTAATTATCAGGTACAAACCAAAACCATGAAATATATCCTCATACTTGTCAGAATGGCTATTATCAAAAGGACAACAACAACAACAAAAACAAGCTTTAGGAAGTTATGGAGAAAAGAAAACTCTCATACACCTGTGAAAGGAAACCCTAGTATACCTTTGATAGAAACATAAATTAGTGAAACTTCCTCTAAAAGTTGAAAATAGAGCTACCATATCATACAGCAATTCCACTTCTGCTATTTATCAGAAAAAATCAAAACACTAATTCAAAAATATGCATGCCCCTACATGTACATTGCAACATTATGTATAGTAGCCAAAATATGGAAACACCTAAGTGTCTATCAGTGGATGAACGGATGAATTCCACATACATACAGTGGAATGTTATTCAGCCATAGAAAAGAAGGCTTTCCTGGAGACTCAGACAACAAAGAATCTGCCTGCAAGTCAGGAGGTCCAGGTTTGATCTCTGTGTTGGGAAGATCCCCTGGAAAAGGGAATGGCAACACACTCCAGTATTCTTGCTTGGAGAATCCCTTGAATAGAGAAGTCTCGTGGGCTACCATCCATAGGGTTGCAGAGTAGGACACAAATGAATAACATGACTTGACTTGATAGGAAAGAAGGAAATCCTGCCATTTGTAACAAAATGGATAAATCAGGAGGACATTATACTGAGTGAAATGTCAGATAGAGAAAAGGAGTTACCATATCAGTTCAGTTCAGTCACTCAGTCGTGTCCGACTCTTTGGGACCCCATGAATCGCAGCACGCCAGGCCTCCCTGTCCATCACCAGCTCCCGGAGTTCACTCAGAGTCATGTCCATCGAGTCAGTGATGCCATCCAGCCATCTCATCGTCGGTCGTCCGCTTCTCCTCCTGCCCCCAATCCCTCCCAGCATCAGAGTCTTTTCCAATGAGTCAACTCTAATCTCTCTTATTTTGGAAGGAAAAAAAACTAAAAAAAGCAAGTTTATAGATACAGAGAACAGATCGGTAATTTTAAGAGGTTGGGGGTGGGGGGATAGTGATAGGGGAAGATGGGGGAAATGGCTAACCTTTTCTTTTTAGTTTAGTTTAAATAAATAGAATAGAAATTTTAAAAACAAGGCTCTTATTTTAATGTTTTTCCATCTTTTGTATATTATGAACAAAGCTGTTCTAAATATTCATATATATTTTTTTGGCTGAACGTAAGCTTTTATTTCTCTGGGACAAATGCTCAAGATTGTGATTGTTGGGTTGTATGGTGGTTGCATGTTTAATTTTTTAAAGACACTGACAAACCTTTTTTCAGAGTGGATCTACCATTTTATATTCCCACCAGCAAAGTATCAGTTATCCAGTTTGTCCACATTCTTCCAAGAATTTGGTGTTGTCACTGTTTTTTTAAGGCCAATTTGACATGCAATCAGTGATACTGCATTGTAGTTTTAATTCACAATTCTCTTCTATGATGTTGAATATCTCTTCATGTGCTTATGTTTAATCTCTCTATGTCCTTCTATGAAATGTCTTTCTATGTCTTCTAAACAAAATTTTAAATTTTATTTATTTTTAATTGAAGGAGAGTTGCTTTAAAACAGTGTTGGTTTCTGCCATGCATCAATATGAGTCATAGGTATACATATATTGCCTCCCTCTTGAACCTCCCTCCCACTTGCCATCCCATCCCACTACTTTAGGTTGTTATAGAGCCCTGGTCTGAGTTCCTTGAGTCATACAGAAAATTCCCATTGGCTATCTATTTTACGTATGGTACTGTATATGTTAGAGGCTTTCCAGGTGGTGATTGTGGTAAAGAACCTGCCTTCCAGGACTGCAAATATAAAAGATGAGAGTTTGATCCCAGGGCCCGGAAGATCCCCTGGAGAAGAGCATTGCAACCCACTCCAGTATTCTTGCCTGGAGAATCCCATGGACAAAGGAGCCTGGTAGGTTACAGACCATGGTGTTGCAAAGTATCAGGCATGACTGAAAATACCTTGCACACATGCACACATGGTGTATATGTTTCTGTGTTATTCTTTCCATTTGTTCCACCCTCTCCTTCCTCCCCCACCCCTCATGTCCATAAGTGTGTTCTTTATGTCTGCATCTCTTTTTCATTCCCTGGAAATAGGTTCATCAATATCATCTTTCTAGATTCCATATATATGTGCTTTTCTCTTTCTGATTTACTTCACTTTGTATAATACACATTTGAGACTTTATACAGTTCTTTGTGAAGCTTCACAGGTGGCACAGTGGTAAAAAATCCACGTGCCAATGCAGAAGAGTGAGTTTGATTCCTGAGTCAGAAAGATGCCTTGGAATAGGAAATGGCAACCCACTCCAGTATTCTTGCCTGGAGAATTCCATGGACAGAGAAGCCTGGTAGGGTATAGTGCACGGGGTCACAAAGAACTGAACACAACTGAGCGACTGAACACACACACATAATTCTTTATCTGTTCCAAATATATAAAGTATATGAGCTATATAGCATAGTATATGTGCTACTCACTTCGGCAGCACATGTACTAAAGTTGGAAGGATACAAAGAAGATTAGCATGGCCCCTGTGCAAAGATGACATGCAAATTCGTGAAGCGTTCTAAATATAAGGACTTTCAGAATATATGGTTTGCAAATATTTCTCCCAGTCTGTAGCTTATCTTTTCATCCTATTAACAGAGCATTTCATAGAGCAAAATTTATAAAGTATGATGAAGTCTAACATCAATTTTACCTTTTATAGATCATTAATTTGATGTCAAGTCTAAGAACTACACGTGGACCTAGATCCTGAAAAATGTGTCATAGTTTTTCTAAAAGTTTCATACTTTTACATTTTATAATTAAATCCGTGATACATGTTAGGTTAATTTTTGTATGAAATGTAAGGTTGAAGTCAAGGTTTTTTTTTTTTTTTTTTTTGCCTATAGAAGTCCATTTATTTTATCACCATTTGTGAAAAATTATCATTCTTGCATTAAATCGCTTGCATCTTTGTTAAAAAAATCAGCTGGGCATAACTTTTTAGTTCTAGTCCTTGATTTCTATTTTGTTCCATTGATCTATATGTCTACCCCTCCACCAATAACATGCTCTCTTGATTACTATAGCAATATAAATAATGCTTAACATAAGATAGAGTGATTATTCCCATTTTATTCTACTTTTCAAAATTGACTACTCTAATTCCTTTGCCTTTTAGCACAAATTTTAGAGTCAGCTTTTCAACATCTACAGAAACATGCTGGGATTTTAATAGGCATTACATTAAACCTAGAGATTAAATTGGGGAGAACTGGCATCTATACTATGCTGAGTCTTCCAATTTATGAACACAATATGCCTCTCCATTTATCTACTTTGATTTATTTTATCAGCATTTTGTCCTTTTCAGCATACATATGCTATACATGCTTTATTAGACTGATACTTTTTATTTGGGGGAATGAAAGTATATGATACCACGTATTTTATTTCAGTTTCCTCATGTTTGATGCTAGCATAGATAATGTGCTTTGAAGCACTCACATGATATCGCTTCATTATAACATACTTTGACAGCAGAATTTATTCATCCTATGGTGCAGCTGCAATAGCATCATTTTGCATTTTTACATCATTTACTTAAACACTTAATAGATGGCTATACAGGAGACAAAAGGGAAAGAAAAAAGATCAAAATTACTTTTACTAAAGGTTTTCTGAAAGTCTACAGATTTTTCTATGAGACATGCTAATGGTATTAAATGTTCTCAAATAGTCTTACCTCTTTACAACTGTCTACACATACAAATTTACACATTTCCTTAGATGTGTATAAAGAAAATCAATGTTCTATAACTGTTCACCATTCAAATTTAAAATATTTTCAATTATTTATTTGACAAAGCACAGTTATGGATGGGTTTGTTTGCTTTTGTTGCCGTTCATTTGCTCAGTTGTGTCTGACTCTTTGACCCCACGGACTACAGCACACCAGGCTTTCCTGTCCTTCACTATCTCCCAGAGCTTTCTAAAACTCATGTCTGTTGAGTCAGTGATGCCATCCAACCATCTCATCCTCTGTCATCCACTTCTCCTGCCTTCAATCTTTCTCAGCATCAGGGTCTTTTCCACTGAGTCAGTTCCTTGCATCTGATGGCCAAAGTATTGGAGTTTCAGCTTCAGCATCAGTCCTTCCAGTGAATATTCAGGATTTATTTCCTTTAGGATTGACTGGTTTGATACCCTTGCAGTCCAAGAGACTCTCAAGAGTCTTCTCCAACACCACAGTGTGAAAGCATCTGAGTAAATTTGAAATACCTAAAGTTATATAGTAATGTATGTAAATTGTTCCTCAATAAAACTGGAAAAAAATTAATACTTTTTAGAGAAAATTGGTTTTGAAGTATCCAAACAGAAAAGAAAAAAAAAATTTACTATGTTTGAAATATCAAAATATTCATTAAATTCTGTGTGCTTACATATTTATTCTCTATGTTAATTTTGTTTTTTGAAAAAGTCTGAGTTCATTTACTGGTACATGCTATTTCTTATGAGTGTGGTGTAAGAGGTGTAATTCTAAAAGAGGAAGGCCTGCGCTTACCCCTTTAAGTCCAAACATACACAGCTAAGTTATATCCAGGGATGTCTATTGGAGATATAGCTTGGGTGCATGGTGTGGGAGCAGCTGTGAGGAGATACCCCATGTCCAAGGGCAAAGAAGCCCCAGCAAGATGCTAGGCACTGGAGCAGTGGCTGAATAGCAAATGAGTGACTGTGAGGAGAAACCCCACATCCAAAAATAAAGGATAAGCCCCAGAAAGATGGTAGGAGGGGCGAAATCATGTTTAGAATCAAACCCCATATCTTCCAGAGATGCTCAGAGGGCTTAAGCCAAGCTTGTGTGCACCAGAACACAAAGACTCCCACAGAGACTAAGACAGAACTGTGTTTGAGTGTCTCCTGTGGAGGTATGGGTCAGCAGTGGATTGCCACAGGGACAGGGGCTCTGGATGCAGCAGAGTTGGGTATGGCATAAGCCTGCTTGGAGGAGGTCACCATTAACCCCACCAAAGAGCCACCAGAACTTACACGGGACTGGGAAACAAACTCTTGGCTGGCACAAACAGAACCTTATGTGCACCAGGACCCAGGAGAAAGGAGCAGTGACCCCACAAAAGACTGACCCAGACTGGTCTGTAAGTGTCCAGAAGTCTCCAGCAGAGGCATGCATCAGCGGTGGCCTGCTGCAGGGTTGGGGTCACTGAGTGTAGCAATGCATGCATGGGACCTTTTGAAGGAGGTCACCATTAACTTCATTACCTTGACCATAGTTTGGACCAGGTAAATAATAGGGAGGGAACACAGCCATCAACATAAAATTGGATTAAAGTTTTACTGAACATGGCCCTGCCAATCAGAACAAGACCCAGTTTCCTCCTCAGTCAGTCTCTCCCATCAGGAAGCTTCCATAAGCCTCTTACCCTTCTCCATCAGAGGGCAGACAGACTGAAAACAACAATCACAGGAAACTAACCAATCTGATCACATGGAACACAGCTTTGTCTAATTCAATGAAACTATGAGCTATGCCGTGTAGGGCCACCCAAGATGGACGGGTCATGGTGGAGAGTTCTGACAAAACGTGGTCCACTGGAGAAAGGAATGGCAAATCATTTCACTATTCTTGCTTTGAGAACCCCATGAACAGTATGAAAACACAAAAAGATAAGCCACTGAAAGATGAACTCTCCAGGTCAGTAGGTGCCTAATATGCTACTGGAGATCAGTGGAGAAATAACTCCAAAAATGAAGATACAGATCCAAAGTAAAAACATCACCAAGCTGTGGATGTGACTGGTGATGGAAATAAAGTCCGATGCTGTAAAGAGCAATATTGCATAGAAGCAGAAATGTTAAGTCCATGAATCAAGGCAAATTGGAAGTGGTCAAACAGGAGATGACAAGAGTGAACATTGACATTTTAGGAATCAGAGAACTAACATGGACTGGAATGGGTGAATTTAACTCAGATAATCATTATACCTGCTACTGTGGGCAAGAATTCCTTAGAAGAAATGGAAATAGCCAACAGAGTCAACAAAAGAGTCTGAAATGCAGTACTTGGATGCAATCTCAAAATGACAGAATAAACTCTGTTCATTTCCAAGGCCAACCATTCAATATCATGGTAATCCAAGTCTATGCCCCAACCAGTAATGCTGAAGAAGCAGAAGCTGAACAGTTCTATGAAGACCTATGAGACCTTCTAGAACTAACACCGAAAAAAGATGTCCTTTTCATTATAGGGGACTGGAATGTAAAAGTAGGGAGTCAAGAAATACCTGGAGTAACAGACAAATTTAACCTTGGAGTACAGAATGAAGCAGGGCAAAGGCTAATAGAGTTTTGCCAAGAGAATGCACTGGTCATAGCAAAAGCCCTCTTCCAACAACACAAGAGAAGGCTCTACATATGGACATCACCAAATGGTCAATATTGAAATCAGATTGATTATATTCTTTTCAGCCGAAGATAGAGAAGTTCTATACAGTCAGCTAAAACAAGACTGGAAGCTGACTGTAGCAAAGACCATGAACACCTTATTGCCAAATTCAGACTTAGAAAGATATACTCATTTGAATGCAGAGTTCCAAAGAATACCAAGGAGAGATAAGAAAGCCTTCTTACACAATCAATGCAAAGAAATAGAGGAAAACAATAGAATGGGAAAGACTAGAGATCTCTTAAAAAAATAGAGATATTAAGGGAACGTTTCATGCAAAGGTGGGCTCAAAAAAGGACAGAAATGGTATGGACCTAACAGAAGCAGAGGATATTAAGAAGAGGTGGCAAGAAGACATAGAAGAACTACACAAAAAATATCTTTACCAGCCAGATAATCACAATGATGTGATCACTCATCTAGAGTCAGATATCCTGGAATGTGAAGTCAAGTCGGCCTTAGAAAGCATCACTACGAACAAAGCTAGTGGAGGTAATGGAATTCCAGTTGAGCTATTTCAAACCCTAGATGATGATGCTGTGAAAGTGCTGCACTCAATATGCCAGCAAATTTGCAAAACAGCCGTGACCACAAGACTGGAAAAGGAGAGTTTTCATTTCAATCTCAAAGAAAGGGAATTCTGAGGAATGCTCAAACTACCACACAATTGCACTCACCTCACATGCTAGTAAAGTAATGATCAAAATTCTCCAAGCCAGGCTTCAACAGTAGGTGAACAGTGAACTTCCAGATGTCCAAGGTGGAATTAGAAAAAGTAGAGGGAACTAGAGATTTGCCAACATTCATTGGATCATTGAAAAAGCAAGAGAGTTCCAGATAAATATCTACTTCTGTTTTATTGAGTATGTCAAAGCCTTTGACTGTGTGGACCACAATAAACTCTGGAAAATTCTTAAAGACATGGGAATACCAGACCACCTGACCTGCCTCTTGAGAAATCTGTATGCAGGTCAGGAAGCAACAGTTAGAACTGGGCATGGAATAACAGACTGGTTGCAAATTGGGAAAGGAGTATGTCAAGGCTGTATATTGTTACCCTGCTTAATCAATCTGTATGCAGAGTACATCATGAGAAATGCTGGGCTGAATGAAGCACAAGCTGTAGTCAAGATTTCTGGGAGAAATATCAATAACCTCAGATACGAAGATGACACCACCCTTATGGCAAAAAGTGAAGAAGAACTTAAGAGCCTCTTGATGAAAGTGAAAGAGAAGAGTTAAAAATTTGGCTTAAAGCTCAACATTCAGAAAACTCAAATCATGGCATCTGGTTCCATCACTTCAAGGCAAATAGATGGGGAAACAATGGAAAGTGTGGCAGACTTTACTTCTTTGGGCTCCAAAATCACTGCAGATGGTGACTGCAGCCATGAAATTAAAAGGCACTTGCTCCTCGGAAGAAAAGCTATGACCAACCTAGACACCATATTAAAAAGCAGAGATGTTACTTTGCCAAAAAGCGTCCATCTAGTCAAAGCTATGGTTTTTCCAGTAGTCATGTATGGATGTGAGAGTTGGACTATAAAGAAAGCTGAGTCCCAAAGAATTGATGCTTTTGAACCGTGATGTTGGGGAAGACTCTTTAGAGGCCCTTGGACAAGAAGAAGATCCAACCAGTCCTTCCTAAAGGAAATCAGTCCTGAATATTCATTGGAAGGTCTGATGCTGAAGCTGAAACTTCAATACTTTGTTCACCTGATGCGAAGAACTGATTCATTAGAAAAGATCCTGATGCTAGGAAAGATTGAAGGCAGTAGGAGAAGGGGACGACAGAGGATGAGATGGTTGGATTGCATCACCGACTCAATGGACGTGAGTTTGGGTAAACTTGGGGAGTTAGTGATTGACAGGTAGGCCTGGCATGCTGCAGTCCATGGGGTTGCAAAGAGTCAGATATGATTGAGCGACTTAGCTGAACAGAACTGATAAATAATAGGAGCTAGGCTGGAAAGGTGGGCATGTTTCCCAGGAAAGTAGAATGACACAACACAGCTTTCTCCAGGTTTCAAATAACTAGAGGGACAGAGAACCCTGAGTTGCCCTCCCACCATAAATGATGGGCTCTGCATCATTCAGTTGCAAGCCCCTGTGCCCTGATTGGCTTATTCATTCCGGCATTAGAAAGAAGCAGTCCTGCTTCTGGCACCTGACTAATCCCAGGGATTAGCTAGGAAGAGGTTTGCACTGGAAAGGGCCAGTAGGCAGAGCAAAGAATATCCAGTGGCACTGTTTAGTTAAAGGAAGCCCCTGTTCTCAAAAAAAAGTGTTCCTATCATTGCTCTGGCTCTGTTCTAGGCAGGAACAGAGAATGTGGCATATGCCTGTCCTTGGGATATTATTTTTCCAGGCTTGAAGGTAAAAGAGCAGCATCAAAAGCCTGCTGTCCATACTGCATGCTAAGTTTGAACTCATTGAATATATCATCCTATTTTAATGAGCTTTAAGAGTAAAATAAGGGAACCATCTTACACTGTTGGTGGGAATGCAAACTAGTACAGCCACTATGGAGAACAGTGTGGAGATTCCTTAAAAAAATGGAAATAGAACTGCCTTATGACCCAGCAATCCCACTGCTAGGCATACACACCAAGGAAACCAGAATTGAAAGAGACACGTGTACCCCAATGTTCATCGCAGCACTGTTTATAATAGCCAGGACATGGAAGTAACCTAGATGTCCATCAGCAGATGAATGGATAAGAAAGTGTGGTACATATACACAATGGAATATTACTCAGCCATTGAAAAGAATACATTTGAATCAGTTCTAATGAGGTGGATGAAACTGGAGCCGATTATACAGAGTGAAGTAAGCCAGAAAAAAAAAAAAAAAAACACCAATACAGTATACTAACGCATGTATATGGAATTTAGAAAGATGGTAACGATAACCCTGTATGCAAGACAGCAAAAGAGACACAGAACAGTCTTTTGGACTCTGTGGGAGAGGGCGAGGGTGGGATGATTTGGGAGAATGGCATTGAAACATGTATAATATCATATATGAAATGAATAGCCAGTCCAGGTTCAATGCATGATACTGGATGCTTGGGGCTGGTGCACTGAGACGACCCAGAGGGATGGCATGGGGAGGGAGGAGGGAAGGGGGTTCAGGATGGGGAACACATGTATACCTGTGGTGGATTCATGTTGATGTTAGCAAAACCAATACAATATTGTAAAGTAATTAGCCTCCCATTAAACTAAATAAATTTATTTAAAAAATAATAAAAATAAATTTTAAAAAAGCATAAAATAAGCATGAGAATATAACCCAAAGGCGTTTAAAGTTGCATGAAATTGGGAACACATTTACTTAATTTCATATTTGTACTTAGAGATAAATTTTTAGAGCTATAAATAAAAGTGGAGGGTGCTATGGTCTGAAAGTCTTCATTCTCCCAAAATTTGTACATTGAAATCCTAGTGTCCAATATAAAGATATAAGAGGCAGGGCCTTTGGGAGATAATTAGATCATAAGAATGTAGCCCTTATGAGTGAGATTAGTGTCTTTATAAACACAGCATCAGAGAGATCCCTTTCCCTTCCACCATGTGAAAATACTGGCAAGAATGCCCTATCTATGAACTAGAAATAAAGCTCTGTTGACTGAAAAAAAAAAAAAAGAAAGAAAAGAAAAGAAGCACAATGTGAGAGTTTCAAGATTCAGTTTTATTTAGGGACATACTAAAGACTGTAACCTGGACACTGCTGATTTAGTGTCCACTCAGCTGGCTCCTCCAGGTCTGACGTGGAGTTAGATCATCATGAGCTTTGTCCCAGAGTCTCTGGACAGCCAGGAGAAGAAGTTCTGGGAGTTCATTTCCCAGTTGTCCTCAGAAACGTCCAGCATCAACTTGGCCTCCAGCAGCATATCCTTCTTCTCAGCCTCCACCATGCCCATGGCCATCACAAGCAACCACAAGTGCTCTGTTTGGAGGGTCTGCAGCTATGGCTCCTTGCTGCCACTATACAACCAGCAGGTCGGTGACCCCTGCATCATCCAGGTGAGCCTGGAGATGGACAGTGGAAATATGTATGAGAGCATCCAGGTGACCAACCAAGACAAAGCTCTGGCTGTAATCCTCAAAGCAATGGACAAACACAATCTGGATTAGGATTAGCCAGGAGACTAGAAGCTGGTGTGAGTTATTTTGGATAATAGAAAGCTGAAGCTCCCTGACAATGCCAATGTGTTCTAAGACATGAACTCTACTGACAACCATGACTTTGTCTTAAAGAAATGAAACTTCACCAAGGGTGCAAAGGTCAGGCATGGAGCCAGCCCTCCCCTCCCCTGCATGAAGCAGAAGGGAGTCAAGATTGCAAAGGGCATCTTCTGATGTATCATTAGCTGGCCAGCCACAGAACAGCCCTTTCCAGGGTCTGTCTGTCTGGGCAACTAAGCACTTACAGACTAGTGGCCCAGGCCAGGCAGGCACCTCTGCTCAACCTGCCAGCCCAGGCCATCTCCAGACTCTAGTTTCATTTTGAACCTCTCCTGCTGCTGGAGTTGATGCCTGACTGTCAGTGGGCTACTTGGCCTCCCATGGACCTCTCACTGCCTTAGGTGCCTTCTGCTCTCTGGAACCAGAGGGCTAGCTAACTTTTTCCAAGGAGTGCTGCCAGTGGATATGGAGCCCTGCATGCCACTGGCCACTGTTCCCTGTACACTTCCCTCACACATTTCCAGGTATGGGTCACTGCCACTTGTGCCTGTAAACACCACAGGGCACCCACTCATCCACTGAGTCTGACCACGCAGTTCTCTCCCCCGACCACTCTGGCCTTTCTCAGGCTGCACCAAAGATTCCATTATCAAGGCCAATAGAAAGTGAGGGAGTCTCGTCCACTGCCCACTCCAGTCCTCCCCCAAGAGAGGAGAGAAACAAACTCCCTTCACAGTCCACACTCTTGAGTGAAGACAGTCTCAACCAAGTCCCACTGATGTCAGATCTCATGACACTTCAAGTAGCATTTAAAACTGCATCCTGGGCTTGACAAGAATGCAACGGGAGTTAGTAGGAAAGGGGAGTTTTAGGGGAGGCTAGGGGATTGAATATTTGTATAAAGGGAAAGAAAGAAAGGGAAGTTGTTCAGTCGTGTCCGACTCTTTGAGACCCCATGGACTGTAGCCCACCAGGCTCCTCCATCCATGGGATTTTCCAGGCAAGAGTACTGGAGTGGGTTTCCATTTCCTTCTTCAGGGGATCTTCCCCACCCAGGAATTGAACCTAGGTCTCCTGCATTGTAGGCAGACACTTTATCGTCTGAGCCACCAGGGAAGTCATTTGTATGAAACATTTCTGAGGAACTGCTTCAAATCAAGGAGATAAGAGAGGAGTCAGTAAACACAGTCTTTTGGCTGGGAAATACGTGTAGTCAAGAAGCATATGTCTTGATAAAATGCAATGACTATCAGATATCTCAGTTAATGATTTTACTGCTTTTCCATGTATGGGAAGGTGCAAGAATCTGGAGGCATTGAAATGCTTCCCCAGATAAGCATCTTAGCTATTTAGAGGCCTATATATCCAAAAGCACAGAATGCTTCATACTATTTTTTTTCCATCCTGAATTCCCTTCAGGGTTCACTGTTGGTGGGTGACTGTGGTGTCTAATGACACGGTCCTTGTAGAACTAAAATGGCAGGCAAAATTGTTTTGTTTACAGGGTCCCCTGTTTATCATGAATTCAACCAAATTTGGGAGGCATTTCATGACCAATTTGTCCCATGGAACTCAGAAAGCTCATTCCTAGGTCAGACAAGAATTCATTTGATAGGCCACTCAATGGGGTATTTCTGGAATAAGCCATGTTAATAACATTTAAAACATCTAGATCATCTCTCTTACTAGTCTATTGCTATCCAGAAATGGTTTCCCTTTCCCTTTGTTGATTCTTCCATAGCTAGAATTGTATTATTGTAATTAATTATATATAAAGCTATATATATGATCAGTTACCTCAACACTTTTAGCCATCATTACGTTTGCTAGAGGCTCATATGCACATCAGGTAATGTAAGGAACAATAATTTTACAAAATATACAGTATATAAGTAATATAGTTAGTAGCACTCATAAGTAAATAAGGTCATAAGTAAATATTGAAGCAAAAAACATCTATCAAGTGTGCCCAATATATCCCCAATCATCTGATGCTGTCTGTTTCATACCAATCCTTATATTTAAAGGTAATGCTATTCAAGGGAGAAAAGACAATCTCTTCAACAAGTGGTGTAGGGAAAGCTGAACAACTGCATTTAAATCAATGAAAATAGAACACTGTCACACTATATACAAAGAGAAACTCAAAACCGTTTAAAGAAACAAATATAAGACATGACACATAAAGCTCCTGGAAGAGAACATAGGCAAAACATTCTCAGACATAAATCTTATCAATATTTTCTTAGATAAGTCCCCCAAGGCAATATTGAAAAGTTTTAAAAGTAATTAGCCTCCAATTATATAAACAAATTAATTATTTTTTTTCAATAAGACTCAAACTTAAAAACTTTTGCATGGCAAAGAAAAAGATGAACAAAACAAAAAGACAATGTACAGAAAAGAAGAAAATATTTGCAAACAATGAAACCAACAATGGGTTAATATCCCAAATAAACTAACAGTTCACACAACTCAATATTGAAAAACACAAACAACTCAATCAAAAAAATAAACCTAAGACTTAAATAGACATTTCTCCAACTATTACAACAAGATGACACAGTAGAAGAATGTGTGCTCATCTTCTCCTGTGAGAATTCTAAAGTTGTAAGTAACTGCTGAACAACCATTGACAGGAGAATGTTGGATACCACCAAAAATGATACCGCATGTCCAAGGGCAAAGGAGAAGCCCCAGCAAGATGGTAGGATGGGCTAAACTGTGTTTAGAATCAAACCGTATATTTGCCAAAGACACTTGGAAGGCTCAAACAAAACCTGGGGCACACCAGAATCCAGGGACTTCACAAGAGACTGAGCAAGACCTGCCTTTGAGTGTTTGAGGGTAGTCTGTGGAGGGCATGGATCAGCAGTGACCTGCCGTGGGGACAGGGGCTCTGGCTTCAGCATAACTGGGAGGTGCAGCATGTGAGCTCCACCATAGAGCCACCGAACAGGCAAGCCACAAACTGGAGAACAATCATACCAAGGAAGTTCTCGCACTGTTGTGAAAGTTCTAGGTTCCACAGCAGGTTCCCTAACCTGGAGATATGACAAAAGAACTGAGAACTCCTAGGAAATTTGACTTTGAAGGCCAGTTTGGATTTATATACAGAACTTACACAGGACTTCCCTTGTGGCACAGCTGGTAAAGAATCTGCCTGCAATGTGGGAGACCTGGGTTCTATCCCTGGGTTGAGAAGATCCCCTGGAGAAGTGAAAAGCTACCTACTCCAGTAGTCTGGCTTGGAGAATTCCATGAACTGTATAGTCCATGGGGTTGCAAATAGTTGGACACGACTGAGCTACTTTCGCTTTCACTTTCACTTTCCACAGGACTGGGGAAACAGACTCTTGGAGGGAACAAACAAAACCTTGTGTGCACCAGGACCCAGGAGAAAGGAGCAGTGACCCCACAAGAGACTGAGCCAGACTTTCCAGTGAGTGTGCAGGAGTCTCCAGTGGAGACCTGTCATAAGTCCTTCTGAAGGAGGTCACCACTACCATCATTAACCCTACTATAGATTTACCCCAGGCCAAACTACAGGGAGTGAACTCAGCCCCATTCATCAACAGAAAATTAAAGATTTACTGAGCATGGTGCTGCTCATCAGAACAACATCCAGATTCCCCTACAGCCATTCCCTCCCATCAGCTTCCATAAGCCTCTTAAGCTTATCCATCAGAGGGCAGAAAGAATGAAAACCACAGTTACAGAATGATTTTTGTTTGTTTCCAAGGCATAACATTCAATATTACAGTAATCCAAGTCCATGTCTCGTCCACAAATGGGAAAGAAGCTGAGTTTTAATTGTTCTATGAAGATCTATCAGAACTTCTAGAACTAACACTAAAAAATATGTCCTTTGATTCACCAAAGGGAACTGAAATGCAAAAGTAGGAAGTGAAGACATACCTGGAATAACAGGCAAGCTTGGCCTTTGAGTACAAAATGAAGCAAGGCAAAGGCTAACAGAGTTTTGCAAAGAGAATGCACTGGTCAAAGGAAACACCCTCTTCCAACAACATAAGAGATGAATTTACACATGGATATCAACAGATGGTCAATACCGAAATCAGATTAAGTATATCTTTTGCAACTGAAGATGGAGAAGCTCTATACAGTCAGCAAAAACAAGACCACGAGCTGACTGTGGTTCAAATCATGAACTCCTTATTGTAAAAATCAGACTTAAATTGAAGAAAGTAGGGAAAACCACTAGTCCACAGGTATGACCTAAATCAAATCCCTTGCAGATTATACAGTGGAAGTGACAAATAGATTCAAGGGATTAGATCTGACAGAGTGCCTGAAGAACTATGGATGGAGGTTTGTAACATTGTACAGGAGGCACGATCAAAATCATCTCCAGGAAGAAGAAATGCAAAGAGGCACAATGGCTGTCTGAGGAAGCCTTACAAATAGCTGAGAGAAGAGAAGCCAAAATGCGAAGGAGAAAAGGAAAGATATATGAATATGAATGCAGAGTTCCAAAGAATAGCAAGGAGAGACAAGAAGGATTTCCTAAGTGATCAAGACAAAGAAATAGAAAAAAAAAAAAAAAAAAAGTAGAATGGGAAAGAGTAGATATCTCTTCAAGGAAGTTAGAGATACCAAGGGAGCATTTCATGCAAAGATGGGCACAATAAAGGACAGAAAATGGTATGGACCTAACAAAAACAGAAGATGTTAAGAAGAGGTGGCAAGAATACACAGAAGAACTATATTTAAAAGATCTTAATGACCCAGATAACCACGATGGTGTGATCACTCACTGAGATCCAGATATCCTGGAGTGTGAAGTCAAGTGGGTCTTAGGAAGCATCACTATGAACAAAGCTAGTGGAGGTGATGGAATTCCAGCTGAGCTATTTCAAATCCTAAGAGATGATGCTGTGAAAGTGCTACACTCAATATGCCAGCAAATTTGGAAAATGTAGCAGTGGCCACAGGACTGGAAAATTTTAGTTTTTATTCCAATCACAAAGAAAGGCAGTGTTAAAGAATGATCAAACTATTGCACAGTTTCACTCATCTCACACACTAGCAAAGCAAATGCTCAAAATTCTCCAAGCTAGGCTTCACCAGTACATGAACTGAGAACTTCCAGATGTCCACGCTGGATTTAGAAAAGGCAGAAGAACCAGAGACAAAATTGCCAACATCCATTGAATCATAGAAAAAGCAAGAGAAATCCAGAAGAGCACCTACCTCTGATTCATTGACTATGCTAAAGCCTTTGACTTCTGTGGATTACAGCAAGCTGTGGAAAATTCCTCAAGAGATGAAAATACCAGACCACCTTACCTGCCTCCTGAGAAACCTGTATGCAGGTCACGAAGCAATAGTTAGAAGCAGACATGGAGCAACCAACTGGTTCCAAATTGGGAAAGGAGTACGTCAAGGCTGTATATTGTCACCTTGCTTATTTAACTTATATGAAGAGTACATCATGTGAAATGCCAGGCTGGATAAGCACAAGTTGGAATCAAGATTGCTGGGAGAAATATCAATAACATCAGATGCAGATGACACCACCCTTATGGCAAAAAGTGAAGGGGAACTAAAGAGCCTCTTGATGAAAGTGAAAGTGGAGAGTGAAAAAGCTGGCTTAAAACTCTACATTAAAAAAAACTGAGATCATGGCACCTGGCCCCATCACTTCATGGCAGACAGATGGGGAAACAATGGAAACAGTGACAGATTTTATTTTCTTGGGCTCCAAAATCACTGCCATGGTAACTGCAGTCATGAAATTAAAAAGATGTCTGCTTCTTGGAAGAAAAGTTTTAACAAACCTAGACAGCATATTGAAAAGCAGAGAAATTACTTTGTTGACAAATATCCTTCTAGTCAAAGCTATGGTTTTTCCAGTAGTCATGTATGGATGTGAGAGTTGGACCATAAAGAAGGCTGAGTGCTGAAGAATTGATGTTTTTGAGCTGTGGTGTTGGAGAAGGCTCTTGGACAGCAAGCTGCCCCTTGGACAGCAAGGAGATCCAACCAGTCCATCCTAAATGAAATCAGTCCTGAATATTAATTGCCAACTCACTGGAAAAGACCCTGATGCTGAGAAAGATTGAAGACAGGAGGAGAAGGGGATGACAGAGGATGAGATGGTTGGCTGGCATCACGGACTCAATGGAAATAAGTTTGAGCAAGTTCCAAGAGCTGGTGATGGACAGCGAATCCTGGCATGCTGCAGCCCATGGGGACACAACTGAGCGACGGAGCTGAAATGAGACCTTTCTCCAAAGAAGACATAGATATTCTTAACAGGCAGACAAAAAAGTACTGAGCATCACTAATTATTAGAGAAAAACAAATCTAAACTACAATGAGGTATTGCCAAACACTCATCTGCATTGCTGTCATCAAAAAGTCTACAAGTAGTAAATGTTAGAGTGTAGAGAAAAGGGAACTTTTCTTACATTGTTTACACTGTGGGAGTGTAAATTGATATAACCACAATGGAAAAAACTATGGAGGTTACTTCAAAAACTAAAAATAGAGCTACCATATGATTCAGCTATTCCATGCTTAGGTGTATATCTAGAAAAGAGAAAACTCTAATTTGAATAGATACATGCACTCCAGTTTTCATAGCTTCACTATTTACAACAATCAAGACATGGAAATAACCCAAGTGCCCATCAACAGACAATTGGCTTAAGAAGATCATACATGGTATGTTTCTATGCTATAAAAAGGAATGAAATATTGCCATTTGCAGCAACATGGATGGACTTAAACTATAAAATGTTATATGATATCACTTGTATGTTGAATCTAAAATATAATGCAAATGACTGTATACAAAAAAGAAGCAAACTCACAAATATAACAAAGCAAACTTTTGGCTATCAAAGTACAAAGGGGTTATAAATTAGGAATATGAGGTTGACAGGTACAAAATATTATACATGAAATATATGATCAACAAGGATTTACTCTGTAGCACAGGAAACTATATTTAATATCTTGTAATAACTTATAATGGAAAATAATCTGAAAATATACATGTTTGTGTGTGTGTGTGTTAGTCGCTCAGTTGTATCTGACTCTGCAGTCCCATAGATTGTAGCCCACCAGGCTCCTCTATCCATAGAATTCTCCAGGCAAGAATACTGGAGTGGGTTGCCGTGCCCTCATGCAGGGATCTTCCCAATTCAGGGATCAAATACAAGTCTCCCTCATTGAAGGTGGATTCTTTACCCTCTGAGCCACCAGGGAAGCTCTGAAAATATATACATATATGTTTTTGTCTTTGTCTCTGTGACCCCATGGACAATATAGTCCACCAGGTTCTTCAGTCCATAGGATTCTCCAGGCCAGAATACTAGAGTGGGTTGCCATGCCCTCCTCCAGTGGATCTTCCCAACTCAGGGATCAAACCCAGGTCTCCCACATTGCAGACAGATTCTTTACCATCTGAGCCACCAGAGAAGCCCATATATATATATATATATGAATTACTTTGCTGTATACCAGAAACTAACACAATGTTGTAAATCAACTATATTTGAATTTTTAAAACTGGTAATGATATACTGACCTTGTTCATATGGCAGTCAGCCTATTTTTCTAGGCTGTGTTGTTAAGCTGATTATCTTTAATATGATTTAGTTTTTCCCAACATGCCAGGAAAGGATCATAGCATGGTTTTAGACATGTGAATCCATTCCATAACCAAGAGTCCTTTCTAGTAATTAGGAAATTGTAGTCTTTGACTTAAACTTATCTCATTGTTTTGATTGTGCTTGAGTAATCTGTAAAGAAAATTCATATATATAGCTATGTCAAAGAAGTATGATTGTTTGGCCAGGTGATGGGGTCCCAAAACAAGCTTCCTAAGTGCCATCCAATTAGAGCCTTTGAAAGTAGAAATCCACTAAGATAACCCCAAAGTGTAGGATTTAGGTAATTGACCATAAGCCCAACAATTGGATTCATTTCTAAAAATTGAATAATATTGTGCCCACGATAGGAAAACATTTGATTTGGGTGCAGAAGTCCAAGAAATAATATATATATATATATATATATATATATATATATATATACACACACACACATATACTGTAAATAATCATATGGGTTAGGGCTGGCATCTTGGGATAGCTGTCTACTTCTGATGTTGTCTTATTCTCATCCTAGGGTGTGTATAATTTCTCCTCTGTTTGAGCGTTGTTCTAATGTAATTTTGTAGTCAGCAGTCTTGTCTATAGACCAGTCCAGGTCACTGCCCCTTTTCAGTGGGAAATATGGATGTAAAAATCAATCTCTTTCATGCTGTTTATGAGCAAGTTAAGAGTACCTGATAAGGACTCTTCCATTTAGGTTGGAGAGAGCCCTTTAAATGATGTATTTCCCTGGATGTATAATCTCCTGGTTGTAGAGCTTGGAGCATCTGATCTTCATCCAAAAATAGATTATTGTGATAAGCTTCAGAAACTTAGAATGTCCTTTTAATAATTCAATTAAGTTTTACAATAATGTAACATAGCAACATGGAGCCGTCTTGAAGTCTTAGGCAGCAAATAAAAAGAATTAAAGACAAATAACAAAACTAGAACTTAATATCCACTAAAACATAAGCAGTTTTCTTTCTCTAAAGTTACTCTCATTTCTACCAAATGTAAAGAATTTAAGGCAATTTTGTTTTCAAAATAAGCCTAGCTTCAGTAAACTTGGCCCAATAATTTTTGTAAATATAATTGATCATATAGGCTCTTTATTTATTTATTTATTTATTTTTTATTTTTCAGGTTTGCCTATATACTTTTTCTTATACATAGGGGCTCTTTAAAATTGGCTGTGCTGGAACTTGTCATAAGGAATCTCAAGCTGAACTTTTAAAATGCCTCACAAGGCCAGAAAAGCCACATCAAGGACTTGCCATGTGAGCTCTAGAGCATGGGTTCAGTAGTAGTGGTGCACAGGCTTAGTTGCCCCGTGACATGTGGGATCTTCCTGGAGTAAAGATTGAACTGGTGTCCCTATATTGGCAAGTGGATTCTTTACCACTGGACCACCAGGGAAGCCTTTAACCTTTCTTAAGAACAAAATTATTTTCTTTTTCTTTCCCTAACTGTGTTTCCGTTCCTTACATCTTCTTTAACCTTACATATAAATATGTTTTCTTGTTAATTTTAATGGTTTTAAGTACGTATTTTAATTATAATTCTCAACTCTTAAAAGCCTTAATTTCTAGCAAAAACTCAGAAGCAAGCAAATATGAACTATCTTTTATATTAGCATTCTGTAGATTGGTAAAATTACAAACAGTATTTTTATTTTAAAAAAAAGTGCTTTCTTATAGAAAATGTCTCAGTGTAGTATCAAACATATTTATTAATATATAGTCGTATAACTTTAGTTTCTTTGTAAAAGGAAATCTATGAACTGTAATTAATATTTCAGCATCTTATTATTAGAAGATGATCTAGATATTTCATAAACGTTCATCATTTAACTTAATTTAGCTAAACACTAAAATTTAAAGCTATCAAAAGGTTTGGTGGAACTATTTTTAAGTACAGATACCATAAAACATTATTATTCTTAAGGAATTCACTTAAAGTCTCTTAATCCACTTTTAATTTACTTATAACCATTTCATCATATCAAATCAATTTTCTTGCAACAAATATAATAAGACCTTATTTGACTTCTACTTAACCTAGGCACACTAAGAGTAGTAATTCTGATGACTCTGAAGACTTATCTGTATTAATTAAACCAAGAAATTTAAAATAATTTAATAAAAATATTAATACTGGGTATTTCTTAAATAATATAAATTTAAAATTCACCTTTGTTTCTTTTATATATCTGAGAATATATATAAACACTCAGTTTTATCTTTTATTTTTTTAAATTGGGCTATAATTGCTTTATTTATTTATTTTATTTTATTTTATTTACTTTTTATTTTATTTTATTTCTTTTTTTTTTACTTTATAATACTGTATTGGTTTTGCCATACATTGACATGAATCCGCCATGGGTGTACACGAGTTCTGAATCCTGAACGCCCCTCCCACCACCCTCCCAATATCATCTCTCTGGGTCATCCCAGTGCACCAGCCCCAAGCATCCTGTATCCTGTATCGAACCTAAACTGGCGATTCGTTTCTTACATGATAGTATACATGTTTCAATGCCATTCTCCCAATCGTCCCACCCTCTCCCTCTCCCACAGAATCCAAAAGTCTCTTCTATACATATGTGTCTCTTTTGCTGTCTCGCATACAGGGTTATCATTACCATCTTTCTAAATTCCATACATATGTGTTAGTATACTGTATTGGTGTTTTTCTTTCTGGCTTACTTCACTCTGTATAATCGGCTCCAGTGTCATCCACCTCATTAAAACTGAGTCAAATGTATTCTTTTAAATGGCTGAGTAATACTCCATTGTGTATATGTACCACACTTTCTTATACATTCGTCTGCTGATGAACATCTAGGTTGCTTCCATATCCTGGCTATTATAAACAGTGCTGCACATTGGGGTACATGTGTCTCTTTCAATTCTGGTTTCCTCAGTGTGTATGCCCAGCAGTGGGATAGCTGGGTCATAAGGCAGTTCTATTTCCAGGTTTTTAAGGAATCTCCACACTGTTCTCCATAATGTCTGTACTAGTTTGCATTCCCACCAACAGTGTAAGAGGGTTCCCTTTTTTCCAACCCTCTCCAGCATTTATTGCTTGTAGACTTTTGGATCACAGCCATTCTGACTAGAGTGAAAAGGTACCTCATTGGGGTCTTGATTTGCATTTCTCTGATAATGAGTGATGTTGAGCATCTTTTCAAGTGTTTGTTAGCCATCTGTATGTCTTCTTTGGAGAAATGTCTATTTAGTTCTTTGGCCCGTTTTTGGATTGGGTCATTTATTTTTCTGGAATTGAGCTGCAGGAGCTACTTGTATATTTTTGAGATTAATTATTTGTCAGTGCTTCATTTGCTATTATTTTCTCCCATTCAGAAGGCTGTCTTTTCACCTTGCTTATAGTTTCCTTTGTTGTGCAGAAGCTTTTAATTTTAATTAGACCCATTTGTTTATTTTTGCTTTTATTTCCAGAATTCTGGGAGGTGGATCATAGAGGATCCTGCTGTGATTTATGTCGGACAGTGTTTTGCCTATGTTCTCCTCTAGGAGTTTTATATTTTCTGCTCTTACATTAATATCTTTAATCCATTCTGAGTTTATGTTTTTGTATGACTGGACTGGAAGAAACACAAGTTGGAATCAAGACTGCCAGGAGAAATATCAATAACCTCAGATATGCAGATAACACCACCCTTATGGCAGAAAGTGAAGAGGAACTATAAAGCCTCTTGATGAAAGTGAAAGAGGAGAGTGAAAAAGTTGGCTTAAAGCTCAACATTCAGAAAACAAAGATCATGGCATCCGGTACCATCACTTCATGGGAAATAGATGGGGAAACAATAGAAACAGTGTCAGACTTTATTTTTGCAGGGCTCCAAAATCACTGCAGATGGTGACTGCAGCCATGAAATTAAAAGACGCTTACTCCTTGGAAGAAAAGTTATGACCAATCTAGATAGTATATTCAAAAGCAGAGACATTACTTTGCCGACTAAGGTCCGTCTAGTCAAGGCTATGGTTTTTCCTGTGGTCATGTATGGATGTGAGAGTCGGACTGTGAAGAAGGCTAAGCACCAAAGAATTGATGTGTTTGAACTGTGGTGTTGGAGAAGATGCTTGAGAGTCCCTTGGACTGCAAGGATATCCAACCAATCCATTCTGAAGGAGATCAGCCCTGGGATTTCTTTGGAGGAATGATACTAAAGCTGAAGCTCCAGTACTTTGGCCACCTCATGCGAAGAGTTGACTCATTGGAAAAGACTTTGATGCTGGGAGGGATTGGGGGCAGGAGGAGAAGGGGACGACTGAGGATGAGATGGCTGGATGGCATCATGGACTCGATGGACGTGAGTCTGAGTGAACTCCAGGTGATGGTGATGGACAGGGAGGCCTGACATGCTGCAATTCATGGGGTCGCAAAGAGTCGGACATGAGTGAGCGACTGAACTGAACTGATGGTGTTAGAAAGTGTTCTAATTTCATTCTTTTACAAGTGGTTGACCAGTTTTCCCTGCACCACTTGTTAAGGAGGTTGTCTTTAATCCATTGTATATTCTTGCCTCCTTTGTTGAAGATAACGTGTCCATAGGTGTGTGGATTTATCTCTGGGCTTTCTATATTTTTCCACTGATCTATATTTCTGTCTTTGTGCCAGTACCATACTGTCTTGATGACTGTGGCTTTATAGTAGAGCCTGAAGTCAGGCAAGTTGATTCCTCCAGTTCCATTCTTCTTTCTCAAGATTGCTTTGGCTATTCAAGGTTTTTTTGTATTTCCATACAAATTGTGAAATTATTTGTTCTAGCTCTGTGAAAAACACTGCTGGTAGCTTGATAGGGATTGCATTGAATCTACAGATTGCTTTGGGCAGTGTACTCATTTTCACTATATTGGTTCTTCTGATCCATGAACATGGTGTATTTCTCCATCTATTAGTGTCCTCTTTGATTTCTTTCATCAGTGTTCCATAGTTTTCTATATATAGGTCTTTAGTTTCTGTAAGTAGATATATTCCTAAATATTTTACTTTTTTCATTGCAATGGTGAATTGAATTTTTTCCTTAATTTCATTTTTTACTTTCTCATTGTTAGTGTATAGGAATGCAAGGGATTTCTGTGTGTTGATTTTATATCCTGCCACTTTACTATGTTCATTGATTAGCTTTAGTAATTTTCTGGTGGAGTCTTTAGGGTTTTCTATGTAGAGGATCATGTCATCTGCAAGCAGTGAGTTTTACTTCTTTTCCAATTTGGATTCCGTTTATTTCTTTTTCTGCTCTAATTGCTGTGGCCAAAACATCCAGAACTATGTTGAATAGTAGCAGTGAAAGTGGGCACCCTTGTCTTGTTCCTGACTTTAGGGGAAATGCTTTCAATTTTTCACCATTGAGGATAATGTTTGCTGTGGGTTTGTCATATATAGCTTTCATTATGTTGAGGTATGTTCCTGCTATTCCTGCTTTCTGGAGAGTTTTTATCTAAATGGATGTTGAATTTTGTTAAAGGTTTTCTCTGCATCTATTGAGAGAATCATATGGTCTTTATTTTTCAATTTGTTAATGTGGTGAATTACATTGATTGATTTGCCGATATTGAAGAATCTTTGCATCCCTGGAATAAAGCCCACTTGGTCATGGTGTATGATCTTTTTAATGTGTTGTTGGATTCTGATTGCTAAAATTTTGTTAAGGATTTTTGCATCTATGTTCATCAGTGATATTGGCCTGTAGATTTCTTTTTTTGTGGCATCTTCGTCAGGTTTTGGTATTTGGGTGATGGTGGCCTCATAGAATGAGTTTGGAAGTTGACCTTCCTCTGCAATTTTCTGCAAGAGTTTGAGTAGGATAGGTGTTAGCTCTTCTCTAAATTTTTGGTAGAATTCAGCTGTGAAGCTGTCTGGACCTGGGCTTTTGTTTGCAGGAAGATTTCTGATTACAGTTTCAATTTCCATGCTTGTGATGGGTCTGTTAAGATTTTCTATTTCTTCCTGGTTCAGTTTTGGAAAATTGTACTTTTCTAAGAATTTGTCCATTTCTTCCACGTTGTCCATTTTATTGGCATATACTTGCTGATAGTAGTCTGTTATGATCCTTTGTATTTCTGTATTGTCTGTTGTGATCTCTCCATTTTCATTTCTAATTTTATTGATTTGATTTTTCTCCCCTTGTTTCTTGATGAGTCTGGCTAATGGTTTGTCAATTTTATTCATCTTTTCAAAGAACCAGCTTTTGGCTTTTTTCATTTTTGCTATGGTCTTTTTTGTTTCTTTTGCATTTATTTCTGCCCTAATTTTTAAGATTTCTTTCCTTCTACTAACCCTGGGGTTCTCCATTTCTTCATTTTCTAGTTGCTTTAGGTGTAGAGTTAGGTTATTCATTTGACTTTTCTCTTGTTTCTTGAGGTATGCCTGTATTGCTATGAACTTTCCCCTTAGCACTGCTTTTATAGTGTCCCACAGGTTTGGGGTTGTTGTGTTTTCATTTTCATTCATTTCTATGCATATTTTGATTTCTTTCTTTATTTCTTCTGTGATTTGTTGGTTATTCAGCAGCGTGTTGTTCAGCCTCCATATGTTGGAATTTTTGATAGTTTTTCTCCTGTAATTGAGATCTAATCTTCATGCATTATGGTCAGAAAAGATGCTTGGAGTGATTTCAATTTTTTTGAATTTACCAAGGCTATATTTATGGTCCAGAATGTGATCTATTCTGGAGAAGGTTCCATGAGCACTTGAGAAAAAGTTGAAATTCATTGTTTTGGGGTGAAATGTCCTATAGATATCAATTAGGTCTAACTGGTATATTGTATCATTTAAAGTTTGTGTTTTTTTGTTTATTTTCTGTTTAGTTGATCTGTCCATAGGTGTGAGTGGGGTATTAAAGTCTCCCGCTATTATTGTGTTATTGTTAATATCCCCTTTCATACTTGTTAGCATTTGTCTTACATATTGTGGTGCTATGTTGGGTGCCTGTATATTTATAATTGTTATATCTTCTTCTTGGATTGATCCTTTGATCGTTATGTAGTGGCCTTCCTTGTCTCTTTTCACAGCCTTTGTTTTAAAGTCTATTTTATCTGATATGAGTATTGCTACTCCTGCTTTCTTTTGGTTTCTGCTTGGAATATCTTTCTCCAGCCCTTCACTTTCAGTCTGTATGTGTCCCTTGTTTTGAGGTGGGTCTCTTGTAGGCACCATATATAAGGGTCTTGTTTTTGTATCCATTCAGCCAGTCTTTGTCTTTTGGTTGGGGCATTCAATCCATTCACGTTTAAGGTAATTATTGATAAATATGATCCCATTGCCATTTACTTTATTGTTCTGGGTTCGGGTTTATACACCCTTTTTGTGTTGTCTAGAGAGTATCCTTTAGCATTTGTTGGAGAGCTGGTTCGGTGATGCTGAATTCTCTCAGCTTTTGCTTGTCTATAAAGCTTTTGATTTCTCCTTCATATTTGAATGAGATCCTTGCTGGGTACAGTAATCTGGGCTGTAGGTTATTTTCTTTCATCACTTTAAGTATGTCTTGCCATTCCCTCCTGGCCTGAAGAGTTTCTATTGAAAGCTCAGCTGTTATCCTTATGGGAATCCCCTTGTGTGTTATTTGTTTTTCCTCCCTTGCTGCTTTTAATATTTGTTTTCTGTGTTTGATCTTTGCTAATTTGATTAATATGTGTCTTGGGGTGTTTTGCCTTGGGTTTATCCTGTTTGGGACTCCCTGGGTTTCTTGGAATTGGGTGATTATTTCCTTCCCCATTTTAGGGAAGTATTGAATTATTATCTCCTCAAGTATTTTCTCATGGTCTTTCTTTTTGTCTTCTTCTTCTGGGACTCCTATAATTCAAATGTTGGAGCGTTTCATATTGTCCTGGAGGTCTCTGAGATTGTCCTCATTTCTCTTAACTCGTTTTTCTTTTTTCCTCTCTGATTCATATATTTCTACCTCTCTATCTTCTATTTCACTAATCCTATCTTCTGCCTCCGTTTTTTTTTCCTATTTGTTGCCTTCAGAGTGTTTCTGATCTCATTTATTGCATTATTCATTGTATATTGACTCTTTTTTATTTCTTCTAGGTCCTTGTTAAACCTTTCTTGCATCTTCTCGATCCTTGTCTCCAGGTTATTTATCTGTGATTGCATTTTGATTTCAAGATTTTGGATCATTTTCACTATCATTATTCAGAATTCTTTCTCAGGTAGATTCCCTATCTCTTCCTCTTTGGTTTGGTTTGGTGGGCATTTTTCCTGTTTCTTTGCCTGCTAGGTATTTCTCTGTCTCTTCATCTTGGTTATATTGCTGCTTTTGGGGTGGCTTTTCTGTATTCTGGCAGTTTCTGGAGTTCTCTTTATTATGGAGCTTCCTCACTGTGGGAGGGGTTTTATCAGTGGCTTGTCAAGGTTTCTTGGTTAGGGAAGCTTGTGTCAGTGTTCTGGTGGGTGGAGCGGGATTTCTTCTCTCTGGAGTGCAATGAAGTGTCCAGTAATGAGTTATGAGATGTCAATGGTTTAGGAGTAACTTTGAGCTGCCTGTATATTGAATTCAGGGGTGTGTTTCTGTGTTGCTGGAGAATTTGTGTGGTATGTCTTGCTCTGCAACTTGTTGGCCCTTGGGTGGTGCTTGGTTTCAGTGTAGGTATGGAGGCATTTGATGAGCTCCTATCAATTAATGTTCCCTGGAGTCAGGAGTTCTCTGATGTTCTCACGATTTGGACTTAAGCCTCCTGCTTCTGGTTTTCAGTTTTATTTTTACAGTAGCCTCAAGACTTCTCCATCTATACAGCACTGCTGATAAAACATCTAGGTTAAAGGTGAAAAGTTTATCCACATTGAGGGACACCCAGAGAGGTTCACTGAGTTACATGGAGAAGAGAAGAGGGAAGAGGGAGTTAGAGGTGACTGGAATGAGATGAGGTGGGATCAAAAGAGGAGAGAGCCAGCTAGCCAGTAATCACTTCCTTTTGTGTGCTCCACTGTCTGGACTGCTCAGAGATGTTCACAGAGTTATACAGAGAAGAGGAGAGGGAGGAAGGAGACAGAGGTGGCCAGGAGGATAAAAGAGGGAAATGAAAAGGAGAGAGACAGATCCAGCCAGTAATCAGTTCCCTAAGTGTTCTCCACCATCTCGAACACACAGAGATTCACAGAGTTGGGTAGAGAAGAGAAGGGGGAGGGAGGAGACAGAGGCAACCTGGCGGAGAAAAAGGAGAGTCCAAAGGAGGAGAGAGCAGTCAAGCCAGTAATCTCGCTCTCAGGTAAAAATGAGTGCTGAAGATTGGGTTTTTAAAGGTACAAAATTGATAACAAATTTTGATAAAAATCTAGAGTAGAGGTTGGATTTTCAAAAATACAATATTAAAGAAAAGAAGAAGAAAGAAAAAAATCACAAGAATTATTAAAAAACAACAAAAACAACCCAAAATATATATATATGGTGTTTGCTTTAATAATAAGGTCCTTTTTTTTTGAAAAGTAATAATAGGTTATAAAAATAAAAATTAAAGGAGAAATAGAGGACTTAAAAATTTAAAAAATTAAAAAAAAGAAGAGAAAGAAAAGAAGAAAAAACAACAAAAACAAAAGAATGATCATAAAAATAGTAAAGGTATATCTGGGACTTTCTCTGGTGCTGTTGTGGGCAGTGTGGGGTCAGTTCATTTTAGGATAGTTCCTTGGTCGGGCTTATATTTCTCAACATCTATAGGCCCCTTCTTATGTAGTTGATACTAATGAAAGGATTATAATGTATTGCACCTGTCACTTCCAAGGCGGTTTCCTCTGTTTTAGCTTCTTCTGTTTGCTGGTCTCTTCAGTGTCTGTTTTCCGCCCTGACACAAGGGGGGCGGTGGTGGACACTTTTTTAGGCTCACTTGTTCAGTCACGCTGTGGGGAGGGAGGGATGCTGCAAACAAATAACAGTGGCCTGTGCTTGCAGTGTCTCAGCCATGCTGGGCCTGCCCCCACTCACGGCGCACACTGTTTAGGTTCCAAGTTGCTCTGCCGGGAACCGTCTGAGGCCAGCCCTGGGCTGCATGCACCTCCTCGGTCTAAGCCGCTCATGCTCAGGCACTCAGGTAGTCCTCAGAGGCACAGACTCGGTTGGGCCTGCGTTTTGTGCCCTTCCCAGGTCTGAGTAGCTCAGGTGTTTGGTGAGCACAGTCACTGCAGCTTATTGCCTTTCCCGTCCCTGCTGCTCAATTTTCTGGGTGTACAACTGGTGCCCCTTCTTAGGCGGATTTTGATTGTCCAGACCCCAAGAAGTCTTAGTTAGCAAAGAAGCTTGCCTGCAGTTTGGTAGTTAATGTCTCTCTGGGGCTGCAATTGCCCCCTTTCTGGCCATTCTGTCTCTGGCTGCCTATCACCGGAGGGGGATGGTCTGCAGCCAGCTAATTCTGTTCCATCCTTTGTTCTGTGCACGGTCCTGGTGGTGTCTTATGTTAGAGCTTTTTGTGTGGTAGCTATCCCACAGTCTGGTTTGCTAGCCCAAGTTAGTTCACTCTGGTTACACTCGGGGCATTCCAGCCCGATTCTTAAAAAGCACTGCAGCCCGAGCCTCCCTGCCTAGCCCCCACTTGCTAGAGGTGGATGCAGGCATCTGTACTGTTTCTCCGCTGGGGGAGTTACAGTTGGGCTCATAATCTGTTGGTTTTAATTATTTATTTGTTTTTCCTCCCTGTTGTGTTGCCCTCTGTGCTTCCAAGGCTCGCCACAGACTCGGCAGTGAGAGTGTTTCCTGGTGTTTGGAAACTTCTCTCTTTTTAAGACTCCCTTCCTGGGACGGAGCTCCCTCCCTACCTCTTTTGTCTCTTTTTTCGTCTTTTATATTTTTTCCTACCTGTTTTTGAAAACAATGATCTGCTTTTCTGGGTGCCTGATGTCCTCTGCCAGCATTCAGAAGTTGTTTTGTGGAATTTACTTAGCGTTGAAATGTTCTTTTGATGAATTTGTGAGGGAGAAAGTGGTCTCCCCATCTTATTCCTCCACCATCTTAGGACCACCCTATTGCTTTACAATGTTATGTTAGTTTCTGCTACATAACAACATAAATTAGCTACATGTATACATATATATCCTCCCTCTTGAGCCTCCCTCCAACTGCCCCCATCCCACCCCTTTAGCTTATCACAGAGCAGAGCTGAGCTCCTTATGCAGCTTCCCACTAGCTATCTATTTTACAGAGTGAAGTCAGAAAGAGAAAGACAAATATTGTATATTAACACTCAAATATGGAATCTAGAAAAATGATACTGATGAAGCATTTTGTAGGGCAGGAATAGAAATATGAACATAGAGAACAGACTCGTGGACACAGAATGGTGAGGAGAAGGTGGGATGAATTGAGAGAATAGCATTGGCATGTGTACTACCATGCACACTCAATTTTCTTTAAGCCAACCAAATAAAGCTCTTTTACAAATTAACTTTGGCAATACCACACATCTGCAACACAAAAACACATGAATATAGACATACAAACATACAGACACAGAGATTTCAGAGTTCCCAATCCAAACTTCAGCCACAAATCAGGTACAATTATATAAAACCCATCGATTACAAAAGAGGTCTAATTCAAATAAGGTTTCTGGTAGATGAAGCAAATCATTGTCACATGTTTAGATGGCTAAATCATTTTTACAATATTTACAGAGAAGATAGATAAGATCTTTATTTGTTCTAACAAGTTAAGTTCCAAATGACCTATTCTTTTGTTTTTTCTTTCAGTAAGAGTCACTTTCCTGAAATTTGCCTTTTAAAAATGTCCAAGGTAAATGTTATTGAAGAAGACCAGGTGGAAAATTTATATCTCCAAGGCACAGGAGGAGAAATGCAAGTTTCTACTAAGAGGGTTTTTCCTCCCTTAAGCCAGAATTTTTTTAAAAAAATATATTTTGAAGTCACTTAAGATAAATTAGAGAGGTTTGGGGAGTGGTAAAAAAGACTGATAGGTTTGAATTGTTTCTTTTTATTTTTAATTAAAATATAAATGCTTTACAATATTGTGTTGGCTTCTGCCATACAGCAATGTGAACCAGCCACAAGTACACATATATCCCCTCCCACCTGAACCTCCCCCTCAACCCATCCTATCCCACTAGGTGGTAATAGAGCACCAGGTTTAGCTCCCTGTGCCTATATAGCAGCTTCACACTGGCTATCTATTTTACCCACGGTAGTGTATATACATCCGTGCTACTCTCTAAATTTGTCCAACTCTTTCCTTTCTTTCACCAGGGCTTCCCTGGTGGCTCAGTTGATAAAAAATCTGCTTGCAATGCAGAAGATCTAGGTTCAATCCCTGGGTCAGGAAAAACCCCTGGAGAAGGGAATGGTAACCCACTCCAGTATTCTTTCCTAGAAAATTCCATGGACAAAGAGGCCTGATGGGCTACAGTCCATGGGGTCACAAAGAGTTGGATATGACTGAAGGACTAATGCTTGATTTCTTTCTCCTTCACCCGTTGTGTCCAATGTCTGTATTCTATGTCTGTGTTTCTATTCCTACTCTGCAAATGGGTTCATCAGTACCATTTTTCTAGATTCCATGTATATGCATTAATACACAAATTTGTTTTTCTCTTTCTGATTTACTTCATTTTGTATAACAGGCTCTAGGTTTATCCACCTCACTAGAACTGACTGAAATGCATTCCTTTTTTATGGCTGAGTAATATTCCATTGTGTATATGTACCACATTATCTTTATCCATTCATCTGTCGATGGACATCTAGGTTGCTTCCATGTCCTAGTTATTGTAAATAGTGCTGAAATGAATTTTGGGAATGCGTCCTTCTCAATTATTGTTTTCTCAGGGTATGTGCCTAGTAATAGGATTGTTGAGTCATGGGGTAATTTTATCCCTAGTTTTTTAAGGAATCTCCATACTGTTCTCCATAGTGGCTGTATCATTTTACATTCCTACCTATAGTGCAAGAGAGCTCTGTCTTCTCCACACCCTCTCCAGCACTTATTGTGTAGATTTTTGATGATGGCCATTCTGACTGGTGTGAGGTGATTTCTCAGTGCAGTTTTGATTTGCATTTCTCTAATAATGAGCAATATTGAGCATCCTTTCGTGTGCTTGTTGGTCATCTATATGTCTCCTCTGGAGAACTGTCTGTTTAGGTCTTCCTCCCAGTTTTTGATAGGGTTGTTTGTTTTTCTGGTATTGAGCTGCATAAACTGCTTGTGTATTTTGCATATTAAAACTTTGTTCATTTGCTGTTATTTTCTCCCATTCTGAGGTTATTTTTTCATCTTGTTTATAACTTCCTTTGCTTTGCAAAACCTTTTAAGCTTAATTAGGTCTCACTTGTTTATTTTCGTTTTTATTTCCACTACTCTATGAGCTGAGTCAAAGAGGATCTTGCTGTGAGGTATGTCAAAGTGTATACTGTCTATAGTTTCAGAGAGCAGTTTTTAATTCTCCAAAGAGTTGGGTTACCACCTAAATAACATACCCATCCACCTATGCTGGGATATTTTTCTCTCCCTCTGGTTACAGTTAGCTTAAGGGAGAAGACAAAAAAAATTCTTATGTAATGCTGAAGATTAGCTATGGTCACAAGTTTAGTCAGACTGGTGGCCTCTTATATTGGAAATCCACTGTTGAAAAATTAAGAAAATTTAAGTTTTTATTTAATTATGGCCCTCAGTTTGGCTTCTGACCTGAAGAAAACCCGTCTCAGGTGGTCCTGTTTCTAAAGGTAACTGTTTAATAGTCTCTTCAGAGTGGATAGGCAATCCAGACAGAGGATAACTAGAATAATCACTCAGATAAAAAGAAGATAGAGTGGATCTATTTTTTGTTTGAGGTACTTTTTTTATCTTTAATCTTCCATTAGCTTTCCACAATGAATCCTTTAGTGAAGTTTCAGTTCAGTTCAGTCGCTCAGTCGTGTCTGACACTTTGCGACCCCATGAATAGCAGCATGCCAGGCCTCCCTGTTCATCACCATCTCCCGGAGTTCACTCAGACTCACTTCCATCGAGTCCGTGATGCCATCCAGCCATCTCATCCTCGGTCATCCCCTTCTCCTCCTGCCCCCAATCCCTCCCAGCATCAGAGTCTTTTTCCAATCAGTCAACTCTTCTCATGAGGTGGCATAGTGAGGTTATTTTGAAATTTTGAATACTTTGAGGTTTTGCATGCAAATTAAAATAGGTACAATTGTTTAAGATGAGTGCTGTCTAAAATTTTAATAACTTAGAAGTCATTCCAATTCAAAGGATAGCGATTGACAAGTAAGATCTTAATAGTAGCTCAAACCAATAAGCCCTTTCACAGCTTAACCAAGGCCATAAGCAGTGTCCCACAAGAGAGTGAAAAGGATGCAGCTCTCACAAGATGCAGAAATTTCACTCTCAAAGTTAGTTTAAGAAAGTAGAGATCTTTATTGTACACACAGAAACAACAAAAGTTGAGATGATAAAGGCCTCTTGCAGATTGAGTTCTCTTATGACAAACTCCTCTGATCAATGTCATGTTCTCCGGACATATGACAAGACAGAAGGAAAATCTAGTTAAACCAATGGTTTTCTTCTTCATGACAAAGAACACAAAAGATAGAGACAAAGAAAAACAGTGATGAATTTTGGGAGTAAAAAGACCAACAAACCTAGTGTACCCTACCAAATTTCAAACCAAGAATTTCTGAGTCCAAGGAGTTGGTCCTACAGATATTTCCTCCCATTAATCTAATTTTAGAAAAGATGAAAAACAACACTGTTCCCAACAGACCCTGCAGACTGATTTCCAGGAGACTGACTGACCTGGTAAGAATGCTTACCTTCTTCTGGCTTTCTCTAACTGTGTACACAAAAGACAGTTTCAGACTGTCAAAAGAGCCACATATTGGCCACTTCAGGACAGGACTTCCTTTACTTCTCAAGTAAGTTGGTGTCATTCTCTTGCCAAGTCATGCCCAACTCTTTGAAATCCCATGGACTGCAGCATGCCACGCTCCTCTATCCTCCACTATTTCCTGGAGTTTGCTCAAATTCATGTCCATTGAATCAGTGATGCTATCTAACCATCTCATCATCTGCCACCCCTTTCTTCCTTTCTTTTGCCTTCTATGTTTCCCAGCATCAGGTCTTTTCCAAAGAGTCACTCTTCACATCAGATGACCAAAGTATTGGAGCTTCAACTTCAGCATCAGTCCTTCCAATGAATATTCAGGGTTGATTTCCTTTAGGATTAACTGGTTCATTCTCCTTGCAGTTCAAGGGACTCTCAAGAGTCTTTCCCAGCACCACAAATGGAAAGCATCAATTCTTTGGTGCTCAGCCTTCTTTATGGTCCAACTCTCACATCCATACATGACTATTGGGAAAACCATAGCTTTGAATATATGGACCTTTGCCAGCAAAGTGGTCTCTGATTTTTAATACACTATCTAGGTTTGTCATAGCTTTCCTTCCAAGGAACAAGGGTCTTTTAATTTGAAGGCTACAGTCACAATCTGGAGTGATTTTGGAGACCAAAAAAAATAAAATCTATCTCAATTAAGTAAGTACTTGCGAGTATATGTTCTGTTCATATATAAACCCAGATGGGGCATTAGTCAGAGGTTATCTGCTGCTGTTGCTGCTGCTGCTAAGTCACTTCAGTCATGTCCGACTCTGCGCGACCCCATAGATGGCAGCCCACCAGGCTCCCCGGTCCCTGGGATTCTCCAGGCAAGAACACTGGAGTGGGTTGCCATTTCCTTCTCCAGTGATGAAAGTGAAATGTGAAAGTGAAGTCACTCATCGTGTCTGACTCTTAGCAACCCCATGGACCACAGCCTACCAGGCTCCTCCACCCATGGAATTTTCCAGGCAAGACTACTGGAATGGGTTGCCATTGCCTTCTCTGGTCAGAGGTTATCTATCTAGTATCCTTCGTTTCTTTATTTGAGAAACTATTATTTGTTGAAATAAAATTACTAATAATATTGTGTGGGGACCTGATGAACTTAACTACTCTAGGTGTCGCTCTAGAGTCATTTCAGCTTTTTTGTATGTCTTGGCTCCCCTCTCCAGCAGTCTAAAATCATCATGGGAGCTCGAAGCACTGAATAGCCAGCTTTTGTATTGTACATCCCTGGATGGATACATTTTAAATTAATGAATATGTTTCCCTATAGGACTGTTGGACAGTATGAGTACACTTCTACCACTCCCACAAATTTCTCAGTTGCCTGAAAAATCTATAACTGGCCAGGGGGAGCTGAGTCCCTTTTCTTTGGAGCAGTGAGCTCTCATGTGTTATTTTCACTTCTATTTTAACAAGTTCTATTAAGGTAGCCAAATTGAGGAAAGGTACTAAGCCAGTCTCCTATCTAATCACCTAGTCCAAACCATTCAATGTCTTATCTGAGCAAGTCTTTCCAGTGTCTTTCAACTGAAGAGTAAGTTATCTTTTTATTTATCACCAAATAAAGCTTAGAATCATTAACCAAAAATTGGGAGAACCAAGACCATGATAGATTTACCCAAATTTGTCCAGACTCAGTGAGGAGGTGGACAGGTACAAAGAGTGCTTACTGATATGTGAGTCCTTGTAGAGTTCAGATAGAGGTCAGAAGCCTGTTCTGGGTCCCTTCATGGTCTCCAAAATTGTCAACTGGAAAAGAAAAGCACAACATGAGAGCTGTAAATTTCAGTTTTATCTGGGGACTTACAGAAAAATATAGCCTGGGAGACTCTTTCAGATAGTTCCAAGGAACTGTTTCAAAGAAGTAGGGTAGGAGCTAGTAATACATAAAATTTTGGGGTGGGGGATTGGGAAATATTTGGTTGGCCAAAAAGTTCATCTGGGTTTTCCATAAGCTGGTATAAAACCAGAAGGAACTTTATGGCCAAACCAATACACATAATCAAGCATGCATCTTGGTAGGCTTAGTCAATCTTGGTACGCTTAGTCCATCAAAGCATACATCTTGGTATGCTTAGTATTACTGTTAGTCACAAGGATCAGATGTCTGTGATCCTTGTGGTCCTTAGTTAATAATTTTAGTTCTTTTCTATGTATGGGAAGATGCAAGAATTTGCAAACATTGAAATGCTCCACTAGATATGCATCTTAACTATTTAGGGGTCCATATGTCTAAAACCACATGATGGATAGTCTTGTTTCTTCCACCCTGAATTCCCCTGAGGGTATACTCTCAGTGGGCAACTGCAGTGACTAATGACGTGATGCTTAAAGAATTGGAATGGTGGGCAACACTTTTTGTTTACAGCTTTTACCAGAATGCAACCATGATAATACCTTGATCTTAGGCTTCCAGCCTCCAGAAGTGTAAGAAAGAAATTTCTATTGTTTACAAGCTACTCAGTCTGTGTCATTTTGTTACAGCAGCCTGAACAGGCTAAGACAGAAAATTGGTGCTGAAAAGTGGGGATGCTGCTGTAACAAATGCCTAAAAATGTGGAAGTGTCTTTGAAACTGAGTGATGGGCAGAGGCTCTAAGAATTTTGAGGTACATCCATCCCTTGCTGTGGAATTGTTTCCAGAACACCTGCAGATACCAAAATCCAACAATGCTCAAGTGGCATGGTATTTGCATATGCTGCTGCTAAGTCACTTCTGTTATGTCCGACTCTGTGTGACCTCATAGATGGCAGCCCACCAGGCTCCCCGGTCCCTGGGATTCTCCAGGCAAGAACACCGGAGTGGGTTGCCATTTCCTTCTCCAATGCATGAAAATGAAAAGTAAAAGGGAAGTCGCTCAGTCGTGTCTGACTCTTCACGACCCCATGGACCACAGCCTACCAGGCTCCTCTGTCCATGGGATTTTCCAGGCAAGAGTACTGGAGTGGGGTGCCATCGCCTTCTCTTGATGCTAAAGCTGAAGCTCCAATACTTTGGCCACCTCGTGAGAAGAGCTGACTCACTGGAAAAGACTCTGATGCTGGGAGAGATTGGAGGCGAAGGAGAAGGGGACAACAGAGGAAGAGATGGCTGGATGGCATCACCAACTCGATGGACAAAAGTTTGGGTGAACTCCGGGAGTTGGTGATGGACAGAAAAGCCTGGCGTGCTGCAATTCATGGGGTCGTAAAAAGTCGGACATGACTGCGCGACTGAACTGAACGGAACTGAACTGAACTGTATACATCCTCTCATATACTTTAAATCACCTCTAGATTACTTACAGTACCTAATACAACGTAAGTAGTTGCTGGCATATGCTAAACTCAAGTTTTGCGTTTTGGAAATATCTGGACTAAAAAAAAAATTTTTTGCATGTTCCACATTTGAGGGTTCCCCCACTGAGGGCTGGCTGTACATGCTAGGAAAAGTCTACATTGCCATAAATGGACAGTTCAGTTCAGTCACTCAGTCGTGTCGGACTCTTTGTGACCCCATAGACTGCAGCACACCAAGCTTCCCTGTCCATCACCAACTCCTGGAGCTTTCTCAAATTCATGTCCATCTAGTCAGTGATGTAATCTAACCATCTCATCCTCTGTCATCCCTGTACGAACTGTTAAAGACAATTCTCATGATGGCTCACATGGAGAGTAAGATAGCTATAAAGAAATCTTCAGTCTTCTTAGAGAATACCTGAATGGTAGTAAACAAATATTGGCATAAAAATAGATAGTAAAGGCCATTCTGATGAGGTTTCAGATGAAAATGAATAATATGTTATTGGAAAATGGAAGAAAGGCAATCTTTGTCATAAAGTGGCAAAGAGCTAGGCTGAATTTTGTTCATGTCCTGGTATGTTGTGGAAGGTAGAAATTCTGGTCAATGAAATTGAATATTTAACTGAAGGAATTTTAATCAAAGTGTTGAAGGGGGGTCTGGTTTCTCTTGAATGTTTATAATATAATTTGAGAAGACAGAAACTATTTGAAGGTGGTATTGTTAATCAAAAAGGAAGTTGACATTAAAAACTGGAAAATTCTTGATCTATTCCTATTGAAAGAAATAACAAAGTCTGTTTAGGGGGAACACAAGGGGTGTGCCAAATTTAACAAAGAGATTGGTACAGATTGATCATTTCAATGGAAATTAGGAGCTATTCATCAAGATAATATAAACTGATTTGTTTTCTAAACAGAATCTAGGTTTCCCAGGTGATGCTAGTGGTAAAGAACCCACCTGGCAGTGCAGAAGACATAAGAGAAGTAGGTTAGATCACTGGGTTGGGAAAATCCCTTGGAGGCAGTCATGACAACCCACAATAGTATTCTTGCCTGGAGAATTCCATGGGCAGAAAAGCCTGGCTGGCTGCAGTCCATAGGGTTGCAAAGAGTCCTACCCGACTGAAGCAACCTAGCATGCACATAGACAGAATCTAGGACTTATTGTTCAAGACGATGGAAAAATGATCCCCAGGGCATTTCAGAGATCTTTTGGACTACCCCTTCTACCATAGGTCTAGAATGCTAGTGCTTGCAGGACAGAACCATTTCAAAAAATGAGCCATCCCTGCCAGGTGCCATCTCACATTGAGACTTATGATCCCTAAATTCCAGTTCCATGTTCCTCAATTATACCAGGTGCAGTTTTCAGAACCCAGGGGTGTGACTTTCTCATCCTAGATTTCAAGGATTGAATCACAAAGGGCTCCAGGCACACAACCCCAGCAGAGGATCACTATAGTGACAGGGATATCACAGAGAATTTTCACTAGGATACTACCCAGAGGATCCACAGGTAAATAGACAAGTCAATCCATGAAACCCCAAACTAGTAGAGACACTTGTGCAATTGCAGCCTGGGAGAGTCAGAGGAACACGACTACAATCCATGATTGGTATGTGCACCTGAAATTGCACCTCATATTGGGACTTAAACCTGGCCAAAACTCAGATTGAGACTCGAATCCAGTCAGTCAAAACTCAGGCCCAGTTAAAACACTTATTGGGACTTGAACTCATGTGACCAGGACTGAAACCCAACCGATCCTAATTGGGACTTGAACACACAGTCTTCTAATTAAAATCACTCACTTGGTGTCTGGACTTACTGAAGCTCAGGTTCTTTGTGTCTCAGCACAGAAGGAATTCAGTGAGAGGCAAAGTGATAGGCAAGAAGTAGATTTACTAATAAAGGATGCTTGTGGGAGATGCAAGTGGGCAGTGGAGGGGGCTCTGCCCTGAGGACTAAGTGGGCTACAATTTTATAATCAAAGTAGGGAAGGGAGAAAAGACCACCTTCTTTGAGTATACTTCAGGCTTACATCACTAGCTCCCCTTTCTTATCAGGCAGGAGAGTTCTGACCCTACGGGGTCAAACTAAGCTTTGTTATTGCTCAGTTTCCAAGTTTTGTCTGAATCTTCACAACCCCATGGACTGCAGCGTGCCAGACTTCCCTGTCCCTCACTGAAACTAAGACTATCATAGTACATATTCAAATCAATAGAAAGGTGGTGATATTTTTCTCTCATGTAATGGTCTGGGGCATATCTTGTGCTTTTATTTATAGCTTTATAGTTAAGCAAGCCTGTTTTGTTCCATGACATTCTAGGAGCTTTCTTGAGTGATCCTTTGTTAACTTACAGTTGTTTCCCAAAGTTTCCTAGCTTTCTCTCTCTATCTATAGACTTCTACTGGGACTTTAGCAACTACCTGTATAACTATCCTATCACACCTAGCAAAATTTGTGGCTTCAATCACCATCTCAGAGTATCCAAAAGTTTGGGACTATTACTCAAAAACTGGGTTTCCCTCTTGGTGGGTGTTGAGCAAAAAGAAGCAAACAAACAAAAGAGTGGAAGAAAGAAGGTTTTATTACTTGGAGCAAGTAAGGAGAACACCAGGGATATTTCCCAAAGCAGTGTCTCCCCCAAACAACATAATTTGGGAATTTTTAAGCTAAGAATGTATGCATATTTATGGAGGGGGTTAAGCAAAGTAGAACTCAACATAGAATTGAGGCAAAGGTTGACAATGTCCAGGCTCTAGTTGATTAAAGTCACAAAGGTCAGCAAAAGTCAGTATCATCATTTCTTAGTTTCAACTTAATCTAGAGGTTGAGTGCTCAGAGGTGTTTGAATTCTGCCAAGAATGTGCTCAAGAATTTTCTTCAGTCTAATCTTTACCTTTGAAACAGAACTGGGAGTCTTTACAACTGATATTGTCTCATATAGTTATGTTATCTCCCTGGCCTGGTAAGAGCTGTTTTTACTGTCTTTTCTTCTTCCCTTAAAATTATTAATTACTGAGACCAATTCTTCTGTAAGGGCAAGCACTGTGGCCACACTTAGATCTCAAAATGGCTTAGGCCTAAAATGGCTTCTCTTACATTAAGAAAGTTATATATGGTTCTTTTCCTCTGAAGATCCTCTACCCTATCTGCTTGCAAGACCACAGTCCCAGTGGGTCTTAAGGTTTTGGACTTGCTCAGAAATCATTAACCCTTTACTCTTTCCTATTTTTTCCTTTTGTGTTTTTAAATTTTTTTCTTATTTCTTACAATATATTTGACATGTAACATTGTCTAAGTTGAAGATGTATAACAAACATGTTGATTTGATACATTTATATATTGTAATATGATTGGCATTGTAGCATTAGCTAGCACCTCTATCACATCTTGGGCTTCCCTGGTGGCTCAGAGGTTAAAGCGTCTGCCTCCAATGTGGGAGACCTGGGTTCGATCTCTGGGTCGGGAAGATCCCCTAGAGAAATAAATGGTAACCCACTCCCGTATTCTTGCCTGGAGAATCCCATGGACGTAGAAGCCTGGTAGGCTACGGTCCTCGGGGTCACAAAGAGTCGGACATGACTGAGAAACTTCACTTTCACTTTCTATCACATCTTACAATTATCATTTGTTTTTTGTGGTGGGAATACTATTTTTTAAATTTATTTTATTTTTTAATATAAATTTATTTATTTTAATTGGAGGCTATTTACTTTACAATATTGTAGTGGTTTTGCCATACATTGACATGAATCAGCAATGGTGTATATGTGTTCCCCATCCTGAACCCCCCTCCAACCTCCCTCCCCATCCCATCCCTCTGGGTCATCCCGGTGCACCAGCCCTGAGCACCAGTCTCCTGTATCGAAGCTAGACTGGCCAACTATTTCACATATGATAATATACATGTTTCAATGCTATTCTCTCAAATCATCCCACTCTCACCTTCTCCCACAGAGTCCAAAAGACTGTCCTGTACATCTGTGTCTCTTTTGCTGGCTCGCATATAGGGTTATCTTTGCCATCTTTCTAAATTCCATATAAATGCATTAGTATACTGTATTGGTGTTTTTCTTTCTGGCTAACTTCACTCTGTATAATAGGCTCCAGATTCATCTATCTCATTAGAAATGATTCAAATGTATTCTTTTTAATGGCTCAGTATTATTCCATTGTGTATATGTACCACAGATCTCTTATCCATTCGTCTGCTATTGGACATCTAGGTTGCTTCCATGTCCTGGCTATTATAAACAGTGTTGTGATGAACATTGGGGTACACCTGTCTCTTTCAATTCTGGTTTCCTTGATGTGTATGCCCAGCAGAGGGATTACTGGGTGGTATGGCAGTTCTATTTCTAATTTTTTAAGGAATCTCCACACTGTTCTCCACAGTGGCTGTACTAGTTTGCATTCCCACCAACAGTTTAAGAGTATTCCCTTTTTTCCACAACCCTCTCCAGCATTTATTGTTTATAGACTTTTGGATCGCAGCCATTCTGACCAGCGTGAGATGGTATGTCATTGTGGTTTTGATTTGCATTTCTCTGATAATAAGTGATGTTGAGCATCTTTCCATGTGTTTGTTAGCCATCTCTATGTCTTCTTTGGAGAAATGTCTGTTTAGTTCTTTGTCCCATTTTTTGATTGGGTCTTTTATTTTTCTGGAATTGAGCTGCAGGAGCTGCTTGCATATTTTTGAGATTAATTATTTGTCAGTTGCTTCACTTGCTATTATTTTTTCCCATTCTGAAGGCTGTCTTTTCACCTTGTTTTTAGTTTCCTTTGTCGTGCAAAAGCTTTTAAGTTTAATTAGGTCCCATTTGTTTATTTTTGCTTTTTTTCCCAGTATTCTGGGAGGTGGGTCTTAGAGGATCCTGCTGTGATTTATGTCGGAGAGTGTTTTGCCTGTTTTCCTCAAGGAGTTTTATAGTTTCTGGTCTTACATTTAGATCTTTACTCCACTTTGAGTTTATTTTTCTGTACGGTGTTAGAAAGTGTTCTAGTTTCATTCTTTATTTTAGAATATTAGTGTTCATCCTATGCCTATCACATCACTATATTTTAAAAGCACATAACATGTTTGATTTCACAGTTTTATATCTGGAGAGAAACTTGCCTCAGGATGAGTGATATCACTCAAATTTGATTTAGATTATATTTAGATGAGATTTTGGACTGATATCCTGAGTTGATGACACTTGAGAAAGGACATGAATTTTGGGATGCCATGAGTAGAATGATATGGTCTAAATGTTTGCATCTCCCTAAAATTCATATACAGTAATCATAAAATCTAATGACATATTTGGAGGTAGGGAACTTTGGGAAGTGATTAGGTCATAATGAGATGACTGCTTTTATAAGGAGGATTCAAAGAGGTCCCTTGTCCCTTGCACCCTGTGAGGACACAGTAGGAAGGTCCTGGCTATGAAGCAGGAAGAAGGGCCTCACCAGAATGCAACCATGATTTTATCACCTTGAGTTTTTATTTGCCAGCCTCTAAAATTGTGAGAAATATATTTCAGTTGTTTTTAAGTTTCCCAGTCTGTGGCATTTTGTTTCAGTAGCTTGAACAAACTAAGACTGAAGACATTTAGTTGAACATATTATTTTATAGATGAAGTAACCAAGGTACACAGAGATTAAGTACATTTTCCAAGATTCTACAATTCTTAAATGGCAGTACTGGAAACTTGAACCAGACTTCTTGATTCTTAGCCAACTGTTGTCTCAATTAATGACTATTGTGATGAATAAAAGTGATTTAGAATTGTTCAGTTGAGTCTTGGATTTTTTCATCTAAACAATTATTTTTCATAAAATTGGATATATCATGCAATCCATTTGATGTAATAATTGTCCAAAGACACTAGAGTGGCCATCCTCAAATCTAGTATTTTCATAAAATAAATAAATTGGCTTTAATTGATCATATACCAAGTATTTGAACTAAGTCAAAATTTCAAACAGTTTAATTTCCTACCTTTATTGTGATAAAAGTGGAGAAATGAAATAAATTTCTCACTATTCAGAGGAAAAATCCTTTATCTGAAATGGATAATTAAGGCAAGACTTTCTCCCTGCTCTAAATAGCCAATTACTATAATTTCCCATTTCATGTCATTAATTATATCTAGACTTTGATGACTAGTATTTCTTCCAATCACATTGGAACTTCTCTGTTTCAATAACAACATTGGTCTTCACTATTAGCAAAGGAGACAATATGCCACCTACCCAAGTACTAAGTTTGAAATTTGCTATATAGATTTAACATCCTTAATAAAGATATTTCAAGGTTTCCCACTTAGCATTTTTTAATTAGTTACCATGCTGAGTAGCCAATATAACACAATGCTTTGTGAAAATGAGGAAATTATTTTCAGCATGAAAAAATCCATTAATAAAACAGATTTAAAAACTGTTTGAAATAACAGGACTGATTCTTGCATTAGAGATAACATCTAGTTATTTGAGAACTATGCAATTTTACTGATTTTGATAATTTGCCACAGAAGAAAATTACATTCTTAGAAGCTTACAAATCTCTAAAAATTAGAAAAGTAACTCAATGAAAATGAAAAAAGCACATTTCTAAGGATTATGTCACAAGGTTTTCAAAGTGTTTAAGGGACACTGCTTTATTAATTTTCACCACACTGTTAGAAAATATATGATTGTTATGATTCTACTACTGTTTCACAATCTCTGATTTAGTGAAAACACAGAGGTATTTCTCACTTTTATTTTCAGTTCAGTTCAGTCACTCAGTCGTGTTTGACTCATTGTGACTCCATGGACTGCAGCGCGCCATGCCTCCCTGTCCATCACCAACTCCTGGAGTTTACCCAAACTCATGTCCATTGAGTCAGTGATGCCATCCAGCCATCTCATCCTCTGTCGTCCCCTTCTCCTCCTGCCCCCAATCTCTCTCAGCATCAGGGTCTTTTCCAATGAGTCAACTCTTTGCATCAGGTGGCCAAAGTATTGGAGTTTCAGCTTCAGCATCAGTCCTTCCAATGAACACCCAGGGCCGATCTCCTTTAGGATGGACTGGTTGGATCTCCTTGCAGTCCAAGGGACTCTCAAGAGTCTTCTCCAACACCACAGTTCAAAAGCATCAATTCTTCAGTGCTCAGCTTTCTTTACAGTTCAACTCTCACATCCATACTTAACCATTGGAAAAACCATAGCCTTGACTAGATGGACCTTTGTTGGCAAAGTAATGTCTCTGCTTTTTAATATGCTATCTAGTTTGGTCATAACTTTTCTTCCAAGGAGTAAGCGTCTTTTAATTTCATGGCTGTAATCACTATCTGCAGTGATTTTGGAGCCCTCCAAAAATAAAGTATCCACTGTTTCCACTGTTTCCCCATCTATTTCCCATGAAGTGATGGGACCAGATGCCATGATCTTCGTTTTCTGAATGTTGAGCTTTAAGCCAACTTTTTCACTCTCTTCTTTCACTTTCATCAAGAAGCTTTTTAGTTCTTCTTCATTTTCTGCCATAAGGGTGGTGTCATCTGCATATCTGAGGTTATTGATATTTCTTCTGGCAATCTTGATTACAGCTTGTGTTTCTTCCAGCCCAGCATTTCTCATGATGTACTCTGCATATAAGTCAAATAAGTATGGTGACAATATACAGCCTTAATGTACTCCTTTTCCTATTTGGAACTAGTCTGTTGTTCCCTGTGCAGTTTTAACTGTTGCTTCCTGACCTGAATACAGATTTCTCAAGAGGCAGATCAGGTGGTCTGATATTCCCATCTCATGAAGAATGTTCCAAAGTTTGTTGTGATCCACATAGTCAAAGGCTTTTGCATAGTCAATAAAGCAGAAATAGATGTTTTTCTGGAACTCTCTTGCTTTTTCAATGATCCAGAGGATGTTGGCAATTTGGTCTCTGGTTCCTCTGCCTTTTCTAAAACCAGCTTAAACATCTGGAAGTTCATGGTTCACGTATTGTTGAAGCCCGGCTTGGAAAATTTTGAGCATTACTTTACTAGCGTGTGAGATGAGGGCAATTGTGTGGTAGTTTGAGCATTCTTTGGCATTGCCTTTCTTTGGGATTGGAATGAAAACTGACCTTTTCCAGTCCTGTGGCCACTGTTGAGTTTTCCAAATCTGCTGGTATATTGAGTGCAGCACTTTCACAGCAGCATCATTTAGGATTTGAAATAGTTCAACTGCAATTCCATACCCTCCACTAGCTTTGTTTATAGTGATGCTTCTTAAGGCCCCCTTGACTACACATTCCAGGATGTCTGGCTCTAGGTGAATGATGACACCATTGTGATCATCTGGGTCATAAAGATATTTTTTCTACAGTTCTGTGTATTCTTGGCAACTCTTCTTAATATCTTCTGCTTCTGTTAGGTCCATACCATTTCTGTCCTTTATCGAGCCCATCTTTGCATGAAATGTTCCCTTGGTATCTCTAATTTTCTTGAAGAGATCTCTAGTCTTTCCCATTCTATTGTTTTCCTCTATTTCTTTGCATTGATGGCTGAGGAAGGCTTTCTTATCTCTCCTTGATATTCTTTGGAACTTTGAATTCAGATGGGTATATCTTTCCTTTTCTCCTTTGTTTTTTGCTTGTCTTCTTTTCACAGGTCTTTGTAAGGCCTCCCCAGACAGCCATTTTGCTTTTTTGCATTTCTTTTCCATGGGGATGGTCTTGATCCCTGTCTCCTGTACAATTTCATGAACCTCCATCCATAGTTCATCAAGCACTCTGTGTATCAGATCTAGTCCCTTAAATCTATTTCCCACTTCCACTGTATAATCACAAGGAATTTGATTTAGGTCATACCTGAATGGTCTAGTGGTTTTCTTTACTTTGTTTAATTTAAGTCTGAATTTGGCAATAAGGAGTTCATGATCTGAGCCACAGTCAGCTGTTGGTCTTCTTTTTGCTGACTGTATAGAACTTCTCCATCTTTGCCTGTAAGGTATATAATCAATCTGTTTTTGGTGTTGACCGTCTGGGGATGTGCATGTGTAGAGTTTTCTCTTGTGTTGTTGGAAGAGGGTGTTTGCTATGACCAGTGCATTCTCTCAGCAAAACTCTATTAGCCTTTGCCCTGGTTCATTCTGTACTCCAAGGACAAATTTGCCACCTTTATTTTAGGTTTCTTGTGATTGGTTTCCTAGATACTATCACTCTCATTGTTTCTCAAACTACCTGTGACTTCCTTTTAACTCTACTTGTTGCAAGTTCTGTCTTAAACCTGGGAGAGGGTGAGAAGGAGAAGAAATCAACAGCTATTAAATTAATAAGTATATGTGTTATATATACACATATATACATATACATGTATTGGCAAAGGCCCTGTGAAGGATTTGTAGTCTCTAAGACTTGAATTTTAGATAAATAGAGACTCAGAGAAGTTAGGAGACTTGTCCTAAGTAAAAAGAAATAATAGATGTCAATCTGTACCAGAATTCAGTATTTCCAATGCCAGATGTGTTGCTTTTGGACTATCACTGAAAGTACAGTTAATGCTTCTTAGTATTTAGTCAGCCAACAATAGATAGGGTTCGAATGAAGTATATATACACAGATTTCAATTATCCCTGTATGACTTAATATATAACATTAAAAATTATCCTTGGCAACTATGTGGGCAAGAGAAAAGGAATAGAATGCACTTAGCAGTTCCAAGGCTGGTATTCTAAGTGGGAAAGAAAATCGCATAATTCACACAGCTGATTTTCAGGATATGGTGATCTTAGGGATATGATGTGGAAGCAGGTTCATCTAAAACTAAAATTGCAAGTCATGCACATGAGAATAAAATTTACTTCACTGATTAAAGTAGGAAAGGAGCTGCACATAGAACTGTAATAAGAGGAGTGGAATGCTTTGGAATACTAAGTATGCTCTATGAGAATCATAGCCATGTTATTATTGGTTTATAGACAGTTAGAAGTTAAGGGTTTCCCTGGTGGCTCAGTGGTAAAGAATCAGCCTGCCAATTCAGGAAACACAAGTTTGATCCCTGGGTCAGGAAAAGGAAATGGCAACCCACTCCAGTAATCTCACGGATAGAAGAGCCTGACAGGCTACAGTCTGTGGGGTCACAAAAGAGTCAAACATGGATTAGTGACTAAACAACAAGTTAGAAGTAAAGCCTGATTACTGTTGCTCTGTCTGTACCCAAGCAGAATTGCTTTGCAATAGAAAAGTATACCAAATTGGTGCAAAAGGAATTGGAAGCTAACTCTCCCAGTTCTTAGCTTTATTAAAACTGAACATGAATCCTGTCTTAAAATGTTGAGCAGGATTACTCTTTACCCAGTACAGATTATTCCTGATTTATGATTCTACTCACAGTTTTTTGACTTTGTAATAGTGCCAAAGTGATATACATTCAGTAGAAACCAAACTTCTAATTTTAAATTTTAATATTTTTCTGAGTTATTGATATGCAGTAGGATGGTCTCCCAAGATGCTGAGTAGCAACAGTAAATCATAGCTCCCAGTCAGCTATGTGGTTGTGAGGGCAAACCACTGATTTACCTACAATCATTCTGGTTTCACTTTCAGTATAGTATTCAATAAATTACCTGAGATATGTCACACTTTATTATAAAATAGGCTTTGTGTTAGATGATTTTGCCCAACTGTATAATGTAAATTAGTCTAGGCTAAGTCATTAGGTTCAGTTGGTTAGATATATTAAGTGCATTTTTGACTTATGTTATTTTCCATAAACAGAGGAGCCTGGAGGGCTACATTCCATGGAGTTATAAAGAGTCAGACATGACTCAGTGACTTTCATTTTCACTTCATTTTTAATTTATGATAGTTTTATAGAAATGTAACCCCATTATAATTTGAGGAAGATCTATATATTTTTAGGACACTATTCTCCCTGTCCTGATATAATTGAAGCCATTTTAGTATTTCTTAAAAGAAACACGATAATTACTGTGTGCCCAAGATTGTGCAAGGTCTTGGGCACATTGGTGTAAATGATAATGTGTTCAAAATATAAATGACATGAAGATTATCTTCTCCTATTAGTCAAGTAAAATGGATTTGAACCCTAGTTGTGTCATTTACTAGCTGAGTGACCCTGGGCAAGTCATTTAATCTTTGTGAGTCATAGCGCCATCAACTGTAAAATAGGGATGCTTATAATAGCCCTTTAGGGTTGTTATGATAATTAAAATAGGTAACATATTAAAAGCATCTATGTTGTACTTGGATGTTAGTGTGTTCTGGCTATTCCATTGACCAGTCATTCCCTTATTTTTCTTCCTCTCTCCCAGCCTCTGAATCCCCTGAGACAGAAAAAGTTGAAATTAAGCCTACAATGGTCTACAATGAAATTATAATTGAAATTAAGGTAAGCCGACAGTGGTTTAAGGGAAAGGAAGAGTTGTACACCTCTCAATTAAAGTCAAAATCTAGAAGTAATTTAAGCTCAGTGAAAGGAAGGCATATCAAAAGCCAATATAGGATGAAAGCTAGGCCTCTTATGCCAAACAGTTAGCCAAGTTGTAGATTCAAAGGAAAAGTTTTTGAAGAAAATTAATCAAGTGAGTGACTAAGCACAGCACTCCAACAAACACGCAAATGATAAGAAAGCCACACAGCCTTATGGATGATATAGAAAAAAGTTTTAGCGGTATGGTTGGCAGATCAAAGAATCCGCCTGCAATGCAGGAGACCCCAGTTCAATTCCTGGATTGGGAAGATCTGCTGGAGAAGGGATAGGCTACCCACTCCAGTATTCTTGGGCTTCCCTTGTGGCTCAGCTGGTAAAGAATCTGCCTGCAATGTGGGATACACGGATTTGATTGGGTTGGAAAGATCCCCTGGAGAAGGGAAAGGCTACCCACTCCAGTATTCTGGCCTGGAGAATTCCATGGACTGTGTAGTCCACGGGGTCGCAAAGAGTCAGACGCTACTGAGTGACTTTCACTTTGGAAGATCAAACCAGCCACAACATTCCCTTAAGACAAAGCCTAATCCAGCGGAAGACCCTAACTCTTTTCAAGTCTATGATGATTGATAGAATTAAGAAAGCTGCAGAAGTAAAGTTTGAAGCTAGTGGAGGCTGATTCATGAGGTTTAAAAAAGAAACCATCCCCATAACATAAAATGCAAGCTGAAGTAGCAAGTGCTGACATAGAAACAGCAGCAAGTTACCCAGAAGACTCAGCTAAAATAATTAATAATGTTGGCTACACAAAACAGCAGATTTTAAGTGTAGATGAAACAGACTTACATTGAAAGAGAGTGCCATTTAGTACTTTTATGACTAGAAAGAAGTCAATGCCTGCCTTCAAAGATTCTGACTTTGAAGAGTCTGACTCTCTTGTTAGGGGATAATGCAGATGGAGACTTTAGGTTGTATCCAATACTCATTTACCATTCTGAAAATCCTAGGAATCCTAGGGCCCTTAAGAAGTATGCTGAATTTACTCTGGCTGTGTCTTATAAACGAAACAAGAAATTCTGAATGATGATACGTGTAAACCAACATAGTTTGCTGAATGTTTTAATCTGCTGAACCTTACTAATCAGAAAAAAAATTAAAAATATTACTGCTCATTGAAAATGCACCTGGTCACCCAAGAGCTCTGATGAAGATGTAGAACAAGATTGATACTTTCATGCCTGCTAATACAACATTCATTCTGAAACCTATGAATCAAGGAGTCATTTCAATATTCAAGTTACTTAAAAAATACATTTTGTAAGTCTTTAGCTGCCGTAGACAATAATTCCTCTGTGGATCTTGGCAAAGTAAATTGAAAACTTTCTGGAAAGAATTTAATATTCTAGATGCCATTAAGAATGTTTGTGATTCATGGGAAGAGGTAAAAATGTCAACATCAACAGAAGTTGGAAGAAGCTAATTCCAGTCTTCATGGATGATTTTGAGGGATTCAAGACTTCAGTGGAGGAAAGAATTGCAAATGCGGTGGAAATAGCAAGAGAACTAGAAGTAGAGCATGAAGATGTAATGGAAGTGCTACAATATCCTGACAAAACTTGAATGAATGAAGAGGTGTTTCTTATGCATAAAAAAGAAAGTGGCTTCTTGAGGTGGAATTTATTCCTAATGAGGATAATCTGAAATTTATTGAAAGGACAACAAAGGATTTAGAATATTACATAAACTTAGTTGATAAAGCAGGAATATAATTAGAGAGGATTGACTCAATTTTGAAAGAAAATTTTCTGTGGATAAAATGTTATCAAACATCATTATGTGCTACAGAGAAATTATTCATGGAAGAAAGAATTCCAACTTTATATTTTTATTTTTAAAAATCGCCACAGCAACTCCAGCCTTCAACAGTCACTAATCTGATATGTCAGCAGTCATCAACACTGAAGTAAGACTCTCCACCATCAAATAGATTGATTTGTTTAAAGCTCAGATGATGGTTACCATTTTTAGCAATCAAGTAAGTTTTAATTGAGGCATGTACATTGTTTTTTTAGACATAATGTTATTGCACACTTAATATATGACAGTGTAATGCAAATATAAATTTTATATGCACTCAGAAACTAAAAATTTTGTGTGCCTTGCTTTGTTGTGATATTCATTTTATAGTGGTGGTTTGGAACTGAACCCACAATATCCATGCAGTATGTTTGTACTCTTAAATCATTACTGCCTTAATTAGGTTACCATTTGGCTAAAATGGCAGCTTTTTTTGGATAACATAAACCTTGAGAATAACTACAATATTTAAAGGAACCAACAAGATAGTCTCCAAGAATTTATATGCATGCACATTCATTTGACACCCTTATAAAGCACTGTGCATTCATAGACACATCTCAGGACATTTCTCAAATGTCGAAATAAGGTATGTAACCAAAATCAATACCACGTGCTTAATACATGTAAAGTAACAGACAGTACATACTTATTTTATTTATCAAATCAGAATTGCAAATATTATATATTAAAATATGTATATGTTTAATGCAAAGGAAATAAAATGCGTTGTTTTAATCATATTCTTACAGATAGTGACTTTCTCCTTGGAGAATATATATATATGTCAATTCAAATGCAACCTGCTAGTTCTGACCAGTTTTTAGAGATGACCAAGATACAGAAGAGGCTTCTTCCCCAGATTTATCCTTTATTTAGAGAAAATTTTCTTATAAGAACTTATATTTTAATTGATTTAGTACACAGCCCTTAAATATCAAATAAGGGTCCATCAAAAATATAGGTTAGAAGAAGAAGGAGAAAGGAAAGTTAGCTAGAAGAATTGGAAACAAGGTAAATGGAAGGGATTTTTTAAAGTATTAGTGTAATTAGTTTCCTACAGATGAAGAAATGAAGACATTCTCTTTTATACAGTGTTTTTGAGTTCTTTGAAAATTAGCAGACAAAGCAGAAAAATCCATTATTGGACAATTATTATATTTATGCACTTAATACTGAATTCTGTTCTGAGTAGGTCATCATAATATTTTACCTAAACAAGATTTATAAGATGATATAGTCCAACAGTTTCCAAATTTTTGGTCTCAGAATTCCTTTACATGAAAAAATTATCAAGAAGCCCAAAAAGCTTTTGTTTAAAACTGATGAGAATTTTTTAAAAATATGTATGTATTAATCCATTACAAATAGCAATAATATATTCATTACATAGTAAGATGAATTAAGTTTTTAAGAAAAATATAGTCCAAAGTGAAAATGATTACTAAGGAAAGCAGCATTGTTTTATGTATTTGCAAATTTCCTTCATATTTAGCTTAATAAAAGGTGGTTGAATTTTTAGTATGCTTCTGCAGGCAATCTGTCACAATATCAAGCATTTTATTTTTAACCTTTGGAGAACATAGGTATAAACTGATAATGGTAATAAAAGTAACAAATAGTTCACAGAATGATTAAGAAAAGGATTTGATTCATGGATCACTTGTAAGTGTTTCAGGATCCTTAAATGCCTTTCTACAGTCAAGGAAACAATTTCTTTTTCAAGTTTATGTCCCTACAGTATTTTGAGCAGTGTTTACATAATACACAACAGAGCAATAGGGTATTATTACTGTACTTATAGACTTAATATGTTGCTTCTGCTTTGTGACATCATAATAAGTAGAATTAAGTGTAACTCAACTGATGATAGCACTTTTCATTCAACAAGTATAAAAACTCAAGTCATTAGCTATCATCTGTGTGTCAGTACTTAAAATTAGCTGCCTACCTCTGAAAACTCACTAAGCAAAAGTAGAGAATTTCTATATAATATAAAGACAATTTACAAAACATGAAACAAGTTTCAAGGAGACAATTATAAGTTTGTTTTTTCAGGTTTTCTGCATTACCATTAAAGAACTTGAGCCTCTACAACACTCTCTCCTCTATCTTCTAATATGTGCTTTTCATTTCTGGAGTTATGCTGATATTTTAATTTGCAATTTTAGGTGATATTACTCCTCAAAGTGGCACAAAGTTTCCTCATCACTGCTGACACTTCCTATCCCTGTTGGTAACATTTTGCTTCTTGTTGATGCCCACCCTCCTTTCCTGACCAATAGTGACATTGTTCTGGAAACATATTCAATTTTGTCTAACTTTAAAGCTACTCATTAAAAGACATTGTTAAGAAAATAAATAATCAAATTACAGACTAGGAGGAGAAATATTTTCAAAATGTATATCCAAAAAGGACTGGAATCTAGAATATATTAAAGTCTCCTCCAATTCAATGGTAAAAGGCAATTAAAATGGGCAAAATATTTGAGTAGATAAAAAGCAGACATTACTTTGCCAACAAAGGTCCATCTAGTCAAGGCTATAGTTTTTCCAGTAGTCATGTATGGATGTGAGACTTGGACTGTGAAAAAAGCTGAGCGCTGAAGAATTGATGCGTTTGAACTGTGGTGTTGGAGAAGACTCTTGAGAGTCCCTTGGACTGCAAGGAGATCCAACCAGTCCATTCTGAAGGAGATCAGCCCTGGGATTTCTTTGGAAGGAATGATGCTAAAGCTGAAACTCCAGTACTTTGGCCACCTCATGCGAAGAGTTGACTCATTGGAAAAAACTCTGATGCTGGGAGAGATTGGGGGCAAGAGGAGAAGGGGACGACAGAGGATGAGATGGCTGGATGGCATCACTGACTCGATGGACACGAGTCTGTGTGGGCTCCGGGAGCTGGTGATGGACAGGGAGGCCTGGCTTGCTGCGATTCATGGGGTCGCAAAGAGCCGGACACGACTGAGCGACTGGACTGAACTGAACTGATGGTTGCTTTTACTGCCTGCCATAAGTTTGGTACATTATGTCTCCATTTACCTTTGTTTTACGATGTTTTGTTAAATTTCACTTTTAATTTGTTAAATTTCCCATTTGATTTCTTGTCATATCCTCTCTTCAAGAGCATGTTGTTTAATTTCCATGTATTTATATATTCTTCAGCTTTCTACCTCTTGTTTGTTTCTATTTTGATACTATTGTGGTTTGAAAAAATACTGGTATGATTTCAGTCTTAAATTTACTAAGACTTCTTTTGTGGTCTAAATATGATCTGCCTTAGAAAAGGTCTGTATGCACTGGAGACGAATTCAAATTCTGCTGTTATTAGATGAGATGTTCTGTACATATCACTTTAATTTATATAAATTTCTGTATATATCTGTTTAATTTATAGTGATTTTCAAACCTGCTGTTTTCTTATTTACTCTCTGCATGATCTTTCCATTGTTGAGAGTGGGGTTTTAAAGTCTCCAAACATTATTGTACTGTTGTTTATTTCTTCTTTTAGTTCTGTTAGTATTTGCTTTATACATTGAAATGAAATAGTTTTTTCTGCAAAATTACTTCCATTTTTTTACATCCTGCTTATGAATCAAGCCCTTTATATATCCTTGTTTCTTGTTACCATTTTTCACTTAATGTCTATATTGTCTGAAGATAGTTTACCCAACCTTGTTTTCTTTTGATTAACATTTGCTTGAAATATCTTTTCCCATGACTTCCCTCTCAGCCTGTGTGTCTTTAAAACTAAAGTGAGTCTCTAATATGCAGCATATTGTTGGATTCTGTATTTTTATCCATTCAGACATTGTATGTCTTTTTTTTTTTTTGAGAATTTAATCCATTTACACTTAAAGTACTTATTGATATATAAGTGCCTTCCCTGGTGGCTCAGTGATAAAGAATCTGCCTGCAAAGGAGAAGATGCAAGTTCCATCCCTGTGTCAGGAAGATCTCCTGGAGAAGGAAATGTATTCTTTCCTAGAATATTCTTGTAACACTGGAACACTCCAGTATTCTTGCCTGGAAAATCCCATGGACAGAGGGGCTTATTGGGCTATAGCCCTTGGAGGCACAAAGAGTCAGACACAACTTATCAACTAAACAACAACAGCAACAACAATTGATATGCAAGCACTTACTACTGCCATTTTATTTATTATTTTCAGATTGTTTTATAGATTTTTTTTACTTCCAATCTTGCTATCTTCTTTTATGATTTGATAAATTTTTAAAGCAGTATGTTTCAAGAACTCAAGGCATACTGCTTAAAAAAGTTCCCTTGTGGCTCAGACAGTAAAGAATCTGCTTGCAATGTAGGAGACCTGGGCTCAATCCCTGGATTGGGAAGATCCCCTGGAGGAGAGCATGGCAACCCACTACAGTATTCTTGCCTGGAGAATCCCCATGGACAGAGAAGCCTGGTGGACTGCAGTTCATGAGGTCACAAAGAGATGGACATGACTGAACAACAAAGCATATACACACACACATATATTATGTTTAACATGTGTATAATGTCTTATTTTAAGCTGATAACAACTTAACTTCAATAACATACCTAAAATTTTTACTTTTATCTCCCCTCCACAGTTTAAATTACTTATGTTACAATTTTTACACTGTGCATCTAATAACAAAATATTGTTATTGCTATTTTTAATATTTTTCTTTATACCTTTTAAACTAGAGTCATAAAACTAGCTGTTAAACTACAGCACCACTAATACAATATTAGAGAATCTGACTTTGACTACTGTATATTTATGGACTTTCCCTGGTGGCCAGTGCAGGAGATGAGAGTTTGATCCCTGGGCTGGGAAGACCCACTGGAGAAGGAAATGGCAACACTCTCCAGTATTCTTGTGGAAAATCCCATGGGCAGAGGAGCCTGGTGGGTTACAGTCCATGGAGTTGCAAAGAGCCAGACAACAATTAGCAACTGAGCACATACTACGTACTTACCAATTTGGTAACTTTTATACATGCATTAATGATTTTATGTTGTTAGTTTACATTATTTTATTTTTACTTGAAAAATACCCTTTAACATTTCTTGTAAGGCAGCTCTGTTCAGTTCAGTTCAGTTCAGTCACTCAGTCATGTCCGCTCTTTGCAACCCCATGAATCACAGCACGCCAGGCCTCGCTGTCCATCACCATCTCCCAGAGTTCACTCAGACTCGCGTCCATCGAGTCCGTGATGCCATCCAGCCATCTCATCCTCGGTCATCCCCTTCTCCTCCTGCCCCCAATCCCTCCCAGCATCAGAGTCTTCTCCAATGAGTCAACTCTTCACATGAGGTGGCCAAAGTACTGGAGCATCAGCTTTAGCATCATAGCTTCCAAAGAAATTCCAGGGTTGATCTCCTTCAGAATGGACTGGTTGGATCTCCTTGCAGTCCAAGGGACCCTCAAGAGTCTTCTCCAACACCACAGTTCAAAAGCATCAATTCTTTGGCGCTCAGCCTTCTTCACAGTTCAACTCTCACATCCATACATGATCACAGGAAAAACCATAGCCTTGAATAGATGGACCTTAGTCGCCAAAGTAATGTCTCTGCTTTTCAATATACTATCTAGGTTGGCCATAACTTTTCTTCCAAGGAGTAAGCGTCTTTTAATTTCATGGCTGCAATCACCATCTGCAGTGATTTTGGAGCCCCCCAAAATAAAGTCTGACACTGTTTCCACTGTTTCCCCATCTATTTCCCATGAAGTGATGGGACCAGATGCCATGATCTTCGTTTTCTGAATGTTGAGCTTTAAGCCAACTTTTTCACTCTCCTCTTTCACTTTCATCAAGAGGCTTTTTAGTTCCTCTTCACTTTCTGCCATAAGGGAAGTGTCATCTGCATATCTGAGGTTACTGATATTTCTCCCGGCAATCTTGATTCCAGCTTGTGTTTCTTCCAGTCCAGCGTTTCTCATGATGTACTCTGCATAGAAGTTAAATAAGCAGGGTGACAATATACAGCCTTGATGGACTCCTTTTCCTATTTGTAACCAGTCTGTTGTTCCATGTCCAGTTCTAACTGTTGCTTCCTGACCTGCATACAGATTTCTCAAGAGGCAGATCAGGTGGTCTGGTATTCCCATCTCTTTCAGAATTTTCTGCATTTTATTGTGATCCACAGAGTCAAAGGCTTTGTCATAGTCAATAAAGCAGAAATAGATGTTTTTCTGGAACTGTCCTTTTTCCATGATCCAGCAGATGTTGGCAATTTGATCTCTGGTTCCTCTGCCTTTTCTAAAACCAGCTTGAACATCAGGGAGTTCACGGTTCACATATTGCTGAAGTCTGTCTTAGAGAATTTTGAGCATTACTTTACTAGCATGTGAGATGAGTGCAATTGTGCGGTAGTTTGAGCATTGTTTTGCATTGCCTTTCTTTGGGATTGGAATGAAAACTGATCTTTTCCAGTCCTGTGGCCACTGCTGAGTTTTCCAAACTTGCTGGCATATTGACTGCAGCACTTTCACAGCATCATCTTTCAGGATTTGAAACAGCTCAACTGGAATTCCATCATCTCCACTAGCTTTGTTCATAGTGATGCTTTCTAAGGCCCACTTGACTTCACATTCCAGGATGTCTGGCTCTAGATGAGTGATCACATCATCATGATTATCTGGGTCGTGAAGATCTTTTTTGTACAGTTCTTCTGTGTATTCTTGCCACCTCTTCTTAATATCTTCTGCTTCTGTTAGGTCCAGACCATTTCTCTCCTTTATCGAGCCCATCTTTGCATGAAATGTTCCCTTGGTATCTCTAATTTTCTTAAAGAGATCTCTAGTCTTTCCCATTCTGTTCTTTTCCTCTATTTCTTTTCATTGATCACTGACGAAGGCTTTCTTATCTCTTCTTGCTATTCTTTGGAACTCTGCATTCAGATGCTTATATCTCTCCTTTTCTCCTTTGCTTTTCGCCTTTCTTCTTTTCACAGCTGTTTGTAAGGCCTCCCCACACAGCCGTTTTGCTTTTTTGCATTTCTTTTCCATGGGGATGGTCTTGATCCCTGTCTCCTGTACAATGTCACGAACCTCATTCCATAGTTCATCAGGCACTCTATCTATCAGATCTAGACCCTTAAATCTTTACTCACTTCCACTGTATAATCATAAGGGATTTGATTTAGGTCATACCTGAATTGTCTAGCAGTTTTCCCTACTTTCTTCAATTTAAGTCTGAATTTGGCAATAAGGAGTTCATGATCTGAGCCACAGTCAGCTCCTGGTCTTGTTTTTGTTGACTGTATAGAGTTTCTCCATCTTTGGCTGCAAAGAATATAATCAATCTGATTTCGGTGTTGACCATCTGGTGATGTCCATGTGTAGAGTCTTCTCTTGTGTTGTTGGAAGAGGGTGTTTGCTATGACCAGTGCATTTTCTTGGCAAAATTCTGTTATTCTTTGCCTTGCTTCATTCTGCATTCCGAGGCCAAATTTGCCTGCTACTCCAGGTGTTTCTTGACTTCCTACTTTTGCATTCCAGTCTCCTATAATGAAAAGGACATCTTTTTTGGGTGTTTGTTCTAAAAGATCTTGTAGGTCTTCATAAAACCGTTCAACGCAGGTCTATTGGTGATAAATTTCCTCAGTTTTGATTATTCAAGTAAGTCTATTTATCTTTCATATTTGAAGGAGTGCTTTGATGGGTATAGTATCCTTGTTGGACTATATTTTTCTTTCAATATTTTCACATATACCATCCTACTCTCTCCTGGCCTATAAAGTTTTTGTTGAGATATCCACTGATAGTATTATGATGGTTCCTTGTATGTGATGTCTATGTCACTTTTCTATTGCTTCCTTTGAAATCATTTCTCTTTTAGTTTTGACAATTTCATTGTGTCTCAGTGTAACTCCCTTCATTCTCAAACTATTTGGGCCCCTTCATACCTCATGAATCTAGATGTCCGTTTTCTCCCCATAGTTTGGAAATTTTCAGCCATTATTGCTTTAAATAATACTTTCTTTCCCTTTTTATTACTCTTCTGAAATGTCTGGAAGTGTATACTGCCATTTTTTTATGATATCACATAAGTCCACTCTTTTTCATTCTGTTTTCTTTTTGATACTCTGACTGGATAATTTCAAATGACTTATCTTCTAGTTCATTTATTCTTTCTTCTGTCTGATTAAGTCTGTTCTTGAAGCTCTCTATTGAACTCTTAAGTTCAGTTATATTCTTCAAATCTAAAAAATTTTTTAATGATTTCCATTTCTTTTTTAACTTCTCATTTTGTCCACACATTGATTTTCTAATTTCATTTGATTGTCTATCTGTATTTTCTTCTCTTTCACTAAACTTCTTTAAAATAATTATTCTGTTCATAAAATCAGTTCCTTAATTTGATTTATTGGAGCTTTATTAGTTTCCTTTGGTGGTGTCATTTTTACCTAATTCATTGTGATCTTTGATTCCTTGCATTGTTGTATATGCATTTGAATAAATGTTCTCCTCTTCAGGATTTTACTGGTTTATTCTTCATTCAGCCTGGGGTTCGGATCAGGTCACCTAAAAACACATTTATCAAGTGGGGTTTGCAATTGTTGTCTTAATTTGGGCGAGGCTACTATCTGAACTCTGAAGTCAGAAGGATGACTATTTGAGAACAGTTGGATGAACAACTGGTTTCCAGCACAAGTACAACTGTAGTGTGAGCTCTGTGGTGGTTTGGATTCTCTAGTCAGGTTCCTAGTCAGGTGGGACTTGATGCTCTACTCAGCAGTTGGATAAGGTTTCAAATTTGCTTTCCTGCCCAGGTAGGTTCATAAAACAAACTTCACAGCCATTACTGCTCAATAACTGAGTATCAAACCAGGTAAAACTGCCCACCAAGCTCCCAGATCGGGCAATTCCACTGACTTGGTTCTGCAGATGAACCGGTATGTTGGCTGTATTCTTTGCTCAGTTGCTGTTGTAATTGGGACTCTAGGATGGGTTACACAGCTTCCTGGGTGTTCTTCCTTAGACTTCTTGGTCAGATTGAACTGGGAGCTATATTCATTAGTAACGGTCTCTTATAAAACTAAATATATGTTTTCCTTATGACCTAAAAAAGACCTACAAAAATATTTATAGTATCTTTATTCATAATTGTTAAAAACTGGAAAAAGGGTGAATGCTCATTAGTAAAAGAAGAAACTGGTGCAGCCATACAATAGAGTACTATTAAACAATATAGAAAAATATAGATGCAACATAGAAGAATCTTAAAAACATGCTAGGCAAAAGAGGCTTTTCATGAAGAAATACATACTGTAGGATTTGATTTATAAAATGATCTAGAACAAAACTCAACAAACTTTATCTATAAAGGATAAGATACTACATGCTTTACGTTTTGTAAGCCATGTGTTCTCTGTTACAACTTAAATCTCCTGTTGTAGTAAGAAAACAGTCATAGACAATAAATCAATGAATAAATATGTCCATATTCTAATAAAACTTTATTTACAGAGGTAGACAGTGGGTAATGTTAGGTCCATAGGCAGTAGAGTTTTCCAAAACAAGCAAAACTAATCTAATAAAATATAATCAAAATAATGGCTTCATTTTAGGGATATGCAGATATGTGTGTGTGTGTTACTCACTCAGTCTGTCCAACTTTTGGGACCCCGTGGATTGTAGCCCACCAGGATCCTCTGTCCATGGAATTCTCCAGGCAACAAGAATACTGGAATAGGTTGTCATTTCCTACTCCAGGGATATGTAGGTAGGTATTTACTGAGAAAAAAAAAAAAAACACAAGGGAGCTTCATGGGGTAAATGCAATTGTTAGAACTGATGGAATGATATACTGATGATCTGTGTTTTTTTAAACATGCAAATTTTGCCTCTATGGTAGGCATAATTTTAAGATGATAACCAAAATTCATTGTTCATGACCTATATAATCCTTGACAATATGAATATAAGGAATACACTCTTGTGGTTAAGTTAATTGACTTTAGGAGAGATTATAATCACATGATCTCTTTAAATCTAGGTCTAGATGTAAAGGATGAAGGACTCAGAAAAAAATGAAAGCAGAAAAGAGATTTGATGCAAGGGGCATTATCTGTTGTGAAGGCCACATTGTAAGTAATATGGGTGGTCTCTGGGACTTGATAGCAACCCCAGACTAATAACAATTACTGGGACCTCAGTGTAAGAGTTACATGGAACTGAATTCAGTCACAACCAGAATGAACTTGAAAATGTTTTCTTCCACAGAGCCTTCAGATGAGATTTTGGTCTGGCTTACCCATTGATTTCTAACTCTTCAGGTGGCACTAGTGGTAAAAAATCATCCCAAAGCAACAGTGTTAGGAAGTGGGGTTTTGGGTTGATTAGGTCATGAAGGTGGAGCCTCATGAATGAGATTACTGCTTTTGTAAAAGAAATACCACAGAGCTTCCTAGCCCCTTATGCCATGTGAGGACACATAAAAAGATGGCTGCCTAATAAACAGGAATTTCTTATTGAACCCTGAATCTGTGGGGACCTTTCTTGGACTTAGCCTCCAGAGCTATGAAAAATTAATTTCTGCTGTTTATAGGCCATCCTTTTTATACAGTTCATATGGTTCTCATGGCTAGAATACTGGAGTGGTTTTCCTTTCCCTCCCCCAGTTGATCACATTTTGTCAGAACTCTCCACTATGACCTATCCATATTGGGTGGCCCTACACAGCCTGGCTCATAGCTTCATTGAATTATGCAAGCCCTTGCACCACGACAAGGCAGTGAGCCATGAAAGGGCAAAAAGGTGGCTTAAAAACAACAGAAATTAATTTTTCTTGGCTCCGGAGGATGAGATGGTTGGATGGCATCATTGATTCAAAAGACATGAACTTGGGCAAACACCGGGAGATGGTGAGGGACAGGGAAGCCTAGCGTACTGCAGTCCATGGAGTCGCAACGAATCGGACATGACTTGATGACTGAACAACAACATAAGCCAGCCAGTGTATGTTATTTTATTATAGCTTCCAATACATGAAAAGAAGTGACAACTTCAAGATTTTCAGAGATGAAAAATATCTTAGTGGTTATTCTATTTAACCACCTGGAGAGTTCCTTACTTTCTTCTATTCTTTTCACTGTATTCACTTCCGAGAGATAAATTTTAAAATGTATACCAGCCAAATGAACACGTTTTATTTCTTTATCAGGGCTCCCTTTGTTACCTTGATAAGCCGGTGTGAGTCATTTAATGAAAGACATCTATAACTTCCTCTCTCTCTTAAACCTACTTCCCATCTCTGCACCTCACCCTGATTCCTCTATCTGTAATTAAAGAGGAAGGCATTTTCCAGTCCAAATAAAAGAAATAAAAGGAAAAGAGTATCTTTGAAGCCTGAGGTCAGGCTTTAACAAGATTTAACTTTTCCTTGGCCAAAGCATAGTCATCCAAAGAGCCTCAGTAGTCTGTTAAGAACTCTGAAGTGCCTGGAATTTTACCCTATTTGCAAGCTATCAAGTTAGCCTGCCACTTTTCAGGAATATTTACAGAAAACAACAGATAGAGAACTTTATTATTCAAGGAAAAACAGAAGAGCAGGCAGCATGCTTGTCAGAATATCATGCTTGAATTGATCCCCTCTGTCCCTCAGTTCCATCAGGACATTAGGGAGATTGGCTCAGATGGTTACAGTGCATGCAGTGGGTCTGCATCATAGCCAAGGAACCTTGAACTTAGGAGACACTAATCTTTTAAAAATGGTTTCAAGAACACTTGCTTATTCTTTATCCCTGAAAGGAGAAATTATTTATATTAAGATAATCAGTAACTTTCTTCTTCCCCACAAACATCCTGGAAAATATAGTCAAGAACAAAGCTGTCAATGTCTCTGCTCATAAGACTGGCAGAGTGTGAGAAACTCATAAGGGATTTTCTCCCAGTAATTTCCAATGAGAACATAAAATTTGACTCCTTTGTCTCTGACCCAGGAATTTCAGGCCTTCTGCTACAGTTCATGACACTGAATCAGCACACTTATCTGATTCTAGCTACATCACTGGGATCCATGAAACTAATCTGTGTCATGTTTTTGTCTTTCCAAACCACTTGCACATGAACAATCATACACCTTTTATTGCCAAAGATACTCAACAATTAGTTAGTGGTGAAGGAATGTAAATGAACTCCCATGCTCCCTTCTATCACAGGCATTAATATTTTTGAGCATTGTAGTGGCCTCTACAAAAATCAGTTCAAAAATAATTTTGGCTGTACTCCCTTGATCCATATTACTTAGTAAATTAATCTGGTCATTAAGTGCAGCTGTCCTTAGAAAGAGAGCATTTTCTTTTGGCCACTTGGATAATAATCAGATAAAAGGAACTGGGCACTATACAAATTTTTTTTAAGAGATATTAATAACACCCTTGACTGTCTTACACTTAACCCTTCCAGACAAAGAGTCTCAGTGTAAGTAGGGAATGAGTGTAAGCAAGGTACAATTATAGCCACTAGAATGGAATGCACTGAATTTTTTTGTGTGTGTTTCTAGAGTGAGAGAAACAACCTGATACTTAGGGAGAAAACTCTTTAGACCTTGAGAAATATGTGTTAGGGAGGATCATTAATGATATTTATTTCCAGTACATCTCTGAGGCATTCCTAATAAAGGGAAACATCCTGGTGCAACTTTCCAAAACTATTCCAAGTGTCTTAAATTAAATGAATATAGGTCTGCCTCCCACTCTGGAGAGTTCTAACCATGATTAGATTGCCATTACCATGAACCTGACTGAGAAGTCTGTGAGAAATAGTTGTTTGACCTTAGCTTCTGCACCTCCAATGCAAAATTCCAATCAACATCCTCAGATGTTCTCTTCACTTGCATTCTCAGCCATTTCATAGGACTAATGAGTGCTACTTCATTGGTGGCATGGACAAACAGGACAGATTGGGATGATTACCCTCAAAAAGTTCCTCCAAGGGACTTCCATGGTGGCACAGTGGATGAGAATCTGCTTGCCAATGCAGGGGACACAATTTGATCCCTCATCTGGGAAGATTCCACAAGCCATGGAGCAACTAAGCTCATGTGCCACCACTACTGAGCCCATGCTCTAGAGCCCACAAGCCATAATGACTGAGCCAGTATGCTGCAACTACTGAAGCCTGCATGCCTAGAGACTGTGTTCCACAACAAGAGAAGCCACTGAAGTGAGAAACCCAAGCACAGCAACAAAGAATAGTCCCCTCTTGCCACAGCTAGAGAAAGCTTGTGTGCAGCAGTAAAGACCCAGTGCAACCAAAAAAAAAAAAAAAAATGAGATGGGCATGGTATCTCACTCCAGTATTCTTGCCCGGAGAATCCCCATAAACAGAGGAGCCTGGTGTTGCACAGAGTCGGACATGACTGAAGCAACTAAGCAGCAGCAGTAGAAGCCAAAAACAAAGATTTTTTTTTTTTTCCCTCAGTTTTTCTGTGTATTCTTGCCACCTCTTTAAATATCTTCTTCTTCTGTTAGGTCCAGACCATTTCAGTCCTGTATCGAGCCCATCTTTGCATGAAATGTTCCCTTGGTATCTCTAATTTTCTTGAAGAGATCTCTAGTCTTTCCCATTCTGTTCTTTTCCTCTATTTCTTTTCATTGATCACTGACGAAGGCTTTCTTATCTCTCCTTGCTATTCTTTGGATCTCTGCATTCAGATGGTTATATCTTTCCTTTTGTCCTTTGCTTTTCACTTCTCTTCTTTTCACAGCTATTTGTAAGGCCTCTCCAGACAGCCATTTTGCTTTTTTGCATTTATTTTCCATGGGGATGGTCTTGATCCCTGTCTCCTGTACAATGACACGAACCTCCTTCCGTAGTTGATCAGGCAATCTATCAGATCTAGTCCCTTAAATCTATTTCTCACTTCCACTGTATAATCATAAGGAATTTTATTTAGGTCATATCTGAATGGTCTAGTGGTTTCCCCACTTTCTTCAATTTAAGTCTGAATTTGGCAATAAGGAGTTCATGATCTGAGCCACAGTCAGCTCCTGGTCTTGTTTTTGTTGACTGTATAGAGCTTCTCCATCTTTGGCTGCAAAGAATATAATCAATCTGATTTCGGTGTTGACCATCTGGTGATGTGCATGTGTAGAGTCTTCTCTTATGTTGTTGGAAGAGGGTGTTTGCTATGACCAGTGCATTTTCTTGGCAAAATTCTGTTATTCTTTGCCTTGCTTCATTCTGCATTCCGAGGCCAAATTTGCCTGCTACTCCAGGTGTTTCTTGACTTCCTACTTTTGCATTCCAGTCCCCTATAATGAAAAGGACATCTTTGGGGTGTTAGTTCTAAAGGGTCTTATAGGTCTTCATAGAACAGTTCAGCTTCTTCAGCATTACTGGTTGCGGCATAGGCTTGGATTACCATGATATTGAATGGTTTGCCTTGGAAATGAACAGAGATTATTCTGTCGTTTTTGAGATTGCATCCAAGTACTGCATCTCGGAATCTTTTCTTGACCATGATGGCTACTCCATTTCTTCTAAGGGATTCTTGCCCACAGTAGCAGATATAATGGTCATCTGAGTTAAATTCACCCATTCCAGTCCATTTTAGTTCACTGATTCCTAGAATATCAACATTCACTCTTGCCATCTCCCATTTGACCACTTCCAATTTGCCTTGATTCATGGACCTGACATTCCAGGTTCCTATGCAATATTGCTCTTTACAGCATCCAACCCTGCTTCTTTCACCAGTCCCATTCACAACTGGGTGTTGTTTTTGCTTTGGCTCCATCCCTCCATTCTTTCTGGAGTTATTTCTCCACTGATCTCCAGTAGCATATTGGGCACCTACCGACCTGGGGAGTTCCTCTTTCAGTATCCTATCATTTTGCCTTTTCATACTGTTTATGGGGTTCTCAAGGCAAGAGTACTGAAGTGATTTGCCATTCCCTTCTCCAGTGGACCACATTCTGTCAGACCTCTCCACCATGACCAGCCCATCTTGGGTGGTCCTACATGGCATGGCTTAGTTTCATTGAGTTAGACAAGGCTGTGGTCCTAGTGTGATTAGATTGACTAGTCTTCTGTGATTATGGTTTGTGCATCTGCCCTCTGATGCCTCTCACAACACCTACTGTCTTACTTGAGTTTCTCTTACCTTGGACATGGGGTATCTCTTCATGGCTGCTCCAGCAAAGCACAGCCACTACTCCTTACTTTGGATGAGGGATATCTCCTCACAGCCACCCCTTTGACCTTGAATGTGGAGTAGATCCTCTTGGCCCTCCTGCGCTGACACAGCAAAGTTATTTCAATTGCCCTGGCCTTTTCTCAAGCCATTTCCCTTCTTAAGTCAACCACTGTCACCTCTGCCTGTTACTAGACTGGGTCAGAGGCTCCTCTCTCAAGGTATCTTCCCCTGGCAGGCTGGGACATCAGGTCAAGGGCAGAATCAAGAAATAGACTGTTGGAGGGCACAAACAGAACCTTGTGTGCTGTTAGACAAACCCACAGTAAAGATTATCCTCAGTGGTGAATAATTGAAAGCATTTCCCCTAAAGTCAGTAAAAGACAAGGGTGCCCACTCTCACCACTATTATTCAACATAGATTTGGAAGTTATGGCCACAGCAATCAGAGCAGAAAAAGAAATAAAAGGAATCCAGATTGGAAAAAAGAAGTAAAACTCACTGTTTGCAGATGACATGATCCTCTACATAGAAAACCCTAAAGACTCCACCTGAAAATTATAACTAATCAATCAATACAGTAAAACTGCAGGATATAAAATTAACACTCAGAAATCCCTTGCATTCCTATACACTAACAATGAGAAAACAGAAAGAGAAATTAAGGAAACAATTCCGTTCACCATTGCAATGAAAAGAATTAAAAACTTAGAAAAATATCTACCTAAAGAAACAAAAGACATCAGTTAACTGGATCCTCAGTTCAGTTCAGTTCAGTCGCTCAGTCGTGTCCGACTCTTTGCGACCCCATGAATCGCAGCACTCCAGGCCTCCCTGTCCATCATCAACTCCTGGAATTCACTCAGACTCATGTCCATCAAGTCAGTGAAGCCATCCAGCCATCTCATCCGCTGTCGTCCCCTTCTCCTCCTGCCCTCAATCCCTCCCAGCATCAGAGTCTTTTCCAATGAGTCAACTCTTCACATGAGGTGGCCAAAGGACTGGAGTTTCAGCTTTACAATCATTCCTTCCAAAGAAATCCCAGGACAGATCTCCTTCAGAATGGACTGGTTGGATCTCCTTGCAGTCCAAGGGACTCTCAAGAGTCTTCTCCAACACCACCGTTCGAAAGCATCAGTTCTTCGGTGCTCAGCCTTCTTCACAGTCCAACTCTCACATCCGTCCATGACCACAGGAAAAACCATAGCCTTGACTAGACGGACCTTAGTCGGCAAAGTAATGTCCCTCTTTTGAATATGCTATCTAGGTTGGCCATAACTTTTCTTCCAAGGAGTAAGCGTCTTTTAATTTCATGGCTGCAATCACCATCTGCAGTGATTTTAGAGTGAAAAAATAAATAAATAAAGTCAGCCACTGTTTCCACTGTTTCCCCATCTATTTGCCATGAAGTAATGGGACCAGATGCCATGATTTTAGTTTTCTGAATGTTGAGATTTAAGCCAACTTTTTCACTCTCCTCTTTCACTTCATCACGAGGCTCTTTAGTTCTTCTTCACTTTCTCCCGTAAGGGTGGTGTCATGTGCTTATCTGAGGTTATTGATATTTCTCCTGGCAATGTTGATTTCAGCTTGTGCTTCTTCCAGGCCAATGTTTCTCATGATGTACTCTGCATATAAGTTAAATAAGCAGGGTAACAATATACAGCCTTGACGTACTCCTTTAGGTAGGCTTATTCTTAAGTATTTCTTTTTGATGTGATGGTAAATGGGATTGTTTCCTTAATTTTTCTTGCTAATACTTCATTGTTAGTGTATAGAAATGCAACAGATTTCTCTATATTTTTTTGTATCTTTCAACTTTACTAAATTCATTCAGGAGCTCTAGTAGATTTTCAATGGCTTTTTATAATTTTCTAAAAAATTTCATGTCACCTGCAAACAGTTAGACTTTCACTTCTTCTTTTCCAAATTGAATTCATTTCTTTTTCTTGATTTTTTATTTTGGTTAGGACTTCCAATAAAATGTTGACTAAACATGGTAAGAGTGAGCATCCTTGTACTGATATTAGAGGAAATGCTTTCAGCTTTTCATTGTTGACTCTATGCTAGCTGTGGGCTTGTCATATGTGGCTGTTTATCTTGACGTGTGTTCATTCTATGTCCACTTAATGGCACAGTTTTTATCATAATTTTTATCATAAATGTATGTTACATATTGTCAGAAGCTTTTTCTTTTTAAAATTTTATTTTTAATTGGAAGATAATTACTTTACAATATTATGATGGCTTCTGCCATACATCTATATAAGTCAGCCATATATATATATATATATATATATATATATATATATATATGGAGAAGGCAATGGCACCCCAATCCACTAGTCTTGCCTGGAAATTCCCGTGGACAGAGGAACCTGGTGGGCTGCAGTCCATGGGGTCGCTAAGAGTCAGATACGACTGAGCGACTTCACTTTCACTTTTCACTTTCTTGCATTGGAGAAGGAAATGGCAACTCACTCCAGTATTCTTGCCTGGAGAATCCCAGGGGCGGGGGAGCCTGGTGGGCTGCAGTCTATGAGGTCACACAGAGTTGGACATGACTGAAGTGACTTAGCAGCAGAATACATGTATGTCCCCTCCTTCTTAAACCTCACTCCCACTTCCTTCCTCACCTCACCCCTCTAGGTTGTCACAGAGCACCAGCTTTGTGTTCTTTGTATCATACAACAAATTCCATTGGTCATCTATTTTACATATGGTAATGTATGTGTTTCTTTTTAAAAAATTTTTATTGGAGTATAGTTGATTTACAATATTGCGTTAGTTTCTGCCATACCTCAAAGTGAATCATATATATATATTTTTTTTCTTATAAACACTCAATTTTAGATTTTCTCACATAAGTCGTTACAGAGCGTTGAGTAGAGGTCCATGTGTTATATCAGTTCAGTTCAGTCTCTCAGTCATGTCTGACTCTTTGCAACCCCATGGTCTGCAGCATGCCAGGATTCGCTGTCCATCACCAACTCCCAGAGCTTGTTCAAACTCATGACCATCAAGTCGGTGATGCCATCCAACCATCTTATCCTCTGTCATCCCCTTCTCCTCCTGCCTTCAATCTTTCCCAGCATCAGGGTCTTTTCCAATGAGTTAGTTCTTCACATCAGGTGGCCAAAGGTGTGGTATATAGTAGGTACTTATTTATTATCTATTTTATGTAAGTAGTACATGAAGCATTCAGTTGATAAATAATTAATAGTTCAGAGAACTTCCTTGGCCATACTTACTTATCCCTCAAAGCCTATTTTGCTGAACCAAAGTGAAAGTTTGAATTATTATCTAACAAATTCACATAATGTAAAGTACATATAAGTAATTCAGGCTTAAAGTCTTTCAGAAATAGCAATTTGAGTGGGGAGAAAAGGAGGGTCCTGAATTTTCTTTTCCTTTGACTGTGTAGATAAGTTGAGAATGTTATTTTTAAGAAATGCAGAAATGAATACAATGTGTACTTTTTCTTCAAAGTTGCTTCTATTATAACACCACAACAGGGAGAAGGAATTAAAACCTCACAGCCACCAAGCCACACGAACTGTTTTAAATAATGAGGGGTGATGTGAACAAATTGGCCTTTCTTTTAAAAGTTCAGAATTTCCAAATATAAACAGTTTAACTACACTGCATTCTAATCTCCAAAAGAGCATTCTAAATTTAGAAGATGTAATCTGGCGTATATAATTTAAACTGTCAAGTTTGCAGTTTGGTTTCAAACAGACAACTTTGTTTAGGCTGTCACTGTAAAACCCTTGGTATCAGAAATTATAAACTTTATAATTAATTAGTTTATATTAATTGGAAGCTAATTACTTCACAATATTGTGGTGCTTTTGGCCATACATCGACATGAATCAGCCATGGGTGTACATGTATCCCACCATCCTGAACCCCCTCCTACCTACCTCTCCACTCCATCCCTCTGGGTTGTCCCAGAGCACAAGCCCTGCTTCATGCATCAAATTTGCACTGTTCTTCTATTTTATGTGTAGTAATATACATGTTTCAATGCTATTTCTCTTAAATCATCCCAACCTTGCCTTCTCCCATATAGTCCAAAAATCTGTTATTTACATCTGTGTCTCCTTTGCTGTCTTGCACATAGGGTTGTCATTATTGTCTTTCTAAATTATATATATATATATATATATATGTGTGTGTGTGTGTGTGTGTGTGTGTGTGTGTGTGTGTGTTAATATACTGTATTGGTGTTTCTCTTTCTGACTTACTTCACTCTGTATAATAGGCTCCAGTTTTATCCACCTCATTAGAACTGACTGGAACACATTCTTTTTTATAGCTGAGTAATTTTCCATTGTGTATATGTACCACAACTTCCTTATCTATTCGTCTGCCAATGGACATCTAGGTTGCTTCGATGTCTTAGCTATTGTAACTCAGTTCAGTCACTCATTTGTGTCCTAATCTTTGCAACCCCATGGGCTGCAGCACACCAAGCTTCCCTGTCTATTATCAACTTGCAGAGCTTACTCAAACTCATGTCCATCGAGTCGGTGATGCCATCCAAACATTTCATCCTCTGTCATTCTCTTCTCCTACTGCCTTCAATCTTTCCTAGATTTCAATCCCTAGATTTTGGGTTGTGTTTTCATTTGTTTTGATGCATATTTTTATTTCCTTTTTTATTGCTTCTGTGATCTGTTGGTTATTCAGAAGAGTGCTTTTTAACCTCCATATGTTTGTATTTTAATAGTTTTTTTTTCCTGTAGTTGACATCTAATCTTACCGCCTTGTGATCAGAAAAGATGCCTGAAATGATTTCAATTTTCTTAAATTTACCAAGGCTAAATTTGGCCCATGATGTGATCTATCCTGGAGAATGTTTTGTGTGCACTTCAGAAAAGAGGCGAATTCCATTGATTTGGGGTGAAATGCCCTATAGATATCAGTTAGGTCTAACTGGTATATTGTATCATTTAGCGCTTTGGTTTACTTGCTAATTTTCTGTTTCATAGGTGTGAGTGGGGTATTAAAGTTCCCCACTATTGTTGTGTTATTGTTAATTTCCCCTTTCATTCTTGTCAATATTTGCCTTACATATTGAGGTGACCCTGTGTTGAGTGCCTATATATTTATAATTGTTATATCTTCTTGGATTCATCCTTTGATCATTATGTAGTGTCCTTCTTTGTCTCTTTTCACAGCCTTTATTTCAATGTCTATTTTATTGAATATGAGTATTATTACTCCTGCTTTCGTTTGCTCTCCATTTGCATGAAGTATCTTTTTCCATCCTCTCAGTTTTAGTCTGTATGTGGCCCTAGGTTTTAGGTAGGTCTCTTTTAGACAGCATATGTAGGGGTCTTGTTTTTGTATCCATTCGGCCAGTCTTTGTCTTTTGGCTGGAGCATTTAACCGATTTATATTTAAGGTAATTATTGATAAGTATGATCCCACTATCATTTACTTTGTTGTTTTGGGTTAATTTTTATAAACCTTTCTGTGTTTCCTATGTAGAGAAGATCCTTTAACATTTGTTGAAGAGCTGGTTTAGTGGTGCTGAATTCTCTGAGCTTTTGCTTGTCTGTAAAGCTTTTGATTTCTCCTTCATATGAATGAGATCTGTGCTGAGCAGAGTTATCTTGGTTGTAGGCCTTTTGCTTTCATCACCTTAGGTATGTCCTGCCATTCCCTTCTGCCATGAAGAGTTTCTATTGAAAGATCAGCTGTTATCCTCATGGGGATAACTTTGTGTGTTACTTGTTGCTTTTCCCTTTCTGCTTTTAATATTTGTTCTTTGTGTTTGATATTGTTAGTTTGATTAATATGTGCCTTGGAGTGTTTCACCTTGGGTTTGTCCTGTTTGGGCTCTCTGGGTTTCTTGGACTTGGGTGGCTATTTCCTTCCCCATATTAGGGAAGTTTCCAACTATTATCTTCCAAGTATATTCTCATGCCTTTTTTTTTTTTTTTTTTTTTTTTGTCTTCTTCTTCTGGGACACCTATGATTTGAATGTTAGGGCACTTAACATTGTCCCAGAGGTCTCTGATGTTGTCCTCACTTCTTTTAATTCTTTCTTTTTCTTCTCTGCTTCGTTTATTTCCACCATTCTATCTTCCACCTGACTTATTCTCTCTTCTGCCTCAGTGATTCTACTGTTGATCTCAGTTATTGCACTATTCATTATTGATTGACTCTTTTTTATTCCTTCTAGGTCCTTGTTAAACATTTCTTGCATCTCTCAATCCTTGTCTCTAGTCTCTTTATATGTAACTCCATTTTGTTTTCAAGTTTTTGGATCATCTTTACTATCATTATTCTGAATTATTTTTGGGGTAGACTCCCTACCTCCTTGCCTTTTGTTTGGTTTGGTGGGTTTCTATCACGTTTCTCTACCTGCTGAATATTTCTGTCTTTTCATTTGGTTTAGATTGTTGTGTTTGGGGTGTCGTTTCTGCAGACTGGAAGCTCGTTGTTCCTCTTAATTGTGGAATCTGCTCCCTGTGGGTGGGGATGGACTAATTGTTTGTCAAGGTTTCCTGGTTGGGGGAGCTTGTGTCTGTGTTCTGGTGGGTAGTGTTAGATATCTTCTCTCTGGAGCACAAAGAAGTTTCCAGTAGTGAGTTCTGGCATGTCTATGAGTTTGACATGGCTTGGGGCAGCATGCCTTTTAATGCTCAGGATTGTCTTCCTGTATTGCTGGAGAATTAACATGGTGTGTCTTGCACTGGAACTTGTTGGCTCTTGGGTGAAGCATAGTTTCAGTGTAGGTGTGGAGACTTTTAGGTGAGCTCTTGTCTATTAATGTTCCCTGGAGTCAGGAGTTCTCTGTTGTTCTAAACTTTTGGAGTTAAGCCTCCCGCCTCTGGCTTTTGGTCTTCTCTTACAGTAGTCTCAAGACTCCTCTGTCCATACAGCATAGAAGATAAAACCCTTAGTCTTATTTGTGAAACAATTCTCCACAGTCAGGAACACCCAGAGAGCTGCACAGAGTTATATAGAGAAGAGAAGAGGTGGAAGATGAGGGAGATTGAGGTGACCAGGAGGAGAAAAGGGGGAATCAAAAGGAGAGAGAGCAATGTAGCCAGTAATCAAATAACTAAGTGCTCTCCACAGCCTGGAACACACAGAGATTCACAGAAATATGTAGAGAAGAGAAGAGGGAGAAAGGAGATAGAGGTGACCTGGAGGAGAAAAGGGAGAGTCAAAAGGGGAGAGAGCAATCAAGCTGGTAATCAAATCCCTAAGTGAAAATGGATACTGAAGATTAGATTCTTAGAGGTAAAAAATTGATAACAGATATCAAAAAGCAAAGATTAAAAACCTAGAAAAGCAGTTAGACTCTCAAAAATACAATACAGAAAAAAACAAAACATGTCAATCACAAAAACAAAAAAAAATTGATTTCCTCTGTTTGCAGTGTCTAATTTCCGCCCTGACACAAAGCGGCAAAGGTGGCCATTTACTTAGACTCACTTGTTCAGTTGTTTTGTAGGGAAGAAGGGACACTGCAAACAAATACTGCTCTCATGTGTGGGGATTTCTCACAGTGGATGGACCACACTGGGCTTGCCACAGACCAAGTTGGCATGTACTTCCAGGGTTTACACTGCTCAGGCTCCAGAGTGGTCTGCAGGGGCACTGTCCCACATGGGCACTGCATTTCATGAAGTTCCCAGGACTAAATTGCTCAGGTTCTCAGGTGCCCCGCAGGGACACAGACCCAGATGGGCTGTGTGTTTTGTCCAAATCCCAGGTCTGAGTGGCTCAGGAATCCAGGTGCTTGGTGAGCGCACTGTCACTGGTGGCCCATGCATCTTATTCACCTCCCTGGTCCTGGTTGCTCGGTTTCCCAGATACACAGAGAGAGCACAGTCCCAGGTGTGCCATGTGTCTCCTCTGGGGAGCTATCTCAGGCTGTGACACTCCTGGAAGATGTGAATAATCCAGGATCCTAAGAAGATGTGATTATCAGTTGGGACTCTGCTCACAGTTTTGTGGAAGATGAGGCCTGCAGGGCCAAGATTGCAGCAGTCCCCAGCATTCTGGCTCTGGTTTTCATATTCCTGACTCTCTGCCTCCTGGGAGGGAGGCCCTATAGGGCAGCACGTTCACTCTCCTTTGGTCTTTGCTCAATCCTTTGTTCTGTGAGCACATCAGGGGTCACCATGAGGCATTAGAGCCTGTCATGGGAAAGGGTTTTTTTTTGTTTTGTTTTGGTTTTTTTTTTGTCTCTCTGGCAATCCCATGGTTTGGGTTGCTACCTCAGATTAGCTCCCTCAGATTGTCCTCAGGGCATTAAGACCTGGTCCTTACCCTAAGGACCAATAATGCAGCCTACAGCTCCCTTCCCAACCCCCACTCATTGGTGGCAGATGCGAGCTTCTGGGCCACTTCTCCACTGGCAGTTGTGATTAGGCATGTATTCTGTGTTTGTTTGTTTGTTTGTTTGTTTCCCCTCCCTGTTATGTTGCTCTCATTAGAACTGACTCAAGTGAATCCTTCTCTATAGCAGAGTAATATTCCATTGTGTATATGTACCACAACTTCTTTATCCATTCACCTGTAGATGGACATACAGGTTTTTTCCATGCTCTAGCTATTTTAAATAGTGCTGTGATGAACACTGGGGGACATGTATCTTTTTCAATTATGGTTTCCTCAGAATATGTATGCAGTAGTGGGATTGCTGGGTCATATGCTGGCTTAGATGGTAAAAAATCCACCTGCAATGCAGGAGACCTGGGTTTGATCATTGGGTTGAGAAGATCCCCTGGAGGAGGGCATGGGAACCCACTCCAGTATTCTTGCCTGGAGAATCCCTATGGACAGAGGAGGCTGGCAAGCTATAGTCCATGGGGTTGCAAAGTATCAGACATGACTGAGCGACTAAGCATGTTATAGTAGTTTTATTCCTAGTTTTTAAAGAAATCTCCATATTGATCCCCATAGTGGCTATAACAATTTGCATTCCCACCAACAGTGCAAGAGGGTCCCCTTTTCTTCACATCCTCTCCAGTATTTATTGTTTGTAGAATTTTTTTTTAATTTTTATTTTTACTTTATTTTACTTTTCAATACTCTATTGGTTTTGCCATACATTGACATGAATCCACCACGGGTGTACATGAGTTCCCAAACATGAACGCCCCCTCCCACCTCCCTCCCCATACCATCTCTCTGGATCATCCCCATGCACCAGCCCCAAGCATCCTGTATCCTGCATCGAACATAGACTGGCGATTCATTTCCTACATGATAGTATACATGTTTCAATGCCATTCTCCCAAATCATCCCACTCTCTCCCTTTCCCTCAGAGTCCAAAAGTCTCCTCTACATATTTGTGTCTCTTTTGGTGTCTCGCATACAGGGTCATCATTACCATCTTTTTAAATTCCATATATATGTGTTAGTATACTGTATTGGTGTTTTTCTTTCTGGCTTACTTCACTCTGTATAATCGGCTCCAGTTTCATCCATCTCATCAGAACTGATCCAAATGTATTCTTTTTAACGGCTGAGTAATACTCCATTGTGTATATGTACCATGGCTTTCTTATCCATTCATCTGCTGATGGACATCTAGGTTGTTTCCATGTCCTGGCTATTATAAACAGTGCTGCGATGAACATTGGGGTACATGTGTCTTTTTCTATTCTGGTTTCCTCAGTGTGTATGTCCAGCAGTGGGATTGCTGGGGCATAAGGCAGTTCTATTTGAAATTTTTTAAGGAATCTCCACACTATTCTCCATAGTGGCTGTACGAGTTTGCATTCCTACCAGTGGTGTAAGAGGGTTCCCTTTTCCCCACATCTTCTCCAGCATTTATTGCTTGCAGACTTTGGATTGCAGCCATTCTGACTGGTGTGAAGTGGTACCTCATTGTGGTCTTGATTTTTATTTCTCTAATAATGAGTGATGTTGAGCATCTTTTCATGTGTTTGTTAGCCATCTGTATGTCTTCTTTGGAGAAATGTCGGTTTAGTTCTTTGGCCCATTTTTTGATTGGGTCGTTTACTTTTCTGGAATTGAGCTGCATAAGTTGCTTGTATATTTTTGAGATTAGTTGTCTGTCAGTTGCTTCATTTGCTATTATTTTCTCCCATTCAGAAGGCTGTCTTTTCACCTTGCTTATATTTTCCTTTGTTGTGCAGAAGCTTTTAATTTTCACTAGATCCCATTTGTTTATTTTTGCTTTTATTTCCAGAATTCTGGGAGGTGGATCATATTGGATCTTGCTGTGATTTATGTTGGAGAGTGTTTTGCCTATGTTCTCCTCTAGGAGTTTTATAGTTTCTGGTCTTATCTTTAGATCTCTAATCCATTTTGAGTTTATTTTTGTGTGTGGTATTAGAAATTGATTTAGTTTCATTCTTTTACAAGTGGTTGACCAGTTTTCCCAGCACCACTTGCTAACGAGATTGTCTTTTCTCCATTGTATATTCTTGCCTCCTTTGTCAAAGATAAGGTGTCCATATGTGTGTGGATTTATCTCTGGGCTTTCTATTTTGTTCCATTGATCTATATTTCTGTCTTTGTGCCAGTACCATACTGTCTTGATGACTGTGGCTTTGTAGTAGAGCCTGAAGTCAGGAAAGTAGATTCCTCCAGTTCCAGTCTTCTTTCTCAAGATTGCTTGGCTATTAGAGGTTTTTTGTATTTCCATACAAATCTTGAAATTACTTATTCTAGTTCTGTGAAAAACACCGCTGGTAGCTTGATAGGGATTGCATTGAATCTGTAGATTGCTTTGGGTAGTTTACTCATTTTCACTATATTGATTCTTCCAATCCACGAACATGGTATATTTCTCCATCTATTAGTGTCCTCTTTGATTTCTTTCATCAGTGTTTTATAGTTTTCTATATAAAGGTCTTTAGTTTCTTTAGGTAGATATATTCCTAAGTATTTTATTCTTTTTGTTGCAATGGTGAATGGAATTGTTTCCTTAATTCAAACTCTTCCCTAAAATTGCAGAGGAAGGTAAACTTCCAAACTCATTCTATGAGGACACCATCACCCTAATACCAAAACCTGACAAAGATGCCACAAAAAAAGAAAACTATAGGCCAATGTCACTGATGAACATAAATGCAAAAATCCTCAACAAAATTCTTGCAGTCAGAATCCAACAACACATTAAGAAGATCATACACCATGATCAAGTGGGCTTTATCCCAGGGATGCAAGGATTCTTCAATATCTGCAAATCAATGTAATTCACCACATTAACAAATTGAAAAATAAAAGCCATATGATTATTTCAATAGATGCAGAGAAAGCCTTTGACAAAATTCAACATCCATTTATGATAAAAACTCGCCAGAAAGCAGGAATAGAAGGAACATACCTCAACATAATAAAAGCTATATAGGACAAACCCACAGCAAACATTATCCTCAATGGTGAAAAATTGAAAGCATTTCCCCTATAGTCAGGAACAAGACAAGGGTGCCCACTTTCACTGCTACTATTCAACATAGTGTTGGAAGTTTTGGCCACAGCAATCAGAGCAGAAAAAGAAATAAAAGGAATCCAAATTGGAAAAGAAGAAGTAAAACTCTCACTGTTTGCAGATGACATGATCCTCCACATAGGAAACCCTAAAGACTCCACCAGAAAATTACTAAAGCTAATCAATGAATATAGTAAAGTTGCAGGATATAAAATCAACACACAGAAATCCCTTGCATTCCTATTCAGTAATAATGAGAAGGTAGAAAAAGAAATTAAGGAAACAATATTTGTAGAATTTTTGATGATGGCCATTTTGACTGTTGTGAGTTGATACCTTGTAGTTTGGTTTTTTTTTTTTTTCCTTTTTTTACATTGTAATTTTGATTTATATTTCTCTAATGATGAGCAATGTTGATCACCTTTTCATGTGCTTATTAGTCGTCTGTATGTCTTCTTTGGAGAAATGTCTGTGCAGGCCTTCCTCCCAGTTTTTGATTGGGTGGTTTGTTTTTCTGGTATTGAGCTACATGAGCTCTTTGTATATTTTGGAGATTAATTCTTTGTCAATTATTTCATTTACTACTATCTTCTCCCATTCTGAAGGTTGTTTTTTCACCTTGCTTATAGTTCCCTTCATCATGTAAAATCATATAAGTTTAATTAGATCTCATGTGTTTAGTTTTCTTTTTATTTCCATTACTCTAGGAGGTGGGTCATAGAGGATCTTGCTGTGATTTATGTCAAAGAGTGTTCTGCCTAAGTTCTCCTCTACCAGTTTTATAGTTTCTGGTTTTACATTTAGGTCTTTAATCCAAAAGCTTTTACTATTGAAGTGATACTATGGGTTTTATTCCATTTGTTAATGTAGCATATCATATTGATTGATTTATGGATATTGAAAGAGTGATACTTCCCTACTTGATCATGAGATATGATATTTTTGATACATTGTTGGATATGGTTAGCTAATATTTTATTGAGGACATTTACATCTATGTTCATCGATGATATTTGCCTGTAATTTTCTTTTTGTGATATCTTTATCTGGTTTTGCTATCAAGATATTGATAGTTTTGTAGAATGATTCAGAAGTGTTCTTTCTGCAATTTTTTGGAATTATTTCAGAAAGTATGTGTTAATGCTTCTCTAAATACTTGGTAGAATTCACCTATGAAGTCATCTGGTCCTGGACTTTTGCTTGTTGGGATTTTTTAATTACTGATTAAATTTAATTACTGGTAATTGGTCTGTTTATATTTTCCATTTCTTCCTGGTTTGGTCATGGAACACTTTACATTTCTAAGAATTTCTCTATTTCTTTTAGGTTGCACATTTTCTTCACATACAGTTGTTTGTAGTAGTCTCTTATGTTCCTTTATATTTCTTTGTTGTCCATTGTAATGTCTCCTTTTTTATTTCTGATTTTATTGATTTGGGTCTCCTCAACTTTTTTCTTGATGAATCAAGCTAAAAGTTTATCAATTTTGTTTACCTTTTCAAAGGACCCAGGTCTTAGTTTTTAGAAATCACTAAAATAATAAAATTGCAAAATACACAAGAGTGTGGAAGTTAAATAATATGCTACCTAACAATCAATGTATCACTGAAAAAATAAAAGAGGGAAAAAAATACCTAGAGACAAACAAAAGCAAAAGCACAATAATCTAAAGTGTATGGGCACCAATAGCAATTCTAAGGGGGAAATTTATAGAAATACAAGCTTACCTCCAGAAACAAAAATTTTGAACAACCCAAACTTATAACTAAAGGAGCTAGAAAAAGAAAAAAACCCAAGTTAGTAGAAATCATAAAGTTCAGAGCAGTAATAAATAAAAACAGGACAAAAAATAGGAAAGATCAATGAAATGCTGTTGTTTTCTCTCTTTTTTGCAGTGGTTCACAACATTCTGAAGGGTAGTTCAGATTCAGGAGAGAACTAATGTCCCAATATTTATTATGAAAGTCTCAGGGAAAAGAAAAGAATAGAGTGAAAATCTAAAACAAAAACAAGACTTTTTTTTTTCTTCCAGTTATATTGATGACTGGGGGGAATTTAACTGTTCAGAAGAGACTCCTGTAACTACTTTGATTTTTCAGTAACTTACAACAGAAGTATAGTGTCTTGCCTTTAGCAGACTTAAATAGTTCTAGGTTGAAATATTTTAATTTAGAAGACAAAAGTATAACCAATCTTGCTATATCCAAGAAGAGATCTGTTATCTCTGAAATTATAATACTTGATGTACAAGAACAGCATCTTCGATTTCCACAGAACTCTGCACAATACTGCAGTACATGCTTTTCTCCCCTCAATAATTATTACTTACCAATGCTTCCCATTTTCTTTTGTGTTATCCTTGGAAATTTTTATTTAAAATAACAGATAATAATCATATTAGGAACAGAAAATCAAAGTGCATTTGCAAAATTTGGCAGGGGGAGACAAATACTGCTAGTGAGCAAGTCAACTTTTGAAACTTGACTATGCCCTTTGGGAGATGAGTAAATTGGTTTTCCTATACATTATTAGTGCAATTCAGACAGTATTAAATGTTTTCAAAACTGCATAACTTACTTCTAAAATGTCATGATATACTGGAAGAACTGCTTCAATTGCTAAAGCTACTTTTGCCATTACTAGTTCAGTTCAGTAGCTCAGTTGTGTCCGACTCTTTGCAACCCCATGAATCGCAGCACGCCAGGCCTCCCTGTCCATCACCATCTCCCAGAGTTCACTCAGACTCACGTCCATCGAGTCCATGATGCCATCCAGCCATCTCATCCTCTGTTGTCCCCTTCTCCTCCTGCCCCCAATCCCTCCCAGCATCAGAGTCTTTTCCAATGAGTCAGCACTTCGCATGAGGTGTCCAAAGTACTGGAGCTTCAGCTTTAGCATCATTCCTTCCAAATATATCCCAGGGTTGATCTCCTTCAGAATGGACTGGTTGGATCTCCTTGCAGTCCAAGGGAATCTCAAGAGTCTTCTCCAACACCACAGTTCAAAAGCATCGATTCTTTGGTGCTCAGCCTTCTTCACAGTCCAACTCTCACGTCCATACATGACCACAGGAAAAACCATAGCCTTGACTAGACGGACCTTAGTCAGCAAAGTAATCTAGAATTCAGTTACTCTAAGGAAAAGTTCTTATTGTACATCTTGATTGTTATACTTTTGTGGAAATGAAGTTATTAACCATTTAGAAAATTTACTTCAGACTTATCACCATTAATAATAGAACAGGAATAAAAAATATTTCTCCCTACCTCTTCTTCCTTTAGCTTCTCCCATTTCATACTTTGAAAATTAAACCATTGTTAAACTGAAAAAAAAAACACCTATATTTCCCCCTACTTCAGCCCCACCTAGTGAAAGATAACATGTTTAAGACTGCATTTTTAAATCTCAATATAAAACATTCAATGAAATTTTATAAACATAAAGTATGAAAATTAATCATGCCTTGTCATTTTACATAGCTGTTGTTTTATCATTTTTATTTCTATGAAATTAATAAAATTTACAGATAAGGACTTCCCTGGTGGCCCAGTGGTTAAGAATTCGCCTTGCAATGCTGGGGATGTGGGCTCGATCTCTGGTTGGGACACCAAGATCCCACATGCCAGGGGGCAACTAAACCAGCACATCTACTCATTATAGGAATAAAGATACAGCAAAAAAAAAAAAAAAATGAGGGATGAAAGTAAAGTGAAGTACACACAATGAAGAGAAAAAGAAGGAAAAAAGTATTTCAGTTGCAAAACTCAACATAGCTGTATGAGATAAATCAACATTGAAGAATGGAATAAAAGTTAATAGAACAAAAGACTTTAGAGCTATGGTTTTTCCTGTGGTCATGTATGGATGTGAGTTGGACTGTGCGGAAGGCTGAGTGCCAAAGAACTGATGCTTTTGAACTGCAGTGTTAGAGAAGACTGTTGAGAGTTCCTTGAACTGCAAGGAGATCCAACCAGTCCATTCTGAGGGAGATCAGCCCTGGGATTTCTTTGGAAGGAATGATGCTAAAGCTGAAGCTCCAGTACTTTGGCCACCTCATGCGAAGAGTTGACTCATTGGAAAAGACTCTGATGCTGAGAGGGATTGGGGGCAGGAGGAGAAGGGGACAACAGAGGATGAGATGGCTGGATGGCATCACTGACTCAATGGACGTGAGTCTGAGTGAACTCCAGGAGTTCGTGATGGACAGGGAGGCCTGGCGTGCTGTGATTCATGGGGTCACAAAGAGTTGGACACGACTGAGTGACTGAACTGAACTGAATATATATGAAATAAGATATACATACTTTATTATGAATGCTTAATTTCATGCTTGGTAAATTCTAGTCATAATTGCATTCATATAGCATGTATATTGCTCTTCTTTAATATTCCTCTTGCACTTTACTTACTTAAGGTTCTACATAAGAAACTTGAAAAATTATTGGTTGCATCTTGCAGTACTATTAAATTTCTGGTTTTAAATACCATCCCCTTAAAATCAAGATCATTCAACAATGAAAGAAGAGTCTTTTCAACAATTGGTTCTAAGACAACTGGATATCCCCAGGCCAAAGAATGAAGTCAGACTTATGCCTTACAACATACATAAAAATTATACAAATGGATTAAAGATATAAATTTGAAATCTGACACTATAAAACTCTTAGGAGAAAATAGGTGTAAACATTCATATTTTGGATTAGGGAATGAATTTTTTAATATAACACCAAAAGTATAAGAAACAAAACAAAATTGACAAACCAGTCTTCATAAAATTTAAATCATTTTGCCTCAAAAGACATTCACTGTCAAGAAAGTGAAAAGACAAGTCACAGAAAGGGAAAAAAAAATTTGCAAATCATTCATCTGTCAAGAGTCTAATATCCAGACTATATAAGGAGACCTTATGTTGACAGTTACAAACAAAAAAATCCAAGTTAAAATGGGCAAAATGCCCGAGTAGACATTTTTAATAGACAAAAAAGTATATAAATGGCCAATAAACATGTAAAAAGTTAATATTATTAGTCACTAGGGAAACACAAATTAAAATCTTAATGAAATACTACTTTACACCTGCTAAGATAAATATAATTTCAAAAAATAATAAGTATTGATGAAGATGAGAAAAAAATTGGAACCCTCCATACATCACCAATGGGAATGGAAAATTGTGCAGCTGCTGTGAAAATAGTCTAGTGGCTACTCAAAAATTGAAAATGGGATGACCATATGACCCAGCAACTCTACTCTTAAGTATACACCCAAAAGATTTGAAATCAGGAACTCAAGCAAATATTTGTACAAAAATATTCATAGTAGTGCTATTCACAATGACCAAAAGGTGGGACAACTCATAGGTACATCAAAGAATAACTTGGAAAGCAAAATGCTGTAATTTACATACAATAAAATTATTTAGACATAAAAAAGAATGAGGTACTTACACATACTACAACTGGGATAGGCATTATTAAAAAAAAAAAACTATGTTAAATGAAAGAAACAGACACAAAAGGTCACACATGCAATTCTATTTATAGTAAATATTCAGGATAGATAAACTCATAGAAAGAAAGTAGATTGTTGGTAACCAGGGGTTGGGGTGTAGAGAATCGAGAATGATTGGAAAGGTAATGTGTTTCTTCTTCACATTGTACCAATATTTTAGAACTAGATAGAAGCTGTTATACATTATTGTGAATGTACTAAATGTCAATAAATTCCATAGTGTCTTGTATTTATAGAGTATATTTTACACTTTTTTAATTAAACTTAACCCTTAAATATATTGTTTTTTTAGATGGTATTGTACCTTGATTTGGTTTCTTTATTTCATTATTGAACTGTTTATTATTAATGTACAGGGAAACAATTGTATCTTTGCATGTTGATCTTGTACCCAGCAGATTTGTGAAAGTATTTTATTCAGTTCACTCACTCAATCATGTCACACTCTTTCCTACCCCATGGACTGCAGCACACCAGGCTTCCCTGTCCATCACCAGCTCCCAGAACTTGTTCAAACTCATGCCCATCAAGTTGGTGATGCCATCCTAGCATCTCATCTTCTGCCTTCAATCTTTCCCAGCATCAGGGTCTTTTCCAATGAGTCAGTTCTTCCCATCAGGCGGCCAAAGTACTGGAGCTTCAGCTTCAGCATCAGTCCTTTCAATGAATATTCAGGACTGATTTCCTTTAGGATTGACTGGTTGGATCTCCTTGCAGTCCAAGGGACTCAAGAATCTTCTCCAACACTGCAGTTCAAAAGCATAAATTCTTTGGCATTAAGCCTTCTTTATGGTACAACTCTGACATCCATGCATGACTACTGGAAAAATCATAGTATTGACTAGATGGACCTTTGTGGGGAAAGTAATCTCTTTATTTTGTAATATGCTGTCTAGGTTGGTCATAGCTTTTCTTCCAAGGAGCAAGTGTCTTTTAATTTCATGGCTACTGTCACCATCGGCAGTGATTAAGGAGCCCAAGAAAATAGTCTGTCATTGTTTCCATTGTTTCCCCATCTATTTGTCATGAAGTAATGGGACCAGATGCCATGATCTTTTTTTTTTTTTTTTGAAAGTTGAGCTTTATGTCAGCTTTTTCACTCTCCTCTTCACTCTCTCTTCTTTCATTAGGTGCCCTTTAGTTCCTCTTCACTTTCTGCCACAAGAATGGTGTCATCTGCATATCTGAGGTTATTGCTATTTCTCCTGTCAATCTTGATTCCAGCTTCAGCTTTAACCAGCCCAGCATCTTTCATGATGTACTCTGTGTATAAGTTAAGTAAGCAAGGTGACAATACACAGCCTTGACATACTCCTTTCCCAATTTGGAACTAGTCCATTGTTCCATGTGTGGTTCTAACTGTTGTTGCTCCTTGACCTGAATACAGTTTTCGTAGGAGGCAGGTCAGGTGGTCTGGTATTCCCATCTCTTTAAGAATGTTTCACAGTTTGCTGTGATCCACACTGTCAAAGGCTTTGACGTAGTCAATGAAGTAGAAGTAGATATTTTTTCTGGAACTCCTTTGATTTCTTCATGATCCAATGAATGTTGGCTATCTGATCTCTGGTTCCTCTGCTTTTCTAAATCCACACACCACCATGGTTATCTGGGTCTGATTATTTCATTCTCATTTGGATTGAGCTTGAAATGCTTGCACTGAACTTTAAAGTGCAATCTAGAAATAAAATTAAATGAAGAATATCCTTTCCAAATGCAAGGTGATAGTGAGACCCTACTTTGGGGGGAGATTGTTCTGGGCATAGAGTAGCAGTGTGGCTTAGCACTTCCACACCTCCTTAATCTACCTCACACATCTCTGGAGAAAGTCTAAGAGCTTAAAGGAATCCACCATCTTCACCCTTAAGATAAGCTGGTACAAAACCTTTGTTCAAGTGACACCTTGCCTCTGCGAAAAACAGAAGAGAAGCTATGCTTACAGAATTGCAAACCAACCAAATTTTACTGTAAGGACAAAAAGATCCTTGGGTAGACGGCCAGATGAGTTAAAATTCCATCCTACACAAGTAAGATGCTGAAGTTTATCAGCAGCATCATGTACTCTGAAGGTGAAAAATTGGTGGGAGGGGGCATCTATTTAAAAAGTTTTAAAATAAATGTTGTGAAAGTTATCTTCTCTGAGTCATTGGGCTGATAACTGACAGAATTATTTTTTAAAAAGCTGATTGAAGTTTGCAGTCACAGAATGATATATATTTGCTTTAAACACTTACAATATTATACATGCATGTATGGTAATTTACCTTGCTTTAAAAAATGTTTATTTAGTTTTGGCCATGCTTGGCCTTTGTTGCTTTGCGTGAGCTTTCTCTAGTTGTGGTGAGTACCTCCCATCAAGGAGTCTCAACAAGCGTCTTATCTTTATCCATCAGACTGCAGAGAGAATGAAAACCAGTCACTGTGGCTAATCAAACTGATCACATGGACCATAGTCTTGTCTAACTCAATGAAACTATGAGCCATTCTGTGTAGGACCATCCAAGACAGACGAGTCATGGTGGAGAGTTCTGACACAGCATGGTTCCCTAGAGAAGGAAATGGCAAACCACTTCAGTATTCCTGCCTTGAGAACCTCATGAACAGTATGAAAAGGCAAAAAGATATGACACTGAAAGATGAACTCCGCAGGTCAGTAGGTGCCCAATATGCTATTGGAGAAGAGTGGACAAATAGCTCCAGGAAGAAAGAAAAGACAGAGCCAAAGCAAAAACAGCACCCACTGTGGATGTGACTGGTGATGGAAGTAAAGTCCAATGCTGTAAAGAACAATATTGCATAGGAAAGTGGAATGTTATGTCCTTGAATCAAGGTAAATTGGACATGGTCAAACAGGAGAAGGCAAGAGCGATCATCGACATTTTAGAAATCAGTGAGTTACAAAGGACCAGAATGGGTGAATTTAATTTGGATGACCATTATATCTACTGCTGTGGGCAAGAACTCTTAGAAGAAAAGAAGTAGCCCTCATGGTTAACAAAGAGTCTGCATTGCAGTACTTGGGTGCAACCACAAAAACAATAGAATGATCTAGGTTTGTTTCCAAGGCAAACCGTTCAATATCACAGTAAATCCAAGTCTATGACCCAACCACTGATTCCCAAGAAGCTGAAGTTGACCAGTTCTATGAAGATCTATTATTATGAAAAGTGAGGTACTGAAGTTTGCAATTATTGCTTTTTAAAAAATATTTATTTATTTATTTGGCTCCGCTGAGTCTACATCATGGCACGTGGGGTCTTTGATCCTTAACTGAGGCACATGGGATCTAGTTCACTGACCAGGAACTGAACTCATGGCCCTGCATGGGAAGCACAGAGTCTTATCCACTGGACCTCCAGGGGAATCCCTTGAATTATCGTCTAATTATTTCTCCCTTCACTTCTGTTAGTTTTGCTTCATGTACTTTTTTGCACTATTATTAAGTGTATATGGACTTCCCAGGTAGCTCAGATGGTAAAGAATCTGCCTGCAGTACTGGAGACATGGCTTTGATCCTTGGGTTGGGAAGACCCCCTGGAGAAGGGAATGGACTCCATTATTCTTGCCTGAAGAATTTCATGGACAGAAGAACCTTGGGGGCTACAGTCCGTGGGTCACAAAGTCAGACACAACTGAGCGATTAACACACAAAAAACTGTACATGTGTTTATAATTTTTATAATGGTCTATAGTCCTTCGAGATTTCTTGTGGCTGATATTTGCAAATATATATATTCCCATCACTTTACTTTCAATGCATTTGCATCTTTGTTCCTCTTAAAAGTAGCATATGTCAATTCAGTTCATATGTCAATTCAGTTCAGAAGCTCACTCATGTCTGACTGTTTGGGACCCCATGGACTGCAGCATGCCAGGTCTCTCTGTCCATCACCAGCTCGCAGGAGTTTGCTAAAACTCATGTCCATTGAGTTGATAATGACATCCAACCATCTCATCCTCTGTCATCCACTTCTCCAGCCTTCAATCTTTCTCAGCATCAGGGTCATTTCAAATGAATCAGTTCTTTCTATCAGGTGGCCAAAGTATTGGAGTTTCAGCTTCAGGATCAGTCTTTCCAATGCATATTCAGGACTGATTTCCTTTAGGATGGACTGGCTATATCTCCTGGCTATCCAAGGAAAGCTGAAGACTCTTCTCCAAAATCACAGTTCAAAATCTTCAGCATTCAGCTTTCTAGTCCAACTCTCACATCCATATGTAACTACTGGAAAACCATAGTTTGACTAGACGGACCTTTGTTGGCAAAGTTGCCTCTGCTTTTTAATCAGCTGTCTAGGTTGGTCATAAATTTTCTTCCAAGGTGTAAGCGTGTTTTTTTGTTTGTTTGTTTGTTTGTTTTTAATTTCATGGCTGCAATCGCCATTTGCAGTGATTTTGGAGCTCCCCCACCCAACAACAAAAAAAAGTCTGTCACTGCTTCCACTGTTTCCCCATCTATTTGCCATGAAGTGATGGGACCAGATGCCATGATATTAGTTTTATGAATGTCGAGTTTTAAGCCAAATATTTCAATCTCCTCTTTCACTCCATCAAGAAGTTCTTTAGTTCTTCTTCAGTTTCTGCCATGAGGGTGGTGTTATCTGCATATCTGAGGTTCCTGATATTTCTCCTGGCAATTTTGATGCCAGTTTGTGCCTCATCCAGTGCAGCATTTCTCATGATGTACTCTGCATATAAGTTAAATAAGCAAGGTGACAATACACAGCCTTGACGTACTCCTTTCCCAATTGGAACCAGTCTGTTGTTCCATGGCCAGTTCTAACTGTTGTTTCCTGACCTACATACATATTTCTCAAGAGGCAGGTCAGGTGGCCTGGTATTCCCATCTCTTGAAGAATGTTTCACAGTTTGTTGTGGTCCACACAGTCGATGGCTTTGAAGTAGTCAATAAAGAAGTAGATATTTTTCTGGAACTCTCTTGCTTTTTCAATGACCCAACAGATGTTGGCAATTTGATTTTTGGTTCCTCCGCCTTTGCTAAATCCAACTTGAACATCAAGAAGTTCACGGTTCACATACTGTTGAAGCCTCACTTGGAGAATTTTAAGCATTACTTTGCTAGAGTGTGAGATGAGTGCAATGTGTGGTAGTCTGAACACTCTTTGGCATTGCCTTTCTTTGAGATTGGAGTGAAAACGGACCTTTTCCAGTCCTGTGGCCACTGCTGAGTTTTCCAAAGTTGCTGGTATGTTGAATGCATCATCCTTTAGGATTTGAAATAGCTCAACTGGAATTTCATCACCTCCACTAGCTTTGTTCATAGTGGTGCTTCCTGAGGCCCCCTTGGCTTCACATTCCAGGATATCTGGCTGTAGATGAGTTATCATAGCATTGTGGTTATATGGGTAATGAAGATCTTTTTTGTATAGTTCTTCTGTGTATTCTTGCCACCTCTTCTTAATATCTTCTGCTTCTCTTAGGTCCATACCATTTTTGTCCTTTAATGTACCCATCTTTGCATGAAAAGTTCCTTTAGTGTCTACAATTTTCTTGAAGAGATTTCTAGTCTTTCTAATTCTATTGTTTTCCTCTATTTCTTTGCATTGATCACTGGGGAAGGCTTCCTTATCTCTCCTTGCTATTCTTTGGAACTCTGCATTCAAATGGGTATATCTTTCCTTTTTTCCTTTGCGTTTTGCTTCTCTTGTTTTCATAGCTGTTTGTAAGGCCTCCTCAGAAAACCATTTTGGCTTTTGCATTTCTTTTTCTTGGGGATGGTCTTGATCACTGCCTCCTGTGCAATGTCTTGAACCTGCATCCATAGTTCTTCAGGCACTCCATCTGTAAGATTGAATCCCTTCAATCTATCTGTCACTTCCACTGTATAATTGTAAGGGATTTGACTTAGGTCATACCTGAATGGTCTAGTGGTTTTCTACTTTCTTCATTTTAAGACTGAATTTGCCATTAAGAAGTTCATGATCTGAGCAACCATCAGCTTCCAGTTTTCTTTTTGCTGACTGTATAGAGCTTCTCCATCTTTGACTGCCAAAAATAATATCAATCTGATTTTGGTATTGACCATCTGGTGATGCCCATGTGTAGAGTCTTCTCTTGGGTTGTTGGAAGAGGGTGTTTGCTATGACCAGTGCATTTTCTTGGCAAACCTTTATCAGTCTTTGCCCTGCTTCATTCCATATTCCAAGGCCAAATTTGCCCATTACTCCAGGTATTTCTTGACTTCCTACTTTCGCATTCCCCGTCCCGTATAATGAAAAGGACATCTTTTGTGGGTGTTCGTTCTAAAAGGTCTTGTAGGTCTTCATAGAACTGTTCAACTTCAGCTTCTTCAGCATTACTGGTCGGGGCATAGACTTGGATTACTGCGATATTGAATGGTTTGCCTTGGAAACAAACAGATCATTCTGTCGTTTTTGAGATTTCATCCAAGAATTCCATTGTGGACTCTTGTTGACTATAATGGCTACTCCATTTCTTCTAAGGGATTCCTGCCCACAGTAGTAGATATAATGGTCAACTGAGTTAAATTCACCCATTCCAATCCACTTTAGTTTGTTGATTCTTAAAATGTTGATGCTCAATCTTGCCATCTCCCATTTGACCACTTCCAATTTGCCTTGATTCATGGACCTAATTTTCCAGGTTCTTATGCAATATTGCTCTTTATAGCATCGGGCTTTACTTCCATCACCAGCCACATCCACAACTGGGTGTTGTTTTTGCTTTGACTCCATCTCTTCATTTTTTCTGGAGTTAGTTCTCCACTGATCTCAGTGGAGATCATTGCAGCATAAGTAGTTCGATTTAATTTTTTACTCCAGTCTGTGGATCTCTGCCTTTTGATTGTATCATTTAGTCCATTCACATTCAGTATTATCATTGATGTATTTGGGTTTATGTTTGCATATTACTTTTGATTTTTCACGTCTGATGCTTTTTGTTCCTCTTTCTCCTTCACTACTCTTTTCTTCAATATGTGGACATTTTATAATATATCTCTTGGTATCCATTCATTCAAAAAATAAATACTGTTGAATGCCTACTAATTGTCATAGAAAAATGCATACTCCTTGCATTCAAGTAGTTTAGCAATTAATTAAGCCATTACAACACAATGAAATTACATGCTGATTAGAGATATGTTCAGGATGTCCTTTCAGTGTAGGGAATTCCAATAATTGACTTTTGATTCACCTATAACCAACTAAGCATGTGTGTACGCATGCAAACACACACACAAACACACACACACACACATACTTCACCGTCATCTCTCAGATTGGATCTGGAATTTATTTCTGGCTTCACTACCACCACTACCATCACCATCTTTGCAGCAATATCATGACAATTTAAAAAAGCATTTTTTGAAAAATTAAATTGTATTCTAGAAAAATTAAATCATATTAATCTTCAAAATATTTCACCTCTCATCTTAATTTCTGATTAGTGATCTTGTGTCAATTCCTATATTTTATATGTTATCCTGCAGAAGAGCTATAATATCTTGTTAAAAGTCAACTTCCTTTGTGCAGTATAGCAAAAAGTAAGATACAGAAGTAGAGTTTGACCTTGACTGTGTGTCTTTCTGAAAAGTTGTTTGGATATCATCTTGTATACAAAAGAAAGTTGGTGAAGTTTTTATGAAAATGAATGGTGTGATAAAATTTTATTTTATGAATAAAGCTGTATTAAACTGCATAGAGAATGGACCAGAATAGGGAAGGATTTATGTTAGGAAGACTAATTTGAAATCTGTTTACTAGTCCTAGAGAAATATGGTGAAGTTTCAATCTAAACTTCAGATCAGTGGAATACTTTTTTTAAAAGTGCAAATGAACTTCTTTAGAAAACAGAAGTAGAGTTATGGGTGTAGGAAAGAAACTTATGGTTACTAGGCGATGGGGAGGGATACATTGGGAGACTGAGATTGAGATATACAAATTAATATATATATATATATATATATATATATATATATATATATATATAATGCACAGTCAAATAAGAACCTGCTATAGAGCACAGGGAATTCTACCTAATATTCTGTAATGGCCTACATGGGAAAAGAATTTTAAAAAATGAGTGGACATATGTATATGTATAATTGATTCACTTTACTGTATACCTGAAAGTAACAAAACATTGTAAATCAACCATGCTCCAATAAAAATTTAAAAAATAAAGCTATAATCAAGAAGGTTCAGATTAAAGTAGAGCTGCCATTATTTGATATATTGTGAGGATGACAGTAAAAAATCTAGAGTGAAAGACTAAGTGAACTGTGACTCCATTTACTGGGATGAATAATAAGAATTCCATAGCTTCCAGAATGAAAACCACAATCACAGAAAGCTAACCAAAATGATCACATGGATTACAGCTTTGTGTAAATCAATGATGCTATGAGCTCTGCCATGTAGGGCCCCCCAGTACAGATGGGTCATGGTTGAGAGTTCTGACAAAATGTGGTCCCCTGGAGAATGGAATGGCAAAATATTTCAATAATTTTGCCTCAAAAACCCCATAAACAATATGAAAAGGCAAAAGAATTGACACTGGAAGATGAGTCCCCCAGATCAGTAGGTGTCCAATATGCTATTGGGCAAGAAAAGAGAAATAGCTTCAGAAATAATGAAGAGTCTAGGCCAAAGCAGGAAAGACATTCAGCTGTGGCTGTGTCTGGTAGTGAAAGTCAGATGCTATAAGGAACAATATTGCATAGGAACTTGGAATGCTAGGTTCATGAATCAAGGTAAATTAGACATGGTCAAGCAGGAGATGGCAAGTAAATATCAACAGTTTTAGAAATCAGTGAACTAAAATGGACAGGAATGGGCAAACCTAATTCAGATAACGATTATATCTACTACTGTGGGCAAGAATTCCTTAGAAGAAATGGTGTAGTCCTCATAGTCAACAAAAGCATCCAAAATGCAGTATTTGGGTTCAATCTCAAAAATGACAGAATGATCTTGATTCATTTCCAAGGCAAACATGTGACATCACAGTAATCCATGTCTATGCCCCAACAATTAATGCTAAGGAAGCTGAAGTTGAATGGATCCATTAAGAACGAAAAGAACTTCTAGAACTAATACCAAAAAAAAATATGTCCTTTTCATCATAGGGGACTGGAATGCAAAAGTAGGAAGTCAAGAGATACCAGGAGTAAAAGCCAACTTAGGCCTTGGAGTACAAAAGGAAGCAGGACAAAGGCTAATAGGGTTTTGCCAAGAGAATTCACTGGTCATAGCAAACACACTCTTCCAACAACCTAAGAGACGACTCTACACATGGACATCACCAGATGGTCAAGACTGAAATCAGATTGATTATATTCTTTGCAGCCAAAGATGGAGAAGCTGTATATAGTCAGCAAAAAATAAGACCTGGAGCTGACTGTGGCTCAGATAATGAGCTCCTTATTGAAAAATTCAGGCTTAACTTAAAGAAAGTAGGGAAAACCACTAGGCCATTCAGGTATGACTTAAATCTCTTATGATTAAACAGTGGAAGTGACAAATAGATTCAAGGGATTAAATCCAGTAGACAGAGTGCTGGAAGAACTATGCATGGGGGTTCATAACATTGTACATGAGGCAGTGACAAAAACTATCCCCAAAAAAAGAAATGAAAGAAGGTAAAGTGGTTGTCAGAAGAAGCTGTACAAATAGCTGAGAAATGGAGCTGGAAGGCAAAGGACAAAGAGAAAGATATACCCAACTGAACGCAGAGTTCCAGAAAATAGCAAGGACAGATAAGAAATCTTTCTTAAGTGAACAAATCAAAGAAATAGAGGAAATAAATAGAATGGGAAAAATTAGAAGTCTCTTCAAGCAAACTGGAGATACCAAAGGAACATTACATGCAAAGATGGGCAAAATAAAGGATAGAAACAGCACGGACCTAACAGAAGCAGAAGAGATTAAGAAGAGGTGGCAAGAATGCACAGAAGAACTACACAAAACAAGGTCTTAATGACCCAGATAACCATGATGGTTGCACACCTAGAGCGAGACATTCTGGAATGTGAAGTCAAATGGGCTTTAGGAAGCATTGCTATGAACAAAGCTAGTGGAGGTGCTATAATTCCAGCTGAGCTATTTTACTGCAGGAGATCCAACCAGTCCATTCTGAGGGAGATCAGTCCTGGGATTTCTTTGGAGGGAATGATGCTGAAACTGAAACTCCAGTACTTTGGCCATCTCATGCGAAGAGTTGACTCATTGGAAAAGACTCTGATGCTGGGAGGGATTGAGGGCAGGAGGAGAAGGGGATGACCGAGGATGAGATGGCTGGATGGCATCACTGACTTGATGGACGTGAGTCTGAGTGAACTCCGGGAGCTGGTGATGGACAGGGAGGCCTGGCATGCTACGATTCATGGGGTCGCAAAGAGTTGGACACGACTGAGCGACTGAACTGAACTGAGCTATTTTAAATCCTAAAGAATGATGCTGTGAAAGTGCTGCACTCAATATGCCACTAATTTGGAAAACTAGGCTGTGGCCACAGGACTGGAAAAGGTCAATTTTCATTCCAATACAAAGAAAGACAACGCCAAAGAATGCTGAAACTACCACAATACAACTGTGCTTGTTTCACATGCTACCACTGTTATGCTCAAAATCCCTCAAGCTAAGCTTCAGCAGTACATGAACCATGAACTTCCAGAAATAAAAGCTGGGTTTAGAAAAGCAGAGGAACCAGAGATCAAGTTGCCAACATTCACTGGATCATGGAGAAATCAAGGGAGTTCCAGAAAAAAAATCTCCTTCTGTTTCATTGACTATGCCAAAGCCTTTGACTGTGTGTATCACAACAAACTATGGAATATTTTTAAAGAGATGAGAATACCAGACCACCTTACATGCCTCCTATGAAAACTGTATGCTGGTCAAGAAGCAACAGTTAGAACCAGACATGGAACAATGGACTGGTTCCAAATTAGGAAAGGAATACATCAAGACTGTATATTGTCACCCTGCTTATTTAACTTATATGCTTTGTACATCATGTAAAATGCCAGGCTGAATGAATCACAAGCTGGAATCAAGCTTGGTGGGAGAAATAGTAACAACCTCAGATATACAGGTGATACCACTCTAATGAGAGTGAAGAGGAACTAAAGAGTTTCTTGACGAGAGTGAAAAAGGAGAGTGAAAAGCTGGCTTAAAACTCAACATTCAAAACCCTAACATTATGGCATCTGGTCTGATCACTTCATAGCAGATAGAAGGGGGAAAAGTGGAAAGAGTGGCTGATTTTATTTTCTTGGGCTCCATAATCACTGGGGAAGGTGACTGCACCCAGGAAATTAAAAGATGCTTGCTCCTTGGAAGAAAAGCTATGACAAACCTAGACAGCATATTAAAAAACAGAGACAGCATTTTACAAACAAAGGTCTGTATAGTCAAAGCTATGGTTTTTCCAGTAGCCATGTATGGTTGCTGAGAATTGGACCATAAAGAAGACTGAGCACCAAAGAACTGATGCTTTCAAATTGTTTTGCTGGACAAGAGTCCTGAGAGAGCCTTGGACACAAAGGAGATCAAATCAATCAATCCTAAAGGAAATCAATTCTGAATATCCATTTGAAGGACTAATGCTGAAACGCCAGTACTTTGGCCACCTGATGTGAAGAGCTGATTCATTGGATAAGACTGATGCTGGGAAAGATTGAGGGCAAGAGGAGAAGGGGGTGACAGATGATAAGATTGTTGGATGGCATCACCAATGGACATGAGTTTGAGCAAACTCTAGGAGATAGTGAAGGACAGAGAAGTTTGGCATGCTGCATTTCATGGTATCACAAAGAGTTGGACACAACTCAGCAACTGAACAAGAAGCAGAAAGAAGGAGCATATTGAGGGAAATTATTAGTCTGATTTCAAACATTTAAATTTTTACTTCATTGTTTTGATCCCAGTTTCCCCATCAGAGAAATGTAAAGTCTGGACTATATACCTATTATGACTTGTGACACTATTTTTTTCTTCTGCCAAGGAAAACTACAAAAGTTTGGGCAATATGTTTCATCATATAATAATCTCATCCCTTTGGAATTCATGCATGTGCCTTTATTACTACCTCATGCTTCATGTTTGACTATTAATATCTATTGAAGTTAGTCTACTGGTTCAAATGTCAATCTCATACCAAAACACCCTGAAACACTCAGAATACCATTTGACCAAATATGTGGGCACTCCATGCCACAGTCAAGTTGACATATAAATTCACAATCATAATGAGTCTAGAGCATCTAATAGTGCCAGAAAGTAAGGAAGTGCTCAAGAAACAAAATGATAAGGAATGACACAGTGATATAGTTAGTCTGAAAAATCTCCAAATGGTCAAAACTGAAATAATTTGAGCCACAAAATAAATATTATAGCTCTGAATTAAACGAGGGCATGGTAACCCACTCCAGTATTCTTGCCTGGAGAATCCCCATGGACAGAGGAGCCTGGCGGGCTACAGTCCATGGGGTCAAAAAGAGTTGGACATGACTGAGTGACTAAGCACAGCACATATTAAATCCGAAGTATAAGATAAATATCCATTAGTTAATACTGATATAAATAAATGGTTGAGCAAGTAAATAAATAGGAAATCAGAGGTACTTTTTCCCTACATAAGAATTCCAAGTTGTATATGTAGATACTTCCCTCCTTACGGAGGTAAAAATTACCTTCTCCCCTTGGATATGGGTTTCCAAAAAATGGAGTAAACAAAGGGAAATATAATAACTCTTGTGGGTTGTGGGGTGAATGTTTGCATCTCCCTTCCAAAGTCATGTACTGAAACGTTATCCACAAATGTGTTGATATTTGCAAGTGGAGTTTTAAGAAATAATACTTAGATTATGTCATGAAGGTTGAAACCTCATCATAAGATTCGTGCCCATATAAGAAGAGGAAAACAGAGATCTCAGTCTCAGTGTATACCCAAGGATTTTATATGAGCACACAACAAGAAGGTTGCCATCTAAAAGACAAGAAGACTTCCATCATTGTGAACTGAATCTCTCAGCACCTTGAACTTAGAATTCCAAACCTCAAGAACTCTGAGAAATCAATGTCTGCTCTTTAAGCCACTCAGTCTATACTATTTTGTTATAGTAGCCTGAGCTGACAATAACTTTTTAATTGGAGGAATCTGTCAGACACCATCTTAAGCAAATGATCAAGGTCAATATCACCAATGATTACACGTTGATATCATATGCACCCTAATATAATATGATGACATATAATATGGACAGGAACTTCACCTATGTGGTATTCTTTTTCAAAACCCATATCCCCTATTTAAGCTTGAGGAAAACATCAGACAAATCCAAATTGAGCTACATTTTACAAAACATCTGGCCAGTGCTCCTCAAAACTCTCAAGATAAAAAAAAGGAAAGGTTAAGAAACTGTCATAGACTAAAGGAGACCAAGAAGGCATAATTATTAAATGCAATGTGATATACTGGACTGAAACCTAGAATAGGAAAAAAGACATTAGTGGAGAAACCAAGGAAGTCTAAATGAAGTCTGGAGTCCAATTAATAGTAATGTACCAATGTTGGCTTCTTAGTTTTGACAAATACTCCATTTTACATTAATGCTAAATGTTTAAAAAAGGAAAACTGAATGAGGGACCTCTGTACCACCTTTGCAATTTGTCTTTAAATCTAAAATTATTTCAAAATAAAAGATATTTTAAAAAATATGAAATCTTGGCATTGTTAAACACAACCATCATTTTAAAATAAATTATACAAACTTGTTATTAAATAAATCATATTAAAACCAAATGGAATTAATATTAAAATTCATAATTTCCTCATTATTTTACTACATTTTACTATCCATGCTCTTTATTTGTATCTATTTATCTGTATGTTGAAAATAACAAGCGATTATGTGCCTCTGTGTTCAGTGACTGTTCATTGGTAGCTTCAAATTGGCTTTGGTTGCATTATTTATACAATGAAAACCAACAAATACTATGAATTGGGGCATCCCTCTCACTCTGAAATCCCTATCTCACTGAGAGTTAGTTGTTAAACATTTAACAACATACTATTGCTGGTAATACTACACAGTATTCGTTTAATGAGCAAAACCTTAATTCAATAGATGTCCTTACTGGTGGTCATCAGGTTTATCTTTAGAGTTCCTCTGCCACTGGAAATTTTAGACCCTGGGGAATAATTTTAGGAAGTCCATTGTGTATAATGGGATTTCTGGTGTTTGGGTTGTGAAATTTTGAGTTTTACTACTGTCTTTTTTCTTTCATCCACTTCCCCAAATAGCTCCTTTACCTTGTTATCCAAGTAGAATGGGAATCATAACCTTAATAAGGTTACAAATTCTTAACCTAAGATCTATAGATGGGATTCAGGGAATCTGGGAAGTCTTCGAAAATTGTATGTAAGAGTTGAAATATATATATATATATATATATATATATATATATATATATATATATATACATATACATATATTTGAAAAGAGGGTCTTCAGCTTTCTTCAGAATTTCAAAGGGATTTATGTCCTAAGTAATATTAAGAAACATTTATATTGAGTTGAGTACCATTTCAGAGACAACTGTATGTACACTATATAAGATTATACAGTAAAAAATAAATAAATAAATAAAAGACATATCACACTTACTCTTGTGTGATAAATGAGGAACTAACATCTGGTGGTTATTTAGCTGACTTGCCAGTCACTGTCCTTTCACCATTCTCTTATTAATACCCTCCTACCTACCTAATCCCCCTTGTTAGTTCAGAAAACTTTTCCACACAATTTCTCACCTCTTCATTTAATGTCATCTTTTATTCTTCCTTTTTTTTTTTTTCTTTCAGTGTCTATAGCACATCCCAAATATCTGGTCAATTCGATTTTGCTTTGAATAACTGATTTTAAAGAGCCTAAATCAAAACCAATGAACAAAAAATGCTTTATTTTGAAAATCTAAATGTCAATATATTTGACAGAATTACTAGTATTATGAGGCAAAGAAACTTTTGTAAAAATAGTTGTGTCTATTTGTTGGTTGAAAGTATAGTAGGAATATTCAAGGAAGAAGTTTAACAAGTAAACATAAAAAAGAAAGGCTATGGAGTCAGATTAATATGAGTTGGTTATTCTATCACTTCTTTAGTTGTGTAATCTTGGGCAAGTCACTTAAATTCCCTTAATTGAAAATAATAGTATTCCTTTACTCACAGAAATGTTGTAGAAATTAAATTAGGTGATAAGTGGAAAGTGTCTACCCCATGCCTAGCACCTAATGATAATGAATGACATTTATTAATAATGATGATTATATAATAAACCAAAATGGAATTATGCTAAATCTCCTTCTACTGGGTGTTTATTTAACAGGGATAAGTGTGAAAGCAAAAGTACTATTTTGCTTGTTTATTTGCCAAATATTCACTGAGCAGTTTTTTTTGCATTACAAAGTGCTAATAACTCCAAAAGACATAAAGATGACCAAGAAAGAGTCCTCCCTCTTGGGCAGCTTTGAATGATTGATTATTCAATAGTTTAACTTTGAATAATCAGTTATTCAAACTAAATCATATTTAGTGTAACGTTTTTACAAATTGTATTGCAGGGTATGTAAGAGAGTAAGAAATTACTATTGCTCTCTTGTCAGCAACAATACCTCTCTCCCTTTTACTCTATTCATTGTTCACAAGTCTCAGTCTCTCTGTGCCTCTGTCTTCCTAAACATAGCCTCCATACTCTTCTATTCCCTCCCTCCTTCCTTGCCTCTTATATTAGCTCTCTTTCCAAAGTCGTATGTTCTCAGTTATTCTTGTATAACTCATTCTACCTAAGTTTAATAAAAATTGTATTCAGTTGCTAAGTTGTGTCTGACTCTGTGACCCCATGGACTGCAGCATGCCAGGCTTTCCTACCTTCACTGTCTCCTGCGGTCTGCTCAAACTCATGTCCATTGAGTCAATAATGCCATCCAACCATCTCATCCTCTGTTGCCCCCTTCTCCTTCTGCCCTCAGTCTTTCCAAGCATCAGGGTTTTTTTCCAATAAGTCAGCTCTTCCCATCAGGTGGCCAAAGTATTGGAACATCAGCTTCAGCATCAGTCCTTCCAATGAATATTCAGGGTTGATTTCCTTTAGGATTGACTGGTTTGATCTCCTTGTAATCCAAGGGACTCTCAAGAGTCTTCTCCAGCACCACAGTTCAAAAGCATCAATTCTTCAGCACTCAACGTTCTTTATGGTCCAGCTGTCATATCCACGGGCTTCCCTGGTAGCTCAGCTGGTAAAGACTCCACCTGCAATGCGGTTCAATCCCTGGGTCAGGACGATCACCTGGAGAAGGGACAGACACAACTTAGCAACTGAACAACAACAACATCATTTGCAACATATTGGATGGACCTAGAGATGATCATACTAAATGAAATAAGTCAGAAAGAGACAAATATCATATCATATCACTTGTTAATATATGTGGAATCTAAAATATGATACAAATGAACTTATCTATGAAACAGAAACAGACTAACAGACATAGAGAATACACTTGTGGTTGTGGAGAATCAGGGAGTGGAGAAGGAAAAGATTGCCCATTTGAGATTAGCAGAAGACGCTGTTATATATAGGATGGATAAACAGCAAAGTCCTACTGTATAGTATAGGGACTATATTCAATATCTTGTGATAAAACATAATGGAAAGAATATAAAAAAGAATATATACATATATTTAACTGAGTCACTGTTATACAGTGGAAATTAACAGAATATTGTAAATAACTTTTTTCAATAAAATGAAAAAAAAAACTTAAAAAAAAAATTGTATTCAGGAGGTGGTCCTAAGATGGCACAGGAATAGGATGAGGAGACAACTTTCTCCCCAACAAATTTATCAAAAGAATATTTGAACGCTGAGTAAATTCCACAAAAAACTTCTGAATGCCAGCAGAGGACATCAGGCACCCAGAAAAGCAGCCCATTGTCTTCTAAAGGAAGTAGGAAAAAATATAAAAGGTAAAAGGAGAGACAAAAGAGGTAGGGATGAAGCTCCGTTCTGGGAAGGGAGTCTTAAAAAAGAGAGAAGTTTCCAAACACCAGGAAACACTCTCATTGTGATGAGCCTTGGACCCACAGAGGGCAACATAACCAGGAGGAAAAATAAATAAATAATTAAAATCCACAGATTACGTGCCTAACTGTAACTCCCCCAGTGGAGAAGCAATGCAGATGCCTGAATCCACCACTAGCAAGTGGGTGTTGGGCAGGGAGGGGCGGGCTGCATTGCTTAGAGTAAGGACGGGCATGAATGCCACAAGGGCAATCTGAGGGAACGAACTTGGGCTAGCACACCAGACTGTGGAATAGCTATCACGCAAAAAGCCCTAACCTAAGACACCATCAGGCCTGCTCACAGAACAAAGGACTGAGCAGAGCTAGCCTGGCGTATCCCCCTGCCTGGTGACAGGCAGGAGAGGGCAGCCAGAGCCAGAAGGGGCAATCATGGCCCCAGAGAGGCATTATCTACCAAACTGCAAGCAGGCTCCATTGCTAACCAAGACTTCTTGGGATTCTGGACAGCCAACATCCACCTGAGAAGGTGCGCCAGTTGCACACCCAGAAAACCAACCAGCAGGGATGGGGGAGGCAATAAGTCACAGCGACCTCACTCGCCAAACACCTCATCACCTGAGCTGCTCAGACTTGGGAAGGGCGCAAAACACAGGGCCAACTGAGTCTGCGCCTCTGAGGACTACCCGAGTACCTGAACCTGAGCGGCTTAGACCTGGGAAGTGCATACAACCCAGGGCCAGTCTCAGACAGTTCCCGGCAGAGCAACTTAGAGCCTAAGCAGTGTAGACAGGGAAATCACACACACCATGAGCGGGGGCAAACCCAATGTGGCCAAGACACTGTGAGCACGTGCCAGTGTTATTCGTTTACAGCGTCCCTCCCTCCCCACAGCAAGACTGAACAAGAGAGCTTAGAAAAGTGTCCACCACCGCCCCCTTGTGCCAGGGTGGAAATTAGACACTGAAGAGACCATTAAAACAGAAGAAGCTAGAACAGAGGGAACCACCTTGGAAGTGACAGGTGCAATAGATTAAAACCCTGCAGTTAGTACCGACTACATGGGAAAGGGCCTATAGATCTTGAGAAATATAAGCCAGATCAAGGAACTATCCAAAAAGGAGCTGACCCCACAGTGCCCACGACAGCACCAGAGAAAGTCCTAGATATATTTTTACTGTCATTTTCTATTTTTTTTTATTTTTAAGTCCTCTATTACTCCTTTAATTTTCATTTTTATAACTTACTATTACATTGCAAAAAAAGAGAGACCCAAAAAAAAGATTTTTGGAAGCAAATTTCATATATATGTCTTTTGTAATTCTTGTGACTGTTTTTTTTTTTTTCCTTTAGTATTATATTTTTGAAAATCCAACCTCAACTCTAGATTTTTAATCTTTGCTTTTTGGTATTTGTTATCAATTTTGTACCTTTAAGAACCCAGTCTTCATTACCTGTTTTTACTTGGGAGTGAGATCACTGGCCTGATTGCTCTCTCCACCTTTGGACTCTCCCTTTTCTCCACCAGATAGCGTCCCTCCCTCCCCACAAAGGACTGAGCAGAGCTAGCCCGGCCTATCCCCATGCCTGGTGACAGGGGGATATCTATATCCCCCTGTCTATATCTTCCCTCCCCCTTCTCTTCTCTACCCAACTCTGTGAATCTCTCTGTGTGTTCTGGACTGTGGAGAACACTTAGGGAACTGATTACTGACTGGATCTGTCTCTCTCCTTTTTATTTCCCCCTTTTATCCTCCTGGACACCTCTGTCTCTTCCCTCCCTCTTCTCTTCTCTGTGTAATTCCGTGAACATCTCTGAGGGATCCAGACTGTGGAGAGCACATAGGGAAGTGATTACTGGCTAGCTTGCTCTCTTCTCTTTTGATTCCACCTCATCTCATCCTGGTCACCTCTATCTCCCTCCTCCCTCGTCTCTTTTCCATGTAACTCTGTGTACCTCTCTAGGTGTCGCTCACTGTGGAGAAACTTTTCATCATTTACCTAGATGTTTTATCATCAGTTCTGTATAGATGGAGAAGTCTTGAGGCTACTGTAAAAATAAGACTGAAAATCAGAAGCAGGAGGCTTAAGTCCAAACCCTGAGAACACCAGAGAACTCCTGACTCCAGGGAACATTAACTGACATGAGGTCATCAAATGCCTCCATACCTACACTGAAACCAAGCACCACCCAAGGGCCAACAAGTTCCAGAGCAAGACATACCATGCAAATTCTCCAGCAACACAGAAACATAGCCCTGAGCTTCAATATACAGGCTGCCCAAAGTCACTCCAAACCCATTGATATCTCATAACTCATTACTGGACAGTTCATTGCACTCCAGAGAGAAGAAATCCCGCTCCACCCACCAGAACACCTACACAAGCTTCCCTAACTAGGAAACCTTGACAAGCCACCTGTACAACCCCACCCACAGTGAGGAAACTCCATAGTAAAGAGAACCCCACAAACTGCCAGAATACAAAAAGGTCACCCCAAACACAGCAATAAAACCAAGATGAAGAGACAGAGGAATACCCGGCAGGTAAAGGAAGAGGATAAATGCCCACCAAACCAAACAAAACAGGAAGAGATAGGGAATCTACCTGATAAAGAATTCTGAATAATGATAGTGAAAATGATCCAAAATCTGGAAACAAAATGTAATCACAGATAAACAGCCTGGATTGAGAAGATGCAAGAAAGGTTTAAAAAAGACCAATAAAAAATAAAAAAGAGTCAATATATAATGAATAATGCAATAAAAGAGTTCAAAAACACTTTGCAGGTAACCAACAGTAGAATAAAGGAGGCAGAAGATAGGATTAGTGAGGCAGAAGATAGAATGGTAGAAATAAATGAATCAGAGAGGAAAAAAGAAAAACTAATAAAAGAAATGAGGAAAATCTCAGAGACCTCTGGGACAAGTTAAACGCCCCAACATTCGAATCATAGGAGTCCCAGAAGAAGAAGACAGAAGAAAGACCATGAGAAAATACTTGAGGAGAGAATAGTTGAAAACTTCCCTAAAATGGGGAAGGAAATATTCACCCTATCCAAGAAACCCAGAGAGTCCCAAACAGGGTAAACCCAAGGCAAAACACCCCAAGACACATATTAATCAAATTAACAAAGATCAAACACAAAAGAAACAAATATTAAAAGCAGCAACGGAAACACAACTAATAACACACAAGGGGACTCCCATAAGGATAACAGCTGATCTTTCAATAAAAATTATTCAGGCCAATAGGAAATGGCAGGATATACTTAAAGTGATGAAAGAAAATAACCTACAGCCCAGATTACTGTACCCAGCAAGGATCTCATTCAAATATGAAGGAGAAATCAATAGCTTTACAGACGAGCGAAAGCTGAGAGGATTCAGCACCACTGAACCAGCTCTCCAACAAATGCTAAAGGATCTTCTCTAGACAGGAAACACAAAAAGGGTGTATAAACTCGAACCTAAAACAATGAAGTAAATGGCAATGGGATCATACTTATCAATAATTACCTTAAACATAAATGGGTTGAATGCCCCAACCAAAAGACAAAGACTGGCTGAATGGATACAAAAACAAGACGCCTATATATGTTGTCAACAAGAGACCCACTTCAAAACAAGGGACACATACGGACTGAAAGTGAAGGGCTGGAAAAAAATATTCTACACAAATAGAGACCAAAAGAAAGCAGGAGTAGCAATACTCATATCACATAAAATAGACTTGTAAACAAAAGCTGTTAAAAGAGACAAAGAAGAACACTACATAATGAATAAAGGATTAATCCAAGAAGAAGATACAACAATTATAAATATATATGCACCCAACATACGAGTACCACAATATGTAAGGCAAATACTAACAAGTATGAAAGGGGAAATTAACAATAACACAATAATAGTGGGAGAATTTAATGCCTGATTCACATCTTTGGATAAATCAACTAAACAGAAAATTAACAAGGAAACACAAACTTTAAATGATACAATAGACCAGTTAGACCTAATTGATATCTATAGGACATTTCACCCCAAAACAATGAATTTCACCTTTTTCTCAAGCGCATACAGAACCTTCTCCAGGATAGATCACATCCTGGGCTATACATCTAACCTTGGTAAATTCAAAAAAATTGGAATCATTCCAAGCATCTTTTCTTACCACAATGCAGTAAGATTAGATCTCAATTACAGAAGAAAACCTATTAAAAATTCCAATGTATGGAGGCTGAACAGCACACTGCTGAATAACCAACAAATCACAGGAGAAATCAAAGAAGAAATCAAAATACACATAGAAACAAATGAAAATGAAAACACAACAACCCAAAACCTGTGAGAAACTGTAAAAGCAGTGCTAAAGGGAAGGATCATAGCAATACAGGCATACCTCAAGAAACAAGAAAAAGGTCAAATAAATAACCTAACTCTACACCTAAAGCAACTAGAAAAGGAAGAAATGAAGAACCCCAAGGTTAAAAGAAGGAAAGAAATCTTTAAAATTAGCGGCAGAAATAAATGTAAAAGAAACAAAAGAGACCATAGCAAAAATCAACAAAGTCAAAAGCTGGTTCTCTGAGAGGATAAATAAAATTGACAAACCATTAGCCAAACTCATCAAGAAACAAAAGGAGAAAAATCAAATCAATAATTTTAGAAATGAAAATGGAGAGATCACAACAGACAACACAGAAATACAATGGATCATAAGAAACTACTATCAGCAATGATATGCCAATAAAATGGACAACGTGGAAGAAATGGACAAATTCTTAGAAAAGTACAACTTTCCAAAACTGAACCAGGAAGAAACAGAAAGTCTTAACAGACCCATCACAAGCACGGAAATTGAAACTGTAATCAGAAATCTTCCTGCAAAGAAAAGCCCAGGTCCAGACGGCTTCACAGCTGAATTCTACCAAAAAATTTAGAGAAGAGCTAACACCTATCCTACTCAAACTCTTCCAGAAAATTGCAGAGGAAGGTAAACTTCCAAACTCATTCTATGAGGCCACCATCACCCTAATACCAAAACCTGACAAAGATGCCACAAAAAAAGAAAACTACAGGCCAATATCACTGATGAACATAAATGCAAAAATCCTTAGCAAAATTCTAGCAATCAGAATCCAACAACAAATTAAAAAGATCATACACCATGACCAAGTGGGCTTTATCCCAGGGATGCAAGGATTCTTCAATATCTGCAAATCAATCAATGTAATTCACCACATTAACAAATTGGAAAATAAAAGCGATATGATTATCTCAATAGATGCAGAGAAAGCCTTTGACAAATTCAACATCCATTTATGATAAAAAAAAAAAACTCTCCAGAAAGCAGGAATAGAAGGAACATACCTCAACATAATAAAAGCTATATAGGACAAACCCACAGCAAACATTATCCTCAATGGTGAAAAATTGAAAGCATTTCCCCTACAGTCAGGAACAAGACAAGGGTGCCCACTTTCACTGCTACTATTCAACATAGTGTTGGAAGTTTTGGCCACAGCAATCAGAGCAGAAAAAGAAATAAAAGGAATCCAAATTGGAAAAGAAGAAGTAAAACTCTCATTGTTTGCAGATGACATGATCCTCTACATAGAAAACCCTAAAGACTCCACCAGAAAAGTACTAGAGCTAATCAATGAATATAGTAAAGTGGCAGGATATAAAATCAACACACAGAAATCCCTTGCATCCCTATACACTAATAATGAGAAAGTAGAAAGAGAAATTAAGGAAACAATTCCATTCACCATTGCAACGAAAAGAATAAAATACTTAGGAATATATCTACCTAAAGAAACTAAAGACCTATATATAGAAAACTATAAAACACTGGTGAAAGAAATCAAAAAGGACACTAATAGATGGAGAAATACAATGTTCATGGATCAGAAGAATCAATATAGTGAAAATGAGTATACTACACAAAGCAATCTATAGATTCAATGCAATCCCTATCAGGGCTACCAACAGTATTTTTCACAGAGCTAGAACAAATAATTTCACAATTTGTATGGAAATACAAAAAAACCTTGAATAGCCAAAGCAATCTTGAGAAAGAAGAATGGAGTTGGAGGAATTAACCTGCCTAACTTCAGGCTCTACTACAAAGCTACAGTCATCAAGACAGTATGGTACTGGCACAAAGACAGAAATATAGATCAATGGAACAAAATAGAAAGCCCAGAGATAAATCTATGCACCTATGGACACCTTATCTTTGACAAAAGAGGCAAGAATATACAGTGGAGAAAAGACAATCTCTTTAACAAGTGGTGCTGGGAAAACTGGTCAACCACTTGTAAAAGAATGAAACTAGAACACTTTCTAACACCATACACAAAAATAAACTCAAAATGGATTGAAGATCTAAATGTAAGACCAGAAAGTATAAAACTCTTAGAGGAGAACATAGGCAAAACACTCTCTGACATAAATCACAGCAGGATCCTCAATGACCCACCTCCCAGAATATTGGAAATAAAAGCAAAAACAAACAAATGGGACCTAATTATAATTAAAATCTTCTTCACAACAAAGGAAACTACAAACAAGGTGAAAAGACAGCCTTCAGAATGGGAGGAAAATTAGCAAATGAAGCAACTGACAAAGGATTAATCTCAAAAATATGCAAGCAACTCCTGCAGCTAAATTCCAGAAAAATAAACGACCCAATCAGAAAGTGGGCTAAAGACCTAAACAGACATTTCTCCAAAGAAGACATACAGATGGCTAACAAACACATGAGAAGATGCTCAACATCACTCATTATCAGAGAAATGCAAATCAAAACCACAAGGAGGTACATTTCATGCCAGTCAGAATGGCTGCTATCCAAAAGTCTACAAGCAATAAATGCTGGAGAGGGTGTGGAGAAAAGGGAACCCTCTTACACTGTTGGGAATGGAAACTAGTACAGCCACTGTGGAGAACATTGTGGAGATTCCTTAAAAATCTGGAAATAGAACTGCCATATGACCCAGTATTCCCACTGCTCAGCATACACACGGAAGAAACCAGAAGTGAAAGAGACACATGTACCCCAATGTTCATCACAACACTGTTTATAATAACCAGGACATGGAAGCAACCTAGATGTCCATCAGCAGATGAATGGATAAGAAAGCCATGATACATATACACAATGGAGTATTACTCAGCCATTAAAGATGCATTTGAATCAGTTCTAATGAGGTGGATGAAACTGGAGCCTATTGTAAAGGGTGAAGTAAGCCAGAAAAGAAAATACCAATACAGTATACAAACGCATATATATGGAATTTAGAAAGATGGTAATGATAATCCTGTATGTGAGACAGCAAAAGAGACACAGATGTATAGAACAGTCTTTTGGACTCTGTGGGAGAGGGTGAGGGTAGGATGAGTTGGGGGAATGGTACTGAAACTTGTATAATATCATATGTGAAACGATTCGCCAGTCCAGGTTCGATGCATGATACCGGATTCTCGAGGCTGATGCACTGGGATGACCGAGAGGGATGGTATGGGGAGGGAGGTGGGAGGGGGGTTTAGGATGGGGAATACATGTGAGTCTGTGGCAGATTCTTGTTGATGTATGGCAAAAACCACCACAATATTGTAAACTAATTAGCCTCCAATTAAAATAAATTTATATTAAAAATAAATAAAAAATACATTGCATTATAAAAAAGTGTATTCATAAGTTACAGTTTCAAGTTGATATGTGTGCAGTGGCCAAGGGACTAGGTGCATAAACTGAGCCAATGAAGGAAAGAACATTAAGAGACAGAAATCAAGAGAACTGATTCACAGAGTGATGAGCAAAGAAGAAAAGGTCAGAGACATGCCTCTGAGTAGACAGAAGAAGGATCTTTTCCCCATGGAGAAAAGATCCAAGGGCAAAAAGAATATCTAGATCAACAAGAAGACTCTGTAAAGTTGTGGGTGGTGAAGGCCTATTAAATATTGAAAATACATAGAAACCTCCAGTTGGTAGTATAACATCTATTATATCAGCCATGAAATTCAAGTTTTATCATGTATTTTAAGTTTAGTATTCTAAATAAAATAATCTTGATTCATTAAAAACAGCCTGAAATTTAACAACCACAAGCAGAACTTCACTTATAATAAGAGCATGGTAACCAGACCTAATCCTGGTGATGTTTTTATTTTATTTTTGTCTTGCATTCAAAAGTGACCTTCTTTTTTTTTGTTTTTTTGCTCTACTCTTTATTTATTTATTTATTTATTTATTTACTTTACAATACTGTATTGGTTTTGCCATACATATTAATATCAGAATAATTTTTATTAGAAAAAGATGTATCAGACACAAAGACTATAAATTCAAGTCAACTTAGTTATATCAAATAACAAGAAAAACATCAGCTATGAAAAGTGAAACTGCTTAGAATTTTTTTTAATTTATTCATTTTAAATTGAAGGATAATTGTTTGGCAATATTCGTTTGATTTCTGCCATACATTACCATGAATCAGCCATAGGTGTACAAATGTCCTCTCCCTCCTGAACCTCTCTTGCACCCTTTCCCACCCCTCTAGGTTGTTACAGAGCCTCAGTTGGAGTTCCCTGAGTCATAAGCAAATTTAAATTGGCTATCTATTTTACATAAGGTATTGCGTATGCTTTTATGTTACTCTTTCCTTTCATCTCACCCTCTCCTTCCTCCCCCTGACCTTGTCCATAAGTCTGTTCTTGCTTCGAATTTTTAAGCTAAATGCAAATTATTGTAACATCCTTACATTCAATCTATCATCAAGTCCTAACAATTCTCTTTTCATAATACTTCTCAGTGCTAGCATTTTCCTTCCATTTTTATAGCCACCCACTTATAAGTATTTCATTAGTAAGCTTCCTAGCTCGTATCCTTAACTTTAATTCATCTTATATTCAATTGGCAAAATAGTTTATCACAAATGCTATCTTCATGCTAGTAATAGCTATATCTACTAAGAACTTACTATGAGTCAGGCACTGCTTTAAGTAATTTATTTGTAACATCTCAGTTAATCTTTACAACACTATGATGTAATTACTGATATTATTCCTGTTTTACAGAAGATGACACTGAAGTGCAGAGATTATATAATTTGCTCAAGGTCACATAGTCTTTAGGCAAAACAAGCTTATTTTTGTCCAAATTCCAAACTTTTAGACATTCTACTATATGACTAAGCTGCTAAATCACTTCAGTCGTGTCCGACTCTGTGCAATCCCATAGACCGCAGCCGACGAGGCTCCCCCATCCCTGGGATTCTCCACGCAAGAACACTGGATTGGGTTGCCATTTCCTTCTCCCATGCATGAAAGTGAAAAGTGAAAGTGAAGTCGCTCAGTCATGTCTGACTTTTAGTGACACCATGGACTGCAGGCTACCAGGCTTCTCCGTCCATGGGATTATCCAGGCAAGAGTACTGGAGTGGGGTGCCATTGCCTTCTCCTCTACTATATGGCAGAGTCCAAGAAATTACGGTTTCTCCCTCCATTTTGCTGAATCTGATTTTTAATGTCATAAGCCAGCTGGAAGGAATCTTGGATTCCATCAAGTCCAGAGATTGCAAACAAGTATCCCACAGGCAGAATATCTCCAATATAAATATTTAAAGAATTCAGTCTTCATATTGTTTTAATGCAAATTCTTTATCAACAATTAAAAATGAAAAGATTTTACATAAAAATCAGAATTATTGGTTTCTCTAGAAAACTTAGAATATTGAATCTGCATTGCCACTTAGTCCCAAACTGATGAAGTTTAGTTATTTCTTTCTGTTTAAAAAGGGCATACATGTTTAGTTAGAAAATTCTCCACCTGTCTTTCACTCATATAGCTACTTGGTCCTTGTAGGAAGCTACACTTATAATCCATGGTCTAGCCAAAATCCAGATGGGGAATAGAGACTTAGGAAAGGACACTGACTTACCTTAGACCACACAGAGTGCAGGTAGCAAAACAAGAAATAGACCCCAGGTCTTTTTGACTGAAAATTCAAGTCTCTTTCCACTATATATGTTTCTTTTTCTTTGTCTTTGAATATATTATTTTCTTATTACCAATGGTTTCTCAAAATGTTTTCAGTCTTATTGTTCTTGTTAAAACTAGACTCAAATTTTACCACTTAAAATATAGTTTTCCAGATTAATCTCATCTGATCACAAATAAACTAAGCATTCCCTTAACACTAATTAATTTGCACTTCCTGATATGCATTTTTATACCATTCAATCATTTCCCCCGTGTATATTTCTTTTCCTTATGTAGATAAGCTCCTTAAGACTAAGGTTGGCCAGAGGTAAAATTTTGTGAAGTTGATGAAACTTGTTTTAGGTGGATTCAGCTTCTTTTTCTGCCCTTTTGATGATTTAATTTTCATATCTATGTTCTCATCTAATTTTTATCAAAGTTTTCCTTAAGGAACACCACTGATATCAATAATTTACCAAAGATTCATGAACTGGTGGCTTGAAGCTGAATTTTGCCAACAGACATATTTTGGGGGTTTGGCAAACATTGTTTTAATTTGTTTAATTTAAATATCTTAACTGAAACATTCAATTTCTAGTTCTTCGCAGGTCTCTTTGATCTAGCATCCACATTTGGCCAGATTTACATGTTTGTATTATGTGCCTCCCCTTCACGGATCATGGCCTTGTCAGGAGGGGCTTGGAACACTCAATAAAGCTATGGTCATGTCATGCAGGGCCACCTAAGATGGACAGTTCATAGTGAAGAGTTCAGACAAAACGTGGTCCACTGTAAAAGGAAATGGCAATCCACTCCAGCATTCTTCCCTGAAGAATCCCATGAGTAGTACGAAAAGGCAAAAAGATATGACACCAGAAGATGAGCACTCAGGGTCAGAAAGTGTTCAAAATGCTACTGGGGAGAGCAGAGGACAATTACTAATAGTTCTAGAAAGAATGAAGTGACTGGGGGGCAAAGGAGGAAAGACACTCATCTCTGGATATGTCTGATGGTGAAAGTAAAGTCCAATGCTGTAAAGAACAATACTGCATAGGAAACTGGAATGCTAGTAACCTGAATAAAGGTAAATTGTACAAAGTCAAGAAGGAGATGGCAAGGTTGCACATCGACATCTTAGGAATCAGTGAACAGGAATGGGAGAATATAATTCAGATCATGATTATATCTACTATTATGGGCAAGAATCTTTTAGAAGAAGTTGAGTGGTCAAAAAAGTAAAAAAAAAAAAACAAAAAAAAAAACAGTCTGAGACTCAGAACTTGGGAGAAACCTCAAAAACGACAGAATGATCTCTGTTTGCTTCCAAGGCAAACCATTCAACATCACAGTAATCCAAGTCTATGCCCCAACCACTGATGCTGAAGAAGTTGAAGCTGACTTGTTCTATGAAGACCTACAAGAATTTCTAGAACTAACACCAAAAAAATAAATATGATTCTTTTTTTTTTTTTCATCATAGAGGATTAGAATGCAAAGTAGGAAGTCAAGAGATACCTGAAAAAACATGCAAGTTAGGCCTTGGAGTACAAAAGGAAGCAGGGCAAAAACAGAGTTTTGATAAGAGAACACTTTGATCATACCAAACACTTTTTCTGACAACTCAAGAGACAACTCTACACATGGACATCACCAGATGGTCAATACTAAAATCAGGTTTAATATGTTCTTTGCAGGGGGGACATCCCAAGATGGCAGAGGAATAGGACAAGGAGACCACTTTTTCCCCACAAATTCATCAAAAGATCATTTGAATGTTGAGCAGCTTCCACAAAACAACTTCTAAATGCTAGTGGAGGACACCAGAAAGGCAGTCCAATCTCTTTGAAAGGAGGTAGGACAAAATATAAAAGACAAAAACAGAGACAAAAGATTTAGGGATGGAGAACTCTCCTGGAGAGGGAGTCATGAAGGAGGAGAAATTTCCACACAGTAGGAAATCCTGTGACAGGCATGTCTGTGGGGAGCTTTGGAATCTGAGAGGGCAACATAACTGGGAGGGGAAAAAAAAAAAACCCACAGAATACATGCCTAACCACAACTACAAGCGGAGATGGAGAAGTGGCCCAGAGGCTCACGTCTGCCACCAGAAAGTGAGGGCTAGGCAGGCAGGTGCAGGTTGCATCATCAGTCCTTAGGGTAAGGACTGAGCCTGAATGCCCTGAGGACAATCTGAGGGAGCTAATGTGAGACAGCAACCCAAACCGAAGGATCCCCAGAGACATAAAAATAAAAAAGAGGGACCTTTCTTGTCAAAGGCTCTAATGCCTCGTGGTGATCCCTGGTGTGCTCACAGAACAAAGGATTGAGTGAAAACCAAAGGAGACAAAGCCTGCTTCCCTGTAAGGCCCTCCCTCACCAGAAGCAGAGAGGCAGGCATGAAACAGCCAGAGCCTGAAGGCAAGGGGCTGCTGCAATCTCAGCCCCAGAGATAGCATCTTCCACCAAACTGTGAGTAGGCTGTCAGTTGATAACCATGTCTTCCTGGGATGCTGGATGGTTGATATCTACCAGGAGGGTCAAAGCCTGAGATCAGCTCCCCGGAGGAGACACATAGCATTCCTGAGAATGTGCTTTAGCAGCACACCTGGTAAACTGAGTGGCCAGAGCCCAGGGCCCAGGACATTAATATTATGCATGGCTCATCTGGGACAGTGCACTTGCCAAGCACCTGGTCACCTGAGCTACTCGAACTGGGAATGGCACAAAATGCACAGCCCAACTGGGTCTGTGCCCTTGCAGAGCACCCAAGAACCTAAGCAGCTTAGACCTGGGAAGGTCATGAAATGTAGGAATCACACGGGACAGTGCCCTTGCAAAGCACCCTGGAGCCTGGACCCAGGAAGTACACACTGCCTTGGGCTGTGGCAAACCCAGATTAGTCTATACATGGAGAGCACTCGACATGTGCCAGTGGTATTTCTTTGCAGTGTCCCTCCCTTCTCTCAACACAGCTGAAAAAGTGAGCCTAAATAAGTGGCCACCTTCATCCCCTTGTGTCAGGGTGGAAATTAGACACTAAAGAGACTTGCAAATAGAGGAAGTCAGAATAAAGAAAGAAGAGGGAATCACTCAAGAAGGGACAAGTGCAACAGGTTAAAGCCCTGCAGTTAATACTGACTGAGCATTTGAGGGGCACCTAAAGATCTTGTGAACAAGTATAAGCCAGAAAAAGGGACTGAGCTGAACATGTGACAATGTGACATTGAACTGACCCCACACTGTCCACAACAGTCCCAGAATAGTTTCAGGATATCTTTTAACTATTACCACTTTTTAATTTAAAAAAATATTTAGACCTTTATTACTCCTATTATTTATATTTGTATACTCTACTACTCAGTTCAGCTCAGTTCAGTCATTGAGTCGTGTCCAACACTTTCAACCTGGGGTTGGAGCAGGCCAGGCCTCCTGATCCATCACAAATTCACAGAGTCCACTCAAACTCATGTCCATTGAGTTGATGATGCCATCGAACCATCTCATCCTCTGTCGTCCACTTCTCCTGCCTTCAATCTTTCCCAGCATCAGGTTCCTTTCCGATGAGTCAGCTCTTCGCATGAGGTGGCCAAAGTATTGGAGTTTCAGCTTAAACATCAGTCCTTCCAATGACTATTCAGGACTGATTCCTTTAGGATGGACTGGTTGGATCTCCTTGTAGTCCAAGGGACTCTCAAGAGACTTCTCTAACACCACAGTTTAAAAGCATCAGTTCCTCAGGGCTCAGCTTTCTTTATAGTCCAACTCTCACATCCATACATGACTACTGGAAAAACCATAGCCTTGACTAGATGAAACTTTGTTGGCAAAGTAATACCTCTGCTTTTTAATACACTATCTAGGTTGGTCATAACTTTCCTTCCAAGGAGTAAGCGTCTTTTAATTTCATAGCTGCAATCACCATCTTCAGTGATTTTGGAGGCCCCAAAATAGTCTTTCACTGTTTCCATGGTTTCCTCATCTATTTGCCATGAAGTGATGGGACCAGATGCCATGATCTTAGTTTTCTGAATGCTGAGCTTTAAGCCAACTTATTCCACTCTACTCTTTCAGTTTCATCAGGAGGCTCTGTAGTTCTTCACTTTCTGCCATAAGCGTGGTGTCACCTGCATATCTGAGGTTATTGAGATTTCTCCTGGCAATCTTGATTCCAGCTTGTGCTTCCTCCAGCCCAGCGTTTCTCATGAGATACTCTGCATACAAGTTAAATAAACAGGGTGACAATATACAGCCTTGACGTACTCCTTTTCCTATTTGGAACGAGTCTATTGTTCCATGTCCAGTTCTAACTGTTGCTTCCTGACCTGCATACAGATTTCTCAAGAGGAAGGTCAGGTGGTCTGGTATTCCCATCTCTTTCAGAATTTTCCACAGTTTATTTTGATCCACACAGTCAAAGGCTTTGGCATAGTCAATAAAGCAGAAATAGATGTTTTTCTGGAACTCTCTTGCTTGTTCAATGATCCAGCGGATCACTGGTTCCCCTGCCTTTTCTAAAACCAGCTTGAACATCTGGAAGTTCACAGTTCACATATTGTTGAAACCTGGCTTGGAGAATTTTGAGCATTACTTTGCTATCATGTGAGATGAGTGCAATTGTGCAGTAGTTTGAGCATTTTTGGCATTGCCTTTCTTTGGGATTGGAATGAAAACTGAACTTTTCCAGCCCTGTGGCCACTGCTGAGTTTTCCAAATTTGCTGGCATATTGAGTGCAGCACTTTCACAGAGTCATCTTTCAGGATTTGAAATAGCTCAACTGAAATTCCATCACCTCCACTAGCTTTGTTCGTAGTGATGCTTTCTTAGGCCCACTTGACTTCACATTCTGGGATGTCAGGCTCTAGGTGAGTGATCACACCATCATGATTATCTGGGTCGTGAAGATCTTTTTTGTGTAGTTCTGTGTATTCTTGCTACCTCTTCTTAATATCTTCTGCTTCTGTTAGGTCCTTACCATATCTGTCCTTTATTGTGCCCATCTTTGCATAAAAAAATTCCCTTGGTATCCCTAATTTTCTTGAAGAGATCTTTAGTCTTTCCCATTCTATCGCTTGCCTCTATTCCTGTGCATTGATAACTGAGAAAGGCTTTCTTATCTCTCCTTGCTATTCTTTGGAACTCTGCATTCAAATGGGTATATTTTTCCTTTTCTCCTTTGCCTTTCACTTCTCTTCTTTTCATAGCTATTTGTAAGTCCTCCTCAGACAACCATTTTGCCCTTTTTCATTTCTTTTTCTTGGGGATGGTCTTGATCCCTGCCTGTACAGTGTCATAAACTTCCATCCATAGTTCTTCAGGCACTCTGTCTCTCAGATCTAATCCCTTGAATCTATTTGTCACTTCCACTGTGTAATCATAAGGGATTTGATTTAGGTCATACCTGAATGGTCTAGTGGTTTCCCCTATTTTATTCAATTTAAAACTGAATTTGGCAATAAGGGGTTCATGATCTAAGCCAGTCAGTTCCCAGTCTTCTTTTTGCTGACTGCATAGAGCTTCTCCATCTTTGGCTGAAAAGAATATAATCAATCTGATTTCAGTATTGACCATCTGGTGATGTCCACGTGTAGAGTCTTCTCTTGTGTTGTTGGAAGAGGGTGTTTGCTATGACCAGTGCATTCTTTTGGCAAAGCTCTATTAACATTTCCCCTGCTTTATTCTGTACTCCAAGGCCAAATTTGCCTGTTACTCCAGGTATTTCCTGACTTCCTACTTTTGCATTCCAGTCCGATATAATGAAAAGGATGTCTTTTTGGGTATTAGTTCTAGAAGGCCTTGTAGGTCTTTATAGAACCATTCAACTTCAGCTTCTTCAGCATTACTTGTTTGGGCATAGACTTGGATTACCATAATATTGAATGATTTGCCTTGGAAATGAACAGAGATCATTTTGTCATTTTTGAGATTGCATCCAAGTACTGCATTTCAGACTCTTTTGTTGACTATGATGGCTACTCCATTTCTTCTAAGGGATTCTTGCCCACAGTAGTAGATATAATGGTCATGTGAGCTAAATTCACCCATTCCAGTCCATTTTAGTTCGCTGATTCCTAGAATGTCAACATTCACTCTTGCCATCTCCCGTTTGACCACTTCCAATTTGCCTTGATTCATGGACCTGGCATTCCAGGTTCCGATGCAATATTGCCCTTTACAGCATCAGATCCTGCTTCTTTCACCAGTCCCATTCACAACTGGGTGTTGTTTTGCTTTGGCTCCATCTCTTCATTCTTTCTGGAGTTATTTCTCTACTCTTCTCCAGTAGCATATTGGACACCTACTGACCTGGGGAGTTCATCTTTCAGTGTCCTATCTTTTTGCCTTTTCATACTGTTTATTGGGTTCCAAAGGCAAAGATACTGAAGTGGTTTGCCATTCTTTTCTCTTGTGGACCACGTTTTGTCAGAACTCCCCACCGTTACCAGTCAATCTTGGGTGGCCCTACCCAGTGTGGTTCATATTTTCATTGAGTTAGACAAGACTGTGCTCCACATGATTAGATTGGTTAATTTTATGTGATTGTGGTTTTCAGTCTGTCTGCCCTCTGATGGAAAAGGATAAGAGGCTTATGGAAACTTCCTGATGGGAGAGACTGACTGAGGGGGAAACTGGGTCTTGTTCTGATGGGCAAGGCCATGCCCATCAGTAAATCTTTAATCCAATTTTCTGTTGATAGGCAAGGCTGTGTTCCTTCCTTGTAATTTGACCTGAAGCCAAACTATGAAGGAGATAATGAAAATAATGGCAACCACTTTCAAAAGGTCTCATGCACACACTTATACACTCAGTCCCCCAACCCTGAAGCAGGCCACCGCCAACCCACACCTCAGCTGGAGACTCCTGGACACTCACAGGCAAGTCTGGGTCAGTCTCTTGTGGGGTCACTGATCCTTTCTCTTGGGTGCTGGTGTGCATAAGTTTCTGTTTGTGCCCTCCAAGAATCTGTTTCCCTAGTCGTGTGTAAGTTCTGGTGGCTCTATGGTGGGGTTAATGGCGACCTCCTCCAAGGTGGCTTATGCCATAACCAGGTCTACTGCATCCAGAGCCCCTGACCCTGTGACAGTCCACTGCTGGCCTGTACCTCTTCAGGAGACACTTGAATACAGTTCTACCTCAGTCTCTGAGGGGTCTCTGGGTCCTAGTGCACACAAGATATGTTTGAGCCCTCTAAACGTCTCTGGCGGGTATGGGGTTTGATTCTAAAGGTGATTTTACTCCTCCTACCATCTTGCTGGGCTTCTCCTTTGCCCTTGGACATGGGGTATTTCCTCAGAGTCACTGCACAGTACTGGAGCAGAACTGGGAAGAAATAGAAAATATGAAAGATCAAACAGGTACTGAAATTGAAAATGTGATTTAAAATCACCCAATAAACAAAAGTCCAGAATCAGATGGCTTCAATGGTGAATTCTATCATATTGATACACTTAGAGAAGAGTTAACATCTATACTTATAACACTCTTACAAAAAATCGCAGAAGAGGGAACACTCATGAGCTCATTCTGTGAGGCCACCAACACCCTGATACCAAAACCAGGCAAAGATAGCACCAGAAAAGAAAAATACAGGTCAATAACACAATGAAGAAAGATGCAAAAATTCTCAACAAGTTATTAGCAAGCAGAATTCAACAATATATCTAAAAGTCACAATAATATTATAATAGTTATTACTATTATTTGTGTACCCAGTTATAGCAACAATTTGAATAAAACAAAGTGTAAATGATGCAAGTAGTAGATATAAACACATTTATAACAGGAATCTTTAACATATCCCATTGTATTAAACACAGATCAAGTAGATGAAAAAATGGCAACCATGTAGAAGAACCATAAAACATAATCAATATGTATATAATAGATATTGAACTATGAATCCCATTCATATAAAACACATTTTCTTTAAAAGTTGCCATGAGAAGAGATGGGGGAGGAAAGAGACAGAGGCCACCTGGTGGAGAAAAAGGAGAGTCCAAAGGAGGAGAGAGTGGTCAAGCCAGTAATCTCGCTCTCAGGTAAAATTGGGTAGTGAAGTTTGGGTTTTTAAATGTACAAAATTGACAACAAAAACCAAAAAGCAAAGATTAAAAATCTAGAGTAGAGGTTGGATTTTCAAAAATACAATATTAAAGAAAAGAAGCAGAAGGAAAAAAGAAAAAAGAAAAAAAAAGCCACAAGAATTATTAAAAAATTCCAACCACACCACATAAAGACTATATATGGTGTTTGCCTGAAAAAAAGAGTCTTTTTTTTTTGAAAAGTAATAGTAGGTTATAGAAATAAAAATTAGAGGAGAAATAGAAGACAACAATTTAAAAAAAAAGTTAGAAAAAAAAGAAAAAAGAAAAAAAAAGGAAAAAAAAAGGAATGATTGTAAAAATAGTAAAGATATATCTGGCCCTTCTCTGATGTGGGCAGTGTGGGGTCACTTCCAAGGCGGTTCCCTCTGTTTAACTTCTTCTGTTTGCTGGTTTTTAAGGCTCACTAGTTCAGTCACGCTGTGGGGAGGGGGGGATGCTGCAAACAAATAGCACTGTCGTGTGCACACAGTGTCTCAGCCCCGCTGGACCTGTCCCTTCTCACGGCACACAAACCGCTCTGGTTCTACGATGCTCAGCTGGGAACCGTCTGAGGCCGGCCCTAGGCTGTGTGCACCTCCCCGGTCTAAGCCGCTCAGGTTCGGCGCTCAGGTAGCCCTCAGAGGCTCAGATTCAGTTGGGACTGCATTTTGTGCCCTTCCCAGGTCCGAGTAGCTCAGAAGTTTGGTGAGCGCAGTCACTGCGACTTGTCGCCTTTTCTGTCTCTGCTGCTCAGAACTGCCATATGACCCAGCAATCCCACTGCTGGGCATACACACCGAGGAAACCAGAAGTGAAAGAGACACATGTACCCCAATGTTCATCGCAGCACTGTTTATAATAGCCAGGACATGGAAACAACCTAGATGTCCATCAGCAGACGAATGGATAAGAAAGCTGTGGTACATGTACACAATGGAGTATTACTCAGCCGTTAAAAAGAATACATTTGAATCAGTTCTGATGAGATGGATGAAACTGGGGCCGATTATACAGAGTGAAGTAAGCCAGAATGAAAAACACCAATACAGTGTACTAACACATATATATGGAATATAGAAAGATGGCAATGATGACCCTGTATGCAAGACAGCAAAAAAGACACAGATGTGTATAGCAGACTTTTGGACTCAGAGGGAGAGGGAGAGGGTGGGATGATTTGGGAGAATGGCATTGAAACATATATACTATCATGTAAGAATCAAATCACCAGTCTATGTCCGATGCAGGATACAGCATGCTTGGGGCTGGTGCACGGGGATGACCCAGAGGGATGTTGTGGGGAGGGAGGTGGGAGGGGGGTTCATGTTTGGGATCGCATGTACACCCGTGGTGGATTCATGTCAATGTATGGCAAAACTAACACAGTATTGTAAAGTAAAATAAAGTAAAAATAAAATTAAAAATAAAATAAAATAATTAAAAAGAAAACATAGGGCTTTTATTTACACTGCTGGTAGATTCCACTTAGTCCAATCCCTCTGAGATACAATGTATTAAATTTAATTATAAATTAATTCCAAAATATCAGAATCTATGGTATACAGCTAAATCAGTTAGATGAAATATTATAATACCAATAACTATATCAACAAACATCTACATCAATAAAGATAAAAATAATTAAATACATATTTCAGAAAATTAAAAAAGAACAGCAAAGTAAAATAAAAGGAGATAGAAGAAAAAATTAATAAAAAGTAAAAGTGGGGACTTCTCTGGTGGTCCAGTGGTTAAGAATCTGCCTTTCAGTACAGGTGATGCAGATTCAATCCCTGATCAGGGAACTAAGATTTCACATACTGTGGAGCAACTAAGCCAGCATGCTGCAACTACAGAGCCAGCTCACCACAATGACGATCTTGTGTGCTGCAACTAAGACAGAAAACAACTATATATAGAGAAATGGTAAAAGTAGAAATCAATTATTTAGAATAAAAAGGAATAAAGTCTAAAAAATAATATCTTGAAAAAACTCAGCAAAGTATGTTAACATATTTTGTTAACATACAATGTTGACCTAATCAAAGAGAGAAAGGGAGAAATTCAAGTACACACAATCAGAAATGACAAAGAGAAAATAATCATCAAAATATAAGAATTGCTTTTAAATCATGAAACTATTTGTCCTGTGCAAATAATATTTTTTTAATATTTTTTATTGACAGATAATTGCTTTACAGAATTTTGTTGTTTTCTGTCAAACCTCAACATGAATCAGCCATAGGTATACATATATCACCTCCCTTTTGAACCTCCCTCTCATTTCCCTTCCCATCCCACCCCTCTAGGTTGATACAAAACCCCTGTTTGAGTTTCCTGAGCCATACAGCAAATTCCTGTTGTCTATTTATTTTACGGACTTCCCTGGTGGCTCAGACAGTACAGCGTCTGTCTACAATGCAGGAAACCTGGGTTCAATCCCTGGGTTGGGAAGATCCCCTGGAGAAGGAAATGGCAATCCACTCCAGTACTATTGCCTGGAAAATCCCATGGACAGAGGAGCCTGGAAGGCTACAGTCCATGGGATCACAAAGAGTCAGACATATGATAATGGAAGTTTCCATGTTACTCTTTCCATACATCTCACTCTCTCCTCCCCTCTCCCCATGTCCATAAATCTATTTTCTATGTCTGTTTCTCCCTTGCTGCTGTAAATAAATTCTTCAGAACCATTTTTCTAGATTCCATATATGTGTGTTAGAATATGATATTTACCTTTCCCTTTCTAACTCACTTCACTCTGTATAATAGGTTCTAGGTCCACCCACCTCATCAGAACTGACTCAAATGCATTCCTTTGCATGGCTAAGTAATATTCCATTGTGTATATGTGCAAATAATTTTGACAATTGAGATAAAATTACCTTTTTAATGCTACTTACCAAAATTGACCATAGTGGAGAAAGTCTAAACTACTATAGAATAAGTAGCTTGAAAAGACCCTCTGAAAACAACAAAAAACAAACTAGCCCATATGTATCACAGGGGGAATTCTAAGAATTCTAGTAAACTTTAAAAGATATTTATTTCAATGTAAATTAAATAATTCAGAGCATAAAAACAAAGAAAATTGTCAAATTAATTTTACAGAGTACAACATTGATCCTCAAACATGAAAATGATTATACCAAAGATGAAAATCATAGACCAATATTATGCCTGAATTTTGATGCAGTGATATTTGATAAAATATTGGCAAATGAAATCCTACAATCCACTTAAAGACATATATATATATATATATATATATATATATATATATATATATCACAATTGAGTAGGGTTTATTTCATGAAAAAGAGAGTGGTTCAATATTAGGAGATCCATGACTATCATTCATTTTATTAATAAAGATAAAGAGAACAATCATATAATAATGTCCACATGTGCAGTAAAGCCTTTTCACAAAACTAGCAATCATGCTAAAAACAGTAAAAATATTAAAGGAATCTGTGGATATTTCCTTATTATGATAGAGCAACAACAACAACAAAAATTCTTTAAGTGCATAATAATTGGAAAGAAGTAAAACTACATTTGTAGAAGGTTTATTGTATACCTGGAAAATCCAACAGAACTTGTTTAAAAAAAAAACTACTACAAAAGATGAGAGAACTTAATTAGCAAGTTATAAAATTCATATACAAAAAGTCAGTAGCTTGTATATACTATATATATATATAATTCAAAAGTCAGAAGGAAGATATAATGGAAGAGAAGACCCTATTTATGATATAATAAAAAAATAAATACATAAGCATAATCTTATCAGGAAATGTCCAAAACCTGTAGGAAGAAACTGTAAAATATTCCTAAAATACAAAAAAGTAAGCTTGAATAAATAGAAAGACATGTTCTTGGTCAGGAAAAATAGAAATAATAATTTCAATTACATTTAAATCAGTAACTTAATGAAATCTCAATAAAAATGTCATAGTTGTTTTTTTTTTCCTTACTTGAGGGTAACCAAGGTTTTACTAAGTTCATATAGAAGACTAAACAATCAAGCAGAACTATTGAAATCCTCAGATGAAAGAGCAGGAGGAGCTGTCCATACCAGATTTTAACACTAACTGTAAAGCCTCTCTAATTGAAACCATACAATTTGAGTATGAATAAACATCAATTAAAGAGAGTAGAAAATTCAATAAAAGAGGCACATTTAGTATTTGATAAAGGAAATGTCTTAGCTTGGATTCCTGCAGAAGGAGATCCTGAGACAAAGATTCAAGTGCAAATGTTTATTTGTGAAGTGTTCCTAAGAAAGACCAAAGGAGTGAGATAATAAATCAGGAAAGGGAAGGCAGCCAATAAAGGGTTGGTTATCAAGCAATTACCTCTGTGGCTATTTAAAACTCACTTGGGCTAAGTAGTTCTGGGGAAACCACGTACTTCAAGGTTATCCTTCCTGATGTTTATTTTCCTTGCAAATTTTTCTAGTCACTGTTTGTAAACGGCTTCTGAGGGATGTTAATTCCCAGGTATTTCCAGCCTCAATGAGCAAAAAGGTACTGGTGGCCAGTACCTTTCTTTTCCAAAGGTAAAGAAGGGCAGTTTGTGGTAACAGGAAATCTTGTTTGGCATGCATTAAAGTGATAAGAGTAAGGCAATATAGACAGGGCACCAATAGCTTCTGCCTTAGCCAGAGCTTAAGTCAGTAGGAAAAAGATGGACTTCTGGTGTAAGGGTAACTGGAAAGCTATATCAGGATTAGGAAAAAAGTGCATACCTCAAACTATATAAAAGAACAAATTATATAAAAATCAGATATTTAAGTATAAAAATATTAGGCTTACTTTTTGGAGACTTTTTATAATAAATGAGTTTTGAATTTTGTCAAAGACTTTCTCTGCATGTATTGAAATAACCATGATTTTTATCTTTCAATTTGTTACTATGGTGTATCACATTGATTGATTTGCATATATATATATTTAATTATTATACATGATGTTGAATCCTTTTTTGTTTGTTTGTTTGTTTTTTCTAAATTTATTTATTTACTTTTTTACTTTACAATACTGTATTGGTTTTGCCATACATCAACATGAATCTACCACGGGTGTACATAAGTTCCCACTCTTGAACCCCCCTCCCGCCTCCCTCCCCATACCATCCCTCTGTGTTATCCCAGTGCACCAGCCCCAAGCATCCTGTATCCTGCATCGAACCTAGACTGGCAATTCGTTTTTTATATGATATTATACATATTTCAATGCCATTCTCCCAAATCATCCCGCCCTCTCCCTCTCCCACAGAGTCAAAAAGTCTGTTCTGTACATCTGCATCTCTTTTGCTGTCTCGCATACAGGGTTATTGTTACCATCTTTCTAAATTCCATATATATGTGTTAGTATACTGTATTGGTGTGTTTTTTTTTTTTTTTCCTATCTGGCTTACTTCACTCTGTATAATCAGCTTCAGTTTCATCCACCTCATTAGAACTGATTCAAATGTATTATTTTGATGGCTGAGTAATACTCCATTGTGTATATGTACCACAGCTTTCTTATCCATTCATCTGCTGATGGACATCTAGGTTGCTTCCATGTCCTGGCTATTGTAAACAGTGTTGCAATGAACATTGGGGTACACGTGTCTCTTTCAATTCTGGTTTCCTCCATATGTATGCCCAGCAGTGGGATTGCTGGGTCATAAGGCAGTTCAATTTCCATTTTTTTAAGGAATCTCCACACTGTTCTCCATAGTGGCTGTACGAGTTTGCATTCCCACCAACAGCATAAGAGGGTTCCCTTTTCTCCACACCCTCTCCAGCATTTATTGCTTGTAGACTTTTGGATCACAGCCATTTTGACTGGCGTGAAATGGTACCTCATTGTGGTCTTGATTTGCATTTATCTGATAATGATTTGCATATATTATATGACAAACCCACAGCAAAAATTATCCTCAATTGTGAAAAACTGTAAGCATTCCCTCTAAAATCAGGAACAACATAAGGGTGCCCATTCTCACCACTACTATTTGACATAGTTTTGGAAGTCCTAACCACAGCAATCAGAGAAGGAAAATAAATAAAAGGAATCCATATTGGAAAAGAAGTAAAACTCTGACTGTTTGCAGATGAAATGATTCTCTACATCAAAAACCCTAAAGATGCCACGAGAAAATAACTAGTTAATCAATGAATATTGTAAAGTTTCAGGATATAAAATTAATACAAAGAAATCCTTTGCAGTCCTATACACTAACAATGAGAAATAAGAAAGAGAAATTAAAGAAATAATACCATTCACCATTGCAACTAAGCCATAGCTTTGACTTTTCCAGTAGTCATGTATGGATATGAGAGTTGGACCATAAAGAAAGCGGAAGCCTGAAGAATTAATACTTTTGAACTGTGGTATTGGAGAAGACTCTTGAGAGTCCCTTGGACTGCAAGGAGACCAAACTGACTCATCCTAAAGGAAATCAATCCTGAATATTTATTAGAAGGACTGATGCTAAAGCTCCAATACTTTGGCCATCTGATATGAAGAGCTGACTCATTGGAAAAGAGCCTGATGCTGGAAAAGATTGAAGGCATGAGAAGAAGGGAATGAGAGAGGATGAGAGAGTTGAATTGCATCATTGACTCGATGGACGTGAATTTGAGCAAGCTCCGGGAGCTGATGATAGACAGGGAAGTTTAGTGTGCTGCCATCCATGGGGTCGCAAAGAGTCAGACACAACTGAGCAACTGAACTGAACTGATTGCCACAAAAAGAATAGAATAACTAGAAATAAATCTACCTAAAGAGACAACAGATCTGTATACAGAAACCTATAAAACACTGATGAAAGAAATAAAAACTGGCACAAATAAGTGGAGAGATATACCGTGTTCTTGGATTGGAAGAATCACTATAGTGAAAATGATTATATTACCCAAATCTCAAAAAATCCCATTACAAGAAAAATTCTGTAAATATGCTGATGGATGGAAACTAAATTTATTGTGGTGATCATTTCACAACACATACAAATAACAAATCTTTTGTTGCACGCCTGAAATTAATATTATATTATATGTTAATTATAGTTCAATAAAAAAGAAAAATATGAAAAGCTCTATTCAAAAAAAAAAAAAAGATCTTCACTACCCAGATAATCATGATGGTGTGATCACTCACCTAGAGCCAGACATCCTGGAATGTGAAGCCACGTAGGCCTTAGAAAGAATCACTATGAACAAAGTTACTGGAGGGGATGGAATTCCAGTTGAGCTATTTCAGATCCTGAAAGATGATTCTGTGAAAGTGCTGCACTCAATATGCCAGCAAATTTGGAAAACTCAGCAGTGGCCACAGGACTGGAAAAGGTCAGTTTTCATTCCAATTCCAAAGAAAGGCAATGCCAAAGAATGCTCAAACTACCACACAATTGCACTCTTCTCACATGCTAGCAAAGGAATGCTCAAAATTCTCCAAGCCAGGTTTCAGCAATACATGAACCGTGAACTTCCACATGTTCAAGCTGGTTTTAGAAAAGGCAGAGGAACCAGAGATCAAATTGCCAACATCCGCTGGATCATTGAAAAAGCAAGAGAGTTTCAGAAAAACATCTATTTCTGCTCTATTGACTATGCCAAAGCCTTTGACTGTGTGGATCACAATAAACTGTGGAAAATTCTGAAAGAGATGGGAATACCAGACCACCTGATCTGCCTCTTGAGAAACCTATATGCAGGTCAGGAAGCAACAGTTAGAACTGGATAGGGAACAACACACTGGTTCCAAATAGGAAAAGGAGTACGTCAAGGCTGTATATTGTCACCCTGCTTATTTAACTGATACGCAGAGTACATCATGAGAAACACTGGGCTAGAAGAAGCACAAGCTGGAATCAAGATTGCCAGGAGAAATATCAGGAACCTCAGATATGCAGATGACACCACCCTTATGGCAGAAAGTGAAAAGGAACTAAAAAGCCTCTTGATGAAAGTGAAAGAGGAGAGTGAGAAAGTTGGCTTAAAGTTCAACATTCAGAAAACTAAGATCATGGCATCTGGTCCCATCACTTCATGGGAAATAGATGGGGAAACAGTGGAAAAACTGTCAGACTTTATTTTGGGGGGCTCCAAAACCAGTGCAGATGGTGATTGCAGCCATGAAATTAAAAGACGCCTACTCCTTGGAAGAAAAGTTATGACCAACCTACATAGCACATTTAAAAGCAGAGACATTACTTTGCCAACAAAGGTCCATCTATTCAAGACTATGGTTTTACCAGTGGTCGTGTATGGGTGTGAGAGTTGGACTGTGAAGAAAGCTGAGCACCAAAGAATTGATGCTTTTCAACTGTGGTGTTGGAGAAGACTCTTGAGATTCCCTTGGACTGAAAGGAGATCCAACCAATCCATTCTAAAGGAAATCAGTCCTGGGTGTTCATTGGAAGGAATGATGCTGTAGCTGAAACTCTAATACTTTGGCCACCTGATGCGAAGGGTTGACTCATTGGAAAAGAGCCTGATGCTGGGAAAGATTGGGGCCAGGAGGAGGAGGGGACGACAGAGGATGAGATGCCTGGATGGCATCACTGACTTGATGGACATGAGTTTGGGTAAACTCCAGGAGTTGATGATGGACAGGGAGGCCTGGTGTGCTGTAATTCACGGGGTCACAAAGGGTTGGACACGACTAAGTGACTGAACTCTACTGAAACTTACTCCATCAGTCAAAAGAGAGATAGGAGAGAGAATGGTATGAATTAGTTAAAACTCCTCTTGACTGCTCAAGACTTTCAAATGAAAACTGACATATATTACTATTAAAGCCATCACCAGTTTCAGAAAATTATAATTGAACATGAGCTATTTTAATAGCATGAACTAGGAGGTTCAGAGGACTCAAGAATAAATAACAAGTAAGAATGATTACAGTAGCATCTGTTTCACAATACATGGTTGAAAAACAATAAAACAAAGTCCCTTCTATTAGGATGTTCATAATTAACTGGAAATACAAAAAATTATAAGATGTTAAGTGCTACAATAGATATAAACCCAATGAATATTAAGAGCACTGAAGACTGAGTTTATATCTGAATGAGGTGTGGTAACCATTAGGAGGAATGAACACTTTGGAGGGCTCATGATTTTTCAAAGCACTGTGCTCAGTGGTTATTTCTTTCAGTCTCCACAACAATAATAAAAATTTCATCCATAAAATGCACTTAATCGAACATTTCCAACACTTAGTTCAAAAGAACAACTACATATAAAAGTATATTGTGAACTGTATGATGTTTTATTCAAACTGAAATGTCGACTTTTGGGGTGCTTCTTCTTAAACTGTCATGTTGACATGACTTACATGTCTACATATAAGCTCATATATGTGTACCTACAAGCTCATATACATGTCTACATATAAGTCTACATATACGCTCATATACATGTCTACATATAAGCTCATATGCCATATAAAAATTATGGTGAAGGTGAAGGTGAAGGTGAAGTTGCTCAGTCGTGTCCAACTCTTTGCAACCCCATGGATTGTAACCTACTAGGCTTCTCTGTCCATGGGATTCTCCAGGCAAGAATACTGGAGTGGATTGCCATTTCCTTCTCCAAGGGATCTTCCCGACCCAGGGATTGAACCCGGGTCTCCTGCAATGGAGGCAGACGCTTTAACCTCTTAGCCACCAGGGAAGTTGGGTATTTAAAATTTTCATTTTAAAAATTTGCTAGTGGAAAAATAAATTTTCTGCTTCAAAACCTCACTGTTCAGCAATCATGTCTCTATTTTCTTCTCACTTTTGCTTTTATTTGTTCTCACACAAAACTGTAGATAGAAGAAATGTTAAATTACTTTGATTATCTCCTTTTTTACAGATCAAAGGAACTAAAACCTAAAGAAGTTAAGTAACTTGTCCAAGATCACACAAATGACAAGTGCACTAGAATTCTAGATTTAGAGAAGTCTTTCTGACAGAGGAGGAGAACTTTGGGCTGCACCTTGAAGGATGTGTCTCTCAGGCCATGAAGGGGAATGGTATGAGCAAAGATAGAGCTAAAATTGGTTTTGTTAATGTTCAGGAAAGGGCAACTAGATATTGATGTGAGAGAGAGAGAGAAAATATGGAGGGAAAAACTGGAAGGTAATAAAGCTAGAACGGTGAGTTGGAGCCATAATTTTAAGATCTTTGTAAGCTATATGGCTACATTTGTTGTTGTTATTCAGTCGCTAAGTCGTGTCTGACTCTTTGTGACCCTGTGTACAGTAGCCCACCGGAGTCGTATGTCCATGGGATTTTCCAGACAAGAATACTGGAATGGGTAGCCATTTCCTTCTCCAGGGAATCTTCTCAACTCAGGGATCGAATCCATGTCTCCTTCTTGGAAAATGGATTCTTTATTACTGAGCCAACAGGGAAGCCCATATGGCTATATACATGAGCTTAAAATTACCTTGTGAATAAATAAAAGTGATAGAATCAGATTGCAGTTTAGAAATTCCTGGTGATCTTGTGTAGGATGGGATAAAGAAGGAAGAAATTATAGATATAGAGTTATATTATGGAGATATTACATAATATTAGATATGAAATGACAGGGGTTTAAATTAAGAATGTATTATTGTGTGTGGAAAGTTGAAGAAAGAATCAAAAAGATAAGTTGGGGGACAGATTAAAATGATGGAGTTGTAAGACATAGAACACACCTCCTTCCATAAACACATCAAAAATACATCTACCTGTGGAACAATTCTTACTGAAAACTAACTAAAAACCGGCAGAAAGACTTCTGTACAACCAAGGCTGTAAGAAAGATTCATATATAATCAGGTATGAAGGGAAGATAAATAATCATATCAGGACCTGTGCCCTTGGTAGGGGATTTAGAGGAAAAAAGAGAATACACAGGTTCAGATATGCTCTGGGGAGTGAGCAGTTTAGACCATATATTAGGTGCCACAGTACTGGGGTCCAACACAGGGAGGATGAGCCCCCTTCACTGGTTGGAAGGCCACTGGGACTAACAGGAGGGCTAGTCGGAAGCCTGGACTCTCCTTGTGAGTAGTGCACAAGCACTGGCTTTCTCCCGAGGCAGAACAGAGAGTACAGACTGAGGACTGCACCAAAGGCTACCTGGTTTCCCATAATAGCCCCAGCACACAATACCATGAGCCAGGTGAATGTTCCAGCCCCACTTATTTCAACTCGCAGCTCCACATTGAAGCTAAAGCACCATAACCAGGGAGAGAACTCAGCTATGGGACACGGAGGACTCAAACCCAGGGTGGCATATGAGTGTGGCAGGGATGGCTATTGCTGACACTTGTATAGGCATAAATTCAGGGGCAATCAGTCTCCAATGGCAGTCAGATCACTGGAACCCACACCTCATATATGCTGAAAGCCATGCAGGCAGCACCTGCCCTATGGCATGGCTCCACAACAGGGAGTAGTGATCAGCTGTGAAGAACAAAGGAGACTCAGAATCAGTGGGGACTGCTATTGCTGGCAGTTGTAAAGAGAGCATGTTGGAGGCACTCTAGACCTCTGTTTATGGGTGGTCCCCCACAGGCTGCACCCCATTAAAAGCTGAGAGTCCACACAGGCCACTCTTGCTCCAGCAGTGCTTCCCTTGGATCAGGGGTACCAGTACTGGGAGAAGGGAGATCACACAGTTAAAGGAAACAAAGCCAGGTAGGACACAACCCTCAGGGCTTCTGATCCATCAACTCAGGATCCAACCCTGACTCTGACAGAGCTTGGACAGCCAGTGACTCATATTTGACTCTAGCCTTAGCCCCTCCATCTCCGCTCCAATCTTCTACCAGGGTAATAGCTGCCAGTACACATTGAATAAACACATTACTTTTGTTCATGTGAAATTCAGCACTCCCACCAAAGACACTAGGCACACACAGACTGTATAGGAGTGCTCCCATGTAAGGACACACTGTTAAGAATTCAACTATTAAATCTTTTACTTAAATTCATAGAGGCAAAGACAATTAAGCAAAATAAAAAAAGACAGAGGAACCAGTCTCAATTGAAAGGGCAAAAGAAAATCACTGCAAATAAATAATAATATATAAATAGACAACTAATAAGGTGAAAAATTCAAAGCATTAGTGATAAGAATGTTAAGAGAATTAGGGGAAAAATAGATGAACATAGTGAAATTCTTTTTACAAAAAAAATAGGAAATATAAAAAATAACCAGTCAGAACAGAAGAATCCAATAACCGAAATGAAAATATGCTATAAGGAAGGTATGGCAGGCTAACTTTTTTTTTTTTAATTTTTGCTTTATATTGTAGTATAGTTGATTAACTATGTTGTGTTACTTTCAGGTGTGAAGAAAAGTGATTTAATTATACATATGCATGCATCTATTCTTTAACAAATTCTTTTTCCATTTAGGTTATTAGAGTGCATTGAGCAGAGTTTCCTGTGCTATACAGCAGATCCTTGTTGGTTATCTATTTTAAGCAGAACAATGTGAATATGTCAGTCCTAACCTCCCAACTTATCTGTCCCAAACACACTTCCCTTCTAGTGACTAAAAGTCCATTCATTAAGTCTGTGAGTCTATTTTTATTTTGTAATTAAGTTAGTTTGTACTATTTTTTAAACATCCTGCCTGTGTGACATCATATGATATTTGTCTGTCTCTGACTGACTTACTTCACTTAGTATGATAATCTCCAGGTCCATTCATGTTGCTTCAAATAGAATTCTTTCATTAATTTTAATAGCTGAGTAATACACTGGACAATGGACATGAGTTTGAGTAAACTCCAGGAGCTGGTGATGGACAGGGAAGCATGGAATGCTGCAGTCCTTGGGGTCACAAAGAGTCGGACACGACTAAGCAACTGACCTAACCGAATACACTGGAAGGGCTTCCCGGGTAGCTCAGCTGATAAAGAATCTCCCTGCAAAGGAGGAGACCTGGCTTCAGTCCCTGGGTTGGGAAAATTCTCTAGAGGAGGACATGGTAACCCACTCCAGTATTCTTGCCTGGAGAATCCCCATTGACATAGGAGCTTGGCAGGCTACAGTCTATGAGGTCACAAAGAACCGGACACAACTGAGCAACTAAACACAGTACAGCACAATACATGCTGAAGTTCCAATACTTTGGCCACCTGATGTGAAGACCTGACTCGTTGGAAAAGACTGTGACACTGGGAAAGATTGAGGGTAGGAGGAGAAGGGGACAACAGAGGATGAGATGGTTGGATGGGGTCACCAACTCAATGGACATGACTTTGAGTAAACTCTGGGAGTTGGCAATGGACAGGGAGACCTGACATGCTGCAATCCATGGGGTTGCAAAGAGTCAGACACGACTGAGTGACTGAACTGAACTGATAATGAAGTATAACATTTAAATATTGTGAAACACTATATTGTATATCTGTAACTAATATAATATTGTACATCAAGTATACTTCAAAACTGCTGGGCATACACACCAAGGAAACCAGAATTGAAAGAGACACATGTACCCCAATGTTCATCGCAGCACTGTTTATAATAGCCAGGACATGGAAGCAACCTAGATGTCCATCAGCAGATGAATGGATAAGAAAGCTGTGGTACATATACACAGTGGAGTATTACTCAGCCATCAAAAATAATACATTTGAATTAGTTCTAATGAGGTGGATGAAACTGGAGCTGATTATACAGAGTGAAATAAGCCAGAAAGAAAAACACCAATACAGTATACTAACACATATATATGGAATTTAGAAAGATGGTAATGATAACCCTGTATGCAAGACAGCAAAAGAGACGCAGATGTATAGAACAGACTTTTGGACTCTGTGGGAGAGGGAAAGGGTGGAATGATTTGGGAGAATGGCATTGAAACATGTATACTATCATGTAAGATACGAATCACCATTCTAGGTTCGATGCAGGATACAGGATGCTTGGGGCTGGTGCACTGGGATGACCCAGAGAGATGATATGGGGAGAGAGGTGAGAGGGGGTTTCAGGATTGGAAATTCATGTACACCCGTGGCGGATTCATGTCAATGTATGGCAAAACCAATACAGTATTGTAAAGTAAAATAAAAATAAATAAAGAAATAATTTAAAAAAATAAATAATAAAATAGAACTATCATATAATCCAGCGATTCCACTCCTAGTTATATATCCAAACAAATATAAAAACAAAAAACCCAAGTATTTCAAAAAGATACATGGACCTCAATGTTTACAGCAGCATTACTTACAACAGCCAAGATATGGAAGCATCCTAAATGTTCATCATCAGATAATTGGATAAAGAAATTGTTGTACAAAAATGCAATGGAATACTCTTTTGTCATAGAAAAGAATAAATGATATAGACTTAATTGATATCAGTAGGACACTCCATCCAAAAACAAAATACACTTTTTTTTTTTCAAGTGTATGTGGAATATTCTCAAGGATAGGTCACATCTTGGGCCATAAATAAAGTTTTGATAATTATAAGAAAATTGAAATTGCATCAAGCATTTTTTTCCTGACCACAATGCCATAAAATTAGATATCAATTACAGGAAAAAAAACTATAAAAATGACAAACATTGGGGGCTAAACAATATGATTTTATGTAACCAAGAAGTCAATGCAGAAATGAAAGAGGAAATCAAAAAATACTTAGATACAAATGACAACAAAATCAGAATAAATCAAAACCTATGGGATACAGTAAAGTAATTGCTAAGAAGGAAGTTTATAACAATATAGGACTACCTCTAAAATAAAAAAGAAAAACAACAAATAACTTAACAACACATAAAGCAACTAGAAAAAGAACAACAAAACAAACACACAAAAAAAAATTAGTAGAAGAAAAAGACAATCATAAAGATTAGAGCAGAGGTAAATGAAAGAGAAATGAAGGAAACAATAGCAGAGACAAACAGAAATGACAAGCCATTAGCCAGACTCATCAAGAGAAAAAAGGAGAAGACTCAATAAAATTTGAAATGAAAAATAAGTTACAACAGGCACCATAGAAATACAAAGATTATAAGAGACTACTATGAGCAATGATACACCAATAAAATGGACAACTGGGAAGAAATGGACAAATTCTGAGAGAAGTACAACCTTCAAAGACTGAAGCAAAACAAATTTTAAAATATGAACAGACCAATAACAAGCACTGAAATTGAAACTATGATCAAAATTTTTCCAACAAAGAAAATCCCAGGGCCAGATGGATTCACAGGCGAATTCTATTTAATATTTAGAGAAGAGCTAACACCTATCCTGAAAAAAATGCTCCAAAAAATTTCAAAGGGAGGAAAACTCCCAAACTCATTCTAGGAGGCCACCATCACACTGATACTGAAACCAGACAAAGATATCAGAAAAAGAGAAACTTACAGAACAATATCACTGATGCATAGATGCAAAAATTGTCCACAAGTTCTAGCAAACTAAATCTAACAACATACTAAAAGAATCATATACCATGCTCAAGTGGAATTTATCCCAGGGGTGTAAGAATTATTCAATATATGTAAATCGTCAATGTGATACACCATGTTAACAAATTGAAAGATAAAAAGCATATGATCACATCAATAGATGCAAAAAAAGTTTTCTAAAAAATTCAACACACATTTATGACAAAAATACCAGAAAATTGACATAGAAGGAACCTACCTAAATGTAATAAAGGCCATATACAACAAACTCACAGCAAACATTACTCTCAACAATGAAAAACTGAAACCATTTCCTCTAAGATCAAGAATGAGACAAGGGTGCCCACTCTCACCATTATTAATCAATATAGTTTTGGAAGTACTAGCCATGGCAACCAGAGAAGAAAAAGAAATAGAAATAAACCAAATTGGAAAAGAAAAAGGAAAACTCTGTCTGCAGATAACATGGCAAATTATATATATATATATATATATATATATATATATATATACCTTAAAATTGCCACCAAAAACCTATTAGAATTAATCAATGAATTTAGCAAATTCACATCAGTTTACATTTTGAAAAAAGCTAGATGTGAGATGTGAGTTCAGATTGTGCTAAGTCGCTTCAATCATGTCTGACTCTTTGGACAGCAGCACTCCAGGACAGCACCCCATGGACAGAAGCACCCCATGGACAGTGGCACTACAGGCTCCTCTGTCCATGGGTTTCTACAGGAAAAATTACTAGACTGTCTTGCCATTTAGTTCTCCAGGGAATCTTCCTGACCCAGGGACTGAACCTGCAACTCTTCTGTCTTATGCATTGGCAGGCAAGCATTTTACCACTAGTGTCACATGAGAAAGAAAAAATGGTTGTCCAAGGAGGCCTTACAAATAGCTAAGGAAAGAAGAGAAGTGAAAGGTAAAGGAGAAAAAGAAAGATACACCCATCTGAATGCAGAGTGACAAAGAATAGGAAGGAGAGATAAAAAAGCCCTCTTGCAAAAACAATGCAAATAAACAGAGGAAAACAATAAAATGAGAAAGACTAGAGATTGATTTGAGAAAATTAGAGATACCAAGGGAACATTTCATGCAAAGATGGGCACAATAAAGGACAGAAACTGTATGGACCTAACAAACAGAAGATATTAAGAAGAAGTGGCAAGTAGATACAGAAGAGCTATACAAAAAAGATCTTCATGACCCAGGTAACCATGATATGTGATCATTCGACTCCAGACATCTTGGAGTGTGAAGTCAGGGGGACCTTAAGAAGCATCACTACAAACAAAGCTAGTGGAGGGGATGGAATTCCAGAGGAACTATTTCAAGTTCTAAAAGATGATACTGTTAAAGTGCTTCACTCAATATGTCACAAATTTGGAAAACTCAGCAATGGCCACAGGACTGGAAAATGTCGATTTTCATTCCAATCCCAAAGAAGGGCAATACCAAAAAATGTTCAAACTACCACACAATAGCACTCATTTCACATACTAGCAAGCTTATGCTCAAAATACTCCAAGCTAGGCTTCAACAGTATGTGAACCAAGAACTGCTAGATATTTAAGCTGGATTTAGAAAAGGCAGAGGAACCAGAGATCAAATTGCCAACATCCATTGGATCATAGAGAAGCAAGGGCATTCCAGAAAAAAATATCTACTTCTTCTTTGTTGACTGTGCTAGATCCTTTGACTGAGTGAATCACAACAAACTGTGGAAAACTCTTAAAGAAATGGGAATACCAAACCATGTTATCTGCCTCCTGAGAAACCTGTATGCATATCAAGAAGCAACAGTTAGAACCAGACATGGAACAAGGGACTGGTTAAAAATTGGCAAAGGAGTACGTCAAGGCTGTATAATGTCACCCTGCTTATTTAACTTATATGAAGAGTACATCATATTAAATTCCAGGCTGGATGAAGCACAAGCTGGAATCAAGATTGCCAGGAAAAATATCAATAACCTCAGATATGCAGATGACATCACCCTTATTGCAGAAAGTGAAGAGGAACTAAAGAGCCTCTTGATGAAGGTGAAAGAGGAGAGTGAAAAACCTGGATTAAAATTCAGCATTTAAAAAAACTAAGATTATGGCATTGAGTCCCATCAGTTCATGGCAAATAGATGGGAAAACAATGGAAACAGTGACAGACTTTATTTTCTTGGGCTCCAAAATCACTGCAGATGGTGACTGCAGCCATGAAATTAAAAGATGCTTGCTCCTTGGAAGAAAAGCTATGACCAACCTAGACAGCATAGTAAAAAGCAGAGACAGTACTTTGCCAACAAAGGTCCATCTAGTCAAAGCTATGGTTTTTCCAGTAGTCATGTATGGATGTGAGAGTTGGACCATAAAGACAGTTGAGTGCCGAAGAATTGATGCTTTTGAACTGTGGTGTTGGAGAAGACTCTTGAGATTCCCTTGGACTGCAAACCATTCAATTCTACAGGAAATCAGTCCTGAATATTCACTGAAAGTACTGATGCTGAAGCTGAAGCTAACAATACCTGATGTGTAGAGATGACTCATTGATAAAGACTCTGATGCTGGGAAATATTGAAGGCACGAGGAGAAGGGGATGACAGAGGGTGAGATGGTTGAATGATATCACTGACTCAATGGACATAAGTTTGAGCAAGCTCCAGAAGATGGTGAAGGAGAGGGAATCTAGCATGCTGCAGTCCATGGGGTCATAAAGAGGTGGACATGACTGAGTGACTGGCCAACAACAAAAAATTCACAGAATGTAAAATGTAAAATTAATACAGAGGAATCCCTTGCATTCCTGTATACTAACAATGAAAAACCAAAAAGAGACATTAAGGAAACTGATTCACCACTGCAACAAAAAGAATAAAATACCTAGGAATAAACCTACCCAAAGATACAAATGACTTGTATTTGAAAATCTGTAAGACAGTAATGAGAGAAATAAAAGACAACATAAACAGATAGAGACATATACCATATTTTTGGATTTGAAAAATCAATATTGCCAAAATGGCTATATTACACCAGCCAATCTACAGATTCAATGAAATCCCTATCAAATTATGAATGACATTTTTCACAGGAAGTGAACAAAAAATTTCACAATATAAAACACCTTGAATAGCCAAAGTAATCTTGAGAAAGAAAAATGGAGCTAGGTGAATTGAACTCCCTGACCTCAATGAAAATGAAAGTCATTCAGTCGTGTCGACTGTTTGTGACTCCATGGACTATACAGTCCATGGATTTCTCCAGGCCAGAATACTGGAGTGGGTAGACTTTCCTTCTTCAGAGGATCTTCCCAACCCAGGGATCAAGCCCAGGTCTCTGCCATTGCAGTTGGATTCATTACCAGCTGAGCAACCAGGGAAGACAAGAATACTGGAGTGGGAGGTCTATCCCTTCTCCAGCAGATCTTCCTGACCCAGGAATCAAACCAGTGTCTCTGGAATTGCAGGTGGATTCTTTACCAGCTGAGCTACCAGAGAATCTCTCCCTGACCTCAACAATAATGCAAAACTATAGTCATCAAGACAGTATGGTACTGGCACAGAAACAGCAATATAGACCAATGGAACAAGATTGAAAGCTCCAGAAAAAAACCCACACACGTATGGGCATCTTATCTTTGATAAAGGAGGCAAGAATATTCCATGGAGAAAAGACAGTGTCTTCAATAAGTGGTGCTGGACAAACTGGACAGCTATGTGTAAAGGAATGACTTAACCCCATATAGAAAATAAGTTCAGAATGAATTAAAGACTTAAATGTAAGGCCAGGAAATATAAAGCTCTTAGAGGAAAATATAGGCAGTACACTCTTCTACATAAATTGCAGCGCGATTCTCTCTGACCCACCTACTAGATTGTTGTTCAGTCCCAAAGTCATGTCTTATTCTAACTGCTGTTTCTTGACCTGCATACAGGTTTCACAGGAGGCAGGTAAGGTGGTCTGGTATTCCCATCACTTTCAGAATTTTCCACAGTTTTTTGTGATCCACACAGTCAAAGGCTTTAGCATACTCAATGAAGCAAAAGAAGATGTTCTGAAATTCTCTTGCTTTTTCTATGATCCAAAGGATGTTGGCAATTTGATCTCTGGTTCCCCTGCCTTTTCTAAAGCCAACTTGTACATATGGAAGTTCTCAGTTCATGAATTTTTGAAACCTAGCTTGAAGGATCTTGAGCGTTACCTTGTTAGCATGTGAAATGAGTGCAATTATATGGTAGTTTGAACATTCTTTGGCATTACCTTTCTTTGGAATTAGAATGAAAACTGAATTTTCCAGCCCTTTGGCCACTACTGAGTTTTCCAAATTTTCTGGTATATTGAGTGCAGCACATTAACAGAATCATCTTTTAAAATTTAAAATAGCTCAGTTGGGATTCCATCACTTCCACTGCTTTGTTCATAGTAATGCTTTCTAGGGCTTCCCAGGTGGCAGTAGTGGTAAAGAACCCTACCTGCCAATGCCAGAGATGCAAGAGAAATCAGGTTCAATCCCCGGGTTTGGAAGATCTCTTGGAGAAGGGAATGGCTACTCACTCCAGTATTCTTGCCTGGAGAATCCCAATGACAAGAGGAGCCTGGTGGGCTACAGTCCATAGAATCACGAAGAGTCAGACATGACTGAAGTGACTTAGCACACACAATGCTTTCTAAGCCAACTTGACTTCACACTCCAGAATGTCTAGCTCTAGGAGAATGACCAGACCATTGTGGTTATCTGGAAGATTAAGACTTTTCTTATATAGTTCTTCTGGGTATTCTTGCCACCTCTTCTTAATCTCTTCTGCTTCTGTTAGGTCCCTGCCTTTTCTTTATTGTACACATCTTTGCATGAAATATTCCCTTTGTATCTCCAATTTTCTTGAAGAGATCTCATATCTTTCCCATTCTATGTTTCTCTTTATTTCTTTGCATTGTTCACATAAGAAGGCTTTCTTAACTCTCCTTACTATTCTTTAGAACTCTACATTCATTTGGGTATATCTTTCCCTTTCTATTTTGCCTTTCACTTCCCTTCTTTTTTCAGCTATTTGTAAGACCTCTTCAAATAACCACTTTGCATTCTTGCATTTCTTTGTCTTAGGAATGGTTTTGGTCACCATTTTCTGTACAATGTTATGAACCTTAGTCCATAATTCTTCAGGCATTCTGTCTACTGGATCTAATCCCTTGAATTTGTTTTTCATCTCCACTATATAATCATAGGGATTTGGTTTAGGTCATACCTGAATGGTCTAGTAGATTTCCCTACTTTCTTCAATTTAAGCCTGAATTTTTCAGTAAGTAGAAAAGGAGTGGAGAAATAGCTCCAGAACAAGTGAAGAGGCTGGTCTAAAGTGAAAATGATGCTCAATTGTGGGCATGTCTGTTGTGGAAGTAAAGTCTGATGCTATAAAGAACAATATTTCACAGCAACATGAAATGTTAGGTCCATGAATCAAGGTAAATTGGATGTGGTCAAGCAGAAGTTGGCAAGAGTGAACACTGACATTTTAGGAATAAGTGAGCTAAAATGGACAGGAATGGGTGAATTTAACTCAGATGACCATTATATCTACTACTATGGACAAGAATCCCTTAGGAGAAATGGAGTAGCCCCCATAGTCAACAAAACAGTCCAATATGTAGTACCTGGGTGAAATCTCAGAGACAAGAGAATGATGTATGCAACATCAAAAACGACAGAATGATCTTGGTCCATTTCCGAGGCAAACAATTCAACATCACAGTAATCCAAGTCTATGCCCCAACAACTAATGAAGAAGAAGTGGAAGTTGAGCAGTTCTATGAAGACCTACAAGGCCGTCTAGAACTAACACCAAAAAAAGATGCCCTTTTCTTCATAGAGGGTTGAAATGCAAAAGTAGGAAGTCAAGAGATACCTGAAGTAACAGACAAGTTTGGCCTTGGAGCACAAAATGAAGCAGGGCAAAAGCTAAAAGAGTTTTGCCAAGAGAATACACAGGTCATAGCAAACACCCTCTTCTAACAACACAAGAGACGACTCTAAACATGACATTACCAGATGGTCAATACCGAAATCAGATTGATTATATTATTTAAAGCTGAAGATGGAGAAGCTCTATACAGTCAGCAAAAATAAGACCTGGAGCTGAATGTGGCTTAGGTTACAACTCTTTTTAGCAAAATTCAGGCTAAATTGATGAAAGTAGGGAAAACCACTAGACCATCTCCTAGATTAATGGAAATAAAAACACAGCAAAGGACTATCCTCAGAAGGAAAGAAAATAACTGCAAATGAAGCAACTTACCAAGGATTTATCTCCAAAATGTATAACCAGCTCGTACAACTCAATATCAGAGAAACAAACAAACTAATCAAAAAATGGGCAGAATACGTAAACAGACACTGCTCCAAAGAAAACATACAGATTCCCAGTAAACACATGGGAAAATGCTCAACATCACTGATTATTAGAGAAATACAAATCAAAACTACAATGTGGTACCATCTCACATCACTCAGAATGGCTATCATCAAGAAATCTGCAAACAGTAAATGCTAGAGAGGATGTGCAGAAAAGGGAACCCTCTTGCACTACTAGTGGGAAAGTAAACTGATAGAGCCATTAGGAAAAACAGCATGGAGATTTCTTAAAAGACTAGAATTAAATCCACCATATAACTCAGTAATCCCACTAATGGGCATAGACCCTGAGAAAACCACAATTCTAAAAGATACATGTGCCCCAGTATTCCTTGCAGCAGCAAGGAATAAACAGATGAGTGGATAAAGAAGATGTCATACATATATACAATGGAATACTATTCAACCATAAAAAGAAACAAATTTGAAACAGTTCACATCAGATGGATTAACCTAGAGCCTATGACATAGAGAAAAGTGAGTCAGAAAGACAAAAACAAATATCATATATCATATATCATATATTAACATATATATATGGAGAATAGAAAAGTGGTATTAATATTAATAAACCTACTTACAGGGAAGAAATGGAGATGCAGATATAGACAATGAACTTGTCGATAGAGTGGGGGAAGGACAGAGTGGTACGAATGGAGAAGGTATCATTCATATATATATATATATGCACACATATATATACACACACATATATACATACATATACATATATATATACATATATATACATGTTGTTGTTTAGTCACTAAGTTGTGTCCAGCTTTTTGCAATCCCATGGACTGTTGTCCGCCAGGTTCCTCTATCTATGGGATTTCCCAGGCAAGACTAGTGGAGCAGGTTCCCATTTCCTCCTCCAGGGGATCTTCCTGACCCAAGGATCAAACCCATGTCTCTTGCATTGCAGGCCAACTCTAACCACTGAGCTACTCGGGAAGCCCATATATACACTACCATGTATAAAATAGACAGCTGATAAGAAATTGCTATAAAACACAAGGAGCCCAACCTGGAACTCTGTGATGACTTCGAAGTGTGTGATTTGGGAGGGGATATATGTATAATTATGGCTGATTTGCATTGTTGTATGGCAGAAACCCTTTCCTTTTCTCTTTTGATTTTCGCCTCTTCTTTTCACAGCTATTTGTAAGGCCTCCCCAGACAGCCATTTTGCTTTTTGCATTTCTTTTCCATGGGGATGATCTTGATCCCTGTCTCCTGTACAATGTCACGAACCTCCGTCCATAGTTCATCAGGCAGTCTATCTATCAGATCTAGACCCTTAAATTGATTACTCACTTCCACTGTATAATCATAAGGGATTTGATTTAGGTCATACCTGAATGGTCTAGTGGTTTTCCCTACTTTCTTCAAGTTAAGTCTGAGTTTGGCAATAAGGAGTTCATGATCTGAGCCACAGACAGCTCCTGGTCTTGTTTTTGTTGACTGTCTAGAGCTTCTCCATCTTTGGCTGCAAAGAATATAATCAATCTGATTTCGGTGATGACCATCTGGTGATGTGCATGTGTAGAGTCTTCTCTTGTATTGTTGGAAGAGGGTGTTTGCTATGACCAGCACATTTTCTTGGCAAACCTTATTTAGTCTTTGCCCTGCTTCATTCCACATTCCAAGGCCAAATTTGCCCATTACTCCAGGTGTTTCTTGACTTCCTACTTTTGCATTCCAGTCCCCTATAATGAAAAGGACATCTTTTTTGGGTGTTAGTTCTAAAAGATCTTGTAGGTCATCATAGAACAGTTCAACTTCAGCTTCTTCAGCATTACGGGTAGGGATATAGACTTGGATTACTGTGATATTCATTGGTTTTCCTTGGAAAGGAACAGAGATCATTCTGTCATTTTTAAGATTGCATCCAAGTACTGCATTGTGGACTCTTGCTGACCATGAGGGCTACTCCATTTCTTCTAAGGGATTCCTGCCCACAGTAGTAGATATAATGGTCATTTGAGTTAAAGTCACCCATTCAGTCCATTTTAGTTTGCTGATTCCTAGAATGTCAACATTCATTCTTGCCATCTCCTGTTTGATCACTTTCAATTTACCTTAATTCATGGACCTGAGGAAATGAAGCAAAAAGCAAAGGGGAAAAGGAAAGATATAAGCTTCTGAATGCAGAGTTCCAAAGAATAGCAAGAAGAGATAAGAAAGCCTTCCTCAGCAATCAATGCAAAGAAATAGAGGCAAACAACAGAATGGGGAAGACTAGAGATCTCTTCAAGAAAATTAGAGATACCAAGTGAATATTTCATGCAAAGATGGGCTCGATAAAGGACGGAAATACTATGAACCTAATAGAAGTATAAGATATTAAGAAGAGGTGGCAAGAATACACAGATGAACTGTACAAACAAGATCTTCATGACCAAGATAATCACAATGGTGTGATCACTCACCTAGAGCCAGACATCCTGGAATATAAAATCAAGTGGGCCTTAAAAAGCATCACTACGAACAAAGCTAGTGAAGGTGATGGAATTCCAGTTGAGCTATTTCAATCCTGAAAGATGATGCTATCAAAGTGCTGCACTCAATATGCCAGCAAATTTGGAAAACTCAGCAGTGGCCACAAGACAGGAAAAGGTCAGTTTTCATTCCAATTCCAAAGAAAGGCAATGCCAAAGAATTATCAAAATACTGCACAATTGCATTCATCTCACACGCTAGTAAAGTAATACTCAAAATTCTCCAAGCCAGGCTTCAGCAATACGTGAACCGTGAACTTCCTGATGTTCAAGCTGGTTTTAGAAAAGGCAGAGGAACCAGAGATCAAATTGTCAATATCCACTGGATCATAGAAAAAGCAAGAGAGTTTCAGAAAAACATCTCAGTTCAGTTCAGTCGCTCAGCCATATCCGACTTTTTGTGACCTCATGTATCGCAGCAGGCCAGGCCTCCCTGTCCATCACCAACTCCCAGAGTTCACTCCGACTCACGTCCATCGAGTCAGTGATGCCATTCAGCCATCTCATCCTCTGTTGTCCCCTTCTCCTCCAGCCCCCAATCCCTGCCAGCATCAAGGTTTTTTCCAATGAGTCAACTCTTCGCATCAGGTGGCCAAAGTACTGGAGTTTCAGCTTTAGCATCATTCCTTCCAAAGAAATACCAGGGCTGATCTCCTTCAGAATGGACTGGCTGGATCTCCTTGCAGTCCAAGGGAGTCTTAAGGGTCTTCTCCAACATCACAGTTCAAAAGCATCAATTATTCGGCGCTCAGCCTTCTTCACAGTCCAACTTTCACATCCATACATGACTACTGGAAAAACCATAGCCTTGAATAGATGGACCTTAGTCGGCAAAGTAATGTCTCTGCTTTTGAATACGCTATATAGGTTGCTCATAACTTTTCTTCCAAAGAGTAAGCGTCTTTTAATTTCATGGCTGCAGTCACCATCTGCAGTGATTTTGGAGCCCAAAAAAATAAAGTCTGCCACTGTTTCCACTGTTTCCCCATCAATTTCCCATGAAGTGATGGGACCGGATGCCATGATCTTCGTTTTCTGAATGTTGAGCTTTAAGCCAACGTTTTCACTCTCCTCTTTCACTTTCATCAAGAGGCTTTTTAGTTCCTCTTCACTTTCTGCCATAAGGGTGGTGTCATCTGCATATCTGAGGTTATTGATATTTATCCCAGCAATCATCCTTCCAGCTTGTATTTCTTCCAGTCCAGCATTTCTTATGATGTACTCTGCATATAAATTAAATAAGCAGGGTGACAATATACAGCCTTGACGTACTCCTTTTCTTATTTGGAACCAGTCTGTTGTTCCATGTCCAGTTCTAGCTGTTGCTTCCTGACCTGCATACAGATTTCTCAAGAGGCAGGTTAGGTGGTCTGGTATTCCCATCTCTTTCAGAATTTTCCACAGTTTATTGTGATCCACACAGTCAAAGGCTTTGACAGTCAGTGAAGCAGAAATAAATGTTTTTCTGGAACTCTCTTACTTTTTCCATGATCCAGCGGATGTTGCCAATTTCATCTCCGGTTCCTCTGCCTTTTCTAAAACCAACTTGAACATCAGGAAGTTCACGGTTCACGTATTGCTGAAGCTTGGCTTGGAGAATTTTGAGCATTACTTTACTAGCGTGTGAGATGAATGCAATTGTGCAGTATTTTGATAATTCTTTGGCATTGCCTTTCTTTGGAATTGGAATGAAAACTGACCTTTTCCTGTCTTGTGGCCACTGCTGAGTTTTCCAAATTTGCTGGCATATTGAGTGCAGCACTTTGATAGCATCATCTTTCAGGATTTGAAATAGCTCAACTGGAATTCCATCACCTCCACTAGCTTTGTTCATAGTGATGCTTTTCTAAGGCCCACTTACCTTCACATTCCAGGATGTCTGGTTCTAGATGAGTGATCACAACATCGTGTTTATCCAGGTCATGAAGATCTTTTTTGTTCATCTGGGTATTCTTGCCATCACTTCTTAATATCTTCTGCTTCTCCTAGGTCCATACAGTTTCTGTCCTTTATTGAGCCCATCTTTGCATGAAATGTTCCCTTGGTATCTCTAATTTTCTTGAAGAGATCTCTAGTCTTTCCCATTCTGTTGTTTGCCTCTATTTCTTTGCACTGATTGCTGAGGAAGGCTTTCTTATCTCTTCTTGCTATTCTTTGGAACTCTGCATTCAGATGCTAATATCTTTCCTTTTCTCCTTTGCTTTTCACCTCTCTTCTTTTCACAGCTATTTGTAAGGCCTCCCCAGACAGCCATTTTGCTTTTTTGCATTTCTTTTCCATGGGGATGATCTTGATCCCTGTCTCCTGTACAATGTCATGAACCTCCATCTATAGTTCATCAGGCACTCTAGGCCCTTAATCTATTTCTCACTTCCACTGTACAATCATGAGGGATTTGATTTAGGTCGTACCTGATTGGTTTTCCCTACTTTCTTTAACTTAAGTCTGAATTTGGTAATAAGGAGTTCATGATCTGAGCCACAGTCAGTTCCTGGTCTTGTTTCTTTGACTGTATAGAGTGTCTCCATCTTTGGCTGCAAAGAATATAATCAACCTGATTTCGGTGTTGACCATCTGGTGGTGTCCATGTGTAGAGTCTTCTCTTGTGTTGTTGGAAGAGGATGTTTGCTATGACCAGTGCATTTTCTTGGCAAAACTATATTAGTCTTTGCCCTGCTTCATTCTGCATTCCAAGGCCAAATTTGCCTGTTACTCCAGGTGTTTCTTGACTTCCAACTTTTGCATTCCAGTCCCCTATAATGAAAAGGACATCTTTTTGGGGTGTTAGTTCTAAAAGGTCTTGTAGGTCTTCATAGTACCATTCAACTTCAGCTTCTTCAGCATTACTGGTTGGGGCATAGACTTGGATTACCGTGATATTGAATGGTTTGCTTTGGAGATGAACAGAGATCATTCTGTTGTTTTTGAGATTGCATCCAAGTACTGCATTTTGGACTCTTTTGTTGACCATGATGGCCACTCCATTTCTTCTAAGGGATTCCTGCCCGCAAGTAGATATAATGGTCATCTGAGTTAAATTCACCCATTCCAGTCCATTTTAGTTCACCTAGAATGTCGACATTCACTGTTGCCATCTCTTGTTTGACCACTTCCAAATTCCCTTGATTCATGGACCTGACATTCCAGGTTCCTATGCAATATTGCTTTTTACAGCATCAGACCTTGCTTCTATCACCAGTCACATCCACAGCTGGGTATTATTTTTGCTTTGGCTCCATCCCTTCATTCTTTCTAGAGTTGTTTCTCCACTAATCTCCAGTAGCATATTGGGCACCTACTGACCTGGAGAGTTCCTCTTTCAGTATCCTATCATTTTGCCTTTTCATACTGTTCATGAGGTTCTCAAGGCAAGAATGCTGAAGTGGTTTGCCATTCCCTTCTCCAATGGACCACATTCTGTCAGATCTCTCCACCATGACCTGCCTGTCTTGGGTTGCCCTGTGGGCATGACTTAGTTTCACTGAGTTAGACAAGGCTGTGGTCCTAGTGTGATTAGATTGACTAGTTTTATGTGAGTATGGTTTCAGTGTGTCTGCCCTCTGATGCCCTCTTGCAACACCTACCATCTTACTTGGGTTTCTCTTACCTTGGACGTGGGGTAGCTCTTCATGGCTGCTCCAGCACAGCGCAGCCACTGCTCCTTTCCTTGGATGAGGGGTATCTCTTCACCACTACCCTTCCTGACTTTCAACATGGGATGGCTCCTCTCAATCCTCCCATGCCTGCACAGCCACAGCTTCTTGGACGTGGGGTGGCTCCTCCAGGCTGCTGCCCCTGACCTTGGACACGGGGTAGCTCCTCTCAGTTGCCACCCCTGGCCTCAGACACGGGGTGGCTCCTCTAGGCTGTTGCCCCTGACCTTGGACGCGAGGTGGCTCCTCCCAGCTGCTGCCCCTGTCCTTGGACATGAGGTAGCTCCTCTCGGCCATTCCTGCACTGTCACAGCCTGGCACTCTCCACCACTGCCCCTGACCTCGAACGTGGGGTAGCTCACCTTGGCCGCGCTTAGTGTGCCGGTTGCAGCAGCCTGTGCTTATTTCTGCTATATTGACTATGCCAAAGCCTTTGACTGTGTGGATCACAATAAACTGTGGAAAATTCTGAAAGAGATGGGAATACCAGACCACCTGACCTGCCTCTTGAGAAACCTATATGCAGATCAGGAAGCAACAGTTAGAAATGAACATGGAACAACAGACTGGTTCCAAATAAGAAAAGGAGTACGTCAAGGCTGTATATTGTCACCCTGCTTATTTAACTTATATGCAGAGTACATCGTGAAAAACACTGGGCTGGAAGAAGCATAAGCTGGAATCAAGATTGCCAGGAGAAATATCAGTAACCTCAGATATGCAGATGACACCACCTTTATGGCAGAAAGTGAACAAGAACTAAAGAGCCTCTTGATGAAAGTGAAAATGGAGAGTGAAAACGTTGGCTTAAAGCTCAACATTCAGAAAACGAAGATCATGGCATCAGGTCCAATCACTTCATGGGAAATAGATGGGGAAACTGTGGAAACAGTGGCAGACTTTATTTTTTGAGGCTCCAAAATCATTGCAGATGGTGATTGCAGCCATGAAATTAAAAGACGCCTACTTCTTGGAAGAAAAGTTATGACCAACCTAGATAGCAGGTTGAAAATCAGAGACATTACTTTGCCAACAGAGGTCCATCTAGTCAAGGCTATGGTTTTTCCAGTGGTCATGTATGATGTGAGAGTTGATCTGTGAAGAAATCTGAGCACCGAAGAATTGATGCGTTTGAACTGTGGTGTTGGAGAAGATTCCTGAGAGTCCCTTGGACGGCATGGAGATTCAACCAGTCCATTCTGAAGGAGATCAGCCCTGGGATTTCTTTGGAAGGAATGATGCTAAACCTGAAACCCCAGTACTCTGGCCACCTGTTGCGAAGGAAGAGTTGACTCATTGGAAAAGACTCTGATGCTGGGAGGGATCGGAGGCAGGAGGAGAAGGGGACGACAGAGGATGAGATGGCTGGATGGCATCACTGACTCGATGGGTGTGAGTCTGAGTGAACTCTGGGAGTTTGTGATGGACAGGGAGGCCTGGTGTGCTGTGATTCATGGGGTCGCAAAGAGTTGGACATGACTGAGCAACTGAACTGAACTGAACTGATGGCAGAAACCTGCACAGCACTGTAATTTTCTTTCAATTAAAAATAATTTTTTAAAAAATAAATAAATAAAAGCTTTTAAAAATCCCAGGAGATAAACCCATGTACCCATGGTCACCTAATCTTAGACAATTTGGAAAAGATAATATCTTCACCAAGTTTTCCTGGGAAAACAAAGCAGCTATAAAAGCATGAAATTAGAACAATCTATTAACACCATAGGAAAAAAAACTCAAAATGGATTTAAAGACCTAAATGTAAGGCCTGATACTATAAAACTCTCGGAGGAAAACATAAGCAAAACACTGTATAGCATAAACTGCAGCAAGATCTTTTTTTTTTTTTTATTTCATCCACTTTCTAGAGTAATGAAAATAAAACAAAAATAAATAAATGAGATTTATTTAAATTTAAAAGCTTTTTCTGAACAAAGAAAACCATTAACAAAATGAAATGATAACCCTCAGAATGGTGGAAAGATATTTGTAAACAAAGTGGCCAAGAAATGATTAATTTCCAAAATATACAAACAGCTAGTGCCACTCAATATCAAATAAACAAACAACGCTAAAAAAATTGATGGAAGATCTAAATAGAAATTTCTTCTAAGAAGACATACAGATGGCTAAAAAGTACATGAAAAAATGCTCAACATCACTAATTATTAGAGAAATGCAAATTAAAACTACAATAGGTATCACCTCACACCAATCAGAAGAGCCATCATTAAAAAAAATCCACAAACAAAAGTACTGGAGAGAGTATGGAGAAAAGGGAACCTTCCTACCCTTTTGGTGAGAATGTAAACTGTTACAACTAATATGGAGAACAATATGGAGGTTCCTTAAAAAAATAAAAAGAAAACTACGATATGATCTAGAGAAAACCATAATTCAAAAAGACATATGCACCTCAATGTTCATTGAAGCACTATTTACAATAACCAGAATATGGAAACAACTTAAATGTCCATCAACAGAGGAATGGGTAAAGAAAATCCAGTACATATGTGCAATGGAATACTACTCAGCCATTAAAAAGAACAAAATAATGCCATATGCAGCAACATGGATGGACGTAGTGATTGTCATACTGAATGAAGTAAGTCAAACACAGAAAGACAAATATCATATCACTTATATGTGGCATCTGGAAAAGAGGGTACAAATGAATTCATTTAAAAAAAACAGAAGTAGAATCATGGACATAAAAAACAAACATGATTATCAGCAGTTTGGAGGGGGGATAAATAGGGAGATTGGGGTTAACATAAGCACACTCAGTTCAGTACAGTTCAGTTCAGTTCAGTCGCTCAGTCATGTCCGACTCTTTGCGACCCCATGAATAGCAGCACTCCAGGCCTCCCTGTCCATCACCATCTCCCGGAGTTCACTCAGACTCACGTCCATCGAGTCCGTGATGCCATCCAGCCATCTCATCCTGGGTCGTCCCCTTCTCCTCCTGCCTCCAATCCCTCCCAGCATCAGAGTCTTTTCCAATGAGTCAACTCTTCCTTCTCATGAGGTGGCCAAAGTACTGGAGCTTCAGATTTCGCATTATTCCTTCCAAAGAAATCCCAGGGTTGATCTCCTTCAGAATGGACTGGTTGGATCTCCTTGCGGTCCAAGAGACTCTCAAGAGTCTTCTCCAACATCACAGTTAAAAGCATCAATTCTTTGGCGCTCAGCCTTCTTCACAGTCCAACTCTCACATCCATACATGACCACAGGAAAAACCATAGCCTTGACTAGACGGACCTTAGTCGGCAAAGTAATGTCTCTGCTTTTGAATATACTATCTAGGTTGGTCATAACTTCTCTTCCGAGGAGTAAGCGTCTTTTAATTTCATGGCTGCAGTCACAATCTGCAGTGATTTTGGAGCCCCCAAAAATAAAGTCTGACACTGTTTCTACTATTTCCCCATCGATTTCCCATGAAGTGATGGGACCAGATGCCATGATCTTCATTTTCTGAATGTTGAGCTTTAAGCCAACTTTTTCACTCTCCTCTTTCACTTTCATCAAGAGGCTTTTTAGTTCCTCTTCACTTTCTGCCATAAGGGTGGTGTCATCTGCATATCTGAGGTTATTGATATTTCTCCCAGTAATCTTGATTCCAGCTTGTGTTTCTTCCAGTCCAGCGTTTCTCATGATGTACTCTGCATATCAGTTAAATAAGCAGGGTGACAATATACAGCCTTGACGTACTCCTTTTCCTATTTGGAACCAGTCTGTTGTTCCATGTCCAGTTCTAACTCTTGCTTCCTGACCTGCATACAGATTTCTCAAGAGGCAGGTTAGGTGGTCTGGTATAAGCACACTACTCTATATAAAACAGATAACTAATAGAACTTGCTATAAGGCACAGGGAACTCTAATCTGTACTCTGTAATGGCCTATATAGGAAAAGAATCTAAAATAATAATTAAAAAGAATATATATATATATGTGTGTGTATAACTGATTCACTTTGCTCTACAATTGAAACTAACACAACATTGTAAATCAACCTTACTCCAATAAAAATTTTAAGAAAAAACTAATTACACTATATTTAAAATTCTCCAACAATCAATAAACACAAAATTATAATTGAATTAGTAATTTATTTAAAATGGCAGCTAAATACAAAATTGTTTGTGATAAAACTCACACACACAGACACACACACACATGGCTCAAAAAAGTTTTTAAAAAATTTTTTAAATACTCCAAGACAACTCATGTTATTTTCCAATTTAGTACTCTCAGGATGTTGAAGTACCAAGGAATTGACATCATTGGCTTTCAGGGTTAAAGTGAGAAGCAGAGTGATGGTAAGAGATTAGAGTTACAGAGATAGTTTCTTAGAGAGACTAGAGATCTAAAGAATGACAAAATACTTAAGAATAAAAACAGTGCAACTGCAATTTTTCTTAATTAAATGACATTTATGACCTTTTGTAAAATGTAAGTCAAAAAATGTCTGATCTAAGATTTGCTTATGTATAAAGTTGTAATATTTTTGTGAAATAATGAATATTATAATGAAAATAAATAACAAAATATTTCCTTTAAAATATTCATTATGTATCTATTGGATATGTGTAAAGAAAATTTAACTCAAGGTGTCCTATGTTTGTAAAAGTTTCATTTATTTATTTATTTAGGCCATGCTGCAAGGCTTCTGGGATCTTAGTTCCATGACCAGGAATTGAACTCGTATGCCCTGTGTGGAAGCACAGAGTCCTAACCACTGTACCACCAGGGAGTTCCCAAAAGCTTCATTTTTTAAATGATGTACCTACTGTTTAGCAGATCAAGAGAACACTAAACATTGAACACCAATTAATGGCTGCTTTCCATAATGGATATAAGAAATGAGATCAGTGAACAGCAAAACAGATGGTATTATTCCATACAGGTGGTGGCTTGTGCTTTATTAAATACATTTGTCAGATGTATTTATACATCTTAGAAAAATATATTTGTAGTACTGGTATCTTATAAATTGTGACACTGATAAAATACAGTAGAGAATTTGGAGCCAAAGGAGAGTGTGTTCCTGAATAAGAATATTTGTTAATAGCTTCTAGCTTAAAAGGGGAGAAGGCAATGGCACCCCACTCCAGTACTCTTGCCTGGAAAATCCCATGGACGGAGGAGCCTGGTAGGCTGCAGTCTATAGGGTTGCTAGGAGTCAGACATGACTGAGCAACTTCACTTTCACTTTTCACTTTCATGCATTGGAGAAGGAAATGGCAACCCACTCCAGTGTTCTTGCCTGGTGAATCTCAGCGACGGGGGAGCCCGGAGGGCTGCCATCAATGGGGTCGCACAGAGTCAGACACGACTGAAGCGACTTAGCAGCAGCAGCAGCAGCAGCGTAAAACGAGTGATTTGGGGTTATGGAGCACCATCTAGAGGAAATATGTGAAAAAAGTCCTTAGGCAAGAATGGAGTTAAAATATATCTGAAACAATTAAAAAACCTAAGGAATGAACAATTTTAGGATTGTGAGTATGTAATTTTGAATTTCTACTTCCATCAAGTTCTTATTATTTTTTACTTAAACAGTGACTCCTTAAAAGTGTCATATATTATATTTATGATTTCTTTTTCTTTTTAAGAGAAATTTTCTACAACACAGATCTTTTTAGAATGCCAGAGCCAAAAAAAAGAGCCTAGAAATCATGTGGGCAAGTTAGGAACCTAAGGTCCAGAGTAGAGAAACAACTTATTCAGGGTCTTGATTACATTGAAAACCAAGACTAAATCTCTGAAGTCTCCTGATTCCCAGAATAGCACTTTCTCATTCCACTACACTACCCATTAAACTATATCATAAGCAAACATATACTACTGTTGACTAGGAAAAAAAAACTCTGCATTGGTACTGAAGTGTTTACCACAGAGTGATTAGATCTTTATCCTTCCAACAACCTTGATTTCAGTTCAGTTCAGTTCAGTCGCTCAGTCATTTCTGACTCTTTGCGACCCCATAGACAGCAGTACTCCAGGAATCCCTGTTTATCAACAAGTCCTGAAACTTGCTGAAACTCATGTCCATTAAGTTGGTGATGCCATCCAACCATCTTATCCTCTGTCATTCCCTTCAACTCCTGCCTTCAATCTTTCGGAGCATCAGGGTCTTTCCCAAAGAGTCAGTTCTTTACATCAGGTGGCCAAAGTGTTGGAGCTTCAGCATCAGTCCTTCCAAAGAATATTCAGGACTGATTTCCTTTAGAATTGAAGGGTCTGATCTCCTTGCAGTCCAAGGGACTCTCAAGAATCTTCTCCAACATCACATTTTAAAAGCATCAATTCTCCAGCACTCAGCTCTGTTTATGGTCCAGCTCTCGCATCCATACATGACTACTGGAAAAACCATAAATTTGATTGGATGGACCTGTGTCGGCAAAATAATGTCTCTGCTTTTTACTATGCTGTCTAGGTTGGCCATAGATTTTCTTCCAAGGAGCAAATGTCTTACAAATTCCTGGGTTCAGTCACCGTCTTCAGTGATTTTGGAGCCCAAGAAAATAAAGTCTGTAACTGTTTCCACTGTTTCCCCATCTATTTGCCATGAAGTGATGGGACCAGATGCCAAGATCTTCGTTTTTAAATGTTGAGTTTTAAGCCATGTTTTTCACTCTCCTCTTTCACTTTCATCAAGAGGCTCTTCTGTTCCTCTTCACTTTCTACCGTAAGGGGGCTGTCATCTGCATATTTCTCCCAGCGACCTTGATTCCAGTTTGTGTTTAATCCAGCCCGGCATTTTGCATGATGTACTATGTATATAAATTAAATAAGCAGGGTGACATATACAGCTTTGATGTACTCCTTTCTCAATTTGGAACCAGTCTGTTTTTCCATGTCCAGTTCTAACTGTTGCTGCTTGACCTGCATACAGGTTTCTCAGGAGGCAGGTTAAGGTGGTCTGGTATTCCCATCATTTGAAGAATCTTCCACACTTTGTTGTGATCCACACAAAGGCTTTGATGTAGTCAATAAAGCAGAACTATATGTTTTTCCGGAACTCTGGTGCTTTTTCTATGATCCAACAGATGTTGGAAATTTGATCTCAGGTTCCTCTAACTTCTCTAAATCCAGCTGAAATATCTTGAAGTTTTTGATTCACCTATTGTTGAAGCCTTGCTTGGAGAACTTTTAGCATTATTCTGCTAGCATGTGAGATGAGCGCAATTGTGTGGTAGTTTGAACACTTTGGGGCATTGCCTTTCTTTGGGATTAGATGAAAACTGACCTTTTCCCAGTCCTGTGGCCACGGCAGAGTTTTCCAGGTTTGCTGGCATAATGAGTGCAGCACTTTCACAGCATCATCTTTTAGAACTTGAAGTGGTTCAGCTGGAATTCCATCACTTCCACTAGCTTTGTTTGTAATTATGCTTCCTAAGGCCCACCTGATTTCAGATTCCAGGATGTCTGGCTCTAGGTGAGTGATCACATCATCATGGTTATCTGGGTCAAAAAGATATTTTCTCTATAGTTCTTCTGTGTATTCTTGCCACCTCTTCTTATCTTCTGCTTCTATTAGGTCCATACAATTTCTGTCCTTTATTGTGCCCATCCTTGCATGAAAATTTCCCTTGGTATCTCTAATTTTCTTGAAGAGATCTCTAGTCTTTCCCATTCTATTGTTTTCCTCTATTTCTTTGCATTGATCACTAAGGAAGTCTTTCTTAAATTTCTGTGCTAGTCTTTGGAACTCTGCATTCAAATGGATATATCTTTCCTTTCCTCCTTTGCCTTTCATTTCTCTTTTTTTCTCAGCTATTTGTAACGCCTCCTCAGACAAGCATTTTGTCTTTTTGCATTTATTTTTCTTGGGGAAGGTCTTGATCACTGCCTCCTATACAATGTTCCGAACCTCTATCCATAGTTATTCAGGCACTCTGTCTATCAAATCTAATCCCTTGAATCTGTTTGTCACGTCCACTGCATAACTGTAAGGGATCTGATTTAGGTCATGCCTGAATCGTCTAGTCAAAGCTATGGTTTTTCCAGTGGTCATATATGGATGTGAGAGTTGGACTGTGAAGGAAGCTGAGCACCGAAGAATTGATGCTTTTGAACTGTGGTGTTGGAGAAGACTCTTGAGAGTCCCTTGGACTGCAAGGAGATCCAACCAGTCCATTCTAAAGATCAGTCCTGGGTGTTCTTTAGAAGGAATGATGCTAAAGCTGAAACTCCAGTACTTTGGCCAACTCATGCAAAGAGTTGACTCATTGGAAAAGACTCTGATGCTGGGAGGGATTGGAGGCAGGAGGAGAAGGGGACGACAGAGAATAAGATGGCTGGATGGCATCACCGACTCGATGGACATGAGTTTGAGTGAACCCGGGAATTGGTGATGGACAGGGAGGCCTGGCGTGCTTGCGATTCATGGGGTTTCGAAGAGTTGTACACGACTGAGCGACTGAACTGAACTGAAATGAAATGAATGGTCTAATGGTTTTTCCCTACTTTCTTCAATTTAAGTGTGAACTTTGCAATAAGGAGTTCATGATCTGAGCCACAGTCAGCTCCGATATTGCTTTTGCTGACTGTATAGAGCTTCTCCATCTTCAGCTGCAAAGACTATAATCAATCTGATTTCAGTGTTGACCGTCTGGTGATTCCATGTGTAGAGTCATCTCTTGACTTGTTGGAAGAGGGTGTTTGCTATCACCAGTGCATTCTCTAGGCAAAACCCTGTTAACCTTTACCCTGCTTCATTTAGTAATTCAAAGTCAAACTTATCTGTTACTTCAGGTATCTCTTCACTTCCAAATTTATATTCCAGTCCCCTATGATGAAAAAGACTTTTTTTTTTTTTTGCTGTCAGTTTTACAGGTCTTGTAGATCTTCATAGAACCACTCAACTTCAGCTTCTTCAGCATTAGTGGCTGGGGCATAAACTTGGATTACTGTGACACTGACTCATTTGCCTTGGAAACAAACAGAGATCATAGTGTCGTTTTTGAGATTACACCCAAAAAATGCTTTTCAGGCTCTTTTGTTGACTATGAGGGCTATTCCATTTCTTCTAAGGGATTCTTGCCCACAGTAGTAGAATTAATGGTCATATGAGTTAAATTCAAAAACAAAACCAGGAGCTGACTGTGGCTCAGATCATGAACCAAATTCAGACTTCAATTGAAGAAAGTAGGGGAAACCACTAGGTCATTCAGGTATGACCTAAATCAAATTCCTTACGATTATACAGTGGAAGTGACAAACAGATTTAAGGGACTAGATCTGATAGATAGTCTGATGAACTATGGACGGAGGTCATGACATTGTACAGGAGACAAGGATCAAGACCATCCCCATGGGAAAGAAATGCAAAAAAGCAAAATGGCTGTCTGGGGAGGCCTTGCAAATAGCTGTGAAAAGAAGAGAAGTGAAGAGCAAAGGAGAAAAAAAAGGCATCTGAATAAGCATCTGAATGCAGAGTTCTAAAGAATAGCAAGGTGAGATAAGAAAGCCTTCCTCAGCAATCAATGCAAAGAAATAGAGGCAAACAACAGAATGGGAAAGACTAGAGATCTCTTCAAGAAAATTAGATATACCAAGGGAACATTTCATGCAAAGATGGGCTCGATAAAGGACAGAAATGGTATGGACCTAACAGAAGCAGAAGATATTAAGAAGAGGTGGCAAGAATACACAAGAGAACTGTACAAACAAGATCTTCATGACCAAGATAATCACGATGGTGTGATCACTCACCTAGAGCCAGACATCCTGGAATGTGAAGTCAAGTGGGCCTTAGAAAGCATCACTATGAACAAAGATAGTGGAGGTGATGGAATTTCAGTTGAGCTATTTCAAATCCTGAAAGATGTTGCTGTGAAAGTGCTGCACTCAATATGCCAGCAAATTTGGAAAACTCAGCAGTGGCCACAAGACTGGAAAAGGTCAGTTTTCATTCCAATCCCAAAGAAAGGCAATACCAAAGAATGCTCAAACTACCATAAATTGCACTCATCTCACATGCTAGTAAAGTAATGCTCAAAATTTTCCAAGCCAGGCTTCAGCAACATGTGAACCATGAACTTCCAGATGTTCAAGCTGGTTTTAGAAAAGGCAGAGGAACCAGAGATCAAATTGCCAACATCCGCTGGATCATCAAAAAAGCAAAGTTCCAGAAAAACATCTATTTCTGCTTTATTGACTATGCCAAAGCTTTTGACTGTGTGGATCACAATAAACTGTGGAAAATTCTGAGAGAGATGGGAATATGAATATCAAGCCACCTGACCTGCCTCTTGAGAAACCTGTATGTTGAAATTTTTAATAGTTTTTCTCCTGTACTTGAGATCTAATCTTACTTCATTGTGATCAGAAAAGATGCTTAGAATGATTTCAATTCTTTTGAATTTACCAAGGCTAGATTTATGGCCCAGGATGTGATCTATCCTGGAGAAGCTTCCATGTGCGCTTGAGAAAAAGGTGAAATTCATTGTTTTGGGGTGAAATGTCCTATAGATATCAATTAGGTCTAACTGGTCTATTGTATCATTTAAAGTTTGTGTTTCCTTGTTAACTTTCTCTTTAGTTGATCTATCCATAGGTGTGAGTGGGGTATTAAAGTCTCCCACTATTATTGTGTTATTGTTAATTTCCCCTTTCATACTTATTAGCATTTGTCTTACATATTCTGGTGCTCCTATGTTGGGTGCATATATATTTATAATTGTTATATCTTCTTCTTGGATTGATCCTTTGATCATTATGTAGTGTCCTTCTTTGTCTCCTTTCACAGCCTTTGTTTTAAAATCTATTTTATCTAATATGACCATTTCAAGCCAGTCAGAATGGCTGCGATCCCAAAGGCTACAAGCAATAAATGCTGGAGAGGGTGTGGAGAAAAGGGAACCCTCTTACACTGTTGGTGGGAATGCAAACTAGTACCACCACTATGGAGAACAGTGTGGAGATTCCTTAAAAAACTGGAAATAGAATTGCCTTATCACCCAGCAATCCCACTGCTGGGCATACACCCCGAGGAAACCAGAATTGAAAGAGACACGTGTACCCCAATGTTCACTGAAGCACTGTTTATAATAGCCAGGACATGGAAGCAACCTAGATGTCCATCAGCAGATGAACGGGTAAGAAAGCTGTGGTACATATACACAATGGAGTATTACACAGCCATTAAAAAGAATACATTTGAGAAAGCTGTGATACATATACACAATGGAGTATTACTCAGCCATCAAAAAGAATACATTTGAATCAGTTCTAATGAGGTGGCTGAAACTGGAGCCTATTATACAGAGTGAAGTAAGCTAGAAAAAAAAAACACCAATACAGTATACTAATGCATATATATGGAATTTTTAATGATAACCCTGTATGCAAGACAGCAAAAGAGACACAGATGTATAGAACAGTCTTTTGGACTCTGTGGGAGAGGGAGAGTGTGGGATGATTTGGGAGAATGGCATTGAAACATGTATAATATCATATATGAAATGAATCGCCAGTCCAGGTTTGATGCATGATACTGGATGCTTTGGGATGGTGCACTGAGACAACTCAGAGGGATGGTATGGGGATGGAGGTGGGAGGGGGGTTCAGGATGGGGAACATGAGTATACCTGTGGTGGATTCATGCTGATGTATGGCAAAACCAATACAATATTGTAAAGTAAAAATAAAATAAAATTAAAATTAAAAGGGGATGTAAACAAACAACAACAACAAAAAGAATTAACCAAAATAAATAAATAAAGAAGATGTGGTACATATAGTCAAAGCTATGGTTTTTCCTATAGTCATATACAGATGTGATAGTTCGACCATAAAAAAAGGACCAAAGAATTGATGCTTTCAAACTGTGGTGCTGGAGACGTCTCTTGAAAGTCCCTTGGACTATAAGGAGATCCAATCAGTCCATCCTAAAGGAAATCAGTCCTGAATACTCATTAGAAGGACTGGTGCTGAAGCTGAAGCTCTAAAATTTTGGCCAGCTGATGTGAATAGCCAACTCATTGGAAAAGACCCTAATTATGGGACAGATTGAAGGCAGGAGGAGAAGGGGAAGACAGAGGATGAGATGGTTGGATGGCATCACTGACTTAATGGACATGAGTTTGAGCCAGCTCTGGGAGATTGTGAAGGACAGGGAAGCCCATGGGGTTGCAAAGAGTTGCACATGACTTAGCAACTGAAAAAAACAAAGTACTTGTATACAATAGAATACAACTCAGCCACTAAAAGAATAAAATAATGCTACTTGCAGCAACATGAATGCAACTAGAGATTTTCATACTTTGTGAAGTAAGTCAGAAAGAGAAAGACAAATGCCATATGATATTACTAATATGTAGAATCTAAAATATGGCACAACTTAACCTATCTATGAAACAGACTCACAGACAGAGAATAGACCTGTGGAGGGAGACAGGGGAAGAGGAGGAGGGGAGAGATGGACTGGGAGTTTGGGATTAGTAGATGCAAATATATTACATATATAATGTATGAACAACAAGGTCCTACTGTATAGCACAGGGAAATATATTCACTATCCTGGAATAAACCATAATGGAGAAGAATATAAAAAAGAATGTATATGTATGTTTAACTGAGCCATTTTGTTGTGTAGCAGAAATTAGTACAGCATCGTAAATCAAGTATACTTGATTAATTTTTAAAAATTATTTGAATTCCCTGAAATTCAGTTTTATCTGCAGATATAATACCAAACTCTCAGAATTGTTACAGGAATTAAAGTGAGATAATACATGTATAACACTTGTCACAGTGCATAGCTAATAAACGTGAGTTTTTACCTGAAAGATAAGTAATGCTGAAGAATGAGTAAATTCCATATTCATTTATAAATATATAAACCTTTCTTGTGTATAATATACTCTGTATAAAAAGGAACTGCAATTTGTGTGTGGGGAATACTCACATCTCTTCTAAAATGCAAATACAGGGGTCTTATTTTGAATATTGGAGTAAAAGTCACTGTATAACTTTTTACCAGGAATCTCAGAATAAGGTTGCAGTATTTCTGAACTAGGATTATTTTGCTCCATAGGGAACATTTGTTAATATCTGGAGACATTTTTGGTTGTCACAACTGGGTTAGGGGGTTGCTGCACACAACTAGAAGGAAGAGGGCAGAGATTCTCTTAAACATTCTACAATGCACCAGAAGCCCTCACCCAACATACAAACACACCACAAAGAATTATCTGGCCCAAAATGTCAGCTTTGGGCCAGACAATTTAAAGTGGGCTTCCTTGGTAACTGATATGGTAAAGAATCCACCTGCAATGTGGGAGGCCTGGGTTTGATCCTGGATTGGGAAGATCACCTGGAGGAGGGTATGGCAATTTACTTCAGTATTCTTACCTGGAGAATCCCCATGGATAGAGGGGCCTGGCAGTCTGCAGTCCATGGGGTTGCAAAGAGTAGGACACAACTGAGTGACTAAGCACAGAGCACAAAATGTCAATCAATAGTGATGAGGTTGAATTAATGAAAGTGAAGAAGAACTAAAGAGCCTCTTGATGAAAGTAAAAGAGGAGAGTGAGAAAGTTGGCTTAAAGCTCAACATTCAGAAAACTAAGATCATGGCATCTGGTCCCATCACTTCATGGCAGATAGATGGGAAAACAGTGGAAACAGTGGCTGACTTTATTTTTCTGGGCTCCAAAATCACTGCAGATGGTGACTGCAGTCATGAAATTAAAAGACGCTTACTCCTTGGAAGGAAAGTTATGACCAACCTAGATCACATACTGAAAAGCAGAGACATTGCTTTGTCAACAGAGGTCTATCTAGTTAAGGCTATGGTTTTTCCAGTAGTCGTGTATGGATGTGAGAGTTGGACTATAAAGAAACCTGAGCACCGAAGTATTGATGTTTTTGAACTGTGGTGTTGGAGAAGACTCTTGAGAGTCCCTTGGACTGCAAGGAGATCCAACCAGTCCATCCTAAAAGAGATCAGTCCTGGGTGTTCATTGGAAGGACTGATGTTGAAGCTGAAACTCCAATACTTTGACCACCTGATGCGAAGAGCTGACTCGTTGGAAAAGACCCTGATGCTGGGAAAGACTGAGGGCAGGAGGAGAAGGGACGACAGAGGATAAGATGGTTGGATGGCATCACCAACTCAATGGACATGGATTTGAGTGGACTCCAGGAGTTGGTGATGGACAGGGAGGCCTGGCATGCTGTGGTTCATGGGGTCTCAAAGAGTCAGACACAACTGAGCAACTGAACTGAACTGAATTAATGAAATGAAGTTAGAGTTTACTAAAGTTAATAGATGAATATATGTTTAATTGATAAATGTTTAAGATATTAGCTGTGATTTGCACTTGAAAAAAAATGAGTGATCATCTGTAAAGTATTTGGAAATCAGAATACATTATGTCCTAGATAAATGTCCCATTTTCTAGAATATGTGTCCACATTACCTAGGGATATTTTTAGGAATATTACTAGCTTTAAGCCTTTCAGCTGTTCAATTTTTTTTTTTTAATTTCTATTACTTTGAGCTCAGACGCATTTATCACAAACTTTAGATCATAGCCCCTGACTACAAGGAGCTTACAGTAGAGCTGAAAAAGTAACAAATGTATTCAGAAAACTATTATATTATCAGCTCCATGACAGCAAGGGTCCTATCTATCTTGTTCACTCCTGTGTCTCTTGTGCTCAGCACAGCCCCCAGAAATATATGAATAAAGCAATCAGTGAACAAAGTACAAGAGGTCATGTGAAGTAAATAGTTAATGATATACAATTGAGAAAAGGGAAAAATAGAATATAAGTATGATTTCATACTGAATAGGTCATAAAGGTTTAAAGAGGGAGATACTGAATAAATAATAAAATTGAGTCACTAGAAGTCAGACAGAGAAGGAGAAATATTGTATCACATCCCTTATATGTAGAATCTAAAAAGAAATGATGCAAATTAACTTATTTACAAAACAGAAAGAGACTCACAGACTTAGAGAATGAACTTATGATTGCCAGGGGGAAGGATGGGGCGGGGGATAAGGGATGGTTAGGGAGTTTGGGAAGGACATGTATACATTGTTATATTTAAAATGGATAACTAACAAAAACCTACTGTATAGCACCTGGAACTCTACTCGATGTTATGTGGTAATCTGGATGGGAGTGGAGTTTGGGCGAGAATGGATGCATATATATGTATGGCTGAGTCCCTTTGCTGTTCACCTGAATCTATCACAATGTTGTTAATCAGCTATACCCCAATACAATACAAAAGGGTTTTTAAAATTGAGTTACTAGAGAAGATGAGAGTGGGTATTTCAGAATAGAGGCAATATAGTCAAAGGCAAAGGAATAGCAATGATCTTGATACTAGAAAAATGGAATAAAATGGTATGATTTCCATAGAGAAATAGAAAAATAAGAGGTCAGAAGTTGAAAGGATGAACATTTAAGAAAAAAAAATTGTTGAACTATGTTTTTTATCATCCATACATGGTGAGTTTGACATTTGCAGAACATCACAAGAGAAATCTCGAAGAATTAGACAATCTGAATTCTGACTTGTGCTTCATTTTAGTCACTCTCCCCTTAAGCTTTATAGTCTGGCTCATTGCTACTGCTAAGTTGCTTCAGTCGTGTCCAACTCTGTGCAACCCCATAGATGGCAGCCCACCAGGCTCCCCCGTCCCTGGGATTCTCCAGGAAAGAACACTGGAGTGGATTGTCATTTCCTTCTCCAATGCATGCAAGTGAAAAGTGAAAGTGAAGTCGCTCAGTCGTCTGACTCTTCGAGACCCCATTGACTCCAGCCCACCAGGTTCCTCCATCCATGGGATTTTCCAGGCTAGAGTACTGGAGCGGGGTGCCATCACCTTCTCCGATTCTTCTGGCTCATTGATCTACAATTTTATGATCTGAACTAAATGAAGCAAACCCCCCCCCCCACCAAAACACTATGATTTCTAGGATACTTAGGCTTTTGAACATACTGTTCATTCTGCTTGAAACTATCTTTCTAATCTCTTATTCCCTTTCAAGCCCCCTCCCTTGGTTAACTCCTACTCATCCTCAGGTCTCTGATTACATCTTTCCTCTGGAAAGTCCTCCCTGATCTCCTCCAAGATTATATTGGATGTTCTTTTATGCTCCCATAGTACTCTCTACTTCAATTGTAGCACTTATCACACTGGATAGTAATATTCTGTTTACTGTTTTTATTTACCACCAGTCAATAAACCTGTTGTGTGCAGGAACTGTGCCTTGTTCACTTTTGTATGTCCAGAAGCTGCCAATGCCTGACACATAGTCAGAACTCAGTAAATATTTGTTGAATAAAAGAATGAATGATATAGAATTAAAGTTAGAAGAAGTGAAATGATTAAAACATAGGTTGAAAGTAACTATATCAGAGATGGTAGCTGAAGTCATGAGAATATGAGTTACCTAAAGAAAAGAAATAAACTGAAAGTAGCCAAAGACTAGTCAGACTTTAGTAGTGACCAGTAAGAATATGAGGAGAAATTGGAGGAAATAAAGAAAACACAGAAGGAAATATTGGAAACTTGGGAAGACAATTGGAACAACAAAATATCTTAGAAGCCAAGGTAGGACATTTGAGAAGTTTCTGCCATAAGCAGCAAAAAAGGGGATGGGGAAAGATGGTTGGGTTTCACAATTTTTCAGTAGCAGTTGGAATAGAAGCCTGACTGCAAATAATTAAGGACTGAATTAAGCTACAAAGAAATAGAATCATCTGCATCAGTTTGGGCCCACACAGTAATTTGAATAGGGAAAGTTGAAAGTAAAGAATTATTAGCTATAAGAGTGAATGGGAATGAAGGGATTGGCTGCTGCTGCTGTTGCTAAGTCGCTTCAGTCGTGTCTGACTCTGTGTGACCCCAGAGATGGCAGCTCACCAGGCTCCCCCGTCCCTGGGATTCTTCAGGCAAGAACACTGGAGTGGGTTGCCATTTCCTTCTCCAATGCATGAAAGTGAAAAGTGAAAGTGAAGTCGCTCAATCGTGTCCGACTCCTAGCAAGCCCATGGACTGCAGCCTACCAGGCTCCTCCGTCCATGGGATTTTCCAGGCAAGAGTACTGGAGTGGGTTGCCACTGCCTTCTCTATAAGGGGTTCGCTAGTAAGAAGTAAAGCCTTTAAAGAAAGTTTTTAAAAAATATTCTTAAAGAATAGCAGAAATAAGCAATAACTACTGAGGGCCGAGATAGAGCACCCAAAGTAAAGCATCCCTATTCCACCCCATGACCAGGGTTGAAATCCAGACCTCATTGGACTGGGCACTACCATGACAAAGAAGTCACTGTGGTGGTATGCTGATGGAACTTGCTGAAAATTTTCCCTCCAAGGTTTACCAGAAACCACCCTCTAAATTACCTAAGAAAGTTGATTATGTGTAAGTATCAGCTAGAAAAATGCCCATGGGGGATGTGGTCAAGGGAAGCTGTGGGAACTGAACACTGAAAAAGCATCTCTGTTGAAGGAGCTAAGTACTTGGGAAGCTACACGTGCTACAGGAGCCAAGTACTAGAGAAACTGCCCATATACTACATAAGCTAGGCACCAAGGAGGCCACATGCACTGGAGTTTACATGTGAAATCTCCAGTGAGGCAAATCTGGAGAAAAACTGATATCCTCTTGTGACAACCAGATTTTGTTAGACTGATAAAAGATTTAGAAAGAAGTAGAATTTGCCTACAACCATCAGGGTCTCCATAAAGCACCCTAGAAGAGAGGAAAGGGAGGAAATGCAGAATCGAGAGCGCTATGGAGTAGGGTAGGGGTATGTTGGATGAGTATTTGTATCTTAAAAGAGGTAATAGAAATAAGAGATTTCATTTTCGTGGATGGATATTGAAAACTGAAATGGATAAAGCAATGGAGTAGAAGCAAAGATTATAGTCACAGAATTTTAAAGTTAGAAGAAATACACTCATTATATAGTTGTTTTCTTAAAGCCGAAATAAGTTAAATGATTTGCCTAAGTTCACACAGTTAATGACAGAGCCAGAATTAGAACAAAATTTTTCTGACATTAACACTATTCATTATTGTTTGAACTACATCATGCTGGAAAGATCTATTGATATTTTGAGAGAAATAAAGCTACTAGCAAATTCATAAGAATTTCAAAGGACAAAGTGTATTTTGATGTCATTAGCTCAGGTAGAAAACAAGTTTACTCAGAATAAGAAATTCACATTGTCAGGAATTTTTGTTTGTGATGCACTTAGAAGAAAGAATAGATATTTGGTGATTAGGTGATTTAAAAATGTAAAACAATAAATTGAATGGGCAATATGGACTTTAATGCATCTAAAATTAATTACAGTGAATTTTCAGTTTAATCAGAGAGCTGGGGAAAAGAGGAATTATGGTTCATGGTACCTGATTAATCAGAATTATCCAAAACTTAATGTGAAAATTTTGTCTTACAGTAGTAAATAAGAATGCTGAAATCAACAATATTTCTTTGAAGACTAAAGATTCTATACCAGGCTTTTATATTATCACTGTGTTTAGCAGAACATTCTACAGACTCATTGCATACACGGAGATTGAACTATATTATCCTGACCCTCAGACATTCCCTAAAGTACAAAAGAAAATTACTTCTTCATTTTGCTAAAGGTAAAAAGTTATATAAATACATGTTTATAATGAATGTTCTCAACTAGCTGGATATGAATGCAAATTTAGTATGACTTGTTATGTTCATATTTGTAGACAACATAATTAATAGCTAAATAAGTGGACAATTTTTAAGGGAGAAGTCTTTAAATCATCATTATAATTTTTTGATGACACTATATAATTTGTCCCCAAGTAAAGAAAAAAAAAAACTAGGCAAAAAAAGAAATCCTCAATTTTAGAGACAGAAAACTGGCAGTCATAGGCCGGACCCAGCCCTCAGATTCTCCGGGGATTTGTGTTGTCTTGTTTTATTTTGATTTCCCCATACAGAGTTTTAAAACAAAAAGAATCAGATGTCAATATTTAAAATCTAAGAAACTTAGCATAAAATTCTGGATTTATGGCATCTCAAAAAATCGGATCTGACCACACTGGGTCTACATTCCTACTTTACAACAATCAACTGGCATTGAGTTATGGCTGTTCCATTTAGACGGGGTATGAATTATTCTGTTTGTCACAGCCCCCATCACTTTCTTTGCTACAGTTACAGTTTCAGCCTCCATACATTATACAGTTATATAATAGACCCACCTTACTTAAGAATACAGGTGCAAAAATCCTAATTCACCAGTATATTATATACTATGCTATATGCTAATATAATATGCAATTTAATATATAATAATATGCCATTCACAAATAGGGTTTAATCCAATTATGGAAGGATCATTTTATATTAGGAAATCCATTAATATATAACATCATATCTGGAGAAGGAAATGGCAACCCACTCCAGTATTCTTGCCTGGAGAATCCCTTGGACAGAGGTGCCTGGTAGGCTACAGTCCATGAAGTCACAAGAGTCAGACACGACTTAGCAACCAAACCACCACCACCATATCTATATTATTCATGGAAAGATTTTTATGTGGCTCAAAAGAGTACAGCTGATAAGATAAATGAAAAATGAGTAGAAAAAAAGTAAAACAAAGGATATAAAATGACACCAACACTATCAGCTTAATAAGTACTAGAAAAATCTATCTTGATTTATAAAAAACAAACCCTTCTAGACAGAGTATGGGAAGAAGCAGGTGGGACAAATTGAGAGAGTAGCATTGACATATATACGCTACCATGTGTAAAATAGGTAACTAGCGAGAAGCTTCTATATAACACATAGAGCTCAGCCAGAAGCTCTGTGACAACCTAGATGGGTGAGATGGTGGGAGGAGACTCAAGAGAGAGGGGATATATATATGTGTACTCAGGGCTGGTTGGTGTTGTTTTACAGCAGAAACCAACACAACATTTTAAAGCAATTATCTTCCAATTAAATAAATAAATAAAAACCCTTCTTAGAAAATGAAAAATAAGCATGCTTTTTTAATCTGACAAAGAATAGCAACCTTAAATCAATAGTCAATATTATACTGAACACTAGAAACAGTCCCAATAAAACTGAACTTTTAACAGTTGTAACCATATTGTTATTAAACATACTTTGGAAAGTTTTGATCATTGTACTAAAAAGATGTGAACTAAAAGACTTTCCTGGTAGTCCAGTGCTTAACACTCTGTGTTTCCAATGCAGAGTGCATGGATTTGATTCCTAGTCAGGGAACTAATCCCACCGGCCACGCTGGGTGAGGGGGGAAACATGAATTATAAATAAGTATGGGGAGTTCCTTTATCATTTCTGTCCTTTATCGAGCCCATCTTTGCATGAAATGTTCCCTTGGTATCTCTAATTTTCTTGAAGAGATCTCCAGTCTTTCCCATTCTGTTCTTTTCCTCTATTTCTTTGCACTGATAGCTGAGGAAAGCTTTCTTATCTCTACTTGCTATTCTTTGGAACTCTGCATTCAGATACTTATATCTTTCCCTTTCTCCTTTGCTTTTTGTTTCTCTTTTCACAGCTATTTGTAAGGTCTTCTCAGACAGCCATTTTCTTTTTTGCATTTCTTTTCCATGGGGATGGTCTTGATCCCTGTCTCCTGTACAATGCCACGAACCTCAGTCCATAGTTCATCAGGCACTCTATCAGGTCTAGTCCTCTAAATCTATTTCTCACTTCCACTGTATAATCATAAGGGATTTGATTGAAGTCATACCTGAATGGTGTAGTGGTTTTCCCTACTTTCTTCAAGTAAAGTCTGAATTTGGCAATAAGGAGCTCATGATGTGAGCCACAGTCAGATCCCGGTCTTGTTTTTGCTGACTGTATAGAGCTTCTGCATCTTTGGCTGCAAAGAATATAATCAACCTGATTTCAGTGTTGACCATCTGGTGATGTCCATGTGTAGAGTCTTCTCTTGTGTTGTTGGAAGAGGGTGTTTGCTATGACCGGTGCATTTTCTTGGCAAAACTCTATTAGTCTTTGCCCTGCTTCATTCCACATTCCAAGGCCAAATTTGCCCATTACTCCACGTGTTTCTTGACTTCCTACTTTTGCATTCCATTCCCCTATAATGAAAAGGACATCTTTTTTTGGGTGTTAGTTCTAAAAGATCTTGTAGGTCTTCACAGAACCATTTAACTTCAGCTTCTTCAGCATTACTGGTACGGGCATAGACTTTGATTACTGTGATATTGAATGGTTTGCCTTGGAAACGAAAAGAGATCATTCTGTCGTTTTTGAGATTGCATCCAAGTATTGCATTGTGGACTCTTTCATTGACCATGATGGCTACTCCATTTCTTCTAAGGGATTCCTGCCCTCAATAGTAGATATAATGGTCATTTGAGTTAAATTCACCTATTCCAGTCCATTTAGTTCATTGATTCCTAGAATGTCGACATTCACCCTTGCCATCTCCTGCTTGACCACTTCCAATTGCCTTGATTCATGGACCTAACATTCCAGGTTCCTATACATATTGCTCTTTACAGCATCAGACCTTGCTTCTATCACCAGTCACATCCACAACTGGGTATTGTTTTTGCTTTGGCAGCAGCAGCAGCATCCCTTCATTCTTTCTGGAGGTATCTCTCCACTGATCTCCAGAAGTGTGTTGGGCACCTACTGACCTGGGGAGTTCCTCTTTTAGTATCCTACCATTTTGCCTTTTCATACTGTTCATGAGGTTCTCAAGGCAAGAATACTGAAGTGGTTTGCCATTCCCTTCTCCAGTGGACCACATTCTGTCAGACCTCTCCACTATGACCCGCCCATCTTGGGTGCCCCCACAGGGCATGGCTTAGTTTCATTGAGTTAGACAAGGCTGTGGTCCTAGTGTGATTAGATTGACTAGTTTTCTGTGATTATGATTTCATTGTGTCTGCCCTCTGATGCCATCTTGCAACATCTACCATCTTACTTGGGTTTCTGTTCACGTCTGCTCTGGCAAAGTGCAGCCACTGCTCCTTAACTTGGACAAGGGGTATCTCCTCACCGCCGCCCCTCCTGACCTTGAACATACAGTAGCTCCTCTAGGCCCTCCTTCGCCCGCCTCTTGATGAAAGTGAAAGAGGAGAGTGAAAAAGTTGGCTTAAAACTCAACATTCAGAAAACTAAGATCATGGCATCTGGTCCCATCACTTCATTGGAAATAGATGGAGAAACAGTGGAAACAGTGTCAGATTTTATTTTGGGGGACTCCAAAATCACTGCAGATCGTGACTGCAGCCATGAAATTAAAAGATGCTTACTCCTTGGAAGGAAAGTTGTGACCAACTTAGATAGCATATTGAAAAGCAGAGACATTAGTTTGCCAACAAAGTTCCGTCTAGTCAAGGCTATGGTTTTTCCAGTGGTCATGTATGGATGTGAGAGTTGGACTGTGAAGAAAGCTGAGCACCGAAGAATTGATGCTTCTGAACTGTGGTGTTGAAAAAAACTCTTTAGAGTCCCTTGGACTGCAAGGAGATCCAACCAGTCCATTCTGAAGGAGATCAGCCCTGGGATTTCTTTGGAAGGAATTATGCTAAAGCTGAAACTCCAGTACTTTGGCCACCTCATGCAAAGAGTTGACTCATTGGAAAAGACTTTGATGCTGGGAGGGATTGGGGGCAGGAGGAGAAGGGGACGGCAGAGGATGAGATGGCTGGATGGTATCACTGACTCGATGGACATGAGTCTGAGTGAACTCCGAGAGTTGGTGATGGACAGAGAGGCCTGGTGTGCTGCAGTTCATGGGGTCACAAAGAGTTGGACACGACTGAGCAACTGAACTGAACAGAACTGGGGAACTAGGATCCTTCATGCCACACAACACAACCAAAAATAAATTAAAATTGATAAATTAAATGGGAATGATAAATCCCTATTATGCATGGTTCTTGTGAGGACTACCCATAATACATATGAAGATCTAGCCCAGTGCTCATTAGCACATAATAGGAACAAAACAAAATTTTTACCTGGATTTGTCTGGATTCCAGAGGAACTAAGGTGAGATGAATTGAGAGAGAAACATTGAACATATACATTACCATATGTAAAATAGATAGCCAGTGGGAGTTTGCTGTACGACGCACGGAATTCAAATCCAATGCTCTGTGACAGCCTAGAGAGGTGGAATGGGGTGGGAGAGAGGTTCAAAAGAGAGAGGACACATGTATACTTACGGCTGATTCATGTTTATATATGGCAGAAACTGGCACAATATTGTAAAGCAATTATCCTCTAATTAAAAATAAATACATTTTTTAAAAAGGTTTTAGACTGAATAATTTTAACAGGGATTATATAGAGTCTTAAAGAAAATTTACTTAAGAAATATGTATATATAACTGAATCAAGAAAAATGGTATACATAGCACAATTGCAGTCAATATTCCAACTTAAAATTTGGGAGTAAAAAGGGAAAATGTGACAATTTTTTTCTGAAGTGCCTCTGGGAAATTAAATAAGAGACAGCTTAAAAATGGAAAACAGAAAAAAAAAATGGTGTGTGAAGGCTAGTTGTGTCAGATGCTAAAATTTAATATAATGTAAAAATTAAATCAACCTGATACAGGCACAAGAATGATAAGACAGATCAATGGAATAGAACAAATAGCAAAGAAATAAACTTTATTATAATGTTTTAATAGATGATAGAGGCGATATGATACAATTTTGAAAGTAAAGCTAGTCAATAAATAATAATAGAACACTGGTTAGCTATCTGTAAATAATCCTTTCACTTCACACAAAGTGAATTCCAGTTGGGAAAAAGAAATTGGTTATATGTTTAAAAAAAGAAAATTGTTAACAAAAAAGAACAAAACTAGGAGGAAAAGCTTGCAAAAAATATGACAGAAAGGTGGACATATTCTTAATATACAAGTGGTTCATACAAAGTAATTAGAAAAATACCAAAAATCCAGTAGATAAATGAATGAAGGATATAGGTGGTTCAGACAATCCATAGAGGATGAAACATAAAAGGCTAATAAATACATAATTAAAAAATAATAATTAATTAATTAATTAATTTAAAAATACATAATAAATGTTTAATCTTACTAAACCAAAGAATTTCAGTAACTAACAAATTAGAAAATTAAGTTTAGTGATACAGGAAGTTTCATGAACTGCTGAAAGTAATATTACAATTAGTGGGATTTTAAATTAATACATTTTAGAAGGAATTCCCTGGCAGTCCAGTGGTTAGGACTCTGAGCTTTCACTGCATGTATAACTAAGTCACTTTGCTTAGCACCTGAAATTAACATAACATTTAAATCAGCTATACTTCAATTAAAAAAAAATTAAAGAGTATTGTGTTTACAAGTTTACTTGAAAATATAAATGAATGTACAATAGCTTTCAAAGTAAATTTATGAAAAGTTGATGATCTTTTTTACCTTAAATTTTGGGTACAAATATTTGTATGAGACCTTCTTTGTAATGCAGGGGACAGTTTCAATCCCTGGTCTGAGAATTAAGATCCCACATGCCATGGTGCAGCTACATCCACCTGCCACAACTACTGAGCCCATCAGGCACAAGTAGAGCCCACATCACAATGAAAGAACCCACATGACACAATGAAGATTCTGCATGCTGCAACTAAGACCTAACACAGCCAAAAAAATAAGCAAATAAACATTGAAAATAATCTCTATACTACATTTCAGTTTTGTTTTTCTGAATCTTGGATTCTCTCTAGTATTTTAGACTTCTGTGTGATATTGTGATTGACAATAGAGGGAAGCATCAAGAGTAGAATAGATTTTGTCTTGTTGTTGATTGTAAAGGCCATTTTAATTAAGCTGGGCCTGGCTTAATATACAGTAATTAACTTCTAGGGAATTCCTGTCAGTCCAGTAGTTAGAACTCAGTGCTTTCACTGTGGTGGTCTGGGTCCAATCTCTGGTTGGGAAACTAAAATCCCCCAAAATGTGCGTTTTGACTAAAAAGAAAAAAAAGAAATTAACTCCTAAATTAGATCTCCTTTTACAGTCGATTCACAAATTGCCCACTTGCCATGAAATTAGTTCCCAAATTTAAACGTGCATTTTCATAATCACTATTTTTTTCATGATACAATTATCGTATTAAGCAAAAATCACAATAGTAGAAGACATTTATCAGTTTTTGCAATCAATATCCAAACAAAAAATAGAAGATCATTATAATTGCAAGCCATAATGGAAACATGATTAACCCAACAATATAAAATAAATACATACAATTTGGGGGGGTTCAACTAGAGTGATGTGGTAAGTGGAAGTGGATACATGCACATGTTTTCATATGCCCAGCCAATTTATATCTCTTGGTTTCAGCATTTAATCCATTTACATTTAAGGTAATTATCAATAAGTATAATCCTATTACCATTTTCTTAATTGTTTAGGGTTTATTTTGTGTAGGTCTTTTCCTTCTTTTGTGTTTCCTGCTTAAAGTTCCTTTAGCATTTGTTGTACAGCTGGTTTGGTGGTGCTGAATTCTCTAAGCTTTTGCTTGTCTGGAAAGCTTTAATTTCTCTGTCAGATCTGAAGGAGAGTCTTTCTGGGTAGAGTATTATTGGTTCTTCTCTTTTATCACTTTAAATATATCATGCCATTCCCTTCTGGCTTGTAGAGTTTCTGTTGAGAAATCAGCTGACAACCTTACAGGAATTCCCTTGTATGTTTTCTTTTTTCCTTTTTGTTTTTTAAATTTTGTCTTTGTCTTTAATAGTTGTCAGTTTGATTACTATGTGTCTGCGGCCAAGAGGAGCTACCCCCACGTTCAAGGTCAGAGGCAGCGGCTGAGAGGAGCTAACCCACATCCAAGGTCAGGGGCAGTGGCCAAGAGGAGCTACCCCATGTCCAAGGTCAGGAGGGGCGGCCAAGAGGAGCTACCCCAGGTCCAAGGTAGGAAGCAGCAGCTGCGCTTTGCTGGAGGAGCCGTGAAGAGATACCCGACGTCCAAGGTAAGAAAAACCCAAGATGGTAGGCATTGAGAGAGGACATCGGAGGGCAGACAGATTAAAACCACAATCACAGACAACTAGCCAATCTGATCACACAGATCACAACCTTGTCTAACTCAATGAAATTAAGCCATGCTGTGTGGGTGACCCAAGACGGACGGGTCATGGTGGAGAGATCTGACAGAATATGGTCCACTGGAGAAGGGAATGGCAAACCACTTCAGTATTCTTGCCTTGAGAACCTCATGAACAGTATATAAAGGCAAAAAGATAGTACATTGAAAGATAAATGCCCAGGTCAGTAAGTGCCCAATATGCTACTGGAGATCAGTGGAGAAATAACTAGAAAGAATGAAAGGATGGAGCCGAAGCAAAAACAACACCCAGTTGTGGATGGGACTGGTGATAGAAGCAAGGTTTAATGCTGTATAAGAGCTATTTTGCATAGGAACCTGGAATGTTAGGTCCATGAATCAAGGCAAATTGGAAGTGGTCAAACAGGAGATGACAAGAGTGAACATCAGCATTCTAAGAATCAGTGAACTAAGATGGACTGGAATGGGTGAATTTAACTCAGATGACCATTTGATCTACTACTGCGGGCAGGAATCCCTTAGAAGAAATGAAGTAGCCATCATGGCCAACAAAAGAGTCCGCAATGCAGTACTTGGATGCAATCTCAAAAACGACAGAATGATCTCTTTTCGTTTCCAAGGCAAACCATTCAATATCACAAGTCTATGCCTCAACCACAAATGCTGAAGAAGCTGAAGTTGAATGGTTCTGTGAAGACCTACAAGACCTTTTAGAACTAACGCCAAAAAAAGATGTATTTTTTTTATCATAGGGGACTGGAATGCAGAAGGAGAACGTCAAGAGAGAACTGGAGTAACAGGCAAATTTGGCCTTGGAGTACAAAATAAAGCAGGGTGAAGGCTAACAAAGCTTTGCCAAGAGAACACACTGTCATAGAAAACACCCTCTTCCAAAAACACAGGAGATGACTCTACATGTGGCCATCAGCATATGGTCAATACCTAAATCAGATTGATTATATTCTTTGCAGCCAAAGATGGAGAAACTCTATACAGTCAACAAAAACAAGACTGGGAGATGACTGTGGCTCAGATCATGAACTCCATATTGCAAACTTCACGTTTAAATTGAAGAAAGTAAGGAAAACCACTAGACCATTCAGGTATGACCTAAATCAAATCCCTCACTATTACACAGTGGAAGTGACAAATAGATTCAAGAGATTAGATCTGAGAGACAGAGTGCCTGAAGAACTATGGATGGAGGTTAGTTACATTGTACAGGAGGCAGTGGCCAAGACCAACCCCAAGACAAACAAATACAAAGAGGCAAAATGTTTGTCTGAGGAGGCATTACAAATAGCTGAGAAAAGAAGAAAAGCACATGTACACCCATGGCAGATTCATGTCAATGTATGGCAAAATCAATACAATATTGTAAAGTAAAAAAATAAATATAACTGAGACTAAAAAAAAATAAAACCAACAAAAAAAGAGAGAGAGAGAAGAGAAGGTAAAGGAGGAAAGGAAATATATACCTGTTTGAACGCACAGTTCCAAAGAATAGCAAGGAGAAATACAAAAGCTTTTCTCAGTGATCAATGCAAAGAAATAGAGGAAAACAATAGAATGGGAAAGATTGGACATCTCTTCAAAAAAATTAGCGATACCATGGGAACATTTTAAGCAAAAATGGGCTCAATAAAGGACAGAAATTGTAGGGACCTAACAGAAGCAGAAGATATTAAGAAGAGGTGACAAGAATACATAGAAGAACTATATATATATATAAAAAATCTTCATGACCCAGATAACCACGATGATATGATCACTCAGCTAGAGCCAGACATCCTGGAATGTGAAGTCAAGTGGGCCTTAGAAAGCATCACTACAAACAAAGCTAGTGGAGGTAATGGAATTCCAGCTGAGCTATTTCAAGTTCTAAAAGATGATGCTGTGAAAGTGCTGCACTCAATGTGCCAGCAAATTTGAAAAACTCAACAGTGACCACAGGAATGGAAAAAGGTCAGATTTCATCTAAACCCAAACAAAGGCAATGACAAAGAATGTTCAAACTACCACACGTTTGCTCTCTTCTCACACACTAGCAGAGTAATGCTAAAAATTCTCCAAGCGAGGCTTCAACAGTACATGAACCAAGAACTTCCAGATGTTCCAGCTGGATTTAGAAAAGGCAGAGCAACCTGAGAACAAATTTCCAACATCTGTTGGATCATAGAAAAAAGAAGAGAGTTCCAGAGAAACATCTAGTTCTGCTTCATTGACTACATCAAAGCCTTCAACTGTGTGGATCACAACAAACTGTGGACGATTCTTAGAGTGATGGGAATACCAGACCATCTTACCTGCCTCCTGAGAAATCTGTATGCAGGTCAAGAAGCAACAGTTAGAACCGGGCATGGAACAATGGACTGGTTCCAACTTGTCACTCTGCTTGTTTAACTTATATGCGGATTACATCATGCAGAATGTCAGGCTAGAAGAAGCACAAGATGGAATCAGGATTGCTGGGAGAAATATCAATTATCTAAGATATACAGATGACACCACCCTTATGGCAGAAAGTGAAGAAGAACAGAAGAGTCTCTTGATGAAAGTGAAAGAGGAAAGTGAAAAACTGGCTTAAAGCTCAACATTCAAAAAACGAAGATCATGGCCTCCGATCCCAGCATTTCATGGGAAATAGACGGGAAAACAATGGAAACAGTAATAGACTTTATTTTCTTGGGCTCAAAAGTCACTGCAGGTGGTGACTACAGCCATGAAATCAAAAGACGCTCGCTCTTTGAAAGGAGAGCTATGACCACCCTAGACAATGTAGTAAAAAGCAGAAACATCACTTTGCCAACAAAGGTCTGTCTAATCAAAGCTAAGGTTTTTCCAGTAGTCATGTATGGATGTAAGAGTTTGACCATAAAGAAAACTGGGCATTGAAGAACTGACGCTTTTGAACTCTAGTGTTGGAGAAGACTCTTAGGAGTCCCTTGGACTGCAAGGAGATCAAACCATTCAATTCCAAATAAAATCAGGCCTGAATATTCTTTAGAATGACTGATGCTGAAGTTGAAGCTCCAACACTTTGCCACCTGATGTGAAGAACTGACTCATTGGAAAAGACCCTGATGCTGGGAAAGACTGAAGGTACAAGGAGAAGGGGATGACAGAGGATGAGATGGTTGGATGGCATCACTGACTCAATGGACATGAATTTGAGCAGGCTCTAGGACTTGGTGATGGACAGGGAAGCCTGGCATGCTGCAGTCCATGGGGTCCCAAAGAGTCAGACATGACTGACCGACTGAACTGAACTGAACTGAACTTTTAATATCTTTTCATCTAGCACATAACTTTTTGGTTTTTCATGCTGATTAAGCTTTTGTAATGTGTTTTTGTTCTATCTACTGTTGGATGGTTGTTCCGACGTCTATTATCTGCTTTCTGATGGAGGAGGCTAAGAGGCTTGTGTAAGCTTCTGTGGTGGGGGAGGGGAGTACTGGGTCTTGCTCTTGTGGACAGGGCTGTGCTCAGTAATGTTTTAATGCAATTATCTGCTGATGGGTTGGGTTGTGCTCCTTCCCTGTTAATTTTTTAGCCTGAGGCGACCCAGCCCTGGGGTCTATGGTCTCTATGGTAGAGTTAGTGGAGAATTCCAAGAGGACTTACACCAAAGGGCCCCTTTCAGGACTGTTGCTGCCAGTGCCCCTGTCCCTGCAGTGAGCCACTGCTGACCAATGCCTCCACATGAGACCCTCCAGCACTAGCAAATAGATCTGGTTCAGTTTCCTGGGGGGTCTCTGCTTCTTTCCTCTGGGTCTTGGTGCATGAGAGATTTTGTCTGTGCCCTCCAAGTGTGGAGTCTGTTTCCCGTAGTCTTGTGGAAGTCATGTAATCAAATCCCACTGGCCTTCAAAGTCAGATTCCCTGGGAGCCTGCCTGTCCCTTTGTTGGGTCCCCAGGCTGAGAAGTCTGATGTGGGGCTCAGAATCTTCACAACAGCGGAAGAACATCTTTGGTATTATTGTTTTCCAGTTTGCAGGTCACCCACCTGGCAGATACAGGATTGATTTTGTCATTATTGTGCCCCTCCTACCATCTCACTATGGGGTTATCATGTTTAATGCTGATATAAACTTTCAAATACAAATTTTTGAGTAGACATACATTTTCAGTTCTTTAGAGAACATATCTAGGAGTAGAATTGTTTTAACTCTATGTTTAGATTATTGGGGAAATGTTGATCAGTTTTTTCAAAACAGATTCCATATTTTATGTTCTCACTAGCAGGGTATGAGGGTTCCAATTTCTCCACATCTTTGTCAACTCTGTAAATTCCAGTCCAAGGTCAGGGCAGGATGAGATGAGATGTCCCAGATTAACAGTGAAGTGAAGTGAAGTGAATTCGCTCAGTAGTGTCCGACTCTTTGCGACCCCAAGGACTGTAGCCTATCAGGCTCCTCGGTCCATGGGATTTTCCAGGCAAGAGTGCTGGAGTGGGTTGCCATTTCCTTCTCCAGGGGATCTTCCCGAACCAAGAATCGAACCCGGGTCTCCCGCATTGCAAATAGACACTTTACCGTCTGAGCCACCAGAAAAAGAGATAAATTCCTCTTTCCTCTGCCTTTTGTTCTATTTCGGTTCTCAAGGAATTAGATAATCCCCATCTAAAGTCCACAGATTGAAATATTAATCTCATCCAGAAACACCCTCACAGACACACCTAGTTGTTATTGTTGTTGTTCAGTAACTAAGTCATGTCTGACTCTTTGTGATCCCATGGACTGCAGCCAGGTTTCCCTGTCCTTCACTGTCTTCCGTAGTTTGTCCAAACTCATGTCCATTGAGTCAGTGACGCCATTCAACCATCTCATTCTTTGTCATCCCCTTACCCCTCCTGCCCACAATCTGTCCCAGAATCAGGGTTTTATCCAATGATATGGCTCTTCTCATCAGGTGGCCAAAGTATTGGAGCTTGAGCCTTAGCATCAGTCCTTCCAATGAGTTTTCAGGGTTGATTTCCTTAAGGATTGACTGCTTTGATCTCCTTGCTATCCAAGGGACTCTGAAGAGTCTTCTCCATCATCATGGTTCAAAAGCATCAATTCTTTGGTGCTAAGCCTTCTATATGGTCCAACTCTCCCATCTGTACATGACTCCTGGAATGACCATAACTTTGACGATACAGTCCTTTGTTGGCAAAGTGATATCTTTGCTTTTTAATATGCTGTCTAGATTTGTCATAGCTAGATTTGATGCTTTTGAACTATGGTGTGGAGAAGACTCTTGAGAGTCCCTTGGACTGCAAGGATATCAAACCAGTAAATCCTAAAGGAAATCAGTCCTGACTATTCACTGGGAAGACTGATGCTGAAGCCGAAGGTCCAACACTTTGGCCACCTGATGTGAAGAACTGACTCATTGGAAAAGACCTTTATGCTGGGAAAGAGTGAAGGCAGGAGGAGAAGGGAGTGACAGAGGATGAGGTTGTTGGATGGCATCACCGACTTGATGGACATAACTTTGAGCAAGGTCCGGGAGTTGGTGCTGGGCAGGGAAGCCTGGCGTGCTGCAGTCCATGGCGTTACAAAGAGTCAGACACTACTGAGTGATTTAACTGAACTGAACTGAGATCTGACACACCTAGAAGTAGTGTTTAATCTGGGCACCCCTAGGCCAATTGACAGGTTGACACACAAAATTAACCATTAGAAGCCCACCCCTGTCAATCTAAAACCATATTTAACTACCAAATAAAGACAATAACAAGGTCTTAATTCTAACATGATAAAAACATCCTGCAAATAACTGAAAACATACTGACACCTAAATAGGAAATAAAGTCCTTGAGTGATGTTTAGTCCTCTTAATATCCCATTATTTAAATATTATAATGTAAAACTGACAATACTTAAATACTGTGATATAAAATCAATACACCTTACATGCATACACACACACACCTGCATTCATAGCAAAGTAAGTAGAAAATCATCCATGATAATTACAGTTCTTGTTTCTGTCACTGATCAGTGGACATAGCTGGTATTTTATAATTACCTTCTTCAGTACTCTTGCCTGGAAAATCCCACTGGCAGAGGAACCTGGTCCATGGGATCACAAAGAGTTGGACACGACTGAGCGACTTCACTTTCACTTTTCACTTTCATGCATTGGAGAAGGAAATGGCAACCCACTCCAGTGTTCTTGCCTGGAGAATCCCAGGGATGGGGGAGCCTGGTGGGCTGCCGTCTATGGGGTCATACAGAGTCGGACATGATGTTGGGACCTAACAAATGCCATGATAGGCTTCAGGGACTAAGGTAGGACTCACGGGAAAGGCTGAGTCCTTGCCCAGTGAGGTCATCCCCGCAGATGCCAGGACTTGTCTAAGCAGCATACTCCCTGTAACCTGGTTTGAGTTTTTCAGGATGTAAAAGACATCCCCCTGCAGCCAATAGCCAATTAGGAAATACTAGGAAACTCCTGCAGCCAATCAGCCCTTGCCAACTCTCTGTTCTAAAACCTATAAATACTGCTGTAAATCTGGGCTCAGGGCTCCTTGCTCCACTCCACTGCGTTGGATGTGGCGGGAGCCCTAGCTCGAGCTAGAAATAAAACCCCTTCATGCTTTTGCATTGCTATGGACGTCTTATTCTCTCAGTTTTGGGGACTCGGATGATGGGCATAACATTTGGGGGCTCGTCCGGGATCCCTTTAACTGGGAAGAACACTCTCCCGGTAGAAGGGGTTTCCTCACTAGGAGGAAAGATATTTGAACACCGGTGTTAAGTCTGGTTAAGTCCAGCGTAAGGCTGAGGCCCAGCATATGCACTGGAAGGCAGCTGGCTCTTGTTAGGCCTAATCAGAGGTGAATTAGTCATCCTAGCCAGTGTAAGACCGAAGCCCAGTGAGTGCGCTGGAAGGCAACTGGCAGCCAGCATAAGACCGGGGCCCAGCATTCGTGCTGGAAGGCAGCTGGTTCTGTGAGGGATTGGGAAGAAACATCCCTCCCGACTCCAAATCTGGTGGGCAGTGGACGCCCTTCAGTGAGATAACATTGGGAAGCAAGACAACAGTAACCCGGGATAGACCTAGTTCTGTGTTTTCGGCCGATATTTGTTTGTCTTCTGTCTGTCGCCTTTCTTTGTGTGTTCATTGTGAGCTTTGTCATTATGGGTCAAAGCTCTTCCACCCCTTTGTCTGTAATGACTGACCATGAAGATCAGGAGAGTCAGAAGAAGAAGCCAATACTCCAGAAATCCTCTTTATATCCTAGCCTGATTGACTTAGACACTGAAATCTCACCTCCCCCATATATGCAGCCACCCTTGCCCCCACAGGTACCGCAGGTGTCGTCCGTAGAACAAAAGAGGGTCCCAGAACCCTCGGCTCCGCCATGGGAAGGGGGGCCGGCCCAAGGAACTCGTGGAAGGACTTGAAGGGGCAGAGACTTCTCTGAGGACGGAAGCCAGGAGGCTCCTTCATCCACCGTTTGGGCATTACCTGTCCGGGTGGGGCCAGCAAATCCCGGTGGGGAGCGAACATACCAGTACTGGCCGTTTTCTATGAGTGATTTATATAACTGGAAAACTCAAACCCCTTCTTTTTCCAAAAAACCCCTAAGTCTTATTGATCGCTTAGATTCTATCTTGTTTACTCACAATCCTACTTGGGATGATTGTCAGCAGCTGTTGCAGGTGCTCTTCACCACAGAGGAATGGGAGCGAATTCTATCAGAAGCACAAAAACATGTTCCAGGAGTCGATGGAAGACCCACCATGCAGCCCCACCTAATCGAGGAGGGCTTTCCTTTGATGCAACTGAACTGGGATTTTGAACACTGAAGGTAGGGAGTGTCTCTGAGTGTACCGCCAGACTCTGATGGCTGGCCTCTGGGCAGCCGCCAGGAAACCAACGAATTTGTCTAAGGTAAATTTGATAAGGCAGGAGCCAAATGAGAGCTCGGCAGCCTTTTTAGAGAGGTTAATGGAGGCTTTCAGGCAGTATATGCCCGTGGACCCTTAGGCTGATGAGTCACGCGCAGCAGTCTTGCTAGCCTTTGTTAATCAGGCAGCTCCGGATATCAGGAGGAAGTTACAGAGGATAGAGAGGCTGGGAGAACAGTCAATATGGGATCTGGTGAGGGCAGCTGAGAAAGTGTTTAATAACAGAGAGACCCCTGAGGAGAGGGAGGAACAAATTAGATGGGAGGAAAGGGAATTTAGAGCTAAGGAAAACCGAAGAAATCAGAAAGAGCTGGCTCAAATTTTCTTTGCAGGGACGAGACTGGGACCTGATTCCCGGAAGAATCAAGACAACCAGCCGAAAGGAAGGGAGAAACCAGCCAGACTGACCCTAAAGAGAGACCAATGCACCTATTGCAAAGAGCAAGGGCACTGGAAAAATGAGTGCCCCAAGAGAATCCTGAAAAAAAGGACTGTAAGAAAAGAAGAGTCTCCCTTGGGTACCCACATTTTATATGCAGGAGAAGATAGTGATTAGGGGGGTCAGGGCCCGGCACCCCTCCCCGAGTCCTGGGTAACTATTAATGTGGAGGGGAAACCGGTTGGCTTCATGGTGGATACGGGAGCCCAATACTCGGTCCTCAATAAAAAATTCGGGCCAATGTCCAAGAAGACTAGCTTGGTCCAGGGAGCCACCGGGACAAAAAGATATTACTGGACTACTAAACGAAAAGTGGACTTGGGAGCCCAACGGGTGTCCCACTCATTTCTGGTGATCCCGTAATGTCTGGCCCCTTTATTAGGAAGAAACCTATTGTCCAAAGTCAATGCGCAAATTCACTTTGACTCTGGAGGGATATCAGTCACAGACGGGATTGGACAACCAATTCATGTTTTATCCCTGGCACTGAGAGATGAATACAGACTATATTCACCAAAACCCCCTGCAGCTGTGGACCCAGCTATGCTACAATGGATCCAAAAATACCCTCTGGCCTGGGCCAAGATGGCAGGAGTAGGACTGGCAAAACAAAGACCTCCCATCATTGTTGAATTAAAAGCAAATGCTACCCCTGTGACGATAAAGCAGTACCCCATGAGTCAGGAGGCCCGTCAAGGAATCACGCCACACATACAGTGCCTCCTGAAGGTAGGGATTCTTAAAAAGTGCCGGTCCCCATGGAATACTCCCCTGCTGCCTGTGAAAAAGCCCAGGGGAACGGACTTTAGACCCGTCCAAGATCTTCGTGAAGTCAACAAATGGGTGAGTGACATTCATCCCACTGTCCCTAACCCATACAACCCTCCTGAGCAGCTTGCCACCAGATTACATCTGGTATACAATCTTGGAATTAAAAGATGCCTTTTTCAGTTTGCCTCAGGACCCCCAGAGCCAAGAGATCTTCGCATTTGAATGGACTGACAAAGACAGTCAAACTGTAGGACAGCTGACTTGGACTCACCTTCCACAGGGATTTAAAAACTCACCGACATTGTTCAACGAGGCTTTGCCCCCTGGAACATCCGCCCAAAAAGCAGAATTGATAGCTGTGACACAAGCACTAGAGAGAGCGAAAGGAAAAAAGATCACCATTTACACTGACAGCCGGTATGCATTCGGCACCATGCATATTCAAGGCCCTATATATAAAGAACGGGGGTTCTTGATGGCAGAGGGAAAAGAAATTAAGAACTTACCTGAAATATGCAGACTCTTGGCAGAGGTCCACTTTCCCTGGGCGGTATCCATAATACATGTCCCAGGACACCAGAAAGGAGAAGATGCCAGGGCCCGAGGCAACCATGCTGCCGATGCAGCAGCCCGCGAGGTGGCCGCTGGATACTGCCAAGCTCATGTGCTGGCTGTAGGATTACCACGGCCAGGGATGGGGACTCTCCCCTCAAGCCCCATATACTCCCCCTCCGATTTAAGCTGGATGCAGGATAACACCAACTGCCCTGCAGGCAAGGACGGATGGTATCGGGACCAGGATGACAACCTGTTGCTTCCTGCCGACCTGGGCAGACATCTCTGTACCCATTTACATCAAACAACCCATTTGGGAGAGAAAAAGACTTTGACACTTCTACAAGCAGCGCAGCTGCGGTTTCCCCGACGGAAGACAACCATACAGGACATAGTCCGCACCTGCAAGGCCTCTGAGATGATGAGACAGGGAAAAGGACAGCACATGGGTGTAAGATACTGGGGGGAAATGCTGGGACAGCATTGGGAGATAGATTTTACAGAGGTAAGGCCAGGCAATTATGGCTATCATTACCTGTTAGTTTTGGTTGATACATTTTCTGGGTGGGTAGAAGCCTACCCCACTAAAAAGGAGACAGCAATAATAGTGGCTAAGAAGCTCCCTAGAAGAGATAATACCTAGGTTTGGGCTGCCGGCATCTATTGGCTCTGATAATGGACCTGCATTTGTGAGCAAAATTGTTAAAGGACTGGTCTCAGCCCTGGGGACCAAATGGAAGCTACATTGCAAGTACAGTCCCCAGAGCTCAGGACAAGTAGAAAGAATGAATCGGACCCTAAAAGAAACTTTAACAAAGCTGGCAATAGAGACTGGTGGGGACTGGGTAACCCTCCTTCCCTTTGTGCTTTTTCGGGCATGCAATACCCCCTATAAACTAGATTTGACTCCCTTTGAAATTGTATATGGAAGTCCACCCCCCATTTGTTCAGTGTTTGAGGGAAAGACTAAACCATATCTCTCACTATGCATATTCCAACAAGAGATGCTGGCTTTAAGTAAAGTGCATAAACATATCTGATCACTGATACGAGAAGTTCATGAGGGCCAGAGGAAAGGAACAATACCGTCCCATGCTATGGACCCGGGAGACTGGGTCTGGGTTAAGAGACACCAGTCAAAAACCTTAGAGCCAAGATGGAAGGGCCCCTATGTTGTTCTCCTTACCACCCCCACTGCCCTAAAGGTGGACGGAATTGGACCCTGGGTGCACTGCAACCACGTGCGTCGTGCCACCCCAGAGGAACAAGAAAAGGCCCAAAAAGAATGGAAGGCGATGCCGCATCCCACCAACCCCTTAAAAATGAAGCTCATCCGCCAGCTGGCCCCAGACAAATCCCCCTGACTCTCCTGTTGGTGGCCCTCCTTCTCCACTCCGGAACTGCTGGTGCTAACCCACATCAACCTGCTAAGATCACCTGGATGCTTCGTAATGGACTAACCCATGAGGTACTCAATTCGACTACTGGAATACCCCCAATACTTGGTAGCCAGATTGATTCTTCAACCTTGGACCTTTGTAAAAAGAACATATCAGTACAGTTCAAGTGATGATGCTGAGACAACAATATCAGGCAATGTCTCAGAATGAAGAGGAAGATTCCTCTCCATGATCAAAGGACAGGGGGGAATGTTGGGACCTAACAAACGCCATGATAGGCTTCAGGGACTAAGGTAGGACTCACGGGAAAGGCTGAGTCATTGCCCAGTGAGGTCATCCCCACGGATGCCAGGACTTGTCTAAGCAGCATACTCCCCGTAACCTGGTTTGAGTTTTTCAGGATGTAAAAGACATCCCCCTGCAGCCAATAGCCAATTAGGAAATACTAGGAAACTCCTGCAGCCAATCAGCCCTTGCCAACTCTCTGTTCTAAAACCTATAAATACTGCTGTAAATCTGGGCTCAAGGCTCCTTGCTCCACTCCACTGCATTGGATGTGGTGGGAGCCCTAGCTCAAGCTAGAAATAAAACCCCTTCATGCTTTTGCATTGCTGTGGACATCTTATTTTCTCAGTTTTGGGGACTCGGACTCTGGGCATAACAATGACTGAAGCGACTTAGCAGCAGCAGCAGCAGCAGCTATCCATTTTGTATTCCCTTAAATTCTGAAAGAGATGGGAATACCAGACCACCTGACCTGCCTCTTGAGAAATCTGTATGCAGGCCAGGAAGCAACAGTTAGAACTGGACATGGAACAACAGACTGGTTCCAAATAGGAAAAGGAGTACGTCAAGGCTGTATATTGTCACCCTGCTTATTTAACTTATATGCAGAGTACATCATGAGAAATGCTGGACTGGAAGAAACACAAGCTGGAATGAAGATTACTGGGAGAAATATCAATAACCTCAGATATGCAGATGACACCACCCTTATGGCAGAAAGTGAAGAGGAACTCAAAAGCCTCTTGATGAAAGTAAAAGAGGAGAGTGAAAAAGTTGGCTTAAAGCTCAACATTCAGAAAACTAAGATCATGGCATCCGGTCCCATCACTTCATGGGAAATAGATGGGGAAACAGTGGAAACAGTGTCAGAATTTATTTTGGGGGGCTTCAAAATCACTGCAGATGGTGATTGCAGCCATGAAATTAAAAGATGCTTACTCCTTGGAAGAAAAGTTATGAGCACCCTAGATAGTATATTCAAAAGCAGAGACATTACTTTGCCGACTAAGGTCCGTCTAGTCAAGGCTATGGTTTTTCCAGTAGTCATGTATGGATGTGAGAGTTGGACTGTGAAGAAAGCTGAGCACTGAAGAATTGGTGCTTTTGAACTCTGGTGTTGGAGAAAACTCTTGAGAGTCCCTTGGACTGCAAGGAGATCCAACCAGTCCATTCTGAAGGAGATCAGCCCTGGGATTTCTTTGGAAGAAATGATGCTAAAGCTGAAACTCCAGTACTTTTGCCACCTCATGCGAAGAGTTGACTCATTGAAAAAGACTTTGATGCTGGGAGGGATTGGGGGCAGGAGGAGAAGGGGACGACCGAGGATGAGATGGCTGGATGGCATCACTGACTCGATGGATGAGAGTCTGAGTGAACTCCGGGGGTTGGTGATTGACAGGGAGGCCTGGTGTGCTGTGATTCATGGCGTCACAAAGAGTTGGACACGATTGAGCGACTGAACTGAACTGAACTGTCTTCTGTAAGTATTTCAGCTGGTCAGGGTCCTTTACCTGGTAGGATGATTCAAACCTTCATTCCTGAAAAATCTGGGTCATTACTAATTTTCCTGGATTTGTTTGTTGTAAGTTTTCCATTGATCTTAATCACAGAACATGGTAAACAAGAGAAGCACTAAGAGCTATCCTGTATACCAGATATACTCCTCTTTACCTCCATTCTGGAGTAACAGTCCAATATTCCCTTCTTATTCACTATCAAACACCTCAGTCAGTCCAATAATTCCCTTATTTGCCTGTTGATTTAGAGGCACTAGGGGAAATTTACTGTCAGTCAGTGGTTAGGACTCCCTGTTTTCACTGCCAAGGTCCTGGGTTTGATCCCTGGTTGGAGAACTAAGATCCCACAAGCCACACAGCATGGCCAAATAAATAAATAGAGGCATTAGGAGCCCAAAATGCCTGGGTGACAGTCTTAACTTTTTTTTTTTCAACAGAATCATTGTGTCTACTAGTGGAAGTATTCTTCCATTTGGAACTAAGATCTCCAATCCAACAAAGCATAATATGGTAACAAGAATAAAAAATCTTGCTAACAGACGACTAAGGGTAATCATAAGTGGTGCCACTCCCATTTTTACCCCTTGATTCTTGGATCCATAAATCCTGGCTATTGGAGCAACAGTTATCATATATTGGATGTTGATTCAAAGCATATACAGGTTTCTGGAGAATATTACGCTCTGAATGATGTCACCATCTAGTGGGCACTGTAACTGAATTTTCAAAAGCCATTACCCTGTACCATCAAGCAAACTTGCACAGTGATAAAGAATTAGCCTGCTAGAGCAGGAGATGCAAGAGACCTGGGTTTGATCCCTGAATCGAGAAGGTCCCCTGGAGTAAGAAATGGCAACCTGCTCCAATATTCTTGCCTGGAAAATTCCATGGACTAAGGATTCTCACAGAATACAGTCCATGAGGTCTCAAAGAGTTGAACATGACAGAGTGACTGAGCAAGCATTAAGCCAGCTGCTTCAGGATGGCGGGGAACATGATAAGATTAGTGAATTCTATGAGCACGGGTTCACTGATGCACTTATTTACTGTTTCTTGATTACAAACAATGCTGTGTAGTATACCATGATGGTGAAGAAGGCATTCTGTTAAGTCAAAAGATGATAGTGATGATAGAAGTATTGTATGCTGCAAAGACAAATCCACGTTCACAGTATGCTATTTGAGAAAGAACAAAATGTTTTTACTTCCATGATAGAAGTGGTCTGATATAATCAACCTGCCCCCGGGGAGCTGGCTGATCAACCCAGGGAATGGCTTCATAGCAGGAGCTCAGTGTTGTTCTCTGTTGCTGGTAGATTGGGCAATTCAATGGTGGCCATAGTCAGACTGACTTTGATGGGTAGAAATCTATGTTACTTAGCACAACTACAACCTCCATCCCTGCTCATTTTGTTCATGATCCCACTGGGCAATGATAGGTCTGACTGGTACCCAGGGAATGGATCATACTATCAACTAGGTTAGGAAAATCATGCTCTGCTAAGGTTACTCTTTGGTAACAATTCATATAAAATACAGATATCTTCATATTTTTTTGCCCATTCAGAGAGTTCTATCCACATAGTGTTAGTCACCCAACTCTCAGTGACCCCATGAACTGTAGCCAGCCCGGCTCCTCTGTATGGAATTATCCAGGCAAGAATACTGGAGTGGGTAGCCATTCCCTTCTCTAAGGGATCTTCCCTACCCAAAGATCAAATCTAGGTGTCCTGCATTGCAGACAGATTCTTTACTGTCTGAGTCACCAGGGAAGCCCTCTTTCCACATACCTCTTCCCCAAATGCCTTTGTTACCATTTTCCTGATCATATTCCTTCCAAGTACCAGACAATCCAGCCAAATCATTGATTACCACCCATAAATTTATATATAATCACAGATTTGACCATTACTCCTACCAAGTGAAGTGAACAACCAGGTGCACTGCTCAAAGATTTTACACTGGGAGAATGTCACTTTATCAGTGGCCTTCAGCAATGTCTCAAAAAGGGCCTGTAGTGCAGTATTTCTCCGCTTTCAGGTGGTGCCTTTATGTTGTCCAGAACCATCTGTAAACCAGGTTGGAGTCTTCTCTTTTTCTGCCAGCTTATCTTATAGAACTCCCCATAAGGCCAAATGGACCAGAATGGGAGAGAGAAGGTAATTTAAAAGAAATTGATTCAAAAAAAAAAAACAAAAAAGAGGAGTGGAGACCATGGGCATTTGGGCCACTTCTTTACTTAACTTACTTGTGCCTCTAAAGCCTGCTTCAGTCCAATCCTGTATATACCACTCACACTTGATAATGGTGTGTTGCAGTGAATTCCCAACTTTATAGCTTGGTGTGTCAGATAAAACCCAGTTCATGATTGGCAGCTTAGGGAACATGGTAACTTGGTGGCCCATAGTAAAGCATTTAGTCTCTGCTAAGGCCCAGCAGCAGGCCAAAAACTAGTTCTCAAATGGAGAGTAGTTATCTGCAGATGATGGCAAGATCTTGTTCCAAAAGCCTAAAGTTCTGTGCTACAATTCACCTAGACAGGCCTCTCAAAATCTTTAAAGATTATCCCTACCTTTGGGCTTCCCTGGTGGCTCAGAGGTTAAAGTGTCTGCCTCCAATGCAGGAGACCCGGGTTCAATCCCTGGGTCGGGAAGATCCCTTGGAGAATGAAATGGCAATCCACTCCAGTATTCTTGCCTGGAGAATCCCATGGACAGAGAAGCCTAGTAGGTTACAATCCATGGGGTCGCAAAGAGTTGGACACGACTGAGCGACTTCACCTTCAACTTCACCTTCACCTTCACCTACCTGCTTTAAGCACCATTGAATATGCAGGATAATATAGTCCAAGTGGCAGAGCAGTTTCCACAGCAGCCAGGACCTGTTGTAGAGCCTTCCCTTGTTCTGGGCCCCAGTTAAAAGTAGCAACTTTTTGGTTGACTTGGTAAATGGACCACAGAAATACACCAAAATAGGAATATGCTACCTCCATAATACAAAGAAGCCCACTAGGTGTTATGTCTCTTTCTTGGTTGTAGAAGGAGCCAAATGCAACAATATATCCTTCAGTTAGAAAGGAATTCTCAACATGTCTCATATCACAAGACACCCAGAAATTTCACTGAGGTATAAGTCACCTGGGGAGAAGGCAATGGCACCCCACTCCAGTACTCTTGCTTGGAAAATCCCATGGACGGAGGAGCCTGGTAAGCTGCAGTCCATGGGGTCTCGGACACGACTGAGCGACTTCACTTTCACTTTTCACTTTCATGCATTGGAGAAGGAAATGGCAACCCATTCCAGTATTCTTGCCTGGAGAATCCCAGGGACGGGGGAGCCTGGTGGGCTGCCGTCTATGAGGTCACACAGAGTCAGACATGACTGAAGCGACTTAGCAGCAGCAGGAGCAGCATAAGTCACCTGAATTTTAGTCAGATATATTGCCCATTCTGACATACAAATGTCTTACCAAGTTTATAGTAGTTGCTATCTCTCACTCTCTGGGTCCAATCAACATAATGTTATCAATGTAATAGAATAATGTAGTATCTTGTGGAAGGGAAAATTGATTAAGGCCACTGAGAACTAAATTATAACATAGGGATGGAGAGTCCATACACTTCAGAGGAAGAATAGTGAAAGTGTATATTTGGCCTTCTCAGATGAAAGCAAAATGCTTCTGGTGGATTTTTATGTACAAAGATGTAGAAAAAGACATTTGACAGATCTATAGCTGTATATCAGGTACCAGGGGATATGTTAATTTGCTCAATCAGTGAAACTACATTTGGTATAGCAGCTACAATTAGAGGCATTACCCGATTAAGCTTATCATGATCCAGTGTCATTATCTAAAACCCATCTGTCTTCCTCAAAAGCCAAATAGGAGAGATGAATGGGAATATGATAGGAATTACCACTCAGATGTTTTTCAATTCCATGTTGGTGGCACACATCTCTGCAATCCTTTCAGGAATGTGGTATTGCTTTAGATACACTGTTTTTCTAGTTAGAAGCAGGTCTAAGGGCTTCCATGTGGGCTTTCACATCATGATAACCCTCATTCCACAGATTATAGAGAACCAATGTGGGAATTCTACCCTTTACTAAGTATGTCTATTCCAATTATGCATTCTGAAGCTGGGAAAATAACCACAGTATGTTTTTGGGACACACTGTGAGATGGATCTGAGCTAAAACACTATTGATCACCTGACCTCCATAAGCTCCTACTCTGACGAGAGGACCACAGTGACATTTTGGGTTTCCTGGAATTAATATCAGTTCAGAGCCAGAGCCTAGTAGTCCCCAAAGGTCTAATTATTTCCTTTTCTTCAGTACACAGTTATTGTGGTAAAAGGCCATAGATCCTTTTGGGTAAGATTGAGAGAAAGAATAACAGTAAAATTATTAGTGTACTAGTCTTTCCTTGATGGAGAAGGCGATGGCACCCCACTCCAGTACTCTTACCTAGAAAATCCCATGGATGGAGGAGCCTGGTGGGCTGCAGTCCATAAGGTCGTGAAGAGTCTGACATTACTGAGCAACTTCACTTTCACTTTTCACTTTCATGCATTGGAGAAGGAAATGGCAACCCACTCCAGTGTTCTTGCCTGGAGAATCCCAGGGACGGGGGAGCCTGGTGGGCTGCCGTCTATGGGGTCGCACAGAGTCGGACATCACTGAAGTGACTTAGCAGCAGCAGCAGCAGTCTTTCCTTGAAGCAATGTGCCCTTCCCTTTTTTCAAGGGTTTCTGGGTCTGTAAACTGGCTTGTCTGGTAATTGATTGAGTGACTATGACTCCATTTCTATGACTTAGGTTGGACTTTGGTTTACTTGACTTAGAACTTTTCTGCTCATATAGATCAAGTCAGGTTTTAGTAGGTTTCCTATCTCTTTTACTTCTAAGAATACTATGATCAATTAGCCAATGCTATAGGTCTGGCAAGTCACACTTTTGTAATTGCAGCTTTAATTCTACTGTCCATTACAGAAATCATGCCCACATTGCCTTTAATGGTTGAATGCAGCCACTTGGCTTCTGTCATCTAAGGATACAATTATTCCCACTGCATTTAGGTTTTCTAATAAACAGTAGTTCCCACTGTGAGGTGTGGCCTACAAAGAAGAGTGACCACAGAGCTCTTCAAGTATGCTGTGGCTCTCCTCACAAATATATGCCTCACAACATTGGTAAAATGTATGTCTTTTGGACCATCTCTGTTTGGGTGAGTTGGTCTTTAATGACAACCTCCACCATTCCAACCTCCCTAAGCCCTAAGTCTTTGTAGCCCTTCCTCTGCTAAACTAATGCATGTCTAGCATTTTCAGCTCACTCATGCTGGCTACCTTTTAGTTCTACCAAACAACAAACTAAACAAACTGTTAAGAGTCCTTTCTAACTCCCTGGGCTGTGACATTAAACATAATTTCTGTTTAATGAGCCCATATCAAAAAATTTGTCCTGATTCCTTATGTTCCATCCACTATTATCCACACCCTTCTTATCCATTTCCACACATGTTCCCAGAATTTTGGTTTGTATAATTAGAAAATTCAAGTAGTTCTTTTGGAATACATACACCTCCTTATGGGTCACACACATTGTACCTCATCTTTAGGGGCCTGCAGGTATTCCAGTCTAGTTATAGGTATAGAAGTAAAGAGTGGTGGTGGAGGTGGGCCCTTGGAAGAATCACCATTGTCTTACATGGCAACTGCCTTAGAAGGGATCTTTACAATTTCTTTGGGCAATGCATGATTAACTCTAGGTGGAAGAGGAAACCCTGATACTATTGATGGAAAAGCTGATAACAATCAAGGTTGAGATGTTGCTGTTGCTGGAGGTAAAAGACTACTTTTGACAGGAGTTGAGAAGTCAATTCTGCTGGGATTGAGGAGGGCACTTTCCACTGATGGAAAGATGTCCCTTGGATTGGTAAATAAGATTAAAAAGAATTTTGGGGCCCAGTGTCCTCAGCTTCTTCAGGGTCTTCCCACATTACCCCATTTCAATTTATAAGATCTCATTCTTTAAAACTCTATGTCCTCACTTTAACACAGACACCTTGCAAGGCTGGGAGTTCAACTTGCATTGTAAGTCAGCCAGTCACAAGATGACATTCTGTATTTGATTTTCAGCAATTTCAGCTCTATAGCTACAAGAGATAAGATTTCTTTCATGGCACATGTACACCTTCTTAGGTCATTTCTGTGCCTTTTTAAAAAAATTAAATTTATTTATTTTTAATTAAAGGATAATTGCTTTATAGTATTGTGTTGATTTCTGCCAAGCATCAATATGAATCAGCCATAGGCATACTTATGTCCCCGCCCTCTTGAACAACCCTTCCACTTCCCTCCTCATCCCACCCCTCTAGCTTGTTACAAAGCCCCAGTTTGATTTTCCTGAATTATACAGCAAATTCCCATTGGCTATCTATTTTACTTATGGTGGTCTATGTTTCCATGTTACTCTCTCCATACATCCCACTGTCTCCTTCCTTCTCCCCAGCCCCATGTCCATAAGTCTATTCTCTGTGTATCACTGTTTCTGCCCTGCAAATAGGTTAATCAGTACTGTCTTTCTATATTCCATATATATGCATTCAGTTCAGTTCAGTTGCTCAGTCATGTCCGACTCATTGCGACTCCATGAATCGCAGCATACCAGGCCTCCCTGTCCATCACCAACTCTCGGAGTTCACTCAAACTCATGTCCATCGAGTTGGTGATGCCATCCAGCCATCTCATCCTCGGTCGTCCCCTTCTCCCCCTGCCCCCAATTCCTCCCAGCATCAGGGTCTTTTCCAATGAATCAGCTCTTCGCATGAGGTGGCCAAAGTATTGGAGTTTCAGCTTTAGCATCAGTCCTTCCAATGAACACCCAGGACTGATCTCCTACCCCCCAAAATAAAATCTGACACTGTTTCCACAGTTTCCCCATCTATTCCCCATGAAGTGGTGGGACCAGATGCCATGATCTTCGTTTTCTGAATGTTGAGCTTTAAGCCAACTTTTTCACTCTCCTCTTTCACTTTCACCAAGAGGCTTTTTAGTTCCTCTTCACTTTCTGCCATAAGGGTGGTGTCATCTGCATATCTGAGGTTACTTATATTTCTCCCAGCAATCTTGATTCCAGCTTGTGCTTCTTCCAGCCCAGCGTTTCTCTCATGTACTCTGCATATAAGTTAAATAAGCAGTGTGACAATATACAGCCTTGACGTACTCCTTTTCCTATTTGGAACCAGTCTGTTGTTCCATGTCCAGTTCTAACTGTTGCTTCCTGGCCTGCATACAGATTTCTCAAGAGGCAGATCAGGTGGTCTGGTATTCCCATCTCTTTCAGAATTTTCCACAGTTTATTGTAATCCACACAGTCAAAGGCTTTGGCATAGTCCTTAAAGCAGAAATAGATGTTTTTCTTGAACTCTCTTTCTTTTTCGATGATCCAATGGATATTGGCAATTTGATCTCTGGTTCCTCTGCCTTTTCTAAAACCAGCTTGAACATCTGGAAGTTCACGGTTCACATATTGCTGAAGCCTGGCCTGGAGAATTTTGAAAGTATATGATATTTATTTTTCACTTTCTGACTTCATTCTGTACAATAGGCTCTAGGTTCACCCACATAATTAGGACTGACTCAAATGCATTTCTTTTTATGGTTGAGTAATATTACATTGTACGTATGTACCACGGCTTCTTTATGCATTCATCTGTTGATGGATATTTAGGTTGCTACCATGTCCTAGATATTGTAAATAATGTTGTCACAAACATTGGGGTACATCTCTCTTTTTCAACTTTGGTTTCTTCAGGATATATGCCCAGTAGTGGGATTGCTGGGTCATATGGTGGTTTCCTAGTTTTTTAAGGAACCTCCATACTCACTTCCATAGTGGCTGCAGCAATTTATACCCCCACCAACAGTGCAAGAGGATTCCCTTTGCTCCACACCCTCTCCAGCATTTATTGTTTGCAGATATTTTGATGGTGGCCATTCTGACCAGTGTGAGGTGATATCTCATTGTAGTTTTTATTTTCATCACTCTAATAATGAGTGATGTTGAACATCTTTTCATGTTCATGAAAAGATGTTTATTAGTCTTCTGTATGTCTTTTTTGGAAAAAATGTCTGTTTAGGTCTTTTGCCCACTTTTTGATTGGATTGTTTGCTTTTCTAGTATTGACTTGTATGAGCTGCTTGTATACTTTTAAAATTAATCCTTTGTCAGTTGTTACATTTGCTATTATTTTTTCTCATTCTGAGAGTTGTCTTTTCACCTTGTTTATAGTTTCCTTTGCTGTGAAAAAGCTTTTACATTTAATTAGGTCCTATTTGTTTATTTTTGTTTTTATTTTCATTACTCTAGGAGGTGGGCCATAAAGGATCCTGCTATGATTTATGTCATAGAGTGTTCAGCTTATTTTTTCCTCTAAGAATTTAATAGTTTCTGGTCTTAAATTTAGGTCTCTAATCCATTTTGAGCTTATCTTTGTATATGGTGTTAGGAAGTGTTCTAATTTCATTCTTTTACATGCAGCTGTCCTGTTTTCCCAGCACCACTTATTGAAGAAGCTGTCTTTGCCCCATTGTATATTCTGTTTCCTTCATCAAAAATAAGGTGCTCACAGTGCATTGGTTTATCTCTGGGCTTTCTATCTTGTTCCATTAGTCTGTATTTCTGTTTTTGTGGTAGTACCATACTGTCTTGATGACTGTAGCTTTGTAGTAGTGTCTGAAGTCAACAAAGTTGATTCCTTCCAGCTCCATTCTTCTTTCTCAAGTTGGCTTTGGCTATTTGGGGTCTTTTTGTGTTTCCATATAAATTGTGAGGTTTTTTTTTTTGTTGTTGTTGTTGTTGTTGTTCTAGTTCTGTGAAAAATGCCATTGATAATTCGATAGGGATTGCATTGAATCTGTAGATTGCATTTGGTAGTATAGTCATGTTCACAAGATTGATTCTCCAAGCCAGGAGCATGGATTATCTTTCCATCTGTTTATGTCATCTTTGACTTATTTCACCAGTGTCTTATAGTTTTCTTTATATAGCTCTTTTTTCTCCTTAGGCAAGTTTATTCCTAGATATTTTATTCTTTTTCTTGCAGTGGTAAATGGGTTTGATTCTGTAATTTATCTTTCTGATATTTTATTGTAAGTGTATAGGAATGCAAGTGATTTCTGTGTATTGATTTTGTATTATGTGACTTTGATAAATTAATTGATTAGCTCTAGTAATTTTCTGATAGTACCTTTAGGGTTTTCAGTGTATAGTATCATGTCATCTGCAAAGAGTGAGACTTTTGCTTCTTCTTTTCCAATTTGGATTACTTTTTGTTTTTCTTCTTCTCTGATTCCCATAGCTAAAACTTTCAAAACTATGTTGCATAATAGTGGTGAGAGTGGGCACCCTTGCCTTGCTCCTGATCTTAAAGGGAATGCTGTCATTTTTTCATGATTGAGAATAATGTCTGCTGTGGGTTTATCATATATGGCCTTTTTATGTTGAGGTATGTTCCTTCTATTGGAGAAGGAAATGGCAACCTGCTTTAGTATTCTTACCTGGAGAATCCCATGGACAGAAGAGCCTGGAAAGCCCCAGTCCATGGTATTGTAAAGAGTCAGAAGTGACTATGCGACTAACACTTCATTTCACTTCATGTTCCTTCTATGGGCTTCCCTGGTGGTGCTAGTGGTAAATAATCTGTCTGCCAATGCAGGAAATGTAAGAGATGTGGGTTTGATCCCTTGGTTGGGATGATCCCCTGGAGGAGGACATGGAAATCCACTTCAGCGTTCTTGCCTGGAGAATCCCATGGACAGAGGAAACTGGTGGGCTACAATCTATGGGGTTGCAAAGAGTTGGACACAACTGAATGGACTTAGTATGTTCCTTCTATGACCATTTTTTGAAGAGTTTTTATAATAAATGGGTGTTGAATTTTGTTGAAAGCATTTCCCACATCTATTGAGATTATATTGTTTTAATCTCTCAATATGTTAATATGGTGTATCACATTAATTGATTTGTGTACATTGAAGAATCCTTGCATTCCTATGGTAAATCTGACTCGATTATAGAGTATGAACTTTTTATTGTGTTGCTGAATTCTGTTTGCTAGAATTTTGTTGATGATTTTTGGATCTCTGTTCTTCAGTGATATTGGCCTGTAATTTTCTTTTCCTGTGTTGTTTTTGCACCATCAGGGTGATGGTGGCTTCATAAAATGAGTTTGGAAGTGTTCCTGCCTCTGCAAGTTTTTGAAAGAATTTTAGAAGGATAGGTATTAGGTCATCTCTAAATGTTTGATAGAATTCACCTGTGAAGCCATCTGGCCCTGGGTTTTTGTTTTTTGGGGAGATGTTCGATCACAGTTTCAATTTCAGTGCTTGTAATTTGCTTGTTCAGAATTTCTATTTATTCTTGGTTCAGTTTTAGAAGGTTGAACTTTTCTAAGAATCTGTCCATTTCTTCCAGGTTGTCAATTTTATTGGCATATAGTTGCTCATAGTACTCTTATGATTCTTTGTATTTCTGCGTTGTCTATTGTAACCTCTGCTTTTTCGTATCTGATTTTCTTGATTTGACTCTTCTCCCTTTTTTTTTTCTTGATGAGTTTGGCAAGTGGTTTCTCCATTTTGTTTATCTTCTCAAAGAAACAGCTTTCATCTGTATTAACCTTAACTATTGTTTCCTTCATTTCTTTTTTCTTTTATTTCTGCTCTGCTCTTTATGACTTTTTTCCTTCTAAAAACTTTAGGGTTTTTTTTTTCTTCTTCTTCTTTTTCCAGTTGTTTATGGTGTAAAGTTAGGTTTTCTATTCAATTTAGGTTTTCTTGATTGCTGAGATAGGATTTTATTGCTATAAACTTCCCTCTTAGAACTGCTTTTGATGCATACCATTGGTTTTGAGTTGTCATGTTTTCATTGTCATTTGCTTCTGGGAATTTTTATTTCCTTTTTTATTTCTTCAATAACCTATTCACTATTTAGAAATGTATTGTTTAATCTCCATTTTTTTTTTTACAGTTTTTTCCTTATAGTTAATACCTAGTCTCATAGTATTGTGGGCAGAAAAGATGCTTGATATGATTTTTGATGTCTTAAATTTACTGAGGCTTGATTATTTGACCCAAGACATGGTCTATCCTGGAGAATGTTCTATGTGCACTTGAGAAGAAAGTGTACCCTTCTGCTTTGGAGTGAAAAGTTCTAAAGATATCGATTACGTCCATTTGGTCTAATGTTTCATTTAAGATCAGTGTTTCCTTATTAATTTTTTGTTTTGATGGTCTGTCCATTGGTGTAAGTGGGGGCTTAAAGTCTCCTACTATTGTGTTACTGTCAATTTCCCCTTTTGTGTCTGTTTAGTGTTTGCCTTATATATGGAGGTGTTCCTGTGTTGGGTGCATAAATATTCACAACTGTTATGCCTTCTTGGATTGATCCCTTGATCATTACATAGTATCCTTCTTTATCTCTTATAATATTCTTTATTTTAAGGTCTATTTTGTCCACTATCAGATTTTCCACTCTGGCTTTCCTTTTATTTCCATTTTCATGGTATATCTTTTTCCATAATTTTACTTTCAGTCTGTACGTGTCTCTAGGTCTGAAGTAGGTCTCTTGTAGACAGTATATATATGAGTCTTGTTCATATATCCACTCATGCAGTCTGTGCCTTTTGGTTGGATTGTTTAAATCATTTACATTTAAAATAATTATTGATATATATGTTCCTATTGCAATTCTCTTAATCGTTTTTGGTTTGTCTTTGTAGGTTTTTCCTTTGTCTTGTGTTTACTGCCTATACAAGTCCCTTTAATATTTGTTGTAAAGCTGGTTTGGTGGTGCTAATTTCTTTTCACTTTTGCTTGTCTATAAAGTTTTTATTTCTCTATCAATTTTGAATGAGACCTTTGACATATAGAGTAATCTTGGTTGTAGTTTTTTTTTTTTTTTTTCAGTACTATGAATGTATCATGCCATTCCCTTCTGGCCTGCAGAATTTCTGCTGAAAGATCAGTTGTTAATTGCACAGGTTTTCCCTTGTACATTGCTTGTTGCTTTTCCCTTGATGTGCTTAAAATTCTTTGTGTTTAGTCTCTGTTAGCTTGATTAGTATCTGTCTTGATGTGTTTCTCCTTGGGTTTATCCTGTATGAGACTTTGTGCTGCTTGGACTTGATTCGATATTTCCTTTCCCACGTTGGGGAACTTTTTGACTATAATCTCTTCAAAAAAGTTCTCAGTGCATTTCTTGGTCTCTTCTTCCTCTGTGACACCTGTAACTGATATGTCAGTTCATTTAATATTGCCCAGGAGCTCTTTGAGGCTAGCCTCAATTATTTCTTTTTTTTTTTTTTCCTGCTCTTTAGCATTTATTTCCACCACACTATCTTCCTGTTCACTTATACATTCTTCTGTCTCAGTTATTCTACTATTGGTTACTTCTAGAGTATCTTTAATTTTAGTAATTGTGTTATTCATCTCTGTTTATTCTTTATTTCTTCTCAGTTCAGTTCAGTCGCTCAGTCATATCTGACTCTTTGCGACCCCATGAATCACAGCACACCAGGCCTCCCTGTCCATCACCAACTCCCAGAGTTCACTTGGACTCATGTCCATCAAGTCAGTGATGCCATCCAGCCATCTCATCCTCTGCGTCCCCTTCTCCTCCTGCCCCCAATCCCTCCCAGCATCAAAGTATTTTCCAATGAGTCAACTCTTCGATGAGGTGGCCAAAGTATTGGAGTTTCAGCGTTAGCATCATTCCTTCCAAAGAAATCCCAGGGCTGATCTCCTTTAGGATGGACTGGTTGGATCTCCTTGCAATCCAAGGGACTCTCAAGAGTCTTCTCCAACACCACCGTTCAAGTCCATCAATTCTTCAGCACTCAGTCTTCTTCACAGTCCAACTCATATCCATACATGACTACTGGAAAAACCATAGCCTTCACTAGACGGACCTTTGCTGGCAAAGTAATGTCTCTGCTTTTGAATATGCTATCTAGGTTGATCATAACTTTTCTTCCAAGGAGTAAGCATCTTTTAATTTCATGGCTGGATTCACCATCTGCAGTGATTTTGGAGCACCAAAAAATAAAGTCTGACACTGTTTCCACTGTTTCCCCATCTATTTCCCATGAAGTGATGGGACCGGATGCCATGATCTTCGTTTTCTGAATGTTGAGTTTTACGCCACTTTTTCATTCTCCTCTTTCACTTTCACCAAGAGGCTTTTTAGTTCCTGTTCACTTTTTGCCATAAGGGTGGTGTCATCTGCATATCTGAGGCTATTGATATTTCTCCCAGCAATGTTCATTCCAGCTTGTGTTTCTTCAAGTCCAGCGTTTCTCATGATGTACTCTGCATATCAGTTAAATAAGCAGGGTGACACCATACAGCCTTGATGTACTCCTTTTCCTATTTGGAACGAGTCTGTTGTTCCGTGTCCAGTTCTAACTGTTGCTTCCTGACCTGCATATAGGTTTCTCAAGAGGCAGGTCAGGTGGTCTGGTGTTCCCATCTCTCTCAGAATTTTCCACAGTTTATTGTGATCCACACAGTCAAAGTCTTTGGCAAAGTTAATAAAGCAGAAATAGATGTTTTTCTGGAACTCTCTTGCTTTTTCCATGATGCAGCAGACGTTGGCAATTTGATCTCTGGTTCCTCTGCCTTTTCTAAAGCCAGCTTGAACATTGGAAGTTCACAGTTCAAATACTGCTGAAGCCTGGCTTGGAGAATTTTGAGCATTACTTTACTAGCATGTGAGATGAGTACAATTGTGTGGTAGTTTGAGCATTCTTTGGCATTGCCTTTCTTTGGGATTGGAATGAACACTGAACTTTTCCAGTAATATGGCCACTGCTGCGTTTTCCAAATTTGCTGGCATATTGAGTGCAGCACTTTCACAGCATCATCTTTCAGGATTGAAATAGCTCTACTGGAATGCCATCACCTCCACTAGCTTTGTTCGTAGTGATGCTTTCTAAGACCCACTTGACTTCACATTCCAGGATGTCTGGCTCTAGGTGAGTGATCACACCATTGTGATTATCTGGGTCATGAAGATCTTTTTTGTATGGTTCTTCTGTGTATTCTTGCCACCTCTTCTTAATATATTTTGCTTCTGTTAGGTCCATACAATTTCTGTCCTTTATCGAGCCCATCTTTGTATGAAATGTTCCCTTGGTATCTCTAATTTTCTTGAAGAGATCTCTAGTCTTTCCCATTCTGTTCTTTTCCTCTATTTCTTTGTGTTGATCGCTGAAGAAGGCTTTCTTATCTCTTCTTGCTATTCTTTGGAACTCTGCATTCAGATGCTTATAGCTTTTCTTTTCTCCTTTGCTTTTTGCTCCTCTTCTTTTCACAGTTATTTGTAAGGCCTCCCCAGACAGCTATTTTGCTTTTTTGCATTTCTTTTCCATGGGGATGATCTTGATCCCTGTCTCCTGTACAATGTCATGAACCTCTTTCCATAGTTCAAAAGGCACTCTATCTATCAGATCTAGTCCCTTAATTCTATTTCTCACTTCCACTGTATAATCATAAGGGATTTGATTGAGGTCATACCTGAATGGTCTAGCGGTTTTCCCTACTTTCTTCAATTTAAGTCTGAATTTGGTAATAAGGAGTTCATGATCTGAGCCACAGTCAGCTCCTGGTCTTGTTTTTGTTGACTGTCTAGAGCTTCTCCATCTTTGGCTGCAAAGAATATAATCAATCTGATTTCGGTGTTGACCATCTGGTGATGTCCATGTGTAGAGTCTTCTCTTGTATTGTTGGAAGAGGGTGTTTGCTATGACCAGTGCATTTTCTTGGCAAAACTATATTAGTCTTTGCCCTGCTTCATTCCATATTCCAAGGCCAAATTTGCCTGTTACTGCAGGTGTTTCTTGACTTCCTACTTTTGCATTCCAGTCCCCTATAATGAAAAGTGTTAGGCAGGGTGGTCGGCTCAATGAGGTGCATAACAGCGCCGGGGACCTGAGTCATGTTTCCTGTTTTCTTGAAGAACATTCCTTAACCAAATAAGGAAAGATTTCTATATGTGATAGCATAAGGAAGGCGTTGCATGAGCTCATTCTGCCTGTCCAATCAGGTATCGCCAAGTACCCTGTACCTGAGACAAAGAGCTGACTGTATATAAACCACCATACTGCTCTGTTCGGGGCTCTCGTCTGATTCCACTGCGTCAGATGAGGCTTGATCCCTAGCGTGCTAGAAATATAAAATTCCCTTCTTGCCTTTGCATTACCACGGTGGACTTGTTCACTCTCTTGGTCGGTTCGGAGATACAGGCTCGGTGCATAACAAAAAGGACATCTTTTTTAGGTGTTAGTTCTAAAAGGTCTTGTAGGTCTTCATAGAACCATTCAACTTCAGCTTCTTCAGCATTACTGGTTGGGGCATAGACTTGGATTACTGTGATATTGAATGGTTTGCCTTGGAGATGAACAGAGATCATTCTGTTGTTTTTGAGATTGCATCCAAGTACTGCATTTCAGAATCTTTTTTTGACCATGACGGCTACTCCATTTCTTCTAAGGGATTCCTGCCCACAGTAGTAGATATAATGGTCATCTGAGTTAAATTCACCCATTCCATTCCATTTTAGTTCGCTGATTCCTAGAATGTTGACGTTCACCCTTGCCATCTCCTGCTTGACCACTTCCAATTTGCCTTGATTCATGGACCTAACTTTCCAGGTTCCTATGCAATATTGCTCTTTACAGCATCGGACCTTCCTTCTATCACCAGTCACATCCACAGCTGGGTATTGTTTTTGCTTTGACTCCATCCCTTCATTCTTTCTAGATTTATTTCTCCACTGATCTCCAGTAGCATATTGGGCACCTACTGACCTGGGGAGTTCCTCTTTCAGTATCCTATCATTTTGCCTTTTCATACTGTTCATGGGGTTCTCAAGGCAAGAATACTGAAGTGGTTTGCCATTTCCTTCTCCAGTGGACCACATTCTGTCAGACCTCTCCTCCCTGACCCTCCTGTCTTGGGTTGCCCCGCGGGCATGGCTGTTTCATTGAGTTAGACAAGGCTGTGGTCCTAGTGTGATTAGATTGACTAGTTTTCTGTGAGTATGGTTTCAGTGTGTCTTCCCTCTGAAGCCCTCTTGCAATACCTACCATCTTACTTGGGTTTCTCTTACCTTGGGTGTGGCGTATCTCTTCAGTGTATACCTCTAATCATCAGGTATCTCTCTAATCATCAGGGAAATGCAAAGCAAAACCACAGTGACATAGCATCTCATTCAGAATGGCTGTTTCCCAAGGACACCCAGTAGGACTGTAGCTCAAGGCATCCTTTTTTGCTGGGGTGGCCAGAGGCTGACGCGGAGAGTCCCTTCATTGTGTTAATTGCTTGCATTTTCTGCATTCTATATTCAATGTTTTGGAACATCTTTACTGTCATTACTCTGAATTCTTTTTCAGGTAATTTGCCTATTTCCTCTTCATTTATTTGGTCTTGTGTGTTTCTAGTTTCTTCCTTCATTTGTGCAATATTTTTCTGCCTTTTCATTTTTTAACATTGTGTTTGAAGTCTCCTTTTCTCAGGATTCAAGGTAGAATTCTTTCTTCCTTTTGATTTCTGCCCTTGGTGGGTAAGGTTTGTCCAATGGTTTGTGTAAGCTTCATGTTGGGTGTGACTTGTGCTTGCATTTTGCTGGGAGGAAGTGAGTTTTTTCCCTCTGATGGGCAGACTTGTATTACATGGTAATCCTGTCTGACGGTGATTTGGTTTGTGTTTTTGTCTTTTTTGTTGTTTGGGAGAGGCTTCCTGCACTGGTTGCTTCAGGCAGTTGGGTGATGTCAGGTGTTGCACACAGTTGTCAGGTCTTGTATACAGTTGGAGACCTTTGTGGGAGTTCTAGCTAATTAACATTCCCTGGGGTTATGAGTTTTCTGGCAGTAAAGAGTCCTGTTGTCAGGGCTCCAACTCCTAAAGCTCAAGGCCCTATCTCTGACTGGGAAACTGAGATTCCACGGGTGATTTGTTAATGGCATTAAAGGGGATTAATACACACAAAAAGAATAAACTAAATACAAACCCTTGATACATGGGAAATATAATATCAGGCAAATAATGACAAAAATAATGGAATGTACACACATATATACACACATAAACAAAACCAAAAGAGTCCAAAAAAACAAAAATGGTATCAACCAGTTAAAAACTAAACTGACTAAAGCACAAACTGGAAAACAAAGTCAAAGCAAGGTGCCAACTTGGGAATAAAGCAATGAAAGCAAAACAAATTAATAAACCTAGTGAGAAAAAGAAAAAAAAATAGAAGAGCAAAGTTAAATAGAGATGAAGATTTATATATATTAAAGAATAACTGCAACAGGAGAGGGCTTCCCAGGTGGTGCTAGTGGTAAAGAAAGTGAAAGTGAAAGTGAAGTTGCTCAGTCATGTCCTATTTTTTGCAACCCCATGGACTGTAGCCTACCAGGCTCCTCCCTCCATGGGATTCTCCAGGCAAGAGTACTGGAGTGGGTTGCCACTTCCTTCTCTAGGGGATCTTCCCAACCCAGGGATCGAACCAGGGTCTCCTGCATTCCACGCAGACGCTTTAACCTCTGAGCCACCAGGGAAGCCCAGTGGTAAAGAACCGGCCTGCAAATACAAGTTAGGCATAAGAGATGCCCGTTTGATCTCTGGGTTGGGATGATCCTCTAGAGAAGAGAATAGCAATCCACTCCAGTATTCTTGCCTGGAGAATCCCATGGACAGAGGATTCTGGTGGGCTACAGTCCATAGGGTCTCATAGAGTCAGACATAACTGAAGCAACTTAGCATGGCACATGGCACAGCAGGAAAAGAACAATAAGAAAAGCCAACAAAATCATATATGTAGAAAAATAGCAATAAATTTTAAAAATTCTAAAAAAAAAAGTTAAAGGAAAAAACTGCATAAACTCATAAATGGCCAACATAGAGGCAGAACTACTTAAAGGAAATTGAAAAATGTGATTCAAAAAATTCTCTAAAGTGTAAATAAATTTAATAGTACTAATAAAATCAACAACTTCAACAACAGAAGGGGAAAAAAAGAAAGGAAAAGAAATTCAGAAGCAACAACCAAAATATAAGAATAATACATGTTTTTCTGAGATCTCAGCTGTCAATGTCCTTTTTCTTTGCTGTGAGTCACAGTCCTCTCACCTCCCTAGGATGCCCTTGGTCTGTGGACCTGCTGTGAGGGCAGCTCAGACTCTAATTTGGTCCTACTCCTGCATGTGCTTGCCTACAATGTCCACAATTGCCAGGGCTAGGGCATTTTCTTCTGTGGGATTCCTCATTTTCCTTTTATTTATTCCATAGACACAAAGTCTGCCTAGTTGATCATGTGGATTTAGTCTGCAACTTGTACCACTAGTGGGAAGGTATTAGGTCCTCTTCCTTAACCACACTATGCCTAGGTTCCAATTTTGGTTTTAACTCCAACTCTTCATGTGAGTCATCCACAAGGTTTTGCTCCTGAGGCTGCCCTGGAGGACCTGGGTCTGACTGAGTGAGGACCAGATGTTTTGGTGGTACAGCTGCTTGGATCACTGAGGCCCTGGCAGTATCAGTTACTCAGGGGAGCCGGAGGCTAGGGCAGCAGGAAATATGGTGATCTTGGGGCTTTTTTCTAGCCTCTGGCAGCACTGTCCCAGTGGAGATTGAGCGTGGAGTTTGGGCAGTTGCTTGGATCATGGTGACCCTGCCAATGTGTCCCTTGAATGTGTGAATTTGAATCTCATCCTTTTCTTTCACCATTAGTGACATTAAGAGCAATAAACCAACATCATTATACTCATTAGTTTTCCAAAAATACTGGAAAGTATCATATACCAGTTACCTAGCTCTTGCTCAGTGTCATCTTTCAATGTAATCAATTAGAAATTTGAAAAGCTTAAACCCTAGAACCAAAGAGGTTTGTAACATTGTATAGGAGGTGGTGACCAAAATCATCCCCAAGAAAAAGAAATGCAAGAAGGCAAACAGTTGTCTGCTGCTGCTGCTGCTAAGTCGTTTCAGTCATGAGGAGGCCTTAAAGCTGAGAAAGAAGGGAAGCAAAAGCAAAGGAGAAGAGGAAAGATATACCCATTAGAATGTAGAGTTGCAAAGAATAGCAAGGAGAGATAAGAAAGCCTTCTTAAGTGAACAATGCAAAGAAATAGAGGAAAACAATAGAATGGGAAAGATCAGATCTTCAAGAAAATTAGAGATACCGAGGGAATATTTCATGCAAAGATGTGCCCAGTAAAGGACAGAAGTGGTATGGACATAACAGAAGCAGAGGAGATTAAGAAGAGGTGACAAGAATACACAGAAGTACTGTAACAAAAAAAAAAAAAAAAAAGTCTAAATGACCCAGATAACCATGGTGATGTGGTCAGCAACCAAGAGCCAGACATCCCAGAGAGCGAAGTCAAGTGGGCCTTAGGAAGCATCACTAAGAACAAAGCTAGTAAAGATGATGGAATTCCAGCTGAGCTATTTCAAATTCTAAAAGTTGATGCTGTTAAAGTACTGCACTCAATATGCCAGTAATTTGGAAAACTGAGCAGTGACCACAGGATCGAAAAAAAGTCAATTTTCACTCCAATCCCAAAGAAGGGCAATGCCAAAAATGTTCAAACTACTGCACAATTGCACTCATTTCATATGCTAGCAAAGTTATACTCAGAATTCTTCAGGCTAGGCTTCAACAGTTATGTGAACTGAGAACTTCAGATGTACAAGCTGGATTTATAAAAGGCAGAGGAACAAGAGATCAAATTGCCAACATCTGTTGAATTGCAAAAAAAAAGAAGAGAATTTCAGAAAAACATCTACTTCGGCTTCAATGATTGTGCAAAAATCTTTGACTGTGTGTATCGCAAGGTCATACATATCATAAAGTATTGTTTCTTCTACTACTTTTTGAGGAATTTGTGAAGAATTGACATTAATAATTTAAATGTTTGTTAGAATTCAGGAATAAAGTTAGCTGGGTCTGGGCTTTATTTTTTGGAAGTTTTTTGATTATTTTTTTTGTTTCTGTGAGTTTGGCAATAATGCCTCATCTTTCATTCTTGATTTTAGTACTGTGATTCCTCTTTCATTCTTTTTTCTTGGTCAGCCTATCTAATTTTCTCAGTTTTGTTGGTTTTTCACATTATCAAGTTTTTCTTTCATTGGTTTTTCTCTACCATTTCCCCATTTTCCATTTCATTAATTTTTCTTTAATTTTTATCATTTCTTTCCTTTTGTGTGTTTTGCATTTCATTTGCTTTTCTTTTTCCAGTGTATTGTGGTGTAAGGTTAGATTACTGATTTTGGAGTTTTCTTCTTTTTTAATATAGGCATTTACAACTTTAAATTTCCCTCCAAGCACTGCTTTAGATACATTTCATAAGGTTTTGCTTCATTGAGTTAATCTAAAGTATTTTTAATGAAATTGAAGAAGTAACAGGACTATGGCTATGCACTTAGCATGGTAAAACCACCACTAGGACACACTCTAAAGTTTTTACAATGCTTTTCAAACTTAAGTTAAATAGTTTTGGACAGTCTCAGTGACAGGTGATACATTATCTATAGTATAGTTCTGTGTATTCTGGTCACCACTTCTTAATCTCTTTTCCTTCTGCTAGGTCTTTGCCAATTCTGTCCTTTATTGTTCTTATCCTTGTGTGAAGTTTTCCCTTGGTATCTCCAATTTTTTGAAGAGATCTCTATACCAAAAAAAAAAAAAAAAAAAAGCTCTTAATGACCTGGATAACCATGATGGTGTGGTCATTCACCTAGAGTCAGATATCCTGGAGTGTAAAGTCAAGTGGGCCTTAGGAAGCACTACTATGAACAAAGCTAGTGGAGGTAATGGAATTCCAGCTGAGCTATTTTAAATCCTAAATGATGATGCTGTTAGAGTGCTGCACTCAATATGTCAGCAAATTGGGAAACTCAGCAGTAGCCACAGGACTGGAAAAGGTCAGTTTCATTCTAAACCCAAAGAAAGGCAATGCCAAAGAACATTTAAACTGCCAAACAGTTGTGCTCGTTTCACATGCTAGCAAGGTTATGCTCAGAATCCTTCAAGTTAGACTTCAACAGTTTGTGAACTGAGAACTTCCAGATGTACGGGCTAGATTTAGAAAAGGAGGGGCTTCCCAGGAGGTGTTAATGGTAACGAATTCACGTGTCAATTCAGGAGACATGAGACGCAGTTTTCATCCCTGTGTCAAGAATATCCCCTCGAGAAGGACATGGCAACCCACTCCAGTATTGCTGCCTGGAGGATCTCATGGACAGAGGGAGCCTGATGGGCATAGGGTTGCAAAGAGTCAGACATGACTGAAGCAACTTAGCATACACAGAGACAACTTATTAAAAAGCAGAAACATTAATTTGCTGACAAAGGCCCATGCAGTCAAAGCTATGGTTTTCCAGTAGTCATGTATGGATGTGAGAGTTGGACCATAAAGAAGGCTGAGCGCCAAAGAATTGATGCTTTCAAATTGTGGTGTTGTAGAAGATTCTTTAGAGTCCGTTGGACTCCAAGGCGATCAAACCAGTCAATACTAAAGGAAATCAACCCTGAATATTCATTGAAAGGACTGACTCTGAAGCTGAAACTCTAACACTTTGGCCCTCTGATGTGTAGAGCCAACTCATTGGAAAAGACCCTGATGCTGGGAAAGATTGAAGGCAAAAGGAGAAGAGAGTGACAGAGGATGAGAAGGTTAGATGGCAACACCGACTCAATGGACATGAGTTTAAGCAAACTCCTGGAGATACTGAAGGACAGGGCAGCCTGGGATGCTGCATACAGTTCATGGAGTTGCAAAGAGCTGGACATGACTTAGCGACTGAACAATAACATTATCTTTTGAGGGTGAAACCAGTTTTGGAGATATTTCAAAAGTAATTCAGAGCCAAGTCTAGTGAACAGTGTGTGCGTGTGTGTGTGTGTTAGTTGCTCAGTCATGTCTGACTCTGCAATACCATGGATTGTAGCCTGCCAAGCTTCTCTGTCCATGGGATCCTCTAGGCAAGAATACTGGAGTGGATTGCCATTCCCTTCTTCAGAGGATATTCCTGACCCAGGGATCAAACCCTGGTCTCCTGCATCATAGGCAGACTCTTTACCATTGAGCTACAAGGAAGCCTACAATGGGAAGAAGAAAGTGAACAATGAGGGTAAGACTATTTTCATTTGAAAATTATGTCATAGAGAGGACATTGTGAAAGCAGAGTAATACAATTCTAAAGTCAATCAATGATTTAAAGTATATTTCTGTACTTCACAGATACCCTCAGATGTCTACAAAATGAATTTAAATGAAGTTTTGAGAAATTTTGTGCAAAGACTACTACTGAAGTCGATGAAAAGAATCAATATTTTCACTTCTTGTTCATCTAGTTAGCAATCATTTACTGAGTTTATAACTGCATGCAAGGAAATTTAAAGTTTCTCCTGAAGGTGTTGATGTTCTTTGAAGTCATACTGTTCATGGGGTTCTCATACTGTTCATGGGCTTGCTCCTTGGAAGAAAAGCTATCACCAACCTAAACAGCATATTAAAAAGCAGAGACATTACTTTGCCAACAAAGGTCCTTCTGATAAAAGCTATGGTTTTTCCAGTAGTTATGTATGTATGTGAGAGTTATATATAAAGGAATTGATGTTTTTGAACTGCGTTGTTGGAGAAAACTTTTGAGAGTCCCTTGGACTGCAAGGAGATTCAACCAATCCATCCTAAAGGAAATCATTCTTGAATATTCATTGGAAGGACTGGTGCTGAAGCTGCAACTCCAATACTTTGGCCACTTGACGTGAAGAACTGACTCATCAGAAAAGACCCTGATGCTGGGAAATATTGAAGGCAGGAGAAGGGGACGACAGAGGATGAGATGGTTGGATGGCATCACTAACTCAATGGACATGAGTTTGAGCCAGCTCCGGGAATTGGTGATGGACAGGGAATCCTGGCATGCTGCAGTCCATGGAATCACAAAGAATCGAACATGACTGAGCGACTGAACTGAACTGAACTGAACTGAACTGAAGTCATTCTGTAAACATCGTGTTTTATCACTAGGTACTTATTTCTTCAAAGACTTGTTTCCTTAAAAGATCAGAATATCTGACATTTCACGTATATTGCCTCTTGAAACATGGGCAAGGACTGTCCCTAAAATCTGGTTCATAATAAAAGAGAAATGTAGCTCACATTTCAATTTCTTTTAAACAGAAATCCAATTTATTTAAATGCAACAATCATCAGATAAATATTCTTTGGGAGAAATACAATTTCAGTGATTTCATCAAATAAATGAATAGATAAAATAGAATATAAAATTTCCCTTTTGATTTCTTCTTCCTTGGTAATATAGGAGTGTGCTGTTTAATTTCCACATATTTTTAAGTTTCCAATTTTTTTTAGTTTAAATTATTTACTTTAATTGGAGGATAATTACTGTACAATGTTGTTTGTTATTGACTTCTAATTTCATTCGATTGTGGTCAGAGAACATTATTTGTGTTACAGACCTTCTTTGACTTATGGTGGAGTTACATCCTAATAAACCCATTATAAGTTGAAAATATTGCAAGTCAAAAATGCATTTAATACATCTAAACTACTGAGCATCGTGGACTGTAACATACCAGGCTCCTCCGTCCATGGGATTCTCCAGGCAAGAATACATTTCCTTCTCCAGGGGATCTTCCCGACCCAGTGATTGAACCCGGATCTTCTGCCTTGCAGGCAAACGCTTTAACCTCTGAGCCACCAGGGAAGCCCATAGCTTAGCCTAGCCTACCTTAAACATGCTCAGAGCACTTGCGTTATCCTATACTTGGGCAACAACTATTTAACACAAAGCTCATTTACAATGAAGTGTTGAATATCTCATGTATTTTCTTGAATACTGTACTGGAAGTGAAAAACAGATGATTGTGTGGGTACTAAATCTTATGTATCAGCTGTTTACCCTGGTGATTACATACCTGACTGGGAGCTGCAGCTCACTGCTGCTGCCCAGCATCATGACAGAGTATTGTATTATATACTGCTTGCCCAGGAAAAGATCAAAATTCAGAATTCAAAGTATAGTTTCTTCTTTCACACCATTGAAAAGTTGAAAAAATCGTAAGTACCAACCTAAGTTGAGGACTGCTTGCATTTCTATCTTTTACAAATTATTGACGTTCAGTCGCTCAGTCATGTCTGATTCTTTGTGACCCCATGGACTACACCACACCAGGCTCCCTTGTCCTTCACTATCTCCCAGAGTTTGCTTAAACTCAATGTCCATTAAGGTCAGTTTTATGGCCTAGAATATACTTCTTTCTGATGTATTGAAACTTCTATCATAAAATGTCCCTCTTTATCACTAGTAACATTTTTTGTTTTTAATGTTATTTCTTCTGATATTCATATAGACTCCAACTTTCTTGTGACTGCTGTTTGCATGATATATATTTTCCAATCCATTTCATTTTAATCCGTTTGTATCTTTGAATCAAAAGTATTTTACCTACAGACTGCATATAGTTGGATAATTTTTTTTAACCCAGTATGACTAACTGGATTGTTTAACCCTTCATATTTAATGGCTTTATTGATATATTTGAATTTACATATCATTTTAGTTTTTCCCCAGCCTTATTGACATATAACATTGTGTAAGTTTAAGATGTATAATGTGATGACTTGATACAAATATGTATTGTGAAACGATTATCATATAAGATTAGTTAACACACCCTTTACATAATTACAATTTTTGTTGTTATAGTAAGAACGTTTCAGATTTATTTTCTTAGTAACTTTCAAGCATGCGATACTGTATTGTTAACTATAATCACCATGTTGTACATTAGTGTTGAGGGTTTAAAGTACTCTACAACATCGCTTCCTTGGTATCCATTTTGTGTAGCCAAGTGGCGTCCAGAGTCCCTGAACTGACACTAGGTCTTGGTCTTCCTGGGAGCACCTGCCCTAGAAACAACTTGCAGAGTCACAAGCAACTACAAGTTCCTGACATGACTGCCCTAAAGGCCCTTGTGATAAATAGTCCCCACCACCTCGCAGAGCCTTCCCCTTGTGCACTCCTTAGATAAAACCCTTGTAAAACAGACCAAGCACCTTCTCTTTTTGGTTTGAATTGATCAGTCTGGCTTTAGCTTGGAAATCTCAAAGCACTGCACCCTCGGACTCTGATAGGGGCATGGATCTTAGGTCGTGCTACACACGGTCCCTTGAGGCATGCTATGTACCTCCTCCAGGACCTGTGAGGAATAAACTTCACTAGTTTTGTTTTTGTTTTTATTTGATGGCCTCACATTGCAAGGCTTGTGGGATCTTAGTTTCCAATCAGGAATTGAACCTGTGCCCCCTGTGCCCCCTGCAGTGGAAGGGCAGAGTCTTAAACAGTAGACTGCCAGTTCAGTTCAGTTCAGCTCAGACAGAATGAAAACCACAATCACAGAAAACTAACCAAACTGATCACATGGACCACAGCCTTGACTAAGTCAATGAAACTATGAGCCATGCTGTGTAGGACCACCTAAAACAGATGGGTCATGGTGGAGAGTTGTGACAAAACGTGGTCCCCAGGAGAAGGGAAAGGCAAGCCACTTTAGTATTCTTGCCTTGAGAATCCATGAAAAGTATGAAAAGATGAAAAGCTAGGACACTGAAAGATGAATTCCCTAGGTTGGTAGGTGCGCAATATCCTACTGGAGAACAGTGGAGAAACAACTTCAGAAAGAATGAAGAAATGGAGCCAAAGCAAAAACAACACCCAATTGTGGATATGACTGGTGATGAAAGTAAGTTCAGTTCAGTTCAGTTGCTCAGTCATGTCCGACTCTTTGCGACCCCATGAATTGCAGCACGCCAGGCCTCCCTGTCCATCACCAACTCCTGGAGTTTACTCACACTCACGTCCATCGAGTCAGTGATGCCATCCAGCCATCTCATCCTCTGTCTTCCCCTTTTCCTCCCGCCCCTAATCCCTCCCAGCATCAGAGTCTTTTCCAGTGAGTCAACTCATCACATGAGGTGGCCAGAGTACTAGAGTTTCAGCTTTAGCATCATTTCTTCCAAAGAACACCCAGGACTGATCTCCTTCAGAATGGACTGGTTGGATCTCCTTGCAGTCCAAGGGACTCTCAAGAGTCTTCTCCAACACCACAGTTCAAAAGCATCGATTCTTCGGTGCTCAGCTTTCTTCACAGTCCACCAGGGAGGCCCTCAAAACTTCTCTATTTTAATCCTCTTGTGGTCTTTTCTTGAGCTGAGGCTCACCACCTGACACTGAGGCTCTACTTAAAAATAACTTAACACAACAATTAGATTCCCAGAACTTCTTTATCTTATAACTGGAAGTTTGCACCCTTTGACCAACATCTCCTTATATTCCTACTCCCTTGCTCCTGGCAACCATCATTCCACTCTTGTTTTTATATTTAGCCTTTTTAAGTTTGCATGTAAATGTGAATCAAAAAATATACGAGATTATACAGTATTTGACTTTCTCTGTCTGACTTCTTTCACTTAGCAAAAGGCTCTCAAGTTTCATTCACGCTGTTTCAAATGGCAGAATTTCCTTTTTTTATGGATGAATAATGTTTTTTATGGATGAATAATATTATATATATGTATAGATCAGATTTTTTTTCATTTTTTCGCTGCACTGTGTGGCATATAGGATCCTAGTTTTCCAACCAGGGATTGAACCTGCACCCCCTGCATTGGAAGCCTGGGACACCTTCCTACTGGACAGCCAGGTTATACCAGATATTCTCTATCCTTTGTTGATTGACACTTAGGATGTTTCCCTGTCTTGGCTATTGAGGATAATGTTATGAACATGAAAGTGATTTCATTTCCTTTAGATATATACACAGATGTGGGATTGCTGGATCATATGTTAGTTCTTTTTTTAATTTCCTGAGGAAATGTATATTGTTTTCCATGCTGACTACATTGACTTACATTCCTACCAACAGTTGTATCGTTTTACTTTTTGTTCATTTTTGTCCCTCTACTCTTTGTTTCTTTCTTTTTCATTAAAGTGAATATTTTATGATGCAGCATTCAAATTTCTTTAATAATATTTTCACTACATTTTGGGGAGTTATTTCTATAATGGTTCTGAAGCTTACTATGTACATTATTAATCATTAGAATCATCTTAAGATTTATACTAACAATTCTGTGGAGATATAGAAATGTTACTCCTATATGACTCTACTCCATTCCCCTTTGGGATGTTAAACATATTACATTTATAAATTTTTCAATCCATACAACATATTATTATAACCATTACCTTATATAATTTAATCTTTTAAAGAAGTGAAGAAGAGCTAGTATATATTTATAGCTTTTGTGATATTAATGTGATTATTTGTTATTTCTTGCACTCTGCATTTGTTCCTACATATCTGACTCACTATGGTATTACATTCTTAACCCAATGAAGCTTTGTTCCTCACCTTCTGTTTGCTGTTATCTGCAAATATATTACACTTCTATTTGTGATATGCTAAACATTTTATTTTATACAATCATAAAATAATTCAACAATGTAGGAGAAATATATATTTTTACAGTCTTTTGTAATTTATCCAGTTATCTTTGCCATTGAGTTTTATTTTCCACGTGGATTTGAATTTTTTTTTTTTCAATCTGGATTCAGTTGCTTTCAGCCCAAATAACTTCCCTTGTGTTGAGGTCCTTTAATGGACTGGAACCTGGTGATTCGGAGTCGACGATAAGAAAGTAAAGGAGAGAGAAAGAGGCTGATATTCCTTGGTTTACGCAGAAAACCAATAAAGTCCCTGACACGGGGCTTGCTCTGTTCACGAAGGCCTCAGGCGCCCACTCGAGGAGGGTGAAGGCACAGAGTGCCTTCTCGAGAGGGTCTTAGAAGCCTGGGCAGGAAAGTGAACCCAGAGGGCCTCTGTACTCCAGAGAATTAGCCTGAAAAAGAGAGAGAGAGAGAAAGAGAGAGCAAAAGAAAGCAAGACATGGGGACCAAAGCTCTGATGGAGCAGAGGTGTTTTGATCAACATGGTGTGGGCATATATACTGTCTTACAAGGTAGTTATTCTCAGATAAAGATTAAAATTCCAGACTTACAAAACATAGGCAATCCATATTAAAGAGAGAGAGAGTTGTAAACAATCACTTTTACCGTATGGTTCACGAGAAGGAAGAGGGTACTTATCACCATATTGAAAAACTAATGAAGGAAATGCCTGGATCCCTCAGTCCCGGGAGAGGCTTGCCTCTCCTTCAGGAATTAATAAGGAACAGAGGATTCCTGACAGATCCAAAACAGCACACAGGAAGCCTCCTGTTAAATGCTTCCTGACACCTTGATAGCTTTTGTAATATGGGTCTGCTAGCAACAAATTCTCTCACTTTTTATCTGGTAATTTCTTTATTTCACCTTCATTTTAAAAGATAGTTCTCATGGATATAGTATTCACCTTTATTTTTTGTTTCTCTTTGAGCACATTAAATATGTTGTCCACTGCCTTCTTTCCTCCATTGCTTCTGATGAGAAATCAGCTTTTAATCATCCTTTGTAAGACATAATCATTTTTCTTTTGCTGCTTTCAAGGCTTCCTCTTTATCTTTCAGAATTTTTACTATAATGTGACTATTTGTGGATCTCTTTGCATTTTTCCTAATTGCAGTTCACTAAGCTTCCTGCATGTTTTCAGTACTGTTTTTCAATAAACAGTCATCATTTTTTCTATTTTTTAAATTCTCTCTTTTCTCACTCTTCTTTCCTTCTAATACTCACAAGCCACATATGTTGGCACTTGTTTTTTAAAAAATTATTTATTTATTTTTTAATATTTGGCTGCACTGGGTCTTCAGTGCTGCATGAGGGCTTTCTCTGGTTTTAGTGGGTGGGGACTACCCTCTACTTGTGGTGTGCAATTGTGGTGGCTTCTTTTGTTGCCCAGCTCTGGCTCTAGGCACACAGGCTCAGTAGTTGTGGCCCACAGGGCTTAGTTACTCCAAGGCATGTGGAATTTTCCCGGACCAGGAATCAAATCCATGTCCCCTGCATTGGCCTGGAATTCTCCATGTCAGAATACTGGAGTGGGTAGCCTTTCCCTTCTCCAGGGGATCTTCCCAACCCAGGGATCTAAACCAGGTCTCCAGCATTGCAGGCATATTCTTTACCAGCTGAGCCACAAGGGAAGTCCAGCAATGAACTTGGGAGTGCATATAACTTTTTGAAACAGTGGTTTCATTTTCTTCAGGTAAATACCCAGAAGCAGAATTTCTGGATCATATGCTAGCTCTGTGTTTAGCTTTTAAAAAGAAATACCGTTTTCCAAAGTGTCTGCACCTATTTACATTCCCCACAGCAGTGCACAGGGGTTCCCTTTTCTCCACATCCAAGCTAACACTTGTTATTTCTTTTCTTTTGATGATAGCCATTCTAACAGGTGTGAAGTGATATCTCATTGTGTGTTTCTTTTTTCTCATTGTGGTTTTGATTTGCATTTCCCTGATGATTAGTAGTGTTGAGCATTTTTTTATGTAACTATTATGCCTTCTTTGGCATAATGTCTATTTAGATTCTCACCCCCCCCACCTTTTCCCCCCTGCATCCTGTGGCTTGGGGGATCTTAGTTCCCTGACCAGGGATTGAAACCACTGAGTCTTAACCACTGGATCTCTAGGGAATTCCCTCTCTGCCCATTTTTATGTCAAATTGTTTGTTTTTTGTTAATGAATTGTATGAGTTCTTTATGTACTTGGATATTAACCTATTATGAGATATATAACTTGCAAATATTTTCTCCCATTTAGTAGGTTGCCTTTTTAATTTGTTGCTTCCTTTGCTGTGAAGAACCTTTTTATAGTAGTAAACCTTTGATGTAGTCCTACTTGTTTATTTTTATTTTGCTATTTTTTTATTCTGCCAGTTCAAATATACTCCTGTTCCGTCTAGTGAGTTTTACATTTTAGTTATTGTTCTGTTGAAACCCAAAATCTCCATTTTTTAGAAATATGTTATCTTTATATTCTTTATTTGATGTGACATTGATGCCATACTTTCCTTCTATAATCATGGCTTCCTTTAGTTTTTTGAGCATATTTATAATGGTTACGTTGAAGGCTTTGGCTATTAAATCTAATATAATCTGATTATTTTCACAGTAAGTTTTTGTTGCCTCCCCCTTTTTTATTCTGGTGTATGGTTCATACTTTCCTATTTTTTTGCATGTCTTTTTTTTCTTTTTTTAATGGAAACTGGACATTTTAGACATATTGCAGCAACTCTGGGTACTGTTTTTTTCCCCTACCTCCATGTCTTTGTTATGTGCTTGTTTACTTCACTATGTGAAGACCTTGATGTTGACCCTCAGAGGGTGTAGCTTTGAATATGCATACAATCATCCTGGGATGACACTAATTTTGGCAGGGCTCTCTTTGTCTCTTTCTCTGACCACTTCCAGCTCTTAATTTCATTATTTGCCTGCTGTTTGCTCTACTGTTTTCAACAATATCCTTGGGTATTATTGCTTCACAGTCTGATCCAGTCAAATTTGGGTTCCTTTGAAGAGGTATTTCCCTAAGCTAGTGTTTGAGATTTGCTCTGACTTCAGGAGACAGTTTTTTTGTTTTGTTTTGTTTTGTTTTGGCCTCACCACACAGCTTGTGGGATCTCAGTTCCCCAACTAGGGATCTAATCTGGGCCTTTTGCAGTGAAAGTGCAGAATTCTAGCCACTGGACCACCAGGGAATTCCCAAGAGGGCTTTTTTCAGTTGTCTTTTTCCTATGCTTCTTTTCTGCAAGCTAATCAGCCTGTGGTTTAGCCCATAATTCCAAAGAATATGCCAATTTTCTTAAAATCCTCTTTTACCACTATCTCCACTGTTTTTTAGAGTGCTTTTATGTTTGAATTTCTTTATTCTGTTGCAAATGAAATCAGTTCTTCTGGGTGAAGATTAAGAACTCTCTATTCTTAGCCCAGTTTTTCCCCTAGGACAAAATATCTGAGCTACAGCTTTGGTACTAAGGGCCAGGACAATAGTACACTTCTCTCTGACATCTCTGCTTTTGGAGATGAGTGCTCTGTGTAGGAAGGGAGCAACAGGCCTAGGTCTCTTTGCCTTGCCTATTTAGCATATATCTCCTGTGCCTCAATCTGGTGCAAGGGTGATTGAGGCCCCAGTATTCCCAATACTGCCCATCATGTTCAAGATGTAGTCCCATGACTGGGGGTTGGGTAAAAGAAGGGGGCTACCACCTCTTGGTTATTCAGAAGTTAGTCTCAGCAATAGGTAGCTGAAAGAAGTGTGAGAAACATTTATGTCCTTTCCCACACAAGAATATAGCCCTTCAACTGAGAAGCAAGGGGAGAGGGAGCCCTGTGTTCTTGGCTGTTCTACTCTGCAGTGATAAGCTTCCGTAGGCAGAGGAAGGAGGTGGGTCTTGGTTCAAATAGCATAAACTTTCACTGTTATTAAAGTTTTAGTAGATTTCTTCAACATGTGTTTTTTTTTTTAATTGTTTTATGCCATTAGGACCATTTTCAGAAATTTTAAATGATTGTTTACATTTTATAATTTTTACTAGTTTAACTGGGGAGCTGGTCTACAAAGCTCTTCATGCTATCATGCCAGAAGTGAAACTTATCCATCCACATGTAATGTTTTTATTGATGTAGTTAGATTTATGTCTGCCATTTTAATATTTTTTCTATATATCTCATGTCTTTTTTGTCCTACTCTTACTTTTTTCCTTTCTTTTGCACTAAGCAAATACTTCTTAGGGGAATTTTAATATTTTTTGAACTTTAAAATTTTTTAAATTTTTTTTCACTATTTTTAAAGTTATTTTCTTAGTGGTTCATCTAGGGCTGACTGTGTACCTCTTAAGAGAATACAGTTTGCTCTTATACCAAATTCATTCTTTCGAGATATATAAATGATACTCTTTTATAGTTCTATTCTCTCTTCTTTTTTCTCTATTTTTGTTATATTACACCTATGCATGTGTTAAAATAAATTATTAATAACATATTATAATGCATGTGATATGTTTTTAATGTAAGAGCATGTTATTTTAATTATCATAATATATAATTTTGTTATTTTAAGAAATGGAGACAGGAAAAGAAAGCAACTATTTATTTACAAAGTTTGTTATATTAATCTTTTTTTTTTAACTCTTTTGGCAGTGCTGAGTTGCTTGCAGGATCTTAGTTCCCTGGCCAGAGATTGAACTTGGGCCCATGGCAGTAAAAGCATGGTGTCCTAACCACTGGAAAGCCAGGAAAATCTCTTAATCTCCTTATTTACCACTTCTGTCCCTCCATCTCAGAATTTCCTATCTTTTCTTTTTTTTTTTCCTTTCTTTTTGGCCATCCTGGGGAGAAGTACTAAATTTTCAACTTTGATCTTCCCTTAAAATGTGATTTTTATAGTCAGAATAAAATAAATATTTTGTGGGTTTAGTTATGCATTATGCAAAAAAAATGTCTATGCCTTATCCTCCAGTACCTGCGAATATGACCTTGTTTGAAAATAGAGTCTTTGCAGAGGTAGCTATGTTAAAGAGTTCAAGATTATTATGGATTTGGGATGGGATCAAACCCCAATGACTGGTATTCTTGTAAGAGAACAAAGAGAAGGAGATTTAACACAAGGATACACAAGGAAGAAGGCCATGTGAAGCCAGAGGCAGAAATTTGAGTTCAAGCATGCTAAGTCGCTTCAGTGGTGTCGAGCTATTTGTGACCCTATGGATGATAGCCCGCTAGGCTCTTCTGTCCATGGGATTCTCCAGGCAATAATACTGGAGTGAGTTGCCATGCCCTCCAGGGAAGCTTCCTGACCCAGGGATCAAATTCACATCTTTCTTAAGTCTCTGGCATTGGCAGGTAGGTTCTTTAACACTAGCACCACCTGGGAAGCCTGAGATATGAGTCAGGCAACCATAATTTCCAGGAATACCAGGAGCCATCAAAGCTGAAAAAAGGGATCTTCACCAGAAATTTTGAGGAACTCTGGCCTGGTGACAGTTTAATTTCAGACTTCTGGCCTCCAAAACTCTCATAAAACAAATTTGTGTTATTTTAAACTGCCCAGTTTGTAGTATTGGGTTAAATACCACAAAACGTTTGTTTGGTAGTTTCCTTAATATGGCTCTCACAGTGGTTAAGTTGTCTTTGACTTCATTTGGAACAATTTTGTTATACTGTATTGTGGCGACTGTCATATCAGCATGAATTAAAAAAAAATCAAAATAGGTATATTTTTGTGTAGCCATTTTAATATTGAAGATGGAAGAGAAAAAGCAACATTTTCAGCATATTATGCTTTATTATTCCAAGAAATGTAAAAATGCAACTGAAACACACAAAAAGGATTTGTGCAGTGTATAGAGAAGGTGCTGTGACTAACTAAATGTGTCAAAAGTGGTATGCAAAGTTTCGTGCTAGAGATTTCTGGTTGGAAAACACTGCATAGTCAGGTAGACCAGTTGAAGTTTATAATGATCAAATTGAGACATTAATTGAGAGCAATCAATGTTAGATAATGCAGGAGATAGCTGACATACCCAAAATATCCAAATCAAGTGTCAAAAATCATTTGCACCAGCTTGGTTATGTTAATCGCTTTGATGCTTGGGTTGCAATAAGTTAAGTTGGGGGGGTGATGGGGGACATTCTTGATTATTTTCACATATGATTCTCTACTGAAACGTAGCAAAAACATTCCATTTTTTAAACTAACTGTGACCAGTGATGAAAAGTGGAAACTGTACAACAATGTGGAATGGAAGAGATGGTGGGGAAAGTGAAATAAACTACCATCAGCTACACCAAAGGTTGATCTTCATCCAAAGAAGGTGATATTATGCATATGGTGGGATTGGAAGGGAGCCGTCTATTATAAGCCCCTTCCAGAAAACCGAATGATTAATTCCAATAAGTACTGCTCCCAATTAGACCAACTGAAAGCAGCACTTAATGATAAGCATCTGGAATTAGAAGAAAATGCATAATCTTCCATCAGGATAATGCAAGACTGCATGTTTCTTTGATGACTAGGCAAAAACTGTTACAGTTTGGCTGGGAGTTCTAATTCATCCACTGTATTTACCAGACACTGCACCTTCAGATATCCATTTAATTTCAGTCTTGAGAAATTCTCTTAATGGAAGAAATTTCAATTCCCTGGAAGACTGTAAAAAGGCACCTGGAACAGTTCTTTGCTCAAAAAGATAAAAAGTTTTGTGAAGATGAGATTATGAAGTTACCTGAAACATGGCAGAAAGTAGTGGAACAAAACGGCAACACACTATTCAATAAATTTCTTGGTAAAAATGAAAACTGTGTCTTTAATTCTTACTTAAAAGTCAAAGGAACTTTTTGGTCAACCCAATAATTTGTTATGGCAGCCCTTGTAACTAACACACCTATCAGGTAAACATTCCTGACTCTTTCTACATAAATCCATATTTGCTTTAATTTATAACAATTTCCTTCTCCCAATTAAGCCTTGAGCTACAAGGATAAGACTTTAGCCACAGGTGACTTTTTAAATAATTTTATTTATTTATTCATTTTTGTCTGTGCTGGGTTTTCTTGCAAAACACAGGCTCTAGGGCATGTGGGCTTCAGTATTCGTGGCTCCCAGGCTCTAGAGCACAGGCTCAATAGTTGTGGCACATGGATTTAATTGCTCTGAGGTGTGTGGAATCTTCTTGGATCAGGGATCGAACCCGTCTCCTTCACTGACAGGTGGATTCTTTACCACTGAGCCACCAGGGGTGCCCCACAGGTGATATTAATTGCAACAAAATAATACAAAGCATTAGCCTCATTCTAAAAAAACAGATGCGGGGATTCCCAGGTGGCTCAGTGGTAAAGAATCTGCCTGCCAATGCAGGAGACAGCAGACCTGATCCCTGGGTTGGGAAGATCCCCTGGAGTAGGAAATCAAAACCAGCTCTAGTATTCGAGCCTGGTAAATTCCATGGACAGAAGAGCCTAACAGACCACAGTCCATGAGCACATTATATTATATACTGTGTCTTCTATTTCTATATTTTTTTGAGTTCTCATTACACCTTATTAGGTAATTCCTCATTATTCCAATCTTCTGTTATTTTCTGTTATTGTTAACAATTCTGTACCTTAAACTTTTTCTATTCAAATCACTGTGTGCTTTTTCTCTCCTGTGTGCATCTAGATTGATACTGAGGATCATGGAAATAACAATGCCCTATAAAATTTGAAATATGACACAAATATATTCACATTACTTTTACAGCAGTTCCTTTGAAGTGGGATGGCAAGTACTATTACATTTTATACATGAAGAATATGTAAGTGAGTTGTCCAAAGTCATACAGTATTTTTATCATTTGTAAAATGCAGATAACAATAGAAACTACCTCCTAGTGTCATTATAAAGATTAAATGAGATAAATTATGTAAAGTGTTTTGTACGTGGTAATGGCTTAATGTTAACTGTTATATATATTATACTTGATCTGTAAAATGTACTCAATCTGGTGTTTTGCTGAGCTACTTGCAATTACTTACATAGGGCTTATATATTTTTTCAATATCTGATTTTTTTTTAGTTAATGGCATTTATCTTATCAAGTACAATAGCATAATAACCTAAGATAGACCTATCATATCACATATCTTGTGTGGTTCTCTCTGAGGGAAAATAATGGCCAGAGTGAGAGCTAACCAAGGTATGCTAAGTTTATGTCAGTATGATTTAATTCTAGGCCCACTGTGGTCACTGGCTGAGCTCTGTGGGAGGAAATAAAATTCCTAAGAATTCAGCCCTAACCTTAAAAGGAGAACCTTCAAATCGGAATATTTCATTGTAAATAGTACAAGCAGCTTAAACAGCATTTCTGGTTTCATCAGGTTCAGCTTCCATTAAGTACTTTTTGGTCAGGGCTTGAGGTGGGAACATGACATTACATAAGAGAAAATAAGAGCCTTGATGAAAGTGAAAGAGGAGGGTGAAAAGGCTGGCTTAAAACTCAATATTCAGAAAACTAAGATCATGGCATCTGTTCCCATCACTTCATGGCAAATAGACAGGGAAACAATGGAAACAGTGACAGACTTTATTTTGGGGGGTTCCAAAATTACTGCAGATGGTGACTGCAGCCATGAAATTAAAAGATGCCTGCTCCTTGGAAGAAAAGCTATGACTAACCTAGACAGCATATTAAAAAGCAGAGACATTACTTTGCCAACAAAGGTCCGTCTAGTCAAAGCTATGGTTTTTCCAGTAGTCATGTATGGATGTGAGAGTTGGACTATATAGGAAGCTGAGCACAGAAGAATTGATGCTTTTGAACTGTGGTGTTAGAGGAGACTCTTGAGAGTCCTCTGGACTGCAAGGAGATCCAACCAGTCCATTCTAAAGGAGATCAGCCCTGAATATTCATTGGAAGGACTGATGCTGAAGCTGAAACTCCAATACTGTGGCCACCTGATGCAAAGAACTGATTCATTGGAAAAGACCCTGATTCTGGGAAAGATTAAAGGCAGGAGGAGAAGGGGACGACAGAGGATGAGATGATTGGATGGCATCACTGACTCAATGGACATGAATTTGAGTAAATTCCAAGAGTTGGTGATGGACAGGGACACCAGGCGTCCTGCAGTCCATGGGGTTATGAAGAGTCAGAAACGACTGAGCAACTGAACTGAAATGAAAGAGAAAATAGGGAAGAAGACTATTCATTATATGTGTCAATTACTCTACAAATCCTTTCATCACTTAAAGAGTCCAGTAACCAAATACTGAAAATCAGTATTATACTAAGAGTTAGGCATTTTATATTAAATAACAAACGTTGCCCCAAACCTGTAAAATACCTTGCATACAGATGTGAAATAATGCATAAAAATCCATGGCTAACATAAAAAATATTTTGGCAGTATTTGAAGACACAACTGAAAATTATCCTATAGGAAAGGGACAGATATGGCACGTGTTAAACATTCCCTTCATGGCAAATAGATGGGGAAACAGTGGAAACAGTGGCTGATTTCATTTTTCTGGACTCCAAAATCACTGAAGATGGTGATTACAGCTATGAAATTAAAAGACGCTTACTCCTTGGAAGGAAAGTTATGACCAACCTAGACAGCATATTAAAAAGCAGAGACATTACTTTGCCAACAAAGGTCCATCTAGTCAAGGCTATGGTTTTTCCAATGGTCACGTATGGATGTGAGAGTTGGACTATAAAGAAAGCTGAGCGCCGAAGAAATTGATGCTTTTGAACTGTGGTGTTGGAGAAGACTCTTGAGAGTCCCTTGGACTCCAAGGAGATCCAACCAGTCCATTCTAAAGGAGATCAGTCCTGGGTGTTCATTGGAAGGATTGATGCTGAGCTGAGACTCCTATACTTTGACCACCTGATGAGAAGAGCTGACTCATTGGAAAAGACCTTGATGCTGGGAAAGACTGAGGGCAGGAGAAGGGGACGACAGAGGATGAGATGGTTGGATGGCATCACCGACTCAATGGACATGGGTTTGGGTGGACTCCGGGAGTTGGTGATGGACAGGGAGGCCTGGCGTGCTGCAGTTCATGGGGTAACAGTGTCAGACAGGGCTGAGCGACTGAACTGAACTGAAACATTCAGAAGTGGAAAAATAAAATGCTTCATGTCTAACAGCAAATTCTTCCTGAAATATTTATCAGAACCAGGGGACATTTGATAGCTGCTCTTTCTTTGCAACAATATGAGCCCTGCCCTCTGGACTGCTTACTACACAGCATTTTCATCCGTACAAAAATCATTTTAAAGACAAACAAGTGACCACGAAGTAGGGGATCCTTTTCTTTCTCAGTCACAAGATCCTTTAGAGGCTAAACTCCTTTTGGTGGAAGAGAGGCAAAAAAATAAAGCCTCTTTCTTGCCGTGAGGAAATCTAAGAAAGACGCTGAGTCAAGTTGGCTCCTCACAAGTCCCTCATCACCAGCCTGAGGGAAAAGTCCTTAACAGGAAAGGACCTGACTGCTCTCACAGGAAGGGCAACGGATTCAGGAGCTCGCGGAAGGGAACGTCACCACCGAGTTCTGCGGCGGCTGCCAGAGCGTCGGCCATCAGTTAGCACCTCCCCTTCCTTCTGAGAGTAGTAGCTAGGCAACCGTGGCCGTCTAGGAGAGAGGAGGATTGGCGGCTGCGTTAGTGCCCCTGGCGGCGGACAACGAGCGCTGCAGTTACCTCTTACAGTTTTTACCCTCCCCTCTCTCCACCCCCTTTGCCCCCGCCCACCCCTCCGACACTTCGGCTCCTCCCTCCTCTTCTCTCTCTTACTCTCCTTCCTCCTCCGCCTCCTCAGCTCTTGGGCTAGAATATCTATGGGTCGAAACGTGATGCGATGAATCCGAGAAAGACCGAAACTGGGACGCGGAGTGCGGCGGAAGCGGCGGGACTCCTGGGCATGGGGGCTTCACCACAATAGAGACAGCGCCCCCACTCTCCCCCGCCAGCCCCTCTGGAGCGAAGCCCCCAAACCCCCCCCAGGAAAAGGATGGCGGCGGCACCTACCCAGATCGAAGCCGGTGGGTGGCTGTGTCCGGGGGTTAAGAGGATGGGGGCTTAGCGCGGCGGCTGTCAGTTTCTTTTGAAAAAGCTTCTATTTCTCTTTGCCTCCCTCTCAACCTCTTCCCACCCCCCCCCCCCCCTTTTCCTCAGAGCTGTATTACCTGATCGCTAGATTCTTGCAATCCGGACCCTGCAACAAATCCGCTCAGGTGAGACGGGGAAGGAGATCTGGGAGTCTTGGGGAATGGTCCCAATGGGGAAATCGAGGCAGCAGAGTGTGCAGTTTCGTTGTGGTTGAGGTAAAGGCCGGCCTTGAGTAGCTCTACAGTCAGCGGCTGGGTTCGAATTGGGGAGGGAGGAATGGGTGATGGCCCCAGCTGCTCGTCATAATCCGTGTTTCCCTTTTGCTCAGGTGCTAGTGCAGGAACTCGAGGAGCATCAGGTACGTAGCCCCTTCGGGAAGAGGTGGGTAGGGTTTGGGTGAGACTGGAGGAAGGGGAGGGCAAGTAAGGGGCGGAGGGCAAGAGCTGGGAGGGAGCCTCGGATCTGGGCACTCATAGCTGTTGCTACAGGGGTGAACCGGCTCTTTCCTTCAAAGGGGGCGGATATCTCTGGGGTCCTAACTCACCCCATTTTATGCCTGTGGGAGGTGGTTTTTCAGGATTTCCTCCTCCTCGGCCTCCTTCCCCCCCACACTCGTCTAGCTCTGAGACAACAGCTATCAGGCCAGAGAAATAAAGACGCCAAGGGTCGAGGACCCGGACCCAAGCTGGGTCGGGTTGATGCGGAGCAGAGGCTTGGCCTTTATCGTTGCCCCCTCCACCCTTTCTTTTTGCCGGCCCCCAGCTTATTCCGCGCCGCTTAGACTGGGAGGGGAGAGAGCACCGAAGAAGCTTCGAGGATCTGGTGAGTAAAGTTTTCATTTCAACTCAACCCAACTCATTCTTCACTCCCTTTCCACCACCTTGTATCCCCAACCTACCCCCGACCCTTCTACCGACGCGGCTCTAGAGCTCCGTGCTGAGCCGATGAACGTCCCTTCCCCCCCTTGGCGAGTCGGAGAAAAGGTATCTTGCCCTCCCCTTGGCCTCGTTTGTTTCCACCCGAAAACTTTGAAGAATGTGAGTTGGTTATCTGAGATGCCGTATTGTGGTTTATAAATATGTTACAAACATCAGGAAAGGCCTATTGTAGGGGGAAAAAGGAGAGAAACCCGGGGGTTATCTTGGGGCACGTACCAAGGACTGACGCTGGCCAATGACAGCGTTGGTAACAGCCGGGAGTTCCGGATTAGTGGAAGAAAACTGGGTTCTGGTTGGTCCTGGCTTAAAATACGGGAACTGAGGCCAGGCTTAGCCTTTTTTTGCGGGGGGAGCAGTCGGGCCGCACGGCGAAGGGGCTTCCGAAGGGGAATTGACAGACCCGGGACTAGGGAAAAACAGCACAATTAAAAATAATAGGGAGCATCGAGCTAATTCCAAAATTTGCCAGGTTTAGATAATCGACTGCAGAATAATAGCATAATCATTGTATATCTCAGATTTTAGAAAATTGCTTTAGTCGTTATTAAATCGCATTTGTGTAGTTAAAATTTCACTATATAAGAACTATAGATTATGCGTTTTTTGAGGACTAATGAAGCACGATTTGGGATTTACAAGGAGACAACGATGGTTTTTAAATTTTAAAATAGAATATACTTTAGTAAAGGACCAAAAGCACTGGATTGACTGTTGCTTGTTTTATAGATATAATTCATAGTGTAAATGCACCTTCTCTTTGGCATTGACACACACAGAAAGGTGATCCTTTTTATTTGAGGGGTGGGTGTTACCTCTTGTTATCCACTGGCACAGTCAGTTGGAAGGAAATGAAAGGAGAAAGGTATGATGTTACTAAAATCTAAATTCAGCCACTTTTCCTTCCGATAAGATCCGAATGGAGGAACATTAAAGTTAAAGAAAGTTGGAGGGATATGGTAGACTCTAAATATAAATAACATAATTTAAAGTTTGCTTTCAGCAAGACAATATTTAAATTACTTTGGTGTTCATTTGATTTTTCTTTGTATTAAATTACAAGAATGAAGCCATGCTAATTACCGGATCTAAATTTTTTAGTTTTGCAAAGCACAGAAAATGGTATAATACTTGCGATAAGGATAAACTCCATCATCTGTACTATTATTAATGGCAAAAATTCTCGGATAAAAATTATTTCTGAAAAACTGCATGTATTTCCAGTTTATTTAATTTGTAGTCAGAACTTTTTGTTGGACTGAAGTCCTGCCAAAAAAGGGCAAAAACAACAATGCCTACCAATATGTTTTAACACTTCATGACTAATGTGGTTTTGAAAATAGTGCTTCATACTAAGCTGTATCAATAAATTTTTTGCTTAACATTTATTTGTCTCTAAGTGTACCATTTTAAGCAAGTAGCATTTTTTAAAAGGAAAACGCTTTTTAAAAATTAACTTGATGTGGTAAAAAGGAAATGAGCATCAAAAATATTAAAAATACAGTCTTCTAACCACACACACATATACACACAAACACTCAGGGAGAAAAACAAAAAAACAAAGCCCAGTTTACTAGACTTCCTTTCCTTATATTGTAAAGGCATGTCTTCATGTATTTGCAATTAGTATCCATTTTATGCTTTATATTTTCTTAACACTTTTACATATACTTATCTATATTTGAATAGCTATTGTTATTTAATGGCAAGGAAAGATTCAGTTTTATTTAAGTTGCTGTGATTAGAACTCAATTGCTAGTTGAGCATTTGGGTTACTTGCAGTTTTTCACTAATATCTTTGCATAGTTAAGTAGTCATTCTGCTTTTCCCCCTTTTTTATCCCCAGTTATTTTCCTGGGCTATATTTCTGAAGTGGAGTTATCAGGTCAGGGGTCTCATCCATTTTATATATTATAAAATTGCTCTCCAGGAGATTGTACTAATTTATAATCTAACCATCTAGATACTTAGAATGAATTTTTAAAATCTTTTGGTGGCTTTAATAGGTGAAAATAATCCTCTTTATTTTGTTTATTTAATTAGCTCTTTTCTGTTAGTGAGACTTTTACTTTAACAAGTTATTTTTTAATTATTGTTAATCCATTTGTATATTCCTGTGTATACTTGATTTTCACCTTTATCTTTTAAATTTATTGTTTTTATAATTCCTTATACATTTTTAATTTTATATACACAGAATTTCCCTATTAATATTATCCTTAGTTTAGATAGTATTATTTTTTTTGTTTTTAACTTAATTTTTATATTGTACATATAGGCTTTTTATTTTTCCACACCAGGATCCAATTTTTCTAGGGATAATACATTTTGATAATGAGGTTTTATTTTTAGTCATATGTCTATGCTCTACCTATAGATTTCTTTGTAACGGGAGATGAAACAGAGCTGAATGAGAAATTGAACAGAAGGAAAAGAAGTGGCTGAGAACTGAGTGTGTAGTGTTAGATTGATTGCTAGATTCATCAGTTGTTGATAAAAATGATTTCAAATCTGATGTGAGATTTTGAGTGGCTTCATTGTAGGAGAGATGGATTTTTTTCCTGGGGTATTCTTTAAAGTGCTGTTAGAACAATGGATTTAAACTGTGATCTTTGATTTAGCTACATATTTTTGATTGAAATTTAGGACAAAGTAGTATTAATTAGTATAACCTTATATGTTAAATTATATTGCAGAATTTCAAACTTAAAATGTACTGGGATATTAAAAGGAAAGAATACAAGTGCATAATAAAGAGGCAAAGGAGTATAAACAAGGATATCAAAATACTGAATTGAAGTTGCATAGTCATTTATACTACTTACTTGAAACAAAAATCCTGCCTTTCTGTCCATATGTATATTTTTAATTGAATTGTAAAAAACTATCCTGCTTAACTTGATTTATCCAGAATAATGTTAAGATAATATGTTGGATTTCATCAACACTTATTACTACTGTTACTATTACATAGTCTAAAAATCCCTCTTTTTCTTTCTTAAATCTGATTTAGTGTTTTACTTATCATTTGGAACACCAGGAAAGGTGCTTTTTTTATTAAACCTACTTGCAGCCAAATATCAAGATGTTGGGATATAAAGTGCCTTTTAAAGAAGTCTTGGTGAAATGTTTGTTAGTATATGTTGAACTGTAACATTTTTGATTATGACATTAGAAAATTCTAAATTAATTTTCAGAGTTTTGTAATAATACAGGGAGAGATTTGAAGTCAGGATGATTGTTTCTGAAGTTTGATCTGAGTATTTTTCTTTATTTCTGCTTGACTTATTTACAATATAATAGAATTTGATTTGCTTCTTCTTGAGGTAGATAATTTAAGTAATTATAAATGTCCTTTCATTTGTGGTGACCCTGTTGAATTGTTCACTATTCTGTTGCTTCCTCCTTGGAGCTTTACTGGGATGATCATTAGGAATGACAGAGCAGTGAGGAGTGTGTGTGTGTGTATGTGTGTTTAAATGAATAGTTTTTGTTAATACACAAATTTTACATATCGGAAAGATGACTTGGAAACATTTTTAAAGACATACCTTAAGATTTTTGAATTATTTTGTGGGTACTTTTATCATAAGACTGAACCAGAGACATTATCTTTAGGTGTGATGTATATTTTTACATTTATTCAGCATTTTTCATCCATAGAATTGAAATCACCCAATTAGTGCTTACATTTGGAGTGTCATAGATTGCATTGTCTTTGTTTTATATGGAAAAGATTTGAAGCAGTTTTATGCTATATTAAAAAAAGAAAACTTTATCAAGATTTTAATCTTTACTCGTATCTTTAAAAGTAATACATCTATGGTTATATATGCCATTGTAAGAATTTATACCTGCATGTAACATACTTAAGTTTAAAAATGTTTTCACATTATTTCATTTGATCCTCACCAACTGCTTTAAATACCATATTTGAATTACAGACATACCTGTATTTTTCTCCTCTTACCCAGCTCTTGTTCTCTAGTTACTAGTAATAGCTTAAATTGTCTAGTAGAACTGTAGAATAATCTTTGAGTGCTAATAGCATGGTTATTGCATCTCTAAGTGTGGAAGCAATTTAAGCATGTGTGACTTATTAACTGTTATGTGAACACACAGCCATAGTTAGCAACAGAATGCATTGTGGGAAACCAAAAGGCATGCGCTGCTTGACCTCCTTGTGGATATATTGCTAAATGATAGGTATGGCAGACAGCAATCAGTGTCTGGAAACTGAGATTCTTCACTACTGATTTGCTTGAGCCACATCAGTTTTAGCTATTCATCTGGATTGATCCTTGGCTTTTTCCCCCAACACTTGGGCTCTAGGAATACATTTTCAGTGATTAAATTCCCTTTGGAGATTTCTCATCAGTCCTAGGAAAACTGGTATCTCAGTACAAATGAGATGGTATTAAGGAAATGAAGAGAGTAAGAATTTGTATTGGGTGAATGTTTCGTATAAAATTTTGTCCCAAAAGAACCTTTGTGACATTTGACTATAAAGTTTAGTTTGTGTGTTTTTGTTAAAGTTTTACTGATGTTGGTTATTGATTGATTAATAAATTTTTTGTAGGGATTAAATAGTAATTTAAAGTCAATTTAATGTTTATGTCATATTTTAGAGATGCCTTTAACATTTTTCAAATAGAATTTTGTGGGTAGTAATTACTTGCTGAGCCACCCTGGGCAAGTTACTTAACCTCGCAGAGAATCAATTTCTTCATTTATAAAATAAGAACCCCTACCTGTTTTGCAAGGTTATTATGTGGACCAAATGAGTTAAAGAATGCAAATGAGTGCAAATAAGTTGGTTACTACATTTTACTATATTTTAAAAATAGAACAGAGAGTTTGAATGACCAGCATTAAAATCTGAAGAATTATGACCACATAATTTATGTCTTCTTAGCTAGTTAATTATCACTACCCAATTTTCCTAGTAATTTTTTTAATAAGGTAAGGGGCATATATAATAGTAACATTTAAAAAAGAGCATTTAGAAAGTGTCAGAATTGAGCCCCAAATGAGTGTTTTTGAAGTGCATCTGTGTTAATTCAAAGAATGATCATTATATCAAAAGATATTTAGTGTTATTTGCATTTTTATGAATTATAGAAAATAATTCAGTGTAATACTGGAACAGTATTCACTGATTTTTAAGAAGTGGGAGGTATGTTTTTCCCATGTCTTGTTGCAGGGATCCTCAACCCTTCTGATTGATTTCTTCTTATCCTAATCTTATTTTCTACACATGGTTGATAATTTATTTCTTGTACTTTATATTACTTTGTTGAAAGTGTTTTTCTTATGCCTTTTAGTACCTACCATGGCACTTTATAATTAGCTAGTTCTTATTTGCTCAATTTTCTTAACTTTTAAAAAAAGTATTTCATGGTATATACTTTTTACATATGCTAATCTGCTAGCTAGTATGGAGTTCTTTTCGTTGAACCTTTTTCTCCTGAGAAACTTCTAGAATGTGGGTGGGTCCCTAGTTCTTGTCTTGATATCATCTGATCTTAAGGTTATAGTACTTTTAGTACTTTCTTGAAACAGTATAACCCAGAGAATACTTGAGCCCTAAGTGGATTGCTCTGCCTGTTTCATTTCTGAGGAAATCTTAAAACTAATAAAAAGATGCTATGAACTATGATTAATATTTTCAAAAGAAAGTGATAGGAAGTCTTAACACTGTAGCCCACCCTGTTAACCAGTGTTATTACTTCAATGGGAAGGCCTGTTTTCTTTCCTTTACTGCTCAGTTTTTCATTTCTCCTTCAAATTCATCAAATATTAAAATGAATTTTTTAAAATTATTAAGATAATATTGGATTATTATAGACATTTATATTTTACTGGAATGTATCAAGCAGAAAATAAACTATTAATTTTTAATGGTCTCTTTCATTCTTTATTGTACAAGTATGTGCATTTTTTTCTTTCAAAATCAGATGGTACTCCAGATAGTGTTTGATTTTTTTTTTTTAACTTAAGGTTGTGGAGATACATCTTAAACCTTGAGGAGATATATGTACTAGGCACTGTGCAAAGTGTTTTCTTTTTGCCTGGAATGCTTTCTCTTTGTCTCTCTTGTTAACTTTCACTTCGAATCCAGGTGTGAAATTGGACATAAACCCCTACCCCAGTGTGAATGAGGTACTGTACTTTATTCCTTTAGCTCTCTGTACTAAACCTCTGGGCACTTGTAGATTTGATTTGTTTCTATCTACTAGTCTTCACAACTCGGACTATGGATTCTCTTAGGGCAGCAATTTAATCTTTCATTATATCCCTATACTTTAAACGTCTGAATGAATGAATGCATAAGTGAATGGTTTTGTTTTTGTTTTACAAATAATATTAAGTAGCTATCATTACTCCCTGTTTTACAGATGAGGGAGCTCAGAGTCAGAGAGGCTGAATAACTTTGCAGGTCACATAAGTAGGAGCCTGGGGATGCTGGAAAAATTCAAATCCAAGTCTTTTCTACTGTATCACACTCACAAAAGGAGTAACAGCTAGTCAGTTTTAGAACCTGAGTAATTCAGGCTCTTAGACTTCGGAGTATCATGCTTATCTTCAAGCCTTGCTGTATTTTTCAAAATCTGTTTCATTTTCTGTCCCTAGATATCAAAAAGTCCTGTGATAAACTGTGCATGTGCTTTTTCTCTTCCCCCTCCTCCACCAGAAAAAAAGAACATTTTGAATCTCAAATAAAATGTTGCATTTTACTTCTTGAGCATATGTTCTCAGTTTCATTCTTCATTTTTCCTGTGTAGTCATGATTTTAGTTAGAAAATAAAATACACAATTCTGTTTTCTTCATTTTTTGGTTACTTGTCTGATCCTATTATTTCAAAACGCCAAAGTAAAAATACTATCATGGCCATCTGAAAATTAGTTTTTCAAATATAGCTCTTGGTGCAGGCCTGGCCCCATGAGATTAGGGACCCTTTGTGTTTTATTCCAGAGAAGGCAATGGCACCCCACTCCAGTACTCTTGCCTGGAAGATCCCATGGATGGAGGAGCCTGGTGGGCTGCAATCCATGGGGTCGAGAAGAGTCGGACACGACTGAGCGACTTCACTTTCACTTTTCACTTTCATGCATTGGAGAAGGAAATGGCAACCCACTCCAGTGTTCTTGCCTGGAGAATCCCAGGGAAGGGGGAGCCTGGTGGGCTACCGTCTATGGGGTCGCACAGAGTCAGACACGACTGAAGTGACTTAGCAAGCAAATGTTTTATTCAGTGCCCAACTGGATTTCTTTTAACTAATTATGACTAGTAGAATTTCTCTGGTCTTCTCAGTTGTCATAATGATTCTGAAGTGTGGTAATTTCAGTTGTTAGATTTGCTCTTTAGGTCAGCCAGTCTTCCTTTTAAAGTTTATTTATAATCTAGCTTTCATTTAATTTCTTTCAGTTTATTCAGATTTATTGGAGAAGGCAATGGCACCCCACTCCAGTACTCTTGCCTGGAAAATCCCATGGACGGAGGAGCCTGGTAGGCTGCAATCCATGGGGTCACGAAGAGTCAGACCCGACTGAGCGACTTCACCTTCACTTTTCACTTTCATGCCTTGTAGAAGGCAATGGCAACCCACTCCAGTGTTCTTGCCTGGAGAATCCCAGGGATAGGGGAGCTTGGTGGGTTGCCGTCTATGGGGTTGCACAGAGTCGGACACGACTGAAGTGACTTAGCAGCATTCAGATTTATTTTTTTAGTTAGTTTTAATTTATATTTTTGTTAGTTTTAATTTTTTGCAGTCTTTGTGTTAATTACCTTTATTTTTCAGTTGCCTTAATGGGGCAGTAATAGAAATAACAGTGGATAGAGAGACCCAGATTGCTATCCATTCATTGTGACCATTGGACATCACTTCTCTGAATTTGTTTTTCCTACTCAGATGTGGAATTAAGTTAATTATATATAAGGATTCTTCCAGTTCAAAAGTTTTATAATTTAACTCCTTGGAGTTTTTTTTTACAAAATAATACAGAAGTTTGTATTATACTCTTGAACTGTGTTTTTAGAGAATGGTTTTGTTCCTCCAATCTGAAAGTACTTGTTCTGTTACTTGTTGGTCATTATATTCCAGAAAGAGAAATTTGGTTAAATAATTGAAATTAGAATGCTTTGAGTTTTAATCAAAAAATGACTTTTAATAAGGCATTAATTTCATAGAATATTTTAATACATACTTTTGATATTATATTTTATTATATATTGCATTATATTCACATGTAATTCTAATATAGAATTTTTAAAAGAACTTAGAAATATAATTACTGAGTATAGATAAGAGTTCTTATGTTTAAAAAGATCACCTTTAAGAAATTCCAGCTTTAATCAAAGAACATGGGTTGAAATAAACGTTTATACCACTTAAAAGTCCTGAAGTTTGATTTAGAAGAAACTGTTATTGCAAAAACTGTGCTGATAAAGTCTGGAAACCTGCTATTTTATTTAAAGGAGGAAAACATCTTCAAACTCAAAAATATAGTTATTGCCATTGTGTTGATAGAATCTATGTTCCTCTAGTACTGTTTTATAATCAAATTTTTATTGATTTTAGAGGAATGAATTTTTGAATGGGACTGCCTAGAAGTTGAGTAATTTTTCTGTTGTATAGGGTGAAAAGCAAACTTGTGAAAAAAATTAATAGTTTATAATGCAAATTTTCAAGGGGGAGAATTTGAGAGTAGATGAACCTTGTTTTAGTTGCTTAATTAATGATTCTGTGTTTTAAAATAATTACTGAGGAAATGATAAAAAGTTTATATAATTGTTGGTACAAATGGTAAAGAACCCACCTGCTAATGCAGGAGACACACACAAGAGGTGTAGGTTCAATCCCTGGGTTGGGACGATCCCCTAGAGGAGAAAATGGCAACTCATTCCAGTATTCTTGGCTGGAAAATTCCATGGACAGAGTAGCCTCGCAGGCTACAGTCCACAGGGTCACAAAAAGTCAGACAGAAATGAGCATGCACGTGCACACCTGTGTGCGCACGCACATACACATACACACACACCTGAAAATCAAACATCATTTTTAAAAAAATTTGTTTTCATTATTTATTTGGGTGTACACACACATCTGTCTTAGTTGCGGCACGCTGGATCTTTGATCTTTGTTGCTGCATGTGGGATCTTTAGTTGCAGCATTCAAACTCTTACTTGTGGCATGTGAGAACTAGTCCTCTGACCAACCGTCAAACCTGGAGTCTGGAGTCTTAGCCACTGGACCATCAGGGAAGTCCCTAAACATCATTGTTTTTATAAAATGAAGTAGCCAGAGGGCCTAAGATTTCAGTTTAAGACATAATTGTTGGAATATTCAACTTTAAGTAGTAAGGGTTTTTTGAAGTAAGATTATATTTATTTATTTGTCCTTTTCTTGCTGCTTGATTCTTAATAAAATTTATATAATCATAAAAAAGACATAAATTTGACAGGTTTCTATAAGATGGTAAGTCTAAAAATTCATATCAGAGAACGCCTATTTTCTGGGTATATATTACCGTATATTACAAGTTCTAGGGTAGTTAGCTTTTTGTAACTCTTGAGATGGTAATGAAATGAAAAAAAGAAAATTGATAGAATAGAAAATGCCACTGAAGACATCAACTACCATCATGTGTAAAGCTTTGTAACATTCACTTGGTGGAAAATGTTAACAGAAGCCCAGTTTACACAAGACAGCTTTTTGGGAAAAAGGCACAAACTGTTATAGATGTTAATATGCTGTATTTTAAGGCTTTTTTCTTTGTGATGTATATATTTTTGGGATTACTAATTATATTTGTGTGTAGGCCTATTTAGGAATGCCCTCTTGTGGAGAGGATGAATTACAAACTAGGATTCTAGGATATCAGTGTCTCTGAAAAGGGAAAGTCGCTCAGTTGTGTCTGACTCTTTGTGACTCCATGGACTATACAGTCCATGGAATTCTCCAGGCCAGAATACTGGAGTGGGTAGCCTTTCTCTTCTCCAGGGGATCTTCCCAACCCAGAGATCAAACCCAGGTCTCCAACCCAGGTCTTCCGCATTGCGGGTGAATTCTTTAAGGGAAGCCCATCAGTGTCTCTGCTGCTGCTAAGTCGCTTCAGTCGTGTCTGACTCTTTGCGACCCCATAGACGGCAGCCCACCAGGCTCTAGGTAACAAAAAAAAAATGGCTTTAAATTGAATCATCACCTGCTTTGACTTCAATATTACTTGTATTATTTTAGTTCTATGTAGTTAATTGCTTAGAAACACAACTAGAGTTGTGTGAAATAACTGAAAGAATTTGCTTGATCCTTTGTCCCAATCCAGATGCAAATGAAAAGTAATCAGATTAAGTTGCCATTCTTCCTGACCACCATGACAGTTGTGCAGGCCCCAGTGATTTGGGTAGATCAAAATTGGTTTGTGGGGGCTTCTCCGATGGTCCAGTGGTTAATACTTCCACTGCAGGAGGCATGGTTTCTATCCCAGGTCTGGAACTAAGATCCCACATGTCATGTCATGTGGCAAAAAAAAAAAAAAAAGTTTTTTGAGGGGGCTTGTAAAAGATAATTGGCAATAAGTAATTTTAAAAAGTCATAGTAGATCACTTATCCCCAGATCCTACGTACATGTTGGATTGTAGTTCTTCAACCTGTGTTTCCTAAGAAAACAATCTGATAGGAGAAACATTTTTCCTCTGTGAATTCTTCTGACATTGCTTATAAGTAGACTTTGGTTTTCATTTATTCATTGATTCAGTGAACCAATATTTATCAAGAACACACAAAATCTCTTGTGCTGGTGATCATTAAGGATGATTTACAAAATTACCTTTTGCACTATATTGTTCTTGATTTGGTGGTAATATATTGATGTGTGTCCTATGTGATGGCAGGTACACACACATGTGTTTCTCTCTATATATAGCACTTAAAAAATGGCATTGTAACTTTATAACTAGATAGATTTTAGGACCTTTTGTCAAGATGAGAATGTAGATGTTCTTTTTGTCTAAGGATTTTTAATATTCTAGTTTACTCTGTTTACTCTTTTAATAATTAGGTATTGGTGAAACACATCAGTAACTTTAACACTAGCTTAGATAAAAAATGGAAACCACTTTTGTTGTTTTATTGTCTCATTCCTGTCTGCATTTGTTAACCATCTTCAAAAATTGTGTTTTAAAAATGAGTTGTTGCATTGAATTTTGAGTACATAGCTTAGTTGTTTAGAACATGGTATATAAAATTACCATTAATTTTATACTCTTTTGAAAACCAGTTAGCTTTTTTAGGGAAAGAGTGCTGCTTTAATTAAGCAAATATGTACTGTTAATCCTAAAGGGGCTTAAGTGGGAGTTTTATGGAAGTAATAACTTTGCATTCTTATCATTTATATAGAATCTAGATTCTCTGATTCTTGATCAGTCTATCACTGATGATCAAGTACTAGTAGAATTTAGCCATCATCTTTGTACTTCTTTGGGTTTTAGACATGCTCATTTTTGCTGTTTTGTAACACTTTTTTGTATAAGATTAACAGCTAAGCAAATGATTTAATCAAAACATGTAAAAGTAAGTTAAACTGCCTTGTCATTTACATGTTAATATTTGCTTAAATGGTGCTTAATTCTTTGTGACTGTTTCCTAAATTTGGTTGAAGTATTAAATATTTAAAATGTTATTTTCCTTGTTGTGTACTTTATTTATTTATTTTTAAATATAAATTTATTTATTTTAATTGGAGGTTAATTACTTTATAATATTGTATTGGTTTTGCCATACATCAACATGAATCCGCCACAGGTATACACATGTTCCCCATCCTGAACCCCCACTCCCTCCTTCCCCACCCCCACCCCCCATACCATCCCTCTGGGTCATCCCAGTGCACCAGCCCCAAGCATCCAGTATCATGCATCGAACCTGGACTGGCGATTCGTTTCATATATGATATTATACATGTTTCAATGTCATTCTCCCAAATCATCCCACCCTCTCCCTCTCCCACAGAGTCCAAAAGCCTGTTCTATACATCTATGTCTCTTTTGCTGTCTCGCATACAGGGTTATCGTTACCAGCTTTCTAAATTCCATATATATGTGTTAGTATACCATATTGGTATTTTTCTTTCTGGCTTACTTCACTCTGTATAATAGGCTCCAGTTTCATCCACCTCATTAGAACTGATTCAAGTGAATTCTTTTTAATGGCTGAGTTTGTTCCCACGTTGGAGCAGGTTGGTAATGTTTTTAAAACAAATTTGTTTTCCTGTATTTTATTTATGCTTTTTAGGTGGCAGCCAATGCACACATTCCTCCAGACTACCTCCTTAAAATTTGTGAGCGGATTGGTCCCTTACTAGATAAGGAGATCCCTCAGAGTGTTCCTGGGGTACAGACATTACTCGGTGTTGGTCGGCAGTCTCTGTTAAGGGATGCCAAAGGTAAGATTTTTATAGTTTTTAGAGAAAGGAATATTTTTATGTGAATGAAATGTACCCAGGCTTTTCTAAATACTAATTTTATTCTAGTGTTTCTTATCTTGCCAATCTTGTTTTTATTTTCCTAGTGTACAAGTAAATTTCTAGAGGCCTAAATGGAGCCCTTTTCTGTAAAACAGTGAATACTGTAGAGGTAAAGAATAGAAAATCTCTTTGTAATCCTGTGGAATAGAGATCTCAAAAGATCACTGCTCTGATTAGTACAGTATCAATGTGTAAAATATTCTTTCATTACATTTTGATGTTCTTAATCTTTGACTCCTGATATTCTAATCACAAGGAGTATTTCATAACAGGTAAATTTATGATCTGTCAAGATGTTTATATTTAAAGATATTTAAACAAAAGTATCAATCCATCATTTTTCAATAAGTTTCTCTACTCCAATGTTTTTCAGTCTTTTACAGATTTTCCCCAAAGTTGTTTTTTTAATTTATAAATTGATTTATGGCTGCACTGGGTCTTTGTTGCTGTGTGCAGATTTTCTCTAGTTGCAGTGAACAGGGGCTCCTCTTTAGTTTTGGTGCTTGGGCTTCTTATTACAGTGGCTTCTCTTGTTGGGGAGCACAGGCTCTAGGCTCTAGGACTTCAGTAGCTGTGGCATGTGAGCTCAGTAGTTGTGGTACACAGGCTTAGTTGCCCTATGGCATGTGGAATCTTCCTGGATCAGGGATTGAATCTTTGTCCCCTGCATTGGCAGATGGATTCTTAACCACTGGACTACCAGGGAAGTCCTCCCCAAAGTTTTACATGGAACCCCAGTATGTAAATTATATAGATAGAATTTTCTGAACATAAAAATGTGTAATTAGATGTTAAGGATGCCTTAGTGAATTAAATATTTCAGGTCTATCTAGCAACCAATTTATTTCTGTTTTGCTTTTTTAGCAAATGTTTTTAAAAATCCTAATTCACAAAGATAAATAAATGGTTGCATAAATGATACCAGTTTTTTATTATCTCATTTGATAATTTAAGGAAATTCTTCAATTCAGTTAGCTTGACTTCTTTCGGGAGATGAGTAGAATACTTTTGTTTCAAAGTTGAACTATTAGAAATATTTCATATTTGCTTGAATTTTGACATAAACATTAAAGACAAAAACACAACTATTTTTACTCAGTTTTCATCTGATACGTAGTGTTGTTACCTATTACAGTACTGGCAGTCACTCCATAACATGAGCATATACAAAGTATAAATTTCTCAACTTTACCTGGCATACTTGTGCTGTATTCATTTCCTTGCTTATACAGTTTTATATGAGTAGACATGTGTAAGCCTAAAGATCCAGAAGGAGACCAATATAAACTTAAAACCTTATTAATCAATGACATTTACAGAAGACTCAAATATATGTATAATAAGAGCTTTGATTCTAGATCAGCACAAAAAATAAAATATCCTGATGATAACATGAAGGCATTGGTGTTTGTTTACCTGTCATAATATAGATTATAGCATGTTTAAACATATGTTATTTTCTTATTGTGGTTTTAATAGTAATGAAATTGAAAATAGACATTTGCCTCTGAGGTGCAGTTTAAAAAATATTCTATGCCTTGACTAACGTTTGAATCTTTCTGTATAGACTGTAAGAGTACACTATGGAATGGCTCTGCTTTTGCAGCTCTACATAGAGGCAGACCTCCAGAACTACCTGTAAATTATGTGAAACCTCCAAATGTGGGTGAGTAATGTCCATGTGAGTTATAAACACAGTCTTGATTTGTTCCTTCCTGAACTCATTATAAAGCCAAAAATAGGTACCAGAATTAAATTTGAAATGTAAATGAACTGCTTACATTTTGAGGTGTTTCATGGTTGGTCCAGAATTTTTTTAAAGCATTTTTACTTAAAGCAAATATAATCATAGTTTTGTGAAAGGTGACTTTTTAAAATTCATTTTCTTTCTTCCCCTCCCCCCCCATCATCCTCCCTTCTTTTTTCCCTCCTCTCCCCTCTCCCTCCCCTCCCTCTTAAGACCCCTCCTTTTTCTCTCCTCTCCCCTTCCCCTCCCTATCCCCCTTCCCCCTCTCCCCTCTCTGCCTCTCCCATCCTCCCCTCCCCCTTCCACTTCTCTCCTCTCCTGTCTTTTTCTTTCTTAGCAGAAGCATTTCCTTTTTTATATACTTCAGGTGTTTTTAGCCATATGGAAGTGTATTTACATATTTCTATGCCAAGCTCAAAGATTTTACAGGGAACTATATAAACACAGATTTTAGAAGGAAATAAAAATACATTTTTCTTATATTTGCTTGCCAAACTTATAATGATGTAATAAGTTTTATCTTTATTAAAAGAAAGAAATATCACCCTTCCCATATGTAGTTTACTGAAATTCATATGTCCTTTTCATATTATCCTGGGTCATCTCTGGCCAAAACATTGTAAAGAAATGCTAGTAGTGTTTCCTGAGAAGATCTAGCTAACAAAACCGTTTATACTAACGTTAATTCTTGCAAAGACTGTATAGAACCAAGCAGATAGATGAGTAACTGCCACTCTTTTCCTATTTTCTCAGTTTTCTGAAAAATTAAATTACTTTATTTAGTGCCTAGTGCCTAGAGAGTATGCCTTAAATTCAAATTGAAAAATAAGAATACATAATTAGCTTATAGAATTTATTTACCCAAAGAGGTTAAATAAATTTAGACTTGAAATAATTTTTTAAATATTTAGATGAAGTCATTGATAAAAGATTCATAAGCATTATTAAGGTAATTTTGGATTCTTTGATCTATATTGCCAACAGTACTCTTTGATAGCCTGGGTTTTACCAGAAAAAGTAGCCTACTAGGTTCAGTCTAATTTGACATGGTGTTTTTAACACTTTTTTTCATTTTCCGGGGTAGTTTGTTCACTATCCAGAATTTTCTGGTGTTCACTTTTCCCTTAAGCTTTATTGATAGTTAATTGATTGAATAAATTGAGATAGCTTTTATTATTCATGTATTATGTTCAGATGATATAATAGTTTTAGCCATACTATCAATATTGTTTATATGCTTTATGCTTCCTTCAGTGGTCACATGTGAAGTCCTGAAGAGCAGTCTTTAGAGTATTAAGTTTTCAATATTTCTTTATTATTTTCTTTTCTTTTAAAAAATTCTAATACTGCACATATGCATTTGAACTTTTGTTGGTTTTTTACACTAATTACATTGATTTAATCACTTTGTTATTCATAATGTTAATTGCTTAGGAATTTTAGTGTCCCTGTCATTGATGCTTTCACATTCTTAAATTCGCCATGTTATTTGGGGAGGAGCTATTAGAATAGAGATAGTTCAAATATGATATGTTTTCATGTAGTATGTACTAGTCAAGATACTTAAGTTCAACATATTTAGAATTCAGAACCTGATAAAAACTCAAGGGAGTTGACTAGGAAAGTAAATAAGATGAATAGGAGATCTTTTAAAATTTGTCCTGTGAAATAGTTTTCTCATGGTGGGGTATAGTTTTCCATAGCTACTTTTAAATCAGTTTTATAGTTCCCCCATGTAAATAAAGCTTAATCATGAAAGTAAGTCTTAAAAGTTTTATAAAAGAATCTTAGCATGAGAAAGATCTTTTATTAATATTATTTCTTATTTTGGTCAAGTAAATGTGAAAAACACTGAGTTTAAAAAAAATATGGGGAAAAATGACTACATGTAGGACTGCTCATATACTAAAATGCATTGTGAATTATCTTTGGGAGAACATTATCTAAGTAATTTGACAGTGGAAATCATTCTCCCTGTAACATTCTGAAAGTTTCCTGGTAACAAATTTGGGAAACTGGGTTGTAAACCCCTATTTACAGAAGAAAAATCCATAGCCCAGAGAAGTATGTGGCTGGCATACATTACACTGCTTGTCTTTCGTTTATTTCTGAACCATTTCATGGGGCGTTCCCTGACAGTCCAGTGGTCAGGACTTCGTGCTGTCACTGCCAAGGTCCTGGTTCAATCCCAGCCCAAAAAACAAACCAGAACCAACAGATGTTACCAGTACTTTGTAATAGATCTACACTTACAGCACTCAAAAGATTGAGAATTAGCCATATTACTTTTATTTTTTTTTTAAGTCAAGTACATTACGGTGTATGTATGATTCACATAAAAAAGTTCTCCCCTTTTTTTCTTTTAGTCCCTGCCATGAGGCTTGTGGAATCTTAGTTCCACAACCAGGAATTGAACCTGGCTGGCAGTGAAAGTTGAGTCCTAACCACTGGGCCACCAGGGAATTCCCAAGTTCTGCCTTTTTAAATGTTCAGTTCAATGAGTTTTGACAAATGTATACATTTATATAACCACCACTAGCACAATACAAATATGGAACATTTGTATCACTCCTTAAATTTCTATCATGCCTCCTTAGAGTCAGTCCCTATTCCTCAATACCTAAAAACCACTAATCTCTATCACTGTACTTTTGCCTACTTTAGAATGTCATCTTAATGGAATTATACAGTATGTAGCCTATTGTGCTTGTTTGATTTCGCTTAGACCAAATTCTTCTGATTCATGCATATCATTTCACCAAGTTGTATTCTGTTGTATGGATATACTACAGTCTGTTTGTTCATTCATCAGTTGATGGACATTTGGGTTCCGTATTTTGGCTGTTATAAATAAAGGCCTATAAATATACTTGTACACGTTGTTGCATGAACATCTATTTTCATTTTTCTGGGTAAATAGCTAGGTAGTGGATTATTGGATCATATGGTAAGTGCATGTTTAACTTTAAGACACTGTCAATTTATTTCGAAAGTAGCTATCTCATTCTGTGTTCTACTAGCAAGGTATAATTTTAGAATTAGAGTATCAATTTCTATTAAAAAAAGTGATGTAGATTTTGTTTGGGATTACTTTGAAGCTATAGATGAATTTTGGGAAAATTAAATCTTAGCAACATTGAGCCTTCAATTCCAGGAACATAGTATAATTCTCCATTTATTTAGATCTTTTTAAATTTCTCACAGCAATGTTTTGTGATGAAATTTTTCCCTAAGAACTTCCTGGGTTTCTGATGATATTTTAAATTCTATATTTTAAAATTTCAGTTTTCAGTAAATAGAAAATATACATATATATGTATGTGTGTATATATATCACTAAATCTACAATTCCACTAACTACATCAAATAGCCTCTATTTTTTTGAGATTCTTTTGGATTCTCTACATGGATGATCATGTTGTCTGCAAGTAAAAACAGGTTTAATTTATCCTTTCTAATCTTGTTTGCTTTATAGTGTTTTGTTTTGTTTTTTTTTTTTGGCATTGAACTGCTAGTACCTGAAGTACACTGGTGAATTGAAGTGATGAAACTGGATGTCCTTGCCTTGTTGCTGATCTTATAGGGAAAGTGGGCAATCTCACCATTAAGTATGATTATAGATGTTCTTTATCAGGTTGAGAATGTTCCCTTCTATTCCAACTTTCTTTAGAATTTTTATTGTAAATAGATATGTCCCACATTTACAATTTTATTCAGTAATGTTAGAATTTTACTAGTCATTTCTTGGCACTCATTTTAACTGACCTTTTATGTAGAATAGTGCTATACAATAGAACATTCAGTGATAATGGAGATGTTCTATCCTGTGATATCTGAAACAGTAGCCACTAGTCACATGTGGCTATTGTATCTGAGGTCTAAGTTTTTCTTTTTAATTTTAGTTATTTTTTTGGTGGGCTTTTCTCTATTTGCAGTGTGCATCCTTCTCATTGCAGTGGCTTCTCTTGTTGTGGAGCACAAGCTCAGTAGTTATAGCACATGGGCTTAGTTGCTCCGCAGCATGTGGAATCTTCCTGGACCAGGTATAGAACCAGTGTCCCCTGCATTAGAAGGATAATTTTTTTACCACTGTACCACCAGGAAAGCCCCTAAGTTTTTAATTTTGTGAAATTTTAAGTAATTTGACGTTCTGTAAGCACATATAGCTAATGGACAGTGCATATCTAGACCTATGTGGGAACCAGTAAGCAGCCTTTGGATAGGTGCATAATTTGTTAATAATCTATGACTAATATTCACTCTACATACTTAACCTGGAGTGTTTCCAATTTTTGTACTTAGAAGCTGACTTTTAACTTTTCCTATTATGAATTTACTAATTCACTTTAAAAATCACATTGTGCCGCTTTTTTTTCCAATCAGTTTTACAGTTGTCTTTGGCCAAATCCAAGAAATTTTGACCTTATCTGGACTCTCTACTATATTGGATTATGTATTCAAATGTTTCCATCTTCTGTGCAGTTAGCAACAATATTTAGTAATTTAATGAAATGGAGGGGAGGGAGCATGGAATGAAATTTGGGAGTTACTTCCCACATACTCTTCAGGCTAACAACTGTAGTACTTTAAATGTATGTGACTGAAGTGTACCAGGAGTAAATTTCCAAATTCCTTTAGGGCAGGGACAGTGCCTGTATTTACATTATTATAGGTCTAAGCTCCAGTCATTCTACCTCATTAGCTGTATGCTTCAACTAATCAAGTTGATTTTGCTTTGTGTCAAATTAAATCAGAGGAAGAAACTTGAACTGAATTAAAAATAGTATTTTTTGATATTAAGTCTCTGTCTTAATCTTTTTTAACCTTTTTTTAAAATTGAAGTATAGTTAATTTATAATGTTGTGTTAGTTTCAGGTGTGTAGCAAAGTGATTCAGTTATATGTATATTTATCTACTTCTCAGATTCTTTTCCATTATAGGTTAAGATACTGAATATAGTTCCCTGTGCTATATAGTATGTCCTTATTTAATCTATTTTATAAATAGCAGTGTATATAGGTTAATCCCAATCTCCTAATTTTTCTCCCCTCCTGTCCACTATCCCTTTAAGTATTCATAAGTTTCCTATGTCTGTGAGTCCTTTTTTGTTCAAAACAGTATTAATACGTAATGCCACTCAAAGAAATCTTGGGGCATATGTAATTAATATTTGTAGTATTGTTTGAGATCTTGTACTCTAGTCACTACGTATTTTTACTTCTTTATCCCTTTAAAAATTAGTAGTTGTCTTGGAAACTGTAGTGGTCACACTAAAATTTGTAAATATAATTTTACACCAACACAAATCTGCCATGAGCTAGTTTTCCAGTACAGAAATAATTTTAAAAATCTGTTTCATGTCTGTTCAAAATGGATATTTGGAAGAACTAGTATTATAGTTATTACCCATCATGGTAAAGATTTCAGAAATTGTCCTAATTATCACATTCTGAACAGTTTTCATAAAATTATAGAAATGGCAGCAAGATAGCTTGTTCATTTTAGTTTGTGGCTTAATGTAATACCCAAGGAACAAATGTACATTCTTGTATTTCTAAACTGAGTGAAGAGTATGATGCAGTAACACTCTAAACCTTTTCTTGTTTTACCCCTTTTATCTTTAGTACAATTGACATATAGCAGTGTCCTATAATTTGCATAGTAGGCCTGTAATTTATACCTTGCACAGCTCAGGAGACTTACATTAACTCTATAGACAAATTAATATTTATTTGTTTTCATAAGCTTCCATTTAGCATTGATTGGCTCTTGACTTATTGGCCATTCTATGGTTATATGTCACACTTAAAGCCAGAATTCACTTGGAGGTGGGAAATCTGCCTTGTCTTAATATGTAAATATAAATTGAAAGAAAGGAGTCTAATTTATGCCTTATTTGGCTGAGGTGACAGGGTTTCTGCCAGGAATATTTCTCATCCTTCCTCTGATTTTATGTAGTTTTTGTCTCTTGCCCATGGATCACTCTTCGGCTAAGCCTTGCTGTTTGTTGCTTGCTTCCCCCACTTCACCTTCCTCCTTTTTGTGCTTGATAATTGTTCATGAAGCAAGTTGCTTCTAAAGTTATTACCTTTTTTTTAATATCTGGAAAGGAGCAAGGGATTCTTGTCACACCTGCAAGTGATTAGAAGTGGAATATAAACTCAGTCTTTTTGTATGTTCTACATTGTGAGTCCTCGCTAAATATTAAATGAATGGAAGTGCTATAATTGCTGTTACATGGAAATGGAAGCATCCCTTTTAAAGGCATTTTTATGGTTTTTTATAGCTTGTGTGAGTTTCTAGCCCCTCGTATCCATTTCTGGAATCAACGTTGTATTAATATTAGGGCAAATAATTTTATTTGTTTTATTTGAAGGAAAATAGATTTTATTGTCTTAGTATGATCATGTAAAGTATAATGAAAAAAGAGTTTCTGTTTAATTTTGTTATGGACAGTTTTTTCCTTTCCTTATCATTCTTTGTCATTTCTTTAACATTTTCTTTCAACATACATCAAAGTATTCTAAAAGGGTCTTTTAGTACTTGTTATATACATTTTACTCAGTACTTTATAGAAATAGAATTTTATATTTATAGTTCACAAAGGGAAGTTGGAAACAGTTATAGATTCGTTTAGTTGGAAGAAAAGGCAGTCTAAAACGTCTGTGTATAATAACCAAATCAAACGAAATGGTTTAGAAGAATATAGTAAAATGAAGATTTAGAACTTTGCAGAAAGGCTGAATGGAATTAGAAATACTGTTTCTTTGCCATATCTTAATATTATCTAGCAATTAGACATTCAATGACCATGAATACCAATAGCCTTAGGACTTACTAGTTTTATTTAAATTGTACTGTGGATGGGTGTTAAAGGGGTGGGAATGGCATCAGCCTTAAAGACTGTAAAGCTGTTACTGTATGTGATTAAGGTTTCAGAGACCTAATTTGATTCATAGTAGCATCAAATCCATGAAAGAAATAGTTCTGTTTTGCTTCTACTACAGTTTTCAGATTTTATTAAAATTCATTTTTCTTTCTTTTTTTTTTCTGGCTTCTTTTGAGACTTTATGTTAATTTGCTTCCCAGTTGGTTCTAGTGGTAAAGAACCCACCAGCCAATGCAGGAGACCTAAGAGGCATGAATTCAATCTTTGGGTTGGGAAGATACTCTAGAGGAGGTCATGCAACCCACTTCAGTGTTCTTGCCTTGAGAGTTCCATGGACAGAGGAGCCTGAGAGGCTACAGTCTATAGGGTCACAAAAGAGTTGGACTCTACTGAAGTGACTTAGCAGGCACTCATGCATGCAGAGCTATTTTGGGAAGTCCCAAACCAAGCTTCACACAGAAAATACTACTAGTCATTTTGAATCTTGAGTTGACACTGAATTTGATGAGTCAATTTCCAATGTTCTTTTTTTATGTATACATTTTAAAATTATTTATCTATTTTGATTGTGCTGGGTCTCTGTTGCTGTTTGTGGCTTTCTCTAGTTGCAAGGAGTGGGGGCTACTCTTCATTGTAGTGCATGGACTTTTCATTGCAGTGGCTTCTCTTGTTGTGAAAGACAGGCTGTAAGCACATGGGCTTCAGTGGTTGCAGCTCTCAGGTCCCTAGAGAGCACAGACTTCAGTAGCTATGGCACTTGGGTGGTTCACAGGCTCTAGAGTTTTGTGGGCTTAGTAGTTTGGTACAGTTGTTCCGTGGCATGTGGGATCTTCCTTCCTGGTCCTGAGATCAAACCCATGTCACCTGCACTGGCAGATGGATTCTTATCCATTGTACAACCAGGGAAGTCTGATGTTTTTGACAGAGTATTTCCTTGGTTTGTTATAGTACTCTCTGTTTATAGGAGCTGATTGATATGTTGAACTACATTTTAACCAATCAGAAAGTGGTATATATGCTATTATTCTATTTTCTAATTAAAATTAAAATATATAACTATAAATGTTAATCATGTGACTTTTTTTGTAAAAGAGAAAAGACTAATCCAAGAATATTTTAGCCCTCTTTAAATAAGGCTTGTTTTCTGAAAAACTGTATCTGAAGATGTTGTTGATGGGTGTAGTATAAGGAGCCTGATCTGTGAACAATAATCTTTTCTACCTTGTGTGTATAAAGCCTTATGTCTTTTATTTGGTTAGCAGTTACTAGCTGAGCCTTTTACTGTTTTGATTGTCTTAAGCTTTTGCTGAAAGTAGGCTTCTCTCTGTTTCATCCTCTACCCTACCCCCACGTTCCTGAGGTTTGTCTTTGAGGTAGATGCATAGCTACTATTTCCTAGAAGGTCACAACTTTGCTTTACTGTTACGGAGTTGTTTTACTGGATTTTAAAACATCTCTTCTTGATGCTATAGGCATCATATTCAGTTCAGTTCAGTCGCTCAGTCGTGTCCGACTCTTTGCGAACCCATGAATCGCAGCACGCCAGGCCTCCCTGTCCATCACCAACTCCCAGAGTTCACCCAAACTCATGTCCATCGAGTCGGTGATGCCATCCAGCCATCTCATCTTCTGTTGTCCCCTTCTTCTCCTGCCCCCCAGTCCCTCCCAGCATCAGAGTCTTTTCCAGTGAGTCAACTCTTCGCATGAGGTGGCCAAAGTATTGGAGTTTCAGCTTTAGCATCAGTACTTCCAAAGAACACCCAGGACTGATCTCCTTTAGAATGGACTGGTTGGATCTCCTTGCAGTCCAGGGGACTCTCAAGAGTCTTCTCCAACACCACAGTTCAAAAGCATCAGTTCTTCGGTGCTCAGATTTCTTCACAGTCCAACTCTCACATCCATACATGGCCCCTGGAAAAACCATAGCCTTGACTAGATGGGCCTTTGTTGGCAAAGAAATGTCTCTGCTTTTGAATATGCTATCTAAGTTGGTCATAACTTTCCTTCCAAGGAATAAGCGTCTTTTAATTTCATGGCTGCAATCACCATCTGCAGTGATTTTGGAACCCCCCAAATAAAGTCTGACACTGTTTCCACATCTATTTCCCATGAAGTGATGGGAGCGGATGCCATGATCTTAGTTTTCTGACTGTTGAGCTTTAAGCCAACTTTTTCACTCTCCTCTTTCACTTTCATCAAGAGGCTTTTTAGTTCCTCTTCACTTTCTGCCATAAGGGTGGTGTCATCTGCATATCTGAGGTTATTGATATGTCTCCTGGCAATCTTGATTCCAGCTTGTGCTTCTTCCAGCCCAGCGTTTCTCATGATGTACTCTGCATATAAGTTAAATAAGCAGGACAACATATTAAGAGTCTGCTATCTCGAACTTAATGCCAAGTTGAAGATACAGTGTTTTTTTCTAGCAGATATAGTAGTTACCAGGCTTCCCAGGTGGCCCTCGTAGTAAAGGATCTGCCTGCCAATGCAGGAGATGTATGAGACATGGGTTTGATTCCTGGGTCGGGAAGATCCTGGAGGAGAACGTGGCACCTCACACCAGTGTTGTTGCCTGGAGAAGCCCATGGACAGAGGAGCCTGGCAGGCTACAGTCCATAGGGTCGCACAGAGTAGTTACCTGGTTTTGGTTAAACATTATTATCTCTTAGCACCACTGATATTTCCTGTGATATAAGGAGTAGATTTCAGTGTGTTGTTCATCTTTATTGGAAGTGAAGTTTCTTGTGCTTAATGATTTTCAGGTTTAGGTTCATGAATTTTTTTGTTTTGGAGTGGAGAGGGCTTTTGTCAGTACTAAACTGCTGAATGTGTAGGGTAATTCAAAATAACTTACCTTGTTAAGGTCTCATTAGATGGAGACCACCAGGAACAAGCCTGTAGTCTGATAAAATCAGATTTATTGACTCATAGGGAGGGAGTGTACTCCTGAGGGACCATGGAAGGCCTTTGGACAAGAGGGAGGAGGGAAGTGTCTTGTGAATTTTGGCTTACCACTGAAGAATTCTGAGGTCAATCTGAAGGAAGCCAGGATTAGTTCTGGATTGGTGGCTGCTTCTGAGGCAAATTGAAAGAAGTGGGGATTAACTAGGGGTTGGGTGCTGTCATGAAACAGGGAAATATAAGAATTGGGTATCTTGTTCCAGTAAGAAATGAAAATACCAAAGTGAGGATGGGGGCATCATTGGTAAGAAAGCAGTAATCACCCAAAGAAGGGGTCATTATGATAGTTTACAACTGCTGCATGACCTCGGGAGGAACAGTGTTTCCTGTTAACTTTGCAGCTGGCTTTATCTGTGTCTGTCTTCACAGCCTGATTAATTGCAGAGCTGCTTTTTTCTTTTTCAGCCCTAGCTGATAGTTTACTCTTTCAGGCCCAAAGAGATTTTGATTCTTTCAACATTTGTTCTTATAAGTCTTTTAGAAACACATGGTCAGCATACAACAATTTGTTATTTTGTTTAAGGGCTTCTCATAGTGGCTTAGATAGTAAAGAATCTGCTTACAATGCAGGAAACCTGGGTTTGATCCCTGGATTGGGAAGATACCCTGGAGAAGGGAATGACAACCCACTCCAGTATTCTTGCCTGGAGAATTACATGGACAGAGGAGTCTGGCAGGCTATAGTCCATGGGGTCGCAAAGAGTTGGACATGACTGAGCGAGCAACAAAGGCTTTTCTGGATGTTCTTGTTTGTTGAATTGACAATCCTTTGTTTAGCCTAGAAATATTTTCTAACACCAGTTCAATGTTCCATGCCAATGTAAAATAATTTTAAAACAGATTTTTCTCCAATGTAAATAGAGCATGAGTGGAGTAGAAGAGTGGTCTAACAACTCTGATGTGGCCATTTCAGAATACTCTTTGGATCTTGGTAAACTTTCCAGTAAAACCCAATTTAATAGATACCAGAATCCCTGCTGATTTTGTTCAGTGTCTTGCAGGTAGAGGGAATATTGAAGAATATAATATAGAATTTTTGATGTTAAAATTATTTCCTATTTCAGGATTATATTAGGTTGTATTTCCTATAATGTCATTAAATAAACAGCATTGAAGTGTAAGAAGACTATTGAACTAGAATCAAGAGACCTGGATTGAACCAACGGTCTGCCATGTATTGATGTTAGCAAGACACAGTTCCTTTGGGCTTTAATTTCCTCATTTATGGATTGAACAAAATGCTTGCCTTCACATCTCACAGAATTACTGTGAACTCAAACGAGATGTCTGTAGAATTACTTTATAAGCTTTAAAATGTTATGCAAATATAACATGTAATTAAGAGTTTGGGTCATGTGTGTGTGCTCAGTTGTTTGCTGCTGCTGCTGCTAAGTCGCTTCAGTCATGTCCGACTCTGAGCGATCCCATAAACAGCAGCCCACCAAGTTCCTTTGTCTCTGGGATTCTCCAGGCAAGAATACTGAGAGTGGGTTGCCATTTCCTTCTCCAGGCTCAGTTGCTTAGTTCTGTCCAATCCTTTGTAACCCCATAGACCGCAACCCACCAGGTTCCTCTGCCTATGGAATTTTGCAGGCAAGGGTACTAGAGTGGGTTGCCACTTCTGACTCCATGGGATCTTCCTGACCCGGGAATTGAACCCCTGCATTGGCAGGTGGATTCTTTACCACTAAGTCACTGGGGAAACCCATGATATTGGGTCACAGATGCTGATAATAATGTTTATAATGATAATAATGACTCAAAGATTGAAGATCTAGTATTCAGGTTATCATCACAGAAAGAATATCTAGCTCACGTGCAGCTGTAGTGGGGTGTTTTTTTAGTATCTAAACTTAAGTTTCAGAATCTGTTCTTTGTCTTCAAATCCAGTGCCCTTTACACAAAAGTCTCAGCCAAGTAAGTAATATATATTTCCTAGTTGCCATAATAGAACCCTTTGTAAGAGCTTAGGGTTTGTGGTGGGAGGTGAAACTGGAAAGGGAGGTTTGTTGTTGTTTAGTCAGTAAATTGTGTTTAACTTTTTTGCGACCCTGTGGACTGTAACCTGCCAGTCTCCTCTGTCCCTGGGATTTCCCAGGCAAGAATACTGGAGTGGGTTGCCATTTCCTTCTCTAGAGGATCTTTCTGACCCAGCGATTGAACCTGCATCTCCTGCTTGACAGGCAGATTCTTTACCACTAAGCCATCTGGTGAGCCAAAGTGAGATTAGGACTCAAATATTCTGAACTGTCCATGTCAGGAGTCAGCAAAATTTTTGGATAAAAGGGCTAGATAGTCTAATTTTTTGGCTTTCTGGCTCATGTAAAATTACTTGACTCTGTGGTAGTATAAAAACAGCTCTAGATAATATGTAAATGAATGAGCATGGTGGTAGGCTGAATTTGGCCTACTGACTCTAGTTTGCCAACCCCTGTTCTAAAATTGTGAATTTAGATTTTATCTTATAGGTACTGAGGAAATATTGGATACGTTTGAATGGGAAAATTATATGATTGAATTTTTTATTTTGAAAAGATAACTCAGGTGACAGAAGCAGAGTATAGGGTAAATTGGAGAAGAGAGAGACTGGAGGAGGCAGGCTGGAAAATCAGAGAAGGCTGTTAGTATAGATGTAGACAGAAGATGATGAGTGTGAGGGCAATAGCAATAGAAATTAACATTAACAAATTGATTCAAGCAAAATTTTTGAGGTGAGATGAATAATACAGTTTGATTGGATATGGGCATAAAGGAGAAGAGTAAAAAATATATATCAGTAACAAAATTAAGGAGGAGAATATAGAAAACTTGTAATGAAAGAATAGTGAACTTGATTTGGGAACTCACCATCTGTGGTACACCTTTAGGTAGAGGGGAAGGATGTCTATTAGGTAGAAAATGTGGTCCCGGAGCTAAGGTGAAAGATAATGTTCTAGGTAAAGATTTCACAGTAATTAGTATGTGAGTAGGTAAGATTGCAGGGACAGCATGAAAACAGAGAAGAAAGCCCAGGATAAAATTTGAATGAACTGTAAGCATTTCATCAAGAGTGAGTTGGAGTAGAAAAAAACAATATAAGAAGGTAAAAAGCCAAGGTTTAGAGAGACAGGGGGAGAATCAGAAATGATATTTTGGAAGTCATAATAAGAGGATTATAGATTTGATCAATATTCCTTATAAAATTTGCTATTAAATTTATATTCTCAATGGTTTAGAAGGTTTAACACTGGAAATAATTTTTATTCAATTCAGCAAACACTTGAACACCAAATTGATACAAAACCTTTTCTAAGTGTTCAGGGCAGCACTTGCTTTCAAGGATTTGAATCTTTGGGAAAGTTTAGACAGATGCTGGAGTATGATTATAGTACAAGGCATTGTCTCAGTCCGTTTAGACTGCTATAACAAAATAGTATGCTGCTGCTGCTGCTAAGTAGCTTTAGTCGTGTTCTACTCTGTGCGACCCCATAGATGGCAGCCCACCAGGCTCTGCTGTCCCTGGGATTCTCCAGGTAAGAACACTGGAGTGGGTTGCCATTTCCTTCTCCAGTGCATGAAAGTGAAAAGTGAAAGTGAAGTTGCTCAGTCGAGCCCGACTCTTAGCGACCCCATGGACTTCAGCCTACCAGACTCCTTCGTCCATGGGATTTTCCAGGCAAGAGTACTGGAGTGGGTTGCCATTGCCTTCTCTGAAACAAAATAGCATAGACAAAGTTATTTATAAACAACTTTTATTTCTGACTGTTCTGGAGTTTGAAAAGTCTAAAATTAGGCTCTAGCAGATTTAGTGTCTGATTAGGACTAGGTTTCTGGTTCATAGATACCTCACATGGAGGAGGGAGCAAGGGAACTTTCTTAGGCTTCTTTTATAAGGCCACTAATTTAGTTCCCTGGAGGTTCCACATCCATTGTTCAGTCACTAAGTCATGTCCGACTCTTTGTGACTGCATGAACTGCAGTACACCAGGCTTCTCTGTCCTTCACTGTCTCCTGGAGTTTGCTCAAACTCATGCCCACTGAGTTGGGAATGCCATCCAGCCATCTCATCCTCTGTCACCGCCTTCTCCTCCTGTCCTCAGTCTTTCCCAGCATCAGGCTCTTTTCCATGGAATTGGCTCTTCACATCAGGTGGCCAAAACATTGGAATTTCAGCTTCAGTATCAGTCCTTCCAATGAATATTCGGGATTGATTTCCTTTAGGATTGACTGGTTTGATCTCTTTGCTGTCCAAGGGACTGTCACAAAAGTTCAGTCTAAAGCAGACACAGACTAACTGATTTAAGGGAAATACAATAATGAACATTAAGGAAGAAGAGATGGAACTGATTAAGGGAAATAAGGAAAGACGTTAAGGAATAACTGATCTTTGAAATGAACTTTGAAGAATAAATTATAACTGAAAGAGAGGAACATTCCAGGTGAGAGTATATCTGCATAGGACAGAAAAAAAGGCTTGTCTGATTTTAAATGGAAAATTTATACCTTTGAGTAGTGTGAATTATGGTTGGATATTTTGGGAAAGATGGGACTGGATTAAATAAACAAATATGAGTATTTTTTGCTTCCAAGGGACTGAGCTGAGTAGATGTTAATGTCTGTCCTTAAAGTGCTGGTAATTAATCTTAGATCAGAGATGTACACAAATAACTAATACTAGGACTATGATAACTGAAGCTGGAGAGTTTACTTTTGGTTGAAGTGATTGAAAATATATTTCATGAAAGAGAATGGTTTTAGGTTGTGCCTCCAAGGATAAGGATCTTGACAAGCTGAAATGGCTGAAGTTTGGTATAAGACTAAGGGAATAGCATAAGCAAAGGTGCTGGGTTGGAAAACTTGGAGAAGTTTAGGTTTGAAGTTGAGGTGAAAGTTAATTTTTTTAAATCAATAGATGTCTAGTTGCTCCAGTACCATTTATTTAAAACTATATTCTCTTCCATTGCATCTGATTAGTACTTTTTTAAAACATCAGTTAAAAATATTTGTGTGACTCTACTTCTTGGTCCTCTATTCTGTTCCATTGACCTATGTATTTAATTCTTTACCAGTACTGTATTGTTTTGATTACTGTAGTTACATAGTAAGCCTTAATATTGGAAAGAGTAATCCCTCCCACTTTATTATTTTTTGAGAGTGTTTTCAGCATGTTAGGGCCTTCTAGGGCCAGCCAGTGCCATTCCATATAAATTTTAGGACAAGGATATTAATGTCTGTAAAAGCCTTTGGAAAGGAATTGCAGGAAGCCGTTGGAAAGGAATTGCAGTAAGAGCTTACTTAATTGCAGTAAGATCATTTTGAGGGAATTGATGTTTACTTTGTGGAAACTTCCAATCCATGAACATGGTATGTCTCTATTGAGGTGTCCTTTGATTTCTTTTATCAGAATTTTCTAATTACAGCATACAGATATTGTACATGTTAAGTATATATCTAAGGATTTTTTGAGTGATCAAAAATGGTATTGTATTTTTAATTTTGGTTTCTGCATATTCATTATTAGTGTGTAGAAATGCATTTGATTTGTGTATGTGTATCTTCTTCCTATGACCTTGCTGAGTCCACCTATTTCTAGGAGTTTTCGATGTCTTTTTAAACATATTCTATCTTGCTTTCTTATTCTATAGTTTTGGGATTGGGTGATTTGGCAGATCTTATTATGTTCTGTACTCTGCATATAAGTTGAATGAGCAGGGTGACAGTATACAGCCTTGACATACTCCTTTTCCTATTTGGAACCAGTCTGTTGCTCCATGTTCAGTTCTAACTGCTGCTTCCTGACCTGCATACAGATTTCTCAAGAGGCAGGTCAGGTGGTCTAGTATTCCCATCTCTTTCAGAATTTTCCACAGTTTATTGTGATCCACACAGTCAAAGGCTTTGGCATAGTCAATAAAGCAGAAATAGATGTTTTTCTGGAACTCTCTTGCTTTTTCCATGATCCAGCAGATGTTAGCAATTTGATCTCTGGTTTCTCTGCCTTTTCTAAAACCAGCTTGAACATCTGGAAGTTCACGGTTCATGAATTACTGAAGCCTGGCTTGGAGAATTTTAAGCATTACTTTACTAGCGTGTGAGATGAGTACAATTGTGTGGTAGTTTGAGCATTCTTTGGCATTGCCTTTCTTTTGGATTGGAATGAAGACGGACCTTTTCCAGTCCTGTGGCCACTGCTGAGTTTTCCAAATTTGCTGGCGTATTGAGTGAGGCACTTTCACAGCATCATCTTTCAGGCTTTGAAATAGCTCAACTGAAATTCCATTACCTCCACTAGCTTTGTTTGTAGTGATGCTTTCTAAGGCCCACTTGACTTCACATTCCAGGATGTCTGGCTCTAGGTGAGTGATCATACCGTCATGATTATCTTTGTCGTGAAGATCTTTTTTGTACAGTTCTTCTGTATATTCTTGCCACCTCTTCTTAATATCTTCTGCTTCTGTTAGGTCCATACCATTTCTGTCCTTTATCGAGCCCCTAGTCAAGGCTATGGTTTTTCCAGTGGTCATGTGTGGATGTGAGAGTTGAACTGTGAAGAAAGCTGAGCGCCAAAGAATTGATGCTTTTGAACTGTGGTGTTGAAGAAGACTCTTGAGAGTCCCTTGGACTGCAAGGAGATCCAACCAGTCCATTCTAAAGGAGATCAGTCCTGGGTGTTCATTGGAAGGAATGATGCTGAAGCTGAAACTCCAGTACTTTGGCCACTTCATGCGAAGAGTTGACTCATTGGAAAAGACTCTGATGCTGGGAGGGATTGGGGGCAGGAGGAGAAGGGGACAACAGAGTATGAGATGGCTGGATGGCATCACTGACGCGATGGACGTGAGTTTGAGTGAACTCCAGGAGTTGGTGATGGACAGGGAGGCCTGGTGTGCTGCGATTCATGGGTTCACAAAGAGTTGGACACAACTGAGCAACTGAACTGAACTGATTATGTTCTGAGTTGGTTTGGGCTAGAAGTTAAGGTTTGTGGTGAAACCTATTATAGTCATTGTAGCATACTTTACCTATTGGGTCAAATGCTAATTTTAAAAAGTTTTTTTCTTTTCTTCAGAAGAGCTATTACAGAATATTGGTTAAGAGATCAGCCTCTGAGATCAGACTGAATTTTGTCTGTATTGCTTACTAGCTTGGGACCTGGGAGAAGTTGTTTAACCCCTTTATGCCTCAGTTTCCATGTCTTAAAAAGGGGATATTAATAGTAATCATGGGGTTAAATACGTTAAACATATAATGTAGATGTGCTACAAAATTCACTTCACTTAATTTTCAAAATAGGTGGTATTATGCTTATAGATTTTATAGGTAAGGAAGAAGAAAGGCCACTTGTTCTTTTCTCAATACTGTGTTACCTTTTTACTCCATCATTCTGCCAAAATAGGGGGAATTAGCAGAACCCATTGTGCCAAAACCTGTTGAGCTACATGCCTGACTCTTTGATTTTCCCCATAGGATTACTGATGTATATATCCGTACCCCTGCTCTCCTTGCCCGTCCGACACATGTCCTCATTGTTTACCATTTTGTATTGAATAGTCACTTGGTACCCAAACAAACAAGGAGATGAGTTCACTGCTTTGATCATCAATATCTTTTATTTGGTGGGAGATAAGTATTGCTGGTATGTTTAAACATAAAGCACTAACTGAAGAGGCAGCTATCATATAAGAAGAAAGAACATTGGACCCAAGATCAAGCACCCTCCTTCTCTGTTTATTATCACCTGTATGACTTTGGAAAACTTGCTTCACCAACCTGAATCACAGTTTATTTATATGTAAAATGAGTGGTTGGACTAAAAATTAATCTTTATAAAGTCCTTTCAAGCTCTGGCAAAATTCTATGATGTACACTAGCTCAAAGAGAGAAAGGTAGAGCATGGTTGCTTGTAGATTACTTTCTAGGGCCTCAGAAATGGTGATTAGCCTCTCAGAATCTTCACTAGTGTTGGTTTGCATTTTCCTTTTTTATTTTTGACAGATACATATTATATAAATTTAAGTTGTACAACATGGTATTTTGATATATGTCTGTGATGTGAAATGATTACCATATTTGTGTGTGTGATGAGAACACTTAAGATCCACTTTCTTACCAAATTTCAAGTATACACTAGATTATTATTGTTAATTATTGTCACAAGCTATATATTAGCTATATATTAGATCTCCAGAATTTTTTTCATCTTAAAACTGAATGTTTGTACTCCTCGAATAGCATCTCCTTTTCTGTCTCCCTCAAGCCTCTGGAAGTACCATTCTACTTTATTGTTAGTATGAATTCAATATTTTTTAAAAAGATTCTATGTATGAATGAACTCATGTAATATTTATCTTTTTCTGGCTTATTTCATTTAGCATAATGTCCACCAGATTCATCCATGTTGTCATAGATGGCAGGTTTGCATTTTCTCATTGCAAAAGGCAGCTGTTTTCCCTATCTCCTGCATTTCCTATATCGAGAATTAAAGAGCACAAAGGTCAGTTACTTTTTAAATGTAAATCTCAATGAAAAATTTCATAAGACAGAAAATGATTACAAATATTAAATTTCTAATCGTACCTGTGGGCAAATGTTTCTTCATATGGTTGAATCAAATGCTTATTTGAGCCTATGCTTTTTACAAAAATGGACATTTTTAATGCACATTTTAAAATTTGAAGTAATTTGTTGCACATATAGTATAAATTTAAGGATTGCAACATGTTGATTTGATACATTTACATATTGTAATATGATGTCCATTGTAATGATAGTTAATACCTCTATCACATTACATAATTATTTTAGCGACTGGAATAGTTCTAGTCTTTTAGCACATTTGATGATTATAAATTAATTGTTGTCCATATTCACTGTACTGTGCATTACGCCACCCCTAGGACTTATTTACTACTTGTTAGAAGTATATACCCTTAAATATCTGTCCTATTCCCCTAGTCCCCAGCCCCTGATAACCACTATTTTACTGTCTTTATGAATTTGGTTTTCTTTAGATTCCACTTATAAATGATATTGTATAGTACTTATCTTTCTATGTCTGAGTTATCACACTTTTATTAAAGTCTTCAAGATCTATATGTGTTGTCACAAATGGCAAGAAGTCCTTCTTTATCATGGCTAAATAATATTCCATTCTGTATATATTTATATACCATAACTTCTTTATCCATTTGTCTGTTGATAGGTAGGTACATAGTTTGTTTCCATATCATGGCTATTGTGAGTAATACCACAGTGAACATGGGAGTGAATCTCTTCAGTGTCCTGTTTTCATTTCTTTTGAGTATATAATGAGAAGTGGAATTGCTGGATCATATTGTAGTTCTTTTTTTTTTTTTTTGACTGCACCGTGCAGCATGCAGAATCTTAGTTGCCTGACCAGGAGTTGAACTTGTGCCCCTGCAGTGGAAGCGCAGAGTCCTAATCCCTGGACTGCTAGGGAATTCCCTGGTAGTTCTATTTTTAATTTATTGAGAAACCTCCATATTGTTTTCCATAGTGACTGAACCAATTTACATTCTCACCAACAGTGGACAAGGGTTCCCTTTTCCCCTCATCCTTGCCAATTCATGTTATCTCTTGTCTTCTTGATGATAGCCTTTCTAACAGGTGTGAGGTGATATTTCATTGTGGTTTTGCTTTGCATTTCCCTGGTGATTAGTGATGTTGAACCTCTTTTCATTTACCTGGTGCACATTTGGATGACTTAGTTTTAGCTCCTCTGCCTATTTTTTTTTCTCTGCCCACTTTTTAATAATATTTTTTTTGTTATTGAGTTTGAGTTCTTTATATATATTGGATATTAACCCCTTATCAGATATATGGCTTGCAAAAAATGTTTTCCAATCTGTAGTTTGTCTTTTCATCTTGTCAGTTACTTTCCTGAGCAGGAACTTTTAAGTTTGAAGTACCAGCTGTTAATTCTTGTTTTTGTTGTTTATACTTTTGGTGTCACATCTGAATAATCATTGCCACAACCAATAGCAAGGAGCTTCTTCCCTATATTTTCTTTTTAGAAGTTTTATGGTATCAGATCTTTGATACATTTTGAGTTAATTTTTGTGAGTGATCCAAGATAGGGATCTGGTTTCATTTTTTGTTGTTCACCTGTGTTTATCCAGTTTTCTCAGCACCATTTGTTGAAGAAACTGTCCTTTCCCCATTGAGTGTCCTTGGTTCCATTTACTTTGTTTTTGAACATTAGTTAACTGTACATGTGAGAGAATTAATTCTAAGGTAGGTTGATAAGAAGTTCTGGGTCTCCAAGGAGGAGAAAATGGTATGGGGCTCTCAAGGAGGAGAAAAGGTCAAACTTTTTTATTTTCTATATTGCTTTGTCTTAGTCACATAAGACATTTTTTTGTTAAACTCTTGACTTGTTATGGCAACAGTTTTTAAGACTAACTTTCTTTAAGCCCAGAGCTAATGATTATACAAGAAAACAATGCATTTTCTAAAGGGTATGTTTTTCCTTACTGTACTAGTGATTATATAACAACAGTGTATCTTGCTGAAGGACATGTTTCTCCTTAACGAGAACCTTCTGACTAATCTTATTTTCTTTCTTTTAAATATAAATTTATTTGTTTTAATTGGAGGCTAATTACTTTACAGTATTGTATTGGTTTTGCCATACATCAACATGAATCCACCACGGATGTACACGTGTTCCCCATCCTGAACCCCCTGCCGACCTCCCTCACCATACCATCCCTCTGGGTCATTCCAGTGCACCAGCCCCGAGCATCCTGTATCAGGCATCGAACCTGGACTGGTGATTTGTTTCATATATGATATCATACATGTTTCAGTGCCATTCTCCCAAATCATCCCACCCTCGCCCTCTCCCACAGACTCCAAAACACTGTTCTATACATCTGGGCCTCTTTTGCTGTCTTGCATACAGGGTTATCATTACCATCTTTCTAAATTCCATGTATATGCATTAGTATACTGTATTGGTGTTTTTATTTCTGGCTTACTTCACTCTGTATAATAGGCTCCAGTTTCATCCACCTCATTAGAACTGATTCAAATGTATTCTTTTTAATGGCTGAGTAATACTCCATTGTGTATATGTACCACAGCTTTCTTATCCATTCGTCTTCTGATGTATATCTGGGTTGCTTCCATGTCCTGGCTATTATAAACAGTGCTGCGATGAACATTGGAGTACACGTGTCTCTTTCAATTATGGTTTCCTCGGTGTGTATGCCCAGCAGTGGGATTGCTGGGTCATAAGGTAGTTCTATTTCCAGTTTTTTAAGGAATCTCCACACTGTTCTCCATAGTGGCTGTACTAGTTTGCATTCCCACCAAGAGTGTAAGAGGGTTCCCTTTTCTCCACACCCTCTCCAGAATTTATTGCTTGTAGACTTTTGGATAGCAGCCATTCTGACTGGTGTGAAATGGTACCTCATTGTGGTTTTAATTTGCATTTCTCTGATAATGAGTGATGTTGAGCATCTTTTTATGTGTTTGTTAGCCATCCGTATGTCTTCTTTGGAGAAATGTCTGTTTAGTTCTTTGGCCCGCTTTTTGATTGGGTCGTTGATTTTTCTGGAATTGAGCTGCAGGAGTTGCTTTTATATATTTGAGATTAGTTGTTTGTCAGTTGCTTCATTTGCTATTATTTTCTCCCATTCTGAAGGCTGTCTTTTCACCTTGCTTAGAGTTTCCTTTGTTGTGCAGAAGCCTTTAATTTTAATTAGGTCCCATTTATTTATTTTTGCTTTTATTTCCAATATTCTGGGAGGTTAGTCATAGAGGATACTGCTGTGATTTATGTCGGAGAGTGTTTTGCCTATGTTTTCCTCTAGGAGTTCTATAGTTTCTGGTCTTATGTTTAGATCTTTAATCCACTTTGTGTTTATTTTTGTGTATGCCTTTTCGAAATCCAGCTTGACCATCTGGAAGCTCAAGGTATACATTTCTTTCTGGAGAGTTTTTATCATAAATGGATGTTGAATTTTGTCAAAGGCTTTCTCTGCATCTATTGAGATAATAATATGGCTTTTATTTTTCAGTTTGTTAATGTGGTGTATTACACTGATTGATTTGCAGATATTTAAGAATCCTTGCATCCATGGGATAAAGCCCACTTGGTCATGGTGTATGATCTTTTTAATGTGTTGTTGGATTCTGATTGCTAGAATTTTGTTGAGGATTTTTGCATCTGTGTTCATCAGTGATATTGGCTTGTAGTTTTCTTTTCTTGTGGCCATCTTTGTCAGGTTTTGGTATTAGGGTGATGGTGGCCTCACAGAATGAGTTTGGAAGTTTACCTTCCTCTGCAATTTTCTGCAAGAGTTTGAGTAGGATAGGTGTTAGCTCTTCTCTAAATTTTTGGTAGAATTCAGCTGTGAAGCCTTCTGGACCTAGGCTTTTGTTTACTGGAAAATTTCTGATTACAGTTTCAATTTCCATGCTTGTGATGGGTCTGTTAAGATTTTCTATTTCTACCTGGTTCAGTTTTGGAAAATTGTGTTTTTCTAAGAATTTGTCCATTTCTTCCACGTTGTCCATTTTATTGGCATATAATTACTGATAGTAGTCTCTTATGATCCTTTATATTTCTGTATTGTCTGTTGTGATCTCTCCATTTTCATTTCTAATTTTATTGATTTGATTTTTCTCCTTTTGTTTCTTAATGAGTCTGGCTAACGGTTTGTAAATTTTATTTTTCCTTTCAGAGAACCAGCTTTTGGCTTTGTTGATTTTTACTATGGTTTTTTTTTGCTTCTTTTGCATTTATTTCTGCCCTAATTTTTAAGATTTCTTTCCTTCTACTAACCCTGGGGTTCTTAATTTCTTCCTTTTCTAGTTGCTTTAGCTGTAGAGTTAGGTTAATTATTTGACTTTTTTATTGTTTCTTGGGGTATGCCTGTATTGCTATGATCCTTCCCCTTAGCACTGCTTTTATAGTGTCCCACAGGTTTTGGGTTGTTGTGTTTTCATTTTCATTCATTTCTATGCATATTTTGATTTCTTCTGTGATTTTTTGGTTATTCAGCAGCGTGTTGTTCAGCTTCCATATGTTGGAATTTTTAATAGTTTTTCTCCTGTAATTGAGATCTAATCTTACTGCATTGTGGTCAGAAAAGATGCTTGGAATGATTTTAATTTTTTTGAATTTACCAAGGCTAGATTTATGGCCCAGGATGTGATCTATCCTGGAGAAGGTTCCATGTGTGCTTGAGAAAAAGGTGAAATTCATTGTTTTTGGGTGCAATGTCCTATAGATATCAATTAGGTCTAACTAGTCTATTGTATCATTTAAAGTTTGTGTTTCCTTGTTAATTTTCTGTTTAGTTGATCTATCCATAGGTGTGAGAGGGGTATTAAAATCTCCAACTATTATTGTGTTATTGTTAATTTCCCGTTTCATACTTGTTAGCATTTGTCTTACACATTGCAGTGCTCCTACGTTGGGTGCATATATGTTTATAATTGTTATATCTTCTTCTTGGATTGATCCTTTGATCATTATGTAGTGTCTTTCTTTGTTTCTTTTCACAGCCTTTGTTTTAAAGTCCATTTTATCTGATATGAGTATTGCTACTCCTGCTTTCTTTTTGTCTCTATTTGCATGGATTATCTTTTTCCAGTCCTTCACTTTCAGTGTGTATGTGTCCCTTGTTTTGAGGTGGGTCTCTTGTAGACGACATATATAGGGGTCTTGTTTTTGTATCCATTCAGGCAGTCTTTTGGTTGGGGCATTCAACCCATATTTTTAAGGTAATTATTGATAAGTATGATCCTGTTGCCATTTACTTTATTGGATTGGGTTTGAGTTTATACACCCTTTTTGTGTTTCCTGTCTAGAGAAGACCCTTTAGCATTTGTTGGAGAGCTGGTTTGGTGGTGCTGAATTCTCTCAGCTTTTGCTTGTCTGTAAAGCTTTTGATTTCTCCTTCACATTTGAATGAGATCCTTGCTGGGTACAGTAATCTGGGCTGTAGGTTATTTTTTTCATCACCTTTATTATGTTCTGCCATTCCCTCCTGGCCTGAAGAGTTTTTATTGAAAGATCAGCTGTTATCCTGATGGGAATCCCTTTGTGTGTTATTTGTCGTTTTTCCCTCACTGCTTTTAACGTGTTCTTTGTGTTTGATCTTTGTTAATTTGATTAATTAAAAGGGGTGTTTCGCCTTGGTTTATCCTGTTTGGAACTCTCTGGGCTTCTTGAACTTGAGTGATTGTTTCCTTCCGTATTTTAAGGAAGTTTTCAACTATTATCTCCTCAAGCATTTTCTCATGGTATTTCTTTTTGTCTTCTTCTTCTGGGACTCCTATGATTTGAATGTTGGGGTGTTTAACATTGTCCCAGAGGTCTCTGAGATTGTCCTCATTTCTTTTTACTCGGTTTTCTTTTTTCCTCTCTGATTCATTTATTTCTACCATTCTATCTTCTACCTCACTAATCCTATCTTCTGCCTCCTTTATTCTATTATTTGTTCTCTCCAGAGTGTTTTTGATCTCATTTATTGCATTATTCATTATATATTGACTCTTATTTCTTCTAGGTCTGTGTTAAATCTTTCTTGCATCTTCTCAATGCTTGTCTCCAGGCCATTTATCTGTGATTCCCTTTTGTTTTCAAGATTTTGGATCATTTTCACTATCATTATTGGAATTCTTTATCAGGTAGATTCCCTATCTCTTCCTGTTTGGTTTGGTGGGTATTTATCCTTTTCCTTTACTTGCTGGGTATTCCTCTGTCTCTTCATCTTGTTTATATTGCTGTGTTTGGGGTGGCCTTTCTGTATTCTGGCAGTTTGTGGAGTTCTCTTTATTGTGGTGTTTCCTCACTGGGGGTGGGGTTGTACGAGTGGCTTGTCAAGGTTTCCTGCTTAGGGAAGCTTGTGTTGTTGTTCTTGTGGGTGGAGCTGGATTTCTTCTCTCTGGAGTGCAATGAAGTGTCCAGTAATGAGTTATGAGATGTCAGTGGGTTTGGAGTGACTTTGGGCAGCCTTTATATTGAAGCTCAGGGCTATGTTCCTGTGTTGCTGGAGAATTTGTGTGGTATGTCTTGCTCTAGAACTTGTTGGCCCTTGGGTGGTGCATGGTTTCAGTGTAGGTATGGAGGCGTTTGATGAGCTCCTATTGATTAATGTTCCCTGGAGTCAGGAGTTCTCTGGTGTTCTCAGGATTTGAACTTAAGCTTCCTGCTTCTGGTTTTCAGTCCTATTTTTACAGTAGTCTCAAGACTTCTCAATCTATACAGCACCAATGATAAAACATCAGGTTAATGATGAAACGTTTCTCCATAGTGAGGGACACCTGGAGAGGTTCACAGAGTTACGTGGAGAAGAGAAGGAGGAGGAGGGAGTTAGAGGGGACCCAAGTGAGATGAGGTGAAAGCAAAAGAGGAGAGAGCAAGCTAGCCAGTTATCTCTTCCTTATGTGCACTCCACAGTCTGGACCACTCAGAGATGTTCACGGAGTTATACAGAGAAGAGAAGAGGGAGGAAGGAGACAGAGGTCGCCAGGAGGATAAAGGGGGGAATCAAAAGGAGAGAGACAGATCCAGCCGGTAATCAGTTCCCTAAGTGTTCTCCACCATCAGGGACACACACAGAGATTCACAGAGTTGGGTAGAGAAGAGAAGTGGGAGGGCGGAAATAGAGGCACCCTGGTGGAGAAAAAGGAGAGTCCAAAGGGAGAGAGAGCAGTCAAGCCAGTAATCTTACTCCCAAGTAAAAATGGGTATTGAAGATTGGGTTTTTAAAGGCACAAAATTGATAACAAATGCCAAAAAGCAAAGATTAAAATTCTAGAGTAGAATTTGGATTTTCAAAAATACAATATTAAAGAAAAGAAAAAGTTACAAAAATTATAAAACATATACATATATATGAAGTTTGCTTTAAAAAATAGATTCGCTTTTTTTTTTTTGCAAACTAATAGTAGGTTATAAAAATGAAAAATAAAGGAGTAATAGAGGACTTAAAATTTTTAAAAAATTGAAAAAAAGAATGATAGTAAAAATAGTAAAAATATATCTAGGACTTTCTCTGGTGTTGTTGTGGGCATTGTGGGGTCAGTTCATTTTCGGATAGTTCCTTGATTTGGCTTATATTTCTCAAGATCTATAGGCCCCTTCCTATATGGTCGGTACTAACTACAGGGTTTTAATCTATTGCACCTGTCACTTCCAAGGTGGTTATCTCTTTTAGCTTCTTCTATTTGCTGGTCTCTTCCATTTTAAAGGAGATCAGCCCTGGGTTTTCTTTGGAAGGAATGATGCTAAAGCTGAAACTCCAGTACTTTGGCCACCTCATGTGAAGAGTTGACTCATTGAAAAAGACTCTGATGGGAGAGATTGGGGGCAGGAGGAAAAGGGGACGACAGAGGATGAGATGGCTGGGTGACATCACCGACTTGATGGATGTGAGTTTGAGTGAACTCCAGGAGTTGGTGATGGACAGGGAGGCCTGGCGTGCTGCGATTCATGGGTTCGCAATGAGTCAGACACAACTGAGCGACTGAACTGAACTCAGTGTCTAATAGCCTCCCTGCCACAAGGGGGCGGTGGTGGACACTTTTTTAGCCTGGAGCGTCAGTTGTGCTGTTGGGAGGGAGGGACGCTGCAAACAAGAACACTGGTGTGTGCTTGCAGTATCTCGGCCACACTGGTTTTGCCCCCTCTCACTGCATGTGTGCTTTCCCTGTCTACACTGCTTAGGCTCTAGGTTGCTCTGCCGGGAACTGTCTGAGGCCAGCCCTGGGTTGTGTGCACTTCCCAGGTCTAAGGTGCTCAGGTTCAGGTACTCGAGTAGTCCTCAGAGGCGCAGACTCCTTTGGGTCTGCATTTTGTGCCCTTCCCAGGTCCGAGCAGCTCAGGTCATCAGGTGTTTGGCGAGCACGCTCACTGCGACTTATCGCCTCCCCCATCCCTGCCACTCAGTTTTCTGGGTGTACAGCCGGCACACCTTCTCAGGCGGACGTTGACCATCCAGAATCCCAGGACGTCTTAGTTAGCAGCGAAGCCTGCTTGCAGTTTGGCAGATCATGCCTCTCTGGGGCTGTGATTACCCCCTTCAGGCTCCGGCTGCCTGTCACTGGAGTGGGATGGTCTGCAGCCTGCTACCTCTGCTCAGTCCTTTGTTCTGTGAGCAGGCCTGCGGGTATATTAGGTTAGGGCTTTTTGTTTAGCTCTAGTCAGCCCTTTGTTCTGTGAGTGGGACTGAGGGTGTCTTAAGTTAGGGCTTTTCGCGTGGTAGTTATCCCACAGTCTGGTTTGCTAGCCCAAGTTAGTTCCCTCAGATTGCCCTTGGGGCATTCAGGCCCAGTCCTTACTGTAAACAATGCAGCCCACAACTCCCTGCCCAGCCCCCGCTTGCTAGTTGTGGATGCAGATGTCTGTACTGCTTGTCCGCTGGAGGAGTTACCTTTGGGCACGTAATCTGTGGGTTTAAATTATTTATTTATTTTGCCTCCCAGTTATGTTGCCCTCCGTGGTTCCAAAGCTCACCACAGACTAGGCAGTGAGAGTGTTTTCTGGTGTTTGGAAACTTCTCTCTTTTTAAGACTCCCTTCCCAGATGGAGCTCCATCCCTATCTCTTTTGTCTCTCTTTTTGTCTTTTCTATTTTTTCCTACCTCCTTTCGAAGACAATGGACTGCTTTTCTGGGTGCCTGATGTCCTCTGCCAGCATTCAAAAGTTGTTTGGTGGAATTTACTCAGGGTTCAAATGTTCTTTTGATGAATTTGTTGGGGAGAAAGTGGTCTCTGTGTCCTATTCCTCTGCCATCTTAGGACCGCCTCTCTAATCTTATTTTCTTAAGAAATGGGACTTGGTCTGGTAAGACCTTTCTATTGTTAGTTCTAATCTTGTTCACTTAAGATGTATGTTGTGGGAGTGGGTCTGGTAAAAGTATATAAGGCCTTGATAAGACTAGCAAGTGGAGCACTCTCCATCCTCCTTCTTATGTCTATGTCAAAAGCTTTCTCTGTCCTTTTTCACTGTAATAAAACTTCCGCCACACAAAAGCTCTGTGTAATCAAGCCTGGTCCCTAATCCCAAAGCTAAATCTTCTTTGGAGGTCATAAATCCAACACCATTCACCATAAGCTATCACATGGAGGCTTATTTCTGGATTCTCAGTATGTTCCATTTCTATGTGGGTGTGTGTTTATACCAGTGCTATACTGTTTTACTATATCTTAGTAGTATAGTTTGAAATCTGAAAGTGTGATGCATCTGGCTTTGTTCTTTCTCAGGCTTGCTTCCATTATCCTTGTGTTTTTGTGGTTCCTGTACAAATTTTAGGATTGCCTTTTCTATATCTTTGAACTATGCCATTAAAATTTTGATAGTGGTTGCATTGAATCTATAAGTAGCTTTTGGTGGCATGGACACATTAATAATCTTTCCATCCATGAACATGGAATTTCTTTCCATTTGTTTGTTCTTCAATTTTTTTCAACAAAGTCTTACAGTATTTTTTTTTGCATAGATTTTTTGCATTATTGGTTAAATTTATTCCTAGATATTTTGTTGTTTTTGATGCTGTTGTGAATGGAATAAGCTGATATTTTGTTGAGAATTTTTTGCATCTGTGTTCATTAAGATATTGATCTGCAGTTTTCCTATGTCATTATCTGACTTTAGTATCAGAGTAATGCTGGCCTTGTAGAATGAATTTGGAAGTGTTCACTTCTCTACAATTTGAAAGAGTTTGGGAAGGAATGGCATTAATTTTTCTTAAAAGTTTTGGTGGAATTGGCCTGTGAAACCACCTGTTCTAGGGTTTTCTGTTTTGAGAGCTATTTGATTACTGATTCAGTCGGTTTACTCGTTATTGATCTGTTCAGATTTTCTGTTTATTCCTGCTTCAGTGTTGGTATATTCCTGCTTCAATGTTGGTAGGTTATGTGTTTCTAGAAATTTATCCATTTCTTCTAGATTATCTAAATGTTGGCATGTAATTGTTCATTGTAGTCTCTTATGAACCTCTGTGTTGGGTTGGCCAAAAAATTCTATCATGTTTTTCCCCAGAGATGGTTCTTAGTTGTCTTTAACTTGATTTGAAATAGTTTTGTTAGATTGTATTGTGTATAATGATGCTGTCATATCAGCGTGCATTAAAAAGACTTTTAAAAATTGGTGAATTTTTGTGTAGCCATTTTAGTATTGAAGATGAGGGAAAAAAGCAACATTTTGGCATATGATGCTTTATTATTTCAAGAAAGGTAAAAATGCAACTTAAAGACACAAAAAAAGATTTCTGCAGTATATTGAGAAGGTACTGTGACTGATCAAAAGTGTCAAGAGTGATTTGTGAAGTTTTGACCTGGATTTTTTCTCACTGCATGATGTTCCATGGTTTCAGAGACAAGTCAAAAGTGATAATGATCAAATTGAGACATTAATTGAGAACAGTCAATGTTATATCACATAGGAGATAGTTGACATACTCAGAATATCCAAATCAAGTGTTGAAAATCATTTATACCTCCTTGGTAGATTAATCATTTTGATGTGTGGGTTCCACATAAATTCAGTGAAAAAACTTTCTTGACCATATTTCTGCATGTTATTCTCTTCTGAAACATAACAGAAATGTTCTGTTTTTTAGAACAAATTGTAACATACTGAAAAGTGGATACTGTATAATAATGTAGAATGGAAGAGAGTGTGGGGTAAATGAAATAAACTACCACCAACCAGACCGAAGGCTGGTCTTATCCAAAGAAAGTGATGTTGTGCATATAGTGGGATTGGAAGGGAGTCGTCTATCATGAAAACCTTCTGGAAAACCAAATATTAACTCCCACAAGTACTGCTCCCATTTAGACCGTGGAAAGCAGCACTTGATGAAAAGTATCTGGAATTAGTCAGCAGAAAATGCATAATCTTTCACCAGGCTAATGTAAGACCACATGTTTCTTTGATGATCAGGCAAAAACTGTTATGGCTTGGCTGAGAAATTCTCATTGATCTGCCATATTGATCAGACATTGAACCTTTGAATTTCCATTTATTTCAATCTTGACAAAATTCTCATAATGGAAAAAAGTTCAGTTCCTTGGAAGACTGTTAAAAGGCACCTGGAATAGTTATTTGCTTAAAAATATAAAGCTTTGTGAAGATGGAATTATGAAGTTGCCTGAAAAATGGCAGAAGGTAGTGGAACAAAACAGTGATACACTGTTCAATAAAGTTCTTGGTGAAAATGAAAAAATGTGTCTTTAATCCAAAATCGAAAGAACTTCTTGGCCAACCAAATATTTCTGCAGTATTATTTGAGTCTTCTCTTTTTTATTCTTAGTCTAGCTACAATTGTCAAATGTTTATCTTTTTGAAGAACCAGCTCTTAGTTTTGTTGGACCTTTCTACTCTTTTTCTTGTCTGTTTCACTTATTTTCTCTCTAATCCTTATTTCTGTCCTTCTGCTGTTGGGTTTTACTTTGTTCTTTCTAGTTTCTTGAAGTGATATTCTATTTCTAATTGTTCTAATTTTTTGATACATTCTGCAGCATCTCATAGGGTTTGATATGTTTCCATTTTCATTTATTTACATATAGTTTTTTTAATTTCCTTTTTTTTTTTCCTTTTACAATTGGTTGTTCAGAAGTGTGTTGTTTAGTTTTCACATGTTTGTAGACTTGCCAGCTTTCCTCTTTTTGTTAATTTGTAGTTTTATACCATTAATGGTCAGAAAAGATAGTCAAAATGATTTTAGTCTTCTTAAATTTTCTAGGACTTATTTTGTGTCCTATCATATGATCTTCTAAGGAACAAGGGTCCTTTTTAATAGTCTTTTCCTTTAAGCTGTATGCTACAGTTAAGTAGTTAACATACCATTCTAATATGGAATTATAGTTTTCTAACTCTGTCCATTTTTAACCTTTACCGGAGTGTTTCATATGTTATCATCTTGCTTTTTAGTGTTTTTGTTTCCTCAGCTTGAAGAACTCCTTTTAGCATATCTTTTCAAAGCAAGTATACTGGTGTTGAACTCTCTCAGCTTTTGTTTGTCTTAGAAATCCTTTATTTCGCCTTCACTTTTGAAGGATAACTTTGCTGGGTAAAGTATTCTTGGCTGGCAGTGTTTATTTTTCAATAATTTGAATGTATCATTCCACACTCTCCTGACCTATGGAGTCTCTGCTGAGAAATCTACTCATAGCCTAATAGGATTTGCTTTGTAGATCATCTTTTTTCCTTTTGCTGCCTTTAATATTCTTTCTTTATCATTGATTTCTGAAATTTTCATTATAATGTGTTTTACAGAAGGTCTTTTTGAATTGTGGTAATAGGGTTTTCTATTAGCTTCATGTATTTGCATGTCCTTTCCCATGATTGCAGTCTTTTTAGCTGTTATTGTCCAATTAGTTTTTCATCAAAGGGGAGAGAAAAAAAAGAAAAAACTCAACTGCTATAATGCTAACGTCAATCCCCTAGTGCATTTTAAATTTGGATTCTGCTATTGATAGCTGTATCCTTGCAAGAAATCATGTTTACTATGAGATTTAAAAGAAATATTCATTTTATTTATTTTTAAGAGATGTTCATTTTAATTCAATACTTTTTATTAAGGATGTGAAATATAAAACCTTAAATTTAGTATAAGATAACTATTTTATATTTTATTACTAATTTCCCAAATTTTAAAATTATTTGCTACTTTGTAGTCTTTGTCCACTATCTGTTATATGATTGTTTCAACATGTTTTAGCAGGGGTTTCCTAATCTTTGGTTTTTTTTTTTTTTTTGGTCTAATAATATTCTATTTTTCATGTATGGAGATAATAGAAGGAAATGTACTTTGTGGTCCCTCCCGCCCCCCACAGAATTTGTGCATTTTCAATTGCAGTGATCCTTCTCTTTCTTCCTGCTTACTGACCTAGGTGCTTTGATATTATTGACTGGATTTAGGAGAACAGACTGTTGTCTTGAACAATTGTAGAAATAAGCTGATGTACTAATTAAAGTTTTTTGATGCAACCACCCGGTAATAAGTCCTTGATTTGGATTTGCTGTCCTTGTTATTGATTCTTCTAATATTTTTTAGGTCTTTTTTTTTTTTTTTACCATTTACTATTTGAAGGTCTAGCACTGACCTTTGAAGTCAAGATAATAAATAGTACATGTTGTGCTATACTCAACAAATGTTCTAAAATATGCACACTTTTTTTCTAACAGAATTTTACCAGCTATTGATACTTTTTAATTTTTTTCATATGAAATGATGGATGATCACTTAATGGAGAGGAAAGTGAAGAAAAGAGTAACATAAGAAAAGAAGCACATCCTTATAAAAAATTGAGGATGTCACAGCATGAGGAAGTTCAAGCTATTATTGAAGACTAGATGAAAAAAGTCAGTGTGATTCTAACTTTATTAATTTGAAATACAATGTTCTGTATTGTAATTTTGAAACAAATAGAACTTGATTACATGAAATGGTATGTTAATATCCAACATACAGTAGAATATTATTTGCTTTGCATTATGAGATTTTGTTTCTTTTTTCAAAGGCCATTATTATTCATTTCTCAATGTAACTAAATAGCATTTAAAATGTTAATAGAATAAAATGACAGATTTCAGGAGAACATTTATGTGAATTTTATTCAGTTTTAATTAATTTCTTTAATATGTTCTTCATAAAATTTGAGGCTTCTTAGGGGATTACTGTGTTCTCTCCCTTTTACTCTTCATTACCATTTCTAACTGATGTTGAGAAAACACAGTATATTAAGCCAAAATAAGTTTAAGTTACTGTTTTTTAGTGACACTAGTAAAGTTACCTATAAGAAAATTACCCAATGTTGTGATTAAGTATACTGGGTATCACATGAGGAAAAGACATGTAAAGCAGAAAGTGACCAGTAATTCACAATAGAAAACGTTTAAGTTAGGCAGGATATTTTAAAATATTGGATATAATGCAACAGAGTGAACTAGAAATTTTAACATAAAGAGATTCAAAACTTGAAATAGTATTAGTGTTTAAAATGTGATGAGTGGCTATATTTGGTCCTAAACAAACATATCTATTGGGAAGGTGAGGCATAGTAGTGCAAGTTAAATGTATTTACAAATCTATGGACCAAAATTTGGCTGTGTGACAGTGGGTAGAAATTGAGTGATAAATTTATACAGGATTATATTAAAGACTGGGCAGCATAAATGATGCTTTGCTAGTAGAGAGGTAAAAAAGCAGGATATCTAGATCAAACTAAAAATGAATGTCCCCCATCCCCCTCAACTCCAATTTAGTTATTATGTTGAGGCATTTAAAACTACTACTTCTGTTTGTAGAAAATGATTGCATGTTAACAATTTCATATGGTTAATCCATGCAAGAATACCCCCAAAACACATTTAAAGTTCCAGTTAGCATATGGGAAAGGAATTTATAGATTTATTTAAAAGGAATAGATGGGATAAATTAACTACTGAAGTTTTAACTGTTGGGGATAATTATATTTTGCTTTAGTCTTCTCTATCCAAGAGAAAGATTTCTAAACTGTAAAGGGTAGAGCTAGTGGGTGAAAAAAAATTTCAAGATATATGAGTGAGTACTTGGCTGCTTTAAGAGTTCCAAATGACTTAAGTCCTGGTATACTGAACTAGTTTAGGTATTATTTGTGCAGTCAGAGTAGACAAAAGAAATGGGAATACCGAATGAACAGGTATACAAAAAGCAACAAAGAATAGATCTTGAAATTATTGATGGGTGAATTTAGCTTTAACCTCAGGAAAATTTTAGACAAGCTTATTTAATAACTATTTGTGTACTTTTATTTTTTAATTTTAATTTTTCACTGGAGTATAATTGCTTTACCATGTTGTGTTTCTGCTGTACAACAAAGTGAATCAGCTGTGTGTATACATATATCCCTTCCCTTTTGAACCTCCCTCCTACCTCCCCGATCCTACCCATCTAAGTCATCAAAGAGCACTGAGCTGAGCTCCCTGTACTTTATAGCGGGTTCCCACGGTAGTGTATATATGTCAATCTTAATCTCCCAATTTGTCCCACTTTCCCCTTCTGCCTCTGTGTCCCCATGTCCATTCTCAATGTCTGTGTCTCTATTCCTGCCCTGGAAATAGGTTCTGCGGAAGACCTAAATAGACCTCTCTCCAAAGAAGACATACAGATGGCCAAGAGTCACACGAAAAGATGGCTCCACATCACTAATTATTAGAGAAATGCAAATCAAAACTACAATGAGGTATCACCTCACACCAGTCAGAATGACCATCATCAAAAATAACTACAAACAATAAATGCTGGAGAGGATATGGAGAAAAGGGAACCCTCTTGCACTGTTGGTGGGGAATGTAAATTGTGGAGAACAGTATGAAGGTTCCTTAAAAAACTAAAAGTAGAACTATATATGACCCAGAAATCCCACTTTTGGGCATATACCCTGAATAAAACATAATTCAGAATGACATATGTACTCCAATGTTCATTGCAGCACTATTTACAATAGCCAGGACATGGAAACCACCAAAATGTCCAATGACAGATGAATGGATAAAGAAGATATACATAAACACAGTGGAATATTACTCAGCCATAAAAGGAACGAATTTGGGGCTTTTATAGAGATGTGGATGGACCTAGAGTCTGTCATACAGAGTGAAGTAAGTCAGAAAGAGAAAAAACAAATATCATATATTAATGCATATGTGTGAAATCTAGAAAAATGGTACAGATGTGTACTTTAAGGAGGTTGTCACTGGAACTGAAATATGTATACTAAAAAGGAATGTCAAACTAACTAATCTGGCTAATGTAAGGTAGTGTAAGGCAGCTGTTTTAGAAATCTAATGTAGTAGAGGTATAGCTGGAAATAATCCCCTGTATTCTGTGCTGATTAGACCACCGGGATATTTTGCTCAGTTCTTACTGTTTTAAGAGGCTCAGATATTGATGAACTAGGTATTTCCCAGAAAAAGAAAAAAGGCAAACACAATAGTGTTTATGGTGAAAGTGTTTTTTCTATAGGGAATGATAGGAAAGGTGTTTGTAAATTATTGCTGTGAGTAATGTAAAGGGGGACCTCACATGTTGAGGGACAAAATTAAGGTGCAAATGATAGTGATTGTTAAATATTTCATGAATTACCGTATAGCAAAGGGATTTTACTTATCTTTTATGTGTAGCTCTCAAGGGCTAAACTGTTATTCTCTGGAAGTTATGGGGAAAGCAATTGAGTTCAGTTAAAGAAAGAGTCTCTCCAAAATTAGAACACTTTTTGAGAAATAATCTCTTCTTTATTAAAAGTGTATAGGAAGAGTCTGAAAGGCCTTCAAACAAATATGTTATAGAAAGGATAATTTTGTGGGGAGAGAATTTGGAGTAGAATTGGCAGTTCCCTAATTGGGCACAGTATCAGCATCGCTTGCAGAACTTATTAAAAAAAAAAAAAACATGTTGAGAGCTATATATATTGCTGTAGATAATTTCATTAAAATATCTTATTCATTCCTATAGTTGAGTAAACGATGAAAGCTTTTGCCCAGTAGAATAATGTAAATTCCACAAGGATAGGGATCTTATTTGATTTATAAATTGTATTTCCTGCATCTGTCACAGTGCTTAGCTCATAGTAGGTTGTGAACAAATATGTTTTAAGAAATATAGCAATAACTTTATTTGTAGCTGTTTATTAATTTTTGTGACTTAATAAGTTTATAAATACATAGAGTAAGTCTTGTTATTACTTGAATCTTTAAGCATTTTGGTCTCTTATTGAGTTAGTTCATATATCATTTTTTTAGAGAGCAGTTTGGAAGCTTATTCTACAAAAATTTAAAGAAAAAATTTAGACATAATGGACTCTGAATATAATATTTTGTACTTAAATACATTTTATGTGTATTTATATTTGACTAATTTGTCAACATTTTATTGTGACATCAAAGATGTTTCTCTCAAAAATTGTTAATAAATTTCAAGATAAAGTTGGCATGTTCACATCACTACTCAAGAGAAAATACTCTGTGATTGATTGTTTGAATCTTAGCTTCCTAGATAGAAAGGTGTCCTAATTAATGTGTGCTATTTTTCAAAGGTTGCCAAATCCTTTACAACAGTGGATGAAGAAGCAGATATTTTGTTCTGACTAAAATTATGTTGCTTGATTGCCCTATTCTTACCAGTGTTTTGAATGTTGTAATCTTACTTTTTTAACTTTGAGAGCTAAAGTCCTTAGTAAATAGAGGCTGAGATGACATTTACTCTTATTGTGTTTTTAAAATACTTTAATCAAGGTAACTAATTATATATACTAAAACTGTTACCTGCTTTTGAAATACTGTAGATATTAGAAGTCTAAATATTGAGAATGTGATAATGAATACTGGATATATTGGTGTAGAGTTTGTGGGAATTTTTTATTTGTAGTTATTTCTCATTAATACATCATTTTACTTTGTTAGAGTGAAAGTTTAAATTGCTCATCTCTTATCTTGAGAAGAAGAAACAATGTAGTGTTTTAATCATAACTGCCAATATCTTCATCTAAAGACCTGTTGCCATTTTTATCTTTTCTGAAATTGTTGTCACCAACAAAGGCAGGATTACATTTTTTTCCTTCCAGATTGAGTTGGTGTAGTGTATTCTTGGCTATCAAAATACTCATAGCTTTGGGATTTTGGAATGGTAAATATTTATGATGTGTGAAACAGCATGATACTTAACTATAAGATCTTAATTACATAAAAATGGATGTTTAGTTGTGAAAATACAATGAGACCTAGAAGAACACATCAAATGGTAAACTGCTTGTGATTATGAATGACTTTGTTTTTTGCTTCTTGTGTTTTTTGATTTCCTAATATGCACATGTTAACTTTTGAGAAATAAATGTTATTTTAAAAACCTTAAAAAAATAATTAAATGTGTTCAAATAGTGCATTTAATAGACATTTATTTTTAAAGATTTTTAAAAATTTGGCATATACTTTTTATTTTTGCCTGTTTTATTTTTATTTATTTTTAGTTGACATATAATTGATTTACAATATTAGTTGCAGGTATATAATTGATTCAAAATTTTTATTGATTATACTGCATTTATAGTTATTATAAAATATTGGTGATATTTCCCTGTGTTGTACAATATATATCCTTGTGGCTTGTATACATTGTAGTTTGTATCTCTTAATCTCCTATCCCTAAGTTGCCCTTACCCCCTTTCCTCTCTTCATTGGTAACCGCTGGTTTGGTTACTAATGGACTAGTCATACTTTCCATTTCCTCCTGGTTTAATCTTAGGAGATTGTACATTTCTAGGAATTTGTCCATTTCTTCTAGGTTGTCCATATTATTGGCATATAGTTTTCCATAGTAATCTTGATAGAGACATTTAAATACAACACAGTAATAATTGTGTATGTGTGTCCCTTTATTTTATTATTACTTTTGAGGAAAGGAACTTCAAGCAGCCTTCTCTCCCAAAGGAGCTATATATATTCATGCTGGAAGAATGAGATTCACTTCTTTCTAGTAAAATACTCAAGGATTGGTCAAAAGTGAACTCTTTTAAATTGTATTTTTATAGTCATTTATCAGCCATTACAAATTTCAGAAAATGTTCTTGATAAAATGCTCTTTAAAGGTGTGAGAAAAACAAAAAGCATCAGTGCTGAAAAATAGTGGTTAAATGGAGAGTACATGCAGAAGAGTGTTGACAGAACTCCTTATTGAATATAGAGCCTAAGGCCTGTTGACATTACCAAATGTCTGAGAAAAATGTACAAACATTATCATTTCACGTGATTATATATGTATCATTTTATATATAAAAAAGATTGCTGAGTTAGGAAACAAGGAATATTTGATGATTATGCTGTTGAATATGCAATATACCTTATATTGGAATTTTTTGAATAGCTGTTCATGGATTACAGAACCTACTTGTGTTTAAGATAAAAATGTATGTTTAAAGATTGTTAGTGAAAGTGAAAGTTGCTCAGTTGTGTTCAACTCTTTGCAACCCCATGGACTGTAGCCTGCCAGGCTCCTCTGTCCATAGAAATCTCCAGGCAAGAATACTGGAATGGATAGCTGTTCCCTTCTCCAGGGGATCTTCCCAACTTAGGGACTGAACTGAGATCTCCTGCAATGCAGTTGTATTCTTACTGTCTGAGCCACCAGGGAAGCCCATAGAAGAGTGTTTAAATGCAACTTAAAAAAAAAAATCTACACTTTTATCACAAAGTGGTTGGTTTCATTTTTCTTTTTCTTTCTGGTGTTTATGTGCATATATATGTATTTTTATATAATTTAAGTCATATATTTTGAAGTTCATATTTTTTGCTTTGTAGTTCATAATTGTTCCACACTGAGGTAGTTTCCAATTTTAATTATTAATTTTTATAGAATAATTTATCATATATTCTATAATTCTGATTCTTTCTCCATCTGATTTTCTGGTTTATTCTTCATGTTGATAATGTTGCTTTTAGTTCTTAAAGTTCAAATTGATTTTTAACCAGGGGCAATTTTTTTCCCCCAGGAGATGTTTGGCAATGTCTGGGGATGTTTTTGCATGTCACAGGTTTTTGGTGATGGGGTGTTAATAGCATCTGTTGGGTAGAAGCCAGGTATGCTGCTAAACATTGTAGCCCCCCTACAACAAAGATTCACCAGTCTCAAAGTTCCTAAGTCCAGTAGTTCCAAGGTTGAAAAATGTAGAAAAGCAAAGCAGAAGTAATGGTTGATTATTTCAAGGAACTCAGAGCAGTAAGAAATATTTGACTAGAGAACGAAGATAACTTCTATAATTTTCAGACTTTAATGCCTGCTCTTCCCAACTTAGAGTTGTGGATATTTCTAGAGTTTGGGATGGGAAGCAACTGCCAAAAAGGAATCTTCTTACATAGTACTGATGGTTATGGATTTTCTACCATTATTTACTTAGCATCTCAATATAAATACTCAGATCGCTAATGTGTTCTTATGTTTTGCATTCAAAGTTGGATTTTGCTATTCATCATTCATTTTTTATCATTTTGTCAATTTAAGGTGACTGTTAAGGTGACCTATGCCTGAAAAAAAGATTGAGATGTTGAAAGGTTTTTTATTTTTATTTCTGGCATGGTTCTAATTGTATTAATCACAGTTCTTGGCTTAATGTTGCCTTGCTTCAACATAAAGGTATTATTTATACTGTTATTTATACAGTATGGTAAAATTTTGCCTTGCCTCAAGATCAGAAGGTTTCTGTGTTTTGATTAAAATACAGTTTATGGGATGTGGAATACTGGAGGAATTTCACAGAGCAAGTAAATGCTTGTATATACTTACATAGGGAACAAGATCTTTGTTTTAGAGAAGTGAGAAGAATCCACGTAGTATTTGGAGAATTGTACAGATTTATGCTTTATTCTGGCTGCTTTTTAAGAAAATTAGATCACAAAACAAAAAAAGGAGACAGGATCTAAGTTGATCTTATAGGAGATGAAACCTCAAAAGTTCATTGATAACTAGAGGGGGAGTCTATAGTTTCTGAAATCAGAAATGGGAAAAACCTATAGATAAGTCTAGAAAGCACTGTTACTGAAAACCTATGTGGTGTTATAGGCTTCTTCCTCTTTTTACTGTATGAATCTCTTGTAATACTCTTAATAAATTTTTAGGGACAACTGTTTATGGTGTGGATAGGTGTGAGAAGGTAGGACGGGAGTTCATAGAATTTCCTATATAGTTTTTAAGATGTGTTATACTTAACCAAATGCTGTCTTTATTCTAAAGTTCCTTCATGTTATAGTAAGATTTATTTATATATTTAAAGTTACAGTTTCTTTGACTATAGTGAACCAAGGAAGGCAAAATGGGATTGTACTTGAGAAACCATAAGAAGGCAAACAGAAAATCAGACTTCTGGGACTTAAAGTATTCTTAGGGCTTTGTGGTAGTGAACTTGAGTTTGTAAAATCGTGAAATGTGTGATGGAATTTAGACTTCTCACAGCATAGAATTGCTGTTGTGTGTGTACCCTTTTGTTTCATCATAATATTGATGATTTAACTTTAAATGTAGTTTTTGCTTTTAGGTTTTAAGAAGTGAATCTTCTGTTTTATGTTTTTCAGTGAATATCACCTCAGCCAGGCAATTAACCGGATGTAGTCGTTTCAGCCATATTTTCCCTTCAGCTGCTTACCAGCACATTAAGATGCATAAGAGAATTCTGGGTCACTTGTCATCTGTCTACTGTGTAGCATTTGACAGAAGTGGGAGAAGAATTTTTACAGTGAGTTTAAAATTTGTGACACTTGCATATTAGAGATTTACAACAATGGAAGCGAGGCTTCATGGCATTGAAGTATGCTTTGTAAGCAACTCTTCCTTTTTAGACACATGAATGCAAGAAAAAAATAAATGGAAATTGAAAATCTTTTCTCTTTTTATGTAAGTAAATGGATGAACCTATAATGACTTCTGTCATTTGGGAAATCTAATTTTTTAAAAAATTAAATTATCAGAAGGCCTTATATTCTAAAGGTGGTTAATTTATGTGAATCAAGTTTTATCTACTTAATTTGATTTCATTCTATTTTAGCAAACATTAAAATGCATTTTTCATTTGCCATTTAGCATAATTGGTGCCAGTTCTGCTTAATTAATGATTACATCATCCTTATAGTTGAGTAGTTGAACTATACAGTTAGTAACAAAGATTATATATTGTAATATTGTATATATCTCTCTTTGAATTCAGTACTATTTTTAAAATTGGATTTTTATTAACTGTATGCTTTTTTGTACAAAATTGTAGCAGACTAATGTTTCCAAGTTAAGGCTTAGTCTCATTGTTTCAGTACTAAGTTAATGTAAAAGTGTAGGTAATGGCATGATTTTCTTTTTAAATTCCTATGCTAAAACAAAGGAAGTGGTTTGTATTTGAGAAGTTCGACTTCTTGGAGTTCATTACAGACTCTTCCATTGATGTTTTCATGACTTCAAAATGAGTATATGGATGTTGTTGATGAGGATGAGGATGATGATTTTAATGTTTTTATAAACAGATAACATATCTACCACATTAGAGTAGAATTGCTTTTTAATATTTTAAAGCCTCTTTTGAAATTCTCATGAGGAAGTTCATAATAGTTTCACCAGAGGTTATAGCAAAGCCTCATGTTTACTGAGAAATGCATGTAGATTTTAGGTTAAAGTTTTAAGTATTTGTAGAGAAAAAAACATTCAAAATATTCAAGCAATTAAGAAAAAAGACTGTCAGGTGTAAAGAAAGAAATAATGGCAGATATACTTCATGCCACCACACTTAAATGTGAGTTAAAAATGTTTTGAATTATCAGAATGGGTAGTAGCTTTGAGGAGTTCTTCACATATGCCATTATCATTGTAGACTGTCAGTGCTATTATTTGGACATCTTTTATATTTGCTATTAGATCCATATTATATGAAGAAAAGAGACTAAAAAGTAAATACTTAGAAACAACCTTAATAAAATCCTCACTTTGTTTTTGCTTTTTTTTTTTTTGACCCCTTTGTGAGGGGACGAATTTCTGTTTCATTGTAAATCTTTTGTCCTTTTGTATTGCTGTAGGGTTCTGATGACTGTTTGGTGAAAATCTGGGCAACAGATGATGGACGCCTTCTGGCTACACTTCGAGGGCACTCTGCTGAAATTTCTGACATGGCTGTTAATTATGAAAATACTCTCATTGCCGCAGGCAGTTGTGATAAAGTTGTAAGAGTGTGGTGTCTTCGAACTTGTGCGCCAGTTGCAGTCCTTCAGGGACATTCAGCTTCTATCACTTCCATACAGGTAAGAAAAATACAAGGATACCTGTAATATATATAATAAGAATGAGAATTTTCTTGTTTTTGTTACATTGTTTGGATAATATAAAAATGGCAACAGAAAAATTTTCATCTCTTTGATAGGCTTTGTCCCTATCTTGCAGACAGGTATTTATTTTAAAGTTCCTTTTTCGTATAAATCTGTTCTGTTTAGAAACAAGTAAAACAGTTATTGAAAAGGTTTTTTGAGTACAGTGTAAGACATCTTATTTATCTCATTTGTATTTGTGAACAAGGGACAAGACTTGGAATTGCCTTAAGGAACACTGATACCTTTTAGGCAGGATATGAACAGGTTCTAACTTGAATATTGGCATACTTTGTGTTAATATTTAATGCAAAATGTTTGTCAGTTCAGATTTTGTGTGTGTGTAGTTTAATATTAGGGAAATTTTTATTCTTATTTTCATGAATTTATTTCAACTTGATGTTTGACATACATCAGCTTTTTAAATATTTGTCCATATAGTGTTTTTACCAGACATTGGTAGTGAAAGTCCTAGATACTCCCCAAAGAACTTTGTTTTCTTCTTTGTGTTGACAGCAAAACAGAGGAATCCTTTTGACACTGTCTTTTAGTTTGGTCAACGAGACCACTTTTGTGGATGAGATAATTACTCCAATTGAATTTTCTTTGTTCTTTAGTCACTAATAAGTATGCCAGGCAATTTTTGTTTTAATATTTAAATAATATATCACCTGTTTATGAGGTACTAGCAAGAATTGGGTTCAATGTATATTGGATTTGAAAATTTACTTTTTATTTTTCTTTTCTTTTTTTTTAAATTTTTATTTATTTATTTTTTTCCTTTACAATACTGTATTGGTTTTGCCATACATTGACATGAATCCACCACAGGTGTACATGAGTTCCCAACCCTGAACCCCCCTCCCACCATACATCAGAATTTTGATTGTTTGAAATTATCTATTGGATTTTGTTTTGGGGTATTACTAGTTTCTTGTGTTCTCACCATCCTATCTGACAGACTATTTCTGAAATTTGAAGATAATCTTTTACAACATGAAAAATATGAATATTTGTTACTACTGAAAATATTTATGGAACTGTTTTGCTCCATCATAGTTTCATTTGCTAGTTTCTATCTCATTTCATTTGTGTGTGTAAGTCCCCTAGAGATCCATAGACCTCTTTTGTTTTTGTTTTTTGTGTTGTTTTTGTATGGACCTCTTTTCTATAACATTCTTTCCCCTAGTGATCACATCAAGTCTCATGGCTTTAAATTTCATCTGTAAGCTGATGACTCCAAATGTGTACTTCCATCTTGGGGCCTATCTTTTAGCTCCATACTTGTACATTCAATTACCTAGTTGGCATCATCACATGAATGTCTGCAAGGCATCTCAAACTCAACATCTTCAGGATTGAACCCCTGTCTTCCTTTCTCAGATATGCTCCTCCCAAACCTTTTCCCATATAAACAAATGACAACTTCATCCTTTCAGTTGCTCAGAGTAGTCATCCCTGACTTTTTGTTTTTTATATCGCATATCTAACTTGTTAGCAAATCATGTTTACTCTACCCTCAAAATATATCCAGAATCTGAACAAATTCTCATGACCTTTGTCATTACTACCTATTTCAAATCACCATCATTTGTGACCTATATTATTGAAACAGACTTCTAACTGATCTTCCTGTTTCTTCCCATCCCTCTTTCCTGCCCTAGTCTAGCCTCTGCATAGATGCATAAGTGATTTTAAGATGGAGGTTTAAAAAAAGGAAATTAAATCATGTCACTGGTGCTCAGAAACTTTAATAGCCTCCCAACTCAGAGTTAAAGCCGAAGGTTTTACAGTGACCCACAAAACCTTACATTCTCAGCCCCTTGCTCTCTTTGACCATATCTCCTACTGCTTGTTATCATCCTGCTTTAGCTACTTCTTTAAACCACTCTAGCTACACCCCTGCCCTTGCTTTTGCTGTTTTATATCTCTGAAATGGTCCTCTTTGGTCATATGACTTATTCCCTTACTTTCTAAATAATGGAAATGCCTGTCACTTTTCCCAGGGAAACTTTCTCTGACTAACTTACTATTTTAAAATTGTAAATCATTACTCCTACCAGCACTCCTTCATTTTTGTTCATAGTAATAATCATCATTTAGCATGCATTCTATATGCTTTACTCTTTCCTAATTCTCTCTATTAACATTGTAGTATATTATTATTTTTTCAGTTTCTTTCTTTTTTAAATAAAATTGAAGTAATATGGTATGGTGTTAATAGTGGTTGCCTCTGGATAGTGGGATTATGAATAGCTTCTGTTCTGTTTTTCTATATTTCCTAGCTTTTCTTCAATAACTATGTATTAAAATAAAATTGTAATTTTAATGTTATAAAAATTATATTCAGAAATGCACATGTGTTTTTAATTTTATAATCTTAAACATGATTTCTCATTTAAAAACAACCCAAAAATGGGGCTTCCCTGGTAGTCCAGTGGTTGGGAGTCTGCCTGTCAATGCAGGGAATATGAGTTCAGTCCTTGGTCCTAGAAGATCCCACATTCTGCAGGGCAGCTAAGCCCAGGTGCCGCAACTACTGAGTCCACGCTCTAGAGCCTGCAAGCTACAACTACTAAAACCCACATGCCTAGATCCTATGCTCTACAAGGGAAGCCACTATGATGAGAAGCCTATGCACCATAACGAAGAGTAGTCCCCACTTACTGCAACTAGAGAAAGCCCATGCATAGTAATGAAGACCCAGTGCAGCCAAAAATAATAAATTAATTAATTAAAAATACATTAAATACAAAAATAGATACATTTATGGACTGAATTCCCCTTTTTGATTGAAAAAGTTAAAGTATAATGAGGATAATAAAGGTTTTAGTATTTCTTCAAACTTAAGCAGTTCAGTTCAGTTCAGTTCAGTCACTCAGTCGTGTCTGACTCTTTGTGACCCCATAAACCACAGCAGGCCAAGCCTCCCTGTCCATCACCAACTCCCGGAGTCCACCCAAACCCATGTCCATCAAGTCAATGATGCCATCCAACCATCTCATCCTCTGTCGTCCCTTTCTCCTCCTACTCTCAATCTTTCCCAGCATCAGGGTCTTTTTCCAATGAGTCAGCTCTTCACATAAGGTGGCCAAAGTATTGAGTTTCAGCTTCAACATCAGTCCTTCTAATGAACACCCAGGACTGATCTCCTTCAGAATGGACTGGTTGGATCTTCTTGCAGTCCAAGGGACTCTCAAGAGTCTTCTCCAACACCACAGTTCAAAAGAATCAATTCTTTGGTGCTCAGATTTCTTCACAGTCCAACTCTCACATCCATACATGACCACAGGAAAAACCATAGCTTTGACTAGACGGACCTTTGTTGGCAAAATAATGTGTCTGCTTTTTAATATGCTGTCTAGGTTGCTCATAACTTTCCTTCCAAGGAGTAAGCGTCTTTTAATTTCATGGCTGCAATCACCATCTGCAGTGATTTTGGAGCCCAGAAAAATAAAGTCAGCCACTGTTTCCACTGTTTCTCCATCTATCTGCCATGAAGTGATGGGAGCGGATGCCATGATCTTAGTTTTCTGAATGTTGAGCTTTAAGCCAACTTTTTCACTCTCCTCTTTCACTTTCATCAAGAAGCTCTTTAGTTCTTCTTCACTTTCTGCCATAAACGTGGTGTCATCTGCATAAAATCATACTATTTCATATTTTATTGTCTCATTTCTGTAGATCCTAGATCAGCATATTTACCAGCCAGATAGTAAATATATTAGGCTTTGCAGACCATACAGCCTCTATTTCAGACTGAGCAACTTCACTTTCACGTTTTACTTTCATGCCTTGGGGAAGGAAATGGCAACCCACTCCAATGTTCTTGCCTGGAGAATCCCAGGTTTGGGGGAGCCTGGTGGGCTGCCATCTATGGGGTCGCACAGAGTCAGACACGACTGAAGCGACTTAGCAGCAGCAGCAGCAGCAACTACTTTGCTGTTGCAGTGCAAAGCAGCCATAGCCAGTTTAAGGTGACTGTGTACCAATAAAACTTTATTTACATAAACAAGCAGGAAACTGGATTTGGTATGTAGGCTATAATTTGGAGGCTTCTGCTATAGATTGTGGATTAAGCTTTCTGATGCAAGCTTCTGTAGCTCAGAAATGAATGTATAAGTTTACTACCTGAGCACTGGTTTCTTTACTGTTCATCAGCTCTTAATGGATAATATTAATTGGTATTTTTTGTTTGATTTAAGCTTTGTAGTCTTTAGAAGTTCTGTGCTTCCAAAAAGAAAACTAAATAAATGACTTCTAATACCTATAATGATTATTTGCTTTTGATTTGAGTTTAAAATTTATTCAAGTCATATTCATCTTGATCCTTAATCTTCATCTCAGTGGAAGGTATTCATTATGTTTATATGGAATTTTTATTTTTTAAATTATTTATTTGGCCATGCTGCATGGCTTATAGTATATTAGTTCCCCAACCAGAAATTGAACCCAGGATACGGCAGTGAAAGCACTGAGTCCTAACCACTGGACTGCCAGGAAATTCCTTATTTGGGATTTTTAAAACTCACGGGCATGCTCGAGACCCTGGTTTGATTTTCAGTCTTCCTGTGTCCCAGACATCAGGAGTATAGTTAACTTTTCCCTTATTCTCTTCTGAGGATGTGTAAAATACTGAGAGTTAGAGCTTGAGAATCCTACGTGACTAAGACCATCTGTGGTTTATCTAGGATAGTAGTCATACTTCAAATTGACAACTCAATTTTTATTTTTAAATCTTTTTTCCACAATGATACATACAGACATTTGACTTATGTTATCCATGTACATGAAAATGATTTAGATTTAAAAATGCCAAAATTTCCATTGTACTTCATGAAGTTAAGCGTTTAAAATGTTAAAACCCAAACACTTAGACTTGTACCTTCCTAGTTACTGATTTTTAAATTTTCTTTTGATGCCTTTTTCAGGTGAACTATAAAAATTTTATGTTGTTGCTATATAAGCATGTATTCAGCAGATTTATAATGGTTTAACTAGTAATGACTTTGTGTTTTCTCCATTAAAAGCAGTGAAATAATAATCTTTAAGTGTTATATTGAATAATTTTTAAATAAGTGTCTTTAGGACTAAAATATTTCATCCTAAATTAAATGACTGACTTTCTCTACAGTTTTTTTTTACTTTAGTTTTTAATAAGATATCCATTAATCTAGGAAATTTAAATAACTAATTTCTTGAAACTGAAATTAAGTTGAAACATGAAAGGTTTCTATTTTAATTAGAATTCTTTTTCCAGTTTTGTCCATCAACTAAAGGCACAACCAGATACCTCACTTCTACTGGTGCTGATGGAACAATTTGTTTCTGGCAGTGGCATGTGAAAACAATGAAGTTTAAGTAAGTTTAGAGTTTCGTTAAAAATTTTATGAAAAGAATGTTTTTTCTTTATCATCTTGAGAGATTCTTGATAGTTCATGTATTAAATATGTAAATTATGTGTGCATGGGTGTGTGTGCACACATCCATACTGCCTTCAATTAGATGTTAGAGATTTTAGAGTAAATTTTTTTATGAAACCAATGTTGAAGAGATTATACACAAAATTCTGATAAGGAGTATTTGTTTCATTTCTTACCATGGTAAGAACACCTTGAACTTTTCTTCATGATGTTAGTAAGTAACATGGTAACTTATTTGTAAAGCTAAAATAACAATACTGGTAGCATAAAGTATGTTTGTAAGTTTAAATGCATTTTTAACTTCAATAGTGGAAATAGTAGCTATTGACTACTTCAGTTTTGTGGTTTCTATAATATTGATGATAAATCTGTCAATGTCTAGAAGTGTGCTAAAATTCTTGTACATTAAAAGAACACGATGAAAAATAAAAACATCTTACTTTTCTCTTAGAGATCGCCCAGTGAAATTTACTGAGAGATCTAGACCTGGAGTTCAGATATCTTGTTCATCTTTCAGTTCTGGTATGTATAAAAATTGAGTGTTTTGAGTACCTAAAATATTGAATAATCCAGTATAAAAGATTTTTCAATTGTAAAATATTTTTCAGTTTGGTGGAGAAAAATGCATATGTTTGAGAATTAATAGACACATACTAAAAATGTGAACCATGTTATAATAGACCTTTGTGGATTCTAATTAACATATAATAGAATTTGAGTTTTTTTCTTATTTACAATTAATGTATTTTTATGTAACAATGAATTTAGTTGGTAAAAAGTACAGCCTTCCCCCAACACTCACACACAATTCAACATGAAAATCCTACCCTGAATTTTCAGAAAACATGTACTGTGGCTCCATATAGAAGACCCGTTCTCAGTATGTAAACAGTGCTTTTCTACTGCTGTTAAGAGTATGGTAATTAACCTTCTATTTTTTGTTGTCATAAAATATAGCATTAAATTTACCATTTTAAGGAAAATTTTTAAGTGTACAGTTCTATGGCATTAAGTACATTCACATTGTCCTGCATACATTACCAACATCCATCTCTAGAATTATTTTCATCATCCCCAAAGCTGCTAGTTTTCACCCTTAACCACTATAGCCACTATACAGAGAATTGTAAATATAGATTATTTTATAAATAATTTTGAAACATTATGTTTTTATGAGATATAAAGAAATGAATTCCTCAAGGCTTTTAGTGTTTATGATCCAAAGGCCTGTATTTGGTGTAAAAGTTGTGTTTTTATTGGGTGAGTGATATAGTTGTTCCTTAAATATTCCTCTTGTGTTTCTTGAGTTTTGCTTATTTTTTTCTGAAATATTAATATGCCTTTAATAGGTAGAAGATAACTTTGTGTTTGTTGAAGACTTTTTTATTAATAAAGTATAACTAAGGAAGCAATCAGAGGGTTTTTAAAGTTTCTTGGTATAATTTTCTTAAATGTTTGTTTATTTTTAATCCTCTAGGTGGTATGTTCATTACAACAGGTAGCACTGACCATGTGATTAGAATATATTATTTAGGTTCTGAGATCCCTGAGAAAATTGCCGAGTTAGAGTCACATACGGTAAGAACAAAATGAAAAACTTAAATATCATGCTTTCTTTTTAAACACCCATGGAAATCTGGTTTTCTTCTTTGCTGATCTCTAATTTAATATAGATTGGTCCTGAAACTTGTATGGTAAGATTTCTTTTTAGTGGTGAAGATTGGTATGAAATTCTGAATTTAGTATGCTTATAGTATTTAAGACAATTTCTGACTATATGAGAAGGGAAAAATATGTTGTAGTAATAATTTATTTAAAAAATCATCTTTTACCCTGCTTTATTAATCATATAACTGTTTGTTACTTTGAAGTCTACTTATTAAAAGACATATTAAGGTACATCTTAGGGAAAAAATTCGTTTTACTGAACTTAGCTCATTGGTCTTAGTTTGATTATTTTCAGAATGCCATGAGACTCCTGAAATCTAATCCCATTTAATTGTCAACAACAGCCTTCCATACAGGGAAGTTTTATACTAGGGTGACAGCCATTGGTGCCTGGGACTTTTCTTCTCAAGCTCTCTCCACTGTTGTGTGACATTTACAAGAAAATTTTGGAGCCATTATTGTTTATTTATTTCCCTGTATACCTTTTACTTCTTCCTCTTCTTTATTTCCTTACCTTCTTCTCCAGACAGTTGTTTACTGTTGAATATGGGAGTATTTGTTTCAACTCACTATAGATCTCGTGTTCCTCATTGTCAAAGCTATATAGTCTGCATCTGAAAGTACTCAGCTTTATAAGTCTTACTATTACTGTTCCTATTACTTTTGATGCTTAATTAATTTGGAATAGTGTTAGTACATATCAGTAAAACACAAAATTTCCCTGAAAGATAACTTTTTAAAAAGATACTTTGTGAGTTCCAGAATCACTCATGTTCTTGAAATTTGAGTAAAACTGAGACCCCTGTTAGAAACTTTTTCCTTGAACTTTTGGAAACAGCCTCCTGCTTTTGTCTTATCATATGAACATAATTGAATATTCAGCTTATGAAGAGTTGCTGAACCAAGCTGAGCTCTCACCTTGCTGTAACTTATTCATAGATACTAAAATCCTGGAATATTATTTAAATTGTGAAATATAACAACTTAGGAAATATATAACAATCTCAATCTTGAGACTATCCAGTAGGAAAAATCCAGTTGTGCTAGACCACACAAAGGAGACACCTTTACAGTTACCACCCAAGCAAGGTGTGTATACAGTATGGTCACATTTATTGAGAGCTGAGAAAAGAGGAAGTAATAAATAAATGGGAAATAATTGAGGGAGAAAAGATGAAGAAAAATTGATTGGTAGAGGGTTTTTTGGCAGAGGCCCAGATAAAAAAGTCAGAAAACTTAAACATTCCCTGTTGAAATTAGTGGCATCTGTTAGTCCCTGGAAATAAGATGTCCTTTCATAACATCTAAAACCAGTTATTGGAACTGACAGTGAGAGTCCTGAATCTTATCAGATAAAAATACTCAGTGAAATCATGGAACAGTGGGAATCACAGATATGTCTGAACATATGAAGATGGTTTAATGTGTTTTTAAAATGAAAAAATAAATATGAAGACATTTAGTATCTGAGCTTTTTATTAAAATTTAAGTACAAATAAAGAAAATTAAAAGAAGTTAAGTTCAAATTTAGTTCAATAATTGTGGTTTGTGAAAATGTTTACCACATTTGAAGGTACATTACTATAGTATAATCACTACAGTACACATTATATTTGTAATAAGTGTAGTTTAGTGATAAAGGAAGATTCAAACAACAGTATCTAAATTAAGATACCTAAAGACTGTCAAATGAATTCATTGCAAAATAATTAAATAAACCATGTGAGAAACAGCAAATAACTGATTTGTTTTCTGAAATTAAAAAAATGTTAAGTGGAAAATTTAGTTCAACTACTATTAAATGAATTATTTTAAAGTGGCATTTTAGTGTGTTGTCCTATTATGGGGGAATATAATAAACTAATACCTATTCAGAACTATCTTGTCTCTTGAGATTATGGTTTAGAAACAGATTTTGTTATGTTTAGAAACAAGTTTGTCTCAAATTACTGCTGATAACTATTCCTCCTTAGTTAATAATTTGTCTTCATTAATTTTCCTTAAAGATAGAGTTTTTTTAAAAGAAAATTATAACATTAAAAAATGCACTTAATGAAACTTTTGCGTGTGAATTTGAGGAAAAGAGTACTTTATTAATTTTAAAAATAAATTAATTCTAATCACAAACCTTTTGTTTTATGTCTTAGGACAAAGTTGTTGCTGTTCAGTTCTGTAACAATGGAGACAGGTAATTATGTAGTACATATCTGTATAAACAGATGTTTCACATATTTTACCTCTATGTCTTCAGAAAAAGCTACTTCTACTATAGGTGTTTTATTTCTTTCTAGTTAAACTGAAAGCTGTTGTCTCTGTTTGATGACATTCTCATCCCAGATCTTCTAAGCTCCCATCCAAATAGTAGCCATAGTCTATCAGTTCTTCCTGTATGAATGATTTCTTTCTTTCTTTCTTTTTTTTTTTTTTTTGCTTTTTCCCTTTCTGTTATCATCCACCTTGGTCAAGAATTCCATTATTTGACCCATTACCTTCAATATTCTTCTCCCTTCTAAATGTGTCTTATCCATTTCTGTCAGATTAACTTTGCTCTATTCAGAAATTTTTAGTGTTTCCTCTTTGTCTATAGGATAGAATTCAGATGTTTTAGCCTGGCATTCAGAATTCTCTACAACTTGAGTTAGGCCTGCATTCTTTTCTCATCTACTATTCCCTATTTAAATACTCAGATCCAGCCCAATTGATTTAATCATCATTATTATTATAGTCCATTTGCATTCTCTCATCCATTCTTTTGCTTATACTTTACCTCCTACCAGGAATAATCATACCCTACTTCCTTTCACTCCCGTTCTATCCCTCCTATGTCTTCCCTTTCCCTTCTCTCCTTCCTTTTATTTCCTTCTCCTTCCTGTCTCTTTTTCTTTTCTAAGTTCTATCTTTCTTTTAAGGTTCATACCCTACCTGAAGCCCTTCCTGACTCCTCAAGATTTTAGCTATCTTGTCTTCCTCTGAATATCTAGATTGTTTACTGTCTCTACTGTAAGTGTGTATCACATTTCCTATGTCTGTTAACTCAGAAATTATATACAAGTATTCTTGCACCCTATCAAATGTATCATCCCCAGAAGGTGATAACTTTCTGCCTTGGCCTACAGATTGACCTAGAATAGATTTTAAAATTTATCCGCTTGGCATAAATTTGTATCTATATCTGTCTATAAGGACATTATGTGAGTGACCATGTTTTACTATTAAATACTTTTCAAACACCGGTGATTACTATGATGATTGTGTTCATCTTCATTCAATGCAAGAGTAAATAATAATGATCCACCAAGAGTGATATATTTATTAGGAATGAAAAAACCTTCAAATAATTTTTAAGGTTGTTTTATTGTACCATACTGAGTATACATGTAAAGGTTTGTATAGCTACTATTCTTTCATACTAGGAGTATCTGAATTTTTAAAATTCTTTACCTTTTTCCTTAAATGCAAAACATTATTTTATCTAAATTATGTGGCCAGTACATATATCAAAAGATGTCCAATTTTACTAATTATCAAGAGAAATGCAATTTAGAATAACAATAACAATTTTTTCTTTCAGAATGACAAGATATTGAAGAATCATAGCATCCAGTATTGCCAAGGGTTTAGGAAAAATAAGCACTGTCCCACAACCTTGATGATAACTGTAAATTGTTTTTTTAAAAAGAACTTTTTAGGGAAATAATTTGGCAGTATGTCAAAAGCCTTCAAAATGTGCCTACCCTGAAGGGGGAATATTACAGAGAAAAGATGCAGAAAAAGTATAAATTCTTCACGAAAGAGTCCATTATACCATTAAACTAGGAAAATGTCTTTGATTTGACAGCTCCTAGTGTGTGCATCTATGGCCAAATCTGAAGTTGGAACAAGCTTTTCTTTCTTTAAAAAAAATGTGCCTGCCCTTGGACTCAGCAAAGATATATATAAGGTTTCACGAAGATGTGTATAGAGATATTCATAACAGCATTATTTATAATGGCAAAGACTGGAAATAGTAAAAATGTTCATTATTAAGTGGTTGATTAAATTTTAATAGATCCATATTGTTGAATAATTATTGAAAGGGATGGTAATTTTTATATTTGTAAACTGAGAAATATATCTACAAAATAAAGTTGACCTTTGAAAAACATAGGTTTGAATTGTGCAGGTCCACTTATGCATGCTTTTTTTAAATTGATACATTAGAAAACTTTTTGGAGATTTGTGATAATTTGAAAAAGCTCAGACAAATCACATAGCTTAGAAATATTGAAAATATTAAGAGAAAGGTATGCCATGAATGCATAAAATATATGTAGATATATGTATAACACATAAGATATGGGGTCTTCAATCTTCGTTGGGACGTGGGATCTTCCATCTTCATTGTGGCATGCAAACTCTAGTTGCAGCATCTGGAACAACACTATAAATCAGTGTGTGTGTGTGTGTGTGTGTGTGTGTGTGTGGTAAGTCACTTCAGTCATGTTCAACTCTTTGTGACCCTATGGACTGTAGCCCACCCGGCTCCTCTGTCCATGGGACCTTTAAGGCAAGAATACTGGAGTGGATTGCCATGCCCTCCTCCAAGGGATCTTCCTTTGTACTGTAATTCTATTCCCTGTAGTGGGAATATATAAATGTATGTGTCTATATAAAGTCTGAAAGAATAGAAACTAACTTACAGATAGTGGTAGGTTATAGGTTATAGTTATAGGTTAACGAATGTATTTTTATTCAGTTTTATTGAGATGCATTCCACATAAAATTCAGTGTTTTAAGTATATTCCCAGGGCTGTGCAGCCTTCACTATGATCACTTTTATTTTATTTTTTAATTAAAATATTTTTGATTTATAAGATTATATTAATTTCAGGTATAAAAGATGGTGATTGAATATTTTTATAGATTATGCTTTATTTAAAGTTATTGTAATCACTATATTTCTCCATGCTTTACTCTTATATCCTTATTGCTTATCTATTTTATACATAATAGTTTGCATCTCTTAATCCCATATCCCTAGAACATTGTCATTGCCCCCAAAAGAATTCCCATATCCATACCCTTTAGCTTTCAATTTCCCATCTTTCTACACCCCTACCTTCAGCTCTGAACAACCATTAATCCACTTTTTATTTTTGCCGATTTGCCTATTTTGGATATTTCATATAAATGGAATCATACAGTATTTGGTCTTTTGTGACATTTTTAACTTAGCATGTTTTCAAGATTCATCCATGTTGAAGCATGTATAAGAATTTGATTTCCTTTTATGGCTGTCAAGAATTTGATTGTATGGCTATAAAATATGTCTATCCATCTATTAGTTGATCAACATTTGGGTTGCTATCACTTTTGAAATATAATGAATAATACAGTGAATATCTGTGTACATGTTTTTCTGTGGACTTATGTTTTCATTGCTCTTGTATACTTATGGAGGAGTAGAATTGTTGAGTCACGTGGTACTGTTTATCATTTTGAGGAATGCCAAACTGCTTCCCAAAGTGTACCATTTTCATTATCCACAGAAGTATATGAGGATGAATGTATTACTTTTATAATTAGAAAAGTAGTGATTTTCATTCTAGAGAAAGGCAATAAGAATATTTTAACTGTTTTTTGCAGTTTAAGATTTGTTAGTGGAAGTAGAGATGGAACAGCAAGAATTTGGCAATACCAGCAACAAGAATGGAAGAGTATAGTACTAGATATGGCTACTAAAATGACTGGGTAAGATTGGATGTTAGATATTTTAATGATTCTCTTATGGTATAGTATCTTTTACATTATTGTATTCTATTTAATAATGAAAATAAATATCTTTTTTAATTTGGAGTTAATTGGTAGAAATTTATATCTGTGTTTAGTCTCTAAGAACACTGTCTTTAACCGTTGATTGACAGATTGGATGATAGGAACATATCTGACTCATTCAAACTTCTGGTCTCTTGTGATCCAAAGATCTCTCTGCTTTACTAATGCCTATAGAATCATTCTCTGTCCTAGTTTTCTATCAGTCATTTTTATATTTTTTTAATACTAGACAACTTTGAGGGTTGTCCGTATTAAATGTCATCATATTTTTAGATATTTCTCTGACTTACTGAAAATACCTTTATGTTTCATATTGTTAGTATTCCTACTCAACATTATAAATACAGTTAATCAGAATTACATTTCATCATCTTCACTGTTAACTAGAAGATACATTAATTACCTGTTTAGGATACAACAGTTTCTTTAGGGTATGATCCTGAAATTAATTATTTTCCCATTAACAACAATATAGAATCAACTTTGTAGTCATAGTCAGCTACTGATAATGTCATTTGATTAAATCAATTAACTGAATTTCTTACTGCTTTTTTGTATACCTACTTTAGTTTCAAAAATGAATATTTAAAGGAATAAAGTGTCCATTTAATTATGTTTTCCTCATATTTTCTGGTAGCCAACCTGACCTTGTATTTTACTTTTCAAGGTATCTGAAGATTCGTTTCTAACTTCACTTTTTTATTGCTCTCAATTAGCTAACTATAAAATTTTTGTCATTTCGTATTTTTTTTCCTCCATAAAATAAGCCTATAGATGTTGCCCTATGTGATATTAATCCTTTTATTATTTTATTTCATGTGTAGTTAAAGATAGAGTTTAGGATTTTTTTATCTAAAAAGTTGCATGCTCCTAGAGAGATTTTTTTCATAATTTGCTATTTAGATGCTCCTTTGTTCAATATTATTAACCCTGAAATTATTTTGTTTAGGAACAATTTGCCATCTGGAGAAGACAAGGTCACTAAACTTAAGGTGACTATGGTGGCCTGGGATCGATATGACACCACAGTTATTACTGCAGTGAACAATTTCCTTTTGAAAGTATGGAATTCTATCACAGGCCAACTTCTTCATACGTTATCCGTAAGTATTCTATTTGTGGAATAATTAAAAATGATTGAAAAGGGCATTATTCTAGAAGACAGGAAATTTTAAGTTTTCTAGTTTGCTTTCTATGGCTTACTGTTGCTTGGAGAATTATTCAAAGTACCTTTGTTGACATATCTACAAAATAAGGATGGCACATGGTGTAGCTATTAAAAGCAGATATGAAAACTTTTCAGGATCTTTTCCCATATTTATTTACCCATTATGTTATCATATGCAGTCAAGGGTATATAAGTTATTTGTTCATAGCATGAGTTGGGATTTTTGTTGTTGTTGTTTTTAAGGGTAGAGCTGGCTTTATTTAACCCAGTATATACAAAATAGTAGCTTTTCAACATGATATAAGAAATATTATTGAAATTGTTGACATTTTTTATACTAAATCTTTGAAATCTAGTGTGTATTTTAAGTTTACAGGCCATCTCAGCCACTAGCCACATTTCAGATGTTTAGTAGCCATATGTGGCCAGTGGCTACAGGTCTAGAATTTGTGTACCAGAGTCTTACTAGGGTGTGAAGTTCTTTAATTCAACAAATACTTATTGAGTATCCATTGTTCCAGCCACTGAGATAGGTTTAAATAGTAGATTAAAGAGTCCCTATCCTCCTAGAGTTTGTAGCCTATTAAATGAACCAAAGAAACAAGCATTTAATCAAATAAGTGCTAAGAAGAGCACAACTCAAGTTTCTAGTAGGATAACCAAACTTGGTCTGGAAGGGTCAGAGAAAGCTTTCTGAGAAGGTGAAGCTTGTGTTAAGATTTGTAAGATAGGTAAAAATTTCCCAGCTCTCATCCTAAATGTCACCTGCTTGACAAGGCCTTCCTTAGCAAACAATCTTGGGTAGCCTCCCAGTCATCATCTTTATTTTCATCGTAGTGTTGACCACTACCTAGTATTTTCTTACTGTATTTTTTGTTTGTTTATTTTCTGTCTCAACATGGTAGGGGATCAATAAATATTTGGTAAATTACATGTGTGAGGAGGTTGAAAGTTCCCTCCAAGAAGAGGGAAAAACATGTACAAAGGTCTTGAGGTAGAAAGGAGGTAAAAGCCAATGTTTTGGCTAAAGCACAGAGAGCAGAAAGAGTATCACCTGATAGGAGGAGAAATAGGCAGGGGCCAGACCATGCAAGGTCTTATAGGATCTATCCTGAGACCAATAGGTACCATGAAAAGGTTTAAAAGCAAAGGAATGGCATGTGAATTTTGCTTTTGAAAACTGCCTCCTAATTGTAGCAACAGAGTAGAGAGAATAGATTGGAATGAGATAAAGATGACTCTGATTATACTGTAGGATTCTATGATAGGATGGGCCTTAATGATAATTTGCATTTGTATGGTAGTGGTGGAAATAGAGGTGTGCTTAATAAATAAAATAGGGCAGATGATAAATCTTAAGACATTACTTAATCTGACTAGGTTTTGTTTCTCATGACCAAGGACCAAAAATGGAACCCCCTATTTAAAAATCTCTCTTTCCTAATGTATGCTGATGTAGTTGTAACATTATCATTTGACTTTAACAGAGTAATTTTACTGCTTACTGATTAGGAACCTGAGAAAGTATTTACTATATCAAATTGGATATTCAATAAGAGATTTTGTTATGACAGAGAAATAATTTTTTTGATAGTCATTGGGAAAAAAGTTTTTTCTTGGTATTTATCGAAATGAATTTTATCTCTTCATCTTCCACTTTTCATTTTGAGACATTCTGAAGTTACTTTTTAATAAGCTACATTTTTTAACATAATCGTAGTAGGGCAGGTTACTCTTCTATTTTTATGCAATGATTTGGGGTAAAATGCACTTTTTAGGTTCACAACATGTGATTATTTCTGGAAGCTCCTGACATGTAATATGCTGATATGTTCCTAAGTGAAAAGCAATTTCAGGATGTCCCACATGCTTCTCTAAAACTTGGAGCCTGTACTCTCTGGCCAAGAATTAACAAAAATGAATAGTAATCTAAATTAGGTGTTGACAAACTTTTTCTTTAAGAGGCCAGATAGTAAATATTTTCGGCTTTGCAAGCCACATATGGTCTCTGTTGAATATTCTTTCATTTTTTACCACCTTTTAAAAAATGTAAAAACCACTCCTTAAGCTGTCTGTCCAGAAACACTGGGGAGCTAGTTGGCCTAAAGTTTCCAGACTCCTGATCTAAAGTCTGTAGAGATGCTGATATTGATTTATTGCTGGGGAAATATAGGAACGTTGGTTTTCAAACTTATTATTTTTTTTTTAGCAGCATACCCATTTTTCAGGTAGAATATTAAATGAAACCTTCAACTATAAAGTAGATAAAGGTAAAAAAGACAAACTATACTTTGTTGTTTGAACATATCATAGGTCCTCCCATGATACAATATGAATATCAGTGAGTATTGGATGAAGAATAATGAAGGTTTGTCTGTTATCACTGTGTCAGAATTGGGTGTTAATAAAAGATTTTGTTTGTCACATATTCTGTGACCTTTTAATAGCAAAGCCCTAGAAATATGAATTCCATTTCAGAGGCCTGATTTTGGGTTGTATTTCAAATACCTTTCAGGTCTTTTGTCTATTGAATATTTTATGAAGTGAAAGTGAAAGTCGCTCAATTGTGTCCAACTCTTTGAGACCCCTTGGACTATATAGTCTCTGGAATTCTTCAGGCCAGAATACTGGAGTAGGGAAGATCTCCAGGGGTTCTTTCTAACCCAGGAATTGAACCCAGGTCTCCCACATTGTAGGCCACAAGGGAAGCCCAAGAATACTGGAGTGGATAGCCTATCCCTTCTCCAGTGGATCGTCCCAACCCAGGAATTGAACTGGGGTTTTCTGCATTGCAGGGGATTTCTTTACCAACTGAGCTATCAGAGAAGCCATATTTTATGAAATCAGCATTTAAACATATAAGGAACTCTAACAACTATTTCTTGTAGTGTCCATGTTTGTAAATGCTGTTAAATTTACATACATGAATTCACCTGAATTAGATTGATAGGATATCCTGAGATCTATTAACCAAATAAGACAGATATTCAATGTTGCTTTTCATTTTTAATATTGATTTTATCACAGGGACATGATGATGAAGTATTTGTTTTGGAAGCACATCCATTTGATCAAAGGATCATACTTTCAGCAGGTCATGACGGGAACATTTTTGTTTGGGACCTTGACCGGGGGACCAAAATTCGGAATTATTTTAATATGGTAAGGGAAATCTATGTTTGTGAAAGTCAATCAGTCATGTCCTACTCTTTGCAACCCCATGTTCTATATAGTCCATGGAATTCTCCAGGCCAGAATACTGGAGTGGGTAGCCTTTCCCTTCTCCAGGGGATCTTCCCAACCTGAGGATCGAACCTGGGTCTCCCGCATTGCAGGCAGATTCTTTACCAGTTAAGCCACAAAGGAAGCCCAATCTATGCTTAGTTGATAAAAAAGCAGACTGTGATAATTTGGTAATTAAAGTATACTTAGTGCCAAGGAACCTCTTGCCCCCTGTTTAAATCCATATAATAACTTAGAGAATGACTCAAGATCTGAGAGTAAGGCCAACTGAGAATTATGCCTTTCAGGGTGCCTCTGTTTTGTGGTGTTAACATTTTCCAAATTCTGTTCCCCAGCTCTTAATTCTAGAAACTCAAATTGAATAAGCATTTGGATTTAACACTAAACAAAATTACAAAAAAATTGATGTTTAAACTATAATCCTAATGAATGAATCACAACAGTGACTGTATTGTATCTGTCTCTGGTAAATCCTATATAGCTTAGTTAGTAATCAGGAAGTTGTTTGGCACACATGGAATTGGAGATGTAGATACTCCTAGAATATATTTCGTACAAACAATGGAAAAATATGGTGAAGTATCTCTTCTCCCAGTTGAAAACCCTCCTATGGTGATGAGAATACTCATATTTCCCATATTTATTGTTCCTTTCTGAAAAATAGTTCTGACTAAATATTTCTAAATTGTTGGCCTTTGAGCTCCCTTTTATAGGCTTTATACAGATTTAGAGTGTTAATAATAACCCTTTGTCTTTTGTCAGTGAGATTGATTTGTGTGCTTTAATTTTAGGATTTTTTTTTAAAGTTTGATTTGCAGTTTAAATATGAAGATAATATCTTGACTTTCCTGAAATAGCACCTTTATTAATCTGGTTGTGTTTAGGTCTTTTATATTCTCCTCAGTCATTCATGCAGTCCTTCTTCAGTTAGGGCATTGCTAGTAATGTTTGATACAATGCATTTCATATTGAAACTCCCTAATTTCTTTCAGAGCTTTACTATTACAGTATGATTCTGGCTACAGAAGTCAGAGAGTACATTGGAATGTTGATGTATCACAGAATCCACAATATTAGCAAGTAGAAGCTATTGACTACTTATTGTTTGAAAATTACCTCCTAAGATGACTTAAGGTGACTTCTAAATTTCAGATTGAAGGCCAAGGCCATGGTGCAGTGTTTGACTGTAAATTTTCACCAGATGGTAATCATTTTGCCTGCACTGATTCACATGGGCACTTGCTGCTTTTTGGATTTGGATGCAGTAAATACTATGAAAAGGTTAGTATACTTAATTGTTGTTATAGATTGCGATTTTTGATAGTATCATTCATACATCTTATTTGAAGCTTTATGGTTAATAAAGATCACTATGTTTCAATAGATATAAAATAACAAAGTTGCTTTATTTGTAAAATTTTTCGTCACTGCTAGAATATAAGGCTTGGCAGTTCAAATTACTATTAAGATATAGGGTGATGTGGATATAAAAATTCATTGGAAAACACTCTTGCTTAGTACATATTCTCTCTCTATACTACCTTTTAGGTGTAATAAGAGAATAACTTGACCAGGTTACATCCTTTACTTATCCTAAATTAGGAATAAACAGCTTATTACTGAATGTTTATTTTACCTATTATTGATCTTGTTAAAATACTTTGGAAGCTAATTTAATCGGTTTCTTTTATTTTATTAGCTGTGAGTTTAGGATAGATGATAGAATCTTGGAGTTGGAAAAGAACTAGAGTCTTTGAGTTCATGTTGATACTTAATCACCTTTGTGTCTTTCATGCATTGATATTTACCTGTCTCACCATTTATATTATACTCTGTCTATTCTTGTTTGAATAAAAACAAGCAAGAAAAATAGTTATTAAAGTTTGTATGTTTTTTTTTCTTTACTTTACCATATTGTATTGGTTTTGCCATACATCAACATGAATTTGCCATGGGTGTACATGTGTTGCCCATCCTGAACCCTCCTCCCACCTCCCTCCCCATACCATCCCTCTGGGTCATCCCAGTGCACCAGCCCCAAGCATCCTGTATCATGCATCGAACCTAGACTGGTGATTCGTTTCATATGTGATATTAACATGTTTCAATGCCATTCTCCCAAATCATCCCACCTGTCCCTCTCCCACAGAGTCCAAAAGACTGTTCTATACATCTGTGTCTCTTTTTGCTGTCTCGCATACAGGGTTATTGTTGCCATCTTTCAAAATTCCATATATATGTGTTAGTATACCATATTGGTGTTTTTCTTTCTGGCTTACTTCACTCTGTATATTAGGCTCCAGTTTCATCCACCTCATTAGAACTGATTCAAATGTATTCTTTTTAATGGCTGAGTAATACTCCATTGTGTATATGTACCACAGCTTTCTTATCCATTCATCTGCTGATGGACATCTAGGTTGCTTCCATGTCCTGGTTATTGTAAACAGTGCTGTGATGAACATTGGGGTACACGCGTCTCTTTCAATTATGGTTTCCTCGGTGTGTATGCCCAGTAGTGGGATTGCTAGGTCATAAGGCAGTTCTATTTCCAGTTCTCCGTAGAGGCTGTACTAGTTTGCATTCCCACCAACAAGGTTCCCTTTTCTCCACACCCTCTCCAGCATTTATTGCTTATAGACTTTTGGATAGCAGCCATTCTGACTGGTGTGAAATGGTACCTCATTGTGGTTTTGATTTGCATTTCTCTGATAATGAGTGATGTTGAGCATCTTTTTATGTGTTTGTTAGCCATCCGTATGTCTTCTTTGGAGAAATGTCTGTTTAGTTCTTTGGCCCACTTTTTGATTGGGTCGTTTATTTTTCTGGAAGTGAGCTGTGGGAGTTGCTTGTATATTTTTGAGATTAGTTCTTTGTCAGTTTTTTGCAACTTAAAAATAACTAACTTTATCTACTACATTATTGTTTTGCTTCCTCTTATCCTAATTGGAGAAATATGATAGGGAAGGGCCAGAAAATAATATATATTATTGGGTTTTGTGGAGAAAAATAGCATTATGATCTAGGTGATTCACTTCTACCTAGGGAGAACACATGACAATAGAGGAGTATATAGATAAAGGCAAAAATTTTCTGATTTGAAAAACAAACATGCTCTAGGAATGAACATAAATGCTTGTTAATAAATTTCCTGTGCACATTAAATACTAAAAGTCTATCATAAAGATTCCAGATCAGATGTTCTTCCATACTGATTATCGACCTCTTATCCGTGATGCCAACAACTATGTATTGGATGAACAAACCCAACAAGCTCCTCATCTCATGCCTCCACCATTCTTGGTGGATGTTGATGGAAATCCTCATCCCACAAAATTTCAAAGACTGGTACCAGGACGGGAAAATTGTAAAGATGAACAACTTATACCACAGCTGGGATATGTGGCTAATGGTATGCTATCAACAAAATCAAATTTAAAACGTTTTGTAAAGTGTTGAACTTACTCTTCTTACTCTTCTTAAATTTAGTAACTTTAGTGTGTCAAGTTTTTATAATTGGTGAAATTCTACTGCTCTTAGTATTGGTATTTTAATTTGAGAGTACATAGTTAATGGACTGAAGAAGAGGAAATTTAAAGAACTATAAACTGGAAGGTGGCTGTTTACCCACCACCCTCATGTTTGAAATGTAAAGAATTATTTAGTGTTTGGGAGGAGAATGCTAAGTGTTTAAATAACAGTAGTATTGGAGGATATTGACGACACAGTGATGAGTGTGATGCATGATGGGAGTATAGTAGAAAAAGACATTAAAAAAACAACCCTTTTGGTTAATGTGTTTCCCTTAGGTATACTGCCTCCATCCCACCCTGACACCAAAATGTCTTGATATGTTAGTTTGTTACTTGTAGGTTTTCTTCCAAGTATGAGGCAATGAGTTATTTATTTGCAAATGGAATTTTATATCCTTACTTACAAATTAAGACTTGACCTTTATAGAATGAAATGTTACATATCCTTTTTATATTCTCATAAAGATTTGTAGAGCAATGAAATGGTGTTAAACATGTGATAATAGTTACTTTGTTGATGTCATATTTAATTAAACAAGGAGGAAATGTATGAATATTAAATAGGAGGTAGAGCTGAAAACATATGAATTTTAAAAATCTATATTTTATATTTTTTTCCTGTAAGATCTGATCACTTGGCTACTCTTAACAGATACCATTTACTCTGACTAGAAGACAAGATGAAAAACAGGTCTAAGATGTAGTTAAGAAAGAAAAAGATAATAGAAATAAATAAAATTTTCATTCGGATATAATAATTGAATTTCATTATAAGAAATAATTTTTATACTCAAATGTATGAAAAGTGAAAGTGAATGTTGCTCAGTCATGTCTGACTCTTTGTGACCCCATGGACTATACAGTCCATGGAATTCTCCAGGCCAGAATATTGGAGTAGGTAAGCCTTTTCCTTCTCCAGGGGATCTTCCCAACCCAGGGATGGAACCCAGGTCTCCCGAATTGCAGGCGGATGCTTTACCAGCTGAGCCACACGGGAAGCCCAAGAATACTGGAGTGGGTAGCCTGTCCCTTCTCCAGGGGAATCTTCCCGACCCAGGAATTGAACCAGGCCCTCCTGCATTGCAGGTGGATTCTTTACCAACTGAGCTATCAGGGAAGCCCTCACATCTGTCTACTGAGATGTTATCAAAAGAAACAATATTATAAAGACCGTAATTTTGATTTCTTTCAGAAAGGAAGTTCTCATGAAAGATGCAAAGCATTTTCGGTATTTGCCGTTGAACTTATTAAAACCTTACTCAAATATTTACTCCTAACTTTTAGCTTCAGAGGAGCCTGATGGGCTTCAGTCCATAGGATCACAAAGAGTCAGACATGACTGGGCAAATGAGCATGCACACAACTTTTAGCTTTGGATATTCCATAGAGAAAATTCATTCTTAATAATTTAATCACTTTTTTTTTTCTGTAAGATGAGAAGGTCCTCATCAAAATGTCTGACATTGGGTATATTTGTTAAGTTAAATACACAAGCTGACATACTTAAAAGCTCTTTAAAAATATTTTGTTTGCTATATGTTTTATTTTCATTTTAATCCTTTAAAAATTATTTGTCTAGCAACTTATAGATTGACCTGATTTTACTCTACTTATGGTATACAGAAATGTAAACAATTTTGTGGCGTTATATCTTTGGTCTGATTTAGGTGATGGTGAAGTAGTAGAACAGGTAATTGGGCAACAAACCAATGATCAAGATGAGAGCATTCTTGATGGAATAATCAGGGAGTTACAAAGAGAACAAGATCTGAGGCTAATTAATGAAGGAGATGCTCCACATTTTCCAATTAATAGATCATATTCTTCTAATGGTGGTAAGTATCTATATATTTGTAAAAGATTTGATGGATGTACTTTATTTTATCTGTAACAAATAATTACACATGAGGAACATTTTAGTTTTCAAATAAAAGCAACATTTTGTTTAAGTTTTGATATCAGATACACCAAAGTGCCAGGATCTCATTAGCATTTGGGAGTAAAGTAATTTAGCATGTTCTAAGGAGTACAGACCATGTATTTTAATATACTATTTTCTTTAAACTTAGTAATATATTTGCAGTCTTATTCTAATAAGCAAGGTGCTATAGCAAGTCCAGTCCCTTCTAGGGGAACCAACCTATAAAGTTTGCAAAATTAAAATCACTTTAAATTTAAAAATTACTTTCAGAAATATTTGCCCTCATTTATTGAAAAAGTAGGCTTCCCTGGTGGCTCAGATGGTAAAGAATCAAAACAGCAACATATCATCTGTCTCTCTTGAGTTTACAAAAACGCTGGCAGACAACAAGCCCTCTTCTTAGGGAATACAGTTTCTTAATTGACTCTCAAAAGTTTGATCTCATAGTATTATTCTAATCTATTGTAGGTCTTCCTTCACTTTACATGTCACAAGTTTGATCTCATAGTATTATTCTAATCTATTGTAGGTCTTCCTTCACTTTACATTAAATATGTTTATGCATCTGAGTTTTGTATAATCTTAGGCTATGTTAGTTTTACTTTTGTTAAGAACTGTTCAGCTTTAAAAATGCATCCTCTTATGGGATTTTGGCACATGTTTCTTTTTATGTTTACATAATTGCGGTCATTGATTTGGGTAGTGTAGTGTTTTGGAATCCACAGGAATGTGATCTGAATTTGAGGTGATTCACAGGGTCTTTTACTCACTTTCTGATTTGTTTAGTATCCCATAAAATTAAAATAAAAATATTATTTGTTCATGTCGCTTGGAGCACCTATCTCATATAACTTTCCTTAACCTGGAATAAGGTAAGACATTGACTGATGATCCTATATGTCCAAGCCTTTTGTTCCTAAGACATAAAACTTTCTTAGAACCCTGATTTAGAGATCAGTAACTTCATTACTAGATTTACATGAATAGATTTGAATGCTGTTAAGCAAAGAGATTCCATTGTCTTCTCTTTGCAGTGTTTATTTGTTTTGAGTTTTTTCTGATACATAGTTTAACAGTTAATGTTTCAGTTACCATTTTTGTTTTATTTGCAAATAGAACAAAATAATCAGAAACTTTTGTGGAGGATTAAAAAGAAAAGTAACATTTCTATTACTTATTTCCTTTTTCTTTCCTTCCTTATCAATTTTGAAACTGAAATTTTGATAGTTTTTTTTATAATTTTATTTTTTATTTTATTGTTTTATTTAAAAATCTTTGGCTGCCTTGGATCTTCATTACTGCATGAGGGCTTTTCTCTAGTTGTAGCAAGCAGGGGCTCCTACTCATTGCAGTGCATGGACTTCTCATTGCAGTGGATTCTCTTTGTTGCAGAACACAGCCTCTAGGCATGCAGGCTTCAGTAGTTGCCACGTGTGGGCTCAGTAGCAGTTATAGGCTGTAGAGCATGGACTCAGTAATTGTGCATAGTTTCTCCTTTTCCTTCAGCTATTTTTTTAATAAATGATATTTATGTTATTTATTTATTTATTCTTGGCTGCACTAAGTCTTCATTGCTTTGCTTGAGTTTTCTCTAGTTGCAGCGAGTAGGGGCTACTCTTTGTTGCAGTGTTCAGGCTTCTCATTGCTATGTCTTCTCTTGTTGCAGAGCATGGACTTTAGGCACAAGGGTTTCAGTAAAACTGTGGCCCACAGGCTCAGTAGTCATGGCTTATGGGCTTAGTTGTTCCACAGCATATGGAATCTTCTGGTACCAGGGATAGAACCCATGTCCCCTACATTTGAAGGCTAATTCCCAAACACTGGACCACACAGGAAGTCCTATATTTTTTTTTCTTCCTATTTTTGAAAAGTTTTTTTGGGTTTTATTCAGAAACCTTTTAATGGACTAAAGGTAGAATTTAGATTAAAAAGCTGCTTTCTGAACTAGTACTAATAACATGTATAAATCTACCAAATACATTAAATACAGTTTTTGTATTTACTGAGCATTTAGTAGATGACAAATGTGAAAGTACTTTGAAAAAAATTAAAAGAGCTATAGAGACAATAAACATTTATTGAGTACCTGCTTTATTTATAAAACTATAAAGACCATAAAGGGGATACAGAAAATATATTAAAGGAACAGCAATATTGTCTAGCAGTATTATCTTTGAATCTCGTATTTTATTTAGAGCTCTGATCTGGAAAAGTTTGGTGTCTTTCTTTGCTCAGAGCATGGAGCATTCCTTTGTTTTTGTTTTAGCTCTGAGAAATCCAGATATGGACATATCTTCTTCCCCAAATATTGGACTGCGACGTAGTGGTCAGATTGAAGGTGTCCGACAAATGCATAACAATGCTCCTAGAAGCCAGATGGCCACTGAACGAGATCTCATGGCATGGAGCAGAAGAGTGGTAGTCAATGAGCTAAATAATGGGGTTAGTAGGTGAGTCAATATGGTAACATTCATAAGAACATTGAGAGTTTTCTTTTTTAGTAAATAAATTAAAATGTACTATGTTAGGCTAATAACTAAGTTTTTTTTTTTAATCTAGCTGAGTCATGCATTATTTTTTCCACATTCTTCTATTCGTTCATTCCATAAAAACTATTTAAAGATTATCTTAAATTTTCTTAGCTTGTTACTAAATGGTTCGGGGAATAATGAAAAGTGAGAAACCTGATCTCTGTCTTCTTTGAGTTTGTAGTCTAGGTTAGAAGATAAGAAAAAAATATTAAGTAAGAACATGAGGCCAGTAAATATGTCAGTGATACATGGACCCAAAAATTCAACAGTGGTTCTGAGGAAACTCAGAATTGGAACAGTTTGGGAGTGCAGTACAGATACATAGTAGAGCCCAGTGCATAGTGTAGTTTTAGAAATATAAGTAGACTTCTTTGGATGAAAGGATTTCATTAGGATGAATTTCAAACTTGAAATCCCTATCTTTATCAGTAAACCTTAACATTTACTATAATAATGACAAATAATGCACAACAACTGGAAATAGATTTGGAAAAGAGAAAGCACATTGACAGAAGACCTATAAAATCCATTTAAATCATGATATCTTCCCAGTAGACCTTTTCACAAGCTGAGCCAACAAGTAGCAAAATTAATTTGGTTTCACCTTAATATTTCTTTAGCAGTAATAAGAAAAAGGGAGACATGGCTAATTTATGAACTGAATGCTACCCCCTGGCAGTAGAACAATTTAATGTAATTCTCTGCTCAAAGTGTTAAAAGTAGAATCGAAAGCAGGGACTCAGATATTTGTATGCCAATATTTATTTAGCATTATTCATAATACCTGAAAGGTAGAAATGATTCAAATATAAGTCAATGGATGAATAGATAAATACAATGTTATAGATCTGATACAGTGCCTGAAGTACTATGGATAGAGGTTCGTGACATTGTACAGGAGGTGGTGATCAAAACCATCCACAAGAAAAAGAAATGCAACAAGGCAAAATGGTTGTCTGAGGAGGCAGTAACATACAGCTGAGAAAAGAGACCCAAAAGGCAAAGAAGGAAAGGAAAGATATACCCAACTGAATGTAGTTCCAGAAAATAGCAAGGAGAGGTAAGAAAGAATTCCTGAGTGATCAATGCAAAGAAATAGAGGAAAACAATAGAATGGGACAGACTAGAGATCTCTTCAAGAAAATTAGAGATATCAAAGGAACATTTCATATAAAGTTGGGCACAATAAAGGACAGAAACAGTATGGACCTAACAGAAGCAGAAGATATTAAGAAGAGGTGGCAAAATTACACAGAAAAACTATACAAAAAGATCTCAATGACCCATATAACCACAATGGTGTGATCACTCACCTAGAGCCAGACATCTTAGAGTGTAAAGTCAAGTAGGCCTTAGGAAGCATCACTGCAGACAAAGCTAGTGGAGGTGATGGAATTCCAGTTGAGCTATTTCAAATCCTAAAAGATGATGTTGTTAAAGTGCTGCACTCAACATGCCAGCAAATTTGGAAAACTCAGCAGTGGCCACAAGACTGGAAAAGTTCACTTTGCATTCCAGTTCCAAAGAAGGGCAATGCCAAAGAATGTCCACACTACCACACAATTGCACTCATTTCACATGCTAGCAAAGTAATGCTCAAAATTCTTCAAGCTACGTTTCAACAGTACATGAACTGAGAACTTCCAGATGTTCAAGCTGGATTTAGAAAAGGCAGAGGAACCAGAGATCAAATTGCCAACATCTGTTGGATCATAGAAAAAGCAAGAGAATTCCAGAAAAAACACCTACTTCTGCTTCTTTGACTACGCTAAAGCCTTGACTGTGTGGATCACAACAAGCTGTGGAAAATTCTTGAAGAGATGGGAATACCAAACCACCTTACCTGCCTCCTATGAAACCTATATGCAGGTCAAGAAGCAACAGTTAGATGCAAATATGAAACAATGGAATGGTTTAAAATTGGCAAAGGAGTACATCAAGGCTATATATTGTCACCCTGCTTATTTAACTTATATGCAGAGTACATCATGTGAAATGCTGGATTGGATGAACCTCAAACTGGAATCAAGATTGCTAGGAGAAATATCAATAACCTCAGCTATGCAGATGACATCACCCTTATGGCTGAAAGTGAAGAGGAACTAAAGAGCCTCTTGATGAAAGTGAAAGAGGAGAGTGTAAAAGCTGGCTTAAGCATTGAAAAAAGCTAAGATCGTCATGCCATCGGGTCCCATCACTTCATGGCAAATAGATATGGAAACACTGAAACACTTTTATCTTCTTGGGCTCCAAAATCACTGCAGATAGTGACTGAGCCATGAAATTAAAAGATGCTTCTTGGAAGAAAAGCTATGATAAACCTAGACAGTGTATTAAAAAACAGAGACATTACTTTGCTGCCAAAGTCCTTCTAGTCAAAGCTATGGTTTTTCCAGCAGTCGTCTATGGTTTTGAGAGTTGGACCATAAAAAAGGCTGAGTGCCAAAAAATTGATGCTTTTGAATGTGGTGTTGGAGAAGACTCTTTGAAAGTCCCTTGGACTCCAAGGAGATCAAAGCAGTCAATCCTAAAGGAAATCAGTCCTGAATATTCACTGGAAGGACTGATGCTGAAACTCAGGCTCCAATACTTTGGCCACGTGATGCAAAGAGCTCACTCATTGGAAAAGACCCTGATGCTGGAAAATATTGAAGGCAGGAGGACAAGGGGACGACAGAGAATGAGATGACTGGATGGCATCACCTTCTCAATGGGCATAAGTTTGAGCAAGCTCCAGGAGTTGGTGAAGGACATGGAAGCCTGTCATGCTGCAGTCCATGGGGTCGCAAAGAGTCAGACATAACTGAGTGACTGAACAACAACAGTGTACTTCAATGGAATGAAACTCAGCCGTATTGACTTCTCATACTTGCTACATGCTTGAACATCAAAAACATTATGCTAAGTGAAATAAGCGAGTCACAAAGGGGCAAATAATGTATAATTCTATTTATATAAAATATCTAAAGTAGACAAATTGATGAGGAGAGAGAGAGTTATTGCTTAATGGTTACAAAGTTTATGTTTGGAGTGATAAAAAGTTTCAGAAATAGTGATGTTGATTACACAACTTTGTAAATGTCAACAGTACCACTGAATTATACACCTAAAATGGTTAAAATGTCCAGTTTTACATTTAAAAATTTTTTATTATCTGATTTTAAACCATTTGGTTTGCTTTTCGATGATCTTCTATTACTTTGACCTTCAATTTATTACTAGGGTTCAGGAAGAATGTCGAACTGTAAAAGGTGACATAGAAATCAGTCTTTATACAGTTGAAAAGAAGAAAAAACCATCTTACACTACCCAAAGGGTAAGTTTAGCTACAAAGTACTCTGCAATACACTATTTGCAAATACCAAGTGTTTGAAAGGTGGCCATTATGTATTAAGTGATTATTTTGATAGGTGTCTATATATAAAGAAACTATTTTTTGAACCCCATATTGAGATATGATTATTATTAATAAGGATAAAATGCACAGCATTAGGACTATCCCCTCAAGTCTAGGACGTGGTTATTGTAGGTATGATATATTTGCATTAAAATACCATTTTCATTTGGTTAAAGTAAACCTTAAAATTATTGTTTGGTCACTAATCACAATGTAAAACAAAGGCTGAGATACCCTAGGCCAGAGGTTGACCAACTACTGCCCAGGGACTAAATCTGGTCTACTGATTCCTATTCCTATTAATAAAGTTTTATTGGAACACAGCTATACCTATTCATTTATATATTGTCTATGGCTGCTTTCATGCTCTATGGAGTTGAGTAGTTACCACAGAGATCATATCACCTGCAAAGCCATAATATTTATACTCTGACCCTTCACAGAAAAAGTTTGCTCACCCCTGCTATAGGCTTACTTCTGGCCTACCTAAACAGGTGCAAAATCTGATCTATACATTAGGAAAATTAATATATACCAGTAGAAACTTGTAAGCAGGGAGTAAGAGCCTGTACTCCATTAGGTATATAGTAAACCCCTTACCACTTCTCAAGTGGCTCAGTAGGCCAGTCCAGGTTCGATGCAGGGTACAGGATCCTTGGGGCTGGTGCACTGGGATGACCCAGAGGGATAATATGGGGAGGGAGGTGGGAGGGGGGTTCAGGATGGGGAACACGTGTACACCTGTGGCAGATTCATGTTGATATATGGCAAAAACCTATACAATATTGTAAAATAATTAGCCTCCAATTAAAATAAATAAATTTAAATTTAAAAAAATCCACCTTCTAATGCAGGAGACATGGGTTCCATCCCTGGGTTGGAAATATCCCCTGGAGAAGAGCATGGGTATCCATTCCAGTATTCTTGCCTGGGAAATCCATGGACAAAGAAACCTGGTGGTCCACAGCCCATGGGGTCACAAAGAGTTGGACACAACTTAACAACTGAACAACAGGAAAGCCCCTTACTAGTTCTTAGAGGTTGAACAAACTAGGCACATAAGAATATATAGTTTTGTTCCCAGATCTAATAAATATAACTCCTAAAGAGTATGATAAATAGGGAAGTCTAGGTTGATTTTAATTTTTTTAGACAAATATAGGGGATGGATGCTGAATTTTAAATGTCTTTCAGTATCAATAAACACAGTTTTAGGTAGTATATTACTATCTCTAAATGTTCTTAGATCATTTTCTTAATTTTCTTAATTTCTATTCAGATTTTATTAGCTTATTTGATGTTCTCTGATAAGATTATTTTCTTAGAGATCATGAATAACTCATATCCATGATTTATATTCTTTTTCCTGCTAAGCTGATTTATCAGACATCAGACTTGTCTAAGACTAATAAACAGGGGAGTTGACTCTGTAAGCATTTTTATTTATATGGAAAATGAGAAACATTTACACATAAGATAAAGACCTGGCCCTTGATACCAATTTATAAGAACTTTAAAATTGTTTACTTCTGATGACATATTAGGGTTATAGGTTTGGCATATGATATATCACTAATAATATTTTATACTTGTAAAGTTTAGAATAAAACAGTTTTTATGTTTTAGTTGTAAAAATTACATTTTTATTTTGACTTGTTTACTGAATGTAGTTTTTATAGAACTAAAGAAATACATGTTATATTAAGAATTATATATATAGATACGATGTAGATAGCTGGCTTTATCCTATAATAATTTATAGATAATATGGAATATGTAAATTCTGGGCAAATTCTTGTAGCTTAGAGTTTCAGCACTGTCTAATTTGATCACAATGTTTTCAAAATAGGAAAGTAATCAATATTAATGGAAATGGGTTAAATATATAGAAATGAAATATATTTTATATAAAAATGTAGTATAAAAGTATATCTTGGGTTTTCTTTTGAGTTTTCATTCCTGTCTTTCACCTCCACCCTTACTCTTCAGTTCAGTTCAGTTCAGTTGCTCAGTCGTGTCCAACTCTTTGCGACCCCATGAATCGCAGCACGCCAGGCCTCCCTGTCCATCACCAACTCCCAGAGTTCACTCAGACTCACGTCCATCGCGTCAGAGATGCCATCCAGCCATCTCATCCTCTGTCGTCTCCTTCTCCTCCTGCCCCCAATCCCTCCCAGCATCAGAGTCTTTTCCAATGAGTCAACTCTTCACATGAGGTGGCCAAAGTACTGGAGTTTCAGCCTTAGCATCATTCCTTCCAAAGAAATCCCAGGGCTGATCTCCTTCAGAATGGACTGGTTGGATCTCCTTGCAGTCCAAGGGACTCTCAGGAGTCTTCTCCAATGCCACAGTTCAAAAGCATCAATTCTTCAGTGCTCAGCCTTCTTCACAGTCCAACTCTCACATCCATACATGACCACTGCCCAATTGATTTGCTTTATATATATTCTTTTGTGCATATTCACTGAACTTTTAATTTTTTAAAATTTGTTTTCCTTCTGTTTTACAGAGTGATTATCAGCCTAGCTATGGGCGGTCTTTGCGAAGGACACAACGCAAACGACAGCATACTTACCAAACACGATCCAACATAGAGCATAATTCACGAGCATCATGTCAAAATTCAGGTGTACAGGAAGACTCAGATAGCTCCTCAGAGGTTAGATATCTGCTATTATTTATTTAGTGTAAAGTTTTGTTTCCCAGTTAATATCATCATTTTGGATTTACTTTTTGTTGTTTTTGCTTTGTCAATATTGCTTTTTCAACTAGATTTAATAACATGATACCATCAATGAAGTCAATAACTGAGATCTTGTAAAATCACAAAGAAGTTAATGAATATCTGATACCTAGATTCCTTTTCAAAGTTCTTTGTATCTATGGAAGGCTGAAGATATACACATCACAAAAGAAACAGGAATTTGATAAAATCTGGATTTACTTTTAAGGGTCACCTTAATAGAAAATTATTGAAATAACTTTCTTATAAGAGGATTATTCATTAATAAGGCATTTAGTAGGCAAATGAAGCATTATATCGAATTCCTTTAGGTATCTTCTCTTATTTGTACCTAAGATGTTATCTTGGTTGAGGGTATCAAACATGCCAGGAAAAGTTTGACTTCAAGACAGTGAGAAAAGAGAGTGAGAGCAAATCTGCCTAGAAATGAAAAAAAGTAAATATTAACAGAGATAACTAGCTATACAGTCCCAGAACTTGTTCACTGGGTAATCATAATATACATCTTTTCTGTTATTGTTGACTTTACTCATCATGGAGATTACTAAGTAATGATTTTTCTTAGACCTAACCCTTTTCATGGTAATGGAATAAAGACCGTAGCAGTTCTTTTTTTCACGTTCCTCTCTTTTTCAGTCCTTCGCTTTTGTTCTTTTAAACAACTGTCACTGTTAAATGAACAATGAAGGCTTCATTATGTACTGACAATATATGGTACCCCCATTCTTCTCCCAGCATTCACAGTTCTTTAATTCTTATCAATGATATGCCTCCTTCGCTACTCCTTTTGATGAAAATCTTGATCTGAAAAGAATGATCACTTAATCAGGAATTGATATTGTCTTTTTAATATAATAATTTTGGTTGTGCTTTAAAAAGGTTTCCTGGTCTTAATAAATATTTATAATAGAAATGCTTTTTTTCCCCAAAAAAATAATCCCTGAGATATGAGGCAATTGGTAACAGTATATATACAATAAAATAGGCAATGTGATACTGTCTAAACCGGTGATTGTATATAGAAGGGTGTTATCTACTTCAGTATGTTTGAGATTTTATATAATAAAAGGCTTATTAACTTTTTTATAGAAAGTAATTATAGTAACTTGGTAGAGGCATATAGGAGAAGGCAATGGCACCCCACTCCAGTATTCTGGCCTGGAAGATCCCATGGACAGAGGAGCCTGGTGAGCTGCAGTCCATGGGGTCGCTAAGAGTCGGACACGACTGAGTGACTTCACTTTCACTTTTCACTTTCATGCATTGGAAAAGGAAATGGCAACCCACTCCAGTGTTCTTGCCTGGAGAATCCCAGGGACGGGGGAGCCTGGTGGGCTTCCGTTTATGGGGTCACACACAGTTGGACACGACTGAAGCGACTTAGTAGCAGTAGCAGAGGCATATAAGTATTTTTATCTTCTTTATATAGATTTTTTTTTTAAATTATGGCTTTCTATAAGAAAAGAATCTGAATAAGAATATATTTTTATATGCATACAAACATATGCGTATATGTACATATAAAACTGAATCACTGTGTTGTATACCTGAAACTAACACAACCTTGTAAATCAGCTATACTTAAATTGAAAAAAAAAATTTAACAAAATTTAAGAGAGTTATATTTGGGATTCTTAAGGAATCTACTGAACCTTTGAAATAATAATAGATGCCTCATATCAATAAGATAGTAGATGCTAGAAATCTTTAAATACTTGGTAGGCTTAGTTGTGAGTTATATAGAATAATGATTATGTACATTTTAACCAGAACTGTTTTTTTGGAGGGAGGAATACAAAAAGTTTTATGAAACAAATAGTACATGCTAATTAATAATATACTAGTTAATAATAACTGTATATCTCAATTGCTGGCTCTTTCTTCCAGGAAGATGAAACAGTTGGCACAAGTGATGCTTCTATAGAGGATCCTGTTATTGAATGGCAAAGTGAAAGTTCCTCCAGGTAGTTTAAATGGTTTTGATTTGGTCAAAATTATTTGAGGTTTTAATGTGAAATTATGTATGTTCTTATAGAAATTTGGTAAATCCAGTTATAATAGTGTTTTATAGTAGGAGTACTAGGTTGGAAGCCCAGAGATCTGTTGTGTTATCCTGGCTCCACCAATATCTTTTTGCACATGGAATTTAGTTCCCTCATCCCTAAAGTAAGATTCTTTGTAAATGCAATGTTCAACATCTTGGCAGGCTACCTGTATTTATTTCAGGGTTAAAACAACTATATTTAAGCATTTCTAGGGATAAGGAACATCTTTATTTAAAGAAGTTTTTGTGGTTTGGACAGGAATTTTGAATTTTAAATACTGTTATGGGAAATTAAGCATTATACTTTATCCAGAAATCATTTCATTAAAATCACTTAGGTAATAGTCAAAATTCTATATTGATTTATTTTGTCTTTGGTTAGAACAAAATCAAACAATGTCATTTATAATACTGTTTGATTACAAAATAATCATCTTTCAATCATGAGGCAAAACTATTCCTTTTCAAAACTTATGTATTCATAATTTTGATTTACTTACAGTGATTCATCAAGTGAATATTCTGATTGGACAGCAGATGCTGGAATAAATTTGCAACCTCCAAAAAGGCAAACGAGACAGGCAACACAGAAAATATGCAGCAGCTCTGAGGAGGAAAATTTGAAGTCACTTGAAGAAAGGCAGAAGAAACCTAAACAGACTAGAAAGAAGGTCTGTGAGTTTACAAGTTTTTTGTGGGTTTTTTTTTTTTGGTTGTTTATTTTTATCTTTGATATTTAAATATTTGGGCTTCCCTAGTGGCTCATATAGGCTTCCCTGGTAGCTCAGCTGGTAAAGAGTCTACCTCCAATGCAGGAGACCCCAGTTCAATTCCTGAGTCGGAAAGATCCCCTGGAGAAGGGATAGGCTACCCACTCCAGTATTCCTGGGATTCCCTGGTGGCTCAGACGGTAAATAATCTACCTACAGTGCAGGAAACCTTGGTGTTCAGTCCCTGGTTTGGGAAGATCCCCTGAAGGAGGGCATGGCTGCTCACTCCAGTATTCTTGCCTGGAGAATCCACATAGACAGAGGAGCCTGGTGGGCTACAGTCCATGGGGTCACAAAGAGTCAAACTAATCACACAGCACAGTGGCCCAGATGGTAAAGAATCTGCCTGCAGTGCAAGAGACTGGGGTTTGATCCCTGGGTCGGGAAGATACCCTGGAGAAGGGAATGGCTACCCACTCCAGTATTCTTGCCTGGAGAATTCCATGGACAAAAGAGCCTCTTGGACCCCAGTCCATGTGGTCACAAAAAGTTGGGCATGACTGAGCAACTAACACTTTCACTTTCTTTCACTTAAATATTTAGCAATAACACTTCACTTTTCTCTAAAAATAATACCCCATTTTAGAAACTAAGTAAAATTGTATATAATGACTTTGAAATGGAAAGACCTTTTGAAATTTTTAAAAAGTAGAGGCTAGAATATTTTCATTATTTTCATTATTAAATTAAAACATATTAAGTTTGTTAAAATGTAGTAGAATTTTAAATAAGCTAGTATAGTATGAAAGGATTATTCTTGTCAATGTTACGAGTAATACATTTCTATACATTGTTGACTTGTAAAATGGAAGGATGTTCTAAATCCTGTAGGGCTCTTATATTTCTTTGTGTTTTTATTTCACCCCAGTGATGGATTTTTCTCCACTATAATTTCATTTGAATGATATAAAAACTTAATCCATGTAATTCTTTGAATACTAATTTAAATATGTATTCTGTGTGCATGCTCTAACTTCTTGCTTTAGTGGACAGAATTATCTTCTTGATGGTCACCATTTTCTTGGCAAAAAGTTATTGTGTTACTTGTGTTTGAATTTATATGATATACTAGGGGCATGAAGAGTAACATTTATGGTTTTTAAATAGTATATAGTGTCATATTATCTGTCAACCAAAATTGAGCAACAGGTTATTCACTTGACTGTTTATTGGTACAAAAGTTGCACATAATTAATTGGTAATTAAAATGTTTAAAATGTATATATTTTGTTTTATTATAGCCTGATTTTTTTTTTTTACCATTTTCTACTTGTGATTTTTCCTGTTTCTGTTCATATATTAAAGTTTATATATTTGTGAACTCTATTTTAGAAAGGTGGACTAGTTTCTATGGCAGGAGAGCCCAATGAAGAATGGTTTGCCCCTCAGTGGATCTTGGATACCATACCACGGCGTTCACCATTTGTCCCACAGATGGGAGATGAGGTAATTGTTTCCTATTGTAACATTTTTCTCTTGTAATCTCAAGAGCACTCACTTTAATCAGTCTTAGGTTATTTATAGTCTCAATTCTATTATAGTGATATGTATGCCATCTTAAGTGTGCTGCTCAATTATATATTTCTTGTGTACAGTGACTGAATCTTACTAATTTTTGTGTCCTTTGTAGGACCTGACACAGTCTTTAATTTCATGTATGCTCAATGAACATTGAGATAAATTGATTGGCTTGTGACGCCATGAACATAATTGTCTTTGTTTTTATCTTAATTGCCACATAGTTGAATTGAGTGGTATTTTGAATCCTAATCAAGTCCTAATATTGTTTTTATAATATGTATTTATTTTTTATTGAAGGGTAATTGCTTTACAGAATTGTATTGATTTCTGCCAAATATTAACATGAATCAGCCATAGGTATACATATATCCCCTCCCTCTTGAACCTCCTTCCCATCTCCTTCCCCACCCCACCCCACCACTCTAGGTTGTTACAGAACCCTGGTTTGAGTTCCCTGATTCATACAGCAAATTCTCACTGGGTATCATTTTTACATATGGTAATAATAAGCTTCCATGTTACTGTCTCCATACAGTCCACCCTCTCTTTCCCCTACACCATGTCCATAAGTCTCCATCACTGCCCTGCAAATAATTTCATCAGTACCATCTTTCTATATTTCATAAATATATCTTTGTATATGATATTTGCTTTTCTCTTTCTGACTTACTTCACTTTGTATAACAGGTTCATCCTAGGTTCATCCACCTTATTAGAACTGACTCAGATTCTTTCCTTTTTATAGTTGAGTAATATTCCATTGTATATATGTACCACAGGTTCTTTATCCATTCATATGTCAATGGACATCTAGGTTGCTTCCAAGTTCTAGCTATTGTAAATAGTGCTACAGTGAACATTGGGGTTTATGTGTCTTTTTCAGTTTTGGTTTCCTCAGGGTATATGCATAGTAGTCGTATTGCTGCCTCATATGGTAGTTTTATTCCTAGATTTTAAAGGAATTTCCATCCTTTTCTCCATAGTGGCTGTACCAGTTTGCATTCCCACCAACAGTGTAAGAGGGTTCCCTCTCCTCCACACCCTCTCCAGCACTTGTTGTTTGTAGACTTTTTGATGATGGCCATTTTGATCAGTGTGAGGTGATATCCCTTTATAGTTCTGATTTGCATTTCTCTAATAATGAGCAATGTTGAGCATCTTTTTATGTGTTTGTTATCCATCTGTATTTGTGCTTTGGAGAAATATCTGTTTAGGTCTTTTGCCCACTTTTTGATTGGATTGTTTGTTTTTCTGGTGTTGAGTTGTATGAGCTGTTTATATGTTTTGGAAATTAATCATTTGTCAGTTGTTTCATTTGCTATTATTTTCTCCCATTCTTAGGGTTGCCTTTTCACCTTGTTTATAGTTTCTTTTGCTATGCAAAAGCTTTTAAGTTTAATTAGTTGCCACTTGTTTATTTTTGTTTTTTATTTCCATTACTCTGGAGGTGAGTCATAGAGGACCTTGCTGTGATTTATGTCATAGAGAGTTCTGCTTATGTTTTCCTCTAAGAGATTAATCATTTCTGGTCTTACATGTAGGTCTTTAATCCATTTTGTATTTATCTTTGTGTATGGTGTTAAGAAGTGTTCTAACTTCACTCTTTTACAAATAGCTGTCCAGTTTTCCCAGCACCACTCACTGAAGAGGCTATCTTTGTCGCATTGTATATTCATGCCTCCTTTGTCAAAAATAAGGTACCCATAGGTGCATGGGCTTATCTCTGGGCTTTCTATCTTTTTCTATTGGTCTGTATTTCTGTTTTTGTGCCAGTACTGTACTGTCTTGATGGCTGTAGCTTTGGGGTAGTGTCTGAAGTAAGGAAGGTTGATTCCTCCAGCTCCATTCTTCTTTTTCAAGATTGCTTTGGCTGTTCAGGATCTCTTGTGTTTCCATATGAATTGTGAGGTGTTTTTTTGTTCTAGGTCTGTAAAAAATGCCATTGGTAATTTGATAGGGATCACATTGAATCTGTAGATTGCATTTGGTACTATAGTCATTTTCACAATATTGATTCTTCCAGCCCGGAAACATGGAGTATCTCTCCATCTGTTTATGTTGTCTTTGATTTCTTTCATCAGTGTCTTATAGTTTTCAGTATACAGTTCTTTTGTCTCCTTAGGTAGGTTTATTCCTAGATATTTTATTCTTTTTGTTCCAGTGCTGAATGGGATTGATTCCTTAATTTTTCTTTCTGATTTTTCATTGTCAGTGTGTTTTGAATCCTAATCAAGTCCTAATATTTTTTTTAAAGAAGCTGATAGTCAACCTGATAGAAAATATTATAGCAGATAATCACCCCTTTTGGTGCTCAGGAGAATGTCATTTCACAAGCAAGGCCTTCCTACTGAACCAGTGATTGAGTAACAGCCGTATTTATGATTGGTCAGTCAAAAATTGATTTAAATTCTATACAGTGACAAAATTTGATTTTCTTGTAAAAATTATGGTAGCATTATTATATTTTGAGCCCTGGTTGACTTGTATGGTTTCTGATACATTGACTAATCATTCATTTTTGAATCATTAAATGTTTACCCACAGTTTTCAACTTAAGACAGATAGTAGGAATGCAGTATTATCATTGTAACAAAGAAGGAGCAAAACCATGGAAATGGTTCTAAATGTCTTGGGCCATATAACAATTTCACCAAACATTTCTATAATTGTCTTTTATGGGTACTTTGAGAGACAGCTGTGGAGTAACCTTACAATTAAGCCATTACTTGCTGCCTATGTGTTAATTTTATTAAAATGTCTCCTTGTCTAAGTGTGTTTTTTTTTATATGTGTTGGACTTTTGAGCAAATGTTTGTGTGGTTATTTTAGTAAAACATGCTCTGAAGGAATGTTGTATGAAAAAAGTTAGAAGAGCTTTTTAGGGGCATATCTAAAATCAAATTTCTTGTATTTATTGCCTTTTATATGGGAGCTTAAGAGAAATCTTGTTGAATTAATCTTAGAACAGAATAAGGATCTGTATACTCTGTGATCTAAGACTCCTTTCTCTTTTATAGGAATGTATTTACCTTTCCTTCTATTTTATTAAACTTAGCACATGCTTATATGTTTCAAGATTAATGTGTATCAGGTAATGACAGTTCAGGTAATCGGAAAGCTGTATAAGTGAATCAGACAATGAAATGTGTGAATTAAAGAATGTTTTCAAAGAACTCATAAAGGCAGAAATATACTTTTTATATAATCATTCTCTTAATGACAGCATTACTTTTTAAATGTTAAGTCTTCATTATTTTGCCTGGAATATTCCTACCCACACATCATTACTTTCAAAGTGCTCATTTTTGAAGGTTTAACTTAAATACCAACTTCTTCTGCATGTTATCCCTACTTTTCTTTTGCTTCCACTCCTTCTTCATGAACTTTTCCATCTAAATTATTTCTCTCATGATACATATTACTTTCTGCCATGCATTGTATGTCTACACATCTGTCCATATCCTTGAGGGAAAAGATTTTATTTTGATTATGTGCCCTGTACAAACATACATATTTGTTCAATATTTGTTGAGTACTGAAATAAATAATAAAGGGTAACTGAACAACATGCTTATCATGTTATTGGTAAGCATAGTAATGAATTTTTTTCTTAACCACTCCGGTTGTGTTTATGTGTGCATGTGTGTTAGTCATTCAGTTGTGTCTCTCTCTTTGTGACTCCATGGACTATAGCCTTCCAGGCTCTTCTTTCCATGGAATTCTCCAGGCAAGAATATTGGAGTAGGTGGCCATTCCCTTCTCCAGGGCATCTTCCTGACCCAGGGATTGAACCTGAGTTCTGGCATTGTAGGCAGATTCTTTACCATCTGATCCACCAGGGAAGCCCCTGTGTTTGTATACTAATTTTAAACCTTTAAAAATTTTATCTGTATTTTTAACTATTAGAAATCCTGACTTAGACAGTGTTGATAGATATATGTCAGAGTATTTTAGAAATCTCCATAGTATGGTATTTTTTGTGTTACTTTCTTCTATTTATCTCTACCACCACTTTAAAATTATTGTAGAAAACTTTTTTTTTATTTTTTAAAAATCTTTATTGGAGTATAGTTGATTTACAATGTTGTGTTAGCTTCAAGTGTACAGCAAAGTGAATCAGTTATACATATATCCACTTTTTTGTCAGATTCTTTTTATGTATAGGCTATTACAGAGTACTGAGTAGTATTTCCTGTGCTATGCAGCAGGTTCTTATTAGTTATCTATATTATATATAGTATATGTATATGTCAGTCCTGATCTCCCAATTTATCCATTTCCTCCTTATCCCTGATAACCATAAATTTGTTTTCTGTATCTGTGACTTTACTTCTGTTTTGTAAATAAGTTCATTTGTATCTTTTTTAGATTCCACAAATAAGTGATATGATATTTGCCTTTCTGTTTGACTTACTTCACTAAGTATAATCTCTAGGTTCATACATGTTGCTGCAAATGGTGTTATTTCATTCTTTTTTATACATGATTAATATTCCATTGGATATATGTACCACATCTTCTTAATCCATTCCACTGTTGATGGGCATTTAGTTTGCTTCCATGTTCTGACTATTGTAAATTGTGCTGCAGTGAACATTGAGGCTCATGAAACACAAGATTCTGACCAATTTTTGACTAATTTAACCTATCTGTGCCCTAGTTTCCTCAACTGTACAATGGGGATAAAAGGTATCTTCCTTATAGGGTTCTGAGAAGGATTAAATTAATGGGTATTTGTAAGGCATTTAGGATAATACCTGAAGCATGCTTCTCTGTCTATTGTTATTAATCTTTAAAACACACCTGGCAGCAGAATGTTCTCTTCAGTGGGAAAAAATCCTCCAAAATGGGTCTGCTATTAGGGAGTAGCTACATGTACAAGAAGGGTAGAACTACTTATCTATTCTACATGCAAGCTGATCTTTAGCTTCTCGGGTACAGAGTGCCCCCAGGGGTATTTGAGAACCAATACTGTGCAAGGCCATTCACTCTGGCATTGTTCTACCCTGGTGGGCACATGCTTGGGACAATAAGCTGTATCCAGGGTGGCACTCACTTGTGAAATGTTTGCTGATTGTTTAGTCAGATCAGTATTCCTAGCTTTAAAAGAAACTAAGACTTTTGTGGTTGGGAGGTGATTCAAACCTGTCAGTAGGGTGTGAGGTTGAAAAAAGAATTATTGTGGGAAAGAAACTTTTTTAATGAATCTATATGATAGTGAATGCTGTCTTAAGGAGGCGAAGGGTTTTACCAAACACTTGGATTAATTTTTCTTTCGTACTATGCCAGTTCTGATGTTAATTTTTGAAAAAGAACAATTTTAATTGGGAAATTACTGTATTTAGCAGTAGACTGTGGTATATACACACACAGACAGGCTTCTCAGGTGGCTCAGATGGTAAAAAATTCTGCCTACAGTGCAGGAGACCCTGGTTCAATCCCTGGGTTGGAAAGATCCCCTGGAGAAGGGAATAGCTACCCACACTAGTATTCTTTTCTTTTTTTAATAATTTTTAGTTGGGGAATAATTACTTTACAATATTATGGCGGTTTTTGTCATACAACAACATGAATCAGCCACAGGTGCACATGTGTCCCACCATCCTGAACCCCCCTCCCACCTTCCTTCTCACCCTGTCCCTCTGGATTGTCCCAGAGCACAAGCTTTGAGTGCTTTGCTTCATGAATCAAACGTGCACTGGTCAATATTGTAATATACATGTTTCAACGCTGTTCTATCATATCATCCCACCCTCGCCTTCTCCCATATAATCCAAAAGTCTGTTTTTTACATCTCTGTCTCTTTTGCTGCCTAGCATATAGGATTGTTTTAACCATCTTTCTAAATTCCATATATGTATGCTAACATACTGTATTGGTGTTTCTCTGTCTGACTTACTTCACTCTGTATAATAGGCTCCAGTCTCATCCACCTCATTAGAACTGACTCAAATGTGGTATTTTTTATAGCTGAGTAATATTCCATTGTGTATATGTGTGTACAACTTCCTTATCCATTCGTCTGCTGATGGACATCTAGGTTGCTTTCCATGTTCTAGCTATTGTAAATATTGCTGCAGTGAACATTGGGGTATGTGTGTCTCTTTCAGTTCTTGTTTTCTTGATGTGTATGCCCAGCAGTGGGATTGCTGGGTCATATGGCAGTTCTGTTTCCAGTTTTTTAAGGAATCTCCATACTGTTCTCTATATTGGCTGTGCCACTTTGCATTCTCACCAACAGTGTAGGAGGCTTCCTTTTTCTCCACACCCTCTCCAGCATTTATTGTTTGTAGACTTTTTGATGGTGGCCATTCTGACCAGCATGAGATGATACCTCATTGTGGTTTTGATTTACATTTCTCTAATAATGAGTGATGTTGAGCATCTTTTCATATGTTTATTAGACATCTGTATGTCTTCTTTGGAGAAATGCCTGTTTAGGTCATTTTCCCACTTTTTGATTGAGCTGTTTGTTTTTCTGGTATTGAGCTGCATGAGCTGCTTGTATATTTTAGAGATTAATTCTTAGTCAGTTGTTTCATTTACTATTTGTCCCATCCTGAAGGCTGTCTTTTCACCTTGCTTATGGTTTCCTTTGTTGTGAAAAAGATTTTAAGTTTAATTAGGTCCCATTTGTTTATTTTTGTTTTTATTTCCATTACTCTGGGAGGGGGGTCATAGAGGATCTTGCTGTGATTTATATCAGAGAGTGTTCTGCCTATGTTTTCCTCTAGGAGTTTTATAGTTTCTGGCCTTACATTTAGATCTTTACTCCGTTTTGAGTTTATTTTTGTGTATGATGTTAGTGTTATAGTTTCATTCTTTTATACATGGTTGACCAGTTTTCCCAGCACCACTTGTTAAAGAGATTGTCTTTTCTGCATTGTATGTTTTCCCCTCCTTTGTCAAAGATAAGGCGTCCATAGGTGCACGGATTTCTCTCTGGGCTTTCTATTTTGTTCCATTGATCTGTAGCCCTGCCTTTGTGCCAGTACCATACTGTCTTGATGACTATGTTTGTCATATAGTCTGAAGTTGGGAAGCTTGATTCTTCCAGTTCCATTCTTTTTTCTCAAGATTGCTTTGGCTCTTCAAAGTTGTTTATGTTTCCATACAAATTGTGAAATTATTTGTTGTAGTTCTGTGAAAAATACTATTGGTAGCTTGATAGCAATTGCATTGAAACTATAGATTGCTCTGTATAGTATATTCATTTTCACTATATTGGTTCTTCCAATCCACAAACATGGTATATTTCTCTATCTATTAGTGCCATCTTTGATTTCTTTCATTTCTTTCTTTCATCATCTTTTGTTTCTTTCAGTTCAGTTCAGTCGCTCAGTCGTATCCAACTCTTTGTGACCCCATGAATTGCAGCACGCCAGGCCTCCCTGTCCATCACCAACTCCCAGAGTTCACTCAGACTCACATCCATCGAGTCAGTGATGCCATCCAGCCATCTCATCCTCGGTTGTCCCCTTCTCCTCCTGCCCCCAAGCCCTCCCAGCATCCGAGTATTTTCCAATGAGGTGGCCAAAGTACTGGAGTTTCAGCTTTAGTATCATTCCTTCCAAAGAAATACCAGGGCTGATCTCCTTCAGAATGGACTGCTTGGATCTCCTTGCAGTCCAAGGGACTCTCAACAGTCTTCTCCAACACCACCGTTCAAAAGCATCAATTCTTCAGTGCTCAGCCTTCTTCACAGTCCAACTCTCACATCCATACATGACCACAGGAAAAACCATAGCTTTGACTAGATGGACCTTAGTCAGCAAAGTAATGTCTCTGCTTTTGAATATGCTATCTAGGTTGGTCATAACTTTTCTTCCAATAAGTAAGCATCTTTTAATTTCATGGCTGCAGTCACCATCTGCAGTGATTTTTGGAGCCCCCCAAAATAAAGTCTGCCACTGTTTCCACTGTTTCCCCATCTATTTCCCATGAAGTGGGATGATCTTCATTTTCTGAATGTTGAGCTTTAAGTCAACTTTTTCACTCTCCTCTTTCACTTTCATCAATAGGCTTTTTAGGTCCTCTTCACTTTCTGCCATAAGGGTGCTGTCATCTGCATATCTGAGGTTATTGATATTTCTCCCGGCAATCTCGATTCCAGCTTGTGTTTCTTCCAGTTCAGCGTTTCTCATGATGTACTCTGCATATCAGTTAAATAAGCAGGGTGACAATATACAGCCTTGACGTACTCCTTTTCCTATTTGGAACCAGTCTGTTGTTCCATGTCCAGTTCTAACTGTTGCTTCTTGATCTGCATACAGATTTCTTAAGAGGCAGGTCAGGTGGTCTGGTATTCCCATCTGTCTCAGAATTTTCCACAGTTTATTGTGATCAACACAGTCACAGGCTTTGGCATAGTCAACAAAGCAGAAATAGATGTTTTTCTGGAAGTCTCTTGCTTTTTTGATGATCCAGCGGATGTTGGTATTTGGATCTCTGGTTCCTCTCCCTTTTCTAAAACCAGCTTGAAGATCAGGAAGTTCACAGTTCACGTATAGGTACCTTTATTCCTAAGTATTTTATTCTTTTTGTTGCAATGTTTCCTTTTCTCTTTCTATTTTTTCCACTCTAGTATTCTTGCCTGGAGAATTCCATGGACAGAGGAGCCTGATCCCATGGCTACAAACCATGGGATCGCAAAGAGTTGGGCACAGCTGAATGACTAACAAACACACACACATATACTTTATATACATATATATACACACACACACACACACACACACACACACACTTCCTAGATGGCTCAGTGGTAAAGAACTCCCCCTGTGTCAGTGCAGAAGACAAAAGAGACACAGGTTCAGTCCCCGAGTTGGGAAGATTCCTTGGAGGAAAAAATGGCAACTTACTTCAGTATTCTTGCCAGGAAGATTGCATGGAGAGAGAAGCCTGGTGGGCTACAGTCCATGGGATGGCAAAGGAATCAGACAAGACTTAGCAACTAAACAGCAACAACAAATGTGTATGTTCACACACATACATAGGCTCACTATTAAGATGTTGATGTTTTAGAATGTCAATTATAGTTTGAAATATATTATTTAAAAAGATGACTGCTTTTGTGTACATTTGTCATTAGTCTGTTTCTTCAGAAATCTGTGGAGGAGAACTGTGTTTTTGGGCTTCCCTGAAAGCTCAGTTGGTAAAGAATCCACCTGCAATGCAGGAGACCCCAGTTCAATTCCTGGGTTGGGAAGATCCCCTGGAGAAGGGATAGGCTACCCACTCCAGTATTCTTGGGCTTCTCTGGTGGCTCAGCTGGTAAAGAGTCTACCTGAAATGCAGGAGACCTGGGTTCAATCCCTGGTAGGAAAGATCTCCTGGAGAAGGGAAATGCTACCCCCTCCAGTATTCTGGCCTAGAGAATTCCATGGACTTTATAGTCCATGGGGTTTCAAAGAGTTGGGCACGACTGAGCAACTTTCACTTTCTCTCTGTTTTTATTATGCAGTGCTTAGTGCAGGGCTGCATAGGTGTAAGTACTGAATGAACATTATTTGACACTGACAAGTAACTTTATTGTATAATTTTTTTTCAAAATTATGATTACATATTTTGTTAATCGAAGAGGATATTTGTGGGAATATATTGGGATGTATAGAGTGGCTAAATGGGATGCTGCTGTTTAATAACTCATTCTTTTTTGTTTTAGCTTATATATTTTAGGCAAGGACATGAAGCTTATGTACGGGCTGTAAGAAAATCAAAAACATACAGCGTTAATTTACAAAAACAGCCGTGGAATAAAATGGATCTCAGGGTAAGTTTGCCAAATTAATAAGCTATGTACTGAAGTATCTTGGAATTAAGTTACTTTCCTGTATGCTTATTCTCAGTTTCTGGATATTTCAGTGTTGATTGTATGTCCAGGATAAGGTGATGTACCATGCTCCTGTACAGCTGAATCCTGTGCGCCGCATTTTGTTTCCTGAAATTTGTGTGCCACTTGTTGTCTTTTTTTGATGTAATTTCCTTCAAGCTTCAGGTTCTCTGGTGTATACCATGTACTTCAAGCAGTGCAGTAGTTCCATGGTGTGGATATTTTCCTTAGCAGCTTTGTGCTTTCTGGAGGCTCTGTAAATTGACTGCATGCATGGACCACAGACACCCTCAAGATTCTGGCAGCTTTAGGATATAGTAAATATCATAAATCCTAAGAAACTCATAACTTTGTGGTTATTGTTGTCCTGTCACCCAGTTGTATCCAACTCTTTGTGACCTCATGGATGATGGCAGCATGCCAGGGCTCTCTATCCCTCACCATCTCCCAGAGTTTGCCCAAGTTCATATCCATTGCATTGGTGATGCTGTCCAACCATCTCATCCTCTGATGACCTCTTTTCATTCTGCTCTTGATTTTTCCCAGCATCATGGACTTTCCCAGTGAGACAGCTATTCACATCAGATGACCAAAATAGTGGAATTTCAACTTCAGCATCAGTCCTTCCAATGAGTATTCAGGGTTGACTTCCCTTAAGATTGACTTGTTTGATCTCCTTGCTGTCCATGGGACTCTCAGGAGTCTTCTCCAGCACTGTAGTTCAAAGGCATCAATTTTTCAGTGCTCCACTTTCTTTATGGTCCAGCTCTCATAACTGTACATGACCACTGAGAAGATCATAGCCTTGACTGTACGGACCTTTGTTAGCAGAGTAATGTCTCTGCTTTTCAACATACTGTCTAGGTTTGTCATAGCTTTCCTGTCAAGGGGCAAATTTCTTCTGATTTCATGGCTGCAGTCATCATCTGCAATCATTTTAGAGCCCAAGAAGGGGAAATCTGTCACTACTTCCACCTTTCCCTCTATATTTGCCATGAAGTAATGGGGCTGGATGCTATGATCTTAGTTTTTTTAATATTTAGTTTTAAGCCAGCTCTTTCACTCTCCTCCTTCACCCTCAAGACGCTCATTAGTTTCTCTTCACTTTCTGCCATTAGAGTGGTATCATCTGGGTATCTGAGGTTGTTGATGTTTCTCCTGCCCATCTTGATTCCAGCTTATAACTCATCTAGCCTGATATTTCTCATGATGTACTCAGCATATAGTTTACGCCAACAGGGTAACAGCAGACAGCCCTGTTGTAATCCTTTCTCAATCTTGACCCTATCGGCTGTTCCATACAGGGTTCTAATTGTTGCTTCTTGACACACATACAGGTTTCTCAGGAGACAGGTGAGATGGTTTGGTATTCCCATCTCTTTAACAGCTTTCCACAGTTTATTATGATTCACACAGTCAAAAGCTTTGACATAGTCATTGAAACAGAGGTAGATTTTTTTTTTTTTTGTAATTCCCTGCCTTGCTCTATAATCCAGTGAATGTTGGCAATTTGGTCTCTGGTTCCTCTTCCTTTTCTAAATCCAGCTTGAACATCTGGAAGTTCTTGAGTCACATAATCCTGAAGCCTGGCATGCACGATTTTAAGCATGACCTTACTAGTATGGAAGATGAGTGCAATTGTCCAATGATTAGCACATTCTTTAGTTGTTTTGTAATGATGCTTAACTGGAAGGATAGAAGAGAGAATGTGTATATTTATTGAAATAAAGATTTAGGCACTTCTAAAAATTCCAGAAAAACTTCTATTTCTGCTTTATTGACTATGCCAAAGCCTTTGACTGTGTGGATCACAATAAACTGTGGAAAATTCTGGGACAGATGGGAATACCAGACCACCTGACCTGCCTCTTGAGAAATCTGTATGCAGGTCAGGAAGCAACAGTTAGAACTGGACAGGGAACAACAAACTGGTTCCAAATAGGAAAAGGAGTACGTCAAGGCTGTATATTGTCACCCTGCTTATTTAACTGATATGCAGAGTACATCATGAGAAACGCTGGGCTGGAAGAAACACAAGCTGGAATCAAGATTGCTGGGAGAAATATCAATAACCTCAGATATGCAGATGACAGCACCCTTATGGCAGAAAGTGAAGAGGACCTAAAAAGCCTATTGATGAAAGTGAAAGAGGAGAGTGAAAAAGTTGGCTTAAAGCTCAACATTCAGAAAATGAAGATCATAGCATCCAGTCCCATCACTTCATGGGAAATAGATGTGGAAACAGTGTCAGACTTTATTTTTGGGGGCTCCAAAATCACTGCAGATGGTGACTGCAGCCATGAAATTAAAAGACGCTTACTCTTTGGAAGAAAAGTTATGACCAATCTAGATAGTATATTCAAAAGTAGAGACATTACTTTGCTGACCAAGGTCCATCTAGTCAAGGCTATGGTTTTTCCTATGGTCATGTATGGATGTGGGAGTGGGATTGTGAAGAAGGCTGAGCGCCGAAGAATTGATGCTTTTGAACGGTGGTGTTGGAGAAGACTCTTGAGAGTCCCTTGGACTGCAAGGAGATCCAACCAGTCCATTCTAAAGGAGATCAACCCTGGGATTTCTTTGGAAGGAATGATGCTAAAGCTGAAGCTCCAGTACTTTGGCCACCTCATGCAAAGAGTTGACTCATTGGAAAATACTCAGATGCTGGGAGGGCTTGGGGGCAGGAGGAGAAGGGGATGACCGAGGATGAGATGGCTGGATGGCATCACGGACTCGATGGACATGAGTGAGTGAACTCTGGGAGATGGTGATGGACAGGGAGGCCTGGCGTGCTGCAATTCATGGGGTCGCAAATAGTCGAACACGACTGAGCGACTGAACTGAAATGATGCTGATTTCTGTAACAAAGCTTTTATTTGTACAAAAATAATGGCGAACAAGTCACAACAGTGCAATAGGTAGAAAATAAAACAACCACATTAACAAAGTGCTGAAATAAATACTAACCAGGAGGAGAGGACAGGCCCTCATGGGGTGTTTCTGTCACCGGGATGTGTGGGGTTTGTCTTCGCAGCCCAGAGCCCACAGACTCATGGAGCCACATACTCAGACTAAGTTGCATTGGACCCAGTGCCTGCAAGTCAAATGCCTCGGGTCACCAAGGTCGTGGTGGAGTCAGGACCACACTGACTCCCAAGAAAGGCCATTTCCTAGTGCTCAGCCTGGACTACTGGGCATCCAGCAGCAATTCACTGAGCCTGTGTGATTTCTTATTTTAAATTCTAACCCTGTGGTTATAGTAAATTTTAGAAGTCAACTTATTTCTGGTATAAGACCCTGGACTTTGGAATAAGATCTGAATTTCAATCCCAGCTCTGCTATATACAAGTGTGTAACTCTTAAAACATCACTGTACCCATGAGGCTCTGTTTTATCATCATTAAATGTGACTAATAACAGTATTTAAGGATGGTATTTAAAATAATATTGTAGCACTCAAAATTGTAAGTCCTTTTCCCGAACATATACATAGTATGTCCATCTGCCTAATTACAGACTGTATTTCTGCTATAGGAATTATTTTTTAAATAGAGTTATCAATAGAATTTAATATTATTGACAAGATAGGGCCACAATGGGCAGCTCCACAGAACACAAATTAGACAATCCCAAGAGTTTGAAGTTGTAATAGACAGGTTAATATTTTCTAACCTCATCCTCTCCCTCAGCCCTATGCACTTCAACCTCCTCATAATCCTTCTCAAAGGCAGCCATGTCCTCATGACCCTCAGAAAACTCTTCTTTTTCCATGTCCTCACCCACATACCAGTGAACAAAGGCAAGCTTGGCATATATCAGGTCAAGTTTGTGATCCAGGTGAGCCCAGGCCTCAGCATGCACAAAGCTCGTTGTACTTTGGCTTGATCTCCACCAGGTAGCACAGTGGGAGACTGATAATTAATGCCAACTTTGAATCCATTGGGGCACTGGTCCACAAACTGGATGCTGCACTTGGTCTTGATTGTGGCAGTGGTGGCACTGATATCTTTTGGAATCATGTCACCATGGTACAGCAGGTAGCAAGCCATGTATTTAGCTTGGTGAGGGTTACATTTCACCATCTGGTTGGCTGGCTCAAAGCAAGCATTGGTGATCTCTGCTACAGAAAGCTGTTCATTTTAGGCTTTCTCACCAGAGATGGCAGGAGCATATGTGGCCAGAGGGAAGTGGATGCAGGGGTAGGGTACCAGGTTGGTCTGTAATTCTGTCATATCTACATTCAGGGCTCCATCAGATCTCAGGGAACTAATGATGGAAGACACTACTTGTTGGCTTTGAGACAGTTAAGACTAGTATAGATTGGGCACTCAATATCGGGATTTCTATGACAGATGTCATAGATGGCCTCATTGTCTATCATGAAGATACAGAGTGCTCCAGGGTGGTGTGGTTGGTGAGGGTGGAGTTGTAGGGTTGAACTATAGCTATGAAAACCTGGGGGCTGGGTAAATGGAGAACTCCAGCATGGACTTCTTGCCATAATTGACAGAGAGATGTTCCAATGGCAGGAAGCTAAACCCAGAACCAGTTCCCCCACCACAGCTGTGGAAAAGCAAGAAGCCCTAAAGACCTGTGTATTGGTCAGCCAGTTTCTGAATTCAGTCCAAGACAAGGCCAATGATCTTCTTGCCAATCATGTGGTGACTGCGAACATAATTATTGGCAGCATCTTCCTTGCCCTGATGAGCTGCTTTGTGTGGAGGAACTGGCGGAGGGTGCTAGTACCAACTTCATCAGTGACCGTTGGTTCCAGGTCTACAAACACTGCCTTGGGCACATGCTTGCCGGTGTCTGTCTCACTGAACAAGGTGTTGAAGGAGTCTTTTCCTCCTCCAGTGGTCTTATCACTTGACATCTGGCCATCAGGCTAGATGCCATGTTCCAAGCAAGAGAGCTCCCAATAGGCATTGCCAGTCTGTACACCAGCCTAGCCAATGTGGATTAAGATGTACTCAACGCATGAATGAAACTTGTAGGGTTCTGTAGGAACTGAGGAGGTGAGGGGATGGCCACAAAGATTTCACACCAAGTAGTGACTAGAGGAGTGATTCTTAACTAGCAGAAAACTTCTTAACTCTCCAGAGGAAAACCTAGGAGTTTGTTCAAAATACATATGACTGAGCTTTACCCTAGATATAGTGAACTCAGTTCCATAGTAGTAAATAGGGACGTGAATTTTAAAAAGATTACCAAGGGGATTCTTCTGCTTATCCTTGGTTTAGAGCCATGCACTAAACTACAAATTGCTGTTAAGGGGTCAAGAGCCATATCTTATTACCTTTAACACTTAGTGGAATGCCTCAAATCTGGTGGGTATTCAGATAATTTTAAAATTTAATAATTTTAAAATAAAATTTATCAGATAATTTTAAAAATTTTAATGGAGTATAGTTGATTTACAATACATTTCAAATAATTTGTAAATTGTTCAAATAATAATGAAATAATATGCAAATGTTAAGCAATTACTTATATTGAAATTAATAATTTTTTTGGTATTCTCATGAATAGGAACAAGAGTTTGTTAAGATTGTAGGAATCAAATATGAGGTTGGACCACCTACACTATGCTGCTTGAAGCTTGCATTTCTGGACCCCATTTCAGGCAAAATGACTGGAGAATCTTTTTCCATTAAGTGAGTATCTATGCTGGCTCGTGTGTGTGTGTGTGTGTGTATTTTAATTCCTGACATGTATCCCTGATGATAAAGAAAACATGACAGCACTACAGGCTTTAGAGTTTTAAAGACCATGGTTTAATGTTCAATTCTTGTTTTGTTTTTCCACTTAATAGGGTCACAAAGAGTCGGATATGACTGAAGCAACTTAGCATGCACACGATATAGATATAGATATAGATAGATAGATAGATAGATCAACTGAAATAAAAACATACAACATGAGACCTATGGGTTTCAGTTTTATTTGGGAGCTTGCTGAGGACTATAGTCTGGGAGATAGCCTTAGACAACTCTGACAAGATGTTCTCAAGAGGTAGCAGGGGCAGAGCCAGGGTACATTTGAAATTTTTTTGGCTGGGAAATACATGTAGTCAGGCATACATATTGCTAGTTATTGGTAGTCATGAGGATCAAATATCTCAGTGATTTTAGTGTTCTATATATGGAAAGATGCAAGAGTGCAGGGTCATTGAAATTCTTCCTTACATATGCATCTTAACTATCTAAGAGTCCATACATCCAAAACACAGAATGCTTCATCTTGAATTCCTTTCAGGGTGAGCTGTAGATCAACAACTACAGTGGCTAATGACTTGATTCTTTTATTGGGATAGCCAGAGTTCTTTTGTTTTTTTTTTTTTTCCATAAGATGACTCTCATTGTCTTTAACTACGTTCAGAGTGGTTTTTTTAGGTTGTATTGTGACAGCTGTCATATAAGTGAGCATTTAAAAAAAAAACAAACATCAAACTGGTGAATTTTTGTGTAGCCATTATAATATTGAAGATGGAAGAAAAAGAGGAACATTTTTGGCATATGATACTTTATTGTTTCAAGAAAGGTACAAACAACTGAGATGCAAAAAAATGATTTGTGCAATATATGGAGAAGGTGCTGTGACTGATCAAACATATCAAATGTGGTTTGCGAAGTTTTGTTTTGAAGATTTCTTGCTGGACAATGCTCCATGGTCAGTTAGACCAGTTGAAGTTGATAGTGATCAAATTGAGACATTAACTGAGAACAATCAAAGTTATACACAGAGGAAGTAGCAGACATTCTCAAAATATCCAAATCAAGTGTTGAAAATTGTTTGCACCAGCTTGGTAATGTTAATTACTCTGATGTTTGGGTTCCACATAAGTGAAAAAATCTTCTTGACTGTACTTCTGTATGTGATTCTCTACTGAAACAAGGCAAAAATGCTCCATTTTTAAAACAAATTGGGACAGATGATAAAAAATGGATACTGTAGAATAATGTGGAATGGAAGAGATCATGGGGCAAGTGAAATAAACTATCACACAACCACACCAAAGGCTGGTCTTCATTCCAAGGAAGGTGATGTACATATAGTGGAATTGGAAGGGAATTACGAGCTCCTTCCAGAAAACCAAATGATTAATTCCAACAGGTACTACTTCCAATTAGACCAACTGAAAGCAGCACGTGACAAAAAGCTTCCAGAATTAGTCAACAGAAAATGCATAATTTTCCATCAGGATAACTCAAGACCACATGTTCCATTGACAACCAGGCAAAAACTGTTACAGCTTGGCAGGACAGTTCTGATTCATACACTATATTCACCAGACATTGCACCTTCAGATGTCCATTTATTTCTGTCTTTACAAAATTACCTGAATGGAAGATACTTCAATTCCCTGGAATACTGTAAAAGGCATCTAAAACATTTTTTTGGTTAAAAAAAATGAAAAGTTTTGGGAAGATGGAATTATCAATTTGCCTGAAAAATGGCAGAAGGTAGTGGAACAAAATGGTGATACACTTAAAGTTCTTGGTGAAAAATGAAAAATGGGCCTTTAATTTTTACTTTAAAACCGAAGGAAGATTTTGGCCAACACAGTATATGATCAATTGTCTCAAGACATTTAGGCATCATTAGTTTTGTTGGAGATATACTTACACATTGGATAATGTAAGAAATAACAGTCTTATAAGATAGGATAAAAGTAATATAGTTAGTGATTTAAGGTCATAAGTAAATATTTAAGACAAACAGATCAAACACATGGGGTTTAGTTTAATTAAAAGCATTTGTAAGGACCTTGAGGTTTGCAACAGTTTGCTCAATAACTCCACATTAAGCATATATATCCCTGGATATTTAGAAAGTGACATATACTGTTGTATCTGTATACTGAATCACATGTACTTTATTTTCTCTTCAGGTATCATGACATGCCAGATGTCATTGACTTCCTTGTGCTACATCAGTTTTATAATGAAGCCAAAGAAAGGAACTGGCAGATAGGTAAATATAGAATTCCCACTTAAATATTGTTTGAAGCAGAGTAACTTTTAAACTGAATTAACAGTGAGAAACTTTAGACTGAAAAAGCTGTTAGCCAAATTAGAAAAATTAAATTTTTATTTTCAGTTATGTTTAGGTGATTGTATGTACTTTGTATGTGTTATAAAACCTTTCTGTGAATATCTATTCTATTAGAATACAAATCTAAATTAAAATGAAAATCTGAAGTTTCAGTTGCCTTCACATGGAGTACTTAACACTTGGGCTCTTAACAGACCTTTACTGATTGTGGCTTTGTCTCTCTCTCTTTCTCCTCTTCCACCTCTCTCCCTTTTTCTCCCTTTCTCTCTTTACTGCTCCTGTTGTCTCCCTGTCTATTCCTTCCACCTTCTCTAGCTATTTAATCTTGGGCATGTGATTAACCTCTCCGTGCCTCACTTCCATTATCTATAAAATGGGAATCACATCTGAACATACCTATAAGGTTGATATGAAAGATAAATAATATGTAGAAAGAACTTAAAATGTACCAGACACAGAGCAAACACTGTATAATTATCTGCTGTTAGTAGTTTTTTTTTTCTGTTAGTATCTTCTATCTTTTCTAATTGAAAGAAACATTTTTATCCACATGGTTGGTTTTATATTCCTTAGCCATTTAGAGGCACAAAACTAGTATGAAGAGATTTTTAGAAACAAAATGGTAAAACAAAAAATAAGAGGAAGGAAAAAAAAAAAGAAACAACTGTGGTGTTACATGTGCAGTACAAAAAGCAGACTGTCTAATGATGATCCCAAGTAACTGAAAGAAGTTAAATTATATGTGGTAATATGTGATTTTATTTCATAATAATTATTAGCACTTGGAAATCAAAATCCTTGAAGAGAGTAATATGGAATACTCAGATTGAAATCTGTAATAATGCTGGATACAATGATGCTATTATATTCATCAAAATGTACAGTTTAGACTGGGAACATAGCAGTTATTCTCAAGAGCACTCTTTTAAGATTTTTTTTAAAACATTGTAGGTGATAGATTCCGCAGTATAATAGATGACGCCTGGTGGTTTGGGACTGTAGAAAGTCAGCAACCTTTTCAACCAGAGTATCCTGATAGTTCTTTCCAGTGTTACAGTGTTCAGTAAGTACAGTTATGGTCTTTTACACCTGATAAAATACTTTGGTACTATATGGACTTTCTATAAACCCTGCTTTACCTAGTCTTACAAGACCTGTACCTGTAAGGAAGGAATCATAGTACTTTTAAGGAAGGAATTTGATGATAAACTTTCTGGTGCAATATGCATGCTAAAACAAAGCAGAAACTGAATACTGATTTCTGCCTCCTTAGTTCCTGTGTTTTCTCTTAAATATTTCTATTTTAGATAAGAATTACAACTATTATTTCATAAAGAATACTGAAATTAATTCAGTGTTTAAAGTGATTGTTTCAGCTGGAATATAATAGTGAATATTTATATAGTCTTTTATTTGATGGTATAAGTTCTAGTCAAGGGTGAGTGCATTACTTTTGGATATATTGATACTATTTGTCTACATTTACTTTTGTTCTTCATGAAATACCAGAGTTGTAAGATTCCTAATAAATAAAACTTTCTTCTTAAGAATGATGAAACATGTTTATTCTGTGAAGATTGACTTTTAGTCTTCATATTGTAGATCAAAAGGGAATAGTAAACTTTTGGAGAAGCTATAATAACCTGGTAGAAAAAAGTAGATTATGTCACAGAAATAAGTGATGTATTAAATTGACTTTTTAACCTAAAAGGAATTTTCCAGTGATAACTTTTTATTCTGTACCCTGGCTTAACATTGAATGTATGCTTGGTTGGAATTTAAAAAAAAACAAAAACAGAACTAAGAATAAGTTTAGGGCTCTCTAATTTTCATATTAGTGGACCATGTTTTCTCTGTTAGAGGGTTATCATTATCTTTGTGTAAGCAAAGTTATACTTTAAAGAAAGTATATGCCCCTTTCCAGATTTCACCCCCAAGAAGTCCTCCAAATTATGCTAGTATGTAAAAGTATCATGTGAATTTGATTTGTATCTTGTTATTTTTTTAATAGCTGGGACAATAATGAGAGAGAAAAGATGAGCCCCTGGGATATGGAGCCAATTCCAGAAGGAAGTAAATATGCTTTTAAAAAATGAATTCTAATTTTTCTAAAAGAAGAATGGCAATAGCATTATTCTGAAAACTAATTATTTCTGATTTTTTACCTTATGCATAGCTGCCTTTCCAGATGAAGTTGGTGCTGGTGTTCCTGTGTCCCAGGAGGAACTGACTGCTTTGCTATACAAACCTCAGGAAGGAGAGTGGGGGGCTCATTCCAGAGATGAGGAATGTGAACGAGTTATTCAGGGAATCAACCACCTTCTTTCCCTGGGTATGGTGAATGTGAAAGAATATTAAGAAGATGAAAAAAGAATGTTAGGAAGATGAGAAGGAATAAGGAAAACCAGCAGAATTTAAAGTTCTATAAAAGGAAATGCAGTTTTTCACTATATACTTCTAACTCAAAAGGCACAGTGATTCTAGTTTTAATAATATTTTTGTATGCTTGGTCAAAGTAATGACTTGCAAACCTTTTCAGTTCTGGGGTTATAATAGTGAAGGCATGTAAGTGTCTTTTACTTTTGTGAGCCATCTTGGCTCTCTAGCTATTCTCTGAGCCTAACTTTGGGTGGATTTTTTTGGTAAAGACTGTGGGTGGAGTAATCAGTTTTGCTCCATAACTAGTTATATTTTCTGAAGTGTATCACATGAGACATTTGGCATTTATCCAGAAAAGACATAAATTTGAAGTTAAAAACAGTTCTCCAATAATTTTGTCTTGTTTTTATCTGATTTGAACCAGTGTATCATGTATGATTCATAGATAACATGTCCAAATAAAAAGAATAACATTATAATAGTATTGGTCTAATTTTTGCATAATTTAATCATCTCATTTTAGTAATATAGTTTTATATTGCTCACACTTCCTGTTTATATATGGTTTTTGTTTGTTAACATGAGATGTTAGTGTTGTTTATAACTATCTTTTCTGATTTTGTAAATATTGTAGATTTTGCCAGCCCCTTTGCTGTTCCAGTGGATCTCAGTGCCTACCCCTTGTATTGTACTGTAGTTGCTTATCCAACTGACCTCAACACCATCAGGCGGAGACTTGAAAATCGCTTTTACAGGTTTGTTTAGTTTTTACCATTTCCTATAAAGCTTTTAGCTTTATGTCTTTTGCTTTCGTTTTTGCATGATGATACACTGAGATCTTTGTTTTTATATTGTAAAATAACCACTCAGAAGACCCACCTCAAAATTTCTTTTGAAAATTTGAAACAGTTCATTTCCTTTCCTTCAGGAGATTCTCAGTCTTCCAGGGTAAAAAGGAGTATGGACAGGGAGAAAATTATGACTAGTACAAGTCACAATTGAAACAATAATTACAGTTAACTCTTAGTTTATTAAAAGCAGATTAAGTGGTTTGTGGATTCATCCTGATTATGGTGCTCCAGTGTCTTTGAGCATGTTTTAAATCCCCTGTTGGGAAATTAGGCAGCAGTTAATTAGATTTAATCACCAGCCCCAAAATGTGTAAAGAAAAAAAAAATCAAGTTGTTTTTTTCTTCTGTTTTGCTGGAAGTTATGCGATTATGGGGAGGCGGTGGAGGGCAGCTTTTGTTCTCTCTCTCACCCTCAAGTCTACTGTGTCCTAACAACAATTATTCCATGAAATTGTTATAAATAATACCATGTGGGTGTATCTTATAACATTACCTGTAATTTCTTTAGTAGTCTAGTATCATAACAGCAACTGCATTAAAATATGTGTCCTTTTCTACAACCTGGCTTCTTGATTTTTGGTCTTCTCTGAAAACTAAACATTTTTTTGTTGATTTTATCAGAGCACTGTTTGTTTCTATTTGTTTCTTTATATTTGGTCACATCACTATTTACCATAATGTCATGGGTCAGTTCTCTTCCAGGTTTTAATATCCAAGTTTATAATCCAGTGGTTCTGAACTCAGGCCTGTGCTTCAAATACTGTAACTACATACTTTTATTGGTGCATATTAGTCACACAGATATATTGAGTCACAAACATATATTTGAACACCTTTGATGTTTCATGATTAAATGCCTAGTTGTTGTATATTGTCTAATTCTAGAATAGACTTTGAATGTATCGACCAAAAGTAACAGGGTATTTTTGCTTTCATAGGAGAATATCAGCATTAATGTGGGAAGTACGCTATATTGAGCATAATGCTAGGACTTTCAATGAGCCTGACAGTCCTATAGTTAAAGCAGCCAAAATTGTAACTGATGTCTTACTTCGATTTATTGGGTAAGAAGCAGTTTTATCTTCTATAGAGGCTGACTTCTGAGTTTTTAAAATTTATTGAAGTGTATTTTAACTTATCTTGTTTCTCAGGGATCAGAGCTGTACTGATATACTGGATACTTACAATAAAATTAAAGCAGAAGAACTAAACAGCACTGATGCAGAGGAGGTAAGAATCACAGCATGACCAGTAGGCATTAATTCCTTTTCTGTCATTTAAAGTACATTAGGTATTATATATGAGTGTTGTAACTGGGTATTAGCAACGAATCTGATTTCTGAAAGCTCGCTGAACACCTGCATCTTTTTGTATTAGGCTCTTTAACCTATATTTAGATAGTGTATACCAAAAATGTAGTGGTGCTGCAGTGTTTGTTCAGAGAGAGGTGGCCATTCATCCTTTTGGACACAGTGGTTTCAGTATTGAGAAATCAATACTTTATATTCCAGCCCTTGAAAACAGGACAAAGCACTAAACTGTGTTTTAAATGAATGGTTAGTTGATGGAAATTTTAGTAGGGATTAATTTTCTATACTACATACATATATATGTATATATATATAATATTAAAGTATTTTATAATTTTAGACTTGAAAGTCTCTATTTTTAGTAGTTTCAAGGAAATGCTGTTTGATTTCCCTTGTGGAAATTTATAAACATAAACTAGTTTTTCTTAATGAAATGAATTAGTATTGTCAGCAGACCCTCATGTATCTTATTTCCCCACCCAGTCATATCCCTGATTTACACTAAGTTATTTTTGACTAGAGGCTATGATAGAAGCAAAAACCAGGTTAAGAGGCTGAAACAATAATGGAAAATGACAATTCAAAAATATTTTATGGAAAACAATTCATCCCAGAGATAAGTGACTCAAATATGCTGGATTTTATTGCAGTGGCTATGATTATACAGAGGTATTTTACATGTTTATATTTTCTGTACTGTTAATTCTCAGAATGGTAAATCTCTAATAGTTTTTCAATTTCACAAAAACGTGTTTGACTATAAAATGTTGTAAGTATTATTGAAGTTAAATGCTATTTATATATTAAAGACAACTCAGATATGCCAATTAGATATTATCCTCCTGAAACTAATAAAAAATTTATCATTCTTATACCTGATATTTTCTCTAACCTTTAATATAAATGCGTTTTGCTCAGAATTTGATGTAGCAAGAATTTCTCCTCAAAATAACATAACTTGGATTAGAATAGGAAAGGAAAGTAAAATATAATTCAGCAAGCTTATTTTTTCTTTTTCTTTCTCTCCCTTCCTTCCAACATTTAAATTCTACGCTTTAAACAAATTGCAGTTATACAATACAGTGTTATCAACTAAAGTCACCATGTTTTACCTTAGATCCTTATATTCTCAGACTTTATTCAACTTATAGCTAGAAGTTTGTGTCTGTTTACCACCTTCTCCCTGGCCCCTCCCACCATCAGTCCACTACCCAACAACTTTTCTGTATTCTGTTTCTGAGTTTGACCTAAAAAAAAAAATTCTACATATAAGTGATACCATGCTGTGTTTGTCTTTCTCTATCTGACTTATTTCACTTAGCAAAATGTGCTCAAGTTCCATCTGCATTGTCACAAATGGCAGAATTACCTTCTTTCTTATGGTTAAATAATATTCCATTGTGTATATGTGTATATATATATACCATATTTTCTTTGTCTGTTTATCTGTTGACAGACAGATTGTTTCCACATCTTGGCTATTGTGAATAATGCTTCAGTGAACATGGGAGTGCAACTTTATACCTTTGATATCTTGTTATTATTTACAGAAGTGAAATTGCTGAATCATATGGTGTTAATAGTTCTATTTTTAATTTTTTGAGGAACTACCATATTGTTTCCCATAGTGGCTGTACCAATTTATATTCCCACCAACAGTGCACAGGGGCTCTCTTTTCTCCACATCCTCGTCAACAATTCTTATTTCTTTGTCTTTCTGATAATAACCATTCTAACAGGTGAGAGGTGATATTTCATTGTGGGTTTTATTTGCTTCTCCCTGATGATCAGAGATGTTGAATACCTTTTCAGGTACCTATTGGCCTTTTGGATGTCTCCTTTGTAAAAATGTCTATTCAGTTTCTCTGTGCATCTTTCATTAGGTTATGTGTTCTGCTGTCAAGTTGTTTATATATTTAAGTATTAACTCCCTGTATATGATTTGCAAATATTTTATCCCATTTGGTATATTGCCTTCATTTTGTTGATGGTTATTGTTTGCTGTGAAGAGCTTTGTAGTTTGATGTAGTCCCAATTTTTTTAATATAAATTTATTTATTTTAATTGGAGGTTAATTGCTTTACAATATTGTATTGGTTTTGCCGTACATCAACATGAATCTGCCACAGGTATTTATTGCTTTTGTTGCCTTTTATTACCTTTGGATTTTGTTAAATCCAAAAAAATCATTGCCAAGACCAGTGTCAAGCAGCTTACCCCTGTGTTTTCTTTTAGGAGCTTTATGGTTTCATGTCTTATATCCAAATCTTTAATCCATTTTGAGTTGTGTTTAATGTATGGTGCAGGTGGATTTTTTTTCCAGTTTTTTCAGCACAATTTATTGATGAAATTATCCTTTCTTCATTTTATATTCTTGGTTCCTCTGTTGTAAGTTAATCAACCAGTATGTATGGTTTATTTCCGTGTACTTTCTGTTCCCTTGATATATATATTTTATGTTAATACCATACATTTTGATTATAATAACTTTCTAATACAGTTTGGTATCAGGAAGTGTGATGCCTCCAACTTTATTCTTCTTTCTCAAGATGGTTATTAGAATTCTTTTTTGTGGTTCTATATGAGTTTTAGGATTGTTTTTCTATTTCTGCAAAAAATACTGTTGGGATTTTGATAGGGCTTGCATTGAATCTGTATATTGCTTTAAATAGTACAGATGTTTTAACAGCATTAATTTTTCATATCTGTGGCATGTAATACCTTTCTATTTATTTGTATATTCTTCTATTTCATCAATGTCTTATAGTTTTCAGTGTACAGATCTTTCAACTCCTTGGTTAAATTTATTCCTAGTATTTTATTCTTTTTGATGTAAGTATAAATGGCATTGTTTTCTTAATTTTTCTCTCTGATAGTCCACTGTTAGTATACAGAAACATAACTTACTTTTGTATGATGGTTTTGTATCCTGCAATTTTACTGAATTTGTTGATTAGTTCTAACAGTTTTATGGTAGGTTATTTAGACTTTTCTATATGTAATACAATGTCATCTGCTAATAGAGACAGTATCAATTTTTCTTTTTGATTTAAATTTTTTTGTTTTTCTTGACTAATTGTTCCAGCTAAGACTTTCAATACTATGTTAAATAAAATAAAAGAGTGAGCGTTCGTGTCTTGTTCCTTATCTTAGAGGAAAAGTTTTCAGCTTTTTACAATTGACCATAAATTAGTTGTGGGTTTTTCATATATGACCTTTTTTTTTATGTTGAGATACAGTCCCTCTATACCTATTTTATTGAGAGTTTATATCATGGATGGATATTGCTATCCTCAGAGTAGCATTCTGGGTTAGAATAGAAAATTAAACTAAAATGTAATTCAGCAACTTCAGAAAGGGAAACTAATGGCTTGTGAGCTACTTCTCTTCTTTTTGAAAAAAAATTCATTAAGGTATAGTTGATTTACAATGTTGTTTTAGTTTCAGGTATACAACAAAGTGAATCTGTTATACATATATGTAGACCCACTCTTTTTAGATTCTTTTCCCATATAGGCCATTTCAGAGTAGTGAATAGATTTCCCTGTGCTATACAGTAGATCCTTATTAGTTATCTGTTATGTATATAGTAGTATGTATATGTTAATCCCAATCTTCCAATTTATCCCACCCCTTTACCCCTGGTAACCATAAGTTTATTTTCTACACCTATAGCTCTATTTCTGTTTTATAGATAAGTTTATTTGTAACATTTTTTTAGATTCTTCTAGGCATTACCTATGTGCTTCACCATCACCAGATTAGTAGTAGTGTGTGGGACTTGTCTCTTTGTATTAAAAATCTATCCCTCAGGGTGATACTTCACTGAATCTTATTTTTTAATACATATTCTTATTTTCCCTATAGAAAAGAAGTTTGTTTCTTGAAGTAGCAAAAGATTATAGCATGCAGCTGAAGTTTAGAGTGAATCTTTCTCCCACCTCTGTTCTGCTGCCTGCTTCAATGAGGGAGTTAATTATGATTGTATTTGCTGTTTCTTTGTAAATGTTTATCTAGTTTATAAGACTAAATTTAACAATATCTTCTCCCACTCTTCCCTTTTAATTTTAGGATACAGAAATGGTTGATTTAGATTCAGATGGACCTGGTACTTCATCTGGAAGAAGGGTGAGTGGATAAATGAACTGCTAATAAGAAAAAATTCAAGCTTCCTGCATCAAGGATCCCTAAGACCAACTCCACAAATTTGGAGAGTTGCTAGAAAGACTTATAGAACTTAGTATATGTACTTGTTGCTGTTGTTTAGTTACCAAGTCGTGTCTGAGTCTTTTGCGACCCCATGAACTCTAGCCTGACAGACTCCTCTATCCATAGGATTTCCCAAACAAGAATATTGGGGTGGGTTTCCATTTCCTTCTCCAGGTGATCTTCTCAACCCAGCAATCGAGCCCATGTCTCCTTTGGCAGGTGGATTCTTTATCACTGAACCACCAGGGAAGTCCTGTGTATACTTGTTAACTCATTGCTAAGGTTTATGACAGTGACAAGGTAAAGATACAAAGCTGGAACACAGGGGAAAAGATACTGGCAGAGCCTGGAGGGATCTATGTGCAGATTTTCTTATGCACTCTCTCTCCTCTGAAAGGCCACACAGAGTACGCTCTTTCCCCACAATGAAAATGTAGCAATATGTAAGTGACTAGGGACTCAGTTCCTAAAGAATTTATTGGGAACTTGTTATGTCTACTTCATCTGACTAATCCATGCCAAGATTCCAGACTCTCAGAAAGCAGGAAAGCACCGGAAATTTATAGGAAAGTGGGTATACAACACAAATAACATTGTTTGTACTAACTTGGGCACAGTAAACTACTTTTATCATTAAAGAAAGAGTTCAAGTCCCAAGTTCCTAGACACTAATCAAGGGCTAACCTGACAAGCAAGGCCTGTTAAAGATAGCCTCAGGTCTTTTATGTTAACTGTGTTCTACACAACTTCTACTCTATGATAATTAGACAAACATTTGTTATATGTAAGGAAAATATTTCCTTTCAAATACTAAAAGAGAATGTATACAAAAGACAGCAAAATAGTAAAGCCTAGAGTATATTCTGATGACAAAGAATTTACTTTAAAATATACTTATTGTTCAAGTGTTATTTTGAGAAAATTATGGTGCCATTGTCAAATATTCTTAACTACCAGCAAAGATTAAGGTATTAAAATCATTGCCCTTGTACAGGAAAAGTTTGTTCCTCTGTGTTTAAGATTTGGATTTTCTCAAAATGAGAATTCAGAATACTAGAGTTCTTGCTGTTTCTGTGAATATAATAATCTAGTTTTTGTTTATATTTTTGCCAGAGAGAATGATATTTAATCAAAACTAAGAAACTTTTAAATGGGTGCTGTAAGGCGAGTCCAGACAAAAAGAGAGCGAGCCGGGTGGTCAGGCAAGAAAAGGAAATTTATTAGAGGTAAAAGAGAGGGTAACTGGCTCTTAAGGAGAACCAACATTCTCCCTTTCTGACAGAGTCCTTCTTATGCCCCACCAACGAAAAATTCTCTGAAGGGGTGGTCATGGTAGCCGAAGGTCTGGAATCTGGTGGTCTCGAAGCTTGAAGAAGATAGGTGCCAATGAGATAACAAGATGCCATTTGGGAAATTTGGTCAGTCTCACAGATCACTGTGATTTATTCTTTGTTTGCGAGGTCAACATAATGAGCCATCTTATCAATGAGATCCCATGTGGGTCCTATCATTCCAATCTTTTTGATTTAGGATAAGGGCCAAAAGTCAATCTTCTGTAACTGCCAATATTCTGTAATGGGACAGGGGCGTTGTAGGGGTAAGATAAGAAAAGGGTGAATTGCGGATCAAGGGGATTTGTGTGGAGTCGAAGTTTTTGATAATCTGAGTGAGTTAGCAGCAGCTCGTGGATGGTTTGGTTGGTGAAGGCTTGTAAGTGATCCTGAGGAAATTTTGAAAAAAGATGCATTAAAATGGGCCAAAAGTTAGAATAAGCGTAAGTAGAAGGAGAAGTCCTAGAAGGTAGGACCCAAGGCATCCAATTCCAATTGCTTAACCAGTTTTCCCATGAATTACTGAGGTGTTGGCGTATTCTCGAGACTCTGTTTGTCAAATTTCTTGCTGCTTCCTTTACAACGCCTGATTTACTGGCGTAAAAACAGCAGGCTTCCTCCAAAAATAGGCGTAGGCCTCATTTTTCTGCTGTGGAAAGGTCTAATCCTCTTCTGTTTTGGAGGACCACGGCTTCCAGGGAATCTAGCTGGTTTTGGATAAAGCTGTTAGGTATTTCTTCTAGGCTGTCAGTGAGGTCTTTAGAAAGGTTTTGATAGTAATTTAAAGAAGTTGTGAGTCCTGTGGTCCCTGTCCTAATCACAGTGGCTATTCCTAAACTGATTAATAGAGGAATGAATTGAATTACCCATCTGGGTCAGTTATGAGTTAGTGGAATAGGAGGGGTCTGATTGTTAGGAGCAATAGAAATATCGGGGGCCAGATATACCAGGGTGCATGTTCCTGTCCAGTTAGTGAAAAGTGAAAGTTGCTCAGTCGTGTCCGACTCTTTGTGACCCCATGGACTATACAGTCCATGGAATTCTCCAAGCCAGAATACTGGAGTGGGTAGCCTTTCCCTTCTCCAGGGGATCTTCCTGACCCAGGAATCGAACTGGGGTCTCCCGCATTGCAGATGGATTCTTTACCAGCTGAACCATAAGGGAAGTCCAGTTAGTGGGAAGACATAAATAAGTAGTAGGTCCACATAAGAAAAAAAATTCCAGGAGTAAGAAGACAACAGCTGAAATCGATAGCAAATAGGAGTCTTTCTGGGAACTTGTCAGTAGTCTCTGAAACTGACAATGAACTCGCCAGTGTAGCCCCTACAAGAAGAGTATTTACACAATATGCAGAAGGGAGTCTTCCTGAGAAAGTAAGAAAATGTCCTGCAGTTCCTGAGACACGATAGAGAGATGTGAAGTGTGATTACAGAGGTGTGGTGGTATATTTCCTAGTTGAGGGTAAGAATTGTTTATAGAGTTTTGTCTGGTAAAACAGAAAGGAGCCTATTATTGTAGACAAACGTCAGAAGTGGTGGGTGTTAGGAGCAGTAACCAGGCTAATCAGAGGGTGGGCTTGGGATAGTAATAGAGGCTTTGAATTTTGAGAGAAGGTCTCTCCCAAGAATAGGAGAGGGGCATTTGGGAGTATGAGAAAAGAATGGGAAAATGGGGTATGTTAATGTGTGCAAGGTAGAGGCTCCGTTATTAGTGGTATAGATATTAAACAGTCAACCCCCATAACAGAGACCTGAGAGTCCTTGGTTTCTCTGGAGTAGGCAGGCATAGCAGAGTAAGTGGCCCCTGTGTCAGTGAGAAAGGAGATTGGCTTACCTGCCACTGTAAGAGTTACCCTGGGCTCCGTAGGGGTGATGAGAGTTGGGGGACTGGGGTCCTGAGCACCTTCAGTCTTCAGTAGCGAGTCCGAGTAGGCTGGGAAGAGCTGGGTTGGAGGACTCGTGCTGAAGACCAGGAGGAGATATCTGGATCCCTGGAAGGGAATTTGGGCAGTCGACTTTCCAATGTCCCTTTATGCCACAGCTGGGACATGGACCTAAAGAGGGCCTTGGCTTTAGGCATGAGCAAACCCAGTGGCCTTCTTTGCTGCATTTGAAGCAGGGCCCAAGTGGCTTCCTTTCTTTGTTGGTTGATGGAGGCTTGGAGCCACTAGGGCAGTGGCTAAAAGGTGGTATTTGGCCTGATCTCGTTGGGCCTTCTCTAACTTTAGCTGTTCTTCCTGGTTATTGAAAATTGTAAAGGCTAAATAACTCCGGGAGTTGGTGATGGACAGGGAGGCCTGGCGAGCTGCAGTTCATGGGGTCGCAAAGAGTCGGACACGACTGAGTGACTGAACAGAATTGAATTGAAATTTATAAGGTCTTGTTGAGGGGTTTGAGGGCCTTCTGCCTTTTTTAGTTTCTTTTGGATATCTGGGGAAGACTGGGAGATGGGTGTTAAGGACAATAGTGCCCTCTGCTGAAGTGGGGTCTAATTTTGTATATTTTTGTAGCACTTCAGTTAACCTGGCTAGAAATTGCGCTGGGTTTTTGTCCAGCCCCTGAGTTATTTAAAGGCAGTGTTCGCTCTGACAGTCTGGAATTGGAACTGTGAGATCCAAAGGCTGAATCCAATTTGCTGCTGCCAAGAAAAAGTAAACACGGTGGTACTGTTTGAGAGAATGTGCATTCTAAAAATTTGTGCAAAATGAGTTGAAGAGCTTGTCTTATAAGGATGTTAAAAGAAGACACAGTTCCTAGAAAGGTTTCTGTGTGTGCAGCAGAGGAGGACTGGATATACAGGCACATAAGCGTCCACTAGGTAGCATTAATATGTGAGAATAGAGGGGACATTGTCCTGGATTCCAATCTTCAACTCGCTGTTGTCCAGATGTGCATTTTTGGAAAGTCATTTACTGTCTGTGAAATAATTTTTCCTTCATAAAATTTTGTGTTGGACACAATTCTAGCTTGACTTCTTATATTGTTATCTTTTTCTCCAGGTGATAATTTATTTTAAAATTCTATTCAATTCCCACCCATTGATATGTATTACAGTTTAATCTACTGCTTTTTTGGTTATGTTCTATAACATTTGTTATCAGTATCCTAATAAATAAGCTGTTAATACCATAGGGCACAGACTGTATATAAACTTGATAGTACCACCAACATACACACACGTATATACAATATGTACTTATATATATAGGGGCTTCCCCGGTGGCTCAGACAGTAAAGCATCTGTCTGCAATGCAGGAGACCCGGGTTTGATCTCTGGGTTGGGAAGATCCCCTGGAGAAGGAAATGGCAGTCCATTCCAGAACTCTTGCCTGGAAAATTCCATGGATGGAGGAGCTTGGTAGGCTACAGTCCATGGGGTCACAAAGAGTCGGACTGACTCTTCGTGACTCAGTGAGTGGATTGAGCGATTTCACTTCACTTTATATGTATATAAGCATATATGACTATGTGTGTTATATACATACACACACATGCAAATATATTCAAAAGGCTAGAGAAGACACTGTGCCTATATTTGAGAAAAGTCGATAATTATTTTGAAATGTATAATGTGAAAAAAGTCCTATACTATTTAAAATCTGCCGACGTCATTACAAAATTTTTCAACATTTATCCAAGAAACAAAAGAGCCACTAAAAGAATAATTAAACACGTATAATAAAAATAGATTGAGCTATTCAAATTGTATTAAATTGTAAGAAAAGAATTTGTTAAGTGGTTAGAAAGGAAAAAAAGCAGTCAGATCTGTTCTTGCAGTTCGCTCTTAACCTAACTGTGTAATAAAGCATCTTATTGATGCTGTCAGAAATCTAGACAGCATCACTTAATATTATGATAAAAAATTATAGATGATCATTTAAAGTGTTAAGGTTGATGTTAATTATAGTTAAGTACCTCATTAAAATTTAAAATTTTTTCATTTGAATATTGTAAATGATTTTAACATACATTGACATTAACTTTTATTTTTTGATTACACAATTAGTTTGTATAAAGACAATATAATTATTTTTTTGAGACTTCCATACAGTTTATTATAATGGTGGGAAATTTTTCCATAAGTTATATTCTTGCCAACACTTCTTATCTTTTGTCTTCTTTGATAATAATAAAAATCCTACACTCAAGTTGACTTCTCACTGTGGTTTTGGTTTTTATTTTCTAATGATCAGTGATATTGAGCTCATTTTCACATACCTGTTGGCCATTTGTATGTCATCTGCAGAGAAATATCTATTTGGTGCTTTGCCCATTTTGAAACTGAATTATTTGTTTCTTTGCTATTGAGTTTTAGAAGTAACCTATGTATTTTGCATACTAACCTCTTATCAGATATGTTTGCAACTCTTTCCTCTCATTCCATTAGTTACCTTTTCTTTTATTGATTGTGTCCTTTGCTATGCAGAAGCTCTTTAGTTGGATGTAATCTCACTTGTTTAGTTTTGCTTTTGTTTTCTGTACTTTTGGCATAGCATCCAAAAATATCATTGCCAACATCAACATCAGGCAGCTTCTTCCTTGTTTTCTCCTAGAAGACTTATGGTTTCAATCTTATGTTTAAATTTTCAGTTTATTTTTACATGTGGTATGACATATGAATCCAATTTCATTCTTTCACATGTAGCTATCCAGTTTTCAGAACACCATTTATATGAGCGACTACCATTTGCTCATTATTCTTGTCACTCTTTTGAAAATCAGTAGACCACATATATGTGGGTTTAATTCAGAGCAATTTATTTCGTTCTTTTGGTCTATACATCTGTTTTTATGAGGATGCATAGACTTCCCTGGTGGCTCAGACGATAAAGCATCTGTCTACAATGTGAGAGACCTAGGTTCAATCCCTGGGTTGGGAAGATTCCCTGGAGAAGGAAATGGCTACCCACTCCAGTACTCGTGCCTTGAAAATCCCATGGACAGAGGAGCTTGGTGCAGGCTACTGTCCATAGGGTCACAAAGAGTCAGGCATGACTGAGCGACTTCACTTTATAGACCAATAGAACAAAATAAAGAGCTCAGAATTAAAAACTGACTTTCATTAGAACCTAATTTGAATGCACTAACTAGAAGATTGCCAGGAGAAATATCAATAACCTCAGATATGCAGATGACACCACCCTTATGGCAGAAAGTGAAGAGGAACTAAAAAGCCTCTTGATGAAAGTGAAAGAGGAGAGTGAACAAGTTGGCTTAAAGCTCAACATTCAGAAAACAAATATCATGGTATTCAGTCCCATCACTTCATGGGAAATAGATGGGGAAACAGTGGAAACAGTGTCAGATTTTATTTTTTTGGGCTCCAAAATCACTGCAGATGGTGACTGCAGCCATGAAATTAAAAGATGCTTACTCCTTGGAAGAAAAGTTATGACCAAGCAAGATAGCATATTCAAAAGAAGAGATATTACATTGCCGACTAAGGTCCGTCTAGTCAAGGCTATGGTTTTTCCAGTGGTCATGTATGGATGTGAGAGTTGGACTGTGGAGAAGGCTGAGTGCCGAAGAATTGATGCTTTTGAACTGTGGTGTTGGAGAAGACTCTTGAGAGTCCCATGGACTGCAAGGAGATCCAAGCAGTCCATTCTGAAGGAGATCAGCCCTGGGATTTCTTTGGAGGGAATGATGTGAAGCTGAAAATCCAGTACTTTGGCCACCTCATGTGAAGAGTTGACTCATTGGAAAAGCCCCTGATGCTGGCAGGGATTGGGGACAGGAGGAGAAGGAGACAACAGAGGATGAGATGGCTGCATGGCATCACAGACTCGATGGACGTGAGTCTGAGTGAACTCTGGCAGTTGGTGATGGACAGGGAGGCCTGGTGTGCTGGGATTCATGGAGTCGCAAAGAGTCGGACACGACTGAGCGACTGAACTGAACTGAACCAAACTGAGTTATTTCCTGAGGCTTATCAAAGTTGATGGCTTTATGCCCTGCCTTTGGAAGGCCCACAGTGAGACAAGCAGCCATGTGATTACAGGCTGCTCATCCAGGTTTCCCTTCCTGATAATCCCAGTTGGGATCTTCTCAGGGGACAGCCATTGCCCCTACATGCTTCAGTGCAGTTCGCTCACTCAGTTCTGTCCGACTCTTTCTGACTCCATGAATCACAGCACACAAGGCCTCCCTGTCCATCACCAACGCCCAGAGTTCACTCAAACTCACGTCCATCGAGTCTGTGATGCCATGCAGCCATCTCATCCTCTGTTGTCTCCTTCTCCTCCTGTCCCCAATCCCTGCCAGCATCAGGGGCTTTTCCAATGAGTCAACTCTTCACTTGAGGTGGCCAAAGTACTGGAGTTTCAGCTTCAGCATCATTCCTTCCAAAGAAATCCCAGGGTTGATCTCCTTTAGAATGGACTGGATGGATCTCCTTGCAGTCCATGGGACTCTCAAGAGTCTTCTCCAACACCACTGTTCAAAAGCATCAATTCTTTGGTGCTCAGCTTTCTTCACAGTCCAACTCTCACATCCATATATGACCCCTGGAAAAACCATACCCTTAACTAGACAGACCTGTGTTGGCAAAGTAATGTCTCTGCTTTTCAATATGCTATCTTGCTTGGTCATAACTTTCCTTCCAAGGAGTAAGCATCTTTTAATTTCATGGCTGCAGTCACCATCTGCAGTGATTTGGGAGCCCCAAAAATCAGTCTGATATAAAGTCTGACACTGTTTCCACTGTTTCCCCATCTATTTCCCATGAAGTGATGGGACCAGATGCCATGATCTTCGTTTTCTGAATGTTGAGCTTTAAGCCAGCTTTTTCACTCTCTTTCACTTTCATCAAGAGGCCTTTTAGTTCCTCTTCACTTTCTGCCATAAGGGTGGTGTCATCTGCATATCTGAGGTTATTGATATTTCTTCTGGCAGTCTTGATTCCAGCTTGTGCTTCTTCCAGCCCAGTGTTTCTCATGATGTACTCTGCATATAAGTTAAATAAGCAGGGTGACCATACACAGCATTGAAATACTTCTTTTCCTATTTGGAACCAGTCTGTTGTTCCCTATCCAGTTCTAACTGTTGCTTCCTGACCTGCATACAGGTTTCTCAAGAGGCATGTCAGGTGGTCTGGTATTCCCATCTCTTTCAGAATTTTCTGCAGTTTATTGTGATCCACACAGTCAAAGGCTTTGGCATAGTCAATAAAGCAGAAATAGATATTTTTCTGGAATGCTCTTATTTTTTATTTTTTCGATGATCCAGCGGATGTTGCCAATTTGATCTCTGGTTCCTCTGCCTTCTCTAAAACCAACTTGAACATCTGGAATTTCATGGTTCACGTATTGCTGAATGCTGGCTTGGAGAATTTTGAGTATTACTTAATAGCATATGAGAAGAGTGCACTTGTGTGGTAGTTTGAGCATTCATTGGCATTGCCTTTCTTTGGGACTGGAATGAAAACGGACCTTTTCCAGTCCTGTTGCCACTGCTGAGTTTTCCAAATTAGCTGGCATATTGAGTGCAGCACTTTCACAGCATCATCTTTCAGGATTTGAAATAGCTCAACTGGAATTCCATCATCTTCACTAGCTTTGTTCGTAGTGGTGGTTTCTAAGGCCCACTTGACTTCACATTCCAGGATGTCTGGCTCTTGATGAGTGATCATAGCATCATGACTATCTGGGTCATGAAGATCTTTTTTCTACAGTTCTTCTGTGTATTCTTGCCACCTCTTCTTAATATCTTCTGCTTCTGTTAGGTCCATCCCATCTCTGTCCTTTATTGAGCCCATCTTTGCATGAAATCTTCCCTTGGTATCTCTAATTTTCTTAAAGAGATCTCTAGTCTTTCCCATTCTGTTGTTTTCCTCTGTTTCTTTGCATTGATCACTGAGGAAAGCTTTCTTATCTCTTCCTGCTATTCTTTGGAACTCTGCATTCAGATGCTTACATCTTTCCTTTTCTCCTTTGCTTTTCGCTTTTCTTCTTTTCACAGCTGTTTGTAAGGCCTCCCCAGACAGCCATTTTGCTGTTTTCCATTTATTTTCCATGGGGATGGTCTTGATCCCTGTTTCCTGTACAGTGTCACAAACCTCAGTCCATAGTTCATCAGGCACTCTGTCTATCAGATCTAGGCCCTTAAAACTATTTCTCACTTCCACTGTATAATCATAAGGGATTTGATTTGGGTCATACCTGAATGGTCTAGTGGTTTTCCATACTTTCTTCAATTTAAGTCTGATTTTGGCAATAAGTGGTTCATGATCAGCTCCCAGTCAGCTCCCGGTCTTGTTTTTGCTGACTGTGTATAGCTTCTCCATCTTTGGATGCAAGGAATATAATCAGTCTGTTTTCAATGTTGACCATCTGGTGATGTCCATGTGTAGAGACTTCTCTTGTGTTGTTGGAAGAGGGTATTTGCTATGACCAGTGTGTTCTCTTGGCAAAACTATTAGCCTTTGCCCTGCTTCCTTCCGTATTCCGAGGCCAAATTTGCCTGTTACTGCAGGTGTTTCTTGACTTCCTACTTTTGCATTCCAGTCCCCTATAATGAAAAGGACATCTTTTTTGGGTGTTAGTTCTAAAGGTCTTGTAGGTCTTCATACAACCTTTCAACTTCAGCTTCTTCAGCATTACTGGTTGGGGCATAGACTTGAATTACTGTGATATTGAATGGTTTGCCTTGGAAACGAACAGAGATCATTCTGTCGTTTTTGAGATTGCATTCAAGTACTGCATTTTGGACTCTCTTGTTGATCATGATGTCTACTCCATTTCTTCTAAGGGATTCCTGCCCACAGTAGTAGATATAATGGTCATCTGAGCTAAATTCACCCATTCCAGTCCATTTTAGTTCTCTGATTCCTAGAATATCGACATTCACTCTTGCCATCTCCTGTTTGACCACTTCCAATTTGCCTTGAATCATGAACCTAACATTCCAGGTTCCTATGCAGGCTTAGTGTTGTGTGTCCTCTGTATCTCATAAGCAGGTGCCTGAGAGAATTGCCATACTCGTTCCTTCTCTTCTGGGAGAAAAGCAGAGGAAGTTCAGTCCAGTTCAGTCACTCAGTCGTTTCTGACTCTTTGCAACCCCATGAATCGCAGCACGCCAGGCCTCCTTGTCCATTACCAACTCCCAGAGTTCACTCAGACTCATGTCCATCGAGTCAGTGATGCCATCCAGCCATCTCTTCCTCTCCTCCTGCCCCCAATCCCTCCCAGCATCAGAGTCTTTTCCAGTGAGTCAACTCTTTGCATGAGGTGGCCAAAGTACTGGAGTTACAGCTTCAGCATCATTCCTTCCAAAGAAATCCCAGGGCTGATCTCCTTCAGAATGGACTGGTCGGATCTCTTTGCAGTCCAAGGGACTCTCAAGAGTCTTCTCAAACACCACAGTTCAAATGCATCAATTCTTCGGCACTCAGCTTTCTTCACAGTCCAACTCTCACATCCATACATGACCACTGGAACCACCATACCCTTGACTAGATGGACCTGTGTTGGCAATGTCTCTGCTTTTCAGTATGTTTTCTGGGTTGGTCATAACTTTTCTCCCAAGGAGTAAGCGTCTTTTAATTTCATGGCTGCAGTCACCATCTGCAGTGATTTTGGAGCCCAAAAAATCAGTCTGATATAAAGTCTGACACTGTTTCCACTGTTTCCCCATCTACTTTCCATGAAGTGATGGGACCGGATGCCATGATCTTTGTTTTCTGAATGTTGAGCTTTAAGCCAGCTTTTTCACTCTCCTCTTTCACTTTCATCAAGAGGCTTTTTAGTTCCTCTTCACTTTCTGCCATAAGGGTGGTGTCATCTGCATATCTGAGGTTATTGATATTTCTTCTGGCAGTCTTGATTCCAGCTTGTGCTTCTTCCAGCCCAGTGTTTCTCATGATGTACTCTGCATATAAGTTAAATAAGCAGGGTGACCATACACAGTGTTGAAATACTTATTTTCCTATTTGGAACCAGTCTGTTGTTCCCTATCCAGTTCTAACTGTTGCTTCCTGACCTGCATACAGATTTCTCAAGAGGCAGGTCAGGTGGTCTGGTATTCTCTTCTCTAAAGTGGAGGAAAGGATAGTGTAAATATCATGCCAAGTTAAGTCATAAGCCTGGGTAAGATACTTGAATTCTTTTAGATAATTAACTGGGTCTGAGGAGAAGAAGCCAAGACACTTTTCAATGTGAGATAGATCTGTGAGGGAGAATGGGACATGAACCCAAACAATGCCTTCTGCTCCAGCTACTTCCCATAAAGGGAGGAGTGGAGCAGGGGAAGGAGTGGGGTCCTGTGGTGAAGTTTCCTGTTTAAAGTTGTTCAGGACTAGGTACAGGGAGGAGATCTAGGGAGGTCAGGGTAAAGCCTTGAGACCCTCGGGGTCAAGGGTGAGGCTGAGGTCTCAGAGCTTATCTCAGGCACAGGCTGGGGAGGGGTTTGGGAGCTTGGCAGTGGCAGGGCCTGCTTGAGAAGGAGGGAGGGAAGAGAGGACATAGGGTGAAGGTGGTGGAACTGGATCTGGAGTTGCTGCAAGGGGACTGGAAGCGATAGGGGTTGAGCTGTGGTCAGAAGGGTTGAAGAAAGAAGAAAAGTCTGAACAGGGATGGGGAGACATTGTATTAGGAGGATGTGGCCCAGAGTAGGCTAAGAGTATTTGAGAAGTAGAACAGGATTCACAGAGAGAGGGTCGAGAGTGAAGAGTAAAGAGCCTGAACATTGATGTATGGCAAAACCAATACAATATTGTAAAGTAATTAACCTCCAATTAAAATAAATAAATTTATATTTAAAAGAAAAGACAAGAGTCCCTTGGACTGCAAGGACATCCAACCAGTCCATTCTAAAAGAGATCAGTCCTGGGTGTTTACTGGAAGGACAGATGCTAAAGCTGAAACTCCAATACTTTGAACACCTCATGTGAAGAGTTCAGTTCAGTCGCTCAGTTGTGTCTGACTCTTTGTGACCCCATGAATCTCACTACGCCAGGCCTCCCTGTCCATCACCAACTGCTGGAATTCACTCAAACTCACATCCATCGAGTCGGTGTTGCCCTCCAGCCAACTCATCCTCTGTCATCCCCTTTTCCTCCTGCCCCCAATCCTTCCCAGCATCAGGGTCTTTTCCAATGAGTCAACTCTTCGCATGAGGTGGCCAAAGTACTGGTGTTTCAGCTTTAGCATCATTCTTTCCAAAGAAATCCCAGGACTGATCTCCTTTAGAATGGAGTGGTTGAATCTCCTTGCAGTCCAAGGGACTCTCAAGAGTCTTCTCCAACACCACAGTTCAAAAGCATCAATTCCTCAGTGCTCAGCTTTCTTCACAGTCCAACTCTCACATCCATACATGACCACTGGAAAAGCCATACCCTTTACTAGACGGACCTGTGTTGGCAAAGTAATGTCTCTGCTTTTCAGTATGCAAAGAATTGACTCATTGGAAAAGACCCAGATGCTGGGAGAGATTGGGGGCAGGAGGAGAAGTGGACGACAGAGGATGAGATGGCTGCATGGCATCCCTGACTCGATGGACATGAGTTTGGGTGAACTCCGGGAGTTGGTGATGGACAGGGAGGCCTGGCATGCTGCAATTCATGGGGTCGCAAAGAGTCGGACATGACTGAGTGACTGAACTGAACTGAACCACTTGCCATTGCCGCTGCAAAAGTTACTGAGGTCCCATAGAATATTATAGTTGAGAGTTCCGTTTTCTGACCTTTGGGACCTGTTATTAATCTGTATTGTGGCCAGAGAGTGTTAGAATAGTAAATAAGTCTTTTTGGTTTTATCGCCCCTTGGAAGACCAAGACTTTTTAGATTTCATAGAAGGCATTTTAGAGGAGTAGATTTTGAGGGCTCAGATTGAGAATTTCCCATTTCGGCAGAATAGGGAGGTTAGACAAGGGGAAGAGAAAGCAAGGAGCAAAGTCCAAGAGAAAACGCATCCCCGTTCTCAGGACTTGCTCAGAGAGTATTAATAGTCTGCTTTGAAATGGGCATTCCCTATTTCAAAGTCAGACGGGGCACAAGGCCGAGGCCTTGAGGGCCATTGGGGATCCTCCCACCTAGCCCTAGGACTTGGAAACCAGGTCAAAGAGAGAGGATCCGAGGGAATGGCATTTCACTCACCCTTGTAACCAATGGATGAAATGTGGGCTGGTGTGTGATTGTCAATCCAGCAAGGCAAGTAGAGAGTCCCGTTCCAGAGCTCATCTCAGTTTCTTGGCAAGGTCCAAGGGAGGGGACCACTGCAGGTGGGCTCGTGAGAGGAGCCCACCCAGTTTATGGTGGATCTTCCCTCTCGGGTTTTGGTACCAGAATGCAAGGCAAGTGCAGAGAAAAAGAGAGTGAGCTGGGCAGTCAGGCAAGAGAAGGAAATTTGTTAGAGGGAAAACAAATCACAGGGTGACTGGCTCTTAAGGAGAAACAACGTTCTTCCTTTCTGATGGACTCCACCAATGAAAAATTCTCTGAAGGGATGGTCACATAGCTGGAGGTCTGGAATCTGGTGGTCTCACAGCTTTGAGAAGATAGGCACCAGTGAGATAACAGGATGCCATTTGGGAAATTTGGTCAGTCTCACAGATCACTGTGATTTCTTCTTTGTTTGCAAGGTCAACATAATGAGCCATCTTATCAATGAGACCCCATGTAGGCCCTATCAGGTACTCTATCTTATATAGATATATTAACATTAGGAAGATAGGAGAAAAATCAATAAAGACTTCAGGAAAGAGCTTTTAAATATAATTCTTTAAAAATCTACAGGTCAAATGCCGAGGCAGAAGGCAGTCCTTGAGGTGTAATCCTGATGCTTGGAGAAAACAGTGCAAAGAACTGTTGGGCCTCATTTATGAACGTGAAGACTCAGAGCCATTTCGACAACCATCTGATCCTCTTTCCTACCCAGTAAGCATAGTTATTTAAATAATTACCAATATGTATTTTACTTTCCCATAAATGACTATGCTAAGGTCTAGTTAAGAGCTCTTCCTCCCCTTTCTTCTTTCCTTCCTTCTTCTTTGTTAGTGCATTTCTGAATTGTGAAAGTGAGTAGTGTGATTAGTCCTGACTTTTTAAAATGGCTGACATACTTTGTGTATAAATACACAGTTGTAAATCAAATTTTAATCTAAATATCTTTGCATTTCCTTCCTGCTTTTATTTTGGATATTTATTTAATGCTTTTTGCTAACTTCTAATACACTCCTACACACTCGAGTCCATTCAGAGTCCATTCATAACGTATGTCAGCCTTATTTAATTTGTAATAAACATGTTATTCAATATGGTCACTTATTGAGTAACCAGTATACAATATTACTTTTCATCAAAGATAAAAGCATGAGATCTTTAAATTATAGGATACCTTTTCTAGGAGTTTATCTATTTATATGTTGAATAACCTTTATTACAGATAGCAAATCTGTTTTAACTTTTTCAGAAAAATGATACAGCAATATTTCAGAAATACCTCTGAAATTAGCAAACATCAGTGTTTTCTCGATATACACAGGTTTCCGTTGGGGAAAAATGTCATTCAAATAAGGATCAAAATTATGTTCAACAAAGCTTGATTTGTTTTTTGTAGTGGATTTAGGTAGAATGAATTAGTCCTGTGTTTTTCATGATAGAGAATGGTGAATGTAGAATTCCTCCTTCATCTTAAATTATAGTCAGTGAAAACATTCCAATTTATGGATTTTTGTGCATTAGATCATAATTGCACTATAAATTTTGATATTTTGTTATGGTAGTTTTGAAACACAATATATCTTTTTTACCCTAATAGGGCCATCAAGAGCAAGAGGGTGAATCCTCTGAGTCTGTTATTCCAGGACAACAAGATTCATCTCTTTGTGAGGTATGCGTAGTAATCTCTTAAAAGGTGTATATGTTCTGATTGTTTTTGTATTATTTTACTTTTTAAAATGTCCATACTGTAAATAAAACTTTTGTAATTTGTAAAGCTATTTTCCAACTTTGCTCACTGCCTTTTTACCTTTGCTTAAGCTTTTGGTTGTTGTTACTTTTTTTTTTTTTTTTTTAAATAACGCATGTTCTCGAGTTCATCATAGCATCTAGGCAGATGTTTGTTTCTATAGGTCTAAAGCTACTGTAGCAGAGTAGAAACCATCAATTGCACAACATAACTATGTCTGTAATTGCAGCTGATTATTCTGAGTAGGACTTCATTCAGCCGGCTGAGTGGGTCTTTTGAGTTTTGGCCATCATGTTATACAAGTTACCTATAATTTTTCTCTATGAGAAATCTTTGTTTCATAAACCATATTATATTGGAATACACTTTTTTTATTTAAGCCAAAAAATTGAAAATATATTAATGCAATAAGATTTGATTGTGTTTTCTGGTACTTAGAAAAATATTTTTGCCCTCTTTTTATAATACCTTTCTTCTGCCCTGTCTTATGGCCCTTTGGCTTCTCTTTTGAGAGAAATGTGCTTTCACTTCTTAATGATTCTAAATAGGATGAAGGAGTTAATATTGGCTATGGTTTTCACTCCAAAACATGTTTATTACTGGTGGTAGTGGTATATATAATATATAAATTCCAGATGTAGTTCCATATGATAACCCTAGGAACATCTTAAGTAAACTTGAAATATTTAGGCTAAAATAGAGAGAATCTTCTCCCACCTTTAACTATTGGGTTGGCCAAAAAGTTTGTCTGGGTTTTTCATAAAGTGTTACAAAAACCTTGAAGGAACTTTTTGGCCAACCAAATAAAAACCAAACTAATTATGAATCTGAGACTGAAGACTTTACGTAAAGCAAAAGTGTCACATTTATTAAAAAACAAAAAGGAGAAATACACAGACATGACTGATTTGATTATAACCTTCAACTAATGACAGTTTAGGGAGAATGCCCTCATGCCAACTCCCTGGCAAATTGCTCAATGAAAATAGAAAATGGGATTATTCACGCAGAATTAAATAATTTGATGTCACAAATTAGCTTCCTATTTTGAACTATACTCTAAACTATGTAGTGATGAAGTCAGTGGCTCTGAATTTTCTGCTCTGTCCCTTGAGAGAGTCATAATGGTTTTTCATTGAAGGGTGAGGGCTAAGGCTCTTCCACAGAACCCTACTATTTCCCTGAGCCACCAAAAGACCTCTATTAAATAGATGATTTGGGGGATAAGAAGAAGTAAGTGCAGATTAAAGAGCAGTATATTTATTTCATGGTGATGCAAATCTCAGTCCCATTGTTTTGTATAGTATTGTTACTTAGCCTTTGTGTTTAATAACACATTCTTCTCTGTAGGATCATCATGATGTTATAGACACTCCTATGGACTTCAGCACTGTGAAAGAAACATTGGAAACAGGAAACTATGGTAGTCCTCTGGAATTTTATAAGGATGTTCGCCAAATATTCAGCAACTCCAAAGCTTACACCTCTAATAAAAAGTCACGGGTATGAAGAACCATTATTAGGTGGATTAATTACCTAAACATTTAGTTATATATGAGGCAGTTTTCTATAACCAGTTTTAAAATTGCTAAACAAGTATGTACTATCATTCTGATGTAGTTTCTAAAGTTTGATTCTCTAAACTTTCTCTGAAGCAGTTTATCATCAAGCAAGCATTAAAGAGAAATTAAGCTGCCCCTCTTGCTTTCTCCTACTTGCCTCTTCTTTACTCTTAAATAACACCTATATTTGCCAAAAAGAAATTAAAGAAAGGAATGGTAGAAATTTGAGTATTCTTTAATATGTTCAATAAATAATTTAATAAAAATGGTTGGCAGGATTAATTTATATGAAGTATTTAGCTCTGAATATTTATGTTCCCTTTATTATAACAAATTAGTGAACTATATTGGGAAATTATAACTTTATCCATACTCACACTTAATGTAATACTTTTTTATGTTCTGTCATAACTTACACATCTTAAGAATAATAAGGTAATTTTCATGTTTTTTTATCACTAGTATCTGATTAACTTTAAAATCAGTTGCACAGTAGGTATATACATGGTCGGTTCTACTTCATATAAAATGAATTTTTACTGATTTTGGAACACATGGTTTTTCATATTTTTCCCTATATTTTCTGCGTATTTCTAAAATAAATGTAGATTTATTTTCTACATTTACATATATACTTATAAATGTTTATATATCTTTTAGTAGGTTTTATATTTTGAGGCATTTCTAAAAATATATAATGAATATTTTCCAATTTTATCATTACTTTTTGAAAACAGAAATTTTAATGTCTCCATTGTATTCCACCATACAGGTGGTTTTGTGTTGTTTAACCAGCATCCTATTGCTAGAGATACAGGTTGTTTTTAATTTTTCACTTTAAATGGATAATGCTGTGGCTAACATCTTTAACATCCTTGAACATGATGAGCATGTGTAATTCTCTGATGTTACCTTAGGATAAATTCCTAGTGGAGAAATTATTAGCCAAAGGATGTGTATATTTTAAGGGTTTTGACATGTATAGCCAATTGTCTTTAGAAAGTTGTTCAGGTTAAAATATCCACCAGCAATGTATAAGAATGTGTTTTCCTACCCTTCCCAACACTGGATATTCTCTTTTAAAAATCCTTATTATTTGTAGGTGAAAATGGTTTCTTGTTTTAATTCTTCAGGAAGAATTTTTTAAGTGTAGAAGTAGCACATATATTATGTCTGAAAGGATGATGCTGATATTGTTCAATCATGTTTATAAACTTTTATTTTTATATAATTGAAGTAGCTGGTAAAACAAGACTAATTTCTACCTTTGCAGATATATAGCATGACACTGCGATTGTCTGCCTTATTTGAAAGTCGTATTAAAAATATCATCTCTGAATATAAGTCAGCAATCCAGAGTCAGAAGAGGAGAAGGCCACGGTACAGAAAACGTCTAAGAAGCAGCAGCAGTTCATTATCTAGTAGCAGAGCTCCTAGGTATATTACATTGATGTAGCAGTTTAGTTTTCAAAACATTTTGTATGTATTACTTTACTTCTTAAAGTTTATTAACTACTTTGAGGGAATCTCAAGACCCAAGAGGTATTTTATTTTTTTTAAGAACTCTTAAACCTGTATAAAGATGGAGCTGGTAACCTAAAGCTCTGTTTATATGAATTTTACTATACCAAAACCTTTTTTAAAATTTTTTTAATGATTGAAATTTAACTTTGTCCTATTACTAGTTTGAAGTATTTCATTTAAATTGTATTATGTTTCTTCTATGCTTAGTTTAAGCATTTTGTAACATACTATCTATCATAACATATTGCTACTAGAAAAAAACTGCTCATTATTGTATATTTTTACTTATAGTCCAAAAGGGAAACAGAAGCAAATGAAGCTGCAGCCTAAAAATGACCAGAATACCTCAGTGTCTTATGCCAGGACGAGCACTCCTTTCTCATCTCCTGGTAAATATGTCTTTTGATCTGTATTTTAGCTAAATACTAAGGATATAGAAGAGGCAGCATGGTTTATAATGCAAAGGGCAATGGATTTGGATATAGAAAAGTTGCATTTTGCCCCTAGTTCTTCTACCCCTGTGGCCCTAGGTAAGATATTAGGTCATAGTTTCTTTATTTTTGAAGTAAGGGTGTTAAGACTAGATGAATTTTAAAATAATTTACCTTTAAAATTATGTGACTTTATGATTTTTAACATCTGAAATATCTCAGACCAGTCATCTGCAATATATTTTCCAACATAAAAATTGAAGAGTCATTATGTGAAGAAGTAGTTACATTGGAAACATTTTTTGACATTCTGTGCTTGAAAGTTTCAGTTTTACTTCAGCTCAGTTGTGTCCTACTCTTTGCGACCCCATGGACTGCGGCACGCCAGGCCTCCCTGTCCATCACCAACTCCCGGAGTTTACTCAAACTCATGTGCATTGAGTTGGTGATGGCATCCAACCATCTCATCCTCTGTTGGCCCCTTCTTCTCCTGCCTTCAGTCTTTGCCAGCATCAGGGTCTGTTCAAATGAGTCAGCTCTTTGCATCAGGACACCAAAGTGCTTTAGTTTCAGCTTTAGCATCAGTCCTTCCAGTGAATATTCAGGACTGATTTCCTTTAGGATGGACTGGTTGGATCTCCTTGCAGTCCAGGGACTCTCAAGAGTCTTCTCCAATACCACGGTTCAAAGGCATCAATTCTTCAGTGCTCAGCTTTCTTTATAGTCCAACTCTCAATCCATACATGACTACTGGAAAAACCATAGGTTTGATTAGATGGGCCTTTGTTGGCAGTGATGTCTCTACTTTTTAATATGATATCTAGGTTGGTAATAACTTTTCTTCCAAGGAGTGTCTTAGAATTTCATGCTGCAGTCACCATCTGAAGTGATTTTGGAGCTGAAAAACTGAAATCTGTCACTGTTTCAACTGTTTCCCCATCTGTTTGCCATGAAGTGATGGGACCAGATGCCATGATCTTAATTTTCTGAATGTTGAGCTTTAAACCAACTTCTTCACTCTCCTCTTTCACTTTCATCAAGAGGCTCTTTAGTTCTTCACATTCTGCTTTAAGGGTGGTGTCATCTGCATATCTGAGGTTATTGATATGTCTCCTGGCAATCTTGATTCCAGCTTGTGCTTCATCCAGCCCAGTGTTTCTCATGATGTACTCTGCATAGAAGTTAAATAAGCAGGGTGACAATATACAGCCTCTACAGACTCCTTTTCCTATTTGGAACCAGTCTGTCGTTCCATATCCAGTTCTAACTATTGCTTCCTGACTTGCATACAGATTTCTCAAGAGGCAGGTCACGTGGTCTGGTATTCCCATCTCTTTTGTCCACAGTTTATTGTTATCCACACAGTCAAAGGCTTTGGCATAGTCAATAAAGCAGAAATAGATGTTTTTCTGGAAATCTCTTGCTTTTTTGATGATCCAATAAATTTTGGCAATTTGATCTCCAGTTCCTCTGCCTTTTTTAAATCCAGCTTGAACATCTGGAAGTATTTCATCTAGAAGTACTCGCTTGGAGAATTTTGAGCATTACTTTACTAGCATGTGGATGAGTGCAGTTGTGCGGCAGTTTGAGCATTCTTTGACGTTGCCTTTCTTTGAGATTGAAATGAAAACTGAACTTTTCCAGTCCTGTGGCCACTGCTGAGTTTTCCAAATTTGCTGGCATATTGAGTGCAGCACTTTCACAGCATCATCTTTTAGAATTTGAAATAGCTCCACTGGAATTCCATCACCTCCACTAGCTTTGATCGTAGTGATGCTTCCTAAGGCCCACTTGACTTCACATTCCAGGATGCCTGGCTCTAGGTGAGTGATCATACCATCGTGATTATCTGGGTCATTAAGACCTTTTTTGTACAGTTCTGTGTATTCTTGCCACCTCTTCTTAATATCTTCTGCTCCTGTTATGTCCATTCCATTTCTGTCCTTTATTGAGTCCATCTTCACATGAGATATTCCCTTGGTATCTCTAATTTTTTTGAAGAGATCTCTAATCTCTCCCATTCTATTATTTTCCTCTATTTCTTTGCACTGATCACTGAGGAAAGCTTTCTTATCTCTCCTTGCTATTCTTTGGAACTCTGCATTCAAATGGGTATATCTTTCCATTTCTCCTTTGCCTTTCACTACTCTTCTTTTCACAGCTACTTCTAAGGCCTCTTCAGACAGACATTTTGCTTTTTTGCATTTCTTTTTCTTGGGGATGGTCTTGATCCTTGTCTACTGTACAGTGTCACAAACCCCTGTCAGTAGTTCTTCAGGCACTCTGTCTGTCAGATCTAATACATTGAATCTATTTTTCATTTCCACTGTATAATCGTAAGGGATTTGATTTGGGTCATACCTGAATGATCTAGTGGTTTTCCCTACTTTCTTCAATTTAAGTCTGAGTTTGGCAATAAAGAGTTCATGATCTGAGCCACAGTCAGGTCCCAGTCTTCTTTTTGCTGACTGTACAGAGCATCTTCATCTTTGGCTGCAAAGAATATAATCAATCTGATTTTGGTGTTGACCAACTGGTGATGTCCATATGTAGAGTCTCCTCTCGTATTGTTGGAAAGAGGGTGTTTGCTATGACCATTGTGTTCTCTAGTTAAAACTCTATTAACCTTTGCCCTGCTTCATTCTGTACCCCAGGGCCAAATTTGCCTGTTACTCCAGGTGTTTCTTAACTTCCTACTTTTGCATTCCAGTCCCGTATAATGAAAAGGACATCTTTTTGGGTATTAGTTCTAGAAGGTCTTGTAGGTCTTCATAGAACAGTTCCACTTCAGCTTCTTCAGCATTACTGGTCAGGGCATAGACTTGGATTACCATGATACTGAATGGTTTGCCTTGGAAACGAACAGAGATCATTCTGTCATTTTTGAGATTGCATCCAAGTACTGCATTTCAGACTCTTTTGTTGACTATGATGGCTACTCCATTTCTTCTAAGGGATTCTTGCCCACAATAGTAGATATAATGGTCATCTGAGTTAAATTCACCAATTCCAGTCCATTTTAGTTCTCTGATTCCTAAAATGTCGACGTTCGCTCTTGCCATCTCCTGTTTGACCACTTCCAGTTTACCTGATTCATGGACCTAACATTCCAGGTTCCTATGCAATATTGCTGTTTATAGCATCACACTTTGCTTCTATCACCAGTCACATCCACAACTGGGTGTTGTTTTTGCTTTGGCTCTGTCTCTTCATTCTTTATGGAGTTATTTCTCTACTGATCTGCAGTAGCATATTGGGGACCTGCCAACCTGGGGAGTTCATCTTTCAGTATCCTATCTTTTTGCCTTTTCATACTGTTCATGGGGTTCTCAAGGCAAGAATACTGAAGTGGTTTGCCATTCCCTTCTGCAGTGGACCACATTTTCTCATAACTTTTCCACTATGACCCGTCCGTCTTGGGTGGCCGTACATGGCATGGCTCATAGTTTGATTGAGTTAAACAAGGCTGTGGTCCATGTGATTAGATTGGTTAGTTTTCTGTGATTGTGGTTTTCAGTCTGTCTGCCCTCTGATGGAGAAGGATAAGAGGCTTATGGAAGCTTCCTGATGGGAGAGACTGACTGAAGGAGAAACTGCATCTTGTTCTGATGTGAGGGGCCATGCTTAGTAAATCCTTAATCCAATTTTGTGTTGATGGGTGGAGCCTGAAAATTTAATGATGTAATAAACCGTTTGTTCTCAAAATATTCATATTTTTTCTTCAATCAACTTGTAATTTTGATGTTAGAGTGAAATAACTGAGTGAGCTATAGTTTTAAAAGCAGCCTTTTTAGTTTTTATGAAAGCATAATTATGTTAACATTATAGTCTTTTTTTAAATATTAAGTTTCAGATGCTGCTGAAGGGCTTTCACTGTATTTACTTGATGATGAACCAGATGGGCCATTTTCTTCATCGAGCTTCAGTGGATATAACCGAAGTGGAAATAGCCATGACCCAGGGAAAGCCAAATCATTTCGAAATAGAGTTTTACCGATTAAGCAAGGTAAGAAATAAATATGAACAGGGCATTTATTCTTTGTTCCTTTATGCCAAACCCTTTAAAAGCTGATATATTTAGGTAGTAAAAATTAGCATATCCTTAAAATTAATGAGGATTTCAATACTGTCAATTTTGAGTCAGATAGGATTTCATGTGCACATTTCCAAACATATCTTAGTCTTTTAAAATAAAATTTAAAATGAGTAGGGAAGACAAGCTAAATAAAGTGATCTTTCCCTGAGCATATAAAACCCAGACTGTTTGATGTATTTAAGATTGTTCATTTTATTAAACCACATTAAGGAAAAAGGAAAAAAAATTCAGTATCATTTTTAAATAGGCCTAATATTTCTAAGGGCTACCCGTATTTTACAAAGGGTTTATGTAGAAAAATGAGCCTTCTTTCAGTCAACACCCACTTTTGAAACCTTCTTTTTGTTTTCCAGTTATATAACTCAGATATTCTCTTTCTCCGGGGCCTGCTGTCTCAATAATTCAGGGGTTTTCAGAGTGCTCTACCTATTTCTTGATAATCCACAGAGGTATTTCAGAAAGTCGCAGAAGAACTTTCTCCTTTCAACCAGAACAACTCTTTTTATTTTTATTTCATGTGATGGGCTTTCATATAACTTTCATTTGAAGAATAATTTTCATTGCTAAAAAGGAAATCACTGACCTAATAATTCATTATCATGTACATCCAGTTTGGACCATGTCTGGGGGCATCAGTTATAAATACTGAACAATATGCAAGCTTTATGTTGTAGACCCTGACCATGTTCAAAGGAAGTTCTGATGTAGTCATCTGAAGTTTGGAAGAATGATTAATATTCTTTTACAAATATCTTTTTGTAGAATATATACATTCTAATTTATATAAATTTTAATGAAAGATTAAGTTGTTTATTAGTATTAAAGTATTAAGTAAATTAAAAATATATATTATAAAATTATATTTTATGTTATATTACAAATATTGAAACATCTGATTACTTTAAAATAATTAGTGCCTTCATTTTCCCCAGTCTATATCTTTACCTTCACCTTTGATCCTGCTATACATTTTATATTCATTGCCACTTCTCTTTTTGTCCTTTCCTTCACTGTCAAGCTTTTAGAAAGAATAGCTTCTACTCTTTCTTTCCATCTAAACATCCCTTTATCCTTTGTAGTCTGACCTCTGCTGCCACCACTCCCCAAAAGCTATTCTCCTCAGAATCACCAGTAATCTTCAGTGACCAACCAGTGTCCTTTTCTTAGTACCCCACTTCCTCAATCTCTCTATATCTTTGCATGCTATTGACTACCTGCTCTAGGAAATCCACTGCTTGGCTTCTATGCTCTACTGATTGTATATCTCTGTTTGGCCTATATTTCTATATTTTGTCTATTCTTTGGCTCTTCATGCCTCCTATTTGCAGTTTCTCACTTTTTTTTGTCTTCTACAAATAAAGAAATCTAATAACTACATCAGTCATCTTTATGCTGCTGCTAAGTCGCTTCAGTCGTATCTGACTCTGTGCAACCCCACAGACGGCAGCCCACCAGGCTCCCCCTTCCCTGGGATTCTCCAGCCAAGAACACTGGAGTAGGTTGCCATTTCCTTCTCCAGTGCATGAAAGTGAAGTCACTCAGTTATGTCTGACTCTTAGCGACCCCACAGTCTGCAGCCTACCAGACTCCTCCATCCATGGGATTTTCCAGGCAAGAGTACTGGAGTGGGGTGCCATTGCCTTCTCCGGTCTTTATGTTAATGACTCCAAATTCATGTATCTAGCCCTAACATCTGTTTGTTCTATCAAATTTAATATAATTTGTATAATTATATTATAATTTATAGTACTTCCTAAAAAAAGTTTCCCTTGTGTGCTTAGCATCCATTTTTCTGTGTCAAGTGTGCTTCTTTCTCTGCACTCACTATTTTAATGACACTGTCATCTTCTGAGTCATCCTGCTTAAAATTTTACATTCTTTGACTCACCTTTTATCCCTCATAAGTGTCACTTTCTAAGTTTTCTAAATTCTACAACTTTTTAATATCACTTAAATCTCTTGTCTATAGTTCATATTGCTATCCCCATAGTTTTTCACCTAGTCTAGTAGTCAACATGAGTGGTCACAATGAGATACTACAGACTGGGTAGCTTAAACAACAGATACTCATTTTTTAGCAGGTTTATTGAGATACCATTGATATTTAAAAATTGTATGTTTAAAGTGTACCACTTGATATTTTGTTAAATATACATATGCACTGAGAAATGGCCACCAGAGTTAAGCTAACATTATCCATCACCTCTACATAGCCACTGTGTGTGTGTGTGTGTGTGTGTGTGTGTGTGTGTGTGTGTGTGTGTAGAAGATTTAAAGTGTAGCCTCTTAGTGAATTTCAGGTATACAATACAATATTAACTGTTGTCACCATGCTGTATATTCGATATTTATTCATCCAGAATAACTGAATCTGTATCCTTTTACCAACACCTCCACATTTTTCCTCCCTCCAGCTCCTGGCAGCCACCATCCTACTCTTTGCCTCTATGAGTATGACTCTTTTAAATTACACATATAAGTGATATTGTGCAATATTTCTTTTTCTGTATATTGCTTATTTTGCTTAGCGTAACGTCTTCCAGTTCCATGCATATTGTAAATGGCAGGATTCCTTTCTTTTATCCATTCATCTGTAGGAAGATAGGCTGTTTCCATGTCTTGCCTCTTATGAATACTGCTATATTGAACATGGGAATACAGACATATCTTCAAGACCGTGATTTCTGTTTCTTTGGATATATGCCCAGAAGTAGGATTGCTGAATCAAATGGTAGTTCTGTTTTAGGGAACATCTGTACTGATTTCCATAATGGCTGTACTGATTTACTTTCTCTCCCAACAGTGTGCAAGGGTTCCCTTTTCTCTTTATCCTCCCTAACACTTATCTTTTTTTCAATTTTGTATTTTATTATTTAGTTTTTAGAAATTTTTGGCTGTGCTGTGCAACATGTGGGTTCTTAGTTCCCCAACCAGGGATTGAAACTACACCCCCTGCATTGGAAGTGTGTAGTCTTAACCACTGCCAGTCTTTATCTTTTCAATATTAGCCATCCTAATAGCTGTGAACTGATACCTGATTGTGCTTTTGATTTGCATTGCCCTGATGATTAGAGATGTTGTGCACCTTTTCATAAATCTGCAATAGACATTATTTTCTCACAGTTCTGAAAGCTCAAAATCCAAGATCAAGGTGCCAGCAGGACTTTCTTCCTCACATGCTGATGGCTACCTTCTCCCTGAGTCCTCATGTGGCTTTTTCTCTCTATACACAGTCAGGGAGAGCCAGAAAGTACTGGTGTGTCTTTCTCTTCTAAGGATGCCAGTCCTGGTGCATTAGGGCCCATCTACCCTTATGATTTCTTTTAATTTTAATTATTTCTATAAGGGCCCTGTCTCAAAATACAGTCATATTGGGGGCTAGAGCTTCAACATGTGTATTTGGCAAAGGTGGGAGGGCACACAAAATTCAGTCCATAACACTTATACCAATCTTGTAATTATGATTACCATATAACCCTACTCTTTGTTCTCTCCAGTTTTTCCAGTCCACTCCTGTTTTCCTCCTACCCTGCTTATCTTTGCCAAATATTTTTTTTATTTTTAAATGTTGGAATATACCAAGTCTCAGTCCTCAGCTACCTTCTTGCTCTCTCGATGAGCTTTCTCAGTTCTTTTCACCATAAATGTTACTTCTTTACTGAAAATTTCCAAAACTATATCTCCAGCTCTATTCCAGTCTCCCTTGATTTCTAGACTGCTATATCCACCTGATTTTCTTTTTCTTCTTAAAATGCTTTAAGATTTCTAGTAGTATTTAAATCTGCAATCTCTGTTTTTTTTCAACAGCTTGCCCAAAACTGTTCTCCTTCATTGTTCTCTAACCAAGCAAAATATCTCCAGCATCCACCAAGTTATTCAGGCCATACATAAAACCTTGGAGTTGACTTTCCTTTTTGATTAACACTTCATATCCAGACAGTCAACAATTCCTGTCAGTTTGAACTATAAATGTTGGTTCTGATAGCTCCTCCAGAAGGAAATATGTAAATCCAGTCACTTCTCATCACCTCAATTGGTAAATCTCTCATAATATCTTACATAACATGTCTATTACAGTGTACTGTCAATTGATCTATGCTTCTAATCTTGCCCCTTCTCTGTTCTGTTCTCTGAACAGCAACCATCAGTGTTCATTCAGTCAAGCAGTCGTGTCCAACCCTTTGCGATCCCATGGACTGCAGAATGCCAGGCTTCCCTGTCCTTCATCATCTCCTGGAGCTTGCTCAAACTCATGTCCATTGACTCAGTGATGATGCCATCCAACCAGCTCATCCTCTGTCATCCTCTTCTCCTCCAGCCTTCAGTCTTTCCCAGCATCAGGCTCTTTTCTAAAGAGCTGGCTCTTGGAAACAGATGGACACAGTAATGGAATTTCAGTTTCAGCATCAGTCCTTCCATTGAATATTCCAGGGTTGATTGCCTTTAGAATTGACTGGTTTGATCTCCTTGCTGTCTAAGTCTTCTCCAGCACTACAGTTCGAAGGCATCGATTCTGAGGCACGCAACCTTCTTTATGATTTAACTCTCATATCCATACATGACTACTGGAAAAACCATAGCTTTGACTAGATGGACCTTTGTCGGCAAAGTAATGTCTCTGCTTTTTAATATGCTGTCTAGGTTAGTCATCAGAGAAGGCAGTGGCACCCCATTCCAGTACTCTTGCCTGGAAAATCCCATGGACGGAGGAGCCTGGTGGGCTGCAGTCCATGGGGTCGCTAAGAGTTGGACATGACTGAGCAACTTCACTTTCAGTTTTCACTTTCATGCATTGGAGAAGGAAATGGCAACCCACTCCAGTGTTCTTGCCTGGAGAATCCCAGGGATGGGGGAGCCTGGTGGGCTGCCGTCTATGGGGTTGCACAGAGTCGGACACGACTGAAGCAACTTAGCAGCAGCAGCAGCAGCAGGTTAGTCATAGCTTTCCTTCCAAGGAGCAAGTATCTTTTAATTTCATGGCTGCAGTCACAACCTGCAGTGATTTTGCAGTCCAAGAAAATAAAGTCTGTCACTATTTCCATTGTTTCCACATCTATTTGCCATAGCACAGCAACCCTCAGTTCAGTTCAGTTCAGTCACTCAGTCGTGTCCGACTCTTTGCGACCCCATGGACTGCAGCACGCCAGGCCTCCCTGTCCATCACCAACTCCCGGAATTTACCCAAACTCATGTCCATTGAGTCAGTGACCCATCCAACCATCTCATCCTCTTGTCGTCTCCTTCTCCTCCCACCTTCAATCTTTCCCAGCATCAGGGTCTTTTCAAATGAGTCAGTTCTTCGCATCAGGTAGCCAAAATATTGGAGTTTCAGCCTCAACATCAGTCCTTCTAATGAATATTCAGGACTGATTTCCTTTAGGATGGACTGGTTGGATCTCCTTGCAGTTCAGGGACTCAAGAGTGTTCTAAAACACCATAGTTCAAAAACATCAATTCTTTAGCACTCAGCTTTCTTTATAGTCCAACTCTCACATTCATACATGACCACTGGAAAAACCATAGCCTTCACTAGATGAAACTTTGTTGGCAAAGTAATGTCTCTGCTTTTTAATATGCTGTCTAGGTTGGTCATAATTTTGCTCCCAAGGAGTAAGCGTCTTTTAATTTCATGGCTGCAGTCACCATCTGCAGTGATGTTGGAGCCCCCCAAAATAAAGTCTGTCACTGTTTCCACTGTTTCCCCATCTATTTCCCATGAAGTGATGGGACCAGATGCCATGGTCTTCGTTTTCTGAATGTTGAGCTTTAAGCCACCTTTTTCACTCTCCTCTTTCACTTTCATCAAGAGGCTCTTTAGTTCTTCTTCACTTTCTGCCATAAGGGTGGTGTCATCTGCATATCTGAGGTTATTGATATTTCTCCCGGCCATCTTGATTCCAGCTTGTGTTTCTTCCAGCCCAGCGTTTCTCATGATGTACTCTGCATAGAAGTTAAATAAGCAGGGTGACAATATACAGCCTTGACATACTCCTTTTCCTATTAGGAAAATCCGTTGTTCCATGTCTAGTTCTAACTGTTGCTTCCTGACCTGCATACAGATTTCTCAAGAAGCAGGTCAGGTGGTCTGGTATTCCCATCTCTTGAAGAATGTTCCATAGTTTCTTGTGAACCACACAGTCACTTTGGTATAGTCAATAGAGCAGAAGATGTTTTTCTGAAACTCTCTTGCTTTTTTGATAATCCAACAGATGTTAATGATCTCTGGTTCCTCTGCATTTTGTAAAACCAGCTTGAACATTTGGAAATTCACAGTTCATGTATTGTTGAAGCCTGGCTTGGAGAATTTTGAGTATTACTTTACTAGCATGTGAGATGAGTGCAATTGTGCGGTAGATTGAGCATTTATTGGTGTTGCCTTTCTTAGGGATTGGAATGAAACCCGACCTTTTCCAGTCCTGTGGCCACTGCTGAGTTTTCCAAATTTGTTGGCATATTGAGTGCAGCACTTTCACAACATCATCTTTTAGGATTTCAGATAGCTCAATCGGAATTCCATCAACTCCACTAGCTTTGATCATAGTGATGCTTCGTAAGGCCCATTTGACCTCAGAATCCAGGATGTCTGGCTCTAGGTGCATGATCACACCATTGTGATTATCTGGTTTATGAAGATCTTTTTTGTACGGTTCTTCTGTGAATTCTTGCCACCTCTTCTTAATATCTTCTGCTTCTGTTATATCCATACCATTTCTGTCCTTTATTAGGTCCATCTTTGTATGAAATATTCTCTTGGTATCTCTAATTTTCTTGAAGAGATCTCTAGTCTTTCCAGTCTATTGTTTGCCTCTATTTCTTTGCATTGATCACTGAGGAAGGCTTTCTTATCTCTCCTTGCTATTCTTTGGAACTCTTCATTCATATGGGTATATCTTTCCTTTTCCCCTTTGCTTTTGCTTCTCTTCTTTTCACAGTTATTTTTAAGGCCTTCTCAGACAGCCATTTTGCTTTTTTGCTTTTCTTTTTCTTGTGGATGGCCTTGAGCCCTGTCTCCTGTACTGTGTCATGAACCTCTGTCCATAGTTCATCAGGCACTCTACCAGATCTAGTCCTGTAAATCTATTTCTCACTTCCACTGTATAATTGTTAGGGATTTGATTTAGGCCATACCTGAATGGTCTAGTGGTTTTCCCTACTTTCTTCAATTTAAGTCTGAATTTGGCAATAAGGAGTTCATGATCTGAGCTACAGTCAGCTCCCGGTCTATTTTTTGCTGACTGTAGAGAGCTGCTCCATCATTGGCTGCAAATAATATAATCAATCTGATTTTGGTGTTGACCCTCCGGTGATGTCCACGTGTAGAGTCTTCTCTTGTGTTGCTGGAAGAGGATGTTTGCTATGACCAGTGTGTCCTCTTGGTAAAACTCTATTAACCTTTGCCCTGCTTCATTCTGTATTCCAAGGCCAAATTTGCCTGCTACTCCAGATGTTTCTTGACTTCCTACTTTTGCATTCCAGTCCCCTATAATGAAAAGGACATCTTTTTTGGGTGTTACTTCTAGAAGGCCTTGTGGGTCTTCATAGAACCATTCAACTTCAGCTTCTTCAGCATTACTGGTCAGGGCATAGATTTGGATTACCGTGAAATTGAATGGTTTGGCTTGGAAATGAACAGAGAGCATTCTGTTTTTGAGATTGCATCCCAGTACTACTGCATTGTGGACTCTTTTGTTGACTATGATGTCTACTCCATTTCTTCTAAGGGATTCTTGCCTTCAATCACAGAAAATTAACCAATCTAATCACATGGACCACAGCCTTGTCTAACTCAATGAAACTATGAGCCATGCTGTGTAGGGCCACCCAGAACAGATGGGTCATGGTGGAGAGTTCTGACAAAATATGGTCCACTTCAAAGGGAGTGGCAAACCACTTCCGTATTCTTTCCTTGAGAACCCCATGAACAGTATGAAAGGCAGAAAGATAGGACACTGAAAGATGAACTGCCCAGATCGGTAGGTCCCCAATATGCTACTGGAGATCAGTGGAGAAATAATTCCAGGAAGAATTAAGAGATGGAGCCAAAGCAAAAACAACACCCAGTTGTGGATGTGACTGGTGATGGAAGCAAAGTCTGATGCTATAAAGAGCAGTACTGCATAGGAACCTGGAATGTTAGATCCATGAATCAAGGCAAATTGGAAGTGGTCAAACAGGAGATGGCAAGAGTGAACGTTGACATTTTAGGAATCAGATAACTAAAATGAACTGGAATGGCTAATATTAACTCAGATGACAGCAATCATAGCACTCTTTTAATGTAAATTGAATGCTGTCATTCTCTAGCTTTAAAATTCTACATTGGCTGTTATCTCCAACTCATTTCCTATTTTTCTCTTCTACTCTTAATTTTACTGGTTTCTGTCTTCTCCAGTGGAAGTCCAGATATCACCTCATTCAGTTTTTTTCTCAAATACTGCCTCAGCCAAAAAATCTTCCCTAGCTGTTATACATACATTCACACTCTTTTCTTTACCCACTTTTCCTTTTCTTTATAACCCATTTTAGTACTTGAAATTATTTATTTGTCTGCTTCATTGTCTATCAGGGTTTCCACACTAAAATATAAATTCAAGGAGCAAATACTTTGTCTCATCATTGCCATATTCCAGTGTCCAAACAATGCCTAGTTGATAGTAAGTAGTCAGTAATAATTGTTGAATGAATGCATAAAATTATTCTAAACACGTGCCCATGTTCCCTCCTAGAGTTGAAGCCCTTACATTTTTGCCTAGCTTTTTCATCCCCCATCATCCCTACACAGTCCCTTCATCCCTGCAAAAATTAGTCAGACAAAAATAAAAACCTTAATATCTTCCATTTCAGGAGCTTCCCTGGTGGCTTAGTGATAAAAGAATCTGCCTACTAATGCAAGAGATGTGGGTTCGATCCCTGGGTTAGGAAGATCCTCTGGAGGAGGAAATTGCAACTCACTCCAATATTCTTGCTTGGGAAATCCCATTGACAGAGGAGCCTGTCAGGCTGCAGTCCATGGGGTTGTAAATGAGTCAAACATCACTTAGCATCTAAACAACAACATCTTCCATTTCAAACAGATTTAAATTCATACTCCAACACTCTGTATGGTTTTACCCCATCTATATTTGGGCACCAAATATTTTTTGATAGATTGTTTCTTTACTTTTGAAGCTAAATAATCATCTTATCAGTGTCAAAGCTTAACTTTAAAAAATTATTCATCTTGATTTAGATCACTCCCTTGATGGACCCCTTACAAATGGTGATGGCAGAGAGCCCCGGACAGGAATCAAGAGAAAACTACTTAGTGCATCAGAAGAAGATGAAATCATGGGAAGAGAAGAGAAAGAGAAAAAAGAAACAAAAGAGAAATCACATTTATCCTGCTCAGAGAGTGGAGAGTTAGAATCCAGCTTAAGTTCTGAAAGTACCTGTGGTTCTGATTCTGACTCTGAATCAACTTCCAGAACAGATCAAGATTATGTAGATGGAGACCATGATTATAGCAAATTCATACAAACTAGGCCTAAAAGAAAACTCAGAAAGCAATATGCCAATGGAAAAAGAAACTGGAAAACGAGAGGCACGGGAGGAAGGGGCAGATGGGGCAGATGGGGTAGATGGAGTAGAGGAGGCAGAGGAAGAGGAGGCAGGGGACGAGGCAGTCGAGGAAGAGGTGGAGGTGGTGGGAGAGGGAGAGGAAGAGGGAGAGGAGGAAGAGGTGCTTCTAGAGGAGCCACCAGAGCCAAACGTGCACGTATTACAGATGATGAATTTGATACTATGTTTTCAGGACGCTTCAGTAGACTGCCTCGAATTAAAACAAGAAACCAAGGCAGGAGGACTGTTTTATATAATGATGATTCTGATAATGACAATTTTGTGTCCACTGAAGATCCTCTGAATCTTGGTACATCCAGATCAGGCAGAGTGCGTAAAATGACAGAAAAAGCCAGGGTTAGCCATCTCATGGGATGGAATTATTAGCAGTTAATAAATTTAAAATAATTTTAAAAATTCAATGGCCTTCTACTGCAGGGAATTTACCAGGAAATCTACAAAGCAAGTTGTGTGGGGACTTCTGCTTCCTTTCACATTGGTGCTTTTCCATTATGCCAGTATACATTTGTTTCAAGACTTTTGATCTCCACACTTCATTTGTTCAAACAAGCCTTACTCATTAGGCCTTAAATTAAAAAAAAAAAAAATTCTACACACACACACACACACACACACAAACCACAGACACACTACAGATTTACTACATTAAGGGAGCATTCAGCTTCTTAAGAGTAGCATGACATTTTTATCTAAATGGAATATCCCTCTTTTGCTTTTGTATCACAGAAGTATAGCACCTTCTTACAGAGTTTTATATAGTTTGTTTTTGCCATTTTGATTCTTGTACCAGTAATAATAACTTTTGCACAATACACCAATCCTAAAGGCAGCTATTAAATGTTTACAGTTTCTATATTGTAAGAACGATCTGGATTATTTTACTCTTCCCAGGCCAAACTTTCATGAATTGTACTGAACTGAAGTATATATTTATACTACAGTTATTTTTCGGGGGTGGGAGGGTTCTTAATATGCTTTTCATTGATTTGCTTAATTCATGTTAAAGGTGAGAAAGGGTTGGTGCCTTGTAAATATGTAGCAGATCTTTGTGGTGTGTCCTGATGTGTGCATTAACTTTATTAAAAAAGAATACTTGAGGTATCAATCTAGACAAGGTGCCAAATGCAAAAGTTTCTTGCATCCTTTTTCTTTTTTCTGTTATATTTTATTGCATTAATAGAACTTGTGTAGCTTAAAGAATAACTTAAACATTTGAAAAATCCTCATCCACAAAGAATAACTGAATAGTAGCTCAGCTACCTCTATTAACTACAACTACTGGAAACATTAAGAAAAATAGATGCTGTTATTCATTACTAACTAAAGAGAAATAGAACAAGCTTGGTAGGAATGAATACTCATAAGTTATAAGCTGAGAGGTTGTTGATAATTGTATTGGCTCTCAAATGAATAGTTGTAATTAAATTTTCTCAAGTATCATAAGCTCTACCTTATTAGGCTTTTCTTAGAGCATATTTGTGTAAGTAGACTTGATCTACTGCTTATATATCCCTGCTACCACTTGCTATTTAATAACAGCTGTGAGTGACTGATATTGAATTTGTAACTGTAGCACAGCACCTAGTTTGAGTTAAAATGTTTTAGCTAGCTAATATTTTGAATCAATGTAGGTTCAGCTCATACCATTCCAAAGGGTTCTTCTGTTAATCTTTCAGAATAGAACCTGGTTGCACTGCACACTGATATTTTGAGTCATTATTTTATAGATTAAAAATAAACCCTATGGTCTTGTTTACAGCAGTAGAGTGCACATTGGTTCCATAAGTGAGCTTGAGTTCCAAGATCAATTTTACTCCTCAAATTTGAGAGATTGCAAATTTGCTAATTCATTAGATACCTAGATTTTTGAGGTAAGAATAATATTGATCTCTGTTTTTGTAACAACCAATTTGCCCATAGATCAGACTTATGGAATAAAAGGAACTTCTTAATATATGCTTAGTAATCCCAGGATATTTCTTAAGCTAATGTATTTGTCTCATGTTTTCAATCATTTCATGCATCTGAAAATCCTTAAGTGCAGAGGAAGGAGTACACACATAGCATTGCTTTTTTGGTTGGGTTGGGTGGGGGATTTTCTTGGACTAACATCTTTAAGCAATTTTCACTTGCAGTAGAAATGATGTTCAGGCTTTAAGAAAGTATTGTGAATTATTAATGGAATTAATTTCTATTTCCTGACAGTAGATCAAGTTTATTTTTGGTTGTTGTAGTCTACTTTTCACTAAACCAAAATTACTTCTGGTTGTAACTCAGCTGCCACTTTTAACCCATAATATAGATTTTAAAACATTCATGTTTAAAACTCTGCATTTGATTTTTTATAAAATGTACTATTTTAGTTATTCATATCTTGGACATTTAGACTAAATTTGTGCCTGTGTTTTCCTGGAATTGATAACACTTTGGCCTACCCTATTCAAAGTAACATAGTTACTTAAATTCATGGATATATCCAAATGTGTATCATGTATATCGTTGTAGTGTGAAAAATTTTTTTGACATTCTTCTATGAAGAGCTGACCTCTTGAAATGTAGAAGAATTGCCATTTGTGTGATTTAGCTATCTCAAGCTTTATTTATAATTTATTTTGAAAAATAAAAATGGCACATTTATTTCCCAAATGTCAAGATTTTCTAGGTTTAGATAATTAGAATAAAAAGGGTGAAGACATTTTAAATAATATTTTATATGTAGTGAGATACTGTGAAAATACTAGTGAACAGCATTTTGCTGTAATGTTGATTTCAGTTATTAGGATGTAAAGAGTTAGTCGCCAGGGTATGTTAGATGAGCATAGTTTTCACTTACTACAAAACAGATAATTTTCTGTTTGCATGCAAATTATTTTAATAAGTGTAAAAATAAAAGTTTGGAAGACAGTGTTTTTACCTTTATATCTGGATTCCCACCCCCCAATTTATACTTTGCCTTTTTTTTTTTTTGTAATATCACCTCTTGTGAATGTGTTGTAATTTGTATTGCATTGATATTTTATCACTTTAATTTTTTAGAGGTTCTTTAAACCTAAATAAGATCTGGGTTTAGCCATAGCAAAGCAAGTAGGAAATGAGCTAAGAAATTTGGAAAAAAAAAAAAAAAGTCTAAATTTTAAATGAATTTCTAAGAAAAAAGTTACATTTAGGTCCATGAGAGCATATACATGTAAAAGACTATTCCCGTTCTAGATATTCATAGTCAATGAATTGTAATATTTCTCATGAATGCTAATAATGTTTAAATTCCCAGCTTTAAGATTCTAGCATGTGTATCTGTTTATGAAACAGATTGTGTTGCTTCTATGGCTTGCTGTGTGTATCTCTTCCAGCAACAGGATGCTCTCTAAAACATTCACTGGCCTCTTAGTGTAATGACTAAATTTGTGTGTGTGTGCATGCACGCATGCACTTGTGTGTGCGTGCACAGATCTATAGATTTTTTTCCCTCAACATGTTTTATCTCAGACATTAAAAAAAAAGTTGATATGGAAGACAGCTGTATTCACTGTCTACCAATTCATTGCTTCTGTTGTAAAGCACTTACCCTGTATATATACTGCTTGATTATCCATATCATTATGCCTTCTAGATAAACAATCTAGGTTTTGTTGTGTACATATGCCCTGTTTTTAAAATTTAATTTGCCCTTCTTTCATGTGTTTCTTTGTCCGTTTCCTTTCCCAGAGATCAGGCTTGTGCTCGAATTCTTCCATACAGCACTTTGTTTCACCCAGAGGCTAGGAAACTGAGTAAAATTATTAAATCTTATTCTGCACAACTGTGTGCTCAGATATCTAACTCAGCCTTCCAATATTTTAAAGTAAATTTGAGTGATTTATCTTTGTTATTGCTTTTGTTGTTATCCTAGATTGTCATCAGATAGTAATAACAGAATGATTGAAATAGAAAGATGTGTATGCCACTTCTAACTTTTGATAAAAACTTTTTGGAGAATTTTTCAAAATTTGTATCTTGTAGTGATAAAATTAAACATCTATTACTTGCTTTTATATCTCGGGAATTATTTTATGCACATTTATCAACTGGTACTTATGTTTAAAGTTGGCATTTTCTTTTTAAGTTGGGATTTTCACATCCACAGAAGGGAGACTTAACTAGATAATTTTCAGTATGCTTTGATATCCTGCTTTTTAAACAATAACCAACATTTTGAGTTGGGAAATAAATAATTACTTCTGGGGGAAGAAATGGAACTTTTAACATTTAAAGTTCATTGTTTTAAATGTTAATTCCATCCCCAACATTTTTGTGTTACGTGAGGCTTTATGAAAGTTATTGAAAGTAGAATATTCAAAGATCATTTTCCCAAATTTAACAAGTTTTGATTAAATTTTAATTATGAAGTTAAATTATATTTATGGTGCTGTATTTTGTATAATATGTATTGTCCTCAAATTTCTTGACACTTATTTCTCATATAGTCTTATCCTTATTTCCTGTTCCATCATTTCTCTCCTGCTTGCTCTTACCTTCATTTCTCTTTCTTCAATGAAGACTGTACCTAATTTAGCAAACTTTGACAAAACTGGCAATTTATGATTCATTGATGGGAGAAGTACAGTAGAAAGGCCCTGCAGTTTAGAGTTAAGATGTGTTTGTTTATTTATATGTGTGCCCATTTGTTATTCTTAGACCTATCTTAATTAAATTTAGAATATGATACTTTGACATAAAAGCATTGTAAGTATTTTCTAAAAAATAAAACTATTGATACATATTAAAATTGCCATTGGTAATTGACTTTTGAAATCACATACAAGAATATTTAGAAACCCACTTGGGAAATGTGGTTTACATGTGTCACCAGATACATATTAGGCAGTACTACAAATGTTAATTCTTTAAACAATACTGTGGTGATGGCAATCAGTAATTTATTTCTTTGTCCTGTAACTTATCATCCTTGTCTTTTGTAATTCCTAACAAAGTATTAACAAAATTGTACCTTATGTTTGTTCTTAGTATCCGTAAATTTTAAGGTGGAAAATCTTTCAGTTAATAGTTGATGTGATGTTGTATATGGGCAAAATGTCCATTAAACTAAAATTCAGTAAAGAAAGGTAAACTAAACTGGCTTGGTTTATAAAAGATGTTTTGTTTGGCAGTTATTAGTCATTATAAGCAATTATCTTCAAAGAAAAAAAACTGGAATAATTTGTTGCCATTCTTTATGGGATGTTTACAATAAAATTCCAAGTTGTTTGGAATCAGTTGCACTCTTGCTGCTTTGTGCTTCAACTCAGATACTGGAGATAAATTAACAAGAAAAAAGAAATATGGAGTTACCTTTCCATTATCCAGCTTCAAAGACTGTGACATGTAACTCTTAGGCCTTTCTTTTCTTATTTCTTGTCATATAGTATTTTATTGTTATTATTTTAGTCTAAGAAACTAGGGTGCTTCCTTCTATCAAAGAAAATTAAGGGTTGTGTTTTTTTTTTTTTTCCCTTAGTTGTTTCAGATATTCTTTGGGTCATTTTTAGGTAATAACTATGTTAACATTTCAAATGTGGGCTGCTTGGTGCATTAAAAAATAGCCGGCAAAGCTTTATTTAACATTTTGTTTTATAGAGAGAGCTCTTTGAAATGAATAAATTTCTAATGTGTTTAAAGCTTCTTCCAAGTTGTAGCGGCTGAGCTTATGAATCTCCACCATTCTTATTTATAGTAAAATTGCCCACAGAGGCTTAACTATATTATAAATGGTGCTTTGATTCAATGTATGTGAAAGAGGGAGAGAAGTAAGGTTAGAGGTAACTTTTGAGCCAGGAAGTGAAGGCTCATTTAACAAGAATATTCCACTTCTGCAACTAAACGGTTGCTGAGAATTTTCTTCCCAATGGTCAGAACTCCATTCAGTTCAAGGTAAGTGAGCTGGCTAAAGACTGGACTGTATGTTTTATACATGCACTGTATTTTGTGCATTTAGAATTAAGAAATAAGGTATTTAGAAAAAAAATACTACCTTTGCCTTCCAGCAGCATCCTATGGCTATGAGAGTAGTCCACATTTTTGTAATATTTGGAGATTGAAGTGGAGATACATTGTTTGGTATTTATGTGTAGTTGCTTCATTGGTTAAAGATAGCCCTCTTTAAAGATACAGAAGTGTACCTTAAAAATTATTTATTAACAGGATCTGATGTCTTCTGACTTCACCTGATAGGTTTTTTAAGATTGTTGTTATTAAGTCACTAAATCTTGTCAGACTCTTCTGTGACTCCATGCGCTGTAGCCCACCACCTCTGTCCATGGGATTTCCCAGACAAAAATACTAGAGTAGGTTGCAATTTCCTTCTCCAGGGGATCTTCCTGACCCAGGGATTGAGCCCCTCCTCTCCTGCATTGCAGGTGGATTCTTTACCTCTGAGCCAATGGTGAAGCCCTTTGAAGATAGAAAAAGTAAATAATTTTTTATAACAAAATTTTACAGCAGTATCCAGAGGATCCATTTTTTTCCTAGTTGGAAAGGTCAAAGAGTGCTCTCTACCCTATTCTTGAGTTATATGTCCCTGATAATTTAAAACTACTTTCCATAAGTGCACAAAAGAAAACCTGTGTATTGAGCCTGTGGGTTGGTTTTCTTTGGATACTTAAGCCTGTATACTTATGGTTGCTTTCTTAGGGCTTTTATATAAGTACTTAAAAGGATTTTTTTTAATGCTACTTATTGTTAGTAAACCAAATATACCATTAAATAAAAAAGAACTTTTTATGGTATCAATGTTTTACTGAATTTTGAAGAAAATTTTTTTTCCTATTTTTGTAACTTTAGTATTTGCCAGCTATGTCAGTTGCCTTAATAAAGTTACTTCACCTGTCAGTTATAAAACAGCTAATAGATAATTCTAACTTTTATTAATTATTAATAAATTAAACATTAATTTGACATTGGAGCACTTTTAAAAACAACTTTGAAGCTAGTATCCTTTAATTTGTAAACTTTATGTACTATTAGATTGCCTTCTCAGCATCTTTATGTTCTTCAGAAAATAAGTTTTATAGTAAATATATGAAGAAATAAAAACATTTTAAATTGCTTGATTTAGGTTACTAATATTACTTGGTGGACTTTATTCATTTTTAAGAATGCTTTTGTGGTTGACTTTTGTCATGTTACAGTTCTAAGTATTTGTATAGCACGATGTTAATTTATGTTTGGTATTTTGTGTATTCTGTCAAGTAATTTAAGGCATTAAAACTCTGAAGGTGTTTTTTAATATCATTTTTCCTTGCTTTTTAGAAAACCTTTAGAATATCATGCTAAAATGAGATATTTCAGCCCAAATTATACATTAACTCATTTTTTAGAGGATTTTTTTTGTAACTGTTGGTTATTGTTCACCTAAAACATTAATGATATACTGGTCGTTCTGAATTGTTTGTTAATATATATTTTTTTTAATTTGGCTGCTCCAGATCTTAGTTGAGGTATGTGAGATCTAGTTCCCTGACCAGGGATCAAACCCAGGCCCCTGCATTGGGAGCACAGAGTCTTAACCACTGGACCACCAGGGAAGTCCCTATTTGTTAAATTTTAATTTATAAATTAGAGCGAACCTTGTATACAAAAACATAAGTGTTAATTTTGTCTAGTCTGATGGTATGGAGTAGTAAATGCTTGATCATAGTCACATTGCCTTTCACTTTTGAAGGATGCTATTCATTTTTATTGTTAATTGTGTTGAGTAGTTAACATAATATAGAAAAATACTTATTAAGCGATATATTTCTATTCTCCAGTCACCTCAAAAATATGACTGGTAAATACGTTTCAACATTGTCAAAATATTCATCTTTTATCACTTTGCTTAATTATTCAGGTAAAAGTTGTTGGAAAAAAATCTGACATAATGAGTTACATTCTTTTTCCAGATATGTATGAAGATCTCCTTCATAAAAGAAGATACTTACCACCAGGAGTTTATAGCCTATATTCTTCATATCAATGATAAGAGGTGGCTAAAAGAAGACTGATTTATTCCTTCTCAGGCTTATTTGTTCATTTTATTAATTCAGTCAACATGTATTAATTAATTTCAGCCTTTACTGAGTACTTATTATGTGCCAAGCATTGTGATTTTTTTAAAAGAGCTTTGCAGTTTACAAATTTCATCTTTAAGTATATACTCAAGCACCAGAATTACACTATCAATAAATTCTGTTTTTCAGATCAGAAAAGTGAATTTCAGTGAAATCTAGTAATTTGCTAAAGGTCACATGGCTAATAAATAGAAAAGCCTTGATTAATCCAGACTATCTGCTTCCAGGTTTCTAGTCTTAACTTTTGTATCTTATTAATGGGGTAATATTTGGTTCCATTTTCCTCTTTTCCATTGTCCATGAAATGAAAGCTGCAAAGTCATACAGTGTGTACTTTGAAGGTCGCATTTCTTTTTGCTTATGGCTAAGATTATTTAATAAAGGAGACTTTAAGATGTGGATCTTTATGCCTCTTAGTACTTTGGGGAGGTGGTAGTTAGGAGCTAAAAATTTTAAAGATATCAGATTTATAAGTAGGAAAATACATATCTTATGTATACTTACACAAAGGTAATATCCAAGGAAAATCAAAGAATTTGCTTATATCTTATTTTAAGGATTAATTCTGCTAATAGTCTATACAAGTGTCCTTTTCAGTGCATGATACAAAATTTATTGGTTACCGCTACTTTACACACTGTGATCTCTTTCCAGCTGCAAAACCTAGACTTTGTTTTTCCTTTGGAGTTTGAATGGGTTTTAAGTACAGTTCTCAGAGAATATAGGAAGGTTCCTGGTTTAAGCCATGGGTTAGTTAAGTGTTTTCTTTTTTTTTTTTTATTCCTTGAATCACTTCTGAGTTTCACTCATTTAATTTGTCACTCTTTTACCTTCATTAAAAAAAAAATCCTAAATTGAAAATGTCTAGGGAAAATAAGACTGTTTCAGAAAGGAAACATTTTTTAACCCATCTTTCATATACCAGTCCTTCTTTTGTACCATTTTAATTTGGATTTTTTGTGTAAGACTTTGGGTCAGGGATGATTTGGTGTGTTTCAAGTAGCTGTATAAGTATAGTAAAACTAAATTTGAACCCCTGCTAATTTGAATTTTAGAACAGTTTTTTTGTATTTTATTTTTTGTAACAGTTCTGTTTATGTGGTTATTGGGGGGAAAGCTTCAAGAACTCAGAGCTAATGTCTTTGTTACATAGTAGATCTCCCCTTGTTATTCTTAAGTAATGGGATTCTTCAGTGGGTTTTAAAAAGCCATTAGGACTGCCTGAGTTGCATTTTGCTATGGCATTTTACATTGGTCTCATTCATATTTCATCATGCCACCTTTTCTAACCACATTCCATTCATTGTCATTCAAGGAACAAAAATGTTGATTTCTAACAGACTGACTATTCAGTTCTTCTGTCAACAAAGATTACTGTAAAAATCAAACAGAAAGAGAGTAAAAAATAAAATATATTAATTAATTTTATTCAGGCTTGCTGCCTAATTTCTAGTAAGTCAATTCTACTTTATTTTGGGCATCAAAATGAATAATTTATTTTCTAGCTAAATAGAGCAAGTCTGGTTTGGCTGACTTAGTATACCTATGATAATCTTTGCTTGCATTAGGATAATATAACCTAGAAACCTGGGTTGAGGCCTTGTGCTGTGGTTGGACACCATTCTGTGGCCTAGCTTGTATGCTTAACATGTGTTTTGATGGAAATAGTCTGACTCTAGAGTCAGGTACTGTGGTTATGGTGGAGGGTAAGGGGAGAAAGAAAAGCTGAGGGGAAACTTACAAATTTCTAAAATCATCTTAACTAGAGGAGAGAGAGAAATGGGATTTGGTGTGTTCATAAGGAATACAATTCTTTAGTGTTCAGGTTGCCAATGATACCAGATAAGATAGCAACCTAAATTATGCAGATGATACCACTCTAATTGCAGAAAGTGAAGAGTAACTTTAGAACCTCTTCAGAGCCTCTTGATGGGGTGGAAGAGGAGAGTGAGAAAGCTGGCTTGAAACTCAGCATTAAAAAACTGAGATCATGGCAACTGGTCCCATCACTTCATGAAAAATAGAAGAGGGAAAAGTGGAAGCAGTGACAGATTTTCTTGGGCTCCAATATCACTGTGGATAGTGACTGCAGCCATGAAATTTAAAATATGCTTATTCCTTGGAAGGAAAGCTATGACAAATCTAGAAAGCATATTAAAAAGCAGAGACATCACTTTGCTGACAAAGGTCTAGCTAGTCAAAATACATTTTTTTTCCAGTAGTCATGTACAGATGTGAGAGTTGGACCATAAAGAAGGCTAAGCACCCAAGAATTGATGTTTTCAAATTATGGTACTGGAGAAGACTCTTGAGAGTCCCTTGGACTGCAAGGAGATCAAACCAGTCAATCTTAAAGGAAATCAACCCTGAATATTTATTGGAAGGACTGATGCTGAAGCTGAAGCTCCAATACTTTGACCACCTAATGCAAATAGCTGACTCATTGGAAAAGACCCTGATGCTGGGAAAGACTGAAGGCAAAAGGAGAAGGGGGTAGCAGAGGGGATTAGATAGCATCACTATCTAACTCAGTGGACATGTATTTGAGCAAACCCCAGGAGATAGTGAAGGACAGGGGAGCCTGGCGTGCTGCAGTCCATAGGTTTGCAGAGTCGGACAGACTTCACAACTGAACACCAAGTGTTTAGGATTTAAGTGTCGATACCTTCAAGCACTGCAGCCTCAGAAACAAGTTAGGGGAAGCTCCACCTGAGTTTTACTTTTTTGAAGGAAGTGGGTTGGAAAGGGATTGTTTGTGATGGGTAAGATTTTAATGTCAGAATTGATACATTAGTGATAGATTTCTTGAGAGCTCCACACTATTGAGAAGGTATTATTGGCCCTATTTTGCAAATGAAGAAACTTGAGGTGTAGAAAAGCAAACAACTTGCCCAATATCACACAGCTAATAAATGGCAGAGTTTACACTCAGATCTGTTTCCAAAGCCTGTGTATATACTTAACTGTTATTACACATGCCACTTCCCATTGGTCTATTTTAACCCTAGATCTGTCGGAGATTGACTAAGTGGCTTTGGCCAATTTCCTTTTCTTTCTTGGTTTCAGTTTTCTTTAGCTATACAAGGGTTGATCACTAAATGATTTCTAATGTCTTTATGAGTTTATTCTCAATTTTTGCATATTCTTTAGGCATTTTCCTAATCTCTAAAATATACTTTCATTGGAGACTTGATTTTATTAGATTTTTGATAACCCTTATATTGTATGGATTAAATTTATTCATTTGAAGACAAATACCTTATCTGAACTACTTTAGGGTGTTTCCGTTTTCATAAAGGAAGGCTTATGAAATACAATTTTAAGTGTAAAGAAAGAACTTAAAAGATTAATTTTTAGCATGACCATGGGAGGCTCAAGAGGGAGAGAAATATGTATACATATAGCTGATTCATGTTGTTGTAGAACAGAAACTAACACTACATTGTAAAGCAATTATACTCAAATAAAAAATTAAAATAACAGGACTCGGGTGGGAAAAAAAAAAAAACAGGCTAATACGTAGGCAGGCTAGTTTGCAGGAGAGAGTTGGGGAATGAGAATTCTTCAGGTCAGGGCAAATATCAAACAGACTTCAAAACCTTTAGTTTGTAGAGCAATTTATGCAAATAGGCCTTGTTGAAAATAATTGAACCATCAGTCTGTAATTAGTGGAATTTGACAGCTGAGTACAGTCAGGAAAGGAGGAAGAGACCTCTTCTCAAATCACTGTCATCCCAGAGTGATTATAGGCATACTAGAAACAAACTCCCTGAGGCACAACATTAGACTCTTAAGACTGTGGGAGGAGAAATAGACCTCATTAAAATCATCTAATCCGTTACTAAACAAATAAGCAAATAACATTAACAAGCCCAGAGTTGCTACAATATATTGTTTTAAATGTCCAGTTTCCAACAAAATAGTCATGAGACAAAAAGTGAAAGCAAATGGCAAAAGTAAACTCACCTGTATATGTGACCCTAGAAGTGAAAGGATTAAACAATAAAATCAAAAGGTAGATATGCTGGACTAGATTAAAAAAAAAAACTATACATTGTATACAGGAGATATTTTAGATTTAAAGATACAAATAGATGAAAAGTAGAAGGGTGGCAAAAAGTAGAGAGGGTATAGTAAATATAAGCAAAAGTAGACTTTAAGACAAAAATGTACTAGCAATAAAAAGGTATATTTTAGAATAATAAAAGGGTCAGTCTTTAAGGAAGATCATTATAAATCTTCGTGTACCCAACAACAGCCCCAAACACATGCAGCAAAAAGTGACATAATTAAATGATAGTTAAGCAGTATTTGGGGACTCAGTTCTTCACCTTCAATAACAAATAGACTAACTAGGAAGAAAATTAAAGATACAAAAGGCTCAAGCAACACTCTACTCCAATTAGACCTAACAGACATATATAGAACACCATCTAGTAACAGGAGAATACACATTACTTTCAAGAACACATGAGATATTCTCCAGAATATACCATATGTAAAGCCATAAAACAAGTTTTAATAGATTTAAAGGATTAAATCATGCAAAGTATGTCCTCCCACTGTAGTGGAATGAAATTGAAAGCAAACAGGAGGGAATTGAAAATTTTATGTAGAAGTAAAACAACAGTCTTAAATAACCAATAGACCAAAGGAAATTATAGGGGAAATTGGAAAATAATTGATATGAGAAAAAATGAAACACAAAACCAGCAAAAGGAGTACTCAAAGGAAAATTTATACTTGTAAATACCTATATATATAAAATGGAAGAGGGACTTTACTGGCAGTTCAGTGGTTAAGACTTCATATTCCCAATGCAAAGGGCATGGATTCAATCCTAGGTTGCAGGACTAAGATCATGCATGCTGCACAGCATGCCAAAAATAATAAATAATAAACATATATAAAATGGAAGAAAGCTCTCAAATCAATAACCTAACCTTTCACTTTAAGAAATTAGAAAAAGAACAAAAAAAAAAAAAAAAGAAAAGAAATTAGAAAAAGAACAGTCTAAACCAAAAGCAAGGGGGAAGAAGGGTATGGTAAAGATTAGAGTGGAAATAAATGAAATAAATAATAGAAAAACAATAGAGTATATTAAACAAAAAAGTCAACTCTGAATGGATCACCAAAACTGACAAACCTTTAGCTACACTAAGAAAAAAATGAGATAGACTCAAATTACTGAAATCAAAAGTTTAAGACTTTACCTTCTACCTTAAAGAAATCCAAAGGATTATTAGGGAATAGCTACCCCATGCTCGAGGTCACGGCTGGTGGCAGAGAGGAGCTAACCCAAGTCTGAGGTAAGGAGCAGTGGCTGCACTTTGCTGGAGCAGCCGTGAAGAGATACCCCACATCCAAGGTAAGAGAAACCCAAGTAAGACGGTAGGTACTGAGAGGGCATCAGAGGGCAGACAGACTGAAACTACAATCACAGATAACAGGCCAATGTGATCACATGGACCACAGCCTTGTCTAACTCATTGAAACTAAGCCATGCCATGTGGGACCACCCAAGACAGACGGGTCATGGTGGAGAGGTCTGACAGAATGTGGGCCACTGGGGTAGGGAATGGCAAACCACTTCAGTATTCTTGCCTTGAGAACCCCATGAACAATATGAAAAGGCAAAAAGATAGGACATTGAAAGATGAACTCCCCAGGTCGGTAGATGCCCAATATGCCATTGGAGAACAGTGGAGAAATAACTCCAGAAAAAATAAAGGGATGGAGCCAAAGCAAAAACAACACCCAGTTGTGTATGGGACTGCTGATGGAAGCAAGATTTAATGATGTAAAGAGCAATATTGCATAGGAACCTGGAATGTTAGATCCACGAATCAAGGCAAATTGGAAGTGGTCAAACAAGAGATGACAACAGTGAACATCGACATTCTAGGAATCAGTGAGCTAAGATGGACTGGAATGGGTGAATTTAACTCAGATGACTATTATATCTACTACTGTGGGCAGGAATCGCTTAGGAAAAATGGAGTAGCCATCATGGTCAAGAAACGATTCCAAGATGCAGTACTGGGATGCAATCTCAAAAACAACAGAATGATCTCTGTTCATTTCCAAGGCAAGCCATTCAATATCACAGTAATCCAAGTCTATGCCCCAACGAGTAACACTGAAGGAGCTGAAGTTGAACAGTTCTATGAAGACCTACAAGACCTTCTAGAACTAACACCCAAAAAAGATGTCCTTTTCATTATAGGGGACTGGAATGCAAAAGTAGAAAGTCAAGAGAGAACTGGAGTAACAGGCAAATTTGGCCCTGGAGTACAGAATGAAGTAGGACAAAGGGTAATAGAGTTCTGCCAAGAGAACACACTGGTCATAGCAAACACCCTCTTCCAACAACACAAGAGAAGACTCTACACATGGACATCACCAGATGGTTGACACCAAAATCAGATTGATTATATTCTTTGCAGCCAATGATGGAGAAGCTCTACACAGTCAGCAAACACAAGACTGGGAGGTGACTGTGGCTCAGATCATGAACTCCTTATTGTCAAGTTCAGACTGAAATTGAAGAAAGTGGAGAAAACCACTAGACCATTCAGGTATCACCTAAATCAAATCCCTTATGACTATACAGTGTAAGTGAGAAATAGATTTAAGGGACTAGATCTGATAGAGTGCCTGATGAACTATGGATGCAGGTTCATGACATTGTACAGGAGACAGGGATCAAGACCATCCCCAAGAAAAAGAAATGCAAATAAGTAAAATGGCTGTCTGAGGAGGCCTTACAAATAGCTGTGAAAAGAAGAGAAGCAAAAAGCAAAGGAGAAAAGGAAAGATATACACATTTGAATGAAAAGTTCCAAAGAATAGCAAGGAGAGATAAGAAAGCCTTCCTTAGTGATCAATGCAAAGAGAGGAAACAACAGAATGGGAAAGACTAGGGATCTCTTCAAGAAAATTAGAGATAGCAAGGGAACATTTCATGCAAAGATGGGCTCAATAAAGGACAGAAATGGAGTGGACCTAACAGAAGCAGAAGATACTAAGAAGAGGTGGCAAGAATACACAGAAGAACTGTACAAAAAAGATCTTCATGACCAACATAATCACTATGATGGGATCACTCACCTAGAGCCAGACATCCTGCACTGTGAAATCAAGTGGGTCTTAGGAAGCATCATTGTGAACAAAGCTAGTGGAGGGGATGGAATTCCAGTTGAGCTATTTCAAATCCTGAAAGATGATGCTGTGAAAGTGCTGCACTCAATATGCCAGCAAATTTGGAAAACTCAGCAGTGGCCACAGGCCTGGAAAAGGTTAATTTTCATTCCAATCCCAAAGAAAGGCAATGCCAAAGAATGCTCAAACTACTGCACAATTGCACTCATCCTACACTCTAGTAAAGTGATGCTTAAAATTCTCCAAGCCAGGCTTCACCAGTATGTGAACCATGAACTTCCAGATATTCAAGCTGATTTTAGAAATGGCAGAGTAACCAGAGATCAAATTGCCAACATCCGCTGGATCATTGAAAAAGCAAGAGAGTTCCAGAAAAACATCTATTTCTGCTTTATTGACTATGCCAAAGCCTTTGACTGTGTGGATCAAAATAAACTATGGAAAATTCTTCAAGAGATAGGAACACCAGACCACCTGACTTACCTCTTGAGAAACCTGTATGCAGGTCAAGAAACAACCTATTGAACTGGACATGGAACAACAGACTGGTTCCAAATAAGAAAAGGAGTATGTGAAAGCTGCATATTGTCACCCTGCTTATTGAACTTATATGCAGAGTACATCATGAGAAATGCTGGGCTGGAAGGAGCACAAGCTGGAATCAAGATTGCTGGGAGAAATATCAATAACCTCAGATATGCAGATGATACCACCCTTATGGCAGAAAGTGAAAAACTAAAGAGCCTCTTAATGAAAGTGAAAGAGCAGAGTGAAAAAGTTGGCTTAAAGCTCAACATTCAGAAAACTAAGATCATGACTCCGGTCCCATAACTTCATGGCAAATAGATGGGGAAACAGTAGCTGACTTTATTTTTCTGGGCTCCAAAATCACTGCAGATGGTGATTGCAGCCATGAAATTAAAAGACGCTTATGCCTTGGAAGCAAAGTTATGACCAACCTAGACAGCATATTAAAAAGCAGAGACATTACTTTGTCAACAAAGATCCAGTTAGTCAAGGCTATGGTTTTTGCAGTAGTCATGTATGGATGTGAGAGTTGGACTGTGAAGAAGGCTGAGCGCCGAAGAATTGATGCTTTTGAATGGTGGTGTTGGAGATGCTTGAAAGTCCTTTGGACTGCACTGATATCCAACCAGTCCATCCTAAGGGAGATCAGTCCTGGGTATTCATTGGAAGGACTGATGTTGAAGGTAAAACTCCAGTACTTTGACCACCTGATGCAAAGAGCTGACTCATTGGAAAAAGACCCTGATGCTGGGAAAGATTGAGGGCAGGAGGAGAAGGGGACAACAGAGGATGAGATGGTTGGATGGCATCACCGACTCAATGGACATGGGTTTGCGTGAATTCCTGGAGTTGGTGATGGACAGGGAGGCCTGGTGTGCTGCAGTCCATGGGGTTGCAAAGAGTCAGACATGACTGAGCGACTGAACTGAACTGAACTGAAGAGTTTTTTGACCTGAGCAGAGCCAGCCCTGGAGTCTACAGGCTCTATAGTAGGTGGTGACTTCCAAGAGGACTTAACCAAGGGGCACCTCCCAGGATTGCTGCTGCCAGTGACCCTCTCCCTGAAGTGAGTCACTGCCAACCCATACCGCCACAGGAGACCCCCCAACACTAGCAGTCAGAATCCAAAAATACATTGAAATCTCTTTTCAATTGAAGCTTGTTTCTGTTCAGTACCAGTCTGTTGTTCCATGTCCAATTCTAACTGTTGTTTCTTGTCCTGCATACAGATTTCTCAGGAGGCAGGTAAGGTGGTCTTATATTGAAACCAGTACTTGAGAAACAAAGCACCACACTCAGAGAGTTGGAGAATTCAGGTTTATTACACTGGCGGGCCTAGAGGAGTTAACACTCCAAGCTCTGAGCCCCGAACAAAGGGATTACAGAGTTTTCATACATGGACAAGCATGGTTAAGCGTGTTTGTGGGTTTGCAGGGGCTAGGGCGATTGCAAAGAGTAGGAAAAGGGTAAGTGAGATAAACTCCAGTTCCTAGTACTGTTATTCCCACTTTCTGAGACCTACATGATCAGAGCAAGCTGAGTTACACGGGCAGAAAGAGCAGGAGGTTATGTAAAAATTTTAACATTTCCTCTTAATTTCCCCCTCTTGATGCTTCTATCACTCATTGTAGAAAGCACCATCTCATGTTTTAGTATGACATTTAGGCCTCCCCATTGTTTAGGGGGCTATACGGAGCTATTACCATTTGTAATTTTATGAATTCAATCCAAGAGGTTATGAACTGGTTAATTGCATTCAGAGTACAAGGGCCAAACAAGAGCACCACAAAGAATATGAAGAGAGGACAGGTCAAAAGGAGAAGCCACGATGCCCAGCTCCAGATATTGTTCCAATTACCCCAGGAATTTGCTACTTCCTCTCTCCTTTTCATGATTTGTTCCTTTAGCTGTTGGGCCTTGTCCCTGACTATTCCTGATTGGTTTACATAAAAGCAGCATTCTTCGTTTAAGAAGAGGCAGAGTCCTCAGTTTTCAGCTGTCAGTAGGTCTAGCCCTCTCCTATTCTGTAAAACCACCTCAGCCAGGGAATCTAGTTGGTCCTGTAAGGCCACTAAAGATTTGGCTACTCTCTCAATGTTGTCTGTGAAGTCTTTGGATAGTGTATGGTAAAAGGTGGTTGATGAAGCAATTCCTCCTATTCCTGTATCTATCCCAGCCGTGATTCCTAGACCAGTGATTCCTAGACCAACTGCTGCTGCTGCTGCTAAGTCGCTTCAGTCATGTCCGACTCTGTGCAACCCCATAGATGGCAGCCCACCAGGCTCCCCCGTCCCTAGGATTCTCCAGGCAAGAACACTGGAGTAGGTTGCCATTTCCTTCTCCAATGCATGAATGTGAAAAGTGAAAGTGAAGTCACTCAGTCGTGTCCAACTCTTAGCGACCCCGTGGACGGCAGCCTACCAGGCTCCTCCACCCATGGGATTTTCCAGGCAGGAGTACTGGAGTGGGTTGCCATTGCCTTCTCCTAGACCAACTAGTAGGGGTATAAACTGGATGGCTCTTTTTGACCATGTATGTGCTGCCAGTGGTACAGTGAGAATCTGATTGCTAGGGACAATATTTATCTGGGGAATGAGGAAAGCTAAGGTGCAGATACCCATCCAGTTGACTGGTAGACACAAGTAAGCATCTGCCCCACAAACAAAAAGGCCTTGCGAGCGGCACCACATTGTGTTTGTGGGAGGATGAGTGGGCCACTCACCTTTTAAAGTTTGATTACATTGGTCCCTGGCTAAATGGCCTACAGGTTCAGTTCCTCCATCATTTGTAAAGCATGCTGTAGCCTTTTGAGTTAACTCAATTGCCCTTAAGACTGGCCCTTGTAAGGATGGATCTATAGGACTTCCCATGGCTGTTGCATTAATAGTACTGGTGTAGCTAAGTACCATGAAGCTCTTAAGGATAAGCAAAGCCAGCAATCCTTGGCCAGCTGGGGGTTGGTGTCATTAAGAAGGTGATGAGTTGTGTTGAGAACCAGGTTCAGACTAAGGTTTAAGGGGAGTTAACTCTGTAACCTGGGTTATACTGCCAACAGGTAGAGCCTGATTTTTTAGGGCAAAGTTGGTCTTTGATTTTGTTTGTCTGTATTATTGTCCCTGTCTAGTAGGTTTCTCCATTTATTTGACAGATGCCTTTACTGGGTTGTAACATCTGAGTGGCATTTGGGGTAGACGGAGGCAGAGGGGCATGATGGCAATGCCATGGTGTCAGGATACTACCCGGGGTTTGGATCCTCTGGTGGGGGAAAGGTAGCAGCAGTGGGTGGGGGGACATGACTGGAAAACATTTTTGGCACCAAGGCCCCTGGATATACATCATATGGTTGTGAAGGCAGTAGGTGATCAGCCTATAGGATTAGCTATCTATACATTGTTCTAGCTAATGGTTAAGTAAGTGATTTTCCAAGGGTAGACTGTAATGTTGACAGGTGCATGATGGATAAGGAATGGCACTATCTGTTACAGCAAGGGACAACAAAAGGCTGCAAAGCAGCCTGCACATAACAGATAACTGAATACTAGCAAAATGTTTTCTCCCCATCTTTGGGTTATCACGGCTATAGTAACTGAGTTTATCGTGAAGCTATACTGTGGAGCAATTTAGTTAGTAGGGAGAATTGATCATACGTGACATCTAATAAGAATGAGGCTTCCCACTACAGTGAAATAATAGACAGCTAACCGCAGCTTCTGACCCAAATCCCAGTCCTGGGGAGTGACTGAAGCTAGTCCTGTAGTGAAGAGGACAGAGCAATACCAATCAGGGATAGAGTCCAGGGTTGACAATGAAAATCCGTTGATATTTCGATAGCTGGATCCTCAAGCTTCCACTGTGCATTGACCAGCCAGCTGCCAGAATGTGGCTGGAGCAAGGCTGAAGAATCCTCAAGCTTCTGCTGTACATTGAATAGCCAGCTTCTGGAGTGACTAGAGCAGGGTTCAGCATCCTTTGTGGGTGAGGGTCGTTGTTTTTGGAACCAGACCTTTGGAACCAAACCAGCCTCTGCCTTCTTGACGCTGGTGTGGTGGATCCAAGGGATGACACCTGTAACTTTAATAGCAGTAGGGCTGCCAGGATGACCATGCGAGGGCCCTCCAAACTGGCTGAAATGGTTCTTTTTTCCAAACTTTAACCCATACTTCATCTCCTGACTGACAGGGATGAACCCAATTGCCCAAAGATATGGGTGTCCTTTCTAAGGTTTCTCGGGCAATATGGTGGAAGACTTTTCCTTGGGCCTGGAGGTTTCAGGACATCTCCAGGCCAGCTAGTTGTTGGGGGTTTCTCTTGAGTTTTCCTATCACTGGGGTCATTCTTCCATCTAAGATCTCAAAGGGAGAATAGCCTGAGGACCTCGGAGTGCATCAGGCTTAGAGTAAGGCTAGGGGTAAAATGTCGACCCAAGATAACTGACAGAGTTTAGCTAATGTAGTCTTGAGGATCCAATTCATGGGTTCAACTTTCCCTGAGCTCTGTGGCCTGTAAGCAGTGTGAAGCTTCCATCTGATTCCCAGTGTACTGGATAAAGTTTGGATTAGCTGAGACACAAAAGCTGGCCCATTGTCAGACTCTATGGAGAGAGGCAGCCCATATCTCGAGATTATGTTTCCTAGTAAGGCCTTGGCCACTTCTCGTGTCCATTCAGTGTGTGGAGGGTAGGCTTCACCCCTTCCCGAGTAGGTGCAGACTACCGCAAGTAAATATTTGTAGCCCCTATTGGACTTGACTTCAGTAAAGTCCACTTCTAGATCTTCAAAGGGCAGTGTCCCAACTGTCTGAACCTCTGGGCTGGGTCTTGGTCCTTGGCTGGTGTTGTTTTGAATACAAGTTACACATCTAGCACTCATCTGGGCACGCAGGGATGGGAGCTTAGGAATGAAATAGTAGCAGCTCAGTAAACTCTTCAGTGCAGTTTTTCCTAAATGAGTTGTCTCATGATGTTGTTTTACCACCTGGATTGCTATATTGCTGGGAACAAAGAGTCTAGTCTGGGAGCTTCCACCAGCCCTCCTTTTCTTTTATTCCTCCCTCATTGATCTCTTCCTTGCCCATTGATCTTCTTCCTTAGTGTATCTCAGGGATGGAGGCAATTCTGGTGCCAAGAGGACCTTAAAGATTGACTTGGGGCCCACTGAGGGGCTCGTTTGGGTTGCCACTTCCTTGGCTGCCTGGTCTGCCAATGGATTTCCTTTGCTTATTGGATTAGTTCCTTGCTGATGGCCTTTACAATGGATGACTTCCACTTGGGAAGGCTTCCAGACTGCTTCCAACAGCTGAAGGATTTCTTTTTTGTTTTTAATTTCCTTTCCCCCTGTTGTCAATAGTCCCCTTTCTCTATAAATGTTTCCATGTACATGTAAAGTAGTAAAGGCATACCTTGAATCAGTATAGATGTTGACTTGTTTCCCTTTGGCATATTTTAGTGCCTGGGTGAGTGCCCATAGCTTAGCCCATTGTGGTGACCACCCTTGTGGCAAAGCCTCGGCCTTCACTATCTCATCAGTTGTTGTTATGGCATAGCCTGCTTTGTGTTGCCTGTCTTGGATGAAACTGCTTCCATCAGTGAACAGTTTCAGTTCTGGGTTCTGGAAGGGAATGTCTGTCAGGTCCCAGCTGATCGAGTAAATTTCATCTATGACCTCCTCACAGTTATGATCAGGGGTTCCTGCTTCTGTAGGTAAAAAGGTGGCAGGGTTCAGCATCTGCACAGTCTCAAGTTGGACCTGTGGGTTTTCACAAAGCAGTCCTTGATAGTGAATCATCCTGAAGTTGGTCAGCCACTTATGCCCCTAGCTGTTCATCAGGGCAGTAACAGCATGGGAAACCCTTACATTTAAATTTTGTCCTAGAGTAAGCTTATCTGCTTCTCTGACCAAAACGACAGCAGCAGCTAATGCCCAGAGGCATGGCGGCCATCTCACTGCCACTGGATCCAGTTGTTTGGACAGGTATGAGACTGGGTGCTGCCATGGCCCAATTGTTTGTGTGAGGACCCCCCAGTGCAATATGATCTTTCCCATGTATAAAGAGGTTAAAGTCCTGAGTCACATCTGTCAGCCCTAATGACGGAGCGCTGGTCAAGAGTCTCTGTCTTCTTGAAGGCCTTTTCTTGTTCAGGTCCCCACTCTAGGGGATCCTTATCAGACCCTGCTGTGGCTTTAAACAAAGGCTTGGCAATTTCAGAGAAACCCAGTATCCAGATCTGGCAGAATCTGGCAGCCCTGAAGAACTCACAGACTTCTTTCTTGGTGTTCAGCTTGCTTCCTCTCATATCCAAGTGCCTGATGACCTTTTGAGATGACAAACCCCAGGTACTTGACCTCCTATCTTCAGATCTGAGCCTTTTTCCATGACACCTTGTACCTTGTTTTGGTGAGTAGAGCCAACAGGGCTTTGGTGCCTCTCCAGCAGTCCCCTTGGGTGGGACTGGCTAGCAACAGGTCATCCACATGCTGGAGTAGGGTGCAGTTTAAAGTTTCTCTGGGAAAGGGAGCAAGGTCCACAGCCAGGGCTTCACTGAATAGGGTAGGTGAGTTTTTAAAGTCTTGTGGCAGTCAAGTCCAAGTCAGCTGTGTCTTTCTCCCGGTGTCTTCCCATTCCAAGGCAAACAAGGGATGGCTGGCTGATGACAGCTGGAGGCAGAAAAATGCATCCTTTAGATCGAGGCAAGTGAACCAGCTTGCCTGAGTGGGCAAGAGACTCAGGAGAGTGCAGGGATTTGGGACCATTGGATGGATTGTGATCACTGCACTGTTGACTGTGCAGAGGTCTTGGACAGGGCAGTAGTCATTTCCTTCAGACTTTTTCACTGTTAAAGAGTGGAGTGTTCCAAGGAGACTGACATTTGATTAGGATCTCAGCATCTTGTAGGCTCCGGATGTGGTCCCGAATTCCCAGGCATGCCTCCCATGGTACTGGATATTGTTTTTGTCTAACAGAAGTGGCTCCTGGCCTCAGGTCCACTACAATGTGGGCATGGTTTTTGGCCAAACCTGGGGTCCCCTTCCAGAGAAGGAAATGGCAACCTACTCCAGTACTCTTTCCTGGAAACTCCCATGGGCAGAGGAGCCTGGTAGTCTGCAGTCCATGGGGTCACTAAGGGTCAGACATGACTGAGCGACTTCACTTTCACTTTTCACGTTCATGCATTGGAGAAAGAAATGGCAACCCACTCCAGTGTTCTTGCCTGGAGAATCCCAAGGAGAGAGGAGTCTAGTGGGCTGCCATCTATGGGGTCGCACAGAGTCGGACACGACTGAAGCGACTTAGCAGCAGTAGCAGCCAGTGTTCTTGCCTGGAGAATCCCAGGGACGGGGGAGCCTGGTGGGCTGCCATCTATGGGGTCGTACAGAGTTGGACACGACTGAAGTGACTTAGCAGCAACAGCAGCAGGGATCCCCTTCTCTGCCCAGACTTCAGGGAATTCTTTTAGCAGGCCGGGGGGATTTATTTGTTCCCTCCCTGAGGAATAGAGATGCCATTCATCTTCCCTGGGCACAGTCATGGCCATCATCAGACCTGATTGGCTCCCCAAGGTGAGGCCCACAGGCTTTCTGGGGGTAAAAGTGATTTGTGCCCCCAGTTTTGTCAGTAAGTCTCTACCCAGCAGGGGAATGGGGCATTCTGGTCAGTACAGAAATGCATGAGTCACCAGATGGCCCCCTACCTGACATGAATGGGCCTTGCAAAATGAGTGGGCTGCCATGTCCCCAGTGGCCCCCAAAATAGCTGCTGTTTGGCCTGTGAGGGAGCCACAGATGTGGTTACCACAGAGTGTTCAACTCTAGTATCCACCATAAAAGTCATTGATTGGCCCCCTACTTTCATTGTGACCATGGGCTCCCGGGGGCTCAGGATCAGGGAGCCCAGTCTTCCCTAGTCTGATTCTATTCTAGCCAGGCTGATAAGGTTTTAGACAGCTGGCTCAGGCTGGTACCTTTCTTTGTTGGGTTGACTGAACTTCTTTGATCCTTTAGATATCCCTCTGTGATGGAGGCACTCATTCCTCCAGTGTCCAGTCTCTTTGCAATAGGTGAACTGGTCATAGTGTAGTGGTGGTCTCTTCTTAGTTTCCCTTTCCCATTAGAGAACAGTCTGTTTCACTGGATCTGAGTTCCTCAATGCTGCTGCTAGCAGGGCTGCTTTCAGTTTCATTTTTAAAAATCTACTTCTCATTGGGCTTCATGGTCTTGGTTCACAAAGACTTTATTCACTACTTCCAAGAGCTGTGTGGCATTCATCCCAGCGAAGCCTTCCAGCTTTTGGAGCTTTCGTTGGATGTCTGCACAGGACTGAGCCACAAAGGCAGCATTAATCATCTGTTGATTCTTGACTGTCTCAGGGTTGAATAAGGTGTATGTCCAGAATGCTTCACACAGTCTCTCATAAAATTTGGTGTGTGTGTGGGGGGGGGGGGGGGTGTCTCATCCACTTTTTGGATTATCCTTGTAATTTTGGACATATTGGTGGGCTTTTTGGCTCCTGCTCAAGGTCCATGCAGAAGGGCATCATGGTATCAACCCAGGGTTTCTTGTCCTTCTCTGGTATTGAAATCCTAATTAGGTTTCATCTCCAGCATCACTTCTTATTCCCATCCTTCCACATCTAAGACCTCTGTGGAGGCTTGTCCTTAGAGCCATTATTGGGCTTCTGTTGAGATGCATTGCCTTTCCTCAGTGGTGAAGAGAGACATAAGGAACTGGCGACAGTCATCCCATGTAGGCTGATGGGTGTGGAAAATGGATTCTAGGAGGTCAATCATACCTGTGGTTTATCAGGGTAGGCTGGCTTCTAAGGTGTTTCCAGTTTAGGAGATGAGTAGTGCTGAAGGTCTGGTAATAGAGGATGGAGTGACCAGGATAGACTGACCATCCTCATTCACTTTTTGAGGACCTGGAGTTTCTCGCAGTGGCATCTGATGGGCTGTGGCCAGCAGGTTGGATTATCTGGCCAAGCAGAGCCACTTCCCTAATGGCTTGGGGCTGGAGTCTTGCTCATGAGGTGGTGCAGGGGACACTGAGGGAGGTGGACTGTCTGGCAATGGGTCCGATGCTGACTGTGCCGGGGCTTGTGGAATCAGGGGAACGTATGGCTGGGGTGGTAGTGGGTCTTCCACGGGATCTCCCTGATATATAGGTTTTTTTTTTTCCCCTTCTTTCTTTTTTCTGAGTGGATGGGCCACAAATACCCTACTCTATCTCTGTCCATTCATGCAAAATCTTGCCCATGGGGGCAGGATCTGTGCCATTAGAAGCCAGGAGTCTATGTATGGAAACTGACCTGGATGTCCTGGAGTCCCAGTGACTACCTGGTATACTTCTTGAACAGTGGGCAGGTCGAGAGTGCCCTCCAGTGACCATCCAATGTCAAAGGATTGCCAATCAATCTCACATAAGTTATGAAGCTTCCTGGGGGTCATCTTGACCCCATAATCTCCTACCAAGCCCTTCTTAAAGTTCTTTATCATGCAATCTAAAACTGTCTGCTTAGAGGAACTTCCCCCCACGTTGACAAATGTAATCTACCTGGCAGGATTTTGAGGAAAACCTAATCTCTTAAGATGTCAGCTCAAGGAGTCAGTCAACAGGAGAATAACTGGTGACCAATAATTTCTCCCTCCCTGTGTATCCTGCCCTGAGTTGGTGGTGCAAAGACAAACAAGGGTGGGTTCCCCCTCAAAAGAGGACACCATTCAGGTGCCCACTTGGCCACATCCCCAGGGGGAACTTAGGTGCCTCTTAGCATTGGTGGATCAGTATAAAACCCTGATCCAGATCTGTCTCACAGGGAGGGACTGGGTCCCCCAAAGATAGACACTGCCTTGAGCCATATGAGGTCACTATGGAACCATAAGCTAAGGCCCACTTGGACTCCGTAGCCATGAAGGCCGTGAAGCCACACAATCGAGCCTGAAGTGCAAGCGAGTCAGACCACACACTCATTCACATTCATTTTTCTGCCTGGCCGCTCTCCTCAGGGAGATTTAAGATGCCTCTTAGCATTGGCAAGTCGGTGTAAACCCCCGACCTGGACCAGCTTCGCAGGGAGGGATCAAATCCGCCAGAGGCTGGCACCACCTTTCAGCCTTATAAGGTCATCATGGAACCACAGGCTTTGGACCCTCTCAGGTTCCATAGTCCGAGGACTGTGGAGCTCATTTTCACTTCCTTCAATCAGCAATCATCCACACACAACCACTCAGAGGTTGTCACAGTACCTCCCTTTTCCCAGTCCCCAGGTCTCCCTATCTGATGCTCCCTTCCTGAGAGCCCAAGGAGGTGATCAGTCCCTTCTTCTACCCACTGGGGTAGGTTCCTGCCTGGGGACCAGCCCCGGGGCTTTACCTTATCCTGTGGACGTTACTGGTGAGTTGGTCCATCCCTCCAATGAGTCCAGTCGGGGCTCGACCATCCAGAGAGTTGGAACACCAGTCCGAAAGAGAACCTGGAAAACCATCGGGTGGCATGCTTCCTTGTTTGTCTCAGGGCTCCTCTGCTCTGACCTGGCCGAGCCACCAGTCTGGCGGCTCAAGGGGCCAGTGTGGTTGGAACCTCTGGGGCCTCTAGAAATGCTGCAGAAACAAGTTATTGAGAAACCAAGCACCACACTCAGAGAGTTGGAGAACTCAGGTTTATTACACTGGCAGAACCCTGAACAAAGGGCTTACAGAGTTTCTATACATGGACAGTCATGATTAAGTGGGTTTGTGGGTTTGTAGGGGCTAGGGCAATTGCAAAGAGTAGGACAAGGGTGAGTGAGATAAACTCCAGTTCCTAGTATTGTGAGTCCCCACTTTCTAAGACCTATGTGATCTAGACTTTGTAAGGAGCAAGCTGAGTTACAGAGGCAAAAAGAGCAGAAGCTTATGTAAAAATTTTAACTTTTCCTCTTCAGTATTCCCATCTCTTTAAGAATTTTCCATAGAGAATTTCGGTTGAAGATGGTGGAGTGTGCTCATCTCCTCCTGTGAGAGCACCAAAATCACAACTAGCTGTTGAACAACCATCAACAGGAGGACGCTGGAACCGACAAAAAATGATACCTCACATCCAAAGACAAAGAAGCAGCAGCACTGAGATGGTAGGAGGGGCACAATCATGATAAAATCAAATCCCATACCCACCAAGTGGGTGACCCACAAACTGGAGAGCAATAGTACCAAAGAATTTCTCCCACTTTTGTGAAGGTTATGAACCCCACATCAGGCTTCCCAGCCTGGGGTTCCAACAAAGGGACTGGGAATCCCCAGGGAATCTGAACTTGAAGACCAGTGGGATTTGATTGCAAGACTTCCACAAGACTGAGGGTAGCAAAAACTCCAGTCTTGGAGGGCACAAACAAAACATTGCCCACACCAAGACTCAGAGGGAAAGAACAGTGACTCCATAGGAGACTGAAGTATCCTCCTGTGGAAGCATGGATTGGAAAGTGCTCACCATAGGGATGGAGACACTGGAACCAGCAGCCTGGGAAGGTACCCCCTTGGTGTAAACCCTCTTGGAAGTCTCTATAGAGCCATAGGGCTGGGTCACCTTAGGCCAAAAAACTACCAGAGTACGAACCCTACCCATAAGCAGATAATTGGATTTAAAGCTTTACTGAGCAAGGCCCTGCCCCCCAGAGCAAGACCCAGGTTTTCCCATCACTAGCCCCTCCCATCAGGATGCTTACACAAGTGTCTTAGCCTCTTCCATGAGAGGGGAGAGAGAAGAAGCAAGAAGAACCACAGTCTCAGAGTGACTAAAACAAAAACCACATTACAGAAAGTTAATCAGCACAAAAAAAAACAAAAAAAAAACAAAAAAACAAAAAACAAAAACAGAAATATATGTTCCAGATGAAGCGACAAGATAAAATCCCAGAAAAATAATTAAATGAAGTGAAGATAGGCAACCTTTCAGAAAAAGAATTCAGAATAATAACAGTGAAGATGATTCAGGATCTTTGGAAAAGAGCAGAAGCAAACGTTGAGAAGACACAAGACATGTTTACCAAAGACCTACAAGAACTATAGAACAAACAGAGATGAATAACACACTAGAAGGAATCCACAGCAGAATAACTAAAGCAGAAGAATGGATAAATGACCAGGAGGACAGAATGGTGGAAATCACTGCTTCAGAACAGAATATAGAAAAAGAATGAAAAGAAATGAAGGCAGCCTAAGAGACCACTGGGACAAAATTAAACGTACCAAAAGTCCCAAACAGGAGATGACAAGAGTGAATGTTGATATTTTAGGAATCAGCGAACTAAAATGGACTGGAATTGGTGAATTTAACTCAGATGACCATTATATCTATTACTGTGGGGAAGAATCCCTTAGAAGAAATGGAGCAGCCATCATAGTCAACAAAAGAGTCTGAAATGCAGTACTTGGTTGCAATCTAAAAAACGACAGAATGATCTCTGTTTGCTTCCAAGGCAAACGATTCAATATCACGGTAATCTAAGTGTATGTCCCGACTAGTAATGATGAAGAAGCTGAAGTTAACTGACTCTATGAAGACCTACAAGACCTTCTAGAACTAACATCCAAAAAATATGTCCTTTTCATTATAGGAGACTAGAATGCAAAAGTAGGAAGTCAAGAGAGAACTGGAGTAACAGGCAAATTTGGCCTTGGAGTACAAAATGAAGCAGGGCAAAGGCTACTAGAGCTTTGCTAAAAGAGAATGCACTGGTAATAGCAAACACCCTCTTCCAATAAAACAAGAGAGGACTACACATGGACATCACCAGATGGTCAACACCGAAATAAGATTGATTATATTCTTTGCAGCCAAAGATGGAGAAGTTCTATACAGTCAGCAAAAAGAAGACTGGGACCTGACTGTGGCTCAGATCATGAACTCCTTATTGCCAAATTCAGACTTAACTTGAAGAAAGTAGGGAAAACCACTAGGCCATTCAGGTATGACCTAAATCAAATCCTTAATGATTATACAGTGGAAGTGAGAAATAGATTTAACGGACTAGATCTGATAGAGTGCTTGATGAACTATGGATGGAGGTTCATGACATTGTACAGGAAACAGGGATCAAGACCATCCCCAAGAAAAAGAAATGCAAAAAAGCAAAAGTGGTTGTCTGAGGAGGCCTTACAAATAGCAGTGAAAAGAAGAGAAGTGAAAAGCAAAGGAGAAGAGGAAAGATATACCCATTTGAATGCAGAGTATTCAAGAATAGCAAGGAGAGATACGAGAGCCTTCCTCAGTGATTAGTGCAAAGAAATAGAGGAAAACAATAGAATGGAAAGACTAGAGATCTCCTCAAGAAAATTAGAGATAGCAAGGGAACATTTCATGCAAAGATGGGCTCAATATAGGACAGAAATGGTGTGGACCTAACAGAAGCAGAAGATATTAAGAAGAGGTGGAAGGAATACACAGAAGAGATGTACAAAAAAGATCTTCACGACCCAGATAATCATGATGGTGTGATCACTCACCTAGAGCCAGACATCCTGGACTGTGAAATCAAGTGGGCCTTAGGAAGCATCGTTATGAACAAAGCTAGTGGAGGGGATGGAATTCCAGTTGAGCTATTTCAAATCCTGAAAGATGATGCTGTGAAAGTGCTGCACTCAATATGCCAGCAAATTTGGAAAACTCAGCAGTGGCCACAGGCCTAGAAAAGGTCAGTTTTCATTCCAGTCCCAAAGAAAGGCAATGCCAAAGAATGCTCAAACTACTGCACAATTGCATTCATCTCACAAGCTATTAAAGTAATGCTCAAAAATTCTCCAAGCCAGGCTTCAGCAATACATGAACCGTGACTGTCCAGATATTCAAGCTGGTTTTAGAAAAGGCAGAGGAACCAGAGATCAAATTGCCAACATCAGATGGATCATGGAAAAAGCAAGAGAGTTCCAGAAAAACATCTATTTCTGCTTTATTGACTATGCCAAAGCCTTTCACTGTGTGGATCACAACAAACCATGTGTAAAATTCTTCAAGAGATGGGAATACCAGACCATCTGACCTGCCTCTTGAGAAATCTGTATGCAGGTCAGGAAGCCACAAGTCAGAAGAGAATGGCATGATATATTTAAAGTGCTAAAAAGGAAGAACCAGCAACCAAGAATAACTTTACCCAGCAGGATTCTTCTTAGATTTGATGGAAAGATCAAAAGCTTTCCAGACAATCAAAAGTTAAGAGAATTCATCACCGCCAAACCAGTTTCATGTGAATGCTAAAGAACTTCTCTAGATAGGACACAAGAAAAGGTAAAAACCTACTTACAGAGAATAAACCCAAAGCAATTAAAAAAATGACAATAGGATCATGCTGGCGACGGAATGAAACACCAACACTGCAGAGTGGTTTGAATCTTTATATTTTTAACACTTGCTTCTTATAGCTGCTTTATTTTATATCCCTTGTACAACAACCTACAGGGCAAGCTGCCAAGCACTATGATTCAGAGACTACACAGTGCGCAGGCGCAGGGCGAGATAACCTTTACCTTGACTTATTTACTGCAGCTAAGACTTTGTTTTGGGGAACTTCTTTATCAACTTAGAATCCATTTTGTCTCAGGGTCTGTTCCTTTTGAGGAATCAGAGAAACATCCTTGTGTGCAAGAAATGTTCTTTTCCCACGGGAACAAACAGGATTCTTAGCTGAACATTTCATTTGCAAGAATGTTCAGCCCTGGTTGAGAGTCTCGTTTGCAAGCACTTCTCAACCTTCTTTATACCTTGTTTCCTACAGGATCATACATATAAATAATTAGCTTAAACGTAAATGGATTAAATGTACCAACAAAAATACATAGACTGGCTGAGCAGATGAAAACATGTGCATGTCAACAAAGGAAACTATAAGCAAGGTGAAAAGACAGCCTTCTGAATGGGAGAAAATAATAGGAAATGAAGCAACTGACAAACAACTAATCTCAAAAATATACAAGCAACTTATGCAGCTCAATTCCAGAAAAATAAATGACCAAATCAAAAAATGGGCCAAAGAACTAAATAGACATTTCTCCAAAGAAGACATACAGATGGCTAACAAACACATGAAAAGATGCTCAACATCACTCATTATCAGAGAAATGCAAATCAAAACCACAATGAGGTACCATCTCACACCAGTCAGAATGGCTGCTATCCAAAAGTCTACAAGCAATAAATGCTGGAGAGGGTGTGGAGAAAAGGGAACCCTCTTACACTGTTGGTGGGAATGTAAACTAGTACAGCCACTATGGAGAACAGTGTGGAGTTTCCTTAAAAAACTGGAAATAGAATGGCATTATGACACAGCAATCTCACTGCTGGGCATACACACCGAGGAAACCAGAATTGAAAGAGACACGTGTACCCCAATGTTCATCACAGCACTGTTTATAATAGCTAGGACATGGAAACAACCTAGATGTCCATCAGCAGACGAATGGATAAGAAAGCTGTGGTACATATTCTCAATGGAGTATTCCTCAGCCGTTAAAAATAATACATTTGAATCAGTTCTAATGAGGTGGATGAAACTGGAGCCTATTATACAGAGTGAAGTAAGCCAGAAAGAAAAACACCAATACAGTTTACTAACACATATATATGGAATTTAGAAAGATGGTAATGATAACCCTGTATGTAAGACAGCAAAAGAGACACAGATGTATAGAACGGACTTTTGGACTCTGTGGGAGAGGGAGAGGGTGGGATGATTTGGGAGAATGGCATTGTAACATGTATACTATCATGTAAGAAACAAATCGCCAGTCTCTGTTCGATACAGGATACAGGATGCTTGGGACTGGTGCATGAGGATGATCCAGAGAGATGATATTGGGTGGGAGATGGGAGGGGGGTTCATGTTTGGGAACTCATGTACACCCGTGGTGGATTCATGTCAATGTATGGCAAAACCAATACAGTATTGTAAAGCAAAATAAAGTAAAAATTAAAATTAAAAAAAAATAAAGTAAAACTAAAAAAAATAAAAGAAAAAAGAAAAAGAAAACATGTGCATGTATGCACTTCCACTTACCATATCACTCTGGTTGACCCCTCAAATTGCATGTGATTATTTTACATTGTTAGGTTAATCATGTCCCCATTATGGCTTGCAATTGTAATTATCTTTTACTTTTTGCTAGCTATTGATTGTGAAAATTGATAAATACCTTTCACTATCGTGATTATGTTACTATTACATGAACTGTGAATTTCCAGATGCTCAAGTTGGATTTGTAAGAGGCAGAGGAACCAGAGATCAAATTGCCAACATCTGCTGGATCATAAAAAAAGCAAGGGAGTTCCAGAAAAACATTTATTTCTGCTTTATTGACTATGCCAAAGCCTTTCACTGTGTGGATCACAATAAACTGTGTGGAAAATTCTTGAAGAGATGGGAATACCAGACCATCTGAACTGCCTCTTGAGAAATCTGTATGCAGGTCAAGAAGCAACAGTTAGAACTGGACATGAGAAAACAGACTAGTTCCAAATTGGGAAAGGAGTATGTCAAGGCTGTATATTGTCACCCTTTTTATTTAACTTATATGCAGAGTACATCATGCAAAATGCTGGGCTGGAAGAAACACAAGCTGGAATCAAGATTCCTGGGAGAAATATCAGTAACTTCAGATACTCAGATGACACCACACTTTCGGCAGAAAGGGAGGAAGAACTTAAAAGCCACTTGATGAAAATGAAAGAGAAGAGTGAAAAAGTTGACTTAAAACACAACATTCAAAAAACTAAGATCATGGCATCTGGTCCCTTCACTTCATGGCAAATATATAGGGAAACGATGGAAACATTGTTCCAAAAATGGGCCAAAAATGATTTTTTGGCTGGTGACTGCAGCCATGAACTTAAAAGACACTTGCTTCTTGGAAGAAAAGCTATGACTAACCTAGACAGCATATTATAAAGCAGAGACATTACTTTGCCAACAAATGTCTGTCTAGTCAAAGCTATGGTTTTTCCAGTAGTCATGTATGGATGTATGAGTTGAACTAGAAAGAAAGCTGAGCACTGAAGAATTGATGCTTTTGAACTGTGGTGTTGGAGAAGACTCTTGAGAGTCCCTTGGGCAGCAAGGAGACCAAACATCAATCCTAAAGGAAAACAGTCCTGAATATTCATTGGAAGGACTAAAGCTGAAGGTAAAACTCAATATTTTGGCCACCTGATGCAAAGAAATGACTCATTGGAAAATACCCTAATGCTTGGAAAGATTGAAGGCAGGAGAAAGTGATGGCAGAGGATGAGATGGTTGGATGGCATCACCGACTCAATGGACATGAATTTGAGCAAGCTCCAGAAGTTGGTGATGGACAGGGAAACCTGGTGTGCTGCAGTCCATGGAGTTGCAATGAATCAGACATGACTGAGTAACTGAACTGACTGAACAATTGTTCACTTATTACCGTTGTATCATGATTTATCAACAGAAAAATAATAGAATTCTGTGTCACTAAAACTACCATTTAATACGAAAACCTGTAATCACTTTTAAAAATCCAAATGCATATCAGAATTATCTTGGAATTTGTTGAAAAATATGGATGCTCAAGTATTGCTTTTTTTGGCTACAGCTCCAGATATGTTTCTAGAGAGCAGCCACGTTTAAAAACAACTGGACTATATGAGGATATTTTACTTTCATTTACTTTGTTTTACTTTTTCTATTTCATGTCAGTGCTCCCATTTCATTTAGTTTATGCTTTCCAATTTCTCCATATCTTCTTTTTATGTTCTTTCTCAAACTTTTATCAAGCATAGCAGAAAAGCTCTTCTATACATACATATAAATAATATGTATAACATATATATACATAGAAAACATGAATTTTTTCCTAAGTAAAAATTTATGACATTTGGATTCTACTTGTTTGACTTAGTGTGGATAGATTTCTAATTTAGAAAATCGATATGCAACAAGCAACAAAGGTTTATTGTATAGCACAGGGAACTATAGTCAATATCTTATAATAACCTATAACAGAAATAATTTCAAAAATAATATATCTGTATAACTGAATAAAAAAAGAATTCTACATTTTGAAATTTAGTAGTTTATCTTTTTGCCAGTTTTTCTAAATATCCTATGGAAACCTAATGACAGAGTATGAGATACAAAATTTTAAGTGTATATGTGTAGGATATAAGATTAATACAAATTAATATAAATAGAAATCTACAGTTAAATTATTAATGACATCACTCAAGATTCTCCTATTCTTATTTTTTCTACACTTGATAAAATATTTTCAGATTTTGCTTTCACATGATTATATATTTTTCTTTTCTATTTCTTTTGATTTTTGCTTTATGTATCATCAGGGATACATATGTATCATCAAGGATACATAAAGCAAAAATCAGAAGAAATATAAGGGGCTTCCCTTGTGGCTCAGCTGGTAAAAGAATCTACCTGCAGTGCGGGAGACCTGGGTTTGATCCCTGGGTTAGGAAGATCCCCTGGAGAAGGGAAAGGCTACCCACTCCAGTATTCTGCCCTGGAGAATTCCATGGACTGTATAGTCCATGGGGTCACAAATAGCTGGACACAACTGAGTGGCTTTCACTTCACTTTCTTCTTCATCATTAATATACTCATCTTTGTTTCATTTAGAAATAGATAAGTAAATTTAATTTTAAAAAACAGGAAGAGGAAATTTGGACACAAAAGAGATACCAAGGACACAAGGTTCATAGAGCACTTCAGGGTCCATCATCCCAACTTAGATATTATTATGGTCCCATATTTTAGTTCTACTTAACTATTTAACCTTCAAATTAGACATTATCATGCTACATTATTCAATGTTTATTTTTATTTACTCACATACTTCTCAGTATTTTACTCACAATTTCTTCTTGTATGTCAAGCATTCTTTCTAGAATCTTATTCCTTAAGGAGGCAAGCTGTAGGTTTCTGAATCTGAGGATCAGCGACTTTCAACATTTCTGGACAATTATCTACCCTATATTTCTTGAATGTTATATGCTTCTATTCCCTTCACTATCTCCTCTAATCCCGGTTAGAATTTATTACACCTTCATATTCTGTTCTTCATGTCTCTTAAATTGAATTTCATATTTGTCATCTATTTATCTCTTTAAGCTTCATTCTTGATCAACTATATAAATATATTTTTCAGCTTACTAAACATCTGCTGTACCCATTCTACGGTTCAATGCATCTAACGATTATTTCACTATAATTATTATATTTTTATTTCCAGAAACTCTCTGATTGTTTCTATTTTAAAATATGCATAATCATTTTCATAACTTCTTACTATTTGCTAATATTTTCAGTCCCCCTTTACTTTTTAAATATACATCTTTTGTATTAAGTGTCTAAATCTCAACCATCAGAAGTCTCTGAATCTAATTCTATTGTCTCTCTCTCTTTCTCCTGCTGGCTTACTTATAGTTGCTTGTTTGGGGCAGAGGTGGCTGTTTGGTGATTTCTGACTGTGGTTGTATATTCTTTGAAACATTTTAGTGGGAACTCTTTGAGGCCTAACTTGAAATTCCGTTCCCCAGTGAGGATTTCCATTTCCCAGTGTTTCCTTTTCCCAGTGCCCTCTGGTCACTATCAACCTAGCTCCACATTAAAGAAGAAAGTCTGGCTGTGGTTTGTCTGGACTACAATCCTAGCTGAACACTCACATGAGGGCCAATTTGTGGTTATTATTTCACAAGGATGATATTTTCCTTTCCCTTATCCAGAACCATAGTTGTATCAGGTAAGCTTTGTTACTGTTCTTTCTGCAGAGAGAGTTGCTTTCTCATGTATCCTAACACCAAGTGTATAGTGTTAAAATGTCTGTAGTACTCCAAACCATCTATAGAGTCAATGCAGTTTCTGTAAATATTCCAGGCATTTTTTTTTATAGGAATAGAGCAAACGACCCTAAAATTCACATGGAACCACGAAAGATCCCAAAGAGCCCAAGCAACCTCAAGATATAAGAGCAAAGCCAGAAGTATCACACCTCATGATTTGAAACCATGTTACAAATTGATAATAATTAGAACAGTATGGTACTGGCATGAAAATAGACATGTAGACCAATGGAACAGAATTGAGAGCCCAGAAATGGATCCATACATATACGTCAACTAATATTGACAACAGAGCCGAGAATACTCAATAGAGAAATGAGAGTTTCTTCAATTAATGGCTCTGGGCAAACTGGATTGTCACATGCAAAAGGTTAAAATTGGACCCCTATCTTACATCACTCAGAAAAGTTAGCACAAATGGACTGAATAGTATAAGTGTTTATACATACAATATGGACATATATGTGAATACTATTTAGCCATAAAAAGAAAAAATCCTGACATTTGTAACAAATTGGATGCACTTTGAAGGCATTATATTAAATGAAGTAAGTAGAACACAGAAAGACAAATACTGTACGATTTCTCTTACACATGGAGTCTGAAAAGGTTGAACTCATAGAAACAGAATAGAATGATAGTTATGAATGGCTAAGGAGTGGAGGAAATCAAGAAGTACTGGTTAAACTATACAACTTTGCAGATATAAGATGAATAAGTTCTGAGGACTATAATGTATAGTATGCTTACTGTAGTTAACAATACTTTCAAGTTGCTAAGACAATAGATCTTAAATATATTCATTATGAAATATTGTAATTATGTGAGGTAATGAAAGTGTTAATTAACCTTGTTGTGGTAATTATTTCACAAAGGACACATGTATCAAATCTTCACATTATGTACTTTTAACTTACACAATGTTGTATGTCAATTATATCTTAATAAAGCTGGGGAAAACTTAAAAAAAGAATTTTTCCAAGATTGTTGTGATCCATACAAAGACTTTAGCATAGTCAATGAAAAATAAGTTCTTTTTTCTTTTTTTTTTTTTAATTCCCTTGCTTTTTCTATGGTTCAGCAGATGTTGGCAATTTGATCTCTGGTTCCTCTATCTTTTCTAAATCCAGCTTGAACATCTGGAAGTTCTCCATTCACATTCTGCTGAAGCCTAGCTTGTAGGATTTTGAGCATAACTTTTCTAGCATGTTATATGAGTGAAATTATACAGTAATTTGAACATTCTTTGGCATTGCCTTTCTTTGGGATTGGAATGAAAGCTGACCCTTTCCAGTCCTGTGGCCACTGCTGAGTTTTCCAAATTTGCTGGCATATTTAGTGCAGAATTTTCACAGCATCGTCTTTTAGGATTTGAAATAGCTCAGCTGAATTTCCATCACCTCCATTAGCTTTGTTTGTAGTAACGCTTCCCAAGGCCCACTTGATTTCACAGTCCAGGATGTCTGGCTCTAGGTGAGTGGGAACACCATGTGGTTATCCAGTTCATTAAGATTTTTTGTATAGTTCTTCTGTGTATTCTTGCCACCTCTTCTTAATCTCTTCTGCTTCTGTTAGGTCCTTGTTGTTTCTGTCCTTTACTGTGCCCATCTTTGCATGAAATATTCCCTAGGTGTCTCCAATTTTCTTGAGATCTCTAGTCTTTCTCATTCTATTGTTTTCCTCTACTTCTTTGCATTGTTCAGTTAACAAGGCTTTCTTCTCTCTCCTTGTTATTCTTTGGAACTCTACATTAAGTTGGATATATCATTCCCATTCTCCTTTGCCTTTTGCTTCTCTTCTTTTCTCAGTTATGTGTAAGGCCTCCCCAGACAACCACTTTACCTTTTGGCATTTCTTTTTCTTGGGGATTGTTTTGGTTACCATTATGAACCTCTATCCAAAGTTTTTCAGGTGCTCTGTCTACCAGATCTAGTCCCTTGAATCTATTTGTCATCTCCACTGTATAATCATAAGGTATATGATTTAGATCATACCTGAATGGTATGGTCATACCTGAGAAAAGAAGAGCCTTTGCCCTGCTTTATTTTGTACTCCAAGGCCAAACTTTCCTGCTCCTCCCTGTATCTCTTGACTTCCTATTTTTGCAATCCAGTCCCCTATGATGAAAGGGGCATCTTTTTTTTTTTTTTTTTTGGTGTTAGGACATTTTGTAGGTCTTCATACAATCATTCAACTTCATCTTCTTCAGCATCAATGGTTGGGGCATAGACTTGGATTACTGTGATGTTGAATGTTTTTCCTTGGAAATGAACCGAGATCATTCTGTCACTTTTGAGACTGCAACCAATTACTGCAGTGTTATCCCATTGTATATATGTACCAGAAATTCTTTATCCATTCATCTGTTGTGGACATCTAGGTTACTTTTATGTCTTGGCTACTGTATATGCTGCTGCAATGAACACTGGGGTACATGTGTCTTTTGAATTATTATTTTCTCAGGGTATATGCCCCACAGTGGTATTGCTGGGTGATATGATAATTTTATTTCTAGTTTTTAAAGGAATCTCCATATTGTTTTCCATAGTGGCTGTGTCAGTTTACATTCCAACTAACAGTTCAGGAGGGTTCCCTTTTCTCCACATACTTGCTGCATTTATTATTTGTGGATTTTTTTGATGATGGCCATTTGGACCTGTGTGAGGTGACACTACATTGTAGTTTTAATTTGCTTTTCTCTAACAGTAGATGATGCTGAGCATCTTTTCATGGGTTTGTTGGCCATCTGTATGTCATCTTTCAGAGAAATGTCTGTTCAGGTCTTTTGTCCATTTTTTTTGGTTGAGTTGTTTGCTTTTCTGATTTTGAACAGCACGAACTGTTTGTATATTTTGGAGATTAATCTTTGCCAGTTGCTTCATTTGCAATTATTTTCTCCCATTGTAAGGGTTGTCTTTTCACCTTGTTTGTGGTTTTCTTTGATGTGCAAAAACTTTTAAGTTTAATTAGGTCCCATTTGTGTATTTTTGTTTTTATCTCCATTACTCTAGTAGGTAGGTCATAGAGGATCTTGCTGCAATTTATGTCAAAGACTGTTTTGCCTGTGTTTTCCTCTAAGAATTTTATAGTTTCTGGTCTTACATCTAGGCCTTAATCAGATGAAGTGGCATTTCTTTAAGGCCTACACGCTTCCATCATCCTTCTGTAGTTGTTGTTCAGTTACTCAATGGTGTTCAACTCTTTGCGACCCCATGGACTGCACCACGCCAGGCTTCCCCGTGCTTCACCATCACCCAGAGCTTTCTCAAACCCTTGTCCCTTGAGTCAGTGATGCCATCAAGCCATCTCATCCTCCGTCGTCCCCTTCTCCTCCTGCCTTCAATCTTTCCCAGCATCAGGGTATTTTCCAATGAGTCAGTTCTTCATTTCAAGTGGCCAAAGTATTGAAGCTTCAGCTTCAGAATCAGTCCTTCTAATGAATATTCAAGATTGATTTCCTTTAGAATTGACTAGTTTGATCTCCTTGCAAGGGACTCTAGAGTCCAGTTCAGTTCAGTTCAGTCGCTCAGTCGTGTCCAACTCTTTGTGACCAGATGAACTGCAGCACGCCAGGCCTCCTGTCCATCACCAACTCCCAGAGTCTACTCAAAATCATGTCTGTTGAGTCAGTGATGCCATCCAAACATCCCATCCTCTGTTGTCTCCTTCTGTTCCTGCCCTCAATCTTTCCCAGCATCAGGATCTTTTCAAATGAGTCAGCTCTTCACATCAGGTGGCCAAAGTATTTGAGTTTCAGCTTCAACATCAGTCCTTCTAATGAAAACCCAGGACTGATCTCCTTTAGGATGGAATGATTGAATCTCTTTGCAGTCCAAGGGACTCTCAAGGGTCTTCTCCAACACCAGAATTCAAAAGCATCAATTCTAGTACCACACCTCAAAAGGATCAATTCTTCAGTGATTAGCCTTCTTTATGGTCCAACTCTCACATCCATACATGATTATTGGGAAAACCATGGCTTTAACTATACAGACTATTGGTAAAGTAATGTCTTTGCTTTTTAATATGCTGTCTATGTTTGTCACAGCGTTTCTTCCAAGGAGCAAGCATATTTTAATTTCATGGCTGCAGTCACCATCTGCAGTGATTTTGGAGCCCCCCAAAATGAAGTCTCTTAGTGTTCCCATTGTTTTCCTATCTATTTTCTATGAAGTGATGGGACCAGATGCTATGATCTTCATTTTTTGAATGCTGAGTTTTAAGCCAGCTTTTTCACTCTCCTCTTTCACTTTCATCAAGAGGCTCTTTAGTTCTTCTTCACTTTCTGCCATAAGGGTAGTGTCATCTGCATATCTGAGGTTATTGATATTTCTCCCAGCAATCTTGATTCGAGATTGTGCTTCATCCAGCTTGGCATTTCGCATGATGTACTCTGCATATAAGTTAAATAAGCAGGGTGACTATATACAGCCTTGAATTTCTCCTTTCCCATTTTGGAACCAGTCTGTTGTTCTATGTCTGGTTCTAACTGTTGCTTCTTGACCTGCATGCTGGCTTCTCATGAGGCAGATAAGGTGGTCTGGTATTGCCATCTCTTGAATAATTTTCTACAGTTTATTGTGATCCACATAGTCAAAGGCTTTGGTGTAGTCTATAAAGCAAAAGTAGATATATTTCTGGAACTCTCTTGCTTTTTCTATGATCTAATGGATATTGACAATTTAATCTCTGGTTCTCCTTTTTCTAAATCCAGCTTGAACATCTGGAAGTTCACAGTTCATATACTTTTGAAGTCTAGCTTGGATAATTTTGAGCATTACTTTGTTAGCATGTGAAGTGAATGTTATTGTGTGGTAGTTTGAGCATTCTTTGGCATTACCCTTCTTTGGGATTGGAATGAAAACTGACCTTTTCCAGTCCTGTGGCAACTGATGAGTTTTCCAGATTTGCTGGCATATTCAGTGCAGCACTTACACAGCATCATCTTTTAGAATTTGAAATAGTTCAGCTGGAGTTCCATCACCTCCACTAGCTTTGTTTGTAGAGATGTTTCCTAAGGCCCACTTGACTTCACACTCCAAGATGTCTGGCTCTAGGTGAATGATCACATTATTGTGGTTATCTGGGTCATGAAGATCTTTTTTGCATAGTTCTTCTGTGTATTCTTGCCACTTCTTAATATCTCCTGCCTCTGTTAGGTCCATACACTTTCTGTCCTTTATTGTGCCCATCTTTGCATGAAATTTTCCCTTGGTATCTCTATTTATCTTGAAGTGATCACTAGTCTTTCCCATTCTTTTGTTTCCCTCTATTTCTTTGTATTGTTCACTTAGGAAGGTTTTATTATTTCTCTCTGGTATTCTTTGGAACCTAGCATTCAAATGGGTATATCTTTCCTTTTCACCTTTGCCTTTCACTTCTATTTTCAGCTATCTGTAAGGTCTCCTCATACAGCCATTTTGCCTCTTCACATTTCTTTTTTTTAGGGGTGGTTTTGATCACTGTCTCCTGTACAATGTCATAAACCTCTGTCCATAGTTCTTCTGTCTACCAGATCTAATCCCTTGAGTCTATTTGTCACTTCTGTTGTATAATCATAGGGGATTTGATTTAGGTCATACCTGAGTGGTCTAGTGGATTTCCCTACTTTCTTCAATTTAAGTCTGAATTTTGCAATAAAGAGTTCATGATCTGAGCCACATTCAGCTCCCAGTCTTGTTTTTGCTGACTGTATAGAGCTTCTCCATCTTCAACTGCAAAAAAATCATCCCTCTGGTTCCTAGGAATTCTGGTCCTTTTCTAAGGTAACATGTTTACTTTTTTCAACTTTTCTCCTGAAGCAGTATAGGAAATAGGGAGCAGACTTGGGTTACAAGGTAGGAAAGTGCCATAAAAACAGTAAAACTCCAATGACTGTCCAGATTACCTTTCACCAACTCCAAACCTCATTTGTTCCAAACAATAAGGATTAGCTGCAATTTTTTACCCTTTAGGTTTGCATTGAAAGTCATAATTGGTTTACTATCTCCCCCTGGCCCAAAGTGTCTCAAGCTTGAACCATAAAATCATGTGGCTTTCAAATTCTTCGAAATAAAACCCCCTGTTTTCTCTTATTGCAACACACTTTACTTGAGAGCATCCCAAAAATGCAGGAATACCACTGACCTATTTTCCTACCTTTTCATCCGTAGTGTCCAACCATAAATTAGTAGTAATAAAGGTACAAAGCTATGACCATTTTTCGATCTTAGGATTTACTTCTAATGACTTGTCCTCTACCACAGGAATGAGGGAAATTGCAAATTCTCCTGTAAAAGACTGAATCAAGATTTAGACTCTCATAGGAGAAGGCAATGGCACCCCACTCCAGTGCTCTTGCCTGGAAAATCCCATGGATGGAGGAGCCTGGTAGGCTGCAGTCCATGGGGTTGCGAAGAGTTGGACACGACTGAACGACTTCACCTTCACTTTTCACTTTCATGCATTGGAGAAGGAAATGGCAACCCACTCCAGTGTTCTTGTCTGGAGAATCCCAGGGATGCAGAAGCCGGGTGGGCTGCCATCTATGGGGTCGCATGGAGTCAGACATGACTGAGGTGACTTAGCAGCAGCAGTAGATTATATACCTGGTAATTCTACTGTATTTATACAGGTTGAACTGAGATCAAAGTTTAAACTCCTTTTTGTGATTTTCAAGACCCTACATGATCTCATAAATATGTACCTACCCTCTCCTACATCATGCTCTTTACACTTTCCAATTCCTCTGCCAGGATCATATTTTGCATGGCTGCCTCCTACTTGCCATTCAGGTGTCAGCTCAAATATTTCTTCAGAAAAGTCTTCCCTGGCCATCTTACCTTAAAAATAGCTCTTTTCAGCTAGTGCTTGTCACTATTTGAATCTATTTTTTACTTATTTGTGCTTTGTCTGTCTCATGGCACTAGACTAGAACCTCCATGAAAACAGGGATCTTCCTCTCTTGTTAACTCAGAAGATTAGTAGCTCTTGGGCAAAAATTTGGTTAATTAATTGCCTGAACCTGTCAGTATGTTGGTAGAATTATCTTTTAGGAATCAATTTATCTAATAATACTTCCTTCAAGCAAATTTATTTTTGTCACATTCACTGATATTAGCAATAATGGTAGAATTAATCATGGTCAACTTGATTTCATATTGTGCCTCCACTGGAAACTTTTCACATTATGTGCTGGGGTTAAAAATAAAAATGACATTTTATTTGTACCACAAAGTTACTTCAGGTAAAGGAGACATTGTGACATAATACTGTAAGTTGATCATTCAGTTCATTAATTAACGGATCCAAGTGAAAAAACTTTTTTTAATTAAAAAATTATGCTTTAGGAAACCTGAAGACTTAACACTGAGAAAGGGACATTTAATTTATCTGGAGCAATTTCAAAAAAATGGCGTGATATATTTGTCTTATTTTTCCATCTTTTGGAGGCAGATATGCTTAGATGAATTGTCAGAATTGTTATTAGATTAGGGCCTTGCCAAAATAAGTTAGGGAAGGTAGACAAAAAGGAAGAGATTGTAAAGAAATGCATCTTCATAGACAACATAGGACTTCTAACTTCAGCAATAATTATCAACAAAATTTCAATTCATTGTAACTATATGCAGAGCAAGAGAATCTTCATGTAAGCAATGAGAAAAACCACATAAGGTGATTTTTTTTGTTGTTGTTGTTCTTTTAAATTTCTTTTTATTAAAGAGTTAATTGTGGTAAAATGCACAGAACCTAAAATTTACCATTTTAACGATTTTAGAGTGTACAGTTCAGTACTAAGTACATTCATGTTGTTGTATAACCAACCTTGTGAATTCTTTTCATCTTGCAAGACTGAAACACTGTCCCACTAAACAACTCTCATGCCCTAAACCCCAGGAACTATCATTGTGCTTTCCGTCCCAAGAATCTGACTCCTCTAAATACCTCACCTGAGTGGACTCAAACAATATTTGTCTTCTTGTGTCTGGCTTATCTGACTTAACAGTATGTCCCCAAGGTTTATCCATGTTGTAGATGTGCCAGAACTTCATTCCTTTTTAAGGCTGAAAAATATTCCACTGTACGTCTATACCACTTTTTTAATCTGTTCATCCATCAACACATAAGGTGTTCTTGATTATAGACAACAATGTTCTATGAAAAAACAGTTTAACATAAAAGGAAAATCTTTATTGGCAGTGGTAAATAAATTATACGGAAAATATATTGTCTGAATTTATAATCCATTGCTTTTAAAAATACTTCAATATGTATATGTTAACTCTAATCTCCTAATTAATCACTTCTCCTCACCTTTCCCTATAGGTAACCATAAATTTGATTTTGAGAACTGTGAGTCTCTTTTGTAAAAAATTTCATTTGTATCATTTTTATTAGATTCCACATATAAGTAATATCATAGAAAATAGATAATAAGGACCTAACGCATAGCACAGGGAAATGAAAAAGAATATATATATATATACACACAGACATATATTGTTGTATTTTCTCAGTTGTGTTCAACTCTTTGCAACCTCATGTACTGTAGCCCATCAGGCTCCTCTGTCCATGGAATTTTCCAGGCAAGAATACTGGGGTTAATGGTTGCCATTTCTTACTGCAGGGGATCTTCCTGACCCAGGGATCAAATATACCCAGGGAAATATATATAAATATATATGAAAGTGAATGTTCCTCAGTCGTGTCCAACTCTTTGTGACCCCATGGACTATACAGTCCATGGAGTTCTCCAGGCCAGAATACCGGAATGGGTAGCCTTTCCCTTCTCCAGGGGATTTTCCCAGCCCAGGGATCGAACCCAGGTCTCCCCCATTGCAGGCGGATTCTTTACCAGCTGGGCCACAAGAGAAGCCCAAGAATACTGGAGGGGGTAGCTTATCCCTTCTTCAGCGGATCTTCCCAATCCAGGAATTGAACCGAGGTCCCTTGCATTGCAGGCGGATTCTTTACCAACTGAACTATCAGGGAAGCTTTGCTATACACCTGAAACTAACACAACTTTGTATATAAACTATATTACAAATTTTTTTTTAATGAATAAAAGAAAAAGATATACTTCAATGTGAAAAGCAATTTGGTAGTTTTGTAAAAAGTTAAATATAGAAATACTGCATGATTTAGCAGTTTTATTTTCAGGTATAACCAAAGTAAATGAAATCAGGGAGTCACATATATTTGTACACCAATATTCATAGCAGTATTATTGACAACATTCAACAGTAGAAAACAATCCAATATCCATTGATGGATGAATGAATAAACAAAATGTAGTATATAACATACAATGTAATATTACTCAGGCTTAAAAAAGAAGGGAATTCCAACACATGCTACAACATGGATGAACCTTGAAGATATTATGCTAAGTGAAATAAGTCAGTCACAGGTGGACAAATATTGTATAATTCCACTTATATGAGGTTCCTAGAGCAGTCAAATTCATAGACACAGTGAATAACTGTTGGTCTCCAAGGACTGGATCGAGAGGAGAATGGGGAGTTATTGATTAATGGGTATGGAGTTTCTGTTTGGGATGACAAAAGAAGTTATGGAAATAGATAGTGGTGGATTCAATGCGGATACACATTGTAAATGTACTTAATGACACTGAATTATAAACTTAAAATAATGATTAAAATGGTAAATTGTATGTTATGTATATTTTACCACAGTTTTTAAAGAGTCATCTGTTTGATCTTTCCTTTCTTTTAACCATCTGGATTTAATCTACTTCATTACAAGCAACTCTATAGTCTGGGAAGCCAACTTGGGCCTTGGAATGAGGCAGATTTTGCTCTGCTACTTATTAGTTGTGTGATCTTTGACTTATGACTGAAACTCTCTGAGCTTCAATTTTCTCATCTGTATGAATTATCAATTTTTAATTTTAAGTAGTAGAATCCTGGCAGTGGACAAAACCTCATACTGAAAAATAAAATCATATTAGTACCCAGATAGATAAAACATATAAATGAAACTGTGCTATATATAAAGGAGGTATATTTTATAGTGGTAGGAGTGAGGGGAGGAAGTCCCATTACCCCTGCCTCTACCCCCAAGTCACTTCCCTGGACCTCTAGGACAGAGAAAAACATGGCTTGAAAACCACTTAGCTAGCTATATTCTAATATCTTTTTCAGTTTTGACATTGTACGATTATTTGTTTTAGAGTCTTTGTAGTCTCTGGATCATTGAAATGCTGCTTAGGAGTAATTTATGATTACACACGTGTGAAAGTACTTTGTAAGCTACAGGGACCATCACAAATGAGAGCTACAGTTGTTATGATCATGTTCTACTTTATCTTATCCCAGAAGTGGTAAAGCAAATGCAAGCAGTATAAGACAGAACACTAGATGGCAGCAGCAGAAAGACTGAAAAGCAGGGAAAAAAAGGACAACATACCCCTGTGCACTCCTCTTCTCCCTCACGGTATTCACTTTCATAACAAAACAATATTCATCAGGCTAATTTTTAAGTTTTAAAAGTTTCATATTTAAGCAACTCTAAAATAATAATCTATCTCCATTTCATAATCAGATGGAACAAATTAAAGTAGAAACTAAGAGACAGAACAATAATCGCTTAAATAAACAGTTGCCAAGATTTGACTGCTTTTTAGTTGTGATAAAAACAGGATAAGGCCTATAGCACCGTACCTTTAGTATGCTTCACACTCTAGGATGATGTTAATTGAACTCTGTAGCCAAATGAAGAGCAGCAGTGGGCTAATATTAATATATGTCACCTAATACCAAGAAAATTAAAGATTCCAAGGGAACAGTTCATGCAAAGATGAGCACAACAAAGGACAGAAATGGCATAGACCAAACAGAGGCCAAAGATATTAAGAAGAGGTGGAAAGAATACACAGAAAAACTATACAAAAAAGATCTTCATGACCCAGATAACCACAATGGTGTGATCACTCACCTAGAGCCAGACATCCTGGAATGGGAAGATAAGTGGGCCTTAGGAAGCATCACTACAAACAAAGCTAGTGGAGTTGATGGAGTTAATGGAATTCCAGTTGAGCTATTTAAAATCCTAAAAGATGGTGCTGTGAAAGTGCTGCACTCATTATGCCAGCAAATCTGGAAAACTCAGCAGTGGCCACATGACTGAAAAAGGTCAGTTTTCATTCCAACCCCAAAGAAAGGCAATGCCAAAGAATGCCCAAACTACCATACAATTGCACTCATCTCACACACTAGCAAAGTAATGCTCAAAATTCCCCAAGGCAGGCTTCAAAGGTACATGAACTGTGAACTTCCAGATGCTCAAGCTGGATTTAGAAAAAGGAGAAGAACCAGAGATCAAACTTCCAACATCTGTTAGATCATAGAAAAAAGCAAGAGAGTTCCAGAAAAATATCTACTTTTGCTTTATTGACTACAACAAAGCCTTTGACTGTGTAGATCACAGCAAACTGGAAAATTCTCAAAGAGATGGGAATACCAGACCCCCTGACCTGCCTCCTGAGTAATCTGTATGCAGGTCAAGAGGCAAAAGAAGCAACAGTTAAAACTGGACATGGAACAACAGCTTGGTTTCAAATCAGGAAAGGAATATGTCAAGGCTGTATATTGTCACCCAGTTTATTTAATTTATATGCAAAGTACATCATGCGGAATGTCGGGCTAGATGAAGCACAAGCTGAAATCAAGATTGCTGGGGGAAATATCAATAAACTCAGATAAATAGATGACATCATCCTTATGGCAGAGAGCGAAGAAGAGCTAAAGAGCATCTTGATGAAAGTTAAAGAGGAGAGTGAAAAAGTTGGCTTAAAGCTCAACATTCAGAAAACTAAGATCATGGCATCTGGTCCCATCAATTCATGACAAATAGATGGGGAAACAGTGGAAACAGTGTCAGACTTTATTTTGGGGGGGCTCCAAAATCACTGTAGATGGTGACTACAGTTATGAAATTAAAAGACACTTGCTCCTTGGAAGTAAAGCTATCACCAAACTAGACAGCATATTAAAGAGCAGAGACATTACTTAACCAACAAAGGTCTGTCTAGTCAAAGCTATGGTTTCTCCAGTAGCCAAGTATAAAGAAAGCTTAGTGCAGAAGAATTGATGCTTTTGAACTGTGGTGTTGGAGAAAACTCTTGAGAGTCCCTTGGAGTGCAAGGAGATTCAACCAATTCATCCTAAAGAAAATCAGTCCTGATTATTCATCGGAAGGATTGATGCTGAAGCTGAAACTCCAATACTCTGACCACCTGATGCGAAGAACTGACTCATTTGAAAGACCCTGATTCTCGGAAAGATTGAGAGCAGGAGGAAAAGGGGACAGCAGAGGATAAGAAGGTTAGATGGCATCACCGACTCGATGGAGATGAGTTTGAGCACACTCTGGGAGTTGGTGAGGGACAGAGAGGCCTGTCATGCTGCAGTCCATGGGGTCGCAAAGAGTCGGACACAAATGAGCGACTGAACTGAACTGAACCGAATACCGCCTTTTCAATGTTTCTTCTGCTGCCATCTAGTGTTCTGTGTATACTTTCTGAATTAGCTTTTTTGTATTAACTGGTATCCCTTTTTATCCCTAAATGCCATTGCAAGAAAGGATCTGGGTATTCTAATGTCTCTGTTCAATGATCTTTTCACTTTAGATAGGAAGTATATTGATAATTGAACAGAGAGTTTCGAATTGCTTGCATATTCCTTTTTCCCCCCATTTCTCAATACAGTTTGTAATAATATGTTATAAATAAAGCTAAGGCTGCAGATTACTTTTACTTTGCTTTCTTCCTAAAAACACTTGTTGAATGTCTATGTTTAGTATGTTTGGGTGCAAAGATATATACCATTTTCAAGGAGCTCACACTCTCATGAAGAAGATAGAAGATATGTACAGTGCAGTAAGATATACATTACTAAAGTGCAGGGTTTTTTTAAATTAATTTGTTTTTTATTTAAGGATAATTGCTTTAGAGAATTTTGTTGTTTCCTGTCAAACCTCAATATGAATCCATATGTAAAATAGATAGCCAATGGGGATTTGCTATATGGCTCTGGAAACTCAAACAGGCACTCTATATCAACCTAGAGGGGTGGGATGGGGAGGGTGATGGGAGGGAGACCCAAAAGGGAGGGGATATGAACCTTCCCCTTTTACAGTGTCCCACAGGTTTTGGGTTGTTGTGTTTTCATTTTCATTCATTTCTATGCATATTTTGATTTCTTTCTTGATTTCTTCTGTGATTTGTTGGTTATTCAGCAGCGTGTTGTTCAGCCTCCATATTTTGGAGTTTTTAATAGTTTTCCTCCTGTAATTGAGATCTAATCTTACTGCATTGTGGTCAGAAAAGATGCTTGGAATGATTCCATTTTTTTTTTTTTAAATTTACCAAGGCTAGATTTATGGCCCAGGATGTGATCTATCCTGAAGAAGGCTCCGTGTGTGATTGAGAAAAAGGTGAAATTCATTGTTTTGGGGTGAAATGTCCTATAGATATCAATTAGGTCTAACTGGTCTATTGTGTCATTTAAAGTTTGTGTTTCCTTGTTAATTTTCTGTTTAGTTGATCTATCCATAGGTGTGAGTGGGGTATTAAAATCTGCCACTATTATTGTGTTATTGTTAGTTTCCCCTATCATACTTATTAGCATTTGTCTTACATATTCTGGTGCTCCTATGTTGGGTGCATATATATTTATAATTGTTATATCTTCTTCTTGGACTGATCCTTTGATCATTATGTAGTGGCCTTCTTTGTCTCTTTTCACAGCCTTTGTTTTAAAGTTTATTTTATCTGATATGAGTATTGCTACTCCTGCTTTCTTTTGGTCTCTATTTGCGTAGAATATCTTTTTCCAGCCCTTCACTTTCAGTCTGTATGTGTCCCCTGTTTTGAGGTGGGTCTCTTGTAGACAACGTATATAGGCTTCTTGTTTTTGTATCCATTCGGCCAGTCTTTGTCTTTTGGTTGGGGCATTCAACCCATTTATGTATAAGGTAATTATTGATAAGTATGATCCTGTTGTCATTTAATTTATTGTTTTGGGTTCAAGTTTATACACCCTTTTTGTGTTTCCTGTCTAGAGAAGATCCTTTAGCATTTGTTGGAGAGCTGGTTTGGTGGTGCTGAATTTTCTCAGCTTTTGCTGGCCTGTAAAGCTTTTGATTTCTCCTTTATATTTGAATGAGATCCTTGCTGGGTACAGTAATCTGGGCTGTAGGTTATTTTCTTTCATCACTTCAAGAATGCCCTGCCATTCCTTCCTGGCCTGAAGAGTTTCTATTGAAAGATCAGCTGTTATCCTTATGGGAATCCCTTTGTGTGTTATTTGTTGTTTTTCCCTTACTGCTTTTAATATTTGTTCTTTGTGTTTGATCTTTGTTAATTTGATTAATATGTGTCTTGGGGTGTTTTGCCTTGGGTTTATCCTGTTCAGGACTCTCTGGGTTTCTTGGACTTGGGTGATAACTTCCTTCCCCATTTTAGGGAAGTTTTCAACTATTATATCCTAAAGTATTTTCTCATGGTCTTTCTTTTTGTCTTCTTCTTCTGGGACTCCTGTGATTTGAATGTTGGGGAGTTTAACATTGTCCCAGAGGTCCCTGAAATTGTCCTCATTTCTTTTAATTAGTTTTTCTTTTTTTTCCTCTCTGATTCATTTCTACCATTCTATCTTCTACCTCACTAATCCTATCTTCTGCCTCTCTTTTTCTACTATTTGTTCCCTCCAGAGTGTTTCTGATCTCATTTATTACATTATTCATTAATTATTGACTCTTTTTAATTTCTTCTAGGTCCTTGTTAAGCCTTTCTTGCATCTTCTCAATCCTTGTCTCCAGGTTATTTACCTGTGATTCCATTTGATTTCAAGATTTTGGATCATTTTCACTATCATTATTAGGAATTCTTTATCAGGTAGATTCCCTATCTCTTCCTGTTTTGTTTGGTTTGATGGGCATTTATCCTGTTCCTTTCCCTGCTGGGTATTCCTCTGTCTCTTCATCTTGTTTATATTTCTATGTTTGGGGTGTCCTTTATGTATTCTGGCAGTTTGTGCATTTCTCTTTATTCTGGAGTTTCCTCGCTGTGGGTGGGGTTGTACAGGTGGCTTATAAAGGTTTCCTGGTTAGGGAAGCTTGTGTAGGTGTTCTGGTGGGTGGGGCTGGACTTCTCTCTGGAGTGCAATGAAGTGTCCAGTAATGAGTTATGAGATGTCAATGGGTTTGGAGTGACTTTGGGCAGCTTGTATATTGAAGCTCAGGGCTATGTTTCTGTGTTGCTGGATAATTTGCATGGTATGTCTTGCTCTGGAACTTGTTGGCCCTTCGGTAGTGCTTGGTTTCAGTGTAGGTATGGAGGTGTTTGATGAGCTCCTGTCAATTAATGTTCCCTGGAGTCAGGATTTCTCTGGCATTCTCAGGATTTGGACTTAAGCTTCCTGCTTCTGGTTTTCAGTCTTATTTTTACAGTAGTCTCAAGACTTCTCCATCTATACAGCACTGTTGTAAAACATCTAGGTTAAAGATGAAAAGTTTCTCCACAGTGAGGGACACCCAGAGAGGTTCACAGAGTTACACAGAGAAGAGGGAGGAGGGTGATAGAGGTGAGCAGAATGAGATGAGGTGGAATCAAAAGACAAGAGAGCAAGCTAACCAGTAATCACTTCCTTATGTGTGCTCCACAATCTAGACCACTCAGAGATGTTCACGGAGTTATACAGAGAAGAGAAGAGGGAGGAAGGAGACAGAGGTGGCCATGAGCATAAAGGGGGGAATCAAAAGAGAGAGACAGATCCAGCCAGTAATCAGTTCCCTAAGTGTTCACCACCATCCAGAACACACAAAGAGATTCATAGAATTGGGTGGAGAAGAGAAGGGGTAGGGAGGAGATAAAGACGACTTGATGGAGAAAAAGGAGAGTCCAAAGGGAGAGAGAGCAGTCAAGCAAGTAATCTCGCTCACAAGTAAAAATGGGTACTGATGATTGGGTTCTTAAAGATACAAAATCAATTGCAAATACCAAAAAGCAAAGATTAAAAATTTAGGGTAGAGGTTGGATTTTCAAAAATACAATATTTAAAAAAAAGAGGAAAAAAATCACCCATAAAAATATGGAACGCTTCACGAATTTGCATGTCATCCTTGTGCAGGGTCCATGGTAATCTTCTCTGTATCGTTCCAATTTCTGTATATGTGCTGCCGAAGCGAGCACTATCATAACATTTTAAATCAACTATACCTCTCTCTATATATAAATCCTTTGCCCAGTTTTTAATTGCCTGTTTTTATTGTTGTTCTTGAGGTTAGGAGTTCTTTTATGTTCTATATACAGTGCCCTTATCAGACACATAATTTGCAAAAAATTTTCCCAAATCAGTGAGCTGTCTTTTAATACTGTTCATGGTATCATTTGAAGCATACGCTTTTAAACATTTTGATGCAGTCCAATTTATTTATTTTTTCTTTTGTTGCTTGTGATTTTGGTATCATATCTTTCACCATTATCCAAGCCAAGGTCATAAAAATTTACACCTAGGTTTTCTTCCAAGAATTTACTAGTTTTAGTTCTCCCTTTAGTTCTTTGTTCCATTTGAGTTTGTTTTTGTTTTTGGTATGAGGTAAGTCTTGTTTATAGTGAATAAAAGAAATTTATTCTTTTGCATGTGGATATCCAGTTGCCTTAGCACCAATTTTTGAAACATACTTACAAAAAAATCCTGGTTCCTTCTCCATTCAATTGCCTTAGCACCCTTGTTGAAAATCAACTGACTATAAATGTAAAAGTTTATTTCTAGATTCTGAGTTCAATATAATTGATCTACATGTTTACCTTTATGCCAATACTACAATCTTCTTCTCCTTTTGTTTTTTTTGAGGGGGGGGTCACTGTTTCTTTGTAGTGAGTTTTAAACTTTGGATATGTAAGTCTTCTAACTTTCTTCTTCATTTTGAGGATCATTTTTATTATTCTGAGTACACTGAACCACTGTATAAATTTGAGGACTAGTTTTGCAATTAAGAAGACCCTGGATACTTTGATGGGAATTGTGAAGAACCTATAATGAATTTAGGGATGTTGATGTTTTTCAACACCTTAACATGTCACATGTTTTTGTTTAGTTCTTTTATAATTTTTAAGACAATGTTTATAGTTTGAAGAGTATTAGTTTTGCACCTCTTAAATTTATTCCTAGGTATTTTATTTTTATGATGATCTTGTAAATGGATTTGTTTTCTTAGTTTTCTTTTTGGTTTGTTCATCTCTTTTATATAGAAATACAAGTGATTTTTGTATATTGACCTTGCATCCTGCAACAATGGTTAACTCATTTTTAGTCTATACTTTTTTAGAGGGTTTTCTATATATAGAATTACATAATTTCCCAATTGGTATAGCTTTACTTCTTTTTTTTTTTCCATTCTAGATTCTGTTATTTCATTGTCTTGTTTAAAACCTTCAATATATGATTGAATAGAAGTGATCAGAATGAATATCCTTATTTTATTCGTGATCAAAGAGAGGGGAGACCTTTCAGTCTCTCATCAAGTATGATTTAAATTGTAAGTTTTTAATAGAGATCCTTTTAATCACATTGAAGAAATTCTTTTTCACTCTGTTTTTAAAAATCATGATGGGGTATTGAATCTTGTGAAATGTTTTTTGTACGTCTATTGGGATAATAATAAGTTTTGTGTACTTTACACTGTTGACATTGTGTATTATATTTGTTGATATACAGATGAAAACCAGACTTACTTCCTGGACAAAACCCACTTGATTAGGATGTAGAATCATTTTTATATAGTGCAAAATTTTGTTCGCTAGTAATTTGTTAAGGGTATTTGCATGTATATTTATAAGAGTTGCTAGCTTGTCATTTTCTTTTTTTGTGACATTGTTTGTCTGATTTTGGTATCAGGGTAGTACTGACCTAACAAAATGAGCTGAGAATTGTTTCCTCCTTTCTTTTTTTTTTTTTTTTAATTGCAAAATATGTATAACATAAAAATTATCATTTTAACCATTTTCAGTGTACAGTTTTGTGATATTAAGTAAATGTAGGTTGTTATGCAACACCAAAATCATTCTTTTTTAAAAAAATTATTTTCTAGTTTACTTATTGTCATTTAAAAAAACTTTTATTATTAGAGTATAATTGCTTTACAATGACGTGTTAGATTCTGCTGTATAACAAAATGAATCAGCTATATGTATACATATATCCCCTACCTCTTGAGCCTCCCTGACACCCCCCCACCCTACCCCTCTATGTCATCACAGAGCACAGAGCTGAGCTCCCTGTGCTATACAGCAGCTTCCCACTAGCTGTCAATTTTACATATGTTAGTGTGTGGGCATCCCAGGTGGTGCTAAGTTAAAGAACCCAACCACCAATGCAGGAGACATAAGAGAAGTGGGTTTGATCCCTGGGTCAGGAAGATCCCTTGGAGGAGGGCATGGAAACCCACTCCAGTGTTCTTGCCTGTAGAATCCTATGGACATAGGAGCCTGGAGGGCATGACTGAAGCAACTTAGCATGGAGTATATATGTATGTCAGTGGTACTCTATCAATTTGTCCTACACTCTCTTCCTTGCTGTGTCAAAAGTCCATTGTCCACATCTGCATCTCTATTCCTGCCCTGAAAATAGGTTCATGTAGATTTCTTCTTCTAGATTCCATATACATATGTTACTATATGATATTCGTTTTTCTCTTTCTGACTTCACTCTGTATGACAGACTCTGGGTTCATCCACATCACTATATATGATCCAATTTCATTCTTATTTTGGCTGAGTAATATTCCATAGTGTGTGTGTGTGTATATATATATATATACACATACATACATATATATGTATGTATGTATATATATACACACACATAAAATCTTCTTTATTCATTCATCTGTTGATGGACATTTAGGTTGCTTCCATGTTCTGGCTATCATAAATAGTGCTGCAATGAACATTGGGGTACATGTGCCTTTTCAAACTACGGTTTTCTCAGGGTATATGCCCCGTAGTGGGATTACTGGGTCATATGGTAGTTTTATTTCTATTTACACCAGACACAAAAATAAACTCAAAATGGATTAAAGATCTAAAGGCAAGGCCAGACACTATAAAATTCTTAGAGGAAAACATAGACAAAATATTCTTCGACATAAATCACAAAGTATTTGACACACCTCCTAGAGTAATGAAAATAAAAATAAACCAATGGGAACTAATTAAACTGAAACCAACTTAATTAATTTAATAAAATAATTAAATTTCTTTGCATAGCAAAGAAAATCATAAACAATATGAAAAGGCAATCCTCAGAAAATATTTGCAAACAATGCAATGGACAAAGGATTAATCTCCAAAATATACAAGCAGCTCACATAGCTCAGTGTGAGCAAACAACCCAATCAAAAACTGGGCAGAAGACCCACATAAACATTTCTCCAAAGAAGATATACAGATGGGCCAACAAATACATGAAAAGATGCTGAATATCACTAATTATTAGAGAAATGCAAATCAAAACTACAATGAGGTATCACCTCACATGAGTCAGAATGGCCATTATCAAAATCTACAAACAATAAATGCTAAAGAGGATGTGAAGAAAAGGGAATACTTTTCAATGCTGGTAGAAATGTAAACTGATACAAGGATTTCTCCATTCTATTTGTTTAAAGACTTTGTGAGAAGTTAATAGTTATAGAATTTACCACTGAAGCAAAGCATCTGGGACAGTGCTTTACTTTGTGGGTAGGTTTTATATTTCTAATACAGTGTCTAGCTGTTATGAAAAAGGTGGGTAGAAAGTGAGTGTTAGTTGTTCAGTTGTGTCTGACTCTTTGCAACACCATGGAATATAGCCTGCCAGACTCCTCTGTCCATGGGAATCTCCAGACAAGAATACTAGAATGGGTAACCATTCTCTTCTCCAGGGGACCTTCCCAACCCAGGAATCAAACCCAGGTGTCCAGGAGTTCAGGCAGATTCTTTGCCATCTTAGTCACCAGGGAAGCTCCCTTGGCCATAATAGATTCATTCATATGTTCTATTTGTCCTTGTAGATATTTATCCACATTATCTAAGTTATCTAATTTGTTGGCATACAATTGTTAATAGTATTCTCTTTTAATTCTTATTTCTCTAAGTTTGGTACTAATGTCCCCTCTTTCATTCCTGCTTTTAGCAATTAGTGTCATTTCTCATTTTATTCTTTGTAAGTCTAGAAAGAGATTTTCCAGTTTTGTTGTCCCTCTTAAGATCATTTTCATCCTGTTGATTTTCTCTATTTTATTAATTTATTTTATTAACTTATTCTCTAATCTTTATTAGGCTTTCCTGGTGGCTCAAACAGTAAAGAATCTTCCTGCCATGCAGGAGATGCAGATTCAATTCCTGGGTGGGGAAGATCTCCTGGAGAAAGGAATGGCCACCTACTCCAGTATTCTTGCCTGGAGAATTCCATGGAGAGAGGAGCCTGTTAGAACTAAACAATGGATTGGTTCAAAAATGGGAAAGGAGTACATCAAGGCTGTATATTGTCATTTTGCTTATTTGACTTATATGCAGAATACATCATGTGAAATGCTGGACTGGAAGAAGCACAAGCTGGAATCAAGATCGTGGGGAGAAATAACAATAACCTCAGATATGCAGATGACACTGCCCTTGTGGCAGAAAGTGAAGAGAAATTAAAAAGCCTATTGACAAAGGTGAAAGAGAAGAGTGAAACAGCTGACTTAAAACTCAGCATTCATGTATTGCTGATCCTGTTCATTATGCCAATTGTCTCAGTGTTCACACTGTCTGCATTGTTTACTGAAGAGTAGGCAAGGCATGAGCTAAGAGGCTGGAAGGAGAATCGAGGAGCTGTAGAAACTACAGACACACATATTCTCTCCTGACTGACCAGAAGCCATAGAAGAAGCCGTAGCATAACCTAACACAACACAACCTCTCTCCTGGCTGGCACAGCAACCATAAAAGTATTCTCTGCTGGATGGTGCAGCAGCCGTAGCAATAGACATGCTATATTCTCTCCTTTCATGGCTGATCCAATGGACACATCAGTAATTGTTGCCACTTTCTAGGTGGAGCTCATAGATCCATACCACACACAACCCATGACCAAGTGAGTACCTCATGATGTTCATGCACAGTGCTATGTGATCTCGGCTGTTATATAGTTATTATATACAAAACGTGGGGTTAGAGTGCCTGAACATGCCATCTTGGCTAATTTGCTCTTTCCCTTCAATTCAAGAAACGAAGATCATGGCATTTGGTCAAATCACTTCATGGCAAATAGATGAGAAATCAATGGAAACAGTGACAGACTTTATTTTCTTGGGCTCCAAAGTCACTGTGGATGGTGGCTGCAGCCATGAAAATAAAAGACGCTTGCTCCCTGAAAGAAAAGCAATGACAAACCTAGACAGCATATTAAAAAGTAGAGACACCACTTTGCCTATAAAGGTCTATATAATCAAAGCTATGGCTTTTTTTCCTGTAGTCATGTACAGATGTGAGAGCTGGACAATAAAGAAATGGCTGAGCAACTAAGAATTGATGCCTTTGAACTGTGGTGCTGGAGAAGACTTGAGAATGCTCCCTTGGACTGTGAGGAGATCAAACCAGTCAATCCCAAAGGAAATCAGTCCTGAATTTTCATTGGAAGGACTGATGCTGAAGCTGAAGCTCCAATATTTTGCTCACCTGATGTGTAGAGCTGACTCATTGGAAAAGACCCTGATGCTGGGAAAGACTGTAGGAAGAAGAAGAAGGGGACAAAAGAGGACAAGATATTTGGATAGCATCATCAACTCAATGGACATGAGATTGAGCACACTCCAGGAGATGGTGAAGGACAGGGAAACCTGGTGTGCTACAGTCCACAGGGTTGCAAAGAGTCAGACAAGACCGAACAACTGAACAACAATTCTTATTATCTCCCTACATTTTGCTTTGGATTTAGTTTGTTATGTTATCAGTGATTTAAGGTAGAAGGTTAGATTATCACTTTTTAGGTTATATTACTTATATTTTATTAATGCAAAATTTACATAACATAAAACTCACAATTTAACATATTTTAAAGCTTCTGATTCAGAGGCTTTCTGAGAGACACAACCATCTCCACTAATTGTATAAAATTTTTGTCATTCCCCAAATAAAACCTGTATGAATTAGTCACTTTCCATTCATATTCCTTCCCCTCAGCATTTGGCAACTACTCACTACTTTGTTTTCTCTATCAATTTAGCTATTCTGGACACTTCGTATAAATGAGATCATTTGATTTTTGGTGTCTGATTATTTTACCTAAACATGTTTTCAAAGGTCACCCATTTTACAGGATATATAGTACTTAAATTCTTTTTCTTGCCAGAAATATTACATTGTATGTATGTAACTGAATTTTACTTAATCATTCATCAGTTGTTGGACATTTGTTTTCTTCCACATTTTGGCTATAGTGAATGAAGCTTCAATAAACAATAATGTCTATAATTTGGTCTAAACACCTGTTTTTTATTCTCCTTGATAAGTGTGAGTCATATGGTAATATTTTTAAATCTTTAAACATCCATCAAAAATAATTTTCACAGTTGCTGCACCACTTTACACTTGAAACAGCAATTTATGAAGGTTTCAATTTTTTCACATCCTTAGCAACCCTTCTTTTCTTTTTATCTTTTTAACATAAATAATTTTTCTAGGTTTGTCGAGATGTAATTGACAGATAGCATTTTGATAGTTTAATGTGTATGACAAGATGATTTGATATTTGTATATACTGCAAAGTGATTACCACAATAAGGTTACTTAACACATCCATCACATGGTAAACTTTTTTTGTGAGTGGTGACAAATGTTAAGATCTACACATTTAGTGATTTTATGTATACAATATAATACAATAAATATTCCTAACTATACTCAACATGCTGTACATTAGACCGTTAGAACTAATTTATCTTATAGCTGGAGTTTTGTTCACCTTGTTTATCTTCACCCATTTTCCTCACTGTCCTCCCCCTGGCATCCATCAATCTATTCTCTGTTTCTATGAGTTTTAGTTATTGTTAGATTCTACATATAAGTAAAATGATACAATATATGTTTTTGGCTGACATTTTACTTAGCATAATGTCCTCCAGCTTTATTCATTTTCTTGCACATGGCAATATTTCCTCCTATTTTATGACATATATATATATATATATATATATATATATATATATATATATATATATATATTTTACACATATGCTTTATCCATTTACCTGTTGATAGACACATAGACTGTTCACATGTCTGGACTGTTGATTATAATGTTGCAACAAACATGAGAGTGCAACTTTATCTTTATGATATCTTAACTTTTATTTTTATTGATGCAAATTATATAATGTAAATGGCTTATTTATACAAATACCCAGAAGTAGGATTTCTGTACCATATGGCAGTTCTACATTTAATTTTTTGATGAATGATCATGCTGTTTTCTGTAATGGCTATAGCAATTTATATTCCCACCACAGTGAACAAGGATTCTCTTTTCTCCACTTCCTCACTCACTGTTTTCAATTGTCATTTAGATGACAACTAGTATGAAAATATATCTCATTGTGGTTTTTATCTTCATTTTCCTGATGGTTAGTGATGTTCAGTGTATTTTCATATACCTTCTTTTTAAAAATTAATATATTTTAATTGGAGGCTATTTACTTTACAATATTGTGGTGGTTTTGCCATACATTGACATGAATCAGCCACAGGTGTACCTGTGTTTCCCATCCTAAAACCCCTTCTCATCTTCCTCTCCATCCCACCCTTCTGGGTTGTCCCAGTGCACTGGCTTTGAGTACCCTGTTTCATGCATTGAACTTGAGCTGGTCATCTATTTCACATATCATAATATACATATTTCAATGCTATTCTTTCAAACCATCCCACCCTCACCTTCTCCCACAGAGTCCAAAAGTCTGTTCTTTACATCTGTGTCTCTTTTGCTGTCTCTCATATGGTCATCGTTACCATCTTTCTAAATTCCATATATATGCATCAATATACTGTATTGTTGTTTTTCTTTCTGACTTACAATATTCTGTATAATAGGCACCAGTTTCATCCACCTCATTAGAACTGATTCAAATGTGTTCTTTTTAATAGCTGAGTAATGTTCCATTGTGTATATGTACCATAGATCTCTTATCCATTCATCTGTTGATGGACATCTAGGTTGCTTCCATGTCTTAGCTATGGTAAACAGTGCTGCAATGAACATTGGGGTACATGTGTCTTTTTCAATTCTGGTTTCCTCAGTGTGCATGCCCAACAATGGGATTGTTGGGTCTTATGGCAGTTCTATTTCCAGTTTTTTAAGGAACCTCCACACTGTTCTCCATAGTGGTTATATTAGTTTGCATTCCCACCAACAGTGTAAGAGGGTTCCCTTTTCTCCACATCCTCTCCAGCATTTGTTGTTTGTAGATTTTTTGATAGCAGCCATTCTGACCAGGGTGAGATGGTACCTCACTGTGGTTTTGATTTGCATTTCTTTGACAGTGATGTTGAGCATCTTTTCATGTGTTTGTTAGCCATCTGTATGTCTTCTTTGGAAAAATGTCTGTTTATTTCTTTGGCCCATTTTTTGATTGGGTCGTTTATTTTTCTGGAATTGAGTTCATGAGCTGCTTATATAATTTTAAAATTAATTCTTTGTCAGTTGCTTCATTTGCTATTATTTTCTCCCATTCTGAAGGCTGTCTTTTCACCTTGCTTATAGTTTCCTTCGTTGTGCAAAATGTTTTAAGTTTAATTAGGTCCCATTTGTTTATTTTTGCTTTTATTTCCATTACTTTGGGAGGTGGCTCATAGAGGATCTTGCTGTGATTTATGTCAGAAAGTGTTTTGCCTATGTTTTCCTCTAGGAGTTTTATAGTTTTTGTTCTTACATTTAGATCTTTAGTCCACTTTGAGTTTATTTTTGTGTATGCTGTTAGAAAGTGTTTTAGTTTAATTCTTTTATGGGTGGTTAACCAGTTTTCCCAGCACTACTTGTTAAGGAGATTTGGAAAAATGTTTATTCAGGTCCTTTAGCCTTATTGGCAGTTTCCCAGGTGTCTCAGTAGTAAAGAATCTCACTGCCAATGCAGAAGATGTGGGTATAATCCCCAGGTCAAGAAGATCCCCTGGAGGAGTAACTGGTAACCTACTCCAGTATTCTTGCCTGGAAGATCTCATGGACAGAGAAGCGTGGTGGATTACACTCCACTGAGTTACAAAAAGTCAGACAAAACTGAGTGACTGAGCAGACATGTACACAACCATTTTAACTGTATTTTCTAGGAGGGGAGTGGCTACTGAGTTATATGAGTTCCTTATGTATTTTGCACTTTATCCCTTAATCTGATATATGGTGCACAAATATTTTCTCCCATTTTATAGGTTGCCTTTTTATCTTTTGGTCTTTATTTATTTATTTTTTTGGCTGCATAGAAGCTATAGTATAATACAAATTATTTACTTTTTGCTTTTTATTGCTTGTTACATACACAAAAAATTCACTGCCTGAAGGAAGTTAATGCGGCCATAATAGGGAAGCGGAGATGTGCCTGCAAACGGGACTCTCTGCTCGGGCAGAGCATGCTTGCAAACAAGATGCTCTGCCAAGGAGTCTGGACACAGCCTTGAGTTTAATGGTCCCTTGCAAATGAGGGAACATTCCATTCTTGTGATAAGGAGGAAGAAAGGGCTCTGGACAGACTCTGCAGTAAACAGGAGTTTCACTCCCCTTGCTGTATGATAACATTTGTGCACCTGTGCTGTACTGAAAAGGCTTAGTCTTGCAGTCTGGAATTCTGCCTAGGGGGCTTTATAAAAATAAACCGCAGCTTGTTTGCGCAGTTCTTTTTTCCTCTGGCCGGAGTTGTGTCTTGTCTGTCTTTTGTATGTGTCTTGTCTGTCTTTTGTGTTTGTCTTGTCTTTGTGTCATTTCGCTCACAACATCTGGTGCCCAACATGGGGCTCGAGTGAAACTGAAAGGGTGAGTAACCCCGGGGGGATTTTATATCCATAGCAGGGGAACTTTCGGGAAAATCATGGGGAATTTCTCATCATTACAGACACAATACATGGAGTTGGTCAAAGGACTTCTCCACTCCATAGGCGTTAAGGCCTCGACTCGTCGATTAAGTGAGCTCTTTCGCTTGGTGGAGCAATATTGTTATTGGTTTCAATATCAAACTAAGTTACAGTTAAATTTAAAGGAGTGGAAAATAATCCAAAAAAAAATTGAAAAAGCAACATCAAAAGGGTAATGTGATCCCTTTGACGTTGTGGACTTTATGTAGTGCTATAACACAGGCTTTGACCTTGCTATCTACTGATAGTGAAACTAAATCTAATGCTTCAATGAAGGGAGAGGCAATTTATGAAGATGTGCCAGACGTTGGTGGGGCTTCTTCATCGCCTGAAGGTAGAGATACAGGTGAGCCTCCTCCTGTAAATGGTAAAACATCTGATAGTTCGAAATCAGATTAGGAGGCTTCTGCAGTTTCGTCAGAGGAGGGCAAAGAGATTTTAAAAAAATTACCCATCTATTCCAGGAGTGGTGGAAATCCCGTAAAGAAGAGAAGAAATCTACACCTTCTGCTCCTCCTTCTGCTTCTCTTTTCCCCACTGCAGTTGATCAGCCCAGTGTGGGCAGGGAACATTGTCAGTTTTCCTTTCCTTTGTCTGTTTTATGATGATGACTTACCTGCTCCCCCTGGTGGTTTTATTGATCCTCCACAATTATTTCCCATCCAGAGACAACAAAATGCCAATGTGGTAAATGTTCACTACACTCCTTTAAAATATAAATTTTTTAAAGATCTTCAAGCTGCAGTAGCGCAGTACGGTCCTCAATCTCCCTTTGTTTTGGCTATGCTAAAATCATTGGGGAAAGGCAAATTAATCATTCCGTTAGATTGGAAATCTATTGCCCAAGCTGTCTTGGAGGGTTCTCAATGGTTACAACTTCATAGCTGGTGGGAAAAAAAAGCTAAAAAACAGGCTCAGATTAATAAAAGACAAAATCCCCCTAGTCCTCTCGAGGACAAGCTAATGGGAGAAGGCCATTATTGGGCTTTAAGAAAACAGGCTCAATACTCTGACCAAGACTTACAACAAGTCCGCCAGGTCTTTTTATGAGCATGACGCCATGTGGTGCCTACTGGCCACGCCCAGCCCTCCTTTGTTAAAACAATGCAAGGCCCCAATGAGCCATATACTGATTTCCTAACAAGATGGAGGGTAACTATGGAATGAGCTGTAGGGAGAGATGAAATTTCAGAGATATTATTACAAACTTCAGCATTTAAAAATGCAAATCCTTAATGCAAGTGTATACTGAGACCATTAAAGGGACAGGGTGCATCTGTAGCTAAATATATCAGAGCCTGCTCAGGAGTAAAAAGAACAGAGCATCAGGCTAATGTCTTTGCTACAGCCTTGGCCAAAGCTATGAGACCACAAAAGGGAGGTAACTGCTTCCATTGTAAAAAACCTAGTCATATAAAAAAAAAAGGTGTCAAAAATTAAAAGCTGATCAAGGTGCAATTCCTAAAGACAGATCTCTTGCTGAAAAAAAATAAGACTCCTCCTAGACCTTGCCATCGGTGTGGGAAGGGGCTTCATTGGACTAATGAGTGCAAATCTAAAACAGACAAAATGGGCAACCCGATACTGGGAAACTATCCTGCAGGCCTAAGTCCTTGGGGCCCAAGAACAATACCGGGGACTTCTCCTCCCTGCCCTCCTGCCATCCCACCTACCCCAACCCTATTCCCTCCCAACAACCGTTACAAGTCAATGCCCCATTAAAAAGACCTCAAATGATGATTTCAGACTTACGGTCTGCTACTTCAGGGAGTGCTGCTCCTGATTTGCCACTAGCTAAAAATGTTCTTTTGTCACCAAGAGGAGGCATTTACAAATTAAAAACAAATGTATTCAGACCACTGCCTAAAGGCACTTTTGGCTTGATATTAGGCCATAGCAGTATGGCTTTGAGAGGTCTAACCATAATTCCTGGGGTAATAGACTCTGACCATGTTGGGAAAATTTTAATTGCGGTTTCTACTTCTACCACGCTTTCATTGTTAGCTGCGGAGCATATCGCTCAAATACTTCTCCTACCTTATCACCCCTTTTTGGCTCTTCCTAATGAACGAACAAAAAGATTTGAAAGTACTGGGCGACATATATTTTGAAAAATGCTTATCAAAGATTCTCGCCCTGTTCTCTCCATGATTATACAAGAAAAAAACTTTGAGGGACTAGTAGACACAGGGGCAAATATTTCAGTCATTCTTCTCAACAATGGCCCCAAGATTAAAAAAAAAAAAAGAGCCCTCTAATGCTGACGAGACTGGGCTCCATTGCAGATGTCTGGAAGAGTACCCATCCCTTACAATGCCAATTCCATAATGAAAGATCAGTGTTTGTTACCTTTTATATTGTAAACATACCTATTAATATATGGAAAAGAGATCTTCTCTCTACTTTGGGGGCTTCTGTAACCATTCCATCAAAAAACTAATAATCACTTCTCAAATTCCTCAAACACTCCCATTGAAATGGTTAACTAATACTCCAAAATGGGTTGAGCAGTGGCCATTACCACAAATAAAGCTCAAGGCATTAAAACAATTAATACAAAAATAACTCCAACTTGGTCATATAGAGCCCTCCACCTCCCCCTAAAATTCTCCTGTTTTTGTTATAAAAAAATCTAAAAAATAAAAAATGTTAACTGATTTACAAAAAAGTTAATAAATATATTAAACCTATGGGAACATTACAATTAAGACTCCCCTCTCCAACTCTTATTCCTCAAAATTGGTCCTTAATGGTGCTAGATCTTAAAGACTGTTTTTTTTTTACCATTCCCCTACAATTGCAAAATAGAGATAAATTTGCTTTTACAGTTCCTGTTCTTAATCATGCTTAGCCTGTTAAGCATTATCCGTAGACAGTCTTACCACAAAAAATGACAAATAGTCCTACCTTATGCCAAAAATTCGTAGCTCGCTTTTTACAATCTCTCCGTCAAAAATACCCCAATTATATTCTTTATCACTATATGGATGATCTCCTATTAGCAGCTCCTAGTATTGCTAAACGTGATAAATTCTTTCTAAAAATACAAGAGGCTTTAAGACTATACAATTTACAAATAGTCCCCCCAAAAAAATTCAAAAAAATTTTCCTATTTCATATTTAGAGATGGTATTAAAACAACATAAAATAAGGCCCCAAAAGTTGCAAATTAAAACAGATCATCTCAAAACCTTAGATAATTTTCAAAAGTTATTAAAAGATATCAATTGGCTACGCCCAATACTTTGGATTCCTACTTATCAATTACTACATTTGTTTTCTACTTTAGAGAGAGATACAGCTCTAGATAGCCCCCAGACCTTAATCCCATTGGCTTTACAAAAACTTCAATTTGTTAAACAACAACTAAATGATGGCTTTTTGACTTACTTACATGCGTCTCAACCTATTTTGTTTATAATAATTCATACCCCTTATTCCCCATCTAGTGTAATTGCTCAAAAAAAAAAAAGACTAATAAAATAGGTTTTCTTACCTAACAGCTTTTCCAAAAAACTAACTACACATATAGACAAATTAGCCTTCCTTATACAAAAAGGTCACCATCGCATTTTACAATTGTCAAGATGTAAACCACACCAAATTGTTACTCAGTTAACAACTGCTCAAATATCTCAATGTTTACAATTTAATAAAAACTGGCAAATTTCTCTTGCCTCATTTCCTGGTTCGTTTTCTAACCACTATCCATCATCTAAATTAATTGATTTTCTCCAGACTAACTCTATGATATCTCAATCCCCAATTTCAGATGTTCCAGTTAAGAGACCCACTATTTTTACAGATACAAATAAAAATACTGCTAGATATTAGACCCCCAAAAGTTCTAAGGTTCTCGCCCACTCATTTTCTTCTATACAGCCCGCTGAGTTTTGGGCTATCTATTTAGTTTTGCAAGATTTTCCCCAACTTCCTATTAACATTGTTTCAGATTCTCGATATGCTGTTCTGTCTTGCCTACAGCTTCCCCATGTCTCCCTTCCACTGACCCTTAAAACAGCTATTGATAAATTGTTTTACCAAATACAACAATTACTCTTACAGCATTCAGAGTTAATTTTCTTTACTCACATCCGTGCACATTCTGCCCTTCCTGGACCTTTATCATTCAGAAATTCTACAATCGATGACTTACTTCATCCTATAAAAACAGCAAAACAAAAACATCTCTTACAGCATACCAATTCTAAAGGGTTACAAAAATCTCATACTATTACTCAAAAACAAACTCAAAATATTGTTCATTCTTGTTCCATATGTGCACCCTTTGTTTTGCCGTTTACCCCACCAGGTGTCAACATGAAAAGACAACAAGCAAATCAGATATGGCAAATAGATGTAATTTACATTTCTTCTTTCAGACAACAAAGATGTGTACATCATGCTATAAATACTTACACACATTTTCAATGGGCCACTACATTACATTCTAAAAAGGCTGACGCCATTACTCATTTGTTATCTTCTTTTGCAGTTATGAGATTACCAATTAAATTAAAAACTAATAATACACCTGCCTACCAATCCGCAAAATTAGCTCACTTTTTATCCCAATACCATATAACTCATACTTTTGGTATTCCTTATAATAGCCAAAGACAAGCTATCATTAAAAGGGCTAATCATACCTTGCATAAATATCTTAAAAAAATAAAAAAGGGGGAACAAGAGAAGATTTATGAAACCTAAGGACATTCTGAATAAAACCTTACTTACCTTAAATTTTTTTGATATTTGGAGCAAGGGAAATCTATCAGCAGCAGAGTTGCATTTTCAAGGGAAAGAAGAGGATAAGAAGATCTTGAATACACCTATTTGGTATAAAGATAAAGAGAAAGGTTGGATCCCAGCATCATTAATATATCTGGGACGAGGGTATGCTTTCATTTCTGTTAATAATTACAGGTTTTGGGCCCCAGTGAGATTGATCAAAATCAACAATGGCTGATCCCTTTGTTCAAAAATTCAAAGAGCTTACTATGCAGAGAAGCTTTACTTTCCTTACAAGGGAAGCAACACCTCCTACATGGGGTCAAATGAAGAAGTTGACCCAGGAAGCAGAGAAGACGTTAATGAAGGTGGGGCAACCTCTGAATCCTACCAATCTTTTGCTGGCCATGATGGTGGTGGTGACATGTCAGGTAATCGGTGTATCGGCAAGTAATCATACATATTGGGCATATGTACCTAATCCCCCATTAGTAAGAGCAGTTTCCTGGGGGGGAGCCAGAAGTGCAGGTATGCACTAATGAGACTGCCTTCTTTCCCCCACCAGCTTGCAGGGGAATAGAACAACTATCTCATCATAAACAACAATATAATATTAGTAATTTGACCATTGCAGTGGAAGGTATTCCTTTGTGCATAGGAGGACACCCCTTTTGTCTGTCCACCAAGGAACATTCTCATCATTCCTATAATAAATGGGGGGTAAAGTATAATAATTATCATTTTGCTACTTTTACTGTGCTTGTTTCCACCAGGGGATTTAACACCTCAACAGAACCGATAGACATTCATAATGGAATACACATGTTGCTATGTCCTGTTAACTTTTTTGCTCCTTCTCTAAAATCTTTGGAATGGGAATGTTGCCGAGGTCATCGACCCTTTAAAGTCATGAATTATTCTGGGTCTATCATTGTAGATTGGAGTCCAGATCATGGGCAATTCTTAGAAAAATGGTCAAATAAATCTCTTAGGTGGCATCGTGCAAATAGCACTTTGATGGGCAATGGTAACGAAACAGTTAAATGGCAGCAATTTGCACTTTTCCCTCCTCAATTACAATTGTAAAGATATCCACACATTCAAGGGGATATTTGGAAACTATGGGCAGTTTCTGGTAATCTCACTATCTTGTCAGGAAACTATACTTTGGATGGTGGCAACTCTTCGGGTCCATTTCATGTTAATTTACATGTTAATAAATCTTATTCCACAAGGGCATGCGTAAAATATCCTTTTGCAACGTTATATGGGAATTGGACCTGGAATGATACTGTGGGGTCTGTGTCATGTGATTATTGTAGTCTAACTCAATGTGTAAATCAGTCTTGGTGGGAAAAATTTGAAAGGTGAGCCAATAACTCCAATTTTTCGTTAGTAATTGTTAAGGCTCAGACAAAAGTATGGTTACCTATAAATCTGACTCGGCCGTGGTCAAATTCTTTTGCTGTTTCTCATCTAGTAACCTCTGTACAGACTTTGCTACATCAATCTCGACATATGCTTGGTGTGGTCATTACTTCAATTCTAGCAGTTGCGTCAGTAACTGCAACAGCGGCGGTGGCAGGCCTTGTGTTACACCAAGGAATTCAAACAGCTGATTTTGTTCAGGACTGGCATAAAGACTCTCATTTGTTATGGCAACAACAGCGAGATTTGGATGCACAACTTGCTACCGACGTGCTCAATCTTCAACATATCGTTTCCTGGCTTGGAGATCAATTAGCTGTTTTATCTACACGAAGTGTGTTAAAATGTAATTGAAATTCTTCTCAGGTTTGTATAACACCTGTACCATTTAACATGAGTGAGGGATGAGAAAGAGTAAATCGATCTTTGACTGGGCATCAAAATCTCACTATGGAGATTATAGACCTGAAACAACAAATTTGTCTACTTTTAGCAGGACTTTGCCTGACATTGCAGGGTCTGATTTGTTGAAAAGTCTGCAAGAGGAAATGAATAACTTAAATCCATTAGGGCATGTATCCTCACTAATTGGGACTACCTTTGGGAACACTGTGTTTATATTACTTTTATGTTGTGTTGCTTTTCTAGTCTTCCAGCAATGGCGGAAAAGAAAACAACTATAGCGCAAAGCAGAGAAGATCCAGACCATGCTACAATTTATTAAAGCAAATAAAAAAGGGGGAGATGAAGGAAGTTAATGCGGCCATAATAGGGAAGCGGAGATGTGCCTGCAAACGGGACTCTCTGCTCGGGCAGAGCATGCTTGCAAACAAGATGCTCTGCCAAGGAGTCTGGACACAGCCTTGAGTTTAATGGTCCCTTGCAAATGAGGGAACATTCCATTCTTGTGATAAGGAGGAAGAAAGGGCTCTGGACAGACTCTGCAGTAAACAGGAGTTTCACTCCCCTTGCTGTATGATAACATTTGTGCACCTGTGCTGTACTGAAAAGGCTTAGTCATGCATTCTGGAATTCTGCCTAGGGGGCTTTATAAAAATAAACCGCAGCTTGTTTGCGCAGTTCTTTTTTCCTCTGGCCGGAGTTGTGTCTTGTCTGTCTTTTGTGTGTGTCTTGTCTGTCTTTTGTGTGTGTCTTGTCTTTGTGTCATTTTGCTCGCAACAACTGCCAAGAACAATGTTAAAGAAAAATTCCTTTATACTTTCTTCTAGGAATTGTAATATTTTAGGCCTCACCCTTAAGAGGATAATCAGGTTTGAGTTAATTTTTGTGAATGCTGTAAGATAAAGGGTTCAGTTTCATTCTTTTGTGTGATATCTAATTTTCCCAACACCATTTACTGAATATACTACCATTTCTTCATTGACTATTTTTGGTTTCTTTGACAATTATTTGTTGACCCTATATGCATGGGTTTATCTGGGCTCTCAATATATTACACTTGTCTATGTGTCTGTTTTTATGCCAGTGACACCATTTTGATTATTGTAGCTTTGTAGTATAGTTTGAAATTAGGTAATGTGGTGCTCTTGGCTTTGTTAATTATGATTAGAAGCTAACTCAAAATTCACAATCAAATAAAATAATAATATTTGAGCCATTGTTGTTGCTTAGTCACTGAGTTGTGTCCCTGATGCTGGGAGAGATTGAAGGCAGGAGGAGAAGGGGATGACAGAGGATGAGATGGCATCACAGACTCAAGGGGCATGAGTTTGAGCAAGCTCCAGGAGATGGCAAAGGATAGGGAAGCCTGGTGTGCTGCAGTTCATGGGGTCACCAAGAGTGGGACATTTAAGATCAGGAATATGACAAAAATGTCCACTCTTGCAACTTTTATTAAACAGTATTAGAAGTCTTAGCCATATCAATCAGAGAAGAAAAAGGAAGAAAAAGAAACAAAACAATCCCATCTACAGTTGCATCAAAATTAATGAAATACCTAGGTACAAAACTAACTAAAATGGTATTAGACCTACATTTGGAAAATTATAAGACAGTGATGAAAAAAATGAAGGTAACACAATTTAAAAATACCATACTCACAGATTAAAATAATTAATATTGTTAAAAATGACCAAACTCCCCAAGGCAAATCTAGAGACTCGGTGCAATTCCTATATATATATATCAAGGACATTTTTCAGATAATTAGAACAATAATTCTAAAATGATATGGAAACACAAAAGACCATGAATAGCCAAAGCAAACTTGAGAAAGAAGAATAAAGCTAGTTTTTAGAGATTGGTTCAAGATGGCAGAATAGAATATGCCCTCAATTCCACCTGAGAGAGCAAAAAAATCACAGCTAATTATTGAACAACCATCAACAGGAAGATGCTGAAACTCACCAAAAAAATAAAATAAAATAAAAGGGTGTCCCACCTTCAAAGACAAAGAAGAAGCTGCAATGAGATGATAGGAGGGGCACAATCATGATAAAATCAAATTTCACATCTGCCAGGTTGGTGACCAACAAGCTGAAGAAAAATAATAACAAAGAAGTTCTCCCACTGTTGTTAAGACTCTGAGACACAGATCAGGCTTTCCAGCCTGAGGAACAACCAAAGGGACTAGGAATCCCTAGGGAATCTGATTTTGACTGCAGAATTTCCACAGGACTAGGGGAAACAGAGACTTAACTCTTGGAGGGCACACACAAAACCTTGTATGCACCAGGACCAAGGCAAAAAGAGCAGTTACTCCACAGGAGACTGAACCACACCAACATGCTAGTGTTGGAAAGTCTTTTGAGGAAGCATGGGTCAACAATGGCTCACTGTGGACAGGGACACTTGCAGCAGCAGTCCTGGGAGGTTTCCCTTGGTTTGAGCCCTCTTGGAGATTTCCATTAGCCCTAAAATAGATAATGTAGGCAACAAGGCTGGGACACATCAGGCCAAACAACTAACAGAGAGGGATCACAGCCCTACCCATCAGAAGGCAACTGGATTAAAGTTTTACTGAGCATTGTCTGCCCACCATAGGAAGAACCAGTTTTTCCCACTGCCAGTCCAGCACATCAGGAATCCTGCACAACCCTTGGCCTCATCTACTAGAGGGAAGACAGAAGAAACAAAAAGAACTACAATCCCAAAACCTCCAGGAAAAAAAAAAAAAACAATTACAGAAAGTTAATCAAAATGAAAATGCTGAGGATTAGGTGCTAGATGAAGAAACAAGATGAAACCCCCAAAAAACAACTAAATGAAGTGGAGTTAGGCAACGTTCCAGAAAAAGAATTCAGAATAATGATAATGAAGATGATCCAGGGTCTCAGAAAAAGAATGAGAAACAGCAGTAAATGTTCACCAAATACCTAGACGAACTAGAGAACAGAGATGAACAAAACACTGGAAGGAAACAATAGCAGAATAATTGAGACAGAAGAATGGATAAGGGACCTGATAGACAAAATGATGGAAATCACCTCTGCAAAACAGAATATAGCAAAAAGAGTGAAAAGAAATGAACACAGCCTAAGAGACCTCTGGCTCAGCAACATTCACATTATTGGGGTCCCAGTAGGTGAAAAGAGAGAGAAGGACCCAAGAAAATATTTGAAGAAATAATAGCTGAAAAGGTCCCTAACATGGGAAAGGAAATAGTCAAACAAGTCCAGGAAGTCCAGAGATTCACAGGCAGGATAAGCCTAAGGATGAACAACCAAAGGCACACAGAAATCGAACAGATAAAAAGTAAAGACAGAGATAAAATATCAAAGGCAAGAAGAGAAAAATGACAACATACAAAGAAACCCCAAAAGATAATCAGCTAATTTGTCAACAGAAACTGAACAAGTCAGAAGGGAATGGCATGACATATTTGAAGTAATGAAAAGGAAGAAACCACAACCAAGAATACTCTACCCAGTAAGACTCATTTGGATTTGTTGGAGAAGTCAAAATCTTTACCAACAAGCAAAAGCTGAGATAATTCAGCATCATGAACCCAGTTTTACAACAAGTGCTAAAGGAACTTCTATAGGCAGGAAACACAAGGAAAGGAAAAGAACTACAAAAAATAAACACAAAACAAACTTTAAAATGGTATAGGATCTGGAATTGAGCTGCATAAGTTGCTTGTATATTTTTGAGATTAGTTGTTTGTCAGTTGCTTCATTTGCTATTATTTTCTCCCATTCAGAAGGCTGTCTTTTCACCTTGCTGATATTTTCCTTTGTTGTGCAGAAGCTTTTAATTTTAATTAGATCCAATTTGTTTATTTTTGCTTTTATTTCCAGAATTCTGGGAGGTGGATCATAGAGGATCCTGCTGTGATTTATGTCTGAGAGTGTTTTGCCTATGTTCTCCTCTAGGAGTTTTATAGTTTCTGGTCTTACATTTAGATCTTTAATCCATTTTGAGTTTATTTTTGTGTGCGGTGTTAGAAAGTGATCTAGTTTCATTCTTTTACAAGTGGTTGACCAGTTTTCCCAGCACCACTTGTTAAAGAGATTGTCTTTACTCCATTGTATATTCTTGCCTCCTTTGTCAAAGATAAGGTGTCCATATGTGTGTGGATTAATCTCTGGGCTTTCTATTTTGTTCCATTGATCTATATGTCTGTCTTTGTGCCAGTACCATACTGTTTTGATGACTGTGGCTTTGTAGTAGAGCCTGAAGTCAGGCAAGTTGATTCCTCCAGTTCCATTCTTCTTTCTCAAGATTGCTTTGGCAATTCAAGGTTTTTTGTATTTCCATACAAATCTTGAAATTATTTGTTCTAGTTCTGTGAAAAATATGGCTGGTAGCTGGATAGGGATTGCATTGAATTTGTAAATTGCTTTGGGTAGTATACTCATTTTCACTATATTGATTCTTCCAATCCATGAACATGGTATATTTCTCCATCTATTAGTGTCCTCTTTGATTTCTTTCATCAGTGTTTTATAGTTTTCTATATATAGGTCTTTAGTTTCTTTGGGTAGATATATTCCTAAGTAGTTTATTCTTTTCGTTGCAATGGTGAATGGAATTGTTTCCTTAATTTCTTTTTCTACTTTCTCATTATTGGTGTATAGGAATGCAAGGGATTTCTGTGTGTTGATTTTATATCCTGCAACTTTACTATATTCATTGATTAGCTCTAGTAATTTTCTGGTGGAGTCTTTAGGGTTTTCCATGTAGAGGATCATGTCATCTGCAAACAGTGAGAGTTTTACTTCTTCTTTTCCAATTTGGATTCCTTTTATTTCTTTTTCTGCTCTGATTGCTGTGGCCAAAACTTCCAGAACTATGTTGAATAGTAGCGGTGAAAATAGACATTTCTCCAAAGAAGACATACGGATGGCTAACAAACACATGAAAAGATGCTCAACATCACTCATTATCAGAGAAATGCAAATCAAAACCACAATGAGGTACCACTTCACACCAGTCAGAATGTCTGCGATCCAAAAATCTGCAAGCAATAAATGCTGGAGAGGGTGTGGAGAAAAGGGAACCCTCCTACACTGTTGGTGGGAATGCAAACTAGTACAGCCACTATGGAGAACAGTGTGGAGATTCCTTAAAAAATTTCAAATAGAACTCCCTTATGACCCAGCAATCCCACTGCTGGGCATACACTCTGAGGAAACCAGAATTGAAAGAGACACATGTACCCCAATGTTCATCGCAGCACTGTTTATAATAGCCAGGACATGGAAACAACCTAGATGTCCATCAGCAGATGAATGGATAAGAAAGCTGTGGTACATATACACAATGGAGTATTACTCAGCCGTTAAAAAGAATTCATTTGAATCAGTTCTGATGAGATGGATGAAACTGGAGCCGATTATACAGAGTGAAGTAAGCCAGAAAGAAAAACACCAATACAGTATACTAACACATATATATGGAATTTAGAAAGATGGCAATGACGACCCTGTATGCAAGACAGGAAAAAAAGACGCAGCTGTGTATAACGGACTTTTGGACTCAGAGGGAGAGGGAGAGGGTGGGATGATATGGGAGAATGGCATTCTATCATGTATACTATCATGTAAGAATTGAATTGCTAGTCTATGTCTGACGCAGGATACAGCATGCTTGGGGCTGGTGCATGGGGATGACCCACAGAGATGTTATGGGGAGGGAGGTGGGAGGGGGGTTCATGTTTGGGAACACATATAAGAATTAAAGATTTTAAAATTAAAAAAAATAAAAAAATAAAAATTAAAAAAATATATTATTCCTTTTCATATTAAAAAAAATGGTATAGGATCATACACATCAATAATTACCTTAAATGTTAATGGATTATTAACAAATACACCAACTGAAGGACATAGACTGGCTGGGTGGATACAAAAAAAAGACTGGTGTAGAGTCTTTTTATAAGAGACCCCTATTTCATGGATCATAGCTTTGTTGTGGCAAAGGGTCTTGTATAACTCAATGAAGCTGCAATTCATGCCATGCAGGGCCACCCACAACGTACGAGTCATAGTGAAGAGCTCTGAAAAAACATGACCCACTGGAGGAGGGAATGGCATCACTGATTCGATGGACGCGAGTCTGTATTCTTGCTACAAGAACAACATAAACAGTATGAAAAGGTAAAACGTGACACTGGAAGACGAGATCCCTCCCCCTGCCACCAGGTCAGAAGGTGTCTAATATGCTACTGGGGAAGAGTGGAGGGCAATCATGAATAGCTCCAAATAGAATGAAGTGGCTGGGGCAAAGCACAAAAGATGCTCAGTTTGGGTGTGTCTGGTAGTGAAACTAAAGTCCAGTGTTGTAAAGCACAATATTGAACAGGAACATGGACTATTAGGTCCTTGAATCAAGGTAAATTGGATGTAGTCAAGCAGATGGCTAGATTGAACTAGACTTTTTCAGAATCAGTAGTTTCTGGAATAGATGGGAATGGGTAAATTTAATTCAGATGAACATTATATGTACTACTGTGGACAAGAATCTCTTAGAAGAAATGGAGTAGCCCTCATAGTCAACAAAAGAGCTCAAAATGCAGTACTTGGTACTATTTAACTTATATGCAGAGTTCAGTTCAGTTCAGTCAGTTCAGTCACTCAGTCATGTCCGACTCTTTTCGACCCCATGAATCGCAGCACACCAGGCCTCCCTGTCCATCACTAACTCCTGGAGTTCACTCAGACGCACGTCCATCGAGTCAGTGATGCCATCCAGCCATCTCATCCTCTGTCGTCCCCTTCTCCTCCTGCCCCCAATCCCTCCCAGCATCCGAGTATTTTCCAATGAGTCAACTCTTTGCATGAGGTGGCCAAAGTACTGGAGCTTCAGCTTTAGCATCATTCTTTCCAAAGAAATCCCAGGGCTGATCTCCTTCAGAATGGACTGCTTGGATCTCCTTGCAGTCCAAGGGACTCTCAACAGTCTTCTCCAACACCACAGTTCAAAAGCATCAATTCTTCAGTGCTCAGCCTTCTTCACAGTCCAACTCTCACATCCATACATGACCACAGGAAAAATCATAGCTTTGACTAGACAGACCTTAGTCTGCAAAGTAATGTCTCTGCTTTTGAATATGCTATCGAGGTTGGTCATAACTTTTCTTCCAAGGAGTAAGCGTCTTTTAATTTCATGGCTGCAGTACCTCATGTGAAATGTCAGGCTGGATGAATCACAAGGTATAATCAGGGTTGCCAGGAGAAATATCAACAACCTCAGATATGCAGATGAATACCACGCTTATGGCAGAAAGTGAAGAGGATCTGAAGACTTTCTTGATGAAGGTGAAAGAAGAAAGTAAAAAAACTGAATTGAAATTCAACATTAAAAAAAGAAATAACCTAAGATCATGGTACCTGGTCCTACCATTTCATGGCAAATACAAGGGGAAAAATTGGAGAAGGGAAAGATTTTAATTTCTTGTGCTCCAAAATCACTGTAGATAGTGACTGCAGTAATGAAATCAAAAGATGTTTGCTACTTGGAAAGGGAGCTGTGACAAACCTAGAAAGCATATTTAAAAAGAAGAGACAGCACTTTGTCAAAAGGTCTTTGTAGTCAAAGCTATGCTTTTTCCAGTAGTCTTGTATGGATGTCAGTGTTGGCCCATAATGAAGATTGAGTACTGAAGAATTCATACATTTGAATTATGGTGCCGGAGAAGACTTGAGAGTCCTTTGGACTGCAAGGAGATTAAACAACTCAATCCTAAAGGAAATCAACTCTGAATATTCATTGGAAGAATGATTACTGAAGCTGAAGCTTCAATACTTTGGCCACCTGATGCGAACAACCAACACATTGGAAAAGACCTTGATGCTGTGAAAGATTTAAGGCAAAAGAAGAAAGGGGTGGCAAAGAATGAGATGGTTAGATAGCATCACTGACTCAATGGACATGAATTTGAGCAAACTACAGGAGACAGTGGACAACAGAGGAGCCTGGTGTGCCACAGTTCATGAAGTAGCAAAGATGAGACATGGCTTAGTGACTGAATAACAACTGAACTACTTCAGACCTAGGGATGCTTATAAACAAAGTAAAGGGATGGGAGAAGGTATTCCATGTAAGTGGACATAAAAAGAAAACCTTGAATAGCAATACTAATAACAACAAAATACACTTTAAAACAAAAAACTGTTATAAGAGACAAAGAAGGACACCACAGAATAATTAAAGGTTCAATCCAAGAAGAAGGTATAACAATTATAAATATATGTGCACCCAAGATAGCAGCACTTAAACATGTACGGCAACTACAAACATAAAAGGCAAAGTTGACAGCAACACTATAATAGTGGGGGACACTAACCCCACACTTTAATCAATGGAGAAATCATCCAGACAGAAAATTAATGAGGAAACACAGGCTTTGAATGACATTTTAGGTCAGATGGCCTTTATTGATATCTATAGAATATTCTGTCCCAAAACACTAGACTAAATATTCTATTCAAGCACATATGGAACATTCTTCAGGGTTGACCACATGCTGGGCCACGAGGTGAGCCTTAGTAAATTTAAGAAATTTGAAATCACATAAAGAATATTTTCTTTTTTTTTTTTTTTGAATCCTTAAAATGCATCTTTATTCACTTGTCTGTGACAATCACTGCCTTATGAAATAGACTGGGGAGATACTTGAAATCAGAGTGTCAAGAGGGTTCATGACAGAAAGAAAGGAATGAAGGATGGGTATGTCCTAGTTCAGTTAGTTCAGTCACTCAGTCATGTCCGACTCTTTGCGACCCCATGAATCACAGCACGTCAGGCCTCCCTGTCCATCACCATCTCCCGGAGTTCACTCAGACTCAGGTCCATCGAGTCTGTGAAGCCATCCAGCCATCTCATCCTATCTCATCCTCGGTCGTCCCCTTCTCCTCCTGCCCCCAATCCCTCCGAGCGTCAGAGTCTTTTCCAATGAGTCAACTCTTCGCATGAGGTGGCCAAAGTACTGGAGCTTCAGCTTTAGCATCATTCCTTCCAAAGAAATCCCAGGACTGATCTCCTTCAGAATGGACTGGTTGGATCTTCTTGCAGTCCAAGGGACTATCAGGAGTCTTTTCCAACACCACAGTTCAAAAGCATCAATTCTTCGGTGCTCAGCCTTCTTCACAGTCCAACTCTCACATCCATACATGACCACAGGGAAAACCATAGCCTTGACTAGATGGACCTTAGTCAGCAAAGTCATGTCTCTGCTTTTGAATATATTATCTAGGTTGGTCATAGCTTTTCTTCCAAGGAGTAAGCGTCTTTTAATTTCATGGCTGCAATCACCATCTGCAGTGATTTTGGGCCCCCCCAAAATAAAGTCTGACACTGTTTCCACTGTTTCCCCATCTATTTCCCATGAAGTGATGGGACCGGATGCCATGATCTTCGTTTTCTGAATGTTGAGCTTTAAGCCAACTTTTTCACTCTCCTCTTTCACGTTCATCAAGAGGCTTTTTAGCTCCTCTTCACTTTCTGCCATAAGGGTGGTGTCATCTGCATATCTGAGGTTATTGATATTTCTCCTGGCAATCTTGATTCCAGCTTGTGTTTCTTCCAGTCCAGCGTTTCTCATGATGTACTCTGCATATAAGTTAAATAAGCAGGGTGACAATATACAGCCTTGACATACTTCCTTTCCTATTTGAGTCCAGTTCTAACTGTTGCTTCCTGACCTGCATACAGGTTTCTCAAGAGGCAGGTTAGGTTGTCTGGTATTCCCATCTCTTTCAGAATTTTCCAGTTTACTGTGATCCACACAGTCAAAGGCTTTGGCATAGTCAATAAAGCAGAAATAGATGTTTTCTGGAACTCATTGCTTTTTCCATGATCCAGCGGATGTTGGCAATTTGATCTCTGGTTCTTCTGCCTTTTCTAAAACCAGCTTGAACATCAGGGAGTTCACGGTTCACATATTGCTGAAGCCTGGCTTGGAGAATTTTGAGCATTACTTTACTAGCATGTGAGATGAGTGCAATTGTGCAGTAGTTTGAGCATTCTTTTGCATTGCTTTTCTTTGGGATTAGAATGAAAACTGACTTTTTCCAGTCCTGTGGCCATTGCTGAGTTTTCCAAATTTGCTGGCATATTGAGTGCAGCACTTTCACAGCATCATCTTTCAGGATTTGAAATAGCTCCACGGGAATTCCATCACCTCCACTAGCTTTGTTCATAGTCATGCTTTCTAAGGCCCACTTGACTTCACATTCCAGGATGTCTGGCTCTAGATTAGTGATCACATCATCATGATTATCTGGGTCGTGAAGATCTTTTTTCTACAGTTCTTTCATGTATTCTTGCCACCTCTTCTTAATATCTTCTGCTTCTGTTAGGTCCATACCATTTCTGTCCTTTATTGAGCCCATCTTTGCATGAAATGTCCCCTTGGTAACTTTAATTTTCTTGAAGAGATCTCTAGTCTTTCCCATTCTGTTCTTTTCCTCTATTTCTCTGCATTGATCACTGAAGAAGGCTTTCTTATCTCTCCTTGCTCTTCTTTGGAACTCTGCATTCAGACGCTTATATCTTTCCTTTTCTCCTTTGCTTTTCACCTCTCTTCTTTTCACAGCTATTTGTAAGGCCTCCCCAGACAGCCATTTTGCTTTTCTGCATTTCTTTTCCATGGGGATGGTCTTGATCCCTGTCTCCTGTACAATGTCACGAACCTCATTCCATAGTTCATCAGGCACTCTATTTATCAGATCTAATCCCCTGAATCTATTTCTCACTTCCACTGTATAATCATAAAGGATTTGATTTAGGTCATACCTGAAAGGTCTAGCGGTTTTCCCTACTTTATTCAATTTCAGTCTGAATTTGGTAATAAGGAGTTCATGTTCTGAGCCACAGTCAGCTCCTGGTCTTGTTTTTGTTGACTGTATAGAGCTTCTCCATCTTTGGCTGCAAAGAATATAATCAATCTGATTTCAATGTTGACCATCTGGTGCTGTCCATGTGTAGGGTCTTCTCTTGTGTTTTTGGAAGAGGGTGTTTGCTATGACCATTGCATTTTCTTGGCAAAACTCTATTAGTCTTTGCCCTGCTTCATTCTGCATTCCAAAGCCAAATTTGCCTGTTACTCCAGGTGTTTCCTGACTTCCTACCTTTGCATAAGAATCTTTTCTGATACAATGATATGACACTAGGAATAAACTACAAGGCAAAAAAACTACATAATGCACAAACAAATGGTAGGTAAACAACACTGAAGAAATGAAAAAGTAAATAAAAAAAAATTCCTACAGGCAAAATGAAAGCGCAGCCGTCCAAAAACCTATGGGATGCAACAAAAACAGTTTAAAACTAATTTATTTATTTTAATTGGAGGATAATTACTTTACAATATTATGATGGGTTTTGCCATACATCGACATGAATCAGCATGAGAGAAAGTAATAGCAAACAAAAGAAGTTTTAAGAGGCAAAATTATAGCAATGAAATCTTACTTTAAGAAAAAAGAAGAATCTCTAATAAACGACCTAATCTTATACCTAAAACAACCAGAGAAAGAAGAGAAAACAAAACTTAAGGTTAGTAGAAGGACAGAAATCATAAAGAACAGAGCAGAAATAAATGATAAGAGACAAAGAAAAGAATAAAAAAGATTAATGAGTCCTCTCTAAGGCTCTCCACTAGCCTTGGCCCAGGCCTTGGGGCAGTGGTGAACTTTTCCCCCATCTCTGTCTTTGTGATCTTATAGCTGTGGCCATCTGTCTGGGTCACAGTCTGTGAGACCTGGTCTCCCCATTTGGGTGGCCTGAGGAGACTGAGGGCCAGTCGAGTTGGATGCCTGGCTCCCTTAGTGATGGCAGCTGGGAAGGATGTGGGAACCTGGCCCTGAAGTAGCTGCCAACTGAGATCTGCCTCCTTTTAGCTAAGACTGGGACCTTGGAGGGTAAAAGTTGTGCCTTGGGACTTTGCCCTTTCTTTTCAGGACAGAGTATAACATTCTTTTGGCAGAGATTTACAGGAACATCATTACCTGACCTCAAGAACAAAGGATCTGACATCGAGAATTCTGCAATAACTAACCACATCCATCCCTAATCTTTTGCTTTTATAGGGACTTGTTGAAAGCTTTCAGTAACTTTGAAATTCTTAGGCCATGAACCGCTCATCTCTGTGTATAAATCTGTAATGAAACTTTCTCTGTTCCAAATTCTAATGTTTAGTATCGATGGGCTTCACCCTGTGTCGGGCACATTGACTTGTGATTTCAGTAACACTATGAGAAACTCTAGGCCAATAAAGAGAAAACCTGTAAGAAATGCACATATTCTTAGAAAAGTACAGTCTCCCAAGACTGAACCAGGAAGAAATAGAAAATATGATCAGTCCAATCACAAGCATGGAAGCAGGGCAGCAAAAGAGATATAGACATAAAGAACACACTTTTGGACTCAGTGGGAGAAGGTGAGTGTCGGATGATTTGATAGAATATAACTGAAACATGTACATCACCATATGTAAAATACATGACTAGTGCAAGTTTGATGCATGAAGCAAGGGACCCAAAGCTGGTGCTCTGGGACAACCCAGAGGGATACGGTGGGGAGGGAGGTGAGAGGGAGTTCAGGATGGGGGTACACATGTATACCTGTGGTCAATTCATGTTGATGTATGGCAAAAATCATCACAACATTGTAAAGTAATTATCCTCCAATTAATATAAATTAATTTTAAAAAGAGAGTATGATTTAAAAACTCCCAACAAACAAAAGTTCAGGACCTGATGCCTTCACAAGTGAATTCTATCAAACATTTAGAGAAGAGTAAACACCTATCCTTGAAACTGTTCCAAAAAATCACAGATCTTGGAAAAACCAATCTCATTCTATGAGGCCTCCATCACCCTGATACTGAAACCAGACCAAGATACCTCAAAGAAAGAAAATTACAGGACAATATCCCTGATGAATATGGATGCAAAAATCCTCAACAAAATACTAGCAATCTGAATCCAATGATACGTTGAAAAATCATATACCATGATGAAGTGAGATTCATCCGATGGATGCAAAGGTTTTTTTCAGCATCTGTACATCAATCAATGTGACACATCATATTAAAAAAAAAAAAACACTGATGAATAAAACATATGGTCATCTCAATAGATGCAAAAAAAGAGAAACTTTTAATAAAATTCAGCACCCAATTATGATAAAAACTCTCCAGAAAGTGGGCATAGAGGGAACATTGTTGTTGTTTAGTCACTAAGTTGTGTCCCACTCTTTTGTGACCCAGTGGACTCTAGCCCACAAGGCTAGAGATTTCCCATGAGATTTCCCAGGCAAGAATACTTGAGTGACTTGCCATTTCCTTCTCCAGAGGATCTTTCCAACCCAGAAATTAAACTCACATCTTCTGCTTGGCAAGTAGATTCTTGACCACTGAACAACCTGGGAAGCCACAGGAGGTACGTACATCAACATGCCCTTCTCCAGGGGGACCTCCCTGACCAAGTGATCAAACCTGTGTCTCTTACATCTCCTGCATTGGCAGGCAGGTTCTTTACCACTAGCTCCACCTGGGAAGCCCATATATCAACATAATAAAGGTTAAATAAGATAAATCTGCAACTAAGATCATACTCAATGGTGAAAAGCTGAAAGCATTTCCGTTAAGATTAGGAATAAGACAAGAATGTCAACTCTCATCACTTTTATTCAACATAATTTTTGAAGTCCTAGCTATAGCAATTAGAGAAGAAAGAGTAGTAAGGGCGTCCAAATTGGAAAAGAAGTCAAACTGTCATTGTTTGCAGATGACATGATAGTATAAAAACAAGATCCTAAAGATTCTACCAGAAAACTACTAGAACTCATCAATGGACTTGGTAAAGTTGCAGGTTACAAAATTGATACAAAGAAATTTGTTGTCTTTCTATATACTAACAATGAAAGATCAGAAAGAGAAATTAAAGAAACATTTCCATCTCAACAAAAAGTATAAGATACCCAGGAGTGAGCCTATCTAAGGAGACCCGTACTCTGAAAATTATAGGACAGTGAAGAAAGAAATTGAAGAAGACACAAGAGATAGAAAGATAATTTATGTTTGTAGATTGGAAGAATAAATACTGTCAAAATGACTGTACTGTTTAAGACAATCTATAGATTCAATGCCATCTCAATCAAATTACCAATGGTGTTTTTCAGAGATCTAGAACAAAAAATCTTACAACTTGTTTGGAGACACAAAAGTCCTCGAGTAGCCATAGCAATAATGAGAGAGAGAAAAAAAAAATGGAGCTAGAGGAATCAGGCTCGCTGATTTTAGACTATATCACAAAGCTACAGTCATAAAAACAGTATGGTACTGGCACAAAAATAGAAATATAGATCAATGGAACAGAATAGAAAACCCAAAAATAAATGCATGCACCTATGTTCAATTAATCTGTAACAAAGGAGGAAAGACTACACAATGTGGGATAAGAGTCTCTTCAACATATGGTGCTTAGAAACTGGACAGCTACATGTAAAAAATGAAATTAGATCATTCTTTATCACCATACAGAAAAATAACTTCAAAATGGATTAAAGACTTAAATGTGAGACTGTAAACTATAAAACTCCTAGAAGAAAACATAGGCAGAACACTTGCTGACTTAAATCACAGTAATATCTTTTTTGATCCTTCTCCCAAAATGATGGAAATAGAAACAAAAAAATAAACAAATGCGACCTTCTTAAACTTAAAAGTTTTTGCACAGCAAAGAAAACAATAAAAAAATGAAAAGACAACGCAAAAATTGGGAGAAAGTATTAGCAAATTATGTGACCAACAAGGGATTAGTCTACAAAATTTAGAGACAGCTTATGGTATTTAATAGCATAAAACAAACAACCCAATCAACTAATTGGCAGAAAATCTAAATAGGCATTTCTCCAAGGAAGACATACAGATGGGCACAGGCACATTAAGAGATGCTCAACATCCCTAATTATTAAAAAAATCAAATTAAAACTACAACAAGATATCATCTCACACCAGCCAGAATGGCTATCATAAAATATCCACAAATAATACATTCTGGAAAGGGTGTAGAGAGAAGAGAGCTTTCTTTGACTTTAATAGGAACGCAAATAGGTACAGCCACTATGGAGTACAGTATGGAGGTTCTTTTAAAAACTAAAAATACAGCAACTCTTTGACCTTGAAATCCCACTCCTGGGCATATATCTGAATAAAAACATGATCCAAAAGGATACATGCATCCCAATGTTCATTTCAACACTGTTCACAATATCCAAGATATGGCAACAACCTAGATGGCCATTAAAAGAGAAAAGGATAAAGCTGTGGCACATATACACAATGAAATACTATTCAGCCATTAAAACAATGAAATAATGCCATTTGCAACAACATGATGGACCTAGAAATTGTTATTCTGAGTGAAGTAAGTCAAACAGAGAGGGAGAAATACTGTATGACAACCTTTATATGTGGAATCTAAAAATAAATAATACAAACGTACTCACAAAACAGGAAGAGATTAACAGACTTAAAGAACTAACTTATGGTTGCTGGGGGAAAGGATGAGCAGAAACGATAGTTAGGGAGTTTGGGATGGGCACATGTGCGTTAGTTGCTCAGACCATGTCCAACTCTTAGCAACCCCATAGACTTTAGCTCTCCAGGCTCCTCTGTCCATGGAATTCTCCAGGCAGGAATACTGGAGTGGATTGCCATGCCCTTCTCCATGGGTGTGTACACACTGTTACATTTAAAATGAATATGTAAAAAGGACCTACTGTATAGCACATGGAACTCTGCTAAATGTCTTGTGACATCCTGAATGGGAGGGAATTTGGGGGCAGAATATGTACATGTACTTTTGTGGCTGAATCCAGTGTTCACCAGTAACATCATTGTTAATCAGCTATACCCCAATACAAAATAAAAAGTTTAAAAATTAAAGAAAAATAAACCTGGAGGTATCACACTTCCTAGCTTCAAAATACTCCAAATCTACAGTTATCAAAACAGTATGGTACCGGAAAAATTAGAGAACATAATACAGCACCCCAAAATGAACCCAGATTTCTATGGTTGATTACTCTACAATAAAGGAAGCAAGAATGTACAATGTGAGAAAATACAGCTTCATCAATAGATGCTATTGGAAAAACTATACATCTACTTTTTAAAGATTCAAACTGATCTACTTTTCACACCATAAACAAAATAAATTCATAATGCATTAAAGGCTGAGATCTGAAACCATTAAACTCCAAGAAGGAAACAAGCAGTGTGTGTGTGTGTGTATATATATGTATATATATATATATATATATATATATATATATATATATATCTCAATATATGAAAGGTTGTTGTTGAATTACGATGCCGGGATTCTTGGCCCCTGGAGGAGAAGAATTCAATGCGGGGCCAAAGACGAGGCTTGATTGCTCAGAGCTTTTGTGTAACAAAGTTTTATTAAAGTATAAAGGAGATAGAGACAGCTTCTGACATAGGCATCAGAAGGGGGCAGAAAGAGTACCCCCCTGCTAGTCTTTAGCTGGATGTTATATAGTTATCAGCAGTCTGTTAATGAAAGAAAGGAATGTCTCAAAACTTAGAATGGCACCAGACCCCTCACCCATAGGATGTATTTTGGGATAATCTTGGCTCCAAATCGTTCATCTTGGGCCATAAAAGGATTAGCTTGAATCTTGAAGTAGGGCAGAGCACCATACAAATAGTGTCGTTTACGTAGATTAGAGGAATGATATCGGAGTATAACATACTGGTTTATCAAGTAGGTTCTGAGCCAAAAGGCGGAACCGACTTGAAGACAGAGTTTGGGGTAAATGCATAGTACATTAGCATAGCCTAAGATAAATATTTCCATAAGAAAAAGGCATTTGTTAACTTCAGGTGAAACCAGGTGTCATGGCAACACAGAATTTTAAGAGAAACCTCCTTTTAAATTTGTATAGAGAAGGAAAAAATATCACTAGTTTGTTTCCTCCTGCCGCTTAAGAGAGATAAAAATGTCTGACACTTGCAGGCTATTTCCTCTATTTGAAGACCCCTGGCCTTCCTGCCTGTTATCCTCTCATATATATATGTCTCCTCAGTAAAGGGAAACAAAAGCAAAAATAAACAAATGAGACTACATCAAACTAAAATGTTTTTACCACTAAAGAAACTATCAACAACAAAAGACAGTTTTTGTTTGGTTTTTGTTCTCCCTACCAAATGGGAGAAGATATTTGCAAATGATATACTTGATAAGGAGTTACTATACAAAATATACTAATAACTCATACAATTCAACATAAAAAACCCAATCAACATGATTACAAAATGGATAGGGGCCAATAATAGATATTTTTGCTAAGAAGATATATCAGTGTCCAATAGACACATGAAAAGATGCTCAGCATCACTAATCATCTAGGAAATGCAAATCAAAACCACAATGAGATACCAACTAATACCGATCAGGGTAGCTATTACCCAAAATACAACAAGTAACAAGTGTCAACCAAGATGTGGAGAAAAGGGTATCCTTATGTACCATTTGTGGAATTGTAAACTGTTAGAGCCACCATGGAAAACATTATGTAGGTTTCTCTGGAAAAATAAAAGTAGAACCACTGTAGGACCCACCAATTCCATTTCTGGATATTTTTACAAAAAACAACAACAACAACAACAACAACAAACACTCAAAACTATAATTTGAAAATATTTATCATTTTCAAAATATTTACAGTGTTCATTTTAGCATTATTTATTATAACCAAGAAATAGAAACAACCTGTGTCCATTAATAGATGGATAAAGATGATGCAGTAAAAAATATACAACAGAATGTGTGTGTTTAGTTGCTCAGTCTTGTCCAGCTCTTTGTGACCACATGGACTGTAGCCCATCAGGCTCCTCTGTCCATGGGATTCTCCAGGCAAGAATACTGGAGTGAGCAGCTATTCCTTTCTCCAGGGAATCTTCCTGACCCAGAGATTAAATCCAGGTCCCCTGCATTGTAGGCAGATTCCTTACCAGAGTCTAAGCTACCAGGGAAGCCCCAAACAATAGAATATTAGCCACAAAGAAGAATAAAGCCTTGCCATTTGCAACAACATGGATGGACCTAGAGGATATTATGCTAAGTGAACTAAGTTAGACAGAGAAAAATAAATACCATATAATTTCACTTTTATTGGAAATTAAAAAATAAAAGAAATGAACAAATAAAATCGAAACAGAGTCAGCAATATAGAGAACAAATAAGTGGTTGCCAAAGGAGAGGGCAGTGAAGGAATGAGTTAAATAGGTGATAGTGTTTAAGAGGTACACATTTCCAGTTGCAAAATAAATAAATCCAGGTTATGAAATGTACAGGATGAGGTATATATTCATTAATATTTTTTATAGTGACAGATGTTAACTAGATTTACCATGGTGATTATTTTATTATATCTAGAGCAAATCATTCTGTTGTGCACCTGGAACTAACATAGTGTTGTAGGTCAATTATACCTCAATACAAAATAATATTAAGAGGAGAAATGTGTGTTGTGTGTCTTCTCCCACAGTTTAAGAAAAGAATAAACTATCAACCCAATTATTGAGAGATAAATTTATCATTATATTATTAATTAAACTCATTAACATTTAATTTGTATTTATTTTTTTCATTAAAATAATCTCCTTCCTTCCTTCCATGGTTATATTTTCCTCTACATGTTAATTACAAAATTGTTTCTGAACAACTAATCAGATTTCTAAACAATTATCAAAAAACTCATTTTTGGAATGGAGGGGGCGGTCCTAAGATGGCGGAGGAATAGGACGGGAAGACCACTTTCTCCCTCACAAATTCATCAAAAGAACATTTCAACGCTGAGTAAATTCCACAAAACAACTTCTGAATGCTGGCAGAGGACATCAGGCACCCAGCAAAGCAGATCATTGGCTTCAAAAACAGGTAGGAAAAAATATAAAAGATGAAAAAAGGGACAAAGGGGGTAGGGAGGGAGCGAGTCCCGTCCCAGGAAGAGACTCTTAAAAAGAGAGGTTTCCAAACACCAGGAAACATTCTCGCAGCCGAGTCTGTGGCGAGCCTTGGAAGCACAGAGGGCAACATAACAGGAAGGAAAAATCAATAAATAATTAAAACCAACAGATTACGAGCCCAACAGTAACTCTCCCAGTGGAAAAGCAGCGCGGACGCCTGCATCTGCCACTAGCAAGTGGGGGCTGGGAAGGGAGGATCGGGAGGCACAGGCGGCAGTGCTTTTTAAGTCAGGCTGCGGGAGGCGCGGGCTGCAGTGCTTTTTTGAGAATCAGGCCAGAACGCCCCACGCGTGGCCAGAGCAAACTAACTTGGGCTAGCAAACCAGACTGGGATAGCCACCACACGAAACGCTCGAACATAAGACACCACCAGGACCGCGCACAGAACAAAGGATGGAACTGAAATAGCCGGCTGCAGACCATCCCTCTCTGGTGACAGGCAGCCAGAGCCTTAAGGGCTGGAAGGGGGCAATCGCAGCCCAAGAGAGACATTACCTACCAAAACGCAAGCAGGCTTCTTTGCTAACTAAGACTTCTGGGGGTTCTGGACAGTCATAATCTGCCTGAGAAGGAACACCAGCAGTACTCCCAGAAAACTGAGCAGCAGGGAAAGGCCATAAGTTGCAGCGATTGCGCTCGCCAAACTCCTGAGCTACTCGGACCTGGGAAGGGCACAAAACACAGGCCAAACCAAATCTGCACCTCTGAGGGCTTCCTGAATGCCCAGCCTGAGCGGCTTAGACTGGGGAGGTGCATGAAGCCTAGGGCTGGCCTCAGACGGTTCCCCAGCAGAGCAACATAGAGCCTGAGTGGTGTGCGCTGTGAGCAGGGGCAAGCCCAGTGTGGATGAGATACTGCAAGCACATGCCAGTAATATTAGTTTGCAGCATCCCTCCCCCGCAACAGCGCGCCACCACTGCCCTCCCTGTGTCAAGATGGAAATCAGACACTGAAGAGACCAGCAAACAGAGGAAGTTAAACAGAGGGAACTGCCTTGGAAGTGACCCCACACAACCCACAACACCAGAGAAAGGGCCAGATATACCTTTACTACTTTTACGATCATTTTTTTTTTTAGTTGACGTGGTTGCGTGATTGTTTTTTCTTCTTTTCCTTTTCTTCTTCTTTTTTTTTTAACTTTCTTAAATTTTTAAGTCCTCTATTTCTCTAATTATTATTTTTATAACCTATTGTTACTTTTCAAAAAAAAAGGACCCTATTTTTTTTTTAATTTTTACTTTATTTTACTTTACAATACTGTATTGGTTTTGCCATACATTGACATGAATCCACCATACAATACTGTATTGGTTTTGCCATACATTGACATGAATCCACCATGGGTGTACATGCGTTCCCAAACATGAACCCCCCTCCCACCTCCCTCCCCATAACATCTCTCAGGGTCATCACCGTGCACCAGCCCCAAGCATGTTGTATCCTGCGTTGGACATAGACTGGCGATTCTATTCTTACATGATAGTATACATGTTACAATGCCATTCTCCCACTTCATCCCACCCTCTCCCTCTCCCTCTGAGTCCAAAAGTCCGTTATACACATCTGTGTCTTTTTAGCTGTCTTGCATACAGGGTCGTCATTGCCATCTTTCTAAATTCCATATATATGTGTTAGTATACTGTATTGGTGTTTTTCTTTCTGGCTTACTTCACTCTGTATAATCGGCTCCAGTTTCATCCATCTCATCAGAACTGATTCAAATGAATTCTTTTTAACGGCTGAGTAATACTCCATTGTGTATATGTACCACAGCTTTCTTATCCATTCATCTGCTGATGGACATCTAGGTTGTTTCCATGTCCTGGCTATTATAAACAGTGCTGCGATGAACATTGGGGTACATGTGTCTCTTTCAATTCTGGTTTCCTCGATGTGTATGCCAAGCAGTGGGATTGCTGGGTCATAAGGCAGTTCTATTTGAAATTTTTTAAGGAATCTCCACACTGTTCTCCATAGTGGCTCTAATAGTTTGCATTCCCACCAACAGTGTAGGAGGGTTCCCTTTTCTCCACACCCTCTCCAGCATTTATTGCTTGCAGATTTTTGGATCGCAGACATTCTGACTGGTGTGAAGCGGTACCTCATTGTGGTTTTGATTTGCATTTCTCTAATAATGAGTGATGTTGAGCATCTTTTCATGTGTTTGTTAGCCATCCGTATGTCTTCTTTGGAGAAATGTCTATTTAGTTCTTTGGCCCATTTTTTGATTGGGTCATTTATTTTTCTGGAATTGAGCTGCATAAGTTGCTTGCATATTTTTGAGATTAGTTGTTTGTCAGTTGTTTCATTTGCTATTATTTTCTACCATTCAGAAGGCTGTCTTTTCACCTTGCTTATATTTTCCTTTGTTGTGCAGAAGCTTTTAATTTTCATTAGATCCCATTTGTTTATTTTTGCTTTTATTTCCAGTATTCTGGGAGGTGGATTATAGAGGATCCTGCTGTGATTTATGTCGGAGAGTGTTTTGCCTATATTCTCCTCTAGGAGTTTTATAGTTTCTGGTCTTACATTTAGATCTTTAATCCATTTTGAGTTGATTTTGTGTGTGGTGTTAGAAAGTGATCTAGTTTCATTCTTTTACAAGTGGTTGACCAGTTTTCCCAGCACCACTTGTTAAAGAGATTGTCTTTACTCCATTGTATATTCTTGCCTCCTTTGTCAAAGATAAGGTGTCCATATGTGTGTGGATTTATTTCTATTTTGTTCCATCGATCTGTATTTCTGTAGGACACCATTAAGTGTAATAAATATGCATAAAGGAAATGCCAGAGAAGACATAAAAGGAATCAGAAAGAATACTTACATAGATAATATTTGAAAACTTCCAAAATTTGATGATAAACATTAATCTACAGATACAAGAAACTCAATGTAGTACAAATAGTAGCTCAAGTAATGCAATCTTAGGTAGACACATCAAAATCAAAAATGAAAGTGATTTGACAGTGATTACTTTCAAAATCACTGTTGAAAGTAAAAAACAGAATCTTGAGAGCATAAAGAGATAAATGATTCATCACATACAAGGGATCTTCAATAATATTAACACTTGGTTTCTAATTAGAAATAATGGAGGCCAGATAACATTCTAACATTCAAAGTACTGACAGGAAAAAAAAAGTGTCAATAAATAATTCCTTACTAAAATTCTTCTGAAGGAAAAAATAAGAATTCTCAGATGACAAAAAAAAAAAAAAAAAAAAAAAAAAAAAAAACCACCAACCCTGGGAGAATTCATTGTTAGCAAATATGCCATGTAAGAAATACTAAGGAGAGTCTTCAAAGTTGAAATCAAAGGACACTAACCAATAAATCAAAGGATTCTTAAACAGAAAATATTAAAAAAGCTGACACAATTGAGACTAGCCATGCAGGTATTACAAAATTAAATAAAATCTTAGAAATATCAATTTTTAAGAAAAAATTATCCTACATTGTCAAAAAAAAATACTTCTATCAAGAGAAAACCACCACGACTCGAAAAGAATGAAAGTAATAATAGCTGACATTTAGTATGAGCTTATTGTGTTAAAGGATGGTAAAGAATCTACCTGCAATGCAGGAGTCTCAGGTTTGATCCCTAGGTAGAGACGATCTCCTAGAGAAGGGAATGGCTACCTACTCCAGTATTCTTGCCTGGAGAATTCTATGAACAGAGTAGTCTGGTGGGCTACAGTCCATGGGGTTGCAAAGAGTCAAACACGACTGAGTGACTAAGCACAGTACACATTTTGTGGCAGACGCTCTTCATAAATGCTATGAATGAATTACTTTAAATCTCACAGCATCTCTATGAGATTGGTGTGATTACTACACCATGTAACAAATTAGAACTGAGGAAATGAAAAGATGAGAAAATTTCCCTAGGCCTTGAGACTATCAAAATTTTAATCCAGTGAAACTGATTGTAAAACATGCTCTTAGTCACTGTGTTCTATAGTTTCTCAAAGTAAAAATATAAAAATTATATGATACAAAAAACCCAGAAGTAATCATATTAACTTCGGAAAACTGATTTTGAAGGATAACGCACTACATGGGTCTACAGGTAAATCCATAACAATGAAGTTGCAACTATAATAAACATATTGAGAAAATAATGGAATTAAAACATGCAAAATAAATATGTGGTTATATAAGAAGAAATTATTTTAAATTAATGTGATCTTTATTGTTTTTATATATTTTTAATTATTTAGATTTGTAGTGGCCCAATACACAGCCAAATATATAAATATTCTAATGGTAAGTAAAAAAGGTGCATTTTCTTGTGTCAGGCAGCAGTGTTTCATATAGATCTATTAGACCAACTTTATTCATTTTATTTGGATTCTCTCCATCCTTGTTAAATTTTGTCAATTGTATTTCTAAATTTTTAGTTTTTTGCTTATTCAATTTTTGTTTATATATTTTAATGCTCTGTTATTTTATATACAATATCATAACCATTAGAGATTCATTTTGAATTATACTTTTATTGATATATTTCTCCTGTGTTGTTTAAGACGTGTATGTAGATTCAATTCTGGTTGACATCAATATTATAACTACAGCTTTCTTCGTGTTGAATCCTATCCTTTTACTTTCGTCTTTTTAAGTCAATGTTTTAGATAACTTTTGTAACTTGGATTTAGGATTCTTTTCATATATTATCTCTTCAGAATGGCCTTAATTAACAGTCATCTATCTTCTCAACTGGCTCTATATTCTTTGACAGTACATATCACCATCTGAAGTTATATTATATATTGATTTATTTACTTGTTTATTTTAATCTCACTCAGTAGAATATGAGCCCCAGGGGGACAGAGACTTTGTCTGTACTATTCATTACTGTATCCCTGATGTGTCAAACACTCTTCTGTTGATTTTAATAAATGAATTTATGCCATTAAAATTTGCTGATATGAAATTATCTTTTCTTAATTTGAATTCTTTGTTATTGTTCTTCATACTTTAGCTTTTTTAGCTTTTGCTATATCACTTATGATTTGTTTTAAATATCTGTTTATATTCCTTATGATAATGAAGGATGTATTTTTTGTACCTGTATTTTCCTCCTAGAATTTTTCATCTAATTCCATAACTTTAAACACCATTTATACACTAGCAACTACAAACGCTCATCTGCAGGCCCAAACTTTCCTCAGAACACCTGACTGCTTACTGCTTACACTGTATTTCCATATCCTCTGTCAGAAACTTGTTCTTCCTTTCCAAAATACACCTTGAATGAAATTACTTCTCACTATCTGTACCATTAATACAGTTCTGATACATCTTTTGCATGGATGCATTTATAAATCCTTCAAATCTCACCTCATACCATTTCCTAGCCACAGGGCCTCTTGCAGGGTCTCATTCATGCCTCAGAGTATTTGCATGTGCTTTTATGTCTGGGTGGAAATCTGTGAATAATACAATATGGTAGCACTTTTAAAACATTGTAGAATAAATGAATTATTATAGTTATAATTTTATATTTTATTTGAACTTCTATCTCTAGATTTAGGTATCTATTGGATTTTTGCTATAAAAAATGAAAACAATAACATAATCACAACTCTTAAACTTTTGTAGTTTATCTCCCAATTTTTGTTTCCTTACAGTACTGAATGTATATTTTCACGTTTATAATAATACTTTGTTCTGGAGCCATGATATTACAGTTTTGCAGTTTGGGGTAGTTGGCCAAGGCCCTATTAGCCCACAGCTGTGGAGACAGACTTATACTGATACTTTCTTTGTGCCTTTTCCCAAATGGCTATCCACTCTTTTTGCAGTTATCTGTAGTATATGTTCATATTAAATATTTTATTGTTACAACCAATTCAGTCAGTTCAGTTCAGTTGCTCAGTCGTGTCCAACTCTTTGCAATCCCATGAATCGCAGCATGCCAGGCCTCCCTGTCCATCACCAACACCCGGAGTTCACTCAGACTCACGTCCATCGAGTCAGTGATGCCATCCAACCATCTCATCCTCTGCCATCCCCTTCTCCTCCTGCCCCCAATTCCTCCCAGCATCAGAGTCTTTTCCAGTGAGTCAACTCTTCACATGAGGTGGCCAAAGTATTGGAGTTTCAGCTTCAGCATCAGTCCCTCCAAAGAAATCCCAGGGCTGATCTCCTTCAGAATGGACTGGTTGGATCTTCTTGCAGTCCAAGGGACTCTCAAGAGTCTTCTCCAACACCACAGTTCAAAAGCATCAGTTCTTCGGTGCTCAGCCTTCTTCACAGTCCAACTCTCACATCCATACATGACTACTGGAAAAACCATAGCCTTGACTAGACAGACCTTTGTTGGCAAAGTAATGCCTCTGCTTTTCAATATGCTATCTAGGTTGGTCATAACTTTTCTTCCAAGGAGAAAGCGTCTTTTAATTTCATGGCTAGCTCTGATTATTTAAGACATTCTGTTTTCTCTTTCCCATATTTATCCCAGCTAGAGAGTCTGGGAAAGTTGTTTTTAAAAAAAACTCTCGTGTCAGTGTGGAAGTACGGAGGAGAGAGAGATACCTTGTACCTTTCACCCAGGAAACTCATTTGCTTTTTTCAACCCTTTCCCTACAGATTGTAGTTCTGAGTGACACTTTTCCAAATGCTTACCAACTTCTTCCAGTCAATACCAGCCTCAACCCCATCATCAAGACACTCCTTAAGCAATGTGAATAGAAGTTGTGTACAAGTTCCTAAAATCCCTGGTCTTCATGTCTTTGGACATCAGTTTCCCTAGTACATGGTAGGGGATTATGCCCCTTATTTTATTTATGGTGCTGAAGTATTTACCTTTTCATTTTAAAATTCATTTTTGTTCATATAATTTATTTTTTGAGGATGAGTTTTTTTTTTCTTTTGGTCATTTAGCTATACCTTACCATCTTACCTAGAGGTCTTTATAAATTGAATATTTTAAACACTTACTTTGATAGATGATGAATGGAAGGATGCACAGACATATGGATGGAGGAGGAAGGAGAATAGATTGGAAGAGGGAAAGAGAAGAACAGAAACACTATTTAGAAGGCTGCTCCGATCATTCTGATCAAAGATGGTGAGAAATTTACTAGTGGTAAGGTAGGTGGAGAGAAGTGGATACATTGGCGAATATAATTTGAGATAGAACTGCCCATATTGTAGACTGGATATGGAAATAAGAGAAGTGTCAAGGATAAAGTGAATCACCAAGTTTTGGACATGAGTAACTGGACTGATGGACTTGTCGTATTCAGAAATAAGAGATGCAGGGAGGAGAGATAGGTGTGGGTAGAATAAGAGAACACGTTGATATCCAAGAGGAGCTCAGAACAAACATTTCAAGTGTAAGATAATTTTTGGAATCAGATGAGAGACAAATGCTATTTAAAGTCAGTGAAGTAAGTTGGTGGTCACATGGGATAATATGGTCTCATATCTAGGGCCATATTTTGAGAAACATTAAATGAGAGGTTAGGTGGTAACCCTGTTTGTTTCTCTCTGGCTGGTCTCTATCTTTGTGAAACTAGTTCCAGAGAGGATGGGCCAGAGGGGCGTGGCAATGATTTGAAGGCATTATTCTCTCACTGCTTGTGCAATATTAAGATTCTGACATAGGACTTGGTTGCCAGGTTACTACTGCTCAAAAACTGGAGGTAGGAGCTTTTATTCTTGCATACAAGCAGCGTCTGCCAATTGCTGGATGTTGCCGGCAGAATTAAAAACCCTGTAAAGCTTGGAGTGAGTCTGAAAAGAGTTGTGGATGCTCGAAAGAGGTGAGACAGGTGAGCCCTCGCAACTTTTCCTAGTAAACTAATGTGGTTCTGAAATGTCGTTAAATGAAGAAAAAGATGAAGGGCCCTCAAATCAATCAGCAGGGCCCAGAAAAATTCGAGAGGAGTTAGTTTATGTAACCCCGATGTCTTTAAACAATATAGCTAGACAAGTAAATGATCTAATAAATATACTGAATACATGTTTTGGGGAACTAACCAAAGAGGTCGATAGGCTCTATTTCAAACTTAACACTTTACAACAGAGTGTAATCCAGTTAACTGATGGCATTACCCAAGATGATCTAAATGAAGGCATGTCCTTGCAAGTTAGAAAATCAAAGAGGATATTTCAAAATACAGCTTTTCAATCACGGCAAGTATACTCTTCCAAATCTGTTAAAAGGTATGGAAAACATGATTCCTGTGTACAGACATCATCTCTTACTATGCCTGCTAGTTACTGCCAAGATGGTAGAGAAAGTTTAAAGATTTGTCCTGTTTCATATTCTGAGGGTGAAGAACAAAAGGGGGGGAAGGTCAAGCAAAAGAAGAAGCACCTAGATTATCCATATGAGCCGAAATGTGTGCCTCAAGGTCAACCGATAGAAGATAATATTACTGTGGACCATATCACAGATGCCTGTGGTGAGACCTCTCATTCATATGTAGATCAATCAGCTGAAAATTCATTTTGCACTTTTCCATTTAGTGAAATCAGTAAACTTCTAACAAGAACTGTAGGAAAGGTATTATCCAGCCCTCTACAACAGCCAATGCATGGAGCTGGCGATGTGAAAAATTCACATACCTATGTCAATTATGGAACTGGAATGGGAGAAGACTTGCAACCCCAATCTAGAACTTGTCTTAAAACAGAGGTGTTCCTGAGTCCCACAGCACCCAATTCACCACCTCCACTACCACCTGATTGGTTAGCTGTATTAAGAGCTTCAAAGAGGACAAGTATTTCCTCAGTAATGCATTCCCTGACTCAACTTACACCAACTGTTTTCAGTGATCCAGCAGCATCACCACCTCCTGATTGCCTGCAGACCACTCTTGATATAGCTCTTCTAATTACACCACCTGAAACAGATTTCTCTCCTCCAACACCTGAACCTTTCCAATATTATGAACTTATACCAGATGATTTAGTCCCACAAAGTGAAGATCAGGAAATGCCTCCACCTTCATCTCCTCCAGTAACTTCACCTAGAATTCAATCGAGGGCTGCAGTTACAGATCTAAATGACTCTGTATCAGATGTGCAATCACCAAGATCTTCAGTTCCATCAAGACTAATATCGTCACTTCCACCACCACCAAGATATGTGGTTCCACCAACATCAAGGTCTTCAATTGCACCATTACCAAGATCTTCAAATCCACAAACACTACAAAGTTCAATTCCACTGTCATCAGTATCTTCATATCCACAAACATCAGTATCTTTGATTCCATCATCAAAACCTTCAGTTGCCCAGTTACCAAGATGTTCAGTTGCCCAACCATCAGGATGTTTAGATACACAGTCATCAAGATCTTCAGTTGCACAACCAACAGGACATTTGACTACACCACACCCAAGATCATCAAGTTTGAAGTCAACAAAATTGTCCACTCTACAATCACTCTTTTCCTTTGTACAGTCACCATCTTCCATATCAAGCCCTTGGGCTCTATCAGTGTCTCAATCTTCATCAACTCCAGTTTGTCCTGGCTTTAAGCAATCTCCTCCATCAACTCTACCAATGATCAATAAAGCAAGGATGGCCTTGATGGAAGCAATAAGAAAAGGTGTTCTGCTATGCAAAACTAAAGAACAATGTGCACCCAAAGTCAAAATGGAGATTCCCAAAAATGAAGAAAGTCACATCCTGATCCGTCGCAAAGCTATGGGATATAGTTCTGGTATATCAGACAGTGAGACTGATTGGATGGAGGAAGAGTAAAAAATAAATGCAACTAAAGTAAAAATACATGTCTATTGGCCTATTCTGTTTAAGTCATTTCTAATGTTTTACTTTTTAGAATTTAACAGTATTCCTATTTTTTCCAAGAAAACTGTCAGCATATACTCCAACATAAATATTTTACAGTTTTCTTAATTTGCTCAAGTAAACTAAAACTATTGAATATTAAACATAGATAGTCTTTATGTTGGGCCTTCCTTGATGGCTCAGCAGGTAATGAATCCACCTGAAATGCAGGAGACACAGGAGATGAGAGTTTGATTCCTGGGTTAGGAAGATCCCCTGGAAGAGGGCATGGCAATCCACTCCAGTATTTTTACCTGGAAAAACCCATAGACAGAGGATCCTGATGGGCTACAGTCCAAAGGGTTGCAAAGATTTGGACACGATTGAACTACTAAACACACATGCACACAGTCCTTATGTTAGTTTTTTAGAAATATCTTTGAGGACAAATATCAAAATTCTGCATTTATCCGAAGATATATATTCTACTTCAAGTAATTCTTTTCCTAAGTTTAACAGTCTCTATCTCAATCTCATGAATGTATTCAGTAAAAATATATAATTTATAGTTCTAAATATACCTCAAAGAGCAGGAACAATCAACATTTCATTTCTTAGGTGACTTTATTATCTAGAAAAATTCACCTATACCAAGAGTTGAAGGTTTTCAAAATGAAATACTCAGAATTAATAACTTTGATCAAATAATATTAGAGTATGTTTTAGTAAATTACTTTAGAAAGTCAGTTGAATTAATGGGTCTGGGTGAGTTTACTTAAGGAAAGAATATGAAAGAGAGAGCCAAGGTCTGGGCTCTAAGAAATTTTAAAACTTAAAGGTATGGGAAAGGTGAAGAGTCCACAGACAAGACTGAAGCTAAATGATCATATAGATAGGAGATGAATAAATAATCTGGGAAGTAGGACAATGTCAAGAAATCCAGAGAATGAATATGTCGAGATAGGAAAATTCAATTATATAAATGCTGCAGAAAGATAATATGAGGACTAAAAAATAGCCATTGGCTTCAAATCACCTTACTGTACACCAAAAACTAATACAACATTGCAAATTGATTATACTTTAATAAGAAAAAAAAATGGTGGATAGCCAAAGCAATCTTTAAAAGCTTTTACCAGGTTGGAGGCATCACATCTTCTGATTTAAAGCCATATTACAAAGCTATCAAAATGGCTTCCCTGGTAGCTCAGATGATAAAGAATCTGCCTGTAATGCAGGAGATTTGGGTTCAGTCCCTGGGCTGAGAAGATCCCCTGGAGAAGGGAATGGCTTTCCACTCCAGTATTCTTGCCAGGAGAATCCCATGGATAGAGGGGCTTGGCGAGCTATAGTCCATAGGGTCGCAAAGAGTAGGACACGACAGAGTGACTCATGCTTTCAGGTTCTTTCATAGTAATCAAAACAGTGTTGTATAATATCCAGCAATTTTATGCCTGGACATATATCTGAAAAAGAATGAAAACTCTAATTTTAAAAGATACATGCAATCCAATGTTCATAGAAGAACTATTTACAATAGCAAATACATGGGAGCAACCTAAATATCCATGGAAAGATGAGTGGATAAAGAAGATGTGGCACATATATACACGAGAGAATATTACTCATCCATAAAAAGGCATGAAATGTTGCCATTTGTGGCAACATGGGTGACCTAGAGAATATCATACCAATGAAGTAAGTCAAAGAAAATATTATATGGCATTGTTTACATGTGGAATCTAAAAAATAATACAAAAGAACCTATTTAAAAACAGAAAAAGACCCATAGACATAGGAAACAAACTTATGGCTACCAAAGAGGAAAGTGAGGGGATAAATTAAGAGTATGGGATTAACAGATACACATTATTATATATAAAATACATAAGCAACAAGGATTTACCATATAATTCAGGATAAAATATTCAATATCTTGTAATAACTTACAATAGCAAATAATCTGAAAAAATTATATGCATAATCACTTTACTGAACACTTGAACCTAATGCAATATTGTAAATCAACTATGCATCAAAAAGGATATGGTATTGGCATAAAAACAGACACATAGAACAATGGAATAGAATGGAAAGCCTAAAAATAAGCCCATGCATAGCATATATGGTCAATTAATTTACTGCAAAGGTGCCAAGACTGTATAATGGGTAAAGGTCAGTGTCTTCAATAAATTTTGGTAGGAAAGCTGTATAGTCACAGGAATAAGACTAAAACAAGTCTCTTATCCTAAGCTGTAAAGAAAATAAACTCAAAATGGATTAAAAAGTGATGTCAGTAATTTGGCATAAGACATTCCTCCTTTATGAACAACTACTTTTTAATCAATAAAGTAAGTATCCATACGTGAACAAAGGCAACTTTGTGGGGATTTCCAGACCTTGCACTTAGCTCCAAAGGAACCAAGAAGAATCTTATCCATCAGTGCAGCTGATAGGAGACAGACAAACCTCCATACATTATGCAGAACCGACAGGACCAACAGGACTGTTTGGACGCCTCTTGGTCCTGTTTGGCAAGGATTGGGTAAATGTTGAGCACTCACCCATGAAAGAGAACTTGCAGAACAATAATCCTTCTGAAGGGAGACTCCAACACATCATTGGAGAAAAAAACAAACAAGAAAAATACACATTTTGCCACAACAAAGATAAGTTTGATTCCAGATGAAGTGGTAACAGAAAATTTCTTTACACCTCCCCACCCTTAAAAAGGCCCTGATTGAAGCTGATTCATTTAGTAGAGACTAACCTGCTGTGAAAGAACGGCACCATAAGAGAGGGTCTGACTATTTCAACTGGATGGGATGCAGCTGGAGAAATACATTTTTCTTCACCAGCATCTAAAGTACTAAGGTGGGAGCACCGTGACTGGAGGGAGGGAAGATAATGAAGAAGAGACAGATAAGAATTTCAAATGACCTTGAAAGAACTGTGCTCAGTTAAAAAAATCCACTCATATGTCTCTGGGTGTGTCATCACTGGGGAATTTCTTACCATGTCTGCAATAGCCAAATACACTAAATGCTAGACTCACATCTCTTCCCATTCTGCTAGCTGCTTCTTGCATGTGCTCTGAGGTGCATCTGCAAGAGTAAACTCCTGAGAGCTCTGGTAGACAATGAGCATAGCCAAAAACAGCACAGTGGTAAAGAAGGGAGAAATCATAAACTTGAGTTATAGTGCCATCTTCTGGAAAACACATAATAGGCAACCTAAGAATCAAAGACATAAAAGCTTATCTCTTGTGTTGTTGGAAGACGATGTTTGCTATGACCAGTATGTTCTCTTGGAAAAACTCTTAGTCTCTTAATGAGGGTGGAAAAGGATATTGAAAAAGCTGGATTATAACTCAACATTAAAAAACGCTAAGATTAAGGCATCCAGTCCCATCACTTCATGGCAAATAGATGGGGAAAAAGTGGAAACATTGACAGATATTAGTTTATTGGGCTCCAAAATCACTGAAGAGGGTGACTGTGGTGACGAAATTAAAAGACACTTGATTCATGGAATAAAAGCTATGATCAAACCTAGACAAAAAGACATCACTTTGCCGACAAAGGTCCATATAGTCAAAGCTATAGTTTTTCCAGCAGTCATGTATGGATGTGAGAGTTGGACCATAAAGAAGGGTGAGTGCCCAAGAATTGATTCTTTCAAATTGTGGTGCTGGAAAAGACTCTGAGAGTCCCTCGGACAGCAAAGAGATAAAACTAGTCAATCCTAAAGGAAATCAACCGTGAGTATTCATTGGAAGGACTGATGCTGAAGCCAAAGCACCAATACTTTGGACATATGATGCAAAGAGACAACTCATGGAAAATACCTTGATGCTGGGAGAGATTGAGGGCAGGATGAGAAGGGGGTGACAGAGGATGAGATAGATGGCATCACTGACTCAATGGACATGAGCTTGAGCAAACCCTGGAAAGATAGTGAAGGACAGGGAAGTCTGGCATGTTGCAGTCCATGGGGGTAGGAAAGAGTCTGACATGACTTAGTGACCAAACAAAAACAAAAGAGGTATCTGATACCTCAAATGCAGAATCAGAATGCATAACTAGAAGCTATAGGGAAAAAAATCAAGAAAATGTGGCATCATAAGATGATAATTATTAATATAATTTCCAGCAACTAAACCCCAAATCATAGACTATTGTGATCTAACTGATATATACTTGAAAATAGCTGTTGAAAAGAAAGTCAGTGAGCTACAAGAAAATTCTGAAATAGGATTCAATGAAATTAGGAATAAATGTAATTAACAGAGATTTCTTAACCATAGACTAAAATAAAAAAAATATATATAGGAATTGAAATTTTGGAGCTGAAGGATTCAATGAATGAAATGAATGCAATAGAGAGCATTTATAGTAATGTAGATCGGGTGGAAGTACCAATAAATTACTTGGAGGATAGGAATGGATAAATAAGTTAGAAATTAGATGAGAAGAGGAAATTAAGATTTTAAGAGTAAAGAAAGCCTATGAAAGCTATCTGATTTTATCAGAAAGTCAAATATTTAAATAATAGAAGTCCAAAAGGAGAAGAGAGGGAGAAGGGAACAGAGAGTTTATTTAAAGAAGTAATAGCTGAGAACTTCTCAAACCTTGGGAAAGACTTAGACTTACAAGCCCATTAAGCTGATAGGATACCTGATTATCTCTGTGCAAAAAGACCTTCTCTATGGCCATTATAATAAATGTCAAAATCAACAAAGAAAGAATCATAAAAGCAGCCAGGGATGAAAAGAAAGTGACCCACAAAGAAACTCCCATTAGGCTAAGAGTGGTTTTCTCAGAAAACAAAACAAAACAAAACACAAAAAACTCTGCAGGTCAGGAGAGAATGACATGACACATTTAAAGTGTTGAAAAATAAAAATTTCCATCCAAGAGTACCTTATCTGTTAAAGTTAACCTTCAGATATGAGAAACAAGAGTTTCCTAGGTAAACAAAAGATGAGAAAGTTCACTCTCACTAGACCTGTCTCGCAAGAAATGCAGAAAGGATTTCTTCAACCTGAAATGAAAGCACACTAATCAATGACATAATAACATACAAAAGTATAACAGTAACTAGACATTATTAATAGTTGATGTGTTTACCACTTAATTATATTATAAGAATTAAAGACTAGTAAAAATAAGTGTAGCTACTACTAGTTGTTAACAAATACACAACATATAAAGAGACAAATTATAGCATCAATAATTAAAAGAAGGAGTAAAATGGCAGAGATTTTTTAAGCATTTGAAGATGACTTGGTACAGGCCTAAAAAGGACTGTTTTATCTATTACATGTTTTGGATGATTCACAAAGTAGCCACGGGGGGGGGTGGGGGGCGGGGAACAAACCTAGAGTACACCCACAAATAAAAGAGGAAAGGAGAAACAGAGTGCAATACTACAAAAAATAACCAATTTGTGAAAGCAGGCAGAGACAAAGGGAGAAGGGAACAAAACAACCAGAAAGAAATTAAGAAGATGGCATTACTATACACTTACATACAAATATTACAATAAGTGTAAAATGATTGAATTCACCAACAAAAAGCCACAAAGTGGCAGAATTGATGGAAAAAATCCACTCTATGCTGCCTATGAAACACCCATATCAATTTCAAAACAGACTTTGACTAAGAGAAGTGATGGAAAAAGATATTCCATACAAGTGAAAACAAAAAGAAAACATGGTAGCTATACTTATATCAGAGAGAATAGACTTTAAGCCAAAAACAGTAATGAGATAAGGAAGGTCACTATATAGTGATAAAAGATCAACCTATCAAGGAGATATAAATCATAAATATATACCCACCCATCAGTGGAGCAACTAAACATATTAAGCAAATACTAACAGATCTGAAGGGAGAAATAGAGAATACTAGAATAATAGTAGAAGATTTCAATATCCAACTTTCAACAATGAAAAGATTATTCAGGCAGAAAATCAACAAGAAAATGATGGACTTGAAAAATAGAGCAGACCAAATGGACCTAACAGTCTTTCCATTCAACAGAAGCAGAATACATATTCTTTTCAAGTATACATAGAACATTCCTGAGGATATATTCATATGATGCAGCACAAAACAAGTCAGCAAATTTAAGAAAATTGAAATCATATCAAATATATTTTCAGACCATGATATATGAAACTAGAAATCAACAAGAAGAGAAAGCTTAGAAAATCTACAAATATGTGGAAACTAAGCAACACATTCCTGAACAATTAACGGGTCACAAAAGAAATCAAAAGGGAAATAAAAAAATATCTTGAAACAAATTAAAAAAGAAGCTAACCTATGAAAAACATGTGGGACACTGTTAAAACATACAAATGGACATCAGATACATCAAAGGTGCTCAAAATCACTAATCATCAGGAAAATGCAATTAAACCATAATGATATATCATCTCATACATGTTAGAATGACCATTATAAAAAAGACAAGACGTCATATATTGGTGAAGATGTGAGGCGAAGGGAACTTTTGTGCACTGTTGGAGGCATTGTATATGGGTACTGCCACTATGGAAAACAGTGTGACGATTCCTCAAAAAATTAATAATACAATTCCTGTATAATCTAGCAATTCCAATTCTGGGTAAATAGCTAGGTGAAATGAAATAATTATCTCAAAGTGGTACCTGTATCGCTAAGTTCATAACAGTGTTATTCACAATAGTCAAGGTAAGGAAACAACCTAGTGTGTCTGTCAGTGGGTGAATAGGTATATACAATGGAATATTATTCAAACTTAAAAGGAGGGCAATTCTGTCATTTGCAATGACTTGGATGAATCTGACCACATTATGCTAAGTTAAATAAGCCAGACAGGGCAAAACAAATACTGCATGATATCACCTATATGTGGAATCTAGAGGGAGAGGGTGGGATGATTTGGGAGAATGGCATTGAAACATGTATAATATCATATATGAAATGAATCGCCACTCCAGGTTCGATGCATGATACTGGATGCTTGGGGCTGGTGCACTGAGATGACCCAGAGGGATGGTACAGGGAGGGATGAGGGAGGGGCGTTCAAGATGGGGAACACGTGTACACCTGTGGCAGATTCATGTTGATGTATGGCAAAACCAATAGAATATTGTAAAGTAATTAGGATGCTTGGGGCTGGTGCACTGGGATGACCCAGAGAGATGGTATGGGGAGGGAGGTGAGGGGGGGGTTCAGGATTGGGAACACGTGTACACCCGTGGCGGATTCATGTCGATGTATGGTAAAATCAATACAATATTCTAAAGTAAAATAAAAATAAAATAAAATACATAAATTTATATTAAGTTGAATTTATAGATACAAAGGGTAGAAAAGTGGTTACTAGAATCTGAGGAGTGGGAGAAATAGAGATAGGTTGGTAAATGGAATTAAATTTTCATTTATAAGGTGAATGAGGTATGAGGATCTAATGTATAATCTGATGACTATAACTGATAACACTATATTGTATAGTTGAAATGTGCTAATAGAGTGGAACCTAAATGTCACAGAAATTTAAACATATAAGTTAATAAATGTGTTAATTAGCTTGATAGGAAGAATCCTTTCACCATGTATATGTATATCAAACCATCATTCTGCATGCTTTAAATATCTTAGAATTTGATTTAGTTTCAGTAAAGCTGGGGGAAAAATAAAAAATTTAAAAAAATACAAAAGGAACACTTATACTGTTGGTAAGAATGTAAATTAGTACAGCTATTATGGAAAACAATATGGAGGGTCCTCAAAAAATAAATAAAATTACCATGTGATACAGGAACTCTGATTCTTGGTATATATCTGAAGGAAATAAAATCTGTATCTTTAAGAGATATCTGCATTCTTCTATTGATTATATCATTTTTCACAATAGCCAACTTAAGGAATCAATCAAAGTCTCCATGGACAAATGAGTGGATAAAGAAAATGTGATATCTCTATGTATCACATTGTGTCCTAGTATATAAGTTTCTCCTATCTATCTATCTATATACATTGAAATGTTATTCAGTCTTTAAGGAAATTCTGCTATTGCAACAACCTGGATGAACCTGGAAGACATTATTATAAGTGAAACAAGGCACACTCAGAAAGAAAAGTTCTGCATAATCTTATTTATGTACAGAATCTTAAAAAATCAAGCTTATAAAACCAGGAAATAAAATGGTGGTTACCAGGTACTGAAGGGTTGGGAAACAGGGGAATATTATTCTCAGGGTACATTCAGTTATTCCAATTGAGTAAGTTCTAGAGATCTAAAGTACAGCATCTAAAGTACAGTATAGGTAACTATAGTTAAAACACTGTATTGTATGCTTGAAATTTGCTTACCAAATAGATCTTATGTGTTCTTGCCACACACACAAGGAAGTTTGTGAGATGATGGATATATTAATTAGCTTGATTGTGGTAATCACAATGTATACACATATAAAGCTATCACATTGTACATCTTACATATATATAATGTTTATTTTTTAATTATAATTCAATAAAGTTGGAAAAATTTTAAAGCACACACCAAGAAAACAGAAAAAAATAAGAATTAAGTATTTAATTACTTATGGCAATATATTAGGTTGGCCAAAAGTTCATTTGAGTTTTCAGTAGGCTAGTACAGAAATATCTGAATGAATTTTTTGGCCAACCCAATGTAAGCATAAAGCTAAAGTTAGAGGAAGTGCCAACTACCCATTTTCTGTTTTACCCATCGAACAACCCACTGGTAAGTGTCAGTAGTATCAGCACAGATGTGGAGCTTGTGTCACGATTGAGGGAGACCCAAACAGAAGACCTCCACACTTATATTGACCTTGAAGTTGGAGGTAAGGGCAAGGGTGAGAGCATAAGGATAGGAGTGGAGTGGATCAGAGTGGATAAAAGTAACTTCAAGGTTTCCCTGATAAGGAGGTCTCAGCAGAAGTTCTGAACATCATGAGATCCCATGAGCTCAGATAAAAGTAATAGGAATGAGGTTGGCAAGGTAGGCATGTAAATCTGTGAAAGAGCATGACAAGTCAGAGGGCCTGAAATCTTGACTGCAATACTCCTCAGAGAGTGCAAAACACTGTCTCTGCACCAAGTCTGGCATAAAGAAGGCAACTTTTCTCATGAAACTTTTCAGGAAAATCCTTTAAAAAGGAATTATAATTCCCTGTAGTAAAGCCTGAAAATCACAAATAATTTTTTATCTGTAATAATTATCTTTATTTTATTTTATTGTGGAAAACACAAGAGCTACCTTTTAACAAATTTTAAATGTACATTATTGATTTTTAAAATTTTTATTGGAATATAGTTGATTTAAAATGTGTTACTTTCAGGTGTACAACAAACTGAATCAGTTATGCATACATATTTACTCTTTTTAAAATTCTTTTCCTATATAGACCATTACAGAGTACTCAGTAGAGTTCCCTGCACTATACATACAGCAGGTCCTTTTTAGTTCTCTATTCTATATACGGTACTGTGTATATGTCAATCCCCATCTCCCAATTTGTCCTTCCCCTGCTTATGCCTTGATAACCATAAGTATATTTTCCACATCTGGGATTCTATTTCTGTTTTGTAAATAAGTTCATTTGTACCTTTTTAAAGATTTCATATATAAGTGATATATTTGTCTTTCTCTGTCTGACTTACTTCACTCAGTATGACAATCTCTAGGTCCATCCACATTGTTGCAAATAGCATTCTTTCTTTCTTTTTTTAAGACCAAGTGATATTACACTGTATGTATGTGCCATATCTTCTTTATATGTTCCTCTGTTGATGGATATTTAGGTTGCTTCCATATCCTGGCTATTTTATTTTTTATTTTTATTTTATTTTTTTAATTTTTATTTTTACTTTATTTTACTTTACAATACTGTATTGGTTTTGCCATACATTGACATGAATCCACCATGGGTGTACATGCGTTCCCGAACATGAACCCCCCTCCCACCTCCCTCCCCATAACATCTCTCAGGGTCATCACCGTGCACCAGCCCCAAGCATGCTGTATCCTGCATCGGACATAGACTGGCGATTCGATTCTTACATGATAGTATATATGTTACAATGCCATTCTCCGAAATCATCCCACCCTCCCCCTCTCCCTGAGTCCAAAAGTCCGTTATACACATCTGTGTCTTTTTAGCTGTCTTGCATACAGGGTCGTCATTGCAATCTTTCTAAATTCCATATGTATGTGTTAGTATACGCTTACTTTACTCTGTATAATCGGCTCCAGTTTCATCCATCTCATCAGAACTGATTCAAATGAATTCTTTTTAATGGCTGAGTAATACTCCATTGTGTATATGTACCACAGCTTTCTTATCCATTCATCTGCTGATGGACGTCTAGGTTGTTTCCAAGTCCTGGCTATTATAAACAGTGCTGCGATGAACATTGGGGTACATGTGTCTCTTTCACTTCTGGTTTCCTCAGTGTGTATGCCCAGCAGTGGGATTGCTGGGTCATAAGGCAGTTCTATTTGAAATTTTTTAAGGAATCTCCACACTGTTCTCCATAGTGGCTCTAATAGTTTGCATTCCCACCAACAGTGTAGAAGGGTTCCCTTTTCTCCACACCCTCTCCAGCATTTATTGCTTGCAGATTTTTGGATTGCAGACATTCTGACTGGTGTGAAGTGGTACCTCATTGTGGTTTTGATTTGCATTTCTCTAATAATGAGTGATGTTGAGCATCTTCTCATGTGTTTGTTAGCCATCCGTATGTCTTCTTTGGAGAAATGTCTATTTAGTTCTTTGGCCCATTTTTTGATTGGGTCGTTTATTTTTCTGGAATTGAGCTGCATGAGTTGCTTGTATATTTTTGAGATTAGTGGTTTGTCAGTTGTTTCATTTGCTATTACTTTGTCCCATTCAGAAGGCTGTCTTTTCACCTTGCTTATATTTTCCTTTGTTGTGCAGAAGCTTTTAATTTTCATTAGATCCCATTTGTTTATTTTTGCTTTTATTTCCAGAATTCTGGGGGGTGGATCATAGAGGATCCTGCTGTGATTTATGTCAGAGAGTGTTTTGCCTATGTTCTCCTCTAGGAGTTTTATAGTTTCTGGTCTTACATTTAGATCTTTAATCCATTTTGAGTTTATTTTTGTGTGCGGTGTTAGAAAGTGATCTAGTTTCATTCTTTTACAAGTGGTTGACCAGTTTTCCCAGCACCACTTGTTAAAGAGATTGTCTTTACTCCATTGTATATTCTTGCCTCCTTTGTCAAAGATAAGGTGTCCATATGTGTGTGGATTTATCTCTGGGCTTTCTATTTTGTTCCATTGATCTATATTTCTGTCTTTGTGCCAGTACCATACTGTCTTGATGACTGTGGCTTTGTAGTAGAGCCTGAAGTCAGGAAAGTAGATTCCTCCAGTTCCATTCTTCTTTCTCAAGATTGCTTTGGCTATTCGAGGTTTTTTGTATTTCCATACAAATCTTGAAATTATTTGTTCTAGTTCTGTGAAAAATACCGTTGGTAGCTTGATAGGGATTGCATTGAATTTGTAAATTGCTTTGGGTAGTGTACTCATTTTCACTATATTGATTCTTCCAATCCATGAACATGGTATATTTCTCCATCTATTAGTGTCCTCTTTGATTTCTTTCATCAGTGTTTTATAGTTTTCTATATATAGGTCTTTAGTTTCTTTGGGTAGATATATTCCTAAGTATTTTATTCTTTTCGTTGCAATGGTGAATGGAATTGTTTCCTTAATTTCTTTTTCTACTTCCTCATTATTAGTTTATAGGAATGCAAGGGATTTCTGAGTGTTGATTTTATATCCTGCAACTTTACTATATTCATTGATGAGCTCTAGTAATTTTCTGGTGGAGTCTTTAGGGTTTTCTATGTAGAGGATCATGTCATCTGCAAGCAGTGAGAGTTTTACTTCTTCTTTTCCAATTTGGATTCCTTTTATTTCTTTTTCTGCTCTGATTGCTGTGACCAAAACTTCCAGAACTATATTGAATAGTAGCGGTGAAAGTGGGCACCCTTGTCTTGTTCCTGACTTTAGGGGAAATGCTTTCAATTTTTCACCTTTGAGGATAATGTTTGCTGTGGGTTTGTCATATATAGCTCTTATTATGTTGAGGTATGTTCCTTCTAGTCCTGCTTTCTGGAGAGTTTTTCATCATAAATGGATGTTGAATTTTGTCAAAGGCCTTCTCTGCATCTATGGAGATAATCATATGGCTTTTATTTTTCAATTTGTTAATGTGGTGAATTGCATTGATTGATTTGCAGATATTGAAGAATCCTTGCATCCCTGAGATAAAGCCCACTTGGTCATGGTGTATGATCTTTTTAATGTGTTGTTGGATTCTGACTGCTAGAATTTTGTTGAGGATTTTTGCATCTATGTTCATCAGTGATATTGGCCTGTAGTTTTCTTTTTTTGTAGTATCTTTGTCAGGTTTTGATATTAGGGTGATGGTGGCCTCATAGAATGAGTTTGGAAGTTTACCTTCCTCTGCATTTTTCTGGAAGAGTTTGAGTAGGATAGGTGTTAGCTCTTCTCTAAATTTTTGGTAGAATTCAGCTGTGAAGCCGTCTGGACCTGGGCTTTTGTTTGCAGGAAGATTTCTGATTACAGTTTCAATTTCCGTGCTTGTGATGTGTCTGTTAAGATTTTCTATTTCTTCCTGGTTCAGTTTTGGAAAATTGTGTTTTTCTAAGAATTTGTCCATTTCTTCCACGTTGTCCACTTTATTGGCATACAACTGCTGATAGTAGTCTCTTCTGATCCTTTGTATTTCTGTGTTGTCTGTTGTGATCCCTCCATTTTCATTTCTAATTTTATTGATTTGATTTTTCTCTCTTTGCTTCTTGGTGAGTCTGGCTAGTGGTTTGTCAATTTTATTTATCCTTTCAAAGAACCAGCTTTTGGCTTTGTTGATTTTTGCTATGGTCTCTTTTGTTTCTTTTGCATTTATTTCTGCCCTAATTTTTAAGATTTCTTTCCTTCTACTAACTCTGGTGTTCTCCAATTCTTCCTTTTCTAGTTGCTTTAGTTGTAGAGTTAGGTTATTTATTTGACTTTTTTCTTGTTTCTTGAGGTATGCCTGTATTGCTATGAACTTTCCTCTTAGCACTGCTTTTATAGTGTCCCACAGGTTTTGGGTTGTTGTGTTTTCATTTTCATTAGTTTCTATGCATATTTTGATTTCGTTTTTGGTTTCTTCTGTGATTTGTTGGTTATTCAGAAGTGTGTTGTTCAACTTCCATATGTTGGAATTTGTAATAGTTTTTCTCCTGTAACTGAGATCTAATCTTAATGCATTATGGTCAGAAAAGATGCTTGGAATGATTTCGATTTTTTTGAATTTATCAAGTTTAGATGTATGGCCCAGGATGTGATCTATCCTGGAGAAGGTTCCATGAGCACTTGAGAAAAAGGTGAAATTCATTGTTTTGTGCTGAAATGTCCTATAGATATCAGTTAGGTCTAACTGGTCTAATGCATCATTTAAAGTTTGTGTTTCTTTGTTAATTTTCTGTTTAGTTGATCTGTCCATAGGTGTGAGTGGGGTATTAAAGTCTCCTGCTATTATTGTGTTATTGTTAATTTTCCCTTTCATACTTGTTAGCATTTGTCTTACATATTGCGGTGCTCCTATATTGGGTGCATATGTATTTATAATTGTTATATCTTCTTCTTGGATTGATTCTTTGATCATTATGCAGTGGCCTTCTTTGTCTCTTTTCACAGCCTTTGTTTTAAAGTCTATTTTATCGGATATGAGTATTGCTACTCCTGTTTTCTTTTGGTCTCTATTTGCGTGAAATATCTTCTTCCAGCCCTTCACTTTCAGTCTGTATGTGTCCCTTGTTTTGATGTGGGTCTCTTGTAAGCAGCATATAGAGGGGTCTTGTTTTTGTATCCATTTGGCCAGTCTTTGCCTTTTGGTTGGGGCATTCAACCCATTTATGCTTAAGGTAATTATTGATAAGTATGATCCCGTTACCATTTACTTTATTGTTTTGGGTTCGGGTTTCTACACCCTTTATGTGTTTCTTGTCTAGAGAAGAGCCTTTGGAATTTGTTTGAGAGCTGGTTTGGTGGTGCTGAATTCTCTCAGCTTTTGCTTGTCTATAAAGCTTTTGATTTCTCCTTCATATTTGAATGAGATCCTTGCTGGGTACAGTAATCTGGGCTGTAGGTTATTTTCTTTCATCACTTTAAGTATGTCTTGCCATCCCCTCCTGGCCTGAAGAGTTTCTATTGAAAGATCAGCTGTTATCCTTATGGGAATCCCCTTGTGTGTTATTTGTTGTTTTTCCCTTGCTGCTTTGAATATCTTTTCTTTGTGTTTGATCTTTGTTAATTTGATTAATATGTGTCTTGGGGTGTTTCACCTTGGGTTTATCCTATTTGGAACTCTCTGTGTTTCTTGGACTTGGGTGATTATTTCCTTCCCCATTTTAGGGAAGTTTTCAACTTTTATCTCCTCAAGGATTTTCTCATGGTCTTTCTTTTTGTCTTCTTCTTCTGGGACTCCTATAATTCGAATGTTGGAGCGTTTCATATTGTCCTGGAGGTCTCTGAGATTGTCCTCATTTTTTTTTAATTTGTTTTTCTTTTTTCCTCTCTGATTCATTTATTTCTACCATTCTATCTCCTATTTCACTAATCCTATCTTCTGCCTCCGTTATTTTACTATTTGTCACCTCCAGAGTGTTTCTGATCTCATTTATTGCATTATTCATTATATATTGACTCTTTTTTATTTCTTCTAGGTCCTTGTTAAACCTTTCTTGCATCTTCTCAATCCTTGTCTCTAGGCTATTTATCTGTAATTCCATTTTAATTTCAAGATTTTGGATCATTTTCACTATCAATATTCGGATTCTTTCTCAGGTAGATTCCCTACCTCTTCCTCTTTTGTTTGGTTTGGTGGGCAACTCTCCTGTTCCTTTACCTGCTGAGTGTTCATCTGCCTCTTCACCTTGGTTATATTGCTGCATTTGGGGTGGCCTTTTTTTATATTCTGGTAATTTGTGGAGTTCTCTTTATTATGGAGCTTCCTCACTGTGGGTGGGGTTGTATCAGTGGCTTGTTAAGGTTTCCTGGCTAGGGAGGCTTGTGTTGGAGTTCTGGTGCGTGGAGCTGGGTTGCTTCTCTCTGGAGTGCAGTGGAGTGACCAGTAATGGGTTATGAGACATCAATGGTTTTGGAGTAACTTTGAGCTGCCTGTATATTGAAGCTCAGGGGTGTGTTCCTGTGTTGCTGGAGAATTTGCATGGTATGTCTTGTTCTGGAACTTGTTGGCCCTTGGGTGGAGCTTGGTTTCAGTGTAGGTATGGAGGCAATTGATGAGCTCCTATTGCTTAATGTTCCCTGAATTCAGGAGTTCTCTGATGTTTTCAGGCTTTGGACTTAAGCCTCCTGCTTCTCGTTTTCAGTTTTATTTTTACAGTAGCCTCTAGACTTCTCCATCTATACAGCACTGATGATAAAACATCTAGGTTAAAGATGAAAAGTTTCTCCACAGTGAGGGACACCCAGAGAGGTTCACTGAGTTACATGGAGAAGAGAAGAGGGAGGGGGTAGTTAGAGGTGACTGGAATGAGATGCAGTGAGATCAAAAGAGGAGAGAGTAAGCTAGCCAGTAGTTACTTCCTTATGTGCGCTCCATAGTCTGGACCACTCAGAGGTATTTACGGAGGTATATAGGGAAGAGGAGAGGGAGGAAGTAGACAGAGGTGGCCAGGAGGATAAGAGAGAGGACTGAGAAGGAGAGAGACAAATCCTGCCAGTAACCAGTTCCTTAGGTGTTCTCCACTGTCTGGAACACACAGAAATTCACAGAGTTGGATAGAGAATAGATGGGAGAGGAAAGAGGCAGAAGCCACCTGGTGGAGAAAAAGGAGAGTCCAAAGGAGGAGATAGTGGTCAAGCCAGTAATCTCACTGTCAGGTAAAACTGGGTAGTGAAACTTGGGTTTTTAAATGTACAAAATTGACAACAAAAACAAAAAAGCAAAGATTACAAATCTAGAGTAAAGGTTTGATTTTCAAAAATACAATATTAAAGAATAGAAGCAGAAGGAAAAAGTAAAAAAGAAAAAAACAGCCACAAGAATTATTTAAAAACACCAACAACAACCACCCAAAGACTATATATGATGTTTGCCTTAAAAAAAAAAAAGAGTCTTTTTTTGAAAAGTAATAGTAGGTTATAGAAATAAAAATTAGAGGAGAAATAGAAGACTTAACAATTTAAAAAAAAGTTAGGAAAAAAAAAGAAAAAAAAAAAAAAGGAATGATTGTAAAAAATAGTAAACATATACCTGGCCCTTCTCTGATGCTGTGGGCAGTGTGGGGTCACTTCCAAGGCGGTTCCCTCTGTTTAGCTTCTTCTGTTTGCTGGTTTTTTAGGCTCACTAGTTCAGTCGCACTGTGGGGAGGTGGGGATGCTGCAAACAAATAGCACTGTTGTGTGCACATAGTGTCTCTGCCCTGCTGGACCTGTCCCTTCTCGCGGTTCACAAATCGCTCCGGCTCTACGATGCTCAGCCGGGAACCGTCTGAGGCCGGCCCTAGGCTGCGTGCACTTCCCTGATCTAAGCCGCTCAGGTTTGGTGCTCAGGTAGCTCTCAGAGGCACAGACTCAGTTGGGACTGCGTTTTGTGCCCTTCCCATGTCCGAGTAGCTCAGGAGTTTGGCGAGCATGGTCGCTGCTACTTGTCGCCTTTTCTGTCTCTGCTGCTCAGTTTTCTGGGTGGACCGCTGGCACCACTTGTGAGGCAGATGGTGACTGTCCAGCACCCCCAGAAGTCTTAGCAAAGAAGCCTGCTTGCTGTTTGGTAGGTAAGGCCTCTCCGGGTCTGCAATTGCCCCTTTCCAGCCCTTACGGCTCTGGCTGCCTGTCACTGGTGGGGAATGGTCTGCAGCCGGCTTTTTCCATTCCATCCTTTGTTCTGTGCACGGTCCTGGCAGTGTCTTATGTTCGAGTTTTTTGCGTGGTAGCTATCCCACAGTCTGGTTTGCTAGCCCAAGTTAGAGCGTTCTGGTTGCACGTGGGGCATTCCTGCCCGATTCTTACAAAGCACTGCAGCCCGCGCCTCCCATGCTTCCCTGCCCTGCCCCCACTTGCTAGTGGCAGATGCAGGCATCTGCGCTGCTTTTCCACTGGGGGAGTTACTGTTGGGCTAGTAATCTATTGGTTTTAATTATTTACTTATTTTTCCTTCCTTTTATGTTGCCCTCTGTGTTTCCAAGGCTCGCCACAGACTTGGCAGGGAGAGTGTTTCCTGGTGTTTGGAAACCTCTCTTCTTAAAATTCCCTTCCTGGGATGGGCTTCCCTTCCTGGGACGGAGCTCCCTCCCCACCTCCTTTGTCTCCTTTTTCATCTTTTATATTTTTTCCTACCTATTTTTGAAGACAATGATCTGCTTTTCTGGTTGCCTGATGTCCTCTGCCAGCCTTCAGAAGTTGTTTTGTGGAGTTTGCTCAGCATTGAAATGTTCTTTTGAGGAATTTGTGAGGGAGAAAGTGGTCTTCCCATCCTATTTCTCCGCCATCTTAGGACCGCCCCTCCTGGCTATTTTAAATAGTGCTGCAATGAACACTATGGGGTGCATGTATCTTTTGGAATCATGGCTTTCTTCTTGTATATGGCCAGGACTGGGATTGCTGGGTCATATCATAGTTTTAGTCTTAGTTTAAGTAACCTCCATACTGTTCTCAATAGTAGCTGTACTAATTTACATTCTCACCAACAGTGAAGGAGTGTTCCCCTTTCTCCACATCCTCTGCAGCACTTACTATTTGTAGCCTTATTGATGATGGCCATTCTGACCATGAGGTGATAGCTCACTGTAGTTTTTGCTTGAATTTCTTTAACAATTAGTTGGATGGCATCACTGACTCTATGAACATGAGTTGAGCAAGCTCTAGGGGATGGTGAAGGACAGGGAATCCTGACCTGCTGCAGTCCGTGGGTTCACAAACAGATGGACATGACTGAGCAACAAAAATAATTAGTAATATTGAGCATTTGTTTATGTGCTTTTGGGCAATCTGTGTGTCTTCTTTGATTGGTTGCTTCATTTGCAAATAATTTCTCCCATTCTAGGGTTGGCTTTTTGTTTTGTTTATAGGTTTTTTATTTTTATTTTTTGCTGTAAAAGCCCTTTTAGGTTTAATTAGATTCCATTTGTTTATTTTTGTATTATATATTTTATTAATTTTTTTGTAGCATGGTTGCTTTACAATGTTGTGTTTCTGCTGTACAGCAAAGTAAATCAGTTATATGTATACACATATCTCCTCTTTTTTAGGTTTAGGCTTCCCATAAAGGTCAACACAGAGCCTCGAGTAGAGTTCCTGTGCTATAGTAGACTCTCATTAATTATCAATTTTTTACATAGTAGTGCATATTTTCATTCAGAGAAGGCAATGGCACCTCACTCCAGTACTCTTGCCTGGAAAATCCCATGGATGGAGGAACCTGGTAGGCTGCAATCTATGGGGTAGCAAAGAGTCAGACACGACTTCGCTTTCACTTTCACTTTTCACTTTCACTTTTCACTTTCATGCATTGGAGAAGGAAATGGCAACCCACTCCAGTGTTCTTGCCTGCAGAATCCCAGGGACTTTGGAGCCTGATGGGATGCTGTCTATGGGGTTGCACAGAGTCAGACATGAATGAAGTGACCTAGCAGCAGCAGCATATTTTCATTACTCTAGGAGGTGGAACAAAAGGGATCTTGTAGCGATTTATGCCAAGGTGTGTTATGCTTATATTTCCCTCTAAGATCTTTTATAGTATCTGGCTTTACATTTAGGTCTTTAATTTTTTTTTTTGAGTTTATTCTATTTAAAAATACTTTATTCTATTTTTTAAATTATTTTTTGGTTGTGCTGGGTCTTTGTTGCTGCACATAGGCTTTCTCTTGTTGAAGTGAGCAGGGGATACTCTCTAGTTGCAGTGCCTGGGCTTCTCACTGTAGTGGCTCTCTTGTGCAGAGCATGTGTTCCAAGGTACATGGAATTCAGTATTTGCAACACGCTAGTTAAGTTGAATCTTAGCTTAGTAGAATCTTCTTGGATCAGGGGTGGATCCCCATGTTCCTTGCAATGGCAGATGGACTCCTAGCAACTAGCTGCAAGGGAAGTCTGAGTTTATTTGTGTTATGGAGTGTTTCAATTTCATTTTTTATATGTAGCTGTCAGCTATCTCAGAACCACTTATTGAAGTGATTGTCTTTTGCCCATTGCATATTCTTGCCTCCTTTGTCATAGATTAGGTGACCATAGATGCATAGGTCTATCTTTGGACATTCTACCCTTTTCCATTAATCTGTATTTCTGTGTGTGTGTGTGTGTGTGTGTTTTTTTTTTGGGGGGGGGACAGCATCACACTGTTTTGATGACTGTAGCTTTGCAATATAGTCTGAAGTTTATATAGTCTGATTTCTCCAGCTTCATTTTTCTTCCTCAAGATTTCTCTATTTGGGGTCTTTTTGTTTCCATACAATTGTAAAATATTTTGTTTTAATTCTGTGAAAATAGCCTAGGTAATTTGATAGAGATTGCACTGAATCAGTAGATTGCTTTGAGTAATATAGTCATTTTGACAATATTCATTCTTTGAATCCAAGATTATGGTATATCTGCCCATCCATTTGTGTTGTCTTTGATTAAATTCATCAGTATCTTATAGTTTTCTGGATACAGGTCCTTTGCCTCCTTAGGTATGTTTATTCCTAGGCTGTTTTTCTTTTTAAATTTTTTTCTGTTTTAAAATTTTATTTATTTTAATTGGAAGCTAATTACTTTATAATATTGTAGTGGTTTTTGCCATACATTGACATGAATCAGCCATGGGTGTACATGTGTTCCCCATCCTGAACCCCCCTCCCACCTTCCTCCCCATCCCATCCCTCAGGTTTGTCCCAGTGCACCAGCCCTGATCTCCCTGTCTTATGCATTGGACCCAGACTGGTGATCTGTTTCACATATGGTAATATACATGTTTCAATGTTATTCTCTCAAATCATTCCACCCTCGCCTTCTCCCACAGAGTCCAAAAGTCTGTTCTTTACATCTGTGTCTCTTTTGCTGTCTTGCATATAGGGTCATCATTATCATCTTTCTAAATTCCATATATATGCATTAATATACTATATTGGTGTTTTTCTTTCTGACTTACTTCACTCTATATAATAGGTTTTATTTTTATTTTAATGGTGAATGATATTTTTTCTTAACTTCTCTTTCTGAACTTTCACTGTTAATATATAAGAATACAATATATTTTTCTGTATTAATTTTATATCCTGCAATTTTATTTCCAATTGTCATATCTTCTTTTTGATCTTTTTGTCATTATGTAGTGTCCTTGGTCTCTTGCAATGGTCTCTATTTTAAAGCCTATTTTGTCTGATATGAGTATTCCAAGTCCAGCTTTCTGTTGATTACCATTTCTGTGTAATATATATTTTCATCCTCTCACTTTCAGTCTCTATGAGTCCTAGATTTAAAATGGGTCTTTTCCCACTTTTCCCGGTCTTTTCTAGACCGAGGGATGCATACAGACTGAAAGCAAGGGGATGGGAGAAGCTATTCCATGTAAAACAAAAGAAAGCTGGGAGAGCAATGCTCACATCAGACAAAACAGGCTTTGATATATAGACTGTTATAAGAGAGAAAGAAGGACAGTAGATAATGATCAACGGTTCAAGCTAAGAAGAAAGTATAACAATTATAAATATATATGCACTCAACATAGTAGTGCCTCAATATGTAAGGCAAATATGAACAACCAAAAAGGAGAAATCTACAGTAATACAATAATAGAGGGGGAAAATAATACCACACTTTAATAATGGACAGATCATCTGGGTGAAAATTAATAAGGAACACAGGCCCTAAGTAACACTTTAGATGATTTGGACTTAGTTGATATTTATAGAGCATTACATCCAAAAACAGCAGACTACATATTCTTCACAAGTGCACATGGAACATTCTCCTGGATTAAGCACATGCTGGGCAACAAGGTGAGCCTTGGTAAATTTAAGAAAATTGAAAAAATATCAAGTATCTTTTCTGACTACAACTCTATGAGATTAGAAATAAACTTCAAGAAAAAAAATTCTAAAAAATAGAAACACATGGTGGCTCAACAATATACTACTAAACAAACAATATATCACTGAAGAAATCAAATGAAATTAAAAAAAATCTAGAAATAATGAAAATGAAAGCACAATCGTCCAAAATGTATGAGATGCAGCAAAAGCAATTTTAAGAGGGAATTTTATAACAGTACAATCTTATATCAAGAAAAATGAAAAATCTCAAATAAACAACCTAACTTTACATGACGACTAGAAAACGAGGAACCAATGAAGCACAAAATTAGTAGAAGGAAAAAAATCAAAAATATCAGAGGAGAAATAAATGAAATAAAGAGAAAGAAAACAATTACAAAGATTAATGAAACTAAAAGCTAGTTCTTTGAAAAGATAAACAGAATTGATAAACCCTTAGCCAGACAGATGAAGAAGAAAAAAGTGAGAATTACAACTGATATCACAGAAATAGCAAGGATCATAAAAGACTACTAGAGCAACTGTATGCAAATAAAATGGATAACTTGGAAAAAATTTACAAATTCTTATAAAGGTACAGTCTCCCTAGACTGAACCAGAAAAAAAAAAAAAAGATAATATGAGCAGGCTAATTAAAAGCACTGAAATGGAAACTATGATTCGAAATGAAAAAAGTCCAGGGCCTGAATGAAAAACAACATCCAAGACCTGATGACTTTACATGAAAATTTTATCAAACATTTAGAGAAGAGTTGCCACCTATCATTCTGAAACTATTTCAAAAATTGTGGAGGAAAGAAAACTTCCAAACTCATTGTATGAGCCCATCATCACCCTGATACTAAAAGCACACGAAGATACCTCAATAAAAGAAAATTACAGACCAATATAACTAATGAACATAAATGCAAAACTCCTCCACAAAACACCAGAAGTCCATATACAACAATATATTTAAAAGATCATATATCATGATCAAGTGGAACTCAAGGGTTGCAGCCCAGGGATGTAAGGGTTTTTCAACATCTGCAAATCAATCAATGTAATACACCCCATCAACAAATTTAAAATAAAAACCATATGATCATTTCAATACATGCCTTTTTTTTTTTTTTACCAAATTCAGCACCCATTCATGATAAAAACTCTTCAGAAAGTGGGCATAGAGGGACTATAACCTCAACATAATAAAGGACGTATATGACAAACCTACAGCTAACATCATACTCAGTGATAAAAAGTTGAAAGCATTCCCTCTAAGGTCAGAAACAAGACAAAGGTATCAATTCTAGCCACTTTTATGCAACATAACTTTGGAAGTGCTAGATACAGCAATCACAGAACTAAAGGAAATTCAAATTGGAAAAAGAGGAATTTTGCACTGTTTGTCACTTTTTGTAGATGACATGATCCTATACATAGAAAATCTTAAAGATGCTACTGGGAAACTACTAGGACTCATCAGTGAATTTGATTAAAAAAAAAGTTGTTGTTGGTCAGTCTTTAAGTCATGTCTGACACTTTGTGACCCCATGAACTACAACACTCTGGGCTTCCCTGTCCTTGACCATCTCCCAGAATTTGCTCAAACTCATGTCCATTGAGTCAGTGATGCCACCCATCCATGTCATTCTCTGTTAACCCATTCTCCCCCTGCCCTCAATCTTTCCCAGCATCAGGGTCTTTTCCAATGAGTCAGCTCTTCACATCAGGTGACCTAACTATTAGAGCTTCAGCTTCAGCATCAGTCCTTCCAACGAATATTCAGGGTTGATTTCCTTTAGGATTTACTAGTTTGATCTTGCTGTCCAAGGAACTCTCAAGGGTCTTCTCCAGCACCACAGTTCAAAAGTTGCAGGCGACAAAAGTAATACACATAAATTTGTTGCATTTCTATACACTAACAGCAAAAGATCAGAAAGAAATATTCAAGAAAAAATTTATCACTGCATCAAAAAGAATAAAATACCTACCGATATACCTACCTAAAGAGACAAAAGACTTGTAGTCTGAGAAGTATAAGATGTTAATGAAAGAAATCAAAGAAGCCATAAACAGATGGAAAGATATACCATGTTCATGGATTGGAAGAATCAATATTGTCAAAATTACTATATTACCCAAGGTAATCTACAGATTCAATTCAATCCCTATCAAATTGCAAATGGCATTTTTCATGGAATTAGAACACAAAATCTCAAAATTTGTATGGAGACACAAAAGACCCTGAATATCCAAGGCACTCTTGAGAAAAAATGGAGCTGGAGTTACCAGGATCCTCGACTTCAGAATATACTACCAAGCTATAATCATCAAAACAGTATGGTACTGGCACAAAAGATAGAAATATAGGTTACTGGAACAGGATAGAAAACCCAGAAATAAGCCCATGCACCTATGGTCAATTAATCCATGACAAAGAGGCAAAAGTACACAATGTTGGAAATATGGTCTTTTCAACAAATAGTGCTGGGAAAACTGGACAGTTACATGTTAAAAATGAAGTTGTTTTGTTTATGGAGCTGAAGAATGCTATAATTCCATTTTTAACACAAAATGGATTAAAGACCTAAATGTGAGATCAAACACTATAAAACTCCTAGAGGAAAACATAGGCAGAACACCGTATGACATAAATTGCATCAATATCTTTTTCAACCTCCAAGAGTAATAGAAATAAAAATAAGCAAATGAGACTTACTTAAACTCAAAAGCTTTTGCACAGTTTTTGGAAGGAAATGATATACAAAGAAAAAGACAACCCACAGATTGAGAGAAAATATTTTCAAATATTTTTTTTATATCGGGGTATACCTGACTGTAAGGGGCTAGTCTCCAAAATTTACAAATAGTGCATGATGCTTAACAGCATCAAAACAAAAAACTCAATCAAAAAATGGGAGAAGACATAAAGACATATTTCTCCAAAGACATACAGATGATGAATAGGCACATGAAAAGATGTTCAATATTGCTAATTATTAGAGAAATGTAAATAAAAAATCAGCATCACTGACTTTATGGACATGAGTTTGAGCAGTCTCTGGGAGTTGCTGATGGACAGAGAAGCCTGGTGTGCTGCAGTCCATGGTGTTGCAAAGATTCAGACAAAACTGACCAACTGAACTGACTTAACTGAAATAAAAACTACAATGAAATATCACCTCAAACCAGACAGAATGGCTATCATCAAAAAAGATTTATTATCCAAAGATAATAAATGCTGGAGAGAAGGGAACCCTCCTACACTGTTGCTGGGAATGCAAACTGGCACAGCTACTATGGAGAACAGTATGAAGCTTCCTTAGAAAAACAAAAGTAGAGCTATCATATGACTCTGCAATCCCACTCTTGAGCATATATCCTGAGAAAAACATGATCCAAAAAAAGAAATGCACCCCAATGTTCATTGTACCACTGTTCACAATAGTTAAGACAAGGAAGCAATCTAAATGTCTGTAAACAGAGGAACTGGATAAAGAAGATGTGGGACATATAAACAATGGAATATTACTCAGCTGTTAAGAAGAATGAAATATTGCCACTTGCTGCAACATTGATGGACCTAGGTAGTGTCAAGTGCTTCTCAGGTGCCCTCTTAGTAAAAAGAAAAAGACCCTCCTGCAGGAGACAAGAGATGTGGGTTTAATCCCTGGGTCAGGAAGATCCACTGAAGGAGGGCATGGCAACCCACTCCAGTATTTTTGCCTGGAAAATCCCTTGGAAAGAGGAGCCTGGCAGGCTATGGTCCATAAGGTCACAAAGAGTTGGACATGACTGAAGTGACTTAGCATGAACACACACACAGAGTATCATATTGAGTGAAGTCAGACAGAGAAGGAGGAATATGATATGATATCCATTATATGTGCAATCTAAAAATAAATGATACAGATCAACTTATTTATAAGATAGATACAGGTTCACAGAGAATGAGTTTATGGTTGCCATGTGAAGGATGTGGGAAAGGGATAATTAGGGAGTTTGGGGTGGACATGTAATACAGTCAGTTCAGTCACTCGGTCGTGTCTGACTGTTTGCTACCCCATGAATCGCTGCACACCAGGCCTCCCTGTCCATCACCATCTCCGGGAGTTCACTCAGACTCACATCCATCGAGTCAGTGATGCCATCCAGCCATCTCATCCTCGATTGTCCCCTTCTCCTCCTGCCCCCAATCCCTCCCAACATCAGAGTCTTTTCCAATGAGTCAACTCTTCACATGAGGTGGCCAAAGTACTGGAGCTTCAGCTTTAGCATAATTTCTTCCAAAGAAATCCCAGGGTTGATCTCCTTTAGAATGGACTGGGTGGCTCTCCTTGCAGTCCAAGGGACTCTCAAGAGTCTTCTCCAGTTCCAAAGAATAGCAAGAAGAGATAAGAAAGCCTTCGTCAGCAATCAATGCAAAGAAATAGAGGTAAACAACAGAATGGGAAAGTCTAGAGATCTCTTCAAAAAATTAGAGATACCAAGGGAACATTTCATGCAAAGATGAGCTCGATAAGGGACAGAAATGGTATGGACCTAACAGAAGCAGAAGATATTAAGAAGAGGTGGCAAGAATACACAGAAGAACTGTACAAAAAAGATCTTCACAACCCAGATGATCATGATGATGTGATCACTAATCTAGAGCCAGACATCTTGGAATGAGAAGTCAAGTGGGCCTTAGAAAGTATCACTATGAACAAAGCTAGTGGAGGTGATGGAATTCCAGTTGAGCTATTTCAAATCCTCAAAGATGATGCTGTGAAAGTGCTGCAATCAATATGCCAGCAAATTTGGAAAACTCAGCAGTGTCCACAAAACTGGAAAAGGTCAGTTTTCCTTCCAATTCCAAAGAAAGGCAATGCCAAAGAATGCTTAAACTACTGCACAATTGCACTCATCTCACATGCTAGTAAAATAATGCTCAAAATTCTCCAAGCCAGGCTTCAGTAATACGTGAACCGTGAACTCCCTGATGTTCAAGCTGGTTTTAGAAAAGGCAGAGGAACCAGAGATCAAATTGCCAACATTCGCTGGATCATGGAAAAAGCAAGAGAGTTCCAGAAAAACATATATTTCTGCTTTATTGACTATGCCAAAGCCTTTGACTGTGTGGATCACAATAAACTGTGGAAAATTCTGAGAGAGATGGGAATACCAGACCACCTGACCTGCCTCTTGAGAAATCTGTATGCAGGTCAGGGAGCAACAGTTAGAACTGGACATGGAACAACAGACTGGTTCCAAATAGGAAAAGGAGTACATCAAGGCTGTATATTGTCACCCTGCTTATTTAACTTATATGCAGAGTACATCATGAGAAACACTGGACTGGAAGAAACACAAGCTGGAATCAAGATTGCCAGGAGAAATATCAATAACATCAGATATGCAGATGATACCACCCTTATGGCAGAAAGTGAAGAGGAGCTAAAAAGCCTCTTGATGAAAGTGAAAAAGGAGAGCGAAAAAGTTGGCTTAAAGCTCAACATTCAGAAAACGAAGATGATGGCATCTGGTCCCATCACTTCATGGGAAATAGATGGGGAAACAGTAGAAGCAGTGTCAGACTTTATTTTTTTGGGCTCCAAAATCACTGCAGATGGTGACTGCAGCCATGAAATTAAAAGATGCTTACTCCTTGGAAGAAAAGTTATGACCAGCCTAGATAGTATATTCAAAAACAGAGACATTACTTTGCCGACTAAGGTCCATCTAGTCAAGGCTATGGTTTTCCCTGTGGTCATGTATGGATATGAGAGTTGGACTGTGAAGAACGCTGAGAGCTGAAGAATTGATGCCTTTGAACTGTGAACATGTACACACTGTTATATTTAAAATGGATAACCAATGAGGACCTACCTACTGTATAGCACATGGAATATTGTTCAATGTTATGTGTTAGCCTGAATGGGAAGAGTTTGCAAGAGAATAAGTAAGTAAGTAAGTAAAGTCACTCAGTCGTTTCTGACTCTTTGTGACCCCATGGACTGCAGCCCACCAGGCTCCTCAGTCCATGGGATTATCCAGGCAAGAATACTGGAGTGGGTTGCCATTTCCTTCTCCAGGGGAGTATTCCCGACCCAGGGATTCAACCCGGGTCTCCCACATTGGAGGTAGACGCTTTAACCTCTGAGCCACCAGGGAAGCCCCTGCAAGAGAATGGATAAATGGATATGTATGGCTGAGTCCCTTCACTGTTTACGTGCAATTATCAAAACATTTTTTTAATCAATCAGATATACCCCAATACAAAATAATAAAACATTTTTAAAAATAAAATGGATCTCTTATAGAGATCATATATATGGATCTTGTTTTGTATCCATACACCCAGTCAATGTCTTTTGGTTGGAGATTTTAATCCAGCTTCATTTAAGTAATATTAATATAATTAATTATATTATAATATAGTTATTAATATGTATGTTTCTATTGCCATGTTCTTTATAGTTTTGTTTGCTTTTATAGGTCTTTTTTCTTCCCTTCTTATTTTGTTCTCTTGTCTTTTGGTTTCATGATCACATTTAATGTTGTGTTTGGGTTGCTTTTTCTTTTATTGTTGTGTATCTGTTGTGGTTTTTTGGTTTGCATTTCCCATTAGGTTTTGATAAATATTGGTATATATTTTTGTTAATATAAATGGGAGCTGCACTTAAGCTGATCTCTTAATTTCAAATGTAATTTCTACTCCCTGCCATTGTACTGTCCTCTTCTCCCAGTTGCTGACAATTTTATAGATTTTCCTCCTCATCCTCTTTAAAAAATATTTATGCTTTTTTTTTTTTTTTTTTTTGGCTGCATCAGGTCTTAGTTGTAGTATATGGGTTATTTGTTGTAGTATGTAGGATCTTTTGTTTTGGTACACGGGTTCTTCATTGCAGTGCAAGTGCTTCTCTCTAACTGTGGCTCATGGGCTCCAGAACACATGGGCTCAGTAGTTGCAGTGTGTGGTCTCTACTTGTAGCACATGAGCTCAGTATTTGCAGTGTGTGGACTTAGTCACCCCACAGCATGTGGGATCCTAGTTTTTCGAACAGGAATCAAACCTATAATCCCTGCATTGGAAGGTTGATTCCTACCCACTGGACCACAAGTGAAGTCCCCACAGTTGCTGATTTTGATATATTTTTGTATGGATGATTTCCTGCTTTTATTGTATATTTGCCTTTACCAGAAAGCTTTCCCGTTTGTGATATTTCTTATTTCTACTTGTGGACTCTTTCTTCACTGCCTAGAGAAGTTCCTTTTGCATTGTTGTAAAGCTGCTTTGGGAGGAAGAAGGAATATCTTTCTGTATCTCCAGAAAGAGAAGTTCTCAGTCATGTCTGACTCTTTGCAACCCTATGAACTGTAGCCTACCAGGCTCCTATGTTCATGGGATTTTCCAGGCAAGAGGACTGGAGTGGGTTGCCATTTCCTTCTCCAGGGGATTTTCCCAACCCAGGTCTCCTGCATTGCAGACAGATAATTTACCGTCTGAGCTACCAGGGGAGCCTAAAGCTGCTTTAGTGGTGCTCAATTCTCTTACCTTTTGCTTGTCTGTAAAGCTTTTTATTTCTCCATCAAATCTGAATGAAAGCCTTGCTGGATAGAGTATTCATAATTGTGGGGTTTTCCCTTCATCACTTTGAATACATCATGTCATTCCCTTCTGCTGAAAAGGAAATCTTTTTGCTGAAAATCAGCTGATAACCTTATCAGGATTCCCTTGTATAGTATATGTTGCTTTTCCCTTATTGCTTTTAATAGTTTTTCTTTGTATTTATTTTTTATTAGTTTGGTTAATATGTGTCTCAGTGTGTTTCTCCCAGGATTTATTCTGTATTGAATTCTCTGACCTTCCTGGATTTGGGTAAACATTTTCTTTCCCATGATAGGGAAGTTTTAGACTATAATCTCTTTAAATATTTTATCAGGCACTTTTCCTCCTTTTATTCTCCTGGGGCTCCTATAATTTGAATGTTGGGGGGCTTAATGTCCCAGAGGTCTCTGAGACTGTCCTCATTTCTTTCCAATTTTTTTCTTTATTCTATTCCTTGGCAGTGATTTCCAGTATTCTGTCTTCCCACTCACTTATCCATTCTTCTGCTTTGAGTAATCTCCTACTGATTCCTTCTAATGTATTTTTCATTTCAGTTATTGTATTACTTATTTCTGTTTGTTCATTAAGATTTTTAGGTCATTTAAAAACATTTCCTATATTGTCTTGATCTGTGCCGCCATTCTTTTTCTGAGATCTTGGGTCATCTTTACTATCACTAGTCTGAATTATTTTTCAGGTAGATTGCCTATCTCCTTTTCATTTAGTTGTTCTTGTAAGTTTTTATCTTGCTACATTATTTGCACCGTATTTCTCTGTCACATCATTTTGTCTGTTTTTGTAGCCTACTTTTCACAGGTTGCAGGAGCATTTAACCTACAAGGCCTGTGGGGCGTTAGTACAGCTACATGGAGCTAGGGGAAACAGTCTCCACTCTGTATTTCTTGCTTCTGATGTCTGCCCCCTGGTGGATGAGGTTGGTCTAGGGTCTTGTGCAGACTTCCTTGCGGGAGGGAAGTCTGATGGGTGCTGTCTGATGGCTGAAGTTGTGTCATGTCCCTCTGGTGAGAACAACTATGTCGGTGGGTATGTTTTGAGATGACTGTGAACTTAGTATAACTTTAGGCAGACTGTCTGCTGATGGATTGGACTGTGTTCCTGCCTTGTTGGTTGTTTGACCTGAGGCATTTCAGCATTGGAGCTTGTGGACTATTGGATAGGGATGGGTTTTAGTGCCAAAATGGGAATATTCGAAAGAGCTCATGCCAGTTTGCATACCCTGGTATCTCTGCTACCAGTCCCCTTGCCCCTACAGTGAGATCCATCCAACTCTTGCTTCCTGAAGTAAATTCCCAAGCCTCCTAGGTAGGTCTAGCCCAGGTTCCTATGGTTTTGCTGCCTTGTGCTCAGTCCCAGTCCACGTAGGTTGTTGTTGTTGTTGTTGCTGCAAGATCTGTTTTTAGTATGGATGACTGCCACCTCTTTTTTCAGTGTATGCTAATCATCTTCCCCTTGATATAGAATTCCCATTTGATATGGTGTTGTGGTGACCAGAACTTGTCCAGGATATTGAGTGTTACCTCTGCTTTGCTCTGTGGTTGTCACTGCCCTGCCAGAGGCAGGATCTGCTCATAATTGTTAAAACAGAAGACACTAGGTCTGTTTCTTAGCTGTGTTTCTGATTTGTGGTGTGAAAAGATCCTTTAGCATTAAGAGTAATCTTGGTTGTAGATTTTTCCCATTCATCATTTTAAATATATCCTGCTATTCTCTTCTGGCCTTCAGAGTTTCTGCTGAAAGATCAACTATTATCCTTATGGGTATCCCCTTGTATATTACTTGTTGCTTTTCCTTTGCTACTTTTAATATATGCTCTTTGTGTTTAATTTTTGTTAGTTTGATTAATATGTGTCTTTGTGTGTTTTGCCTTGGGTTTATCCTGTATAGAACTCTCTGGGCTTCTTGGACTTGGGTGGCTATTTCCTTCCCCATTAGGAAGTTTTTGACTATTATCTCCTCAAATATTTTCTTATGCATTTTCCTTTTGTCTTCTTATTCTGGGAAACCTTTGATTCAAATGTTGGGACTTCCCATTCTCCCAGATGTCTCTGAAGCTGTCCTAATTTCTTTTTCTTTTTTTCAGTTCTGCTTCATTTATTGCCACCATTCTATCTTCCAGCTCACTTATCCTTTCTTCTGCCTCTGTTTCTCTATTGTTGGTGCCCTCCAGAGTGTTTTTAATCTCAGAACTTGGGCAAACTCTGGGAGATGGTGAGGGACAGGGAGGCCTGGTGTGTTGTAATCCATGGGGTCACAGAGTCAGACATGACTGGGTGACTGAATGACATCAACTATTGCATTATTTATTACTGATAAACTATTCTTTATTTCTTCTAGGTCCTTGTTAAACATTTCTTACCTATTTTCAGTCTGTGTCTTTAGTCTATTTATCTGTAACTTCATTTTGTTTTCAAGATTTCGGATCATCTTTACTATCATTATGCTGAATTCTTTTTCAGGCAGTCTCCCTATCTCCTCCTCTGGTTTGGTAGGCATTTGTCATGCTTTTTCATCTGCTGAATATTTCTCTGCTTTTTCATTTTGTTTAGTTTTTCGTGTTTGGTGTCTCCGTTCTGCAGGGTCATAGTTTCTCTGAATTGTGAAGTCTGCCCTCTATGGGTGGGGTAAGATGAGTGGCTTGTGAGGTTTTCTTGGTTGGGGGCACTTGTGTCCATGTTCTCATAGGTGGAGCTGACTCTCGTCTCTCTGGAAAGCAATGCAGTGTCCAGTAGTGAGTTTTGGGATGTCTATGGGTTTTTATGGCTTTGGGTAGTCTGTCTTTTATTGTTCAGGATTTTGTTCCTGTTTTGCTGGAGGATAAGCATGGGGTGTCTTGCACTAGAGCTTTCTGCCTCTTGGGTGCAGCTTGGTCTCGGTGTAGATATGGAGGTTTGGGGATGGGCTTTTAACTATTAATGTTTCCTGGGTCAGGAGTCCTATGATGGCCCAAAGTTCTGGAGTTGAGCCTTCTGCCTCTGGGTTTCAGTCTCCCCCTGCCTTACAGTAGTGTCAAGACCTCTCCATCCATACAGCACAGAAGACAAAACTAAAAATTAGACTCTTAAAGGTACAAAATTAATACCAAAATCAAAAATTAAAAACCTAGAATAGAGATTAGACTCTCAAAAGTACTATATAAAAAATCAAACAAAAAAAATATATATATATACATACATTGGTGTCAATTCAGTGTCAGATAATCCCTTGTTCCAGCTTGTACTTGTTCTCAAAGTCTACAGTTGCCCTCAAATGCACAGTCTCAGCTAAACTGAAGGATTTTAATCTGTTGCACCTGCCACTTCTGGGGCACTTCCCCCTTTTTAAGGTTAGGTTGGTCTCCTCTGCTTGCAAGTCTCTTCAGTGGCTAATCTGCAACCTGACATGAGACAGTGAAAGGGGCCTCTTATTTGGGCTCACTTGCTCAGTTATGCTGTTGAGAGGGACACACATTGCAAACAAACAAATACCTCTGGCATGTGTGGGGAACACTAGCAGTGGGTGGACCACACTGGGGTTGCCACAGCCCAAGGCAGGGTTCACTTTCAGGTCCCAGCCACTCAGGCTCCCAGGTGATCTGTGAGAACAGTCTCAGGTGGGCCATGTGTCTTGTGCACTTCCCAGCTCCAAGCTGCTCAGGTTCTCACGTGCAACAAGTGTGGGTCCCATGAACTTCCCAGGTCCAAGTTGCTCAGGTTCCCGGCTGCATGGAGAGTGCACAGTCCCAAGTGGGCCATGAATCTCATGCCCTTCCCAGGTCGAAGCCTCTCAGGCTCTTGGGTGTGTCACACATGTGGAGTCTCAGGTGGATCATGCATCTGGTACACCTGCCAGATCCAAGCTGCTTGGGTTCCTGGGTGTGCCATGAGGGCAGACTCCCAGGTGGTCCATGCATCTCCTTATGGGAGTTGGTCTCAGGCTGTGACACTTCTGGAACATATGAATTGTCCAGGATCCCAGTATGACATGGTAGGCTACAGACAACCTGCTCACAGTTTGATGGGAGATGTGGTTGAGATAGCAGTGGCCCCTTGTCTTCCAACTCTGGCTATAGAACACTTGCCTCTCTGCCTCAAGGAGGGCCATAATGGGCAGACAGTTTGCTCTCCTTTGGTATGATCCTTTGTTCTGTGAGCATGCCAGGTGTCACAGTGTGGTGTTAGGGCCTTCCTGGGGGAAAGGTCCTTTCTTTTCTCTCTCTCTCTCGTGTTCCCTTGGTTTGGGTTGCTATGTCACATTAGCCCCCTCAGAGTGTCCTCAAGACATTCAACCCCAATCCTTACCCTAAGGACCGACAATGCAGCCCACATCTCTGTGTTCATTCCCCACTCACTGTGGGCTGATGTAAGCCTATGAGCTGCTTCTTGGCTGGTAATTGCCGTTCAGTGTGAATTCTGTGGTGATTTTTTTTTTTTTTCGGTCATTCTGCTCTCTGAGATTCCAAAGCTCCCCACAGACTCTGCCCTTGAGAGGGTTTCCTATTGTGTGGAAACTTCTCCTTCAGGACTCCCTCCCCAGGATGGGTCTCCACCCCTAAATCCTTTGTCTCTTTTGTTACCTTTATCTTTTGTCTGACCTCATTTTGAACAGATTGGTTTGCCTTTCTGGGTATCTGTGGTCCTCTGTTTAGAAGTTATTTTGTGGAAGTTGTTCCACATGCAGATGATCTTTTGATGTATTTGTGGGGGAGCAAGTGGTCTTTCTGTCCTAGTCTTCTGCCATCTTGGGATCACCTCCCTACATTTAGGTTTTCAGTCCATTTGAGTTTAGTTTTCTGCATGGAGTTACAATGTATTAGAATTTCATTCTTTTACATGTAGCTGTCCAGTTTTTCCAACACCACTTAGTGAAAAGGCTGTCTTTCCTCCACTCTATATTCTTGTCTTCCTTTATTTTTCTTTGGCAGTTTTGCATTTGCTTATTTGTTCTGGAAGTCATCCAGATTAACTTGTAATTCTAATGACTACAGATTCCAATGCAAAATAATTTGAAGTGAAAACATATCAGTTTAAAGTACATCCATAGCACTGAAGTGAAGTTGCTCAGTCGTGTCTGACTTTTTGTGACCCCATGAACTGTAGCCCACCAGGCTCCTCCACCCATGGGATTCTCCAGGCAAGAATACTGGAGTGGGTTGCCATTTCCTTCTCCAGGGGATCTTCCCGACCCAGGGATCGAACCCAGGTCTCCCACATTGCAGGCAGACGCTTTAACCTCTGAGCCACCAGGGAAGCCCTAGGGTTTACAATTTGTGTATACCAGGTTCAACCAGGGCATTCCATTATAAGAGTTACTGATTTTCAGCATAAACAGAAACATTTATAAAATAAATTATTCCCCCAACTAATAGACTGACAAGGATGGTATTCGTTTGTTCAGAAAAAAGACAAATGACCTTTTATTTTATTGCTTTATCATCATCTATCTGCTAATTATTTCAGATAGGTTTCCCATGTGTATTCATCTCTGAAAAATGGAAGATGCTGGGTGAAATATTATATCTTCAAAAGTTTTACAAGTAAATGACTGCTTTTTTCAAATATCACAGAAACATTAAAAAGCTGCATTCAATTTTTAAAACTTCATTTTCATTAATTTCAACTTGACATTTCAAGAGGTAGAAATAATACATTACTTACAATATGTTCCTACCAAAATATGTATGAAACAAGTTTTCTCGATAAAATGTTTATTTTAAAGTATCAATTTTAATGAGGGAGAAACTTGACTCAAAGGCAATCAAGGTGTCTATGCAATATAACTTTTTGGTTTACAATAAAAGAGTATTCAAGTAAGAAATATACAAAGTAAATTTTTAGAGATTTCCTTGGCAGTCCAGTGGTTAAACTCTATGCTTACAAAGTAATTAGAAAGGAGTATGGGCTTGATATCTGGTGGGGAACTAAGATTCCACATAGCATGTGGCATGGCCAAAATTTTTTTTTAACTTCTTCTCCAATCTGAACCTATAAGAAACATCAAAATTGGTTGAAAATATGTATTTATTATATGGTAGAAAAAGATGCTGATTCCTTATCAGTTTTTTTTCTTTCAAAATTTTTTTTGATTTTTTAAAAATTTTCTTTGGATTGTAATCTAATTAGAAAAATTTTATATAAAAATTAGAATGTGACTTTCTGAATTTTCAAAGAAAGTGCCAAGGGCTTACTTATAAACATCTGTCACTTTTATTGATTTTACATAATCAGTATTTATTTCCCTAAATATTGAATATGTATTAAAATATATAATAATAGCATTACATTTGTAAATCTTATTAACAATATTATTTATGCATGTCACTGAAATTTATCTTATAAAAGCATATTCATCAATGAAAATAAGTTATTGGTAAATCCTATATTTTCTTTTAGCTGGCATAGATGATTTAAATGAAAGTATTATTTATCAGATAAAGACGATGCTACTGGCCCCAGAAATACGACAAAAGCAAGCACAAGCATGTTCTCCTAGGAGGAAACAAAACTGTTAAATTTGCTTAGCAATGTCAGTGTGATGCAAACTTTGTGCCTTGGCCATATGATGTAACATAATAAACATTTTACAAAGATGTATGGTTTATATATATTTTGTTTGACCATGCATAGCATGAAAACATAACTATATTTAATTACAAATTTAAAAATCACACATACATAAGAACTTTTGTTTTACAGTATTTTCTCATATTATTATAAACTATAATATAATTTTGAACATATTTATTATTAATTTTGTGATATTCATAAAGTTTACACAAGCTACCAATTTCTTACTGATCCCACTATTCTTAATATTTAACCAACTACTACAAAATGTGCTTTAAAACATTACCACCTATATAACATTATCATTTAAAGAAGATATATGCTTATCAATATCTGTATATGTCCCTTTGTGTATGATTGGTATAAATGTATATTTGTTTGTTTATTTTGTTTAAATGTATGTTAGTTAGTTTATTTTTTGTTATAACTTTCTTGTGTGCGGGCTAAGTCACTTCAGTTGTGTCTGACTCTTTTCAACCCTATAGTCTGTATCCTACCAGGCTCCTCCGGTCATGGGATTCTTCAGGCAAGAACACTGGAGTGAGTTGCCATTTCCTCCTCCAAGGATAACTTTCTTAATACTCAGCTATGCTTTTCTTTCAGACTTTTAGAGAAATATTTCTGGTATGACAGTAAAATAATATGAATTTCTTTTTAAATTAGAAATTTACTTTTAAATAAGAATAACTAAATTTTAGAGAAGTTTTAAGTTTGGAGAAATTTGAGCAAATAGTACAGAGTACCCACCTACCTATTTTTCTCCACTCAATTACCCCATTAGTAATGTCTTGAATTAGAGTGATTTATTTGTTACCATAATGATGAAACAATATCAGTAAATAATTACTAACTAAAGCCCATAGTTTACATGAAGGTTCTGTTTTAATGTTACACAATTCTATAGGTTTTAACAAATATTTAACAACATGTATTCACCATAGCAGTATTATATAGAGTAGTCTTACTGCCCTAAAATTCCTCTGTGGTCTAATTTATCCACCCTCTACCTATTTATTGTTTCTCCTTCCAACCCCTAACAACCACTATCTTTGTACTATCTATAGTTTTCCCTTTCCAGAATGTTGTGTAATAGTAATCAAACAATATGTAGTCTTTTCAGAGTGGCTCCTTTCACTTAGAAAGATCCATTTAAAGTTCTCTCATGTGTTTCATGGCTTGATAGTTCATTTATTTATTTTTAATCTCCAGTGGTCTATTGTGTGGATGCACAATAGTGTGTTTAAACATTCATCAACTGAAAAAAGTCTTGGTTTCTTCTAATTTTGAGAAATTATGTTTCTACAAACATTTGTGTGTGAGTTTATGTGTAAATATAAGCTTTTAGTTCATTTGGTTAAATAATTAGGGGTCTGATCTGACTGTAGGAATGTATGGAAAGGCTATGTTAAGATCTGTCATATATTTTGTAACGAACAAATTCCTTCAAAGTGCCTGTACCATTTTGCAGTCTCACAAACAATGAATGCAGAGTTCTTATTGCTCTGTACCCTGATCAACATTGGGTGTTTTTGATGTTTTGAATTTTAATGATTCTGATAGATATGTAGTCATAGCATGTTGTCTAAATTTCCAAGTCCATAATGATGTTGAACCTCTTTTCTTTTAATATTTCAGTATTTTTTCCAGTTAGGTGGGTTTTTTGAAAAAATAATTAATTTATTTAAATTGGAAGCTAATTACTTTACAATACTGTGGTGAATTTTGCCATATTGACATGAATCAGCCACGGGTGTACATGTATCTACATATCCTAAAACCCCATCCCACATCCCTCCCCACCCTATCCCTCTGGGTTGTTCCAGAGCACCAGCTTTGAGTGCCTTGCTTCATGCATCGAACTTGCACTGCTCATATAGTTTACGTAGGGTAATACACATGTTTCAATACTATTCTCTCAAATCATCCCACCCTCGCCTTCTCCCAGAGTCCAAAAGTGTGATCTTTATATTTGTGTCTCTTTTTCTGCCTTGCATGACAGGATAGTTGTTACAGTCTTTCTCAATTCTATATATATGCATTAATATACTGTATTGATGTTTCTCTTTGTGGTTTACTTCACTCTGTATAATAGGCTCCAGGTTCATTCACCTCATTAGAACTGATTCAAATGCATTCCTTTATATAGCTGAGTATTATTCCATCGTATATATGCACCACAACTTCCTTATCCATTCATCTGCCGATGGACATCTAGGTTGCTTCCATGTCATAGCTATTGTAAACAGTGCTGCAGTGAACATTGGGGAACATGTATCTCTTTCAATTCTGGTTTCCTCTATGTGTATGCCCAGCAGTGGGATTGCTGGGTCATATGGCGGTTCTATTTCAAGTATTTTAAGGAACCTCCACACTGTTCTCCATAGTGGCTGTACTAGTTTGCATTCCCACCAACAATGTTAGAGGTTTCCTTTTTCTCCACACTCTCTCCAGCATTTATTGTTTATAGACTTTTTGATGGGAGCCATTCTGACTCACGTGAGATCATACCTCATTGTGGATTTTATTTGCATTTCTCTGACAATGAGTGATATTGAGCATCTTTTCATGTGTTTGTTAGCCATCTGTATGTCTTCCTTGGATAAATGTCTGTTTAACTCTTTGGCTCAATTTTTGATTGGGTCATTTATTTTTCTGGTATTGAGCTGCATGAGCTGCTTGTATATTTTAGAGATTAATTTTTTGTCAGTTGTTTCATTTGCTATGCTTTTCTTCCCATTATAAATTCTGCTTTTTCACCTTGCGTATAGTTTCCTTCATTTTGCAAAAGCTTTTAAGTTTAATTAGGTTCCATTTGTTTTTATTTCTATTACTCTGGGAGGTGGATCATAGAGGATCTTGCTGTGATTTATGTCAGAATGTGTTCTGTCTATGTTTTCCTCTAAGAGTTTTATAGTTTCTGGTCTTACATTTAGATCTTTAATCCATTTTGAGTTAATTTTTGTATATGGTGTTAGAAAGTGTTCTAGTTTCATTCTTTTACAGGTGGTTGACCAATTTTCCAAGCACAACCTGCTAAAGAGACTGTCTATTCTCCAGGGTATATTTTTGCTTCCTTTGTCAAAGATAAGGTGTCCATAGATGCATAACTTTACCTCTGGGCTTTCCATTTTGTTCCATTGATCTATATTTCTGTCTTTGTGCCACTACCATACTGTCTTGATGACTATAGCTTTGTTGCATAGTCGGACATCAGACAGATTGATTCCTCCAGTTCCATTCTTCTTTCTCAAGACTGCTTTGATTCTTAGAGATTTTCTGTGTTTCCATGCAAACTGTGAAATTATTTTTCTAGTTCTATGCAAAATACTATTGGTAGGCTTGATAGGGATTGCACTGAATCTATAGAATGCTTTGGTTAGTTTACTCATTTTCACTATATTGATTCTTCCAATGCATGAACATGGTATATTTTGCCATTCATTTGTGTCATTTTTTAAAATTTCTTTCATCAGTGTTTTATAGTTTTCTATATATAGATTTTCTGTTTCTTTAGGTAAATTTATTCCTATGTATTTTGTTCTTTTTGTTGCAATGGTGAATGCGATTGTTTCATTAATTTCTCTTTCTGTTTTTTCATTGTTAGTGTGTAGGTATGCAAGGGATTTCTGTGTATTAATTTTATATCTTGAAACTTTACTATATTCATTGATTAGCTCTAGAAAAGACAAGACAAAACAGAAATAGACCAGCACCTCTGCTGGGGAGCTGAGGGTGAGGAGAGGTTCACACACTCAAAGAAACTCACCATGGTGAGAAAATCACCTGGGACAGAGAAGGAGCTTCAGGGGATCAGATATGAAGGGGAATGCAGCAGCTGGTCTGTGGAAAGCAGGACAGAGTAAGATCTGTGCACAGTCCTGCACACACCAGGCTGCATCATGTGTCTCTTGTTTTAGACGGGGACTGGGTGCTGGGTTTTGGAGAGTGACCCCAGGAGGATATAACTGTTGGCTGTGAGGAGACAGCCTGAAGGGACGGGAGTAAGGAACTCCACAACTGGAAAAGTGTGGAAAAAGCCCAGGCCACCATAGAAGCAAAATGACATTGGTAAGTGTTGTGCAATGGGTGTGGCTGTCATTGTAATCCCCTCCCCCACCCCAACTGTCTGCCCTTGAGGGGAACCCATCTTAGCAGGCTTGCCCATACCTCAAGCCACGACCTTTTCCAGTTGTGCAGGGTCCAGGATCCTGAACACTACCCTTGTCCAAAACTTCTCTGTCCCCCAGCCTGAGATAAGAATCTGCCTATGCAGGAAGGAAATAATTGCTAAAGCATAGGTTTAGGTGAGAGGGCTTTGGGAGAGGACCACTGTTGGGTCCATAGTGACAACGTGAAGGGACGGAAGGGGGATCTCAGCTGCATAGACACAATGTGAAGGAGTGAGAGTAAGGGGATCCATGGCCAAGATTGCTCCTGGAGTTTAGTGGGGTCTGTCTTGGAAACTGTCACCATTGTTGAGTGGCAAACAAGGAATGGTGCTGCCATCATGGACACTCTCTTCACACAACAGACCTTGTCTCCATGGGCACTGGGAGGAACTCCCACCAAGCAAGCTTGCTTCAGTCTGTTGCAACTTCCTGCTGATATCTGTCACCATAGACACCAGAATGGAATCCCATCAGAGCAAGTATACTTGCCCCAGTAGTAGCCACTTATCCCTCCGCAGAACAAGTGAACAATTGTACCTTGATCAGCTGCTGCTTTTGTCTCCTCTCACCTAGGCAGAGAACAGATGCCTGGTGGTGGCCCACACATAGAATTGGGGCCAAAACTAAAGCTGGATCCCAAGGACTGTGTGACTAAGGAAGAGAAATGGAAATCTCTCCGTACAAGAGAAAAAACCTCAGATTAAATCCCTGTGATCAGCTTGGTAAACCCTGCATCTGTGAGAATATCTGAATGGATAATGAGCACTTCCATAACTGAGACTGTCTAGCTTCAGTAACTGTGGACTTTGGAGGTAAGTACACATGGGAGTTGGGCCAGGTAAGAGTCTGAGTCACGGTGCCCACAGCAGGTCCAGAAGCCAAACTAGAGGCATTGGAGGGTCAGAGCTTTGCTGTGGATAATTGTGAAAGCAAGGACACTGAGAGTGGATGCCATGGGGCAGCGGGAATATATATACATACATACATACATACATACATACATACATATACATATATATATATATATATACACACACACACACTATGTTTTGTTTCCTGCTTTTTATTACTTTATTTTTATTTATCTTCTTTTCTCTTAATTTTAACGTATATCTTATTTTTCTATTTTTAACTTTTTATTTTTCTGTGTTTTTTTGTTTCTTTTTGTTTTGTTTTCTTTATATTTTTTGATGTGTGTTTTTGTTGATTTTGTTTTGTTTTTCATCTTGGATTTTGTTTGTTTCCTTTTTCCTTCTCTTTTTGATGTTGTTATTACTACTATTTGTTTGTTTTTTATTTATCTAAGATTTTGTCTGCTTTTTTTCTTTTCATTTTTTCTTTTTTGTACATGCTATGCTGCTTGTGGGGACTTGGTTGATGCTTTTGAACTGTGGTGTTGGAGAAGACTCTTGAAAGTCCCTTGGACTACAAGGAGATCAAATCAGTGAATCCTAAAGGAAATCAATCTTGAATATTCATTGGAAAGACTGATGCTGAGGCTGAAGCTCCAGTACACTGGCCACCTGATGCAAAGAGCTGACTGATAAGAAGAGACCCTGATTATGGGAAAGATTGAAGGTAGGAGGAGAAGAGGATGACAGACAGTGAGATGATTTGATGGCATCACAGAACAATGGACACAAGTTTTAGCAAATTCCAGGAGATGGTAAAGGACAGGGAAGCCTAGCATGCTGCAGTCCACGAGGTTGCAAAGAGGCAGACAAGACTCAGCAACTGAATAACAACAGGACTTGGGCCTGTGACACTGGGGTGGGAAAACTGAACCCAGGATGCTGGAACACCAAAAATTCCCACCTACAGGCAATTTTATTAATCTGCATGAGCTCACCTGGAGTTCTCTGTCTCTACACCAAGACCTGGCTAAACCAAACTGCCTGCAGGCTCCAGTGCTGGATGTCTTAGGCCAAACAACTAGCAAGACAGGAACACAGCTCCAAACATCAGTAGACAAGCTGCCTAAAGTTATAATTAGCTAACAAACATATCATAACATACCCCATGACACAGTCCTGCCCATCAGAGAGATAAGATTCAGCTTTACCCACCAGAGCACAGGCACTGGTCCCTCCCACCAGGAAGCCTACGCAAGCCCTAGGACCAACCTCACCCACCAGGTGGCAGACACAAAAGCAAGAGAAACTATGACCCTGCATTCTGTGGAAAGGAGATCACAATATAATAAGACAAAAATGACATGACAGAGAATTACATTACAGAAAAAGAAGCAAGGTAAAAAAAACACAAGAACAAATAAATGAAGATGAAATAGGCAATCTACCTGAAAAAGAATTCAGTAATGACAGTAAAAATGATCCAAGGGGCTTCCCTGGTGGCTCACTGGACACCTGCCAATGCAGGAGACACAGGCTTGTTCCCTGGTTCAGGAAGATCCTACATGCCATGAGGCAACTAAGACCTTGTGCCACAACTATGAAGCCCATGCTCTAGAGCCCAGAATCTGAAACTACTGAGCCAACATTCTATAAGTACTGAATCTGAACACTCTAGAACTTGTGCTCCACAACAGGAGAAGCTGCTGCAATGCAAAGCCTGTGCATTGCAACTACAGTAGCCCCTGGCTGCCACTACTAGAAAAAAGCCTGTGTAGCAACTAGTGCTCAGCACAGCCAATTAAATAAATAAAATTATTTTTTAAAAAGATGATACAAGATCTTGAAAACAGAATGCAGGCGTGGATTGAGAAGATATAAGAAATTTTTAACAAGGACAAAGAAGAAAGAACAAATAAACAGTTGTTGCAAGCGAAATGACACAAAGACAAAACACATGAGACACACAAGAGACAGACAGTACACCACTCCGGCCGGAGGAAAAAACTGCACAAAACTAATTGGAGTTTATTTTTATAAAGCCCCCTAGGCAGAATTCCAGACTGCATGAATAAGCCTTTTCAGTACAGCACAGGTGCATACATGTTATTGTACAGCAAGGGGAGTGAAATCCCTGTCTACTGCAGAGTCTGTCCAGAGCCCTTTCTTTCTCCTTATCACAAGAAGGGAATGTTCCCTCGTTTGCAAGGGACCATTAAATTCAAGGCTGTGTCCAGACTCCTTGGCAGAATGCCTCATTTGCAAGCACGTTCAGCCCGAGCAGAGAGTCCCGTTTGCAGGCACATCTCCGCTACCCTATTGTGGCTGCATTAACCCTTCAACAGTGATGAACCAAACAATAACTAAAATGAAAAATATACTAGAAGGAATCAATAGCAGAATAACTGAGGCAGAAGAATGGATAAATGAGCTGGAAGATAGAATGGTAGAAATAACTGCTGAAGAGCAGAATAAAGGAAAAAGAAAGGAGGTGAGGATTTTCAAGATGGCAAAGGAATAATGTGGGAAGATCACCTTCCTCCCCAAAAATACATCAAAAATTCATCTGCATGTGGAACAACCCCTCCAGAGCACATTCTGAATGCTGGCAGAGGGTCTCAGACTTCCAAACAGGCAAGCCAATCTTCTCAGAATAAGGTAGGGCAAAAGATAAAGATTAAAAAAGAGACAAAATATTTTGGGATTGGAATCTGTGCCCCAGGAAGGGAGTTGTGAAGGAGGAAAGGTTTCCATAACTTGGCAACCTTCTCATGGTTGGGGACAGAGGTAAGTTTCAGAACCTCAGAAGGGAACACAGCAATGCTTGGAAGGCAAACGGAGAGAGTTTACCACAGAGATCATTGCTTAATAGCACTTTCCAGCCTAGAATTGGCTTGCATGTCCACCATAGTGAGTGGGTGCTGGGTGCTGAGGCTCAGGCTTAGGGAGTTGAACCCCAGGGTAAGGCCCATGGTTGACTGCCATGAAGATATTCTGAGGGGGCTAGTACAACACAGCTAAAGGAGTTCAGAGAAAAGCCTGAGCTTCCCTTCCCATAGAGGCAAGAGATCATTGCCACCAGGACCCTCTAACTCTGCACACTCAAATACTGTAACTGTGGTCTGGTCCCTTCCAACGCCAGCAGGAACACCAGAGGCAGATCTAGACAAGACTGCAGTATACAACCCCAGAGGGGGAAACACAGGCTGACTAGCCACTGACAAAGACAGGGAAGGTGCCTGAGGTAGTGGATGAAGCACTGCCATTGCAGTCTCACACAGTGGTGGCAGCTGCCATCAAGCTATGTGCAGGCACAGGTTACTGCCCACATCTCCGTGGTAGACTAAGCAGCTTGGCTCTTCCTAGAGACCCATGACCTAAAGCCAGTTCCTCTAGGAGAGCACACGACCTGTCTCAGACTGTAGCAACATCCAGGTGGTCTCTACCACAACAGGCATTCCCTGATACACCCCAATTGTGGCTGCCATACCATGCCCTCTTCCCAGCACAACTAAGCAAATGAGCTCTAGTATGCCTTGGCCTTTGCTTCCTAATGTCTTGGCAGGGAACAGATACTGGAGGCTAGCCTATCATCAGAAAGTGTGTGAAAATGTTAGTCAATCAGTCATGTCTGACTCTTTGTGACCACATGGACTGTAGCCTGCCAGGCTCCTCTCTGTCCATGGGATTCTCCAGGCAAGAATACTGGAGTGGGTAGCCATTCCATTCTCCAGGGGATCTTCCTGACCCAGGGATCAAATGTGGGTCTCCTGTACTGCAGACATTTTCTTTACCAGCTGAGTCACCAGGGAAGACCCTAGCCTACAAGCAGAGGCAGGACCAAAATCACAGTAGGACACCAGGAGTTATGTGACTGAAGAAGAGGAAGGAAATTAGTTCCTGAAGCCACAGATGCAGTGGACTAAATCTCTGTCATTAGTTTGAGACTGCAGACATTGAGGGCAATTATGGATTCTGGGAGGAAGTACAAGCTGTAATAAGGCCAGATTTGAGTCTTAGCTGATCCTGTAGCACCAACAATAGATCCAGAACTCTTCCTAGACATATTGGGGGACTTTCTGAGTAGGCAGATTGGCTGGTGTTCATTGTATGGAGAGGTTAATGGAAGAGTAAGGACATTCTTCTTACTACCACTCTTTATCTGTAATTGTTTTTCTTTTTCTTACTATTCTAAAGTTGTTTTTTATTCCTTTAAGTTTTTACCTTGATTTTGCCCTTTTAAAATTTAATTTTTAATAAACATTTTAAGTTTTTCTTATTTTTACAGTTCTGCTTAGTTATATTGCATTTTACCCATGTTTTTGATTTTCTACTTTTGCTAATCAAGTTTTTAGTATTTATTTTCACTTATGGGTTTTTTTTATTGACTTGGTTGCTCTCTCCTTTTTTGATTCCTGTTTTACTTTCCTTCTTATTTTTCTTTCTCCTTCTCCCTCTTCTTTTGTGTTTGTAAGTATATGAATTTCTTTGGTTGTTCTTGGATGTTAAATATTGCTTTCACCATTTTTCTTGGGGTTTTGTCTTATGTGCTGAGTGGCCTGGGAAGTCTTGATGCTACAGTAAGGGTTCAGGCCTGAAACTCCAAGAAGGGAGATCTGAGTAAATTATTTTGAAGTCTAAGAATGTAAACCCCATGAAACATTAATTGGTGAGATCTCTCCAAAAGTCCTCTATCTCAACACTAAGACCAGGACTCACTCAAAGGTCAGCAAGCTCCAGTGCTGGACACCTCATGCCAAACCTTCAGCAAAACAGAAACACAACACAACACTGCTTTCTAGTAAACAGACTGCTCATAGCCATACCATGCCCATAGAAACCATAATATACACTACTGCACACAGCACTGCCCTTAAGAGAGACAAGATCTAGCTCCATCTACCAGAACACAGTCACAAGAAACTCCAACAAGGAAACTTTCACAAGGCACTGTTCCAAATCCACCCATAGGGGGAAGACCTCAAAAATAAGAGGAACTGCAATCTTTCTAGCCTGTAGAGTGGAGACCCTAAACAAAGTAAATTAAACAAAATGCAAAGACAGAGAAACATGTAGCAGGTGAATGAATGTGGTAAAAACCCACAAGACCAAGCAAATAGGCAAACTATCTGAAAAATAATGCAGAGAGATGATATTATAGATGATCTAAAATATTGGAAATAAAAAAGGGCACAGGAAAATAGAATGGAGGGACAGATTGGGAAGATACAAGAGATATTAAAGAAGGACCTAGAAGAAACAAAGAATGGACAATTTCCAATGAACAATGCAATAACTGAGAATAAAATGCACTAGAGGTAATCAATAGCAGAATGGCTGAGACAGAAGAATAGATAAGTGCTCTGGGAGACAGAATGAAGCAAAACAGAATAAATAAAAAAAATAGAAAGAAATGAGAACAGTCTCAGAGATCCCTGAGACAACATTAAGTGCACCAACAATCAGATTATATGGGTTCCAGAAGAATAAGAAAAAGAAAGGATGCAATAACATATTTGAGGAGACTTTAGGTGATTGCAGCTATGAAATTAAAAGATGCTTACTCCTTAGAAGGAAAGTTATGACCAACCTAGGTAGCATATTCAAAAGCAGAGACATTACTTTGCCAATAAAGGTCCATCTAGTCAAGGCTATGGTTTTTCCAGTGGTCATGTATGCATGTGAGAGTTGGACTGTGAAGAAAGCTGAGCACTGAAGAATTGATGCTTTTGAACTGTGGTGTTGGAGAAGACTTTTGAGAGTCCCTTGGACAGCGAAAAGATCCAACTGGTCCATCCTAAAGGAAATCAGTCCTGAATATTCACTGGAAGTATTGATGCTGAAGCTGAAACTACAATACTTTGGCCACCTGATGCAAAGTACTGACTCATTGGAAAAGACCCTGATCCTGGGAAAGATTGAAAGCAGGAGGAGAAGGGGACGACAGAGGAAGAGATTGCTGGATGGCATTACCGACTCGATGGACAGGAGTTTGAGTGAACTCCAGGAGTTGGTGATGGACAGGGAGGCCTGGCATGCTGCAATTCACAGGGTTGCAAAGAGTCAGACATGACTGAGCGACTGAATTGAACTTAACTGATAGTTGAAACTTCCCTAACATGGGAAAGGAAATAGCAATCAAAGTCCAAGAAGCCCAGAGAGTCTCATACAGGTTAAACCCAAAGAGAACCATGCCAAGAAATAAATTAATCAAACTAATGAAAATTAAACACAAAAAACCATATTAAAAGCAGCAAGGGAAAAGCAACAAATAATATACAAGGGGATCCCCATAAGGCTAACAGCTGATGCTTCAATAGAAACTCTGCAGGCCAGGAGGGAGTGGCAAGATATACTTAAAATAATGAGAGAAAAAAATCTATAACCAAGATTACTGCATCCAGCAAGGATCTCATTCGGATTCAAAGGAAAAATAATAAGCTTTACAGATAAGAAAAAGGTAAAAGAATTCAGCCTTGCAACAAATTCTATAGGAACTTTTCTAGATAGGAAGCACAAAAGAAAGAAAAGGCCCACAAAACAAACATCAAAAGAATAAAATTAATGGTAATAGGATCATATACATTGATAATTACCTTAAAAAATGATTCAATGCTTCATCCAAAAGACACAGATTGGCTGAATGGATAAAAAACAAGACCATTATGCATACTGTCTAAAACACACCCACTTCAGACCTAGGGACATATACAGAGTGAAAGTGAGGGGCTGGAAAAGTATTCCATGCAAATAGAAATCAAAAGAAAGCAGGAGTAGCAATACTCATATTCGGTAAAATAGACTTTAAAATAAAGAACATTACAAGAGACAAGGAAGGACATTACATAATAATCCAGGTATCAATCCAAGAAGAATCTGTAAGAATATATATATATATATATATATATATATATATATATATATATATATATATTGATATGCACCTATGTTGGGTGCCCATGGGCACCCAACATAGGTGCATATCAATACCTAAGGCAAATGCTAACAACAATTTAAGGGGAAACCATCAGTAACTCATTTCAAGCATTTCTTCTGACCATAACACCATTAAGATTAGATATCAACTACAGGGAAAGGGGGCTCCCAAGGAGGGTCAGTGGTAAATAATCTGCTTGCCAATTTGGAGACACAGGCATTTGATCCGTGGGTCTAGAAGATCCCCTGGGGTAGTAAATGGTATCCTGCTCCTGTATTCTTGCCTGGGAAATCCCATGGACAGGGAAGCCTGAGCCTGATGGGCTACAGTCCATGGGCTCACAAGGAGTTGGACTTGACTGAGTTTCTGAGTCTGCACACAAAACAAGAAAGAAACTTAAAGAAGCAGAAACAACATGGAGGCTAAACAATACACTTCTGAATAACAAACAGGTCACTGAAGAAATAAAAATAAAATAAAAATATACCTAGAAACAAATGACAATGTAAACATAACTCAAAACATATAGGATGGAGGAAAAGCAGTTCTAAGAGGGAAGTTTATAGAAATACAAGCCTACCTAAAAAAAAAAAAAAAACAAGAGAAGCAAAAATTAAACAAACTAACCCTACACCTAAACCCACTAGAAAAAGAATAAAAACCCCAAAGTTAGTAGAAGGACAGATGGACAGATCATCCAGACAGAAAATTAATAAGGTAACACAAGCCTAATGACACATTAGATGAGATACGTTTAACTGATAGGATACTCCATCTCAAAGCAACAGAATACACTTTCTTCTCAAGTGTCAGAGAACATAAGATATTCTCCAGTATAGATCAAATCTTGGGTAACAAATCAAGCTTCAGTAAATTTAAGTAAACTGAAATCATTTCAAGCATCTTTTCCAAACAAAATGATATGAGATTAGAAATCAATAACAGGAATAAACTGTAAAAATATACAAAGAAGCTAAACAATATGCTTATAAATAACCAAGTGAAACTGAAGAAATCAAAGAGAAAATAAAAAACACCTAGAAACAGATGACAACGTAAACATGATGACCCAAAACCTATGGGATGCAGCAAAAGCAGTTCTACAATCCTACCTCAAGAAAAAGAAAAAAAATCTCAGTTAGGCATGCTGTCTAACAACTAAAGCCACCAGAGAAAGAAGAACAAAGACAACCCAAAGTTAGTATAAGGAAAGATATCATGAAGATCAAAACAGTATAGTATGGGCACAAAAACAGAATTATAGATCAATGGAACCAGATAGAAAACTCAGAAATAAACTCACACATCTATGGTCATCAAATAGATGATGAAGGGGGTAAGAGTATATAATGGAATAAAGAAAGTCTTTTCAATAAGCATTGCTAGGAAAATTGGGCAGCTATATGTAAAAGAATGAAACTACACTTCCTAACAGCATATGCAAAAGTAAACTCAAACTGGATTAAAGACCTAAATATAAGGCCAAACTCTATAAAAATCTTATAGGAAAAGATAAACAGAACACTCTCTGACATAAATCAGTAAGATCTTTTTTGACCCACCTCCAAGGATAATGAAAATAGAAACAAATATAAACAAGTGGGGCCTAATTATACTTAAATCTTTTGTACAGAAAAGGAAATCATAAATAAGACGAAAAGACAACTCTCAGAATGGGAGAAAATATTTGCAAATGAAGCAACTGAAAAGGGATTAATCTCCAAAATATACAGGTTATGCAACTCAATATTTTTTAAAAAGCCAATCAAAAAATGGGTAGAAGACCTAAATACATATGTGTCCAAAATAGACATAGGAATGGCCATGAAAAATACTCATGAAACACATGAAAAATACTCAACATCACTAATTATTAGAGAAAAACAAATCAAAATTACAATGAGGTGTCACTTCCCACCAGTGAGAATGGCCATCATCAAAAATTTTACAAACAATAAATGCTAGAGAGGGTATGGAGAAAAGGGAAGCTTCCTACCTCGTTGAAAGGACTATAAATTGGTAAAGCCACTATGAAGGACAGTATAGAAATTCTTTAAAACTAAAAATAGAACTACCATATAACCCAGGAATCCCAGTACTGGTCATATACCATGAGAAAACCATTACAGAAGAAACATGAACCACATAGTGTTCATTACAACACTATTAACAATAGCCAGGAAATGGAAGAAACCTAAATGTTCATCAACAGAAGATTATATAAAGAAGAGGTGGCACATATATACAAAGGAATATTCAGTTCAGTTCAGTTGTTCAGTCATGTCTGATTCTTTGTGACCCCATGGACTGTAGCATGCCAGGCTTCCGTATCCATCACCAGCTCCTAGAACTTGCTCAAATTCATGTCCATAGAGTCGGTGATGGCCTCCAACCATCTCATCCTCTGTTGTCGCCTTCTCCTCCTGCCTTCAATCTTTCCCAGCATCAGGGTTTTTACTAATGAGTCAGTTCTTTGTATCAGGTGGCCAAAGTATTGGAGCTTCAGCTTCACCATCAGTCCTTCCAGTGAATATTCAGGACTGATTTCCTTTAGGATTGACTGGTCCAAGGGACTCTCAAGAGTCTTCTCCAACACCACAGTCCAAAAGCATCAATTCTTTGGTGCTCAGATTTCTTTATGGTCCAACTCTCACATCCATACATGACTACCGGAAAAACCACAGCTTTGACTAGACAGACCTTTGTTGGCAAAGTAATATCTCTGCTTTTTAATATGCTGTCTAAGTTTGTCAAAACTTTTGAAATTTAAAGATGTTTTCTCCTTGGAAGAAAAACTATGAATGGAGCATTACTATTAAAAAGAATAAAGTAATGCCTTTTGCAGCAACATGAAGGGACCTGGAAATTATACTAAGGGAAGGAAGTTAGCCAGAGAAAGACAAACATCATATGATACCACTTATCTGTGGAATCTTTAAAAATGATACAAATGAACTTATCTACAAAATAGAAACAGACTCACAGTCTTAGAGAAAGAACTTATGGTTACCCAGAAGAAGGGTAGTGTGGGGGAGGGATAGGTTGTGAGCTTGGGACTGACACAAGTCTATGTTAAAAATAGATAACCAACAAGGAGCTGTGTATAACACAGCTCAATTTTTTGTGATAACTTAAATGGGAAAGTAATTTGAAAATGAATAAACACATAAAATAACATAAAACCTTTAAAAATAAGAATGTCAGGCGCTGCCCTGGTGGCTCAGCTGTAAAGAGTCTACCTCCCAATGAAGGAGAAATGGTTTTTATCCCTGGTCTGGGAAGATCCCACTTGCCACAGAGCAACTTGAAAGCTTACAGTCGTGAGTCATGAACGGTACCAAATTCTTGGTCTCTGAAGGATAAAATTTCACTCCAGGACCAAAGCAAAGTGCCAATCACTCAGAGCTTTTGTGTAGCAAAGTTTTATTAAAGGAACAGGGATAGAGAAAGCTTCTGGCAAGAAGCACTGGAAGGTGGCAGGAGAGTAGCTGCCCCTCATTATGTAGTTTTTTGCTAACTGCTGAGAATAGATAAAAGAACACCTCAAGGCTGTGAAAATTTAACCAGGCTCCTCTCTCACAACATCCTGAGGTAAAATCAGCATGAGGGGAGTCATCTCCGGATGAGGGATCTCTGGGCAAGATATATTTTTTCCATAAAATGACTGACATAAGTTTTCGAAGAAAAACAGGTCCCCAAGCAATATACATTGTTTCCTTAATATAGCTTAATAAAAACATTTCCATGAACAAGATATACTGTTTCTCTGAGCAATTAGCCACTCAGGGTTTGAAAAAGTTAGTTTCAGATAGTCATCATAACAACACAGGATTTTTTTAAAAAACCTGCAGAGTGAAGGAATGTTGGGGAAAATAAATGTTTGCTGCTTGCCGTTTGCCTTTTGTTGGCTGTGTCCTCCTCCTGGGGATCCTGGCCTACCTATCAAAACCTGCCTGACAATTAACTCTCATTCTCCCCTTTTTCTTTTAGGAGAATTACGTTGCCAGTGAAAGGGGCATAGTTCTCATTCTGTAGCTGCTGAGGGGCACAGACCCTAAATTGTTGAGGGAACATATTCTGCTTACCCTTATATTGAGGGTCTCTGATCAAGGGACCCAAGTAATAGTTGAAGGAGGCTATGGTAATTGTAGGAGCTTGAACAACAATTTGTAACTTAAAATCCTTCCAGTGGTTAGAAACAAAACTAGCTACACAGCTACAGATGCAGGGAGCAAACAGCAAAAAAACACAGAACAATCAGAATTATTACAATTAAGATAGTCTTTCACCATGGCGAGCTAGTTAATGCTTTGCAAAGTGAGGCATATGGAGACTCAGGAGTATCCATAGCCTGAATTATCTTGTCCACATATTTACAAAGTGAGTAACATTAGTGCTTACATCTGATATCTATGTATAACATTGGGTATAAATAACGGCACAAGTTCATCCTTGTGCAGTGGCTAGAATATCTAAAGCCAATCAGTTTTGTGAAACAACCTTTCTAATCTGTATTTGTTCTGCATTAAAGGCTGAAGTAGCTTTTAGAGAATTTTGCAAAGCTGGTTGAGTAAAATTAGTCAGAGCATCAACTCATAGCATGACATTTGTACTTCCCAGAGGGAATGGATATTACAGCCAAATAATTATACCAGTGAAATACAAACTGTTATGCACCGAGCCCGTATCTCCGAACCGACTGAGAGAGCAAGTCCACCACAGTAATGCAAAGGCAAGAAGGGAGTTTATTTCTAGTGCGCTAGGGCCCAAGTCTCATCCAGCAGAGTGGAATCCGACTAGAGCCCTGAACAAAGGAGTATGGTGGCTTATATACAGGCAGTTCTTTGTCTCAGTTACAGGAGTAGCTGACGTTACATGATTGGTCAGGCAGGATGAGCACATGTCCTGTCTCTTTCTGGTTGGTGTGTGCGGGAATGTTAAGGAAACATGACTCAGGTCCTAGATCCCATCGTTTGGTCCCTAACATTCCCCGCTGTCCTTAGATCATATAGAGGAATCTTCCTCTTGGTCCTGAGACACAGTTTGATATTGTTGCCGAAGCACAAACAGCTGTACTGTATTTATGCATTCCTTTACAAAGGCTACAAGTCTATTGATAATACATGGGCCAAAGGTAAGCATCAGTAGAAGTACTAGCAGGGGTCCCAGCAAGGTGGAGATTAGGGTGGTCAACCAAGGGGATTGTTGAAACTAAGACTCAAACCATCCTTGTTGAGCCTCACGTTCTTGTTTAAGTTGGGCTAGTCCCTCTCTTACTTTGGCCATAGATTCTCTAACTATTCCTGTGTGATCAGAATAAAAACAACACTCTTCTCCTAGGGCAGCACAGAGTCCCCCCTGTTGCAGAAAGAGCAGATCTAATCCTCTTCTGTTTTGCAGAACTACTTCAGATAGGGAAGTTAAAGATGATTCCAGATGACTAATAGATTGCTCTATACAGGTGATGTCCTCATCTATGGCCGCTCTCAGGGAGTTAAATCCTTGGCTTTGTGGGGACAAAGCTGTTATTCCTGTTCCGGCCCCGGCTATTCCAAGACCGAACATAGTTGCTATGGTTATGGCAGTAAGAGGTTCCCTCTTGACTTTGTAAGTTCTTTCTTGAGGATTTAGGGTCAATTTTGGGGCCCAGTAATCATATATTGTTTCCTCTGGTCGATACAGAATCTTTGGCACGACTGCTACCATAACACAGAATTCTTCTTTGGGATCAGAGATTGAGCTGTGTAAGCATGGAGTCAGCCCCGTGTGTGAACAGACCCACCATCCTCCCATCCGTGGTATTAGCCACCTGGCTATGGGCAAGTCTGTAGGCTCAACGACATGCGCACACAGTGGAGACCTCTCTGATAATACCTTGCCCATACATAACCCTTTTCCCCATACCTCTCTCATTGTAAGGCCTACTTTTTGGTCTCCCCATTGACACTGAGGAGGATCAGTGCCGTTGGCCAGGTTGTAAGAGGCGTTGAGGCCTACTGCCTCGTAATAAGGGGGAATTAAGTTGTAACATAACCAACAGGATTTAGTTGCCTCAGGATGGGTTTGATTTAAGGTAGCATAAGCTGCCTTTACTAATTTCCATAGTGGATCTGTTTGTCCAAGTTTAGCAAGGGGGCCCGCCTCTGGGTCTTTTGTTGGTCCCTGGGATGTAGGTAGGGAGGTTGTCGGGTAGAGAGTTGCATGGACCTGTTCAACGGGGTTTGGACCGATACTATACATTTGTACCGGTTCTAAAACTTGACTCACAACAATGATCCCATTATAATACTCCCGGTATGGGAACCCGTCAGTTCTGGTCTGAAGCCCCCATGATATCCCGTTGACCCAGGCCTTTTCTTTTTTTGCTTTGTCAATGTTAAACCTTATTTTTACCTGGGCAAAGTTATGATCCTTTTCCCAGTTGGAGTACGGAGGTACGGGTCCTACAAATGAGAAGTTAAGCAAGTCCCGATTTCCTACATCCCACTATCTATACCCTGGAGTCTCAGACCCATCATTGGAAGTTACGCAGTCCCAAAATTTACAATAAGAGTCCTGTATCCCCCCACAGATTTTCCAGTTATGCCTGGGCGCACCTGGACATGCCCAGAATGCATGATTCTGGAGCTTGCCCCTCTTCCAGGGTACATTTACCACCGGCCTAAGGTCAAAGTATAAGTCTGGCCACCAAGTATTTGGTGGATGTACTGTGGTGGTGGAGTTAAGCATCTCACGTGTTAGTCCATTTTGCAGTTTCCAGGTGATTCTGATGGGTTGGTGCGGGTTCACGCTGGCAGCTTCGGAGCAGAGTAACATGGTCATCCATAAGATGGTCTAGACGAGTTGTCTTGGTCCTGTCGACGATGCTGGAGCTTCAGCCTCAGGGGGTTGGATGGGTGCAGAGATGCTTCCCATTCTTTTTTAGCATCTTCCTGCTCTGCTGAAGTAGCTGGGCGTACGTGGTTGCAATGCACCCAAGGCCCGATACCGTCGACCTTTAGGGCAGTTGGGGTGGTAAGAAGAACAACATAAGGACCCCTCCATTTGGGTTCTAGTGCCTTGGTTTGGTGCCTTTTGACCCATACCCAATCTCCTGGGCCAATGTCATGTGAGGGAATAGTTCCCTTATTTTGACCCACATGTATTTCCTGGAGCAGTTTCCAGACACGAGAGTGCACCTTACTTAAGGCCATCAAGGCCTCTTGGAATTGTCCCAATGTGGGAGGCAGTAGTTTCTTCCCTTCAAATATTGGACATACATGGGGTGGTCTCCCATATAGAATTTCAAATGGGGTCAGATTAAGTTGATAAGGAGTATTACCTGCACTGAAGAGGGCGAAGGGAAGGAGGGTCTCCCAGTCCCCGCCAGTCTCTATAGCCAATTAAGTTAAAGTTTCTTTTAGGGTCCGATTTATTCTTTCTACTTGCCCTGAGCTCTGTGGACTATTCACAATGTAACTTCCATTTAGTCCCCAGGGCTAGGGCAAGGCTCTGAACTATTTGACTCACAAAAGCAGGTCCATTATCAGAGCCGATGGTCACCAGCAGGCCAAACCTGGGAACTATTTCTTCTAAAATCTTTTTCGCCACTATCATCGTGGTTTCTCCCTTTGTAGGAAAAGCCTCCACCCACCCTGAGAAGGTATCCACCAACACTAACAAGTACTGGTAACCATACTTGCCTGGCCTTACCTCGGTGAAATCTATTTCCCAGTGTTGCCCTGGTCCTTCTCTCTGATACCTCAGTCCTGCATGTTGTCATTTTCTTGGCCTCATCTGTTGACACGCCTTACAAGCATGCACTATGTTCTTTACAGTTGTCTGGTGCTGGAGAAATCGCAGGCACACAGTTTGAAAGAGCATCAGAGTCTTCTTTTCTCCCAGATGAGTAGACAAGTGTAAATGCTCACATAGTTGCCACTCCAACTGAGCAGGGAGTATCAAGTAGCCGTCTGAGTCTTGGCACCATCCATCTTCACCTTTTTGAAGGTTGGTGTGTTCTTGGATACAAGCAAGGTCTGTGGATGAATACTCAGGGGTTGGGGGCAGAGTTCCCATACCTGGAGGTGGAAGTCCGATCGCCAACACAGGGGTGATGAAATCTTCATCAGCTACTTTTCGAGCTGCCAGGTCTGTGGCACAATTCCCTCGTGCTGTGGGGCTGTCACCCTTCTGATGTCCAGGTACGTGTACTATTGACACAGCCTCTAAAAGTCTACGGATTTCAGGCAAATTTTTAATTTCTTTTCCTTCAGCTGTCAAAAACCCCCGTTCCCGATATATCGGGCCCTGGATGCGTACTGTGCCAAAAGCATAGCGACTGTCAGTGAAGATAGTTATTCTTTTTCCTTTGGCTTTCTCTAATGCTTGAATCAGGGCAATTAACTCTGCCTTTTGTGCTGAGGTATCCGGGGGAAGGGCCTCTGCCCATATTGTCTGTCCAGAGTCATCTACTACTGCAGCTCCCACCCGTCTCTGTCCATCTTTCACATAACTGCTGCCATCTGTGAACCATTTTAGCTCACTGTTATCCAGTGGAATATCGGTCCTTTTGTATTGCTGTTACCCCGGCCAGTATCTCATCACAATCATGGAGGGGGCTATTTTCCTCCGGATTGGGCAAAAGAGTGGCCGGATTTAGAGTGCAGGGAATGAATCCGTGGGGTGTCAAGTACCAAGGCCTGGTAGTGCGTCAAGCAGGCATTAGAAATCCATTTACCTGGGGGTTGCTTTAAAACTCTCTCTATGGCATGAGGAGTGTAGACCAAGAGTCTCTGTCCATAAGTCAGTTTATCAGCATCGTGGACTAAGAGCGCAGTGGCCACGATGATACGGAGGCAAGGTGGCCATCCGGCTGCCACTGGGTCCAGTCTCTTGGAAAGGTAAGCTACAGGTCGCTTCCATGGTCCCCATCTCTGTGTTAGTACCCCTTTTCCTATCCCCCACTTTTCATCTACAAATAATTGGAAAGGCTTAGATGGATCAGGGAGGGCAAGGGCAGGAGCTTCTAGCAAGGCTCGCCTGAGCTCTTGGAAGGCCTCTTTCATTGGCTCAGTCCATTTCCAGTCCTTGTTTTCTTTGGTCCCTTCATATAGGGGCCTGGCCTTTTCTGCAAACCCCAAGATCCATAACCGGCAATATCCCACAGTTCCCAGAAATTCTCTCACTTGTCTGGGGTTAGCCAGCTCAGGGATCTGGAGGATGGTTTCTTTCATAGCCTGTGTTAGCCACCTCTGGCCCTGTTTTATCTTATAACCGAGGTATGTAACCTCTTGCTTGGCAATCTGGGCCTTTTTGGCACTGGCTCTGTAACCTAAAGTCCCCAAGGTTTGGAGAAGGTCACCTGTTGCCTCTTGGCACTCTTTTTCCATAGTCGCTGCCAGCATAAGGTAATCAACATATTGTAATAAAACAATGGTAGGGTGTTCAACCCAATACTCAGGGAGGTCTTCGTCCAGGGCCTCATTAAATAACGTGGGCAAGTTTTTGAAACCCTGTGGTAAGCGAGTCCATGTCAGCTGCACAGGGGTCTGACCACCGTCTTCCTGCCATTCGAAGGCAAAGATCTCTTGGCTTGCGGGGGCAAGAGGCAAACTGAAAAAGGCATCTTTTAAATCTAAAACAGTATACCAAATGTAGTTTGGAGGCAAGTTGCCTAGCAATGTATAAGGGTTAGGAACCGTAGGATGAATATCACTCACCCGTTTGTTGACTTCTCGTAGATCTTGAACCGGTCTAAAATCAGTTCCCCCAGGCTTTTTCACAGGAAACAGGGGAGTGTTCCATGGGGACCGGCACCTTTTCAGGACCCCAGCGTCTATGAGGCGTTGTATATGAGGAGTAATTCCTTGTCGAGCCTCTTGACTCATGGGATACTGCCATACCCTCACTGGGGAAGCACTGGCTTTCAGTTCCACAATGATAGGGGGCCTCTGTTTGGCCAGTCCCATTCCTGCTGTTTCTGCCCAGGCCTGAGGGTATCTTTGAACCCATGGTTGTACTTTGGGGCTTATTGTCACTGGGGCCTCTGGCAAGTAGAGTCTATATTCATCTTTTAATGCCAGAGACAGGACCTGAAGAGGATGCCCGGTCCCATCTAAAACCGACACTTGTCCATGGTCGAAATGAATTTGGGCATTCACTTTAGACAGTAAATCCCTTCCCAACAAGGGCGCTGGACACTCAGGTATCACCAGAAAATAATGGGTTACCTGGTGGGCCCCCAAGTTCACATGCCGTTTTGTAACCCATCCATATCGTTTAGTCCCGGTTGCTCCCTGCACCCAGCTACTTTTCTTAGACATGAGTCCATCTTTTTGGTTTAAGACTGAGTATTGGGCTCCTGTGTCCACCATGAAGCCAACCGTTTTCCCCTCCACATTTATAGTTACCCAGGACTCGGGGAGGGGCTTTGAGCCCTGACCCCCTAGTCGCTATCCTCACCCACGTAGAGGATATGACTGTCTGGAGAGGGAGTCTCGTTCTTGGGGTTCTTGGGCCCCTCTTTTAGATTTTTCTTGGGTCATGTATCTTTCTAATGTCCAAACTCTTTACAAAACGCACATTGGTTTTTTCCAAGCTTACGCCTTGTCGTTTTTTCTTCAGTTTTTGAGTCCAATTTTTTCCCTTTTTGGAACCTGTTTTTGTTTTCAACCCCAGCAAAAAATATCTGGGCCAGCTCTTTTTTATTTTTATGGTTTTCTTCAGCTCTAAATTCTCTTTCTTCTCCTAATGTGGTCCTCTCTCTCTTCTGGGGTCTCTCTATGATTAAAAACTCTCTCGGCTGCCCTCACTAGATCTTGTAAGGATTGTTCACTTAACCTCTCTATCTTTTGTAACTTTCTTCTAATATCAGGGGCTGCTTGATTTACAAATGCTAACATAACTGCCACTCGTGACTCATCTGCCTGTGGGTCCATAAGGGTATACTGTCTAAAAGTTTCCATTATTCTTTCAAGGAAGGCTGCTGGGCTCTCATTTGGCTCCTGCCTCACTGAATTTATTTTGGCCAAATTAGTTGGCTTCCTGGCGGCCGCTCTAAGGCCAGCCATAAGAGTCTGGCGGTACACTTGGAGACGCTCCCTACCTTCAGGGCGTTAGAAGTCCCAGTTGGGTCACACCAAGGGGAACCCCTCCTCAATGAGGTTAGGCTGTATTGTGGGCCTCCCATCCACCCCTGGCACATCCTTCCGAGCTTCTGACAGGATCTGCTCACGATCCTCTGTAGTGAAAAACACCTGTAACAGTTGCTGACAATCATCCCAAGTGGGATTGTGAATAAAAAGGATAGACTCTAAAAGATCAATAAGACCCTGCGGTTTTCAGAGAAGGAGGGAGTCTGGGTTTTCCAATTGTACAAATCACTAGTGGAGAAGGGCCAATACTGATATGTCCGCTCTCCATCCTCTTTGGCTGGCCCCGCCCAGACCGGAAACGCGTGAATGGTGGAGGAGGGGACTTCTGGGTCTTCTTCTTCCACTACGCTGGCCATTTCCCTTGTTCTTCCCCGAGTTCCCTGGGAGGGGCCTCCTTCTCTGGGAGGAGCTGAAGGCTCGGTTCTCCTCCTGGCTTCTCCCAATGAAACCTGTGGAACCTGTGGAAGCAAGGGTCGATGTGGATCCGCATATGGGGGTGGGAACAATTCGGTCTCCAGATCTATCAGATTAGAATACAGAGAAGATTCCTGGAAGACCGGCTTTGGTCGATTCTCGTCCTTTTTTCCTTCTTTTTTTTCGGAAGCATTCATGACTAGCACCTGTGGGCTTGGCGAGGTTGGAGTTGTGGAAGAGGGACAGGGAGGTTTAGGAGGTTTAGAAAGAACAAGAACAAAGGGTTTAAGCCATTCCGGCGGGTTTCTCACTAGATCCTGCCAGACCAGAATGTAGGGAGTCTGGTCTGGGTGCCCGGCAGGACTAGGAGTAAGCACCCTCTCTTTAACTTCCTGGATAATTTGGGGATTGAAGGTTCCCTCTTGTGGCCATCCGACATCAAAGGTGGGCCACTCGGCAGAACAGAAAGTCACCAGTTTGCTCTTGTTCACCAGTAACGAAAGATTCTGAGCTCTAGACTTGAAATCAGAGAAGTGGTCAGTCATCAGAGACAGCGGAGTAGAAGTAGTCTGCCCCATGGGTACAGAGAAAACGAACAACAACGAGATTCACATGGACAGTGCTGGCACACAGAGACACAGAAACGACACAACAAACAGATTCCAACTCTCAATATTACTTTCAGTCCTCTTTATAGCACTAGAAACCCCTTTTCTACTTGCAAGTGTCTTACTGTCAGGACGTCCTCAGTGCCAGCTGCCGTCCCGGTATGCTACTGGGGACTCGGCCTCACGCTGGACTTGCCTCTGCACTTTACACCCAGATGCCTCCCCAGTGCGATACTGGGCCCCGGACTTAATCTGGGCTTCTGCAACGTTAGCACCGGTGCTCAGAGCTCTTATCTCCTAACGAGGTTACTCCCTTCTACCAGCAGAGTTGTCCTCCCCGGTGGGACGGAGATCCCGGACGAGCCCCCAAATGTTATGCACCGAGCCCGTATCTCCGAACCGACTGAGAGAGCAAGTCCACCACAGTAATGCAAAGGCAAGAAGGGAGTTTATTTCTAGCGTGCTAGGGCCCAAGTCTCATCCAGCATAGTGGAATCCAACTAGAGCCCCGAACAAAGGAGTATGGCGGCTTATATACAGGCAGTTCTTTGTCTCAGTTACAGGAGTAGCTGACGTTACATGATTGGCCAGGCAGGATGAGCGCATGTCCTGTCTCTTTCTGGTTGGTGTGTGCTGGAATGTTAAGGAAACATGACTCAGGTCCTAGAGCCCGTCGTTTGGTCCCTAACACAAACCTTATCCAAGGAGTTTTAAGGTGGGTAAATTTAGCAGGCTTTTCTGGAAGCTCTGAATATATGAAGCCATGAGTAAAAGCTAGACCTAGGATATATCTCCCTATCTATCCAGTGGCAATGGCAACCCACACGAGTACTCTTGCCTGGAAAATCCCATGGATGGAGGAGCCTGGTAGGCTAAAGTCCATGGGGTCGCTAGGAGTCGGACACGACTGAGCGACTTCACTTTCACTTTCACTTTTCACTTTCATGCATTGGAGAAGGAAATGGCAACCCACTCCAGTGTTCTTGCCTGGAGAAACCCAGGGACAGGATAGCCTGGTGGGCTGCCGTCTTATGGGGTCGCACGGAGTCAGACACGACTGAAGCAACTTAGCAGCAGCAGCAGTCAGGGGGAAGACACACCCATAGGTAGGAACCACATATCCAGTCATGTCCCATTTGGAGCAAGCCAGCATGGCTGAGGGATCCAGTTCCAATCAGTGCCTGGCCAGACAAAAGGAGGACCTGAACTGGGATTGGCAAATACAAGAATGATTATATTACATGTTTCTTGAAGCAAAAGTCCCAACTGTTTCCAGTCACTATAGTTAAGTTGTCAACTAACTTCTGGGGATGGCTCTGTTTGCTTCTATCATATGGGAGCTTTAGATATCAGGCACCCCTTTTCAGAAGTTAGCCATATAACGTCATCCTGTAGCTGATAAAGATCAGGCAGGAAGCCACTAAATTTTGATTTATTTTCCTTCTCATGTATAGCAAAATAGTCATTAAACCAAGGTAATGTGTAATCAAAGTTAAAAGTCACATTATGTCCATAGTTAAGGTACAAAGTGTCACACCAGCCAATTTTAGGATTGTTAGATGTAATCAAATTAAAAGAGGCATCACATGTGATTGTTGTTGGTGAAGGTAGTTGAAGACTTGGAGAAAATCCTTCCCTTGAAGTGGAGACACCCACCATGGGAAGCCTTCAGCCAATGAAGAAGGGAGTGCTCCACAGACTCTAATAATTTTCTGGTGGAGTCTTTAATGTTTTCTATGTAGAGGATCATGTCATCTGAGGTGGGTGACAGCCAGAGCCAGAAGGCAAGGGGCAAACTCAGCCCCAGAGATGGCATCATGTGCCAAACTGTGAGGAGGTTATCAGTTCCTAACCAAGTCTTCCTGGGATCCTGGACAGTTGACATCCACCAGGAAGGTCGCAGCCAGAGATCAGCTCCCCAGAGGAGACACATGGCACACCTGAGATGGCACTCTCTCTGCGAACCCTGGAAACTGAGCGGCTGGGACAGGGGAGGTGATAAAATGCACTGCCCCACCTGGGGAGTGTGCACTCGTCAAGCACCTGGTTGCCTGAGCTGCTCGGACCTGAGAAGGGCACAAAATGCAGGCCCAACCAAGTCTGTGCCTTTGTGAAGTACCCGAGATCCTGAACCTGAGTGGCTTAGACCTGGGAAGTGCACGGAACCCAGGGCCCACTTTAGACAGTTACCCTGCAGAGTAACCTGGAGCCTGAGCAGTGTGGACCAGGAAAGCACACACGTTGTGAGCAAGGGCAAACCCAGTGTGGCCCAGACACTGTGAGCACTCCCCACACATGCCAATGATATTTGTTTCAGTGTTCTTCCCTCCCCATAGCATAACTGAACAATTGCACTTAAACAAATGACTACGTTTGCACCCTTGTGTCAGGGAAGAAGTTAAATACTGAAGAGACTTGAAAACAGAGGAAGCCAAAATAAACAAAGAAGAGGGAACCACTTTGAAAGTGACAGGTGCAACAATTAAAACCCTGTAGTTCACATTGGCTACACTGGAAGGGACCTATAGACCTTGAGAAAAACTATAAGCTGGGACAAGGAACTATCTGAAACTGAACTGACCCCTCACTGCCCTCAACAGCTCCAGAGAAATTCCTAGATATATTTTACTATTATCATTTTTAATGTTTTTTTAAAATTTTAAGTTATTCATTACTCCTTTAATTTTCATTTTTATAACCTATTACTTTTGCAAGAAAAAAGACCATATTTTAAAAGGAAATTTTATATATGTATATTTAATAAATTTGGCAATTTTTCAAAATACTGTATATTTGAGAGTCTAACTTCTACTCTAGATTTTTAATATTTGCTTTTGGTATTTCTTATCAATTCTGTACCTTTAAGAATCCAGTCTTCAGTACCCATTTTTACTTAGGAGTGTGATTACTGGCTTGATTGCTCTCTTCCCTTTTGACTCTCCTTTTTCTCCCCCAGGTCAACTCTATCTCCTCCCTTCCCCTTCTCTTCTCTACTTAACTCTGTGAATCTCTTTGGGTGTTCTGGGCTGTGGAGACACTTAGGGAACTGATCACAGGCTAGATTGGTCTCTCTCCTTTTGACTCCCCTTCCTCTCCTCCTGGTCACTTCTGTCTCCTTCCTCCCTCTTCCCTTCTCTATGGAACTCCTTGAACCTCTCTGAGTGTTCCGGACTGTGGAGAGCCCATAGGGAATTGATTACTGGCTAGATTGCTATCTCCCCTTTTGATCCCCCCTCTTCTCCACCTGGTCACCTCTATCTCCCTCCTCCCTCTTCTCTTCTCCATGTAACTCTGTGAACACCTCTGGGTGTCCCCCACTGTGGAGAATCTTTTCACCATTAACCTAGATGTTTGTATCATCAGTGCTGTATGGATGGAGAAGTCGTGAGGCTACTGTAAGAAGAAGACTGAAAGCCTTATTTAAGCAGGAGGCTTAAATCCAAAACTTGAGAACACCAGAAAACTCATTAATCGACAAGAGCTCATCGAAAATTCTCCATACCTACACTGAAACCAAGCTCCACCCAAGAGCCAACAAGCTTCAGAGCAAGACAACCAAGCGAATTCTTTAACAATGCAGGAACATAACCCTGAACACAAAAATACAGGTTGCCTAAAGTCACACCAAACCCATAGACACCTCAGAACTCACTACTGGACACTTCATTGCACTGCAGAGAGAAGAGATCCAGCTCCACCCACCAGAACATCCACATAAGCTTCCCTAACCAGGAAATGTTGAGAATCCACTCGTCCAATCCCATCCACAGTGAGGAACTTCCACAATAAAGAGGAACCAAAAACTTTCAGCATTCAGAAAGGCCACATCAAACACAGCAATCTAAACAAAATGAAAAGGCAGAGAAATATTTAGCAGGTAAAGGAACATGATAAAAGCCCACCAAACCATACCAATGAGGAGGAGATAGGCAGTCTACCTGAAAAAGAATTCAGAATTATGATAGTAAAAATGATCCCAAATCTTGAAAACAAAATAGAGTTACAGATAAATAGCCTGGAGACAAGGATTGAGAAGATGCAAGAGAAGTTTAGCAAGGACCTAGAAGAAATAAAGAAGAGTCAACCAATAATGACTAATGTAATATCTCAGATCAAAAGCACTCTGGAGGGAATCAACAGTAGAGTAACTGAGGCAGAAGATAGGATAAGTGAGGCGGAAGATAGAATGGTGGATATAAATGAAGCAGAGAAGAAAAAAGACAAAAGAATTAAAAGAAATGAGGACAACCTCAGAGACCTCTGGGACAATGTCAGATGCCCCAACATTCAAATCATAGGAGTCCCTGAATAAGAAGATAAAAACAAATAGAGGAGATAATAGTTGAAAACTTCCCTAAAATAGGGAAGGAAATGGACACCCAAGTCCAAGAAACCCAGAGAGTTCCAAACAGGATAAATGCAAGGAGAAACACCCCAAGACACATATTAATCAAATTAACAAAGATCAAGCACAAAGAACAAATATTAAAAGCAGCAACGGATAAACGACAAATAACTCACAAGGGGATCCCCATAAGGATAATGGCTGATCTTTCAATAGAAACTCTTCAGGCCAGGAGGGAATGGCATGACATATTTAAAGTGATGAAAGAGAAAAACCCACAACCCAAATTACTGTACCCAGCAAAGATCTCATTCAAATATGAAGGAGAAATCAAAAGCTTTACAGACAAGCAAAAGCTCAGAGAATTCAGCACCACCAATCAGCTCTTCAACAAATGCTAAAGGATCTTCTCTAGACAGGAAACACAGAAAAGTTTTATAAACTCGAACCCAAAACAACAAAGTAAATGGCAATGGGATCATATTTATCAATAATTACCTTAAATGTAAATGGGTTGAATGCCCCAACCAAAAGACAAAGATTGGTTGAATGGATACAAAAACAAGACCCCTATATATATTGTCTACAAGAGACCAACCTCAAACCCCAGATATTTAACTGACTGTTGACAAAGCTGAGCTTTATCCTTTCATGCCTTGTAACCACAGCCAGAAATCTGTATGCAGGTCAGGAAGCAACAGTTAGAACTGGACATGGAACAACAGACTGGTTCCAAATAGGTAAAGGAGTATGTCAAGGCTGTATATTGTCACCCTGCTTATTTAACTTATATGCAGAGTACATCATGAGAAATGCTGGGTTGGAAGAAACACAAGCTGGAATCAAGATTGCCGGAAGAAATATCAATAACCTCAGATATGCAGATGACACCACCCTTATGGCAGAAAGTGAAGAGGAACTAAAAAGCCTCTTGATGAAAGTGAAAGAGGAGAGTGAAAAAGTTGGCCTAAAGCTCAACATTCAGAAAACAAAGATCATGGCATCCGGTCCCATCACTTCATGGGAAAAAGATGGGGAAACAGTGGAAACAGTGTCAGACTTTATTTCTGGGGCTCCAAAATCACTGCAGATGGTGACTGCAGCCATGAAATTAAAAGACGGTTACTCCTTGGAAGAAAAGTTATGACCAACCTAGATAGCATATTCAAAAGCAGAGACATTACTTTGCCGATTAAGGTCCGTCTAGTCAAGGCTATGGTTTTTCCTGTGGTCATGTAAGAGTGAGATGTGAGAGTTGGACTGTGAAGAAGGCTGAGCGCCAAAGAATTGATGTGTTTGAACTGTGGTGTTGGAGAAGACTCTTGAGAGTCCCTTGGACTGCAAGGGGATCCAACCAGTCCATTCTGAAGGAGATCAGCCCTGGGATTTCTTTGGAAAGAATGATGCTAAAGCTGAAACTCCAGTACTTTGGCCCCCTCATGTGAAGAGTTGACTCATTGGAAAAGACCCTGATGCTGGGAGGGATTGGGGCAGGAGGAGAAGGGGACAATAGAGGATGAGATGGCTGGATGGCATCACTGACTCGATGGACATGAGTCTGAGTGAACTCTGGGTGTTGGTGATGGACAGTGAGGCCTGGCGTGCTGTGATTCATGGGGTCACAAAGAGTCGGACACGACTGAGTGACTGAACTGAACTGAACTGAACCACAGCCAGCCAGAAAGTTTAGGAAGTCTCCTGAGGCTTGAAAATATTCTTGCTCTGTCTCAGCACAGAGGAGAATATCATCCACATATTGTAGCCCTATTGCCTCAGGGCTATTAAAATTCTGTAAGTGCTGTGACAAACTACTTGAATAAGTGAGGGCTGTCACAAAGCACTTGAGGCAGGACTGTCCACAGTAACTGAGAAGCTGGCTGGGTAGGAGCTTCAAAGGCAAGTAAAAATTGGCTTTCCATTGCCAATGGTATGGCAAATAAGGTAACCTTCAAATAAATAACAAAAATATATGGCTTGTTTGAGAATTTCAGACAATAGAGTATAATGCTTAGGCATGATGAGATGTAAAGAAACTACAGCCTCATTTATTATTCATAAATCTTGAACTAGTCTCCATTTATCATTTAACTTCTTTACACCCAAAATAGTGTTGCATGGACTGTTACAAGGAATTAATAGCCCTTGCTCCTTTAAGTTCTCTATAATTGTCTTTAACCCTTCCTTAGTCTTGGGTTTTAGTGGATATGGTTTCTGATGTGGGAATGAGTGGGGGACTTTGAATTTAATAATGATAGGACCAGCATTCTGTGCTTGACCCACAATTTTTCCATAGCCCACACTCTAGGATTTATGTTTTGTTCAATCAGTGGGAAAGAGAGGGCTCCATATTCATAAAAACAGAGACTTGGATTTTGCTCAGTATATCACTCCCCAGAAAGGGTGAGGGGGACTCCAGAACAATCAGAAACTCATGAGAAAACAGCACAAGAGTCCCAGCTGCAGCTTGAAGAATGACTGAAATTAAAGTGTTTGGCTCATCCCGACAGCCCCATCATGGAAGTGGATTGGGAGGAATGTGGGTCAGGGACTTCAGTGAGCACAGAGTAAGTCGCCTCCATGTCCAAAAGGAAATCGACTGATTGACCCACCCCCCCCCCCCCCACCACGGTAATTAATACCTGGGGTTTCTAAGGTGTTATTAGGACTGGAACTTGTGTGGGGACCCAAGGCATCATCAGTCTTGATTGTCCTGGGAGTCTGACCACAGGGTCCTATGCCTATTGGGACAATCTCTTCTCCAGTGTAGTTCTTTGCAGACCAGAAAAGGAGCCAGAGGGGTTGGACTTTGATGCTCAAGGACAATCTCACTTGAGATGCTCCTCCTTTCCACAATAATAGCAAGTCCATTGCTTTTCACCTGGGTGCCTCTGGGCATTTTTCTCTTTGGGCTCTTTCAGAGCGGATCTAACAGCAGTCACTAGGCCCTCAGTTTTTTGCTGTTTTCACTTTTCCTCTTCATATTTCTCTATCATAATACACTGTCTGAGTCAGTTGCAACAGTTTATCTAAAGACTGATTTGGTTGATATGCCTGTTTTTGTAGCTTATGGAGGATATCTGGAGCCGACTGAGTGAGAAATCTGTCTTTTAAGATTACCTGTCCCTCTGTGCTTTTGGGAGAAACATCAGTGCAGTTGCAAAGGGCCTCCTGTAGTCTATCTAGGAATTTGCCAGGAGTTTCCTTTTCTGCCTGTTCTATGTCTGCCAATTTAGCATAAAGTCTTAGTGCAGACTCACCTGTGTCCTTCAAGAACACATGGGACAAAGTGGCTCAGTTCCCATCTTCCCTTGGCCATGTTATAGTTCCACTCTGGCTCTGTAACAGGGACTGCCTGATTCCCAGTAGGGAGGGCGGCTATCTCTCCCCTCTTTACCAAGCCACTCATCTCCATAGTCAACAGCTTTCCTCAAAACTCGAGTTTTTGAGTCAAGAGTCAGTGTCTTTCCCAGGATATACATCACATCCTTCCAAGTAAGGTCATAAAACAGAGTAACATACTTAAAACTCTAATATATTTCTTTGGATCCTCCTAATAGTCTCTCTGCTGCTGTTACTGCTGCACTCAGTCGTGTCCAACTCCTAGTGACCCCATGGACTGCAGTCCACCAGGCTCCTCCATCCATGGGATTTTCCAGGAAAGAGTACTGGAGTGGGGTGCCATTGCCTTCAGATCTTCCTTAAATTTTTGGACTTTTTGATAAGAAAAGGGCTTATTAACTCCCATAGCTTTCGTTATTTCTCCAAGTAGGTGCCTCCTGAAGATGCAACAGCTTGTGTGGCTGCTCTTCAGCCTCTCAGGCTGACCTTTGCACATGGTCCCAGGGATAGATAGGAGAAACGTCATCCTCCTCCTCATCCTGTATTTTACTCTAAGTTTTAGTTGTCTGAGATTTCTTTATTTGACTGAGTGATGAACAGTGTGTTCTGCTAACTACTGAGAATAGACAAAAGAACACCTCAAGGCTGTGAAAACTTTACCATGCTCCTCTCCCATAACATCCTGAGATAACATCAGCACCAGGGGAGCCATCTCTGGACGAGGTGTCTCTGGGGAAGATATATTGTATCCATAAAACAAAGGACATAAGTTTTTTTAACAAAACAAAACAAAACAGCTTCCCAAGCAAGATATATTGTTTCATTAACAGAGCTTAAGAAAAACATTTCCATGAGTAAGATACACTCTTGCTGAGCAATTAGCAGCTCAGGGTTTGAAAAAGTTTGTTTCAGACAGTTGCCATAACAACACAGGATTTAAAACAAAACCCTGCAGAGCAAAGGAATGTTGGGGGAAAAAAAAGTTTGCCACTTTCCTTTTGCCTTTTTCCCTTTTCTTTCTCCTCCTCCTTAGGGATCCTAGCCTCCCTGTCGAGACGTGCCTGACAATTAACTCTCTCAAACTAAGCCCCTGTGCCACAACTACTGAGCCTGTTCCTTGCAAGAAGAGAAGTCAGCACAATGAGAAGTCCACACACAGCAATGCATGGTTCTAAGTACTCACCACAGCTAGAGAAAGCCCACTCAGCAACTAAGCCCCAGCATAGCCAAAACTAAAAACAACTAAAAAAAAAAAAAAAAAAGAAGAAGAAGAATGTTCAAACTACCGCACAACTGTGCTTGTTTCACATGCTGATAAGGTAAGCTAGGCTTCAACAGTACATTAAACGAGAACTTCCAGGTATACAAGTTGGATTTAGATAAAGAACCAGAGATCAAATTGCCAACATCCATTGGATCAAAGAAAAAGCAAGGGAATTCCAGAAAATCATCTACTTCTGCTTCATGGGTTATGCTAAATTCTTTTACTGTGTGAATCACAATAAACTGTGGAAGATTCTGCAAGAGACGGGAATACGGACCACCTTACTTATAACCTCCTGAGAAAACTGTATGCAGGTCAAGAAAAAACAGAACCAGACATGGAACAACAGACTGGTTCCAAATTGGGAAAGGAGCATGTCAAGGCTGTATATTGTCACCCTGTTTATTTAACTCATATGCAGAGTGCATCATGCAAAATGCCAGGCTGAATGAAGCACAAGCTGGAATCAAGATTGCTAGGAGAAATAGCAATCACCTCAGATAAGCAAATGACAACACCCTAATGGCAGAAAGCAAGGATGAACTAAAGAGCCTCTTGATGAAGTTGAAAAATGAGAGTGATAAGCTGGCTTAAAATTTAAGCTGGCTTAAAATTCAACATTCAAAAAACTAAGATCATGACATCCAGCCCCATCACTTCATGGCAAAGAGATGGGGAAATAATGGAAACAGTGACAGATTTTATTTTCTTGGGCTCTAAAATCACTGCAGACTGTGACTGCAGGCATGAAATTAAAAGATGCTTGCTCCTAGGAAGAAAAGCTATGACAAACCTAGTTGTGTTACACTGTGCTTAGTCACTCAGTTGTGTCTGACTCTCTGTGACCCCATGGACTGCAACCTTCCAGGCTCCTCTGTCCATGGGGATTCTCCAGGCAAGAATACTGGAGTGTGTTGCTATTCCCTCCTCCAGGGCACCTTTCCAACACAGGAAGTGAACCCGTCTCCCACATTGCAGGTGGTTTCTTTACCACCTGAATCACTAGGGAAGCCCATGAATACTGGAGTGGGTAACTTATCCCTCCTCCAGGGGAAATTCCCAACATAGGAATCAAGCCAGAGGCTCCTGCATTGCAAGTGGATTCTTTACCTGCTAAGTTAACAGGGAAGCCCAACAAACCTAGACAGCCTATTGAAAAGCAGAGCCATCAATTTACCCACAAAGTCCATAGAATCAAAACTATGGTTTTTCCAGTAGTCATGTACAGCTGTGAGAGTTGGACCATAAAGAAGGCTGTTGTTCAGTCGCTGACCTTCCTTTGATCTATATTTCTGTTTTTCTGCCAGTGCCATAATTTTTTTGATGATTGTAGTTCTGTAGTATAATCTGAAGTCACGAAGCCCGATTCCTCCAGATCTGTTTTTCGTTCTCAGTATTGTTTTGGCTATTCACGATCTGTTGTGTCACCCTACAATTTATAAGATATTTTGTCCTAGTTTTGTAGAAAATTCCAATCCTAGCTTGGTAAAGATTGCATGAATCTGTAGATTGCCATCTGTAGTATTGGTATTTTAACAAAATTTATTCTTCCAGTCCAAGAGCATGGTTTATATTTCCATCTGTTTGTGCTGTCTTTGATTTCTTTTATCATTGTCTCATAATTTTCAGAGTATTTTCTTTCATCTCCTTTGGTAGGTTTATTCTTAGATATTTTATTATTTTTATGTGATGATAAATGGGATTGTTTCTTGAATTTCTTTGGCTGATGTTTTGTATTTAGTATATATATATATGCAAAAGATTTATGTGTATTTATTTTCTACCCTGCAACTTTACCAAATTAATTGAAGAGCTCTATTATAATAGTTTTCTGATAATATCTTTAGCATTTTCTATGTATTGGATCATAACATCTACAAACAGTGACAATTTTAACTATTTCCCAATTTGGACTCCTTTTTATTTTCTTCTTCTTTGATTGCTGTTGCTAGGACTTTCAACGGAGAAGGCAATGGCACCCCACTCCAGTACTCTTGCTTGGAAAATCCCTGGGCAGAGGAGCCTGGTAGGCTGCAGTCCATGGGGTCGCTAAGAGTCGGACACGACTGAGCGACTTCACTTTCACTTTTCACTTTCATGCATTGGAGAAGGAAACGGCAACCCACTCCAGTGTTCTTGGCTGGAGAATCCCAGGGATGGGGGAGCCTGGTGGGCTGCAGTCTATGGGGTCGCACAGAGTCGGACATGACTGAAATGACTTAGCAGTAGCAGCAGTAGCAGGACTTTCAAAACTATGCTGAACAGAGGAGAGTGTGGATATCCTTGTCTTGTTCTTGATCTTAGTGGAAAGGCTTTCAGCTTTTTACCACTGAGTATGGTGTTATCTGTAGGTTTGCTGTATATGGTCTTTACCTTATTGAGGTAGGTTCTTTCTTTGCCCACTTTCTGAAGAGTGTTTTTTTCATAAATGGATTTTGGATTTTTCCAAAAGGTTTTTATGCATCTTTTGAGATGATCATACGCTTTTTAATTCTTTGTTATGTTGTATCATACTGACTAGTTTACATATATTAAAAAATCTTGTATCCCTAGGATAAATCCTACTTGATCCTGGTGTGTAGCTCTTTTAATGTATTGTTAAATTCAGTTTGTTAGTGTTTTGTTTAGGATTTTTGTGTCTATGTTCATCAGTGACATTGCATTCTTTTTTTTATTTTTTTAATTTTTTTTATTGACATTGCATTCTAATTTTGTTTCTTTGTGGTATCTTTGTCTGGTTTTGGTATCAGGCTGATTGAATGAGTTAAAGAGTACTTCTTCTCTGCAAAGTTTTGGAATAGTTTCTGAAGTATATGTGTTAACCCCTTTTTAAAAGTTTTATAGAATTTGCCTGTGAAAACATCAGTGTGGATGATATGTCTATTGATAGAAGTGAGGTGCTCAAGTCCCATGCTATTAATATGCTGCTGTCAAATTCCCCTTTTATGGCTGTTGGCATTTTTTTTTCCATATTAGGGTGCTCTGATTGCTGTGGCTAAGACTTCCAAACTGATGTTGAGTAATAGTGGTGAGAGTGGGTACCCTTGTCTTATTCCTGGTTTTAGAGGAAATGCTTTCAGGTTTTCACCATTGAGGATCATTTTTTCTACTGTGGGCTTGTCATATATGGCCTTTAATGTGTTGAAATGTGTTCCCTCTATGCCTATTTTCTGGAGAGGTTTTTTTTTTAATCATAAATGGGTGCTTAATTTTGGTGAAGGCTTTCTGTTCATATATTTAGATGATCATAAGTTTTTATTTTTCAGTTTGTTAATATGGTGTATCACATTGTTTTGCATATACTGAAGAATCCTTGCATCCCTGAGATAAATCCCATTTGATGATGATGTATGATCTTTGTAATGTGTTTTTGGGTTGCTTTCTAGAATTTTGTTGAGGATTTTTGCATTTGCATTCATCAGTGATATCGGCCTGTATTTTTTATTCATTTTTTTGTGACATCTTTGGTTTTGGCATGAGGGTGATGGTTGCCTCATAGAATGAATTTTTGAGTTTTCCTTCCTCTGCAATTTTCTGGAAGGGTTTGAGCAGGATAGGTGTTAGCTCTTCTGTAAACTTTTGGGAGAATTCATCTGTGAAATCATCTGGTCCTGGGCTTTTGCTTGTTGAAATATTTTTGATTACAGTTTCAATTTCCATGGTTGGGTTTGATCTGGTCATATTTTCTATTTCTTCCTGATTCAGTAGTGGAAGGTCACACTTTTCTAAGAATTTGTCCATTTCTTCCAAGTTGTCCATTTTGTTAGTACATAGTTGCTCATAGAAGTCTCTTATGATCCTTTGTATTTCTTTGTTGTCAATTCTAACTTCTTTTTCATTTCTGATTTTATTGATTTGAATCTTCTCCCTTTTTTCTTGGTGAGTCTGGCTAATGGTTGGTTAATTTTATCTTCTCAAAGAAGCAGCTTTTAGTTTTATTGATCTTTGCTATAGTCTCCTTCATTTCTTTTTTCATTTATTTCTCCTCTGATCTTTATGATTTCTTTCCTTTTACCAACTTTGGGGGGTTTATATTGTTGCTTTTCTAATTGCTTTATGTGTAAGATTAGGTTGTTTACTTGATTTTTCTCTTCTTTCTTGATATAGGCTTGAATTGCTATGAAATTCCATCTTAGCACTGCTTTTACTACATCCCATAGGTTTTGAGGTGTAGTGTTCCATTGTCATTTGTTTTTAGGCATATTTTGATTTCTTCAATCATCTGTTGGTTATTCAGAAGTGTGTTGTTTAGCCTCCATGTGTTTGTCCTTCTTTTAATAGCTTTTCCCCTCTGTAATTGATATCTGATCTTAAAGCATTGTGCTCAGAAAAGATGCTCAAATTGATTTATATTAAAAAAAATTACCAAGGCTTGATTTGTGGCCCAGGATGTGCATGTGCACTTGAAAAAAAGTGACATCTACTGTTTTTGGATGAAATGCCCTGTAGATATCAACTAGGTCCAACAAGGTCCAATGTATCCTTTAAAGCTTGTTAACTTTCTGTCTGGATGATCTGTCCATTGGTGTGAGTGGGGTAATAAAGTTCCCCACTCTAATTTTGTTAACATTAATTTTCCCTTTAGTAGTTATTAGTGGTTGCTTTATGTATTGAGGTATTCTTATATTGTATGTATATATTTATAATTGTTATGTCTTCTTCTGGGATTGATACCTTCATCATTATTTAGTGTCCTTCTTTTTCTCTTATAATGGTCTTTATATTGAAGTCTATTTTATCCAATATGAATATTGCTACTTCTGCTTTCTTTTGGCCTCTGATTGCATGGAATAATGTTTTCCAACCTTCATTTTCAGTCTATATGTCCTTAGATTTGCAGTGGGTCTCTTGTAAATAGCATATATAGGCATCTTGTTTTTGTATCTATTCAGCCAGTATATGTCTTTTGGACAGAACATTTGGCCAATTTATGTTTAATGTAATTATTGATAAGTATGATCCTGTTACCATTTACTTTATTGTTTTGGGTTTATTTATATAAGCCTTTTCTCTGTTTCCTGTCCAAAGAAGTTCCTTTAGCATTTGTTAAAAGCTGGTTTGGTGGTGATGAGTTATTTTAGATTTTACTTGTCTAGAAAGCTTTTAATTTTTTACCTACAAATCTGAAAGAGTTTGTTGTTGAATAGAGTAGTTTTAGTTGTGGGTTTTTCACTTTCATTCCTTTATGCATATGCTGCCATTCCCTTCTGGCTTGCAGAGTTTCTGTTGAAAGATCAGCTATTAGCCTTGTGGGGATCCCCTCAAATATTATTATTATTTTATTTTAGTTGGAGAACAATTATTTTATGATATTGTGATAGTTTTTGCCATACATCGACATGAATCAGCTGTGGGTGCAAATGTGTGCCCCCATCCTGGACCCCACTCCCACCTCCCTCTTCACCCTATCCCTCTAGGTTGTACCAGAGCACTGACTTTAGTGTCCTGCTTCATGCATCAAACTTTCACTGGTCATCTATTTTACATATGGTAATATACATGTTTCAATGCTATTCTCTCAAATCATCCCACCCCCACCTTCTTCAACATAGTCCAAAAGTCTGTTCTTTATATCTGTGTCTCTTTTCCTACCTTGCATATAGGATCATCATTCCCATCTTTCTAAATTCCCTATATATGTGTTAATATACTGTATTGGTGTTTCTCCTTCTGAATTACTTAAATCTGTTTAATAGGCTTGAGTTTCACCCACCTCATTAGGACTGACTCAAATGACATATACTAAGCAAGCTAACAGACATTAAACACAAATATTATAAGCAGCAGGGAAAATCAACAAGTAACATACAAGGGAAAATCCGTATTATTAATAGCTGATCTTTCAGTAGAAACTCTGCAGGCCAGAAGGGAATGACAGAATATCTGTAAACTATGATAGGAAAAAATCTATAAGCAAGATTACTCTACCTGGAAAGGATCCCATTCAAAATTGATGGAGAAGTCAAAACCTTCTCAGACAAGTAAAAGTTAAGAAACTTTAGCACCACCAAATCAGCTTTACAACAAATGTTAAAGGGACTTATATAGGCAGGAAATACAAGATAAGGGAAAGACCTACCAAAACAAACTCAAAACAATTAAGAAAATGCCAATAGGTATATATATATATATATATATGTGTGTGTGTATATATATATACACACATAATGTAAATGGATTAAATGTTACAACCAAAAGACAGAGACTGAATGGATACAAAACCAAGACCCATATATAAATAAGAGATGCACTTCAGACCTAGAGACACATACAGACTGAAAGTAAAAGGATGGAAAGATATTCTATGCAAATGGAAATCAAAAGAAAGCTGCAGTGATAATTCTCATTTCAGACAAAATGGAGTTTAAAATAAAGAATGTTACAAAAGATAGAGAAAGACACTACATAATTATCAAGGGAACAATCCAAGAAAAAGACATGACAACTGTAAATATTTATGCACCCACCTCAATATGTAAGGCAAACACTACTGCTGCTAAGTCACTTCAGTCATGTCTGACTCTGTGTGACGCCATAGACAGCAGCCCACCAGGCTGCCCCATCCCTGGGATTCTCCAGGCAAGAACACTGGAGTGGGTTGCCATTTCCTTCTCCAACGCATGAAAGTGAAAAGTGAAAGTGAAGTCCCTCAGTTGTGTCTGACTCTTAGCGGCCCCATGGACTGCAGCCCACCAAGCTCCTCCATCCATGGGATTTTCTAGGCAAGAGTACTGGAGTGGGGTGACATTGCCTTCTCTGAAGGCAAACAATAACAGATATAAAAGTAGAAATTGACAGTAACACAATAATAGTAAGATAATTTAACACCCCACTTCGACCAATGAATAGATCATCAAAAGAGAAAATCAATAAGGAAATACAAAGCTTAAATGAAAGATTAGATGAAATGGATCTAACTGATTTGTTCAGGACTTTCCATCCAGATGCAGAACAATACACTTTCTTCTCAAGTGCATATGGAACATTCTCCAGGACAGGCCAAATCCTGAATCACAAATCAAGCCTCAGTAAATATAATAAAATAGAAATCATGTCTTGTTGAGGTCCTTTAATGGACCAGAACCTAGTGGTCCAGAGTCGATGATAAGAAAGCAAAGCAGAGAGAAAGAGGCTGATATTCCTTGGTTTATGCAGAAAACCAATAAAGTCCCTGACATGGGGCTTGCTCTGTTCATGAAGGCCTCAGGTGCCCTCTCGAGGGGGTGAAGGCACAGAGCGCCTTCTCAAGAGGGTCTTAGGAGCCCCGGCATGAAAGTGAACTCAAAGGGCCTCTGAGCTCCAAAGAAATAGCCCGAGAGAGAGAGAGAGAGAGAGAGAGAGAGAGAGAGAGAGAGAGAGAGAGAGAAGTACGACATGGAGACCAAAGCTCTGATGGAGCAAAGGTGTTTTAATCAAGATGGTGTGGGCATATATACTATAGTTATTCTCAGCAAAGATAAAGATTAAAATTCCAGACTTACAAAACATAAGCGATCCATATTAAAGAGAGAGAGAGAGAGAGAGAGAGAGAGAGAGGGAGTTGTAAACAATCACTTTTACTGTATGGTTCACAAGAAGGAAGAGGGTACTTATCACCGTATTGAAAAACTAACGAAGGAAATGCCTGGATCCCTCAGCCCCAGGAGAAGCTTGCCTCTTCTCTTAATTCCTGAGAATTAATAAGAAACAGAGGATTCCTGGCAGATCCAAAACAGCACACAGGAAGCCTCCTGTTAAATGCTTCCTGACAATGTCAAGCATCTTTTTTGACCACAACACTATGGTACTAGATATCAATTACAGGAAAAAATAATAAGAAAACAAAAACACACAAATACATTTCTATGTAATGAACAGATAACTGAAGAAAAAAGGGAAATCAAAAACTTCCTAGAAACAAATGACAACGAAAATACAATGACCCAAAACTTATGGGATGCAGCAAAACAGTTCTAAGAGGGAAGTTCAAAGCAATAAAATCCTACCTCAAGAAAAACATCAAATGGAAAATCCAACTCTACACCTGAAACAGTTGGAAAAAGAATAAAAGAATGCCAAAGTTAGTAAAAGGAAATAAATAATAAAGACCAGAGCAGAAATATATTAAAAACAAATAAAGGAAATAAGTAAAGATTAATAAAACTAATAGCTGGTTTATTTGAGGAGATAAGCAAAATTGACAAATCATTAGCCAGATTCATCAAGAACAAAAGTGAGTCAAATCAATCATAAAATTAGGAATGAAAAAGGAGAGTTTACAAGAGACAATGCAGAAATAAAGGGTCATGAGAGACTATTATGAGCATCTATATGCTAATAAAGTGGACAACCTAGAGGAAATGGACAGATTTTTAGGAAAGTTCAACCTTCCAAAACTGAACCAGGAAGAAATAGAAATTATGAACAAATCAATTACAAACACTGAAATCAAAGCTGTGATAAAAAAATCTTCCCCCACCCCTCAAAGTAAAGACCAGGGCCAGATGGCTTCTCAGGTGAATTCTATCAAATATTTATAAAAGAGCCAATGCCTATCCTTCTGTAACTCTGCCAAAAATTCAGAGGAAGGAAAACTTCCAAACTCACTCTGAGGCCACCATCACCCTGGTACCAAAACCAGACAAAGATATCACAAAAAAGAGAATATTACAGGCCAATATCACTGATTAACATAAATGTGAAAATCCTCTACAAAATTTTAGCAAAGAGAATTGAAAAACACATTAAGAAGGTCATCCACCATGATCAAGTCAGGTTCATCCCAGGGATACAAGGATTCTTCAATAAACACAAATCAATCAGTATGATACAACATATTAGCAAACTGAAAGATAAAAACCATATGATCATCTCAATATACATAGACAAAACTTATGACAAAATTGAGCAACATTTGTGAAAAAACTCTCTAAAAACTGGGCATAAGAGGGACCTAATTTAACACAATAAAGGCCATACAAAACAAACTCACAGCAAGCATTATTCTCAATGGTGAAAAACTGAAAGCATTCCCTCTACAATCAAGAACAAGACAAGGGTGCCCACTCTCACCAGTATTACTCAACATAGTTTTGAAAGTTATAACAATCATAAAAGAAGAAAAAGAAAATGAATCCAGATTGAAAAGTAGTAAAACTCTCACTGTTTGCAGACCCCATAATACTGTACATAAAAACCCTAAAGATAGTATTAGAAAATAGTATATAATAATATATATTAGAAAACTGTATATAATAATATATACTAGAAATTAGTATATAATAGTATAGTAACTATATTTGTTGCAGGATACAAAGTCAATACACAGAAATCACTTGCATTCCTATATACTAACAATGAATCAGAAATATAAATTAGGGAATCAATCTCATTTACCACTGCAACAAAAGGAATAATAAATAAAAAATAGACCCTTGTGGTGCAGGGGGCGAGCCTGGGTGCCATAAGAACACACAAGCCCTGTAGCTGGCCAGTGAGATGAAACAAATGTGCAGAAGCCCCATGACATAGAGGGCAGAACCAGGGAACCGAGACAAGTGGACACAAGCCCTGCAACATAGAGGGTGTGTCCAGTGAGATGAAACAAGTGCACACAAGCCCCACAACACAGAGAGAGGGCCCAGGGAGCTGAGACAAGTGCACACAAGCCCTGTGACACAGAAAGTGAGCTCAAGGGCCTGAGGGAAGCCCACACAAGTCTCTGTGACAGAGGGCAAGGTTGGGGAGCTGAGAAAAGATCCACACATGCCTCTATGTAGCAAGCTTCAGCCAGCAGCGCAGGGCGGGACCAGGGAACAAAAGCATGGGCAATGATTCCAGGGACCAGTGGGGGGCTAGTGGCAGGGATATGCTGAGAGGGCCACTTTGAAGTGGCTACTGAAATAGATGTGTCTAACACTGCTAAAACCAAAAAAACTGCCCAAAGACATACTGAACACATGGTGGTGGTGATGGTTTAGTTGCTAAGTCGTGTCCGACTCTTGCGACCCCATTGACTGTAGCCCCCCAGGCTCCTCTGTCCATGGGATTTTCCAGGCAGGAATACTGGAGTGGATTGCCATTGCCTTCTCCAGGGGATCTTCCCAACCCAGGAATCGACCCAGGTCTGAAAATAACAAAACCTACTACTGAACACTGAACTGCAATTCAGAGAGATGATGTCCTGCTCCATCAACCAGAACACAGGCACAAGTTCCCCCAACCAGGAAAACATCAAAGGACACTAACCCAACCCCATCCAAGGGAGCAGACTTCAAAACCAGGAAGAACTATGACCTTGAGAAATTGTTCTTCTTTTCTTAAAAATCACACGGTTTATTTCCCTTACTTTTTTCCACCTTCACATTAGCCTTTTCTGGTGCTGTGGAGTTTTCCTCTATGTTTTTCCTGTTTAAAAAAATTCACTTTAAGATTTTATTTCATTTTTTTGTTTCTTTTTCACCCTTTCTTTGTGACTTTTCTGATTTTACTTTTGATATATTCAACTGCCTTTCTTATAGTTATTTAACAGCTTTATCTATTCAGTTCAGTTCAGTTCAGTCGCTCAGTCGTGTCCGACTCCCTGCAACCCCATGAATTGCAGCACGCCAGGCCTCCCTGTCCATCACCAACTCCCAGAGTACACTCAAACTCATGTGCATTGAGTCAGTGATGCCATCCAGCCATCTCATCCTCTGTCGTCCCCTTCTCCTCCTGCCCACAATCCCTCCCAGGATCAGGGTCTTTTCCAATGAGTCAACTCTTCACATGAGGTGGCCAAAGTATTGGAGTTTCAGCTTTAGCATCAGTCCTTCCAATGAACACCCAGGGCTGGTCTCCTTTAGGATGGACTGCTTGGATCTCCTTGCAGTCCAAGGGACTCACAAGAGTCTTCTCCAGCACCACAGTTCAAAAGCATCAATTCTTCAGCACTCAGCTTTCTTCACAGTCCAACTCTCACATACATACATGACTACTGGAAAAATCATAGCCTTGACTAGAAGGACCTTTGTTCGCAAAGTAATATCTCTGCTTTTGAATATTCTACCTAGGTTGGTCATAACTTTCCTTCCAAGGAGTAAGCGTCTTTTAATTTTATGGCTGCAATCACCATCTGCAGTGATTTTGGAGCCCCCTAAAATAAAGTCTGACACTGTTTCCACTGTTTCCCCATCTATTTCCCATGAAGTGATAGGACCAGATTCCATGATCTTCATTTTCTGAATGTTGAGCTTTAAGCCAACTTTTTCACCCTCCTCTTTCACTTTCATCAAAAGGCTTTGTAGTTCCTGTTCACTTTCTGCCATAAGGGTGGTGTCATCTGCATATCTGAGGTTATTGATATTTCTCCTGACAATCTTGATTCCAGCTTTTGCTTCTTCCAGCCCAGCGTTTCTCATGATGTGAGGTGAGGTGAGGTGAGGTGAAGTCGCTCGATCGTGTCTGATTCTTTGCGACCCTGTGGACTGTAACCTACTAGGCTTCTCCGTCCATAGGATTCTCCAGGCAAGAATACTGGAGTGGATTGCCATTTCCTTCTCCAGGGGATCTTCCTGACCCAGGGATCGAACCTGGGTCTCCTGCATTGGAGGCAGACGCTTTAACCTCTGAGCCATAAGCAGGGTGACAAAATACAGCCTTGACATACTCCTTTTCCTATTTGAAACCAATCTGTTGTTCCATGTCCAGTTCTAACTGTTGCTTCCTGACCTGAATACAGATTTCTCAAGAGGCAGGTCAGGTGGTCTGGTATTCCCATCTCTTTCAGAATTTTCCACAGTTTATTGTGATCCACACAGTCAAAGGCTTTGGCATAGTCAATAAAGTAGAAGCAGATCTTTTTCTGGAACTCTCTTGCTTTTTTGATGATCCAGCAAATGTTGGCAATTTGATCTCTGGTTCCGCTGCCTTTTCTAAAACCAGCTTGAACATTTGGAAGATCACGGTTCACATATTGCTGAAGCCTGTCTTGGAGGATTTTGAGCATTACTTTACTAGCATGTGAGATCAGTGCAATTGTGTGGTAGTCTGAGCATTCTTTGGCATTGCCTTTCTTTGGAATTGGAATGAAAGTTGACCTTTTCCAGTCCTGTGGCCACTGCTGAGTTTTCCAAATTTGCTGGCATATTGAGTGCAGGACTTTCACAGCATCATCTTTCTGGATTTGAAAAATCTCAACTAAGTGCCAGGCTGTGACATCACAGGAGCACCCGAGAGGAGCTACCCTATGTCCGAGGTCAGAGGCAGCGCTGGAGAGGAGCCACCCCACGCTCGAGGTCAGGGGCAGTGGCCGAGATGAGCTATCCCACGCCTGAGGTCAGGGGTGGTGGCCAAGAGGAGCAACCCCACGTCCAACGAGTGGTGGCTGCACGAGCGCAGGAGGGCCAAAAGGAGCTACTCCATGTTCAAGGTCAGGAGGGGCTTTAGCTATATATATATATATATATATATATATATATATATATATCTTTTTCACAGTCTATTTATCTTTGCTTTTCTATTTTTTAATCTCTCCCTTTTTTACCTTCTTTTCCACCACTTTATTTTCTCATTTTTTCTTCACCCTTTTTTTCGCCAAGTAAGTTAAATTGTTGTGCTCTCTTTGCTATATTCCCCAGTTGCCACTCTGTGCATGCTGTTTTCCAGATTGAGCATTAGCTAGCTCTGCTTTTAGTTGGTCGATATCAATTTTGGTTTCCCTTGTTCAACAAGTCAGTCTCTTGTACTCTTTTCTTTAGAGTACTTTGGCTATAACCATGTATATGGAAGTGTGTGTATATATCCCATTATTTCTGCAATTACCTGCTTGATCTGTTCCCATTATAATACAGGCACAAGTCACCCCTAACAAGAAATCAACACAAACAACTCAACCAACCTTTCCTTCCAAGGGTAAAAACCAAAAACTGGATGGACCTTTGTGGGCAAAGTAATGTCTCTGCTTTTTATTATTATTATTTTTTCTTTTTTTAAATATTTTTCTTTTTTTCTTTTTTTAATTTTAAATTCTTTAATTCTTACATGTGTTCCCAAACATGAACCCCCCTCCCACCTCCCTCCCCATAACATCTCTGTGGGTCATCCCCATGCACCAGCCCCAAGCATGCTGTATCCTGCGTCAGACATAGACTGGCGATTCAATTCTTACATGATAGTATACATGATAGAATGCCATTGTCCCAAATCATCCCACCCTCTCCCTCTCCCTCTGAGTCCAAAAGTCCGTTAAACACAGCTGCGTCTTTTTTCCTGTTTTGCATACAGGGTCGTCATTGCCATCTTTCTAAATTCCATATATATGTGTTAGTATACTGTATTGATGTTTTTCTTTCTGGCTTACTTCACTCTGTATAATCGGCTCCAGTTTCATCCATCTCATCAGAACTGATTCAAATGTATTCTTTTTAACGGCTGAGTAATACTCCATTGTGTATATGTACCACAGCTTTCTTATCCATTCGTCTGCTGATGGACATCTAGGTTGTTTCCATGTCCTGGCTATTATAAACAGTGCTGCAATGAACATTGGGGTACATGTGTCTCTTTCAATTCTGGTTTCCTCGGTGTGTATGCCCAGCAGTGGGATTGCTGGGTCATAAGGCAGTTCTATTTGCAATTTTTTAAGGAATCTCCACACTGTTCTCCATAGTGGCTGTACTAGTTTGCATTCCCACCAACAGTGTAGGAGGGTTCCCTTTTCTCCACACCCTCTCCAGCATTTATTGCTTGCAGCTTTTTGGATCGCAGCCATTCTGACTAGTGTGAAGTGGTACCTCATTGTGGTTTTGATTTGCATTTCTCTGATAATGAGTGATGTTGAGCATCTTTTCATGTGTTTGTTAGCCATCCGTATGTCTTCTTTGGAGAAATGCCTATTTAGTTCTTTGGCCCATTTTTTGATTGGGTCATTTATTTTTCTGGAATTGAGCTGCATGAGTTGCTTGTATATTTTTGAGATTAGTTGTTTGTCAGTTGCTTCATTTGCTATTATTTTCTCCCATTCAGAAGGCTGTCTTTTCACCTTGCTTATATTTTCCTTTGTTGTGCAGAAGCTTTTAATTTTCATTAGATCCCATTTGTTTATTTTTGCTTTTATTTCCAGAATTCTGGGGGGTGGATCATAGAGGATCCTGCTGTGATTTATGTCGGAGAGTGTTTTGCCTATGTTCTCCTCTAGGAGTTTTATAGTTTCTGGCCTTACATTTAGATCTTTAATCCATTTTGAGTTTATTTTTGTGTGCGGTGTTAGAAAGTGATCTAGTTTCATTCTTTTACAAGTGGTTGACCAGTTTTCCCAGCACCACTTGTTAAAGAGATTGTCTTTACTCTATTGTATATTCTTGCCTCCTTTGTCAAAGATAAGGTGTCCATATGTGTGTGGATTAATCTCTGGGCTTTCTATTTTGTTCCATTGATCTATATTTCTGTCTTTGTGCCAGTACCATACTGTTTTGATGACTGTGGCTTTGTAGTAGAGCCTGAAGTCAGGCAAGTTGATTCCTCCAGTTCCATTCTTCTTTCTCAAGATTGCTTTGGCTATTCGAGGTTTTTTGTATTTCCATACAAATCTTGAAATTATTTGTTCTAGTTCTGTGAAAAATATGGCTGGTAGCTGGATAGGGATTGCATTGAATTTGTAAATTGCTTTGGGTAGTATACTCATTTTCACTATATTGATTCTTCCAATCCATGAACATGGTATATTTCTCCATCTATTAGTGTCCTCTTTGATTTCTTTCACCAGTGTTTTATAGTTTTCTATATATAGGTCTTTAGTTTCTTTGGGTAGATATATTCGTAAGTATTTTATTCTTTTCGTTGCAATGGTGAATGGAATTGTTTCCTTAATTTCTTTTTCTACTTTCTCATTATTAGTGTATAGGAATGCAAGGGATTTCTGAGTGTTGATTTTATATCCTGCAACTTTACTATATTCATTGATGAGCTCTAGTAATTTTCTGGTGGAGTCTTTAGGGTTTTCCATGTAGAGGATCATGTCATCTGCAAACAGTGAGAGTTTTACTTCTTCTTTTCCAATTTGGATTCCTTTTATTTCTTTTTCTGCTCTGATTGCTGTGGCCAAAACTTCCAGAACTATGTTGAATAGTAGCGGTGAAAGTGGACACCATTGTCTTGTTCCTGACTTTAGGGGAAATGGTTTCAGGCTTTCACCATTGAGGATAATGTTTGCTGTGGGTTTGTCATATATAGCTTTTATTATGTTGAGGTATGTTCCTTCTATTCCTGCTTTCTGGAGAGTTTTTATCATAAATGGATGTTGAATTTTGTCAAAGGCCTTCTCTGCATCTATGGAGATAATCATATGGCTTTTATTTTTCAATTTGTTGATGTGGTGAATTACACTGATTGATTTGCGGATATTGAAGAATCCTAGCATCCCTGGGATAAAGCCCACTTGGTCATGGTGTATGATCTTTTTAATGTGTTGTTGGATTCTGACTGCTAGAATTTTGTTGAGGATTTTTGCATCTATGTTCATCAGTGATATTGGCCTGTAGTTTTCTTTTTTTGTGACATCTTTGTCAGATTTTGGTATTAGGGTGATGGTGGCCTCACAGAATGAGTTTGGAAGTTTACCTTCCTCTGCATTTTTCTGGAAGAGTTTGAGTAGGATAGGTGTTAGCTCTTCTCTAAATTTTTGGTAGAATTCAGCTGTGAAGCCGTCTGGACCTGGGCTTTTGTTTGCTGGAAGATTTCTGATTACAGTTTCAATTTCCGTGCTTGTGATGGGTCTGTTAAGATTTTCTATTTCTTCCTGGTTCAGTTTTGGAAAATTGTACTTTTCTAAGAATTTGTCCATTTCTTCCACGTTGTCCATTTTATTGGCATACGACTGCTGATAGTAGTCTCTTATGATCCTTTGTATTTCTGTGTTGTCTTTTGTGATCTCTCCATTTTCATTTCTAATTTTATTGATTTGATTTTTCTCTCTTTGCTTCTTGATGAGTCTGGCTAGTGGTTTGTCAATTTTATTTATCCTTTCAAAGAACCAGCTTTTGGCTTTGTTGATTTTTGCTATGGTCTCTTTTGTTTCGTTTGCATTTATTTCTGCCCTAATTTTTAAGATTTCTTTCCTTCTACTAACTCTGGTGTTCTCCAATTCTTCCTTTTCTAGTTGCTTTAGTTGTAGAGTTAGGTTTTTTATTTGACTTTTTTCTTGTTTCTTGAGGTATGCCTGTATTTCTATGAACTTTCCTCTTAGCACTGCTTTTATAGTGTCCCACAGGTTTTGGGTTGTTGTGTTTTCACTTTCATTAGTTTCTATGCATATTTTGATTTCTTCTGTGATTTGTTGGTTATTCAGAAGTGTGTTGTTCAACCTCCATATGTTGGAATTTTTAGTAGTTTTTCTCCTGTAATTGAGATCTAATCTTAATGCATTATGGTCAGAAAAGATACTTGGAATGATTTCAATTTTTTTGAATTTATCAAGTTTAGATTTATGGCCCAGGATGTGATCTATCCTGGAGAAGATTCCATGAGCACTTGAAAAAAAGGTGAAATTCATTGTTTTGTGGTGAAATGTCCTATAGATATCAATTAGGTCTAGTTGATCTAATGTATCATTTAAAGTTTGTGTTTCTTTGTTAATTTTCTGTTTAGTTGATCTGTCCATAGGTGTGAGTGGGGTATTAAAGTCTCCCACTATTATTGTGTTATTGTTGATTTCCCCTTTCATACTTGTTAGCATTTGTCTTACATATTGTGGTGCTCCTATATTGGGTGCATATATATTTATAATTGTTATATCTTCTTCTTGGATTGATCCTTTGATCATTATGTAGTGGGCTTCTTTGTCTCTTTTCACAGCCTTTGTTTTAAAGTCTATTTTATCGGATATGAGTATTGCCACTCCTGCTTTCTTTTGGTCTCTATTTGTGTGGTATATCTTTTTCCAGCCCTTCACTTTCAGTCTGTATGTTTCCCTTGTTTTGAGGTGGGTCTCTTGTAAGCAGCATATAGAGGGGTCTTGTTTTTGTATCCATTTGGCCAGTCTTTGCCTTTTGGTTAGGGCGTTCAACCCATTTACGTTTAAGGTAATTATTGATAAGTATGATCCCGTTACCATTTACTTTATTGTTTTGGGTTCGGGTTTATACACCCTTTTCGTGTTTCCTGTCTAGAGAATATCCTTTAGAATTTGTTGGAGAGCTGGTTTGGTGGTGCTGAATTCTCTCAGCTTTTGCTTGTCTGTAAAGCTTTTGATTTCTCCTTCGTATTTGAATGAGATCCTTGCTGGGTACAGTAATCTGGGCTGTAGGTTATTGTCTTTCATCACTTTAAGTATGTCTTGCCATTCCCTCCTGGCCTGAAGAGTTTCTATTGAAAGATCAGCTGTTATCCTTATGGGAATCCCCTTGTGTGTTATTTGTTGTTTTTCCCTTGCTGCTTTGAATATCTTTTCTTTGTGTTTGATCTTTGTTAATTTGATTAATATGTGTCTTGGGGTGTTTCACCTTGGGTTTATCCTATTTGGAACTCTCTGTGTTTCTTGGACTTGGGTGATTATTTCCTTCCCCATTTTAGGGAAGTTTTCAACTTTTATCTCCTCAAGGATTTTCTCATGGTCTTTCTTTTTGTCTTCTTCTTCTGGGACTCCTATAATTCGAATGTTGGAGCATTTCATATTGTCCTGGAGGTCTCTGAGATTGTCCTCGTTTCTTTTAATTCGTTTTTCTTTTTTCCTCTCTGATTCATTTATTTCTACCATTCTATCTTCTATTTCACTAATCCTATCTCCTGCCTCCGTTATTCTACTATTTGTTGCCTCCAGAGTGTTTCTGATCTCATTTATTGTGTTATTCATTATATTTTGACTCTTTTTTATTTCTTCTAGGTCCTTGTTAAACCTTTCTTGCATCTTCTCAATCCTTGTCGCTAGGCTATTTATCTGTGATTCCATTTTGATTTCAAGATTTTGGATCATTTTCACTATCAATATTCGCAATTCCTTCTCAGGTAGATTCCCTACTTCTTCCTCTTTTGTCTGGTTTGGTGGGCAACTCTCCTGTTCCTTTACCTGCTGAGTATTCCTCTGTCTCTTCATCTTGGTTATATTGCTGCGTTTGGGGTGGCCTTTGTATATTCTGGTAATTTGTCGAGTTCTCTTTATTATGGAGCTTCCTCACTGTGGGTGGGGTTGTATCAGTGGCTTGTCTAGGTTTCCTGGTTAGGGAGGCTTATGTTGGAGTTCTGGTGGGTGGAGCTGGGTTTCTTCTCTCTGGAGTGCAGTGGAGTGACCAGTAACGGGTTATGAGACATCAAAGGTTTTGGGATAATTTTGAGCTGCCTGTATATTGAAGCTCAGGGGAGTGTTCCTGTGTTGCTGGAGAATTTGCGTGGTATGTCTTGTTTTGGAACTTGTTGGCCCTTGGGTGGAGCTTGGTTTCAGTGTAGGTATGAAGGCATTTGATGAGCTCCTATTGCTTAATGTTCCCTGAATTCAAGAGTTCTCTAATGTTTTCAGGCTTTGGATTTAAGCCTCCTGCTTCTGGTTTTCAGTTTTATTTTTACAGTAGCCTCTAGACTTCTCCATCTATACAGCACCGATGATAAAACATCTAGGTTAAAGATGAAAAGTTTCTCCACATTGAGGGACACTCAGAGAGGTTCACTGAGTTACAAGGAGAAGAGAAAATAGAGGGGGTAGTTAGAGGTAACTGGAATGAGATGCGGTGAGATCAAAAGAGGAGAGAGCAAGCTAGCCAGTAGTCACTTCCTTATGTGCGCTCTATAGTCTGGACCGCTCAGAGGTATTTACAGAGTTATACGGGGAAGAGGAGAGGGAGGAAGTAGACAGAGGTGACCAGGAGGATAAGAGAGAGGAATGAGAAGGAGAGAGAGAAATCCTGCCAGTAGCCAGTTCCTTAGGTGTTCTCCACCGTCTGGAACACACAGAGATTCACAGAGTTGGATAGAGAAGAGATGGGGGAGAAAAGAGACAGAGGCCACCTGGTGGAGAAAAAGGAGAGTCCAAAGGAGGAGAGAGTGGTCAAGCCAGTAATCTCGCTCTCAGGTAAACTTGGGTAGTGAAGTTTGGGTTTTTAAATGTACAAAATTGACAACAAAAACCTAAGAGCAAAGATTAAAAATCTGTTTTTGAAGACAATGGTCTGCTTTTCTGGTTGCCTGATGTCCTCTGCCAGCCTACAGAAGTTGTTTTGTGGAGTTTGCTCGGCGTTGAAATGTTCTTTTGAGGAATTTGTGAGGGAGAAAGTGGTCTTCCCATCCTATTCCTCCACCATCTTTATGCTGTTTTCCTGTCTCTGCTTTTTAATATGCTGCCTAGGTTGGTCATAACTTTTCTTCCAAGGAGCAACAGTCTTTTAATTTCATGGCTACCGTCACCATCTGCAGTGATTTTAGAGCCCCCAAAATAAAGTCTCTCACTGTTTCCATTTTCCCCCCATTTACTTGCCATGAAGTGATGGGACCAGATGCCATGATATTAGTTTATAATGGTCACCTCAGATGACCATTATATCAACTATTGTGGGCAAGAATCCCTTAGAAGAAATGGAGTAGCCATCATAGTCAACAAAAGAGTCTGAAATGCAGTACTTGGATGCAATCTCAAAGAAGACATAATAAACACATGAACAGATGCTCATTATTATAGAAGTGCAAGTAAAATCTACAATCAGATATCACCTCACACCGGTCAGAATGGTGATCACCAAAAGATCCACAAACAACAAGTGCTGGAGAGGGTGTGGAGCCTAGGGAACCCTCTTGTACTGCTAGTGGGAATGCAAACTGATACAGCCACTATGGAAGATAATGCAGAGTTTCCTTTAAACACTAAGAATAAAACCACCATATGATCCAGCAATACCACTTCTACGTATATACCCTGAATAAACCAAAACTGAAAAATATCCATGCACGTACCCCAATGTTCATTTTGGCACTATTTACAATAACAACAACATGTAAGCTACCTGGATGTTCATTGACAGATAAATGGATAAGGAAGCTGTGGTACATATATACAATTGAATACTACTCAGCCATAAAAATTGAATGCATTTGAGTCTTTTCTCATGAGGTGGATGAACCTGGAGCCCTGTTATACATAGTGAAGTAAGTCTGAAAGAGAAAGACAAATATTGTATATTAGCATATATTTATGGAATTTAGAAAGATGGTGCTGAGGTACCTGCATGCAGGGCAGCAAAGGAGATGCAGATACAGATACAGTTCAAAAGAACATACTTTTGAACTCAGTGGGAGAAGGCAAGGGTGGGATGATTTGAGAGAATAGCATTGAAACATGTATATTACCATATGGCAAATAGATGGACAGTGTGAGTTTGATGCAAGAAGCAGGGCACCCAAAGCTTGTGCTCTGGGACAACCTAGAGTGATAGGGTGGGGAGGGAGGTGTGAGGGGGGTTCAGGCTGAGGGACACATGTACACCTATGGCTGATTCATGTGGATGTATGGTAAAACCATGGCAATATTGTAAAGCAATTATCCTCCAATTAAAATAAATTAATTTAAAAAAGATTTAGCCTTTTTTCCTCTCTCTGTTGCTTTAAGCTTCTGGATAATTTAAAGAGTTCTGAAAAAATTAATCCTGACAATCTTTGCATTTTTCATTGCTTTTATCAATAATTGAATTTTTGGTAATCCTTACTCTGCTATTTTTACTGAATTCACCCTGGACATTTTGTGTAAGCAAAGAGAAATTAAAAGAATGAACTTGGCAGGAGATGATACCATGGGGCATTTGCATTTTGATGGAGGGATCTATTAAATACAGCCTATGGAGGTGGAGTCACATCAGGATATACACATGTATGAGCTGAGTGATGTGTGGAGGGGAGTTCTATGGTGCAGTTTCAAATATTTATGGGCTTGAGTCTTTGGAAGATAGTGATAAAATCATGCTTAATAATTGCCTTGAGGACTTCTCCAATGGGTATTTTAAAGTTATTTCATTTATGCATTGGGGTTTATGAAGGAAGTCACTTTAGAAATGGTGATATTTGAATGAGTTTTCAAAGAAGATACCCAGACATGCTCAATAAAGGGTTGTTTAAGTGATTTTAAATCTCCCTTAGAATCTATGAAGGCATCAGAAACCTGTGAGACTATGATAATATATTTCCCATAGAAATACTCTCAAGTGATTTCCCTGCTTTTTTTTTTTTTTAACTTTCTATAACATTAGTTGGTAATGTCTCTCAGTTCAGTCACTATCTTATCCCTATATCTTGTGTGCCTAGAAAAAAAATGATCAGTTTCAACTAAATATTTTAACTATAACCTAAGACCATTCTTGGGCTTCCCAGGTGGCACTGTGCTGCGCTTAGTCCCTTAATCCTGTCCAACTCTTTGTGACTCCATGTACTGTAGCGTGCCAGGTCCTCTGTCCATGGGGATCCCTCAGGAAAGAATACTGGAGTGGGTTGCCATGTTCTCCTTCAGGGAATCTTCCCAATCCAGGGATCAAACCCAGGTCTCCCGCATTTCAGACAGATTCTTTACCATCTGAGCCACAGGGAAGCCACTTCCAGCCCAGGTGGCACTAGATGTGAAAAAAAAAAAAAAAAGCCTGCCATTGCAGGAGATGGTAGAGATGAGGATTCGATTCCTGGGTCAGGAAGATTTCCGTGGAGGAGGGCATGGCAATACACTCTAATATTCTTGCTTGGAGAATCCCAAGGACAGAGGAGCCTGGTGGGCTATAGTCCATAGGATCTCACAGAGTCGGACATGACTAAAGAAACTTAGCATAAGCAAGCAAGACCATCCTCACATATACCAGTTTTCAGTCTCCCTTTGAAAGTGAAGAGGTGATTTTCCTCCATGACATGTATTTCAAAAGGACCTGTTACTTTTTCATATCCTACTATGTGTGTATGTGGGGGAAGAAGTTGGCTGTGGAGCTAAAAGAAATGTGGAGTCCATTTCACAGTTATATGTATACTCTACTGGTAAACTCAATTGGTTGCTGGACCACATTATTCAAATTATATTTTAATGTTCCAATTCTTCCCATTCAACTACATATGATTTTAGAAATGACGATTCTGTAATAACACAGAATATGAGGGATGACTAGGAAACAGCTGGGATGGATTATATATAATATGAGCAGTGATGGGAAGTATAATATGACTCACCACCTTTCTACGTCTTCACAATTTTATTTTAAAATATATGACAATATTGTTAATGTTTTCAGAAAAATGAACAAAGTATACCTTTGAAGAAATTATGCAAGTAGATAATTTTAGATATTCCTACTAAAGACAAGGACTGATTTAAGCAGTTATCAGAGAAGATAGACTAATTATGTGTCTCCATTTTGTTTTACTATTGGAAAATAATGTTTGGAGAAGACAAGTACAGAAATCACCAAGTTCAATGAGAAATTTTAATATGCATGTACTTTAATGGTATCATTTGCAGGGCTCTCAAAGTAAATGAATCTCACTTCTACCAATCTCATTTCTATACTTAATAATGGAATAGTGTTACAATGCTTGATGAAATATACTATGTTAATATAATGGTGGCTTTTATTTCCTATGATTTAACTGGCACATTTACAAGCAAAACATTGTGGGAGACAAAAATAGGAATGTTTTCATCTTGAATTTTTTTAACCACCATTTGATACTAAATTTAAAGTTGACTACTGTTATATGTGGATAGTATCTATGCTTTCTGGTAAAGTTTGAAGTACCAGAAAAGGCACAACTTATCCTTGCATATTAAAGGATTAAAAAGCTATCTTGGTTGTGTCAGTGGGTCATTTTGTTCATTTCTTGTAATCATCTATTTTAGGTTAAGGTTTAGCCATCTGATATGTAGAGAAAAAACGCAGATTTTAGCATAAGGTTATTTACTGATACATTACTTTATGTTTCACATAGGATACTTAATCCTGCAGAGATGCTAGGGTGTTGCTAAGGCTGTAGAAACTTAGCAAACCATATCAAGTATTACTTCATCTCTCTGACCACTTTTACCATAGTTCTTTATTCTTCTAATACTTGTATTCTAATTTATTTGTCACTCCATAGACTAATCACTAAGATTATTGTTTAGATATGTGGTCAGAATACAGATCTGAATTGAGACACTATCTAGCTCTGCTAACTGTATAATGCTGATATGTATGTGTGTGTGTGTGTGGGGGGGTGGTATATTCAATACAATGCCATATCATTTGACTAATTTCCTTGAGTGATACTGCCATTTTATTCATTTCTCCACCAGTTATATTCTTATTCAATATACTGTAGATACCACCTATCTGAGAGAGGAGAAGGTAGTACATTTTACCAATATAAACTCAAATGAAATTTTGGAAATGAATGAATATACACTTTTTATTTTTATATAATTAGGCTACACAAATGGGATTATCTGTTGGTTAATCTATTATAAATGTTAAAGTCAATTATATAGAGCTGTAATATACTGAACGTCAATTGATTTCCATTATAAATGGGGATTATGTACAAATTCCAGGGTAAAGTTAATTTCTAAGCATATTTTGTAAACACACTGCAAACAATTGATTTGGTGGTACTGAAATAATAAACACTTACCAATTATTGTAGTTGGTACGTTGCTGCAAGTTTCACAGTGGTTTTATTTCCAAATGTCATCTAATAATGTCTACAGTGCTTTTTTCACAAAGTGTACAAAAGCACAAGACAAAGCAAAGGAAACAGATTTAAGAGCTATTAGGTAAATGAAATGATAAAATTATCATGGTTTAATTCATGCTGGATTTAAAAAAGGCAGAGGAACCAGATATCAAATTGCCAACATCCACTGTATCATAAAAAAAGCAAGAGAATTCCAGGAAAAATCTACTTTTGCTTCTCCACTATGCCAGAGTCTTTGACTGTGTGGATTGCAACAAACTGTGGAAAATTCTTAGAGATACGGAAATACCAGACCACCTTACCTGTCTCCTGAGAAATCTGTATGCAGGTCAAGAAGCAACAGTTAGAACTGGACATGGAACAAAAGAATGGTTCCAAATTGGGAAAGGAGTACGTCAAGGCTGTATATTGTCACCCTACTAATTTAACTTATATACAGAGTACATCATGAGAAATGATGTGCTGGATGAAGCTCAAGCTGGAATCAAGATTCCTGGGAGAAGTATCGATAACCTCAGATATGCAGATGGCACCACCCTTATGGCAGAAAGTGAAGAGGAACTAAAGAACCTCTTGATGAAAGTGAAAGAGGAGAATGAAAAAACTGGCTTAAAACTCAACATTCAGAAAACTAAGATCATCGCATCTAGTCCCATCACTTCATGGCAAATAGATGGGGAAACAACAGAAACAGTGACAGACCTTATTTTTTAGGTCCAAAATCACTGCAGATGGTGACTGCACCACGAAATTAAAAGATGCTTGCTCCTTGGACGAAAACCTAGACAGCATATTAAACAGCAGAGACATTACTTTGTCAACAAAGGTCTGTCTAGGCAGAGCTATAGTTTTTCTAGTAGTCAGGTATGGATGTGAGAGTTGTACCATAAAGAAGGCTGAGCACCAAAGGATTGATGCTTTTGAACTGTGGTGTTGGAGAATACTCTTGAGAGTCCCTTGGACAGCGAGATCAAGCCAGTCAATCCTAAAGGAAATAAGTCCTGAATATTCATTGGGAAAGACTGAGGGCAGGAGGAGAAGGGGACGATAGAGGATGAGATGGTTGGATGGCATTACCGACTCGATGGACATGGGTTTGGGTGGACTCCGGGAGTTGGTGATGGACAGGGAGGCCTGGCGTGCTGTGGTTCATGGGGTTGCAAAGAGTCAGACATGACTGAGTGACTGAATTGAACTGAACTGAATTCATTGGAAGGACTGACGCTGTAGCTGAAACTCCGATACTTTGGCCACTTGATGCGAAGTACTGACTCATTAGAAAAGACCCTAATGCTGGGAAAGATTGAAGGTGGGAGGAGAAGGGGATGTTAGAGGATGAGATGGTTGGATGGCATCACCAACTCAATGGACATGTGTTTGAGCAAGCTCTGGGAGTTGGTGATGGACAAGAAAGCATGGTGTGCTGAAGTCCATGGGGTCGCAAAGAGTCAGACAGGACTGAGCGAATGAACTGAATTGATCTGAAAATAGTTTTCACCAAAAAACCCTGCGCTGTTCATATAACATTAAATATTTTGTCAACAGTAAAGTACACTTTCCAAGATAGAATATACATGTCTCAGAACTATCTAATGAGCACTAACATGTTTAACTAATCTGAGTTAGTGAGTGAGTGAAGTTGCTCAGTCATGTCCAACTCTTTGCAACCCCGTGGACTGTAGCTCACCAGGCTCCTCCATCCATGGGATTCTCCAGGCAAGAATCCAGGAGTGAGTTGACATTTTCATCAACATGAAAGCAAAGGTGCATATTTCATTCAATTCTAGACATTTCAGTTATCCCTTAGACACTCCATTGATACCCTTGAAATTTTCACATACACAGACTAAATTCTTAAGAACACTTCAAAATTTTTGCAGTAAAAGATTAAAATTAGTGATGTGAAATAAAATGCTAGAAAGGCACCCAAAACATTTGTATTCATAAAGCTATATTTATATTTACTGCTTTTATAAAATGTTGAATTATTTAATGTTAAAATGTAGGTCTGTCTTGAAGTAGTGTAAGAAATCATATTAATAATTTTCCTAGGTGCTGGGTACTTACATTTAGAAGTTTTTGTTTCTCACTCAGTGATTACAGTTCCTTTTATTGATATTTTCATTAATGCTGAAGTTGGATTTGAATTAATTGAAACTTGAAACACGTCTTTAAGATAGATATTTTTGGATCAGTTTGTTTGCTAAGCTGTCAAAGTTTTCTTCTGATTTTATTTTATGTTTGTATATGTTAAAGGTTTATTTTATTTTTTAAATTTAAATTTATTTATTTTAATTGTAGACCAATTACTTTACAATATTGTATTGGTTCTGCCACCCATCAACATGAATCCGCCACAGGCATGCACATGTTCCCCATCCTGAACCCCCTTTCCACCTCCCTCCACGTACCATCCCTCCGGGTCATCCCAGTGCACCAGCCCTAAACATCCTGTATCGAACCTGGACTGGTGATTCATTTCTTATATGATCATATACATGTTTCAGTGACATTCCCCCAAACTGTTACTCTCTCCCTCTCCCACAGAGTCCAAAAGACTGTTCTATACATCTGTGTCTCTTTTTCTGTCTCACATACAGGGTTATCATTACCATCATTCTAAATTTCATATATATGTGTTAGTGTACTGTATTGGTGTTTTTCTTTCTGGCTTACTTCATTCTGTATAATAGGCTCCAGTTTCAACCACCTCATTAGAACTGATTCACATGTATTCTTTTTAATGGCTGTGTAACACTCCATTATATATATATGTACCACAGTTTTCTTATCCATTCATCTGCTGATGGATATCTAGGTTGCTTCCATGTCCTGGCTATTATAAAAACAGTGCTGGATGAACATTGGGGTACACCTGTCTCTTTCAATTCTGGTATCCTTGGTGTGTATGCCCAGCAGTGGGATTGCTGGGTCATAAGGCAGTTCTATTTCCAGTTTTTTAAGGAATCTCCACACTGTTCCCTGTAGTGGCTGTACTAGTTTGCATTCCTGCCAACACTGTAAGAGGGTTCCCTTTTCTCCACACCCTCTCCAGCATTTATTGCTTGTAGACTTTTGGATCACAGCCATTCTGACTGGCGTGAAGTGGTACCTCACTGTGGTTTTGATTTGCATTTCTCTGATAATGAGTGATGTTGAGCATCTTTTCATGTGTTTGTTAGCTATCTGTATATCTTCTCTGGAGAAATGTCTATTTAGTTCTTTGGCCCATTTTTTGATTGGGTCGTTTATTTTTCTGGAATTGAGCTGCAGGTGTTGCTTGTATATTTTTGAGATTAGTTGTTTGTCAGTTGCTTCATTTGCTATTATTTTCTCCCATTCTGAAGGCTGTCTTTTCACCTTGCTTATAGTTTTCTTTGTTATGCAGAAGCTTTTAATTTTCGCACAGTTGTACTCATCTCACATGCTAGTAAAGCAATGCTCAAAATTCTCCAAGCCAGGCTTCAGCTATACGTGAACCATGAACTTCTGATGTTCAAGCTGGTTTTAGAAAAGGCAGAGGAACCAGAGATCAAATTGCCAACATCCGCTGGATCACTGAAAAAGCAAGAGAGTTCCAGAAAAACATCTATTTCTGCTTTATTGACTATGCCAAAGCCTTTGATTGTGTGGATCACAATAAACTGTGGAAAATTCTGAAAGAGATGGGACTACCAGAACACCTGACCTGCCTCTTGAGAAATCTGTATGCAGGTCAGGAAGCAACAGTTAGAACTGGACATGGAACAACAGACTGGTTCCAAATAGGCAAAGGAGTACATCAAGGCTGCATATTTTCACCCTGCTTATTTAAGTTATATGCAGAGTACATCATGAGAAACACTGGACTGGAAGAAACACAAGCTGGAATCAAATGGCCGGGAGAAATATCAATAACCTCAGATATGCAGATGACACCACCCTTATGGCAGAAAGCGAAGAACTAAAAAGCCTCTTGAGGAAAGTGAAAGAAGAGAGTGAAAAAGTTGGCTTAAAGCTCAACATTCAGAAAACGAAGATCATGGCATCCTGTCCCATCACTTCATGGGAAATAGATGGGGAAACAGTGTCAGACTTTATTTTTGGGGGCTCCAAAATCACTGCAGATGGTGACTGCAGCCATGAAATTAAAAGACACTTACTCCTTGGAAGAAAAGTTATGACCAACCTAGATAGCATATTCAAAAGCAGAGACATTACTTTTCCGACTAAGGTCTGTCTAGTCAAGGCTATGATTTTTCCAGTAGTCATGTATGGATGTGAGAGTTGGACTGTGAAAAAGGCTGAGCACCGAAGAATTGATGCTTTTGAACTGTGGTGTTGGAGAAGACTCTTGAGAGTCCCTTGGACTGCACGGAGATCCAACCAGTCCATTGTGAAGGAGATCAGCCCTGGGATTTCTTTGGAAGAAATGATGCTAAAGCTGAAACTCCAGTACTTTGGCCACCTCATAGAAAGAGTTGACTCATTGGAAAAGACTTTGATGCTGGGATGGATTGGGGGCAGGAGGAGAAGGGGACGACCGAGGATGAGATGCCTGGATGGCATCACTGACTCGATGGACGTGAATCTGAGTGAACTCCGGTAGTTGGTGATGGACAGGGAGGCCTGGCATGCTGCGATTCATGGGTCGCAACAATCGGACACGAATGAGTGACTGAACTGAACTGAGATCACATTTGTTTATTTTTCCTTTTATTTCCAATATTCTGGGAGGCGTGTCATAGATGATCCTTCTGTGATTTATGTCAGAGAGTGTTTTGCCTATGTTCTCCTCTAGGAGTTTTATAGTTTCTGGTCTTACGTTTTGATCTTTAATCCATCTTGAGTTTATTTTTGTGTGTGGTGTTAGAAACTGTTCTAGTTTCATTCTTTTACAAGTGTTTGACCAGGTTTCCCAGCACCAATTGTTAAAGAGATTGTCTTTTCTCCATTGTATATTCTTGCCTCCTTTGTCAAAGATAAGGTGTCCATAGGTGGGTGGAGTTATCTCTGGGCTTTCCATTTTGTTCCAATGATCTATATTTCTGTCTTTGTGCCAGTACCATACTGTCTTGATGACTGTGGCTTTCTGGTAGAGCTTGAAGTCAGGCAGGTTGATTCCCCCAGTTCCATTCTGCTTTCTCAAGATTGCTTTGGCTATTCGAGGTTTTTTGTATTTCCATACGAATTGTGAAATTATTTGTTCTAGCCCTGTGAAAAATACTGTTGGTAGCTTCATAGGGATTGCATTGAATCTATAGATTGCTTTGGGTAGTGTACTCATTTTGACTATATTGATTCTTCTGATCCATGAACACGGTATATTTCTCCATATATTAGTGTCTTCTTTGATTTCTTTCACCAGTGTTTTATAGTTTTCTATATATAAGTCTTTAGTTTCTTAGGTAGATATATTCCTAAGTATTTTATTCTTTTCGTTGCAATGGTGAATGGAATTGTATCCTTAATTTCTCTTTCTGTTTTCTCCTTGTTAGTGTATAGGAATGCAAGGGATTTCTGTGTGTTGATTTTATATCCTGCAACTTTACTATATTCATTGATTAGCTCTAGTAACATTCTGGTGGAGTCTTTAGGGTTTTGTATGTAGAGGATCATGTCATCTGTCAAGAGTGAGTGTTTTACTTCTTCTTTTCCAATTTGGATTCCTTTTATTCTTTTTTCTGCTCTGATTGCTGTGGCCAAACTTCCAGAACTATGTTGAATAGTAGCAGTGAAAGTGGGCACCTTTGTCTTGTTCCTGACCTTGGGGGAAATGTTTTCAGTTTTTCACCATTGAGGATAATGTTTGCTGTGGGTTTGTCATATATAGCTTTTATTATGTTGAGATTTGTTCCTTCTATTCCTGCTTTCTGGAGAGTTTTTTTTTTATCATAAATGGATGTTGACTTTTGTCAAAGGCTTTCTCTGCATCTGTTGCAATAATCATATGGCTTTTATTTTTTAATTTGTTAATGTGGTGATTACATTGATTGATTTGCAGATATTGAAGAATCCTTGCATCCCTGGGATAAAGCCCTCTTGGTCATGGTGTATGTTCTTTTTAATGTGTTGTTGAATTCTGATTGCTAGAATTTTGTTAAGGATTTTTGCATTTATGTTCATCAGTGATATTGGCCCATAGTTTTCTTTGTTTGTGGCATCTTTTTCAGGTTTTGGTATTAGGGTGATGGTGGCCTCATAGAATGAGTTTGGAAGTTTACCTTCCTCTGCAATTTTCTGGAAGAGTTTGAGTAGGATAGGTATTAGCTCTTCTCTAAATTTTTGGTAGAATTCAGCTGTGAAGCCTTCTGGACCTGGGCTTTTGTTTGCTGGAAGATTTATGGGTACAGTTCCAATTTCCATGCTTGTGATGGGTCTGTTAAGATTTTCTATTTCTTCCTGGTTCAGTTTTGGAAAGTTGTACTTTTCCAAGAATTTGTCCATTTCTTCCACGTTGTCCATTTTATTGGCATATAATTGCTGATAGTAATCTCCTATGATCCTTTGTATTTCTGTGTTGTCTGTTGTGATCTCTCCATTTTCATTTCTAATTTTATTGATTTGATTTTTCTTTCTGTTTCTTGATGAGTCTGGCTAATGGTTTGTCAATTTAATTTATCCTTTCAAAGAACCAGCTTTTGGCTCTGTTGATTTTTGCTATGGTCTCTTTTGTTTCTTTTGCATTTATTTCTGCCCGAATTTTTAAGATTTCTTCTCTTCTACTAACACTGGGGTTCTTCATTTCTTCATTTTCTAGTTGCTTTAGGTGTCGAGTTAGGTTATTTATTTGACTTTTTTCTTGTTTCTTGAGGTATGCCTGTATTGCTATGAACTTTCCCCTTAGCACTGATTTTACAGTATCCCACTGGTTTTGGGTTATTGTGTTTTCATTTTCATTAGTTTCTATGCATATTTTGATTTCTTTTTTTTTTTATTTCTTCTGTGATTTGTTGGTTATTCAGCAGTGTGCTCTTCTGCTTCCATATGTTGGAATTTTTAATAGTTTTTTTTTTTTCCTGTAATTGATATGTAATCTTACTGCATTTTGGTCAGAAAAGATGCTTGGAATGATTTCAATTATTTTTTTTTGAATTTACCAAGGCTATGTGTATGGCCCCAGATGTGATCTATCCTGGAGAAGGTTCTGTGTGCGCTTGAGAAAAATGTGAAATTCATTGTTTTGGAGTGAAATGTCCTATAGATATCTGTTAGTTCTAACTGGTCTATTGTATCATTTAAAGTTTGTGTTTCCTTGTTAATATTCTGTTTAGTTGATCTATCCATAGGTGTGAGTGGGGTATTAAAGGCTCCCACTATTATTGTGTTATTGTTAATTTCCCGTTTCATACTTGTTAGCATTTGTCTTACATATTGTGGTGCTCCTTTGTTGGGTGCATATATATTAATAATTGTTATATCTTCTTCTTGGACTGATCCTTTGATCATTATGTAGTTTCCTTCTTTGTCTCTTTTCACAGCCTTTGTTTTAAAGTCTATTTTATCTGATATGACGATTGCTACTCCTGCTCTCTTTTGGTCTCTATTTTCATGGAATATTTTTTTCCAGCCCTTCACTTTCAGTCTGTATGTGTCCCCTGTTTTGAGTGGGTCTCATGTAGACAACATATAGAGGGGTCTTGTTTTTGTATCCATTCAGCCAGTCTTTGTCTTTTAGTTGGGGCATTCAACCCATTTACATTTAAGGTGATTATTGGTAAGTATTATCCTGTTGCCATTTACTTTATTGTTTTGGGTTCAAGTTTATACACCCTTTTTGTGTTTTCTGTCTTGAGAAGATCCTTTAGCAATTGTTGGAGAGCTGGTTTTGTGGTGCTGAATTCTCTGAGCTTTTGCTTGTCTGTAAAGCTTTTGATTTCTCCTTCATATTTGAATGAGATCCTTGCTGGGTACAGTAATCTGGGCTGTAGGTTATTTTCTTTCATCACTTTAAGTATGCCCTGCCATTCCTTCCTGGCCTGAAGAGTTTCTATTGAAAGATCAGCTGTTATCCTTATGGGAATCCCCTTGTGTGTTATTTGTTGTTTTTCCCTTGCTGCTTTTAATGTTTTTTTCTGTTTGATTGTTGTTAATTTGATTAAAATGTGTCTTGGGGTGTTTTTGCCTTGTGTTTATCTTGTTTGGGACTCTCTGGGTTTCTTGGACTTGGGTGATTATTTCCTTCCACATTTTAGAGAAGTTTTCAACTATTATCTCCTCAAGTATTATCTCATAGCATTTCTTTTTGTCTTCTTCTTCTGGGACTCCTATGATTTGAATGTTGGAGCATTTAACATTGTCCTGGAGGTCTCTGGGTTTGTCCTCATTTCTTTTAATTCGTTTTTCTTTTTTCCTCTCTGATTCATTTAAATCTACCATTCTATCTTCTACTTCACTAATCCTATCTCCTGCCTGTTTTTCTACTATTTGTTCCCTGCAGAGTGTTTTTGATATCATTTTTGCATTATTCACTATATATTGACTCTTTTTTATTTCTTCTAGGTCCTTGTAAAACCTTTCTTGCATCTTCTCAGTCCTTATCTCCAGTCTATTTATCTGTGATTCCGTTTTTATTTCAAGATTCTGGATCGTTTTCACTATCATTATTCAGAACACTTGATCAGGTATATTTCCTATCTCTTACTGTTTTGTTTGGTCTGGTGGGCATTTATCGTGTTCCTTTACCTGCTGGGTATTCCTCTGTCTCTTCATCTTGTTTATATTGCTGTGTTTGGGGTGGCCTTTCTGAATTCTGGCAGTTTGTGGAGTTCTCTTTTTTAATGGGGTTTCCTCGCTGTGGGTGGGGTTCTACAGGTTGCTTGTCATGGTTTCCTGCTTAGGGAAGCTTGTGTTGGTGTTCTGGTGGGTGGAGCTGGATTTCTTCTCTCTGGAGTGCCATGAAGTGTCCAGTAATGAGTTATGAGATGTCAATGGTTTTGGAGTAACTTTGGGCAGCCTGTATATTGAAGCTCAGGGCTGTGTTCCTGTGTTGCTGGAGAATTTGCATGGTATGTCTTGCTCTGGAACTTGTTGACCCTTGGGTGGTGCTTGATTTCAGTGTAGGTATGGAGGCATTTGATGAGCTCCTGTCAATTAATGTTCCCTGGAGTCAGGAGTTCTCGGGTGTTCTCAGGGTTTGGACTTAAGCCTCCTGCTTCTGGTTTTCAGTCTTATTTTTACTGTAGCCTCAAGACTTCTCCATCTATACAGCACCATTGATAAAACATCTAGGTTAAGGATGAAAAGTTTCTCCACAGTTAGGGACACCCAGATAGGTTCACAGAATTATATGGAGAAAAGAAGAGAGAGGAGGGAGTTAGAGGTGACCCAAATGAGATGAGGTGGAATTAAAAGAGGAGAGAGTAAGCTAGCCAGTAATCACGTCCTTATGTGTGCTCCACAGTCTGGACCACTCAGAGATGTTCACGGAATTATACAGAGAAGAGGGAGGACAGAGACAGAAGTGTCCAGGAGAATAAAGGCGGGAATCAAAAGGAGAGAGACAGATCCAGCCAGTAATCAGTTCTTTAAGTGTTCTCCACCTTCTGGAACCCACAAAGAGATGCACATAATTGGGTAGGGAAGAATAGGGGGAGCGAGGAGATAGAGACGACCTTGTGGAGAAGGAGAGTCCAAAGGGGGAGAGAGCAGTCAAGCCAGTAATCTCACTCCCAAGTAAAAATGGGTACTGAAGATTGGGTTCTTAAAGATACAAAATGGATAACAAATACCAAAAAGCAAATATTAGAAGTCTAGAGTAGAAGTTGGATTTTCAAAAATACAATATTAAAGATAAGAAAAAAAAAAAAAACTAAGTCTCCAAAATTATTTTTTAAAAAAATATATATATATATATATGAAATTTGCTTTAAAAAATAGGGTCTCTTTTTTTTTTCAAAGTAATAGGTTATAAAAATGAAAATTAAAGGATTAATAGAGGACTTAAAATTAAAGAAATTTAAAAAAAATGATAGTAAAAATAGTAAAAATATATCTAGGACTTTCTCTGTTATTGTCGTGGGCAGTGCGGGGTCAGTTCATTTTCGGATAGTTCCTTGTTCTGGCTTATATTTCTCAAGATCTATAGGCCCCTTCCTATGTAGTTGGTGCTAACTGCAGGGTTTTAATCTATTGCACCTGTCACTTCCAAGGAGGATCCCTCTGTTTTAGCTTCTTCTGTTTGCTGATCTCTTCAGTGTCTGATTTCTGCCCTGACACAGGGGGGTGGTAGTGGACACTTTTTTAGGCTCACTTGTTCAGTCACACTGTGGGGAGGGAGGGACGCTGCAAGCAAATAACACTGGCATGTGCTTGCAGTGTCTCAGACACACTGGGCCCGCCCTCGCTCACAGCGCGTGTGCCCTCCCTGCCCACACTGCTCAGGCTCTAGTTTGCTCTACTGGGAACTGTCCGAGGCTGGCCCTGGGCTGCATGCAACTCCCAGGTCTAAGCCGCTTAGGTTCAGGCACTCAGGTAGTCCTCAGAGGCGCAGACTCGGTTGGGCCTGCGTTTTGTGCCCTTCCCAGGTCCAAGCAGCTCTGGTGATGAGGTGTTTGGTGAGTGCGGTCACTGCAACTTATTGCCTCTCCCATCCCTGTCTCTTGACTTTCTGGGTGTACAACCGGCGCCCCTTCTTAGGCGGATGTTGACCATCCAGAACCACAAGAAGTCTTAGTTAGCAAAGAAGCCTGCTTGCAGTTAGGTAGATAATGTCTCTCCGGGGCCGCGATTGCCCCCTTCCGGCTCTGGCTGCCTGTCACCAGAAGGGGATGGTCTGCCGCGGGCTAGCTCTGTTCAGTCCTTTGTTCTGTGAGTGGGCCTGGCGGTGTCTTAGGTTAGGGCTTTTCACGTGGTAGCTATCCCACAGTCTGGTTTGCTAGCCCAAGTTAGTTCCTTCAGATTGCCCTCAGGGCATTCAGGCCCAGTCTTTACTCTGAGCAATACAGCCCGCGCCTGCCTGCCCAGCTCCCACTTGCTAGAGGCAGGTGCAGGCATCTGTGCTGCTTCTCCACTGGGGGAGTTACCCTTGGTCACATAATCTGTGGGGTTTAATTATTTATTTATTTTTCCTCCCAGTTATGTTGCCCTCTGTCGTTCCAAGGCTCGCCACAGACTCAGCAGTGAGAGTGTTTCCTGGTGTTTGGAAACCTCTCTTTTTAAGATTCCCTTCCTGGGATAGAGCTCCGTCCCTACCTCTGCCTCTTTTTTGTCTTTTATATTTTTCCCTACCTTCTTTCAAAGACACTAAGCTGCTTTTCTGGGTTCCTGACGTCCTCTGCCGCCATTCAGAAGTTGTTTTGTGGACTTTACTCAGCGTTTAAATGCCCTTTTGATGAATTTGTGGTGGAGAAAGTGGTCTCCTCGCCCTTTCCTCTGCCATCTTAGGACCGCCCCCTCTTCTTCTGATTTTAATGTGTTCTTTGTTGCATGAATTGTTTTACACCTAGTAATAGATTTCTGGATTTTTTTCATATCCAATAGTTACTTTTGGTCTGGTCTATATGAGACAAATGCAGTTATTAATAACTTGGATCAAAAATAATTTAGATTCATTCTTCCCTGTTCATTACTTAATGACATGTTTCTTGCCTGAATTATCTGGGTGATTACTTTTTTGTTTTGTAGGTTGACACACTCATTTAATATCCAGAAGAATGTTATAGAAAAAGTTTTCTATTTGCTCATGCCTTTCACACTAGAAGAAAGTTACTAATAACAGTTTTAGTTAGTCTAAATAAGAACAATGTGAGATGAAACAATTAGTGAAACAAACAATAACTGTCAAAGGGAACTCTACTTTTCAACTAAATCTAGTAGCACTGTATGGATTAAAATAGATTTATATAATAAAGTAGATATATGGGATTTCTTTTTAAATGGCAGAATACATTTATTTAAAGAGTAGGTAAGAATTTGCTATGTTTTAGCATATCATTCAGACAAGGCAATGACACCCCACTCTAGTACTCTTGCCTAGAAAATCTCATGGATGGAGGAGCCTGGAAGGCTGCAGTCCATGGGGTCACTGAGAGTTGGACACGACTGAGTGACTTCACTTTCACTTTTCACTTTCATGCATTGGAGAAGGAAATGGCAACCCATGCCAGTGTTCTTGCCTGGAGAATCCCAGAGATGGGGGAGCCTGGTGGGCTGCCGTCTATGGGGTCACACAGAGTTGGACACAACTGAAGTGACTTAGCAGCACATCATTTGTCAACTAGGAATGTAAAGGCAAATTAAAAAAGATAGTCATAGGACAATATTATCAAATTATAATGGGTTGAGATCTGGGAGATTAAGATAATCCAACAGATTATTTCCAATATTTATTGGAAAATGGTTAAGATTGCTCTTTTTTTAATACACATTTATTTTAGTTGGGGGTTAATTACTTTACAATATTGTATTAGTTTTGCCATACATCAACATGAATCCACCACAGGTATACACGTGTTCCCCATCCTGAACCCCCCTCCCTCCTCCCTTCCCATACCATCCCTCTGGGTCGTCTAAGTGCACCAGCCCCAAGCATCCAGTAACATGCATCGAGAATGGACTGGTGAATGGTTAAGATTTCTGAGTGAAATACATGAAATATACTATTTTTTTTTCAATAAACATGACACTGCATTTATAATTAAAGAAGTTTCAACATAGCATTAATTCTATAGGCTTTAAAAAGTTTGTATGCTTTAAAAGATAATTTTATGCATTAAATCTAAATTGATGTGTGGATTTTGATTTTAAAAGTTTGATTAGTTTGACAAAATTTTTACATGTACTAATTGCAATGCAACTTATCTAACTTTAAAAAAATTCCCAGTAATTATACAGGAGCACATAACAATTTTTAAAATAATATTGACTATTTCTTACTAAAAAAAGTTTATACTTTATTCAAATCTCAACTCTGAATGACATAGTACGCCATGTAAGTGATTTCTCCACACACAGTTGCTTGGAAATCCTGGGTTCTTAAAGAACTGAAAAGTCAATATTCATCTCTAGAATCATGGCCTTTGAGTCAAACTGTCATTAATATATTCTAGTTAAGAGACATCTTGAAGAACAAGAAATCTTAAAATTGGATTCCCCATAATGCACTTATGAAAATCTTTTTCTCTAGAATGTGACCATCTACCATCACAATCCTATCTGAGTCAACAGAACTAAACTTGAATTGGTGTCATTTTATCTTTTGGTAATATAAACAGTAATAAATTCCCCTTAGACTTATTTTTTTAATTTTAAAAAATATCTTATCACTATGAATACAGAAGGATGCCATTTTAGTAAATGAGGAAAAGGTAGAAGAAAAACTTCAGGAATTAAAAATTTGCTCATCAGGAAATGTGCCCCCTTTTTAAAAACTGTCAGGATTACAGTTTGCATATCCCTTACACAGAGAGATACTCTTCTTGACTAAACAGTTACTGAATTTCATATGTCTATTACAACATATTAAATATAGTTTTATACATTTCTAAAGCAGATAACCTCTCTGGCATGGTTTCTATTTCAGTATATATATTATTTACCTAGAAGAAGATAATGTCTTTTATTTTAAAATGTATTTAGGTGCTTTTAAAAGAAGCAGATTTTTCACCTTAAAAACTGTTAATTTACACTTTTACCTGCTGACACTGACTGAAAGCATTTTACTTGATAATAAATCTGGAGGAGTTGCAAGGAGACATTAATTATTTGGTGTTCACTGCCTAAGCAATCATTGCTTTTTGAAGGCATGGAATTAGTAAGTTCCCCAAAGCTACCCTAGAAAACTGTGGAAACCATAAAGAAAATAATTTTTGTAGAAATTATTTTGTTTGAGGAGGGCACATGTAAGGTGTAAAAATCATTATTTTCAATCTTCTTTATTCAAATATCCATAATATGTTTGGGTTGACTACCGAATTTTATTGGAGGAAGGTGAACACTGGTAACAATTTTTTTTTAAAACAAATTTTAAATGTCAATGGCCATCTAATACCAGTTTTTATTTTAAAGAATCATTTTAGAAGTGACTACCCCTGGTGGTTAAGCCGGTAAAGAATCTGCCTGCAATGCAGGAGACCCAGGTTCGATTCCTGGTTTGGGAAGATCCCCTGGAAAAGGGAATGGCAATCCACTCCAGTATTCTTGCCTGAGAAATCCTGTGGACAGAGGAGCTTCATGGGCTACAGTCCTCGGGGGTCACAAAGAGTCGGACACAACTGATACACACACACACACACACACACACACTACATATGTATAGAATTCTTTTTTTTATAGCTGAAGATGTTATAATATCTTTATTATTTTTAAATTTGGGATTGAAGTCACATTCTACATAAAGATGTGCTTTTAAAAAATATTGTCCTATGATAAAATGAAATTGCTGAATAAGATAGTAGTGTGAACCATCATATCTGGAGGAGGGCATGACAATCTACTCCAGTATTCTTGCCTGGAGAATCCCATGGAGAGAGGAGCCAGGCAGGCTGCAGGCCATAGGGTCACAAAGAGTCAGTCATGACTGAAGCAACTTAGCACACATGCACTTGAACCACATACCACTCTCTACTGTCATTTTCATGGTGACAAATCTACCCCACTGATATCTCCAAAGCTGCACCAATGCTAAAACAAGATTCAATTTTAGGTTCTCTTGTTGAGCCGAAAGACCAGTGTGACTTGTCATACTTTATAAGGAAAATGGACTACTTATTAAAATTTTAAAGAATGGGTCAAATTCTATTACCAGTCTAGAATGTATAAAATGTAAATTTTCATAAATCATCATGAAAGTATTTGAATTTTATTTAACAGGTTTAATCAATCCATCACTTTTGATTTGGAGTCATAAGAGATAATTTTGTCAAGAGGACCCTCTCAAGACATTTTTCTCTTGGAAAAGTCACTTATGCATTTACAGGGGTTAACATCTTGGTCATAAAGCACTGAGAGGTATATCAATATGGTATTCATTTTCTAGAATAGAAAGTTTATTTTTTTTGAAGGGTCATAAAAAGAACATGTGCAACAAAATCATATATAAAATTTTCAGTTGTTCTTTTAAGGGCTAAATTTAAATAAATAGGGGTTTCTGTTGCTGTTTCAAACATTAATATAATCGATGCAGACACAACAGTTGTGTGAAAAATTACCTTACATTTCTCCATATTAAAGCAAAGCAAAACAAAAAGTACAATGTATAGAGCTTAAAGATCACCTGATGCATTCTTAAATTGGTTTCCAGATAGCATATATTCAAAATAGTATATTTCTGCTCAAACTTAAAAAATTCAAGGAAAACTATTCCCTTAAGTACTTAGCTGACATTACAACAAACTACCCATGCTGAAAATATGTTAATAAATGAAGCAGTGGATTAGCAATACGATTTCCAATATTACCTAAATTTTTTCATTATAACATATAAAATATAACTCCTAAAATGACAGCAGAACCCAAAACAAAACATTAGTGTATTTCTTCTATAATGGTAAAGAAAATGAATTGCCAAGCAGGTTAAAGTGTTGGGTTTTATGCCTTGCCACAGTAAACTTCATAAGAATATTTACCAAATTGTAGTCCCACATATCTTCCAATCCTATTTTATTGTTAATTTACAGTTAATTATTTTAAAAAATCCTCAATAAGTGGAACTGCTATATGCATATATTGATAAACTTCAAAAATCTTCTCATTATATATCATAACTTGGATGAATATTTTCAGATAACAGGTCCATGGAATGAAAGGAATTTTAATTAGATCTCAGGCATTTTGCATATTGATATCTTTATCAATGGCTAATACTAAAATGTGGCTAAAGGCAAATTTTAAAATCTCTTTAGTTTGGATGCATTTTAACATAGCCTTTCTGAGATAATATTAAAAAATTGGATTTGGGTCCAGGAGTTTCCCCAGTTTCTTAAAGAAATTCACAACTTTTCTAGCTCTGATATTCTTTTATTTTGCTGGGCTCTCATTTAAAACAATAATTAATCTTTCTTTTAAGTTTTCTTCGACTAAACTGGACATCAGTAACCATTAGAATATCACTGAATTTAAAAAGTTACAAATACTAGTAGAGCTTCATGCAAATATTTGTGAAATGCAAGAATATTTTAGTTTAAAAAATATGTACCAATAACTGACCCCAAATGTGTCCCACTGATATGGATTCTAGAAGTATATCAGAAAGTTTTCTCTTTTTTTTGGTTCTGGTTAGTATTCTGGAGGGTAAAAAAAAAAAAAAACACACACACACACACACAACAAAACTTCTGAGCCAAGACTCAGCCCTGAATTTGTGTAAAATTAAATAGGAAAAGACAACATCATTTCTCTCTTGTAATGGGATGACATAGAGTTATAGAGTTTTAGTTATAGAGCTATAGAGTTATATTTAAAGTAATTTCTATTAATTCCTTTAGGCCATGAGGCTGGCATTCATTTCTTTATAAAAAGGTTTTCCATTTATTATCCTAATAAACAGAATGAGATAAAACTGCTTTTCAAGGCAACTAGCCTAATCTTGGAGAGATGCTCATACGCTAATGAAAATATATATTTTTCTGCTCAGTTGGGAGCAAAGAACACAGCATAGCTTGATGATGGTATCTATAAAGAAAACCATGAGAGATAAAGCTGTAGCTTTCTCTTTAGTGATACCATTTCCTTCAACAAATATGGGCTCCCTCTCAAGAAAAAATTTGAGCTTTAAAAATGCCAATTCTGAAGCTTTTCTGCTATAATGGAAACACATGCTTGGCACGTTAGGAGGAAACATGCAGCTCTCAGGTCATTCTTCCAGCAGTATTTAAAGCTTTAGGAGAATATTACAGGGAATTCATTTTTTAGGGAAGGAGTTTAAACTCAGTAGGAAAAAAGGAAGTTAAGGAAGCACATGGGTGATAAGATATTCTTCCAAATAGCTTCAGAATTCTGTCATTCATCATAAAATGTTACTCTGGAATATACTGAACCTTTACCCGTGACTCATCACTATCATAGTTCTTTTATTCTTAAATACTTTTCCTATATATCTTGTAATTTTTTTGGGGGGGGTACTGTTAATATAGCATAGAATTTGTCAGTTTTACACACAAGCACTCTCATTAACTGAAAACTAAAGCATATATTAAGAAAGAAAGATCAGTCATTTTTAGCCAATACATTATGCCACCAATAGACTACTGAATTTTCTTTTTAATATAGCATTTGTAAATTCTTTATTTGTCCCAAGCAAGGAATTGAATACATACAATGTTTTAAAGCTTCATGCTTGTGAGATATACATATAGTATTTATATATATTCATATTAATATATATGAATAATATAACTTTTTAAAAATATACTAATGGCCAACGGTACTGTGGTAAAAAACATCTCATAAATATTGGTTATTTGAAAATGCCATCTTTAGTGTACTTCTTGAGTCCAATAACGTAGAGAGAAGATGGATGAAGCACAGTCGTTTAAGTGACAAATTTTCAGAGTATGCCTGTTGGATCATGCTGTGATGGAAAAACTTGTAATGGCCAATGAAAACTGAGATGGAAACTAATAAAAATTCAGAAGCAAGTAAAAATAGTGAAGTTATCTGAGGCCCTTATTTATATTCATTTAGGATAGCTCCTCCTGTCATCCCACGTAATATTGGTCATGGATCCTTTTCTTCATTATAGGAAGAAAATATTGCTTTATTCCCATTGGCATATTGCTAGAAGAATATGTGATATAGTGAGTAGATTTTCAGATAGTTGATGAACATATAAAATTGTTGAATAAATTCCAGCACTATGCAAAATCTCACATGAGCAGGCACTTGAGTGTCATGTTAGAAACATCTTTGGTAAGGGCAAGATGGAAAAAAGCTTTAGTGAGTAATAACGAAAATATATTCACTTATTTATTAACACTAAAATCTCCACATATTAAGTCGTTGGTCATATAGGTCATAAAAATGGTAAATGCCATGGATAAAATCCTCTGTCAGCTTTTTGCTTTCTGACATTTAGTCTTTTTTTTTTTCTTTTCTTTTTTTTTTTTTAACCAGAAGATAATAGAAAACTTTACATTCAGAGTTGGTCATTTTCATTTTTTCAACTGTTTGGGTGGGGGGGGAATGAAGAAATCTGTATAAATGGTCACAGTATTGGCTGTCCAGCTGGGTGTATTATTCTTCAGATCCACAAATCAACTTGATAGTTGATAAATTACTAATGTCCAGTGTTTTCCAGAATCATTTTCTTCAGTGTTTCTTAAAACTATAGTAAGAGTTTGTATCTAAATCAATTCAATTAGGAAACAAAATATATGCTTGAAAAATCTAGGATTTTGATATCTTCTGAATCTGTTGTCTTTGAAATTAGGCATTTTTGTTAGGCATTGAAAGTTCATTGATGGTACTATTCACTAGAAAAATAAATGAAGTAAAGGTAGCAAAGGAACTGACTGAATACAGAGTTGTCGGCACTGGTGTTTTCTGTACCTCTGAATTTTAAAACATGAGCCTGTTCTTTTATATTTTAATCAAATATTAAGTCATCTCTAATGTATTTATCATAGCACATTTGAGTCATAAGTAGTCAGTCAGATTTGAAAATCATTTTAAGTGGTCCACAATATTTGAAAGTTGTTATAGCTAATCAATAACATTTGAAGATCATTTAAAAAGGTCAGTTCATAGATGATATTGTATTTACTATGATGGTTTAAGCTATAAATGATAAAATAGTTGGTAACTGCATAAATTTTGAAACTTGCTTCTAGAAGGTGTTTAATTAAAGCAAAGTTTCTAGTGTGTGTGTGTGTGTGTTTAAATCATACCATTTGGCACATGAAAGTGCAGTGGGTGGTATGGCTGAAATAATATAGGTGGTGGTCCAGATGTTACATAATAAGTAGGGTACCCTCCTTCAGCAACAAAGTATGGAGCAGGCTGATAAAAGCAAGTTACGTTGTCTGTATTAGGTAGGATATTCTGTTCTCCAAGTACTTTTAAAGCCATAAGGGCAATCATATTGAGGGTCTGCCTTCTTTCATGTCCCATGAGGCAAACTGTGCTCTCATTCACAACTCCATGCAAGGTCATGAGGTAATCATACTTGCTCTTTTCTTCACCTATGAAATGGTTGTGGAGGTATGATTCAATCTTCTTTTGCTGTTCTGCTACATCAGGAAAATCAATGAAGAATCTAGAACACATATAACGTTCCAACATCTTGATTTCTGCTTCACAAGCTGGTTTAAAGTCACGAACCAGCAAGTTGCTGTATTTCAGAAGGCCACCACCTCTAATTTCTTCAGGTTTCCTGGTAGATATAAGCTTGTACTGTAAATGTGTCATTGCTTCTTGGAAATCTCCATACATGCTTTCAGCTACCACAACAGGATAGCATTCATTGGTTAGGTTACCATTTTTGTCACTATAGAAATCTAACATTGGATCCAAGACAATTTGAAAGGAATCTACACTAAATTCAAATTGTCGTCTGAGTGAATTAACAAATTTTAGCTCGACATTCTTCCCAGTGTTATTTGACAGAGAGATGAGACTCCAACGATCATGCTTATTGCAAACTTTAACCATCTTCTGCACATAAGCCTCTTTCATAATATTCAGGGTGATCTTATCCTTTTTTACACCTTTTGGTAAAAAGTCGAATAGACAACCTAGAACTACATCCTTAACAACCTGAAATTCTTGATCACTTGGTAGTTCAACACCAAAAATGACATCCAGATCCTTATAGTTGATTCCATTGTGGCTTGCAAGTATGTAACTTGCTGTGGAACCATTCAATCGAGTATCTTTAACAATAATTCCTTGCTCTATCAGTTGATCTTTCACAACATGAATAATATCTTTTGGTTTTACTGCCATTGTGGGGAAATTTCCCCTTCCATGAACTGGAATTACTTCATCTAACACTTTATCCAGTGTTATAACTTGATCCCAAGTGAGATTGCTGAATCTGATTTCAGACATTATGAGGTCAGCAGATCAACTAGAAAGTAAGCAAAATATTGAGAAGAAATTTAGCATCTTGAAATCAGCGTTTAGCTAAAGCATGTGAAAAGTCAAATATAGACCTACCTTCAACATAAATCAAACTAATACTAGACAGTAAATTATCAGTGCATCTAACTGCGTTCAACTATATAAGTGAAATAAAGGCCACTATGATCGTGTCAAAATTGTTAGATTGATTGGTTCATGTAAACAAACATTCTCACAGATGTGTTAGAGTTGTAATTATTTTTGATGTGAAACTGTGGGCTTTCTCAATCTTTCTTTATAAACACTATAATGAGTATCTTTCTTTGGTGGTATAAATGTTGTTCACAAGACAACCATGGTATATAATAGAGGTTAACTGTCATGAATTTAAAGTGAGATCAGATAGCATGTCTGTATATGTTAGACACAACTGATTGAACAGCATAATACTTAAAAGCAATATATAGCATCTTTAATCCAAAAGCATCATTCTATTATTGTTTTATACATATATTGTTACTCTCATTTTTAAGAAAATTACCGAAGTCCATTATTACATTATGAATTCCTTGAATTGCTTGAGTGTAAGGAGAGTACCTAATGCAAAACCTCTTCTATGTTCTTGGTAGTTCTTAAAGAAATGCTGGTTGAAGAAAATAAAGAATGTTATTTAAAAAAAGGCTACTACTACATTTGTCTCCAAAATGCGAACAATTATATACAAAAGCGTAAGATTCCTAATTTTGTTTTCTGCAGATGTGTAATATGACATGCTTAGAAAATTTTATACTTGGGGGAATATCAGGAAACTAAAATTATAGACATAAATATAAATTTAATTATATTATGATCTAATTAGGTACATTTATAGTTATTACATGGATCTTCAAATACTTTCTTAAAGCTATTTAAACAATAAACCTAGTAAATGAAGTTCATTATAGACATAGATTTGGATTTAAGCATTCTTTCTAGAATTCCAGAAATAAAAATTACACAGAGCTTAAGAGAGATTTATACAGACAGTATTCATACTTGGCTTAACTAGGGAGCCATTAGAACAGAGTTTAAATATTTAGCCTTTTATGTTGTATATTTCCCCAGTAGAGCTATAGCAAATAGAATCATCGTATTTCAAATCTACTGAATCATTGACTACACTAAAGCCTTTGACTGTATGGATCACAATAAACTGTGGATAATTCTTAAAGAGATGGGAATACCAGATCACCTTACCTGTCTCCTGAGAAACCTGTATGCAGGTCAAGAAGCACCAGTTAGAACTGCATATGTAAAATGGACTGGTTCAAAATTGGGAAAGGAATATGTCGAAGTTATATATTGTCACCCTGCTTATTTAACTATATCCAGAGTACATCATGCAAAATGCTGGGCTGTATGAATCACAAGCTGGAGTCAAGACTGCCAGGAGAAATATCAACAGCCTCATGTATGCAGATGACACCACTATAATGGCAGAAATTGAAGAGGAACTGAAGAGCCTCTTGATGAGGGTGAAAGAGGAGAGTGAAAAAACAGGCTTTTTTAAAAGTCAACATTCATAAAACTAAGATCATGGCATCTGGTCCCATCACTTCATGGCAAATAGAGGGAGGAAAAATGGAAACAGGGACAGACTTTATTTTCTTGGGCTCCAAAATCATTGTGGATGGTGACTGCAGCCATGAAATTAAAAGATGCTTGCTCCTTGGAAGAAAAGCTATGGCAAACCTAGACAGCATATTAAAAAGCAGAGACATACTTTGCCAACAAAGGTCCACATAGTCAAAGCTATGTTTTTTCCAGTAGTCATGTATGGATGTGAGAGTTCGACCATAAGGAAGGCTGAGCACCAAAGAATTGATGCTTTCAAATTGTGGTGCTGGAGAAGACTCTTGAGTGTCCCGGTGGACTGCAAGGAGATCAAACCAGTCAATCCTAAAGGAAATCAACCCTGAATATTCATTGGAAGTACTGATGCTAAAGCTGAAGCTACAATACTTGGGCTACTTGATATGAAGAGATGACTCACTGGGAAAGACTCTGATGCTGCAAAAGATTGAGGGCAGTATTAGAAGGAGGTGACAGAGGATGAGATGGTTGGATGGCATCACCAACTTAATGGACATGAGTTTGAGAAAACTTCAAGATAGTGAAGGACAGGGAACCCTGGTGTGCTATAGTCCATGGGGTTGCAAAGAGTCAGATGCAACTTAGCAACTGAAGAACAAACAACATTTCACATCTGTAGAACCAACTTTGACAGCCTAAGCATGTTGCAAAAGGCTAATTAAGCAATGGCAGATCTGTGTCAGTGAGACGTTTTATACGGAATCCCCATGAATATTAATTAGAGTAGTTATTTTTATTATGTGATGAAATGGTCCACATAACGTCTTATGTGTTTTATTTTAAACCATATTAATTGCCAATGTTCATACAATTTTATCAGCTAAGTCAATATCCAAATCAATCCTTAAAGATAAATGAACTGACTACACATTGGGCTGCTCATTCATCTGTCAAGTGAAATTACCTTTATAGTATAAACTAACTTTATATCTTTAGGACAATGGAAAGAACAAAATGCTATATGAAGGACAGAATATGCAATAAGAACTGGTGTGTTTATTTTCTAACTAATTTTCTTGGAATTATCACTGAATTATTTGAAGCTAAAGAAGTTTGTTATCCTTAAATTCTCAATCTGGAAGACTAAAAGTTAATGACATTGGCTAGTTTCATGTAAAGACTTTAGGGAATTCAATCATTTACTTAATACATATTTTAGCAATACCACAAGTAAATTATGCCATTTTAACTTATATATAAATACATTCCCTAAATCCTTTTTTAAATGCAAATTTATTTTGTAAATGGAAAATTTTATTTATGTAATGGCAAATTTCCTGTTCAATATTAGGTAAAAGTTAAAAACTCAATGTCCAAGGGAATTGCCTGGCGACCCACTGGTTATGATTACATACTCTCACTGCTTAGGGCCTGGGTTCAATCCTTGGTCAGGGAACTAAGATCCCATAAGCCATGCAATGTGGCAAAAAGGAAAAATAAATCAATGGCCTAACCCCACACTTACAATCTTCATTTAATCCCTACTTCTAATCACCAATGATCTGAAAATAAAGATCAATTACATTACTATACTGACATTACTGAAGTTATCAAATTTGTTTCCATACAAAAGTCTCCAGAACATTTATATGTAAATAAAACCAACCAGAAATAAGCAATTTGCTACAGCCTGGACAGGAAACCAGTGCTCTTTTACTGTAAAACCTCCAGTTTAATAACATTAAGGTGTCCTGTTTGTGTGAATGCCCTGAGCCTGAGATGTACAACCAAGCACAGAGTGATAGCTATATCTGGCTCTGTGGTTCCATGGATTTGCATCATATTGCTTAAGGCAGCCCTGAAGGGGGATTCTGACATGGGGTTTATACAGTCCTGCCAATGTCAAGAGGTGTCCTTTGTCCACATGAGGGGAGCAGCCAAAAATGGATGAGCATATCATCTGAGCTTTCCTTTCCTGGTCAACTTTTCCTGGGTTCTTTGACCATTTCATAACTGCTTAGTGAATTGAAGCTACTAACTTTGTATGCCAGATTGTAGATTTTCGGAGGATTTTTCAATCCATGGTGTTGTTCTTCTAGCTAGACCCCCATCTCAAGTTTTGCTAGTACTATAGTACCTAACCTTATTAGAGATCAAAAGTTACATCTCAGCTGTTTTCTTATAAACTGCAGGAAGGAACACATTAGGGAGCTAGGTGGAGCTCTAGCTCTAGGAACATTTCCTTGGCAAGAAATAACTCTCCTGGCAGCCTGCATGAGATCCCTGAAACCCAGAGATGAGTCCTTGCCACGATCATGCCTCTGGACTATATGGATAGAGGCAATGCTAGCAAACATGAGATTTCTGAGAAAACAAATCATGGAATTCAAGATTTGGGTATATGGAAAGCATGCCAAAAGGCTACTTTGTAACACCCCAGGTGGCATCAGGGGGAAAAGGGGAAATCAAATAAAGATCTTGATGATAAAGGACTGGACATCAATTTGGGATGCTCCCAGGTCCACTCCTGGTGCATCTCCACCCATCCTTACTTGTAAGACGAGGAAGGCGGACAACTAAGACAGTTTGGGGTGCCACCAGGTCCACCCCTGGGTGCATCTCCACCACCACCCCCCCATTTGTGGAAAGAGGAAGGGTGGAAATAAACAAATGCATTTTGGGATGCTGCAATGTCTACCCCTGGCACATCTCCACCCCTGCTCAGTGGTAGAATGAGGAGGGCCAGATGAAACAAACAATGCACCTGTGTCAGTAAGGTAGATGAAGTCCAACCAGATGGTCAGAAGGAGGAAGCTTTTGGTGGAGAGTCTACCTCTTTCCAATCTAGAGCAGGGAAGGATGCCTCAGGGGGTGGAGATGCACCCAGGGGTGGACCTGGTGGCATCCCAAACTGTCTTAGGTGTCCGCCTTCCTCGTCTCACAAGTAAGGATGGGTGGAGATGCACCAGGGGTGGACCTGGGAGCATCCCAAATTGATGTCCAGTCCTTTATCATCTCTGGTAGAGAAACAAAAGTGTTGGATGCTGCTTTTTCTCTCTTATAGATGGGCGCTTCACATAGTTCCAGTACTACCCCTATAGATTGCATCTTGAAAAACTGGGATAAGTTTGATCCCCAGAGCCTAAAAAGTCCATTATATACAGGCATTCTTTCATTTCAGAGAAGACCTCATCTCCCCAGAGAGACAATTCCTGCTGGAACAACATCTTATCAATCAGTCTGCCCCTGTCATCAGAGCCAATTTGGTTTAAATTTTAGCTATGAAGGAGAGATGATATTTTTGACACTGGATGGCCATGATATTCTTTAGACTTTGGGGAAAATTGGTTGAAAAACTGGTTCTTTTTACATGTACAATTAGGAAAAAGCTAGCTTGTTAAAATATTTTTTTTTTTTTTTTGGAACTATGATCCTGTCTGAGAAACAAAAACATACCTAGAAAAATCCTGAAGTTAACTCTTTCCATGTCCTTGAGAGATGCAGCCCACCCTGTCTGAAACTCCAGCTGTGAGCAAATTAGCAAAACTTCAAGCCAAGGGGAAAAAAGGGACAAAGACATTTTAAATCTCAAGAAAAAAGCTGTGAGATCTCTGTTGGTCCAGATTTATATATGTCTCAGTGGTCTTCTTCTTTGGATAATATTGCTGAGGTTAATTTGTCATAGTTGCTGAAGGAAAGTAAGATGTGTGTTTTTAATAAACAGACATAAGGGATGGAATTACATTCCATTAAAGGAAAAGGAAGTTAAGTCTGACTTATAGGTGATTGTTCTCTGAATGGGCAAATAAAATGATGAATTCAGAAAGTGTAAAAAAGGTTTGTAGTAAGTATACAAAAAGTATGTGACAAGTGGAAGAGAGTTTTGTGCATGGCATAAGTACCTTAACACATTAAACTGTCTTTGAAATATTTTATTATTACTTGGGCTAAGTAATAACTGTTGTTTCACATTGAATACAAGCCGGTACCAAACTGGAAGCTGGTTTTCTCTCCTTATTAAAAGAACAAAGTTTTCTTAGAATATGGCTTTTGATATGTTATATTGCCAAGAGGTTTAATTAAGTTATTAAAAAGACACTCTCAGTTTAAAGCTTATCTCAGATATTTTATGAAGATGGCTGAGGAATAGGATGGGGAGACCTATTTCTCCCCCACAAATTCATCAAAAGAACATTTAAATGCTGAGTAAAACCCACAAAACAACTTCTGAATGCTGGCAGAGGACATCAGGCACCCAAAAAAGCAGCCCATTGTCTTTGAAAAGAGGTAGGAAAAAATATAAAAGACAAAAAAAGAGACAAAAGAGGTAGGGATAGAGCTCCGTCCCGGGAAGGGAGTCTTAAAGAGAGAAGTTTCCAAACACCAGGAAACACTCTCACTGCCAAGTCTGTGGCGAGCCTTGGAATCACAGAGGGAAACATAACAGGGAGGAAAAATAAATAAATAATTAAATCCCACAGAGTACGAGCCCAATGGTAACTCCCCCAGTGGAGAAGCAGCACAGACACCTGCATCTGCCACTAGCAAGTAGGGGCTGGGCAGGGAGGGGCGTGCTGCATTGCTTAGAGTAAGGATTGGGCCTGAATGCCCATATGGTAATCAGAGCGAACTAACTTGGGCTAGCAACCACACAAAAAGCTCTAACATAAGACACCACCAAGACCATGCACAGAACAAAGGATGGAACAGAGCTAGCCCGCTGCAGACCATCCCCTCTGGTGACAGGCAGCCAGAGCCAGAAAGGCTGGAAGGGGGCAATCACAGCCCCAGAGAGACATTATCTACCAAATGGCAAGCAGGCTCCTTTGCTAACTAAGACTTCTTGGGGTTCTGGACAGTCATCATCCACGTGAGAAGGTGAGCCAGTTGTATACCGAGAAAACAGAGCAGCAGGGACAGGAGAGGCGATAAGTCGCAGCGACTGCACTCACCAAACACCTGAGCTACTCGGACCTGGGAAGGGCACAAAACGCAGGCCCAACTGAGTCTGTGCCTCTGAGGACTACCTGAGTGCCTGAACCTGAGTGGCTTAGACCTGGGAGGTGCATGCAGCCCAGGGCCAGCTTCAGACGGTTCCCGGAAGAGCAACCTAGAGCCTGAGCTGTGTGTACTGCGAGTGGAGGCAGGCCCAGTGTGGCTGGGACACTGTCAGTACATGCCAGTGTTATTTGTTTGCAGCATCCCTCCCTCCCCACAGCGTGACTGAACAAGTGAGCCTAAAAATAGTGTCCACCACCACCCCCTTGTGTCAGGGCAGAAATCAAATGCTGAAGAGACCAGCAAACAGAAGAAGCTAAAACAGAGGTGACCTTGGAAGTGACAGGTGAGACAGATTAAAACCCTGTCGTTAGTACAGACTACATAGGAAGGGGCCTATAGATCTTGAGAAATATAAGCCAGACCAAGGAACTATCCAAAAATGAACTGACCCCACACTGCCCACAACAACACCAGAGAAAGTCCTAGATATATCTTTACTATTTTTATGATCATTCCCTTTTTCTTCTTTTTTTTAACTTTAAAAAATTTTTAAGTCCTCTATTAAACCTTTAATTTTTGTTTTTATAACCTACTATTACTTTTCCAAAAAAGACCCTATTTTTAAAGCAAACTTCATATATATATATATATATATATATATATATATATGTATATATACATATATATATTAATATTTTTTGTGACTTTTTTCTTCTTCTTGTTTCATATTGTATTTTTGAAAATCGAACCTCTACTCTAGATTTTTAATCTTTGCTTTTTGGTAGTTGTTATCAAGTTTGTACCTTTAAAAACCCAATCTTCACTACCCAATTTTACTGGGAAGTGAGATTACTGGCTTGACTGCTCTGTCTTCCTTTGGACTCTCCTTTTTCTCCACCAGGTCGCCTCCATCTCCTCCCTCCCCCTTCTCTTCTCTACCCAACTCTGTGAATCTCTGTGTGTTCCAGATGGTGGAGAACACTTAAGGAACAGATTACTGGCCGGATCTGTCTCTCTCCTTTTCATTTCCCCCTTTTATCCTCCTGGCCACCTCTGTCTCCTTCCCTCCCCTTCTCGTCTCTGTATAACTCCATGAACGTCTAAGCAGTCCAGACTGTGGAGCACACATAAGGAAGTGATTACTGGCTAGCTTGCTCTCTCGTTTTTTGATTCCACATCATTTCATCTCATTTGGGTCACCTTTTCTCTTCTCCATGTAACTCTGTGAACCTCTCTGGGTGTCACTCACTGTGGAGAAACTTTTCATCTTTAACCTAGATGTTTTATCAATGGTGCTGTATAGAAAGAGAAGTCTTGAGACTACTGTAAACATAAGACTGAAACCAGAAACAGGAGACTTAAGTCCATATCCTGAGAACATCAGAGAACTCCTGACTCCAAGGAACATTAATCGATAGGAGATCATCAAAAGCCTCCATACCTACACTGAAATCAAGCACCACCCAAGGCCCAACAAGTTCCAGAGCAAGACATACCATGCACATTCTCCAGCAACACAGGAACACAGCCCTGAGCTTCAATATACAGGCTGCCCAAAGTTACCTCAAAATCATTGACATCTCATAACTCATTCCTGGACACTTCATTGAACTCCAGAAGGAAGAAATCCAGCTCCACCCACCAGAACAACAACACAAGTTTCCCTAACCAAGAAACCTTGACAAGCCACTGATACAACCCCACCCACAGTGAGGAAGCTCCACAATAAAGAACTCCACCAAGTGCCAGAATGGAAAGGCCACCCCAAAAGCAGCAATATAAACAAGATGAAGAGAGAGAGGAATACCCAACAGCTAAAGGAACAAGACAAATGTCCACCAAACCAAACAAAAGAGGAAGAGATAGAGAATCTACCTGATAAAAAATTCCGAATAATGATAGTGAAAATGATCCAAAATCTTGAAATCAGATGGAATCACAGATAAATAACCTGGAGATAAAGATTGAGAAGATGCAAGAAAGGTTTAACAAGGACCTAGAAGAAATAAAAAAGAGTCAATATATAATGAATAATGCAATAAATGAGATCAAAAACACTCTGGAGGCAACAAATAGTAAAACAATGGAGGCAGAAAATAGGACTAGTGAAGTAGAAGATAGAATGGTGGAAATAAATGAATCAGAGAGGAAAAAAGAAAAACGAATTAAAAGAAATGGGGACAATCTCAGAGACTTCCAGGACAATATTAAACGCTCCAATATTCGAATCATAGGAGTCCCAGAAGAAGAAGACAAAAAGAAAGACCATGAGGAAATACTTGAGGAGATAATAGTTGAAAACTTCCCTAAAATGGGGAAGGAAATAATCACCCAATTCCAAGAAACCCAGAGAGTCCCAAACAGGATAAACACAAGGCAAAACACCGAAGACACATATTAATCAAACTAACAAATATCAAACACAAAGAACAAATATTAGAACAAATATTAAAAGCAGCAAGGGAAAAACATCAAATAACACACAAGTGGATTCCCATAAGGATAACAGCTGAGCTTTCAAAAGAAACTTTTCAGGCCAGGAGGGAATGAAAAGACATACTTAAAGTGATGAAAGAAAATAACCTACAGCCCAGATTACTGTACCCAGCAAGGATCTCATTCAAATATGAAGGAGAAATCAAGAGCTTTACAGACAAGCAAAAGCTGAGAGAATTCAGCACCAACAAATCAGCTTCTCCGACAAATGCTAAAGGATACTCTCTAGACAGGAAATGCAAAAAGAGCATATAAACCTGAACCCAAAACAATAAAGTAAATGGCAATGAGATCGTATTTACCAATAATTACCTTAAACGTAAATGGGTTGAATGCCCCAACCAAAAGGCAAAGACAGGCTGAATGGATACAAAAACAAGACCCCTATATATGTTGTCTACAAGAGACCCACCTCAAAACAAGGGACACATACAGACTGAAAGTGAAGTGCTGGAAAAAGATATTCCATGCAAATAGAGACCAAAACAAAGCAGGAGTAGCAACATTCATATCCGATAAAATAGACTTTAAAACAAAGTCTGTGAAAAGAGACAAAGAAGGAAACTACATAATGATCAAAGGATCAATCCAAGAAAATATAACAATTATAAATATATATGCACCCAACATAGGAGCACTGCAATATGTAAGACAAATGCTAATAAGTATGGTAGGGGAAACTAACGATAACACAATAATATTGGGAAACTTTAATACTCCACTCACACCTATGGACAGATCAACTAGACAGAAAATTAACAAAGAACCACAAACTTTAAATGATACAATAGACCAGTTAGACCTAATTGATATCTATAGGACATTTCACCCCAAAACAATGAATTTCACCGTTTTCTCAAGTGCACACAGAAACTTCTCCAGGATAGATCATATCCTGGGCCATAAATCTAGCCTTGATAAATTCAAAAAAATTGAAATCATTCCAAGCATCTTTTCTGCCCATAATGCATTAAGATTAGATCTCAATTACAGGAGAAAAACTATTAAAAATTCCAACATATGGAGGCTGAACAACACGCTTCTGAATAACCAACAAATCACAGAAGAAATTGGGGCTGGTGCACTGGGATGACCCAGAGAGATGGTATGTGGGGGAGGTGGGAGGGGGATTCAGGATTGGGAACTCGTGTACACCTGTGGCAGATTCATGTTGATGTATGGCAAAACCAATACAGTATTGTAAAGTAAAATAAAGTAAAAATAAATAAATAAATAAAATCGAACTTTTAAGAACAACAACAAAAAAAACCCCTAACTCCACCAGAAAATTACTAGAGCTAATCAATGAATATAGTAAAGTTGCAGGATATAAAATCAACACACAGAAATCCCTTGCATTCCTGTACACTAATAATGAGAAAATAGAAAGAGAAATCAAGGAAACTATTTCATTCACCATTGCAATGAAAAGAATAAAATACTTAGGAATATATCTACCTAGAGAAACTAAAGACCTATATATAGAAAACTATACAACACTGGTGAAAGAAATTAAAGAGGACACTAGTAGATAGAGAAATATATCATGTTCATGGATCGGAAGAATCAATATAGTGAAAATGAGGATACTACCCAAAGCAATGTATAGATTCAATGCAATACTTATCAAACTACCAGTGGTATTTTTTTCACAGAGCTAGAATAAATAATTTCACAATTTGTATGGAAATATGAAAACCCTTGAATAGCCAAAGCAATCTTGAGAAAGCAGAATGGAACTGGAGGAATCAACCTGCCTGACTTCAGGCTCTACTACAAAGCCACAGTCATCAAGACAGTATGGTACTGGCACAAAGACAGAAATATAGATCAATGGAACAAAATAGAAAGCCCAGAGATAAATCCACACACCTATGGACCCCTTATCTTTGACAAAGTAGGCAAGAATATACAATGGAGAAAAGACAATCTCTTTAACAAGTGGTTCTGGGAAAACTGGACAACCACTTGTAAAAGAATGAAACTAGATCACTTTCTAACATCCTACACAAAAATTAACTCAAAATGGATTAAAAATCTAAATGTAAGACCAGAAACTATAAAACTCCTAGAGGAGAACATAGGCAAAACACTCTCTGACATAAATCACAGCTGGATCCTCTATGACCCACCTCCCAGAATACTGGAAATAAAAGGAAAAATAAACAAATGGCACCTAATTAAAATTAAAAGCTTCTGAACAACAAAGGAAACTATAAGCAAGGTGAAAAGACAGCCTTCGGAATGGGAGAAAATAATAGCAAATGAAGCAACTGACAAACAACTAATCTCAAAAATATGCAAGCAACTTATGCAGCTCAATTCCAGAAAAATAAATGACCCAATCAAAAATGGGCCAAAGAACTAAACAGACATTTCTCCAAAGAAGACATACGGATGGCTAACAAACACATGGAAAGATGCTCAACATCACTCGTTATTAGAGAAATGCAAATCAAGACCACAGTGAGGTACCATTTCACGCCAGTCAGAATGGCTGCAATCCAAAAGTCTGCAATCAACAAATGCTGGAGAGGGTGTGGAGAAAAGGGAATCCTCTTACACTCTTGGTGGGAATGCAAACTAGTACAGCCACTATGGAGAACGGTGTGAAAATTCCTAAAAAAAAAACGGATATAGAGCTGCCTTATGACCCAGCAATCCCACTGCTGGGCATACACACCAAGGAAGCCAGAATTGAAAGAGACACATGTACCCCAATGTTCATCACAGCACTGTTTATAATAGCTAGGACATGAAAGCAACCTAGATGCCATCAGCAGATTAATGGATAAGAAAGCAGTGGTATGTATACACAATGGAGTATTACTCAGCCATTAAAAAGAATACATTTGAATCAGTTCTAATGAGGTGGATGAAACTGGAGCCTATTATACAGTGAAGTAAGCCAGAAAGAAAAACACCAATACAGTATACTAACACATATATATGGAATTTAGAAAGATGGTAATGATGACCCTGTATGTGAGACAGCAAAAGAGACACAGATGTACAGAACAGTCTTTTGGACTCTGTGGGAGAGGGAGAGGGTGGGATGATTTGGAGAGTGGCATTGAAACAGGTATAATATCATATAAGAAATGAATCGCCTCTAGGTTCGATGCAGGGTGCAGGATGCTTGGGGTTGGTGCACTGGGATGACTCGGAGGGATGTTGTTGAGGGAGAGGTGTAACAGGGGTTCAGGATTTGGAACAAGTGTACACCTGTGGCAGATTCATGTTGATGTGTGGCAAAACCAATACAATATTGAAAAGTAAAAATAAAAATAATAATAATTAATAGATATATTTTACATGAGAGAATTTCAGGCTTGAAATTGCTTCAGAATAGTTTAACAGGAGGAGACAAAGATGAAATTGATAATTACTGAGACTGGATATTGTGTATATGGGACTCATTACATATTTTCTATTGTGTGTATATTTGAAATTTTTCATAAGAAAAGCTTTTAAAAATCCATGTGGATTGAGAAAGTGGACATTCTCTCACACAAAATTAATAAGAGCATAAATTTGCACAATCTTTTAAAAATATATAAATAAATTTCAAAAATAAAAATTTTATGCAAAGCAAAGGAAGCCACTAACAAAATGAAAAAGCTACCTCCCAAATGGTTTAAAACATTTACAAAAATATATAGAAAAAAATATAAAGAACTCAAAACCCAATAGCAAAACAATCCAATTTAAAAATGGGCAGGATATCTGGATAAATATTTTTCCAAAGATATACAGATGACAAACAGACATGTAAGAAGATGCTCAACGTCACTAATCATTGGGGAAAAGCAAATCAAAACCATGATGAGATATCACCCCATACCTGTTAGAATGGTTATTATCAAAAAAGATAAGAAATAACAAGTGTTGGAGAGGATGTGGAGAACTGTTGTTGGAAATGTAAATTTGTGTAGCCACTATGGAAAACAGAATGGTGGTTCCTCAAAAACTTTAAAACAGAACTACCATATAATCCACTTGCTCTTTGGAAGGAAAGTTATGACCAACCTAGACAACATATTAAAAAGCAGAGGTTTTGCCAAGAAAGGTCCATGTAGTCAAGGCTATGGTTTTTCCAGTGGTCAGGTATGGATGTGAGAATTGGATTATGAAGAAAGCCAAGTGCTAAAGAACTGATGCTTCTGAGCTGTGGTGTTGAAGACTCTTGAGAGTCCCTTGGACTGCAAGGAGATCAAACCAGTCCATCCTAAAGGAAATCAGTCCTGAATGTTCATTGGAAGGACTAATGCTGAAGCTGAAACTCCAATACTTTGGCCACCTGATGGGAAGAACTGACTCACTGGAAAAGACCCTGATGCTGGGAATGATTGAAGGTGGGAGGAGAAGGGGATGACAAAGGATGAGATGGTTGGATGGCATCAGTGACTCAATGGACAAGAGTTTGGGTAAACTCCGGGAGTTGGTGATGGACAGGGAGGCTTGGCGTGCTGCAGTCCTTGGGGTTGCAAAGAGTCGGACACGTCTGAGAGACTGAACTGAACTGAACCATATAATCCAGAAATTCCACTTTGGGGAATTTATCTAAACAAAATAAAAACACTAATTTAAAAAGAAAAAAAAATAAAGCTTATCTCAGTAACCAATCTTTAAATAAAGATCAGATGCTCCAAGATCTACAATCAGGAGATTAACAACAGACTATATTCATTTAACAAACTAATTCAGATAACCTGGAGATATCACTGGGCTATACCTAATGGATGTTCTTGAATTAAGTTCTTACTTATAATGTCACCTGTTTCAAAAGTGTTGTCCCTTACATTATAAAGTGTGTGACAATGATTGTAATAGAGTGACTCTATATGAGAAGAAGCAACAACAGAGAATATTTTCCTAGACCAAGAGGCTAGTAAGACAGGTGTGGTCCAGAAACTTTTGCTACTCAAAGGGCCTAGTCCAGTAACAGCACATTGAGTGGCCTATCAGTGAAATCTTCAACAGACCTGGGAATGAATCTTCCTACAAGATGGTCATAAAATGCCCCCAAACCATGGTCAAACTCATAGCCACGAAGGGGCCCCGTGGTTGAAAACTGGCACTTGCTATCTGCCTCTACGAAGATTGAAACTGCAGCCGATTATACAGAGTGAAGTAAGCCAGAAAGGAAAACACCAATACAGTATAGTAATACATATATATGGAATTTAGAAAGATGGCAATGATAACCCTGTATGTGAGACAGCAAAAGAGACACAGATGTATACAACAGTCTTTTGGACTCTGTGGGAGAGGGAAAGGGAGAGGGTGGGATGATTTGGGATAACAGCATTGAAACATGTATAATATCATATAAGAAATGAATCGCCAGTCTAGGTTTAATGCAGGGTGCAGGATGCTTGGGGCTGGTGCACTGGGATGACCCAGAGGGATGGTATGAGGAGGGAGCTGGGAGGGGGGTTCAGGATTGGGAACATGTGTACACCCATGGTGGATTCATGTTGATGTATGGCAAAACCAATATAATATTGTAAAGTAATTAGCCTCCAATTAAAATAGATACATTTATATTAAAAATAAAAATTTAAAAAAATAAGTATATAAAATAAATAAATTTAGGTTGTTCCCATGTCCTGGCTATTATAAACCTAGATGTCCATCAGCAGATGAATGGATAAGAAAGCTGTGGTACATATACACAATGGAGTATTACTCAGCCATTAAAAAGAATACATTTGAATCAGTTCTGATGAGATGGATGAAACTGGAGCCGATTATACAGAGTGAAGTAAGCCAGAAAGAAAAATACCAATACAGTATACTAACACATATATATGGAATTTAGAAAGATGGCAATGACGACCCTGTATGCAAGACAGCTAAAAAGACACAGCTGTGTATAACGGACTTTTGGACTCAGAGGGAGAGGGAGAGGGTGGGATGATTTGGGAGAATGGCATTGAAACATGTATACTATCATGTAAGAATCGAATCGCCAGTCTATGTCCAATGCAGGATATAGCATGATTGGGGCTGGTGCACAGTGATGACCCAGAGAGATGTTATGGGGAGAGAGGTGGGAGGGGGGTTCATGTTTGGGGAAGCATGTACACCCATGGTGGATTCATGTCAATGTATGGCAAAACCAATACAGTATTGTAAAGTAAAATAAAGTAAAAAAAAATAAAAGAAAAATTTTTAAAAAAGAAAGCTTCTAAAAGAAAATAAATAAATAAATTTAAATTAAAAAAAAAAGAAAAACATGCAACATCCCCTGAAAGGAATTCAGGCAGAAATCAGAAATTAGGCACTCACTCTGTACTCTGGGAAAAACGGACAAAACAGGCCTTAAGACAGTCAGATATTTTCAGGAAAACAATTTTTCTTGAGCCCAAGTTCTTACATCTTCTCATACCTCAAAAAAACACTAAAATTTTAATAAGATTTGTCTGTTAAAGTTCAGGTTGTCACCCTTTCAACTACTTGTAACTGGGTTTGTTCCATTCTTATAAACAGGGCAACCCATGTGTTGACTCTATCTAGACCAGGATCAAAATTACTACCAAATGTAACCCGATTCTTATTCTTGTTTGGACCACTGATTATAATAATTCTTTTACTGATTTTTGGTGTCTACCTTTTTACTTTCTAAAGGATACAACAACTTCCTAGACAAAATAATGGTGATACAGATATTCTGGACATTCTTCAAAATGGACTCCCCTGATGTTCCACTCTAGTCACATATACACTCTTCGTTTACAAGCTCTCCTTGGTGAAAAACTATCTTGACCATAATAATTGTAATTATCTTATTCTTGCTGTTTGCTCCTTACATTTGTATCTATAATGGGATTTGTTTCTAACTATTTGAAAGCTTTTAAATTACAAATGATTGTTCATGCCCCTGCAGTTTCTATTGCCTCCTCTGGTTATTACTTGGGGCCGTTATATCAGAGACCCTAAATCTAAGGGTAAGGAGAATATGTTGCTTCAACAATTTAGTGTCAGCACCGCTCACCAGCAGGAAACAGTTATAGACAGATTTATTTGCCCCTTTCCCTTCAGCAGCAATAGTCTCCTAAAAGAAAAAGCAGGGGACGAGAGAGCAGGTTGACAGGGAGTCTCGGAGAGTCTAGGTCCCCCAAGAAGGAGGAGGCAGCAAACATTTTCTTTTATTCATACATTCTTTTGCCTTATTCACATAGGATATGTTTTGCTTAAGCTCTGTGTTACTATGACAACAGTCTATCTTGCCTAAAAACTAGCTTTTTTAGGCCAAGAGATAATGATTACAAACAATATTTCTCATGCAGGGACATGCTGCTCAGATCAAGCTCTCCCTGGCTAGTCTTGAACCAATGTTATCTCAAAATGTATGTTACAAAAAAAGGTCTGGGTAAAACTTTCACAGCCTTGAGCTCTGGGTTAACCCATTCCTTCTGGCTAATCTCATGCTGATGTCATCTCAGAATGTATGTTACAGGAAAGGGTCTGGGGAAAATTTTCACAACCTTGAGGCATTCCTTTTATCTATTCTCAACAGCTAACAGAAAAGTATATAATGCTCTGCTTAAACTAGTGAGGCAGGTACTTTTTCTACCCCTTTCTGATATCTATGTCAAAAGCTTTTCTATCATCTTCACTTTAATAAAATCCCTGCTACACAAAGGCTCTTGAGTGATTGAGACTGCATCTTTTGTCCCAGAATTAAATCTTCTCCTTTGGAGACCACAAATCTGGCACTGACCACCATTCACCATATGCTAAACTATCATCTTGGGGGCTCATCCAGGATATGAACCCGGGACCTCTCATGACTAAAGTGAAAACCATGCCCCTAGCCCAACTAGCCGGTTGTGTCTGTTACACAAAAGCTCTGAATGATTGAGACCATGTCTTTGGTCCCAGAGTTAAATCTTCTTCAGAGACCACGAATCTGGCAGCACCATTCACTAAACACTGTAAGCTATCAGTATCTTAATAGGTTTTTTTTTTTTTAATTTGGAGATTTGGATTGATGCATATACAGCATTGACACTATGTATAAAATAGATAACTAATAAGAACATACTGTATAGTACAGGGGACTCTATTTAATGCACTATGGTGACCTGAATGAGAAGGAAGTCCAAAAAGGAGGGGATATTTGTATATGCATAGCTGATTCATTTTGCTGAACAGTAGAAATTAATACAACATTATAAGACAACTGTACTCCAATAGAAATTAATTTTTAAAAAATTCCCAGCAGAAAACATTTTTTGCTTGATTATTGTGCTAACCCATAGCATGTAATACTAGTTAGAGATAATAAAAATATCTGAGTCAGTTCTAATGAGGTGGATGAAACTGAAGCCTATTATTCAGAGTGAAGTAAGTTAGAAAGAGAAACAAAAATATTATATATTAACACATACATATGGAATTTAGAAAGATGGTTAACAATGATCCTACATGAAAGGGAAGCAAAAGAGACAGAGATATAAAGAACAGACTTTTGGACTCTGTGGGAGGAGGTGAGGGTGGGATGATTTGAGAAAAAAAAGCATTGAAACATGTATATTACCATATGTAAAACAGATGACCAGCACAAGTTTGATGCATGAAGCAGGGCACCCAAAGACAGTGCTCTGGGACAACCCAGAGGGACAGGGTGGGGAATGAGATGGGATGGGACTTCACGATGGGAGGACACATATATACCCGTGGCTGATTCATGTCTATGCATGGCAAAAATCACCACAATATTGTAATTATCCTCCAATTAAAAAATAAAATAATTTAAGAAATAAAACAGTGAAAGGCAAAGTAAGTGAGTTGCTTTAAATGGGATAAAATGATCTCTGTGACAGTAGAGAGTTTCAGTGATTTAGTTGCCTGATTACAGTAAGTCTGTTTCTAATATACATAATAATTGATAGGAATGAGATTGAAGATTAATGCACTTTTAACTTACTTTGCCTTGAAAGACATGAATATTTTGCAGTTATTACTATATATCAACAATTTATCTATGTATCTCAACTACCTTGAGTCCACAGTAATCATGCATATTTCTTTTTCTAAATTCCTACAATATCCACCTATATGATCTTAAGGAAATGCTTAGAATGGTCACCAAATCAAAACAAATATTCCTTTACAGAGGTAGGGATGACTTCATAGAATATTTCAGATTACAGGCATATTTCAAAGACATTGTGGGTTTGGTTTCAGACAACCACAATAAAGCAAATATTGGGAATTCACTGGCAGTCCCATGGTTAGGACTCTGGGTTCTCAACATCAAGGGCCCAGGTTCAATCCCTGGTCAGGGAACTAAGATCCCACAAGCCTTGTAGTGTGGGGCATGTTGGAGCCACTCCTTCATTCTGAACTCTTAGAGGTGGAAAAATAGAGACAGCCATGTAGGGTGAGATTAATAAAGACCTTAGGTCAAATGAAAAGCTAGGTCTGTCTTACTAAATAAAGCAAATATTGCAATAAAGCAAGTCATATATTTTTTGGTTTTCAGTGCATATGAAATTTGTATTTACACTGGTCTGTAGTTTATTAATGGAGTAGGAAATGGCAACCCACTCCAGTATTCTTCCCTGGAGAATTTCATAGACTAAGGAGCTTGACAGGCTACAGTCCATAGGGTCGCAAAGAGTCAGACAAGACTGTAGCGATTTAGCATGCATGCATGTAGTTTATTAAAGTGTGCAATGGTATTGTCTAAAAAAATGTGCATACATTAATTAAAAATATTTTACTGCTAAAAAACACTAACCATCACCTGAGCCTTCAGTGAATCATAATCTTTTCCTGGTGAAGGATTTTGCCCCAATGTTGATGGCTGCTGACCGATAAGGGTGGTGACTGCTTAAGATTGGGGTGCCTATGGCAATTTCCTAAGACAATGACGTTCTGGCACATCAACTGACTCTTTTCATGAATGATTTCTCTGTAGCATGCAATTCTGATTGATAGCATTTTACTCACTATAGAACTTCTTCCAAAATTGGAGTCAATCCTCTGAAACCCTTTATCAACTTAGTTTATGTAATATTCTAAAATCCTTTGCTGTCATTGCAACAATCTTCACAGTATCTTCCTCAGGGATAGCTTTCATCTCAGGAAATCACCTTCTTTGCTCATCCATAGAATTATCTCTTCATCCACTAAAGTTTTTTTTTTTAATATAAATTTATTTATTTTAATTGGAGCTTAATTACTTTACAATACTCTAGATTTTTAATCAACTAACGTTTTATCATGAGACTGCAGCAATTCAGTCACATCTCTAGGATCCACTTCTAATTCAAAGTCTATTGCTATTTCTACCATATCTGCAGTTACTTTCTTCACTGAAATCTTGAATCCTTCAAAATCACCCATGAGGGTTGGTTATTTCAAACTCCTATTACACGTTAATGTCGTGACCTCGTCCCATGAATCACTAATGTCCTTAATAGCATCTAGAATGGTGAATCCTTTCCAGAAGGTTTTATATTTACTTTGCCCCGATCCATCAGAAGAACCACTATGGCAGCTACAGTCTTACAAAAGATATTTCTTAAATAACAAAACATGAAGTCAGAATAGGTCTATGGGCTTCCGGATGGATATTGTGTTCAGTTCAGTTCAGTTCAGTCACTCAGTCATGTCCGACTCTTTGCGACCCCATGAATAGCCAGCACGCCAGGCCTCCCTGTCCATCACCAACTCCTGGAGTTCACTCAAACTCATGTCCATCGAGTCGGTGATGCCATCCAGCCATCTCATCCTCTGTTGTCCCCTTCTCCTCCTGCCCCCAATCCCTCCCAGGATCAGGGTCTTTTCCAATGAGTCAACTCTTCGCATCAGGTGGCCAAAGTACTGGAGTTTCAGCCTCAGTATCAATCCTTCCAATGAACACCCAGGACTGATCTCCTTTAGGATGGACTGGTTGGATCTCCTTGCAGTCCAAGAGACTCTCAAGAGTCTTTTCCAACACCACAATTCAAAAGCATCAGTTCTTCAGTGCTCAGCTTTCTTCACAGTCCAACTCTCACATCCATACATGACCACTGGGAAAACCATAGCCTTGACAGGCATGAAAACAGTATTAATCTTGTACATCTCCATCAGAGCTCCTTGGTGATAAGGCACATTGCAAACGAGTAGTAATATTTTAAAAGGAAACTTTTTTTCTGAATGGTAAGTTTCAACAATGGGCTTAAGATTCAGCAAACCTTTCTGTAAACATGTGTACTGTTATCCAGGCTTTGTTGTTCCATTTATAGATGTAAGCAGAATAGATTTAGCATAATTCTTAAGGGTCCTAGGATTTTCAGAATGGTAAATCAGCATCGGCTTCAGGTTAAAGTCACCATATCCACTGGCCCCTAAACAAGAGAGTCACTTCACCCTTTGAACCCTTGAAGTCAAGCACTGATTCTCTCTAGCTATGAAAGACCTTGAAGGCATTTTCTTCCAATACAAAAACTGCTTCATCTACATTGAAAATCAGTTGTTTAATACATCCAGACCACTAAACATTTCTCCATATCAGCAACAAGGCTGTTTTACTTTATTATAATCTATTTCTTCACTGGAGCTGCATTTTAAATTTCAAGAACTTTACCTTTGCATTCATGAATTGGTTGTTTGGTGTAAGAAGTCTAACTTTCAATTAAGCTGGACTTTCTACCTGCCTTCCTCACTATGCTTACTCATTCCTAGCTTTTGATTTAAAGTGAGAGATGTGTGACTTTTTTAAGTGAACACTTAGAGAAGTCATTGTAGGGTTATTAATTGGCCTAATTTCAACATTGTTATGTCTCAAGGAATAGGAAGGTCTGAGGAGGGGAGAGATATGGGGGAAAGGCTGTTCAATGGAGCACTCAGAACACACACAACATTTATCAATTAAGTTCATAGCCTTATAAGGTCATTGTTCTTGGTGCTCCAAGACAATTATAACAGTAACATCAAAGATCACCAATCACAGTAGACTATAACGAATATAATAACAATGAAAAATCTGAAATATTGCAAGAATTCACAAAATGTGACAGTACACAAAGTGAGAAACTGCTGTTGGAAAAATGATGCCAACATACGCATTTAAACCATGGTTACATAGGCAGGACACTTGAAGACATAAATCAAAGCAAGATCCTCTATGACCCACATCCAACGGTAATGGAAATAAAAACAGAAGTAAACATCGGGCCTGATTAGACTTAAAAGCTTTTGTACAGCAAAGGAAACTATAAGCAAGGTGAAAAGACAACCCTCAGAATGGGAGAAAATAACAGCAAATAAAACAACTGACAAAGGATTAATTTAAAAAATATACAAGCAGCTCATACAATGCAATACCAGAAAAGTAAACAACACAATCAAAAAGTGGGAAAAAAAAGACCTACACAGAGATTTCTCCAAAGAAAACATATAGATGGCTAGCAAACACATGAAAAAATGTTCAACATGGCTCATTATTAGAGAAATGCAAATCAAAACTACAATGAGATATCGTCTCACACCGGTCAGAATGGCCACCACCAAAAAGTCTACAGACAATAAATGCTGGAGAGGGTGTGGAGAAAGGGAATTCTCTTGCACCATTGGTGGGAATGTAAACTGACACAGACACTATGGAAGACAGTATGGAGATTCCTTAAAAAAACTAGGAACAAAACCACCATATGACCCAGCAATATATGGGTCTTAGGCATATACCCTGAGGAAACCAACATTCAAAAAGACACATGTACCCCATTGTTCATTGAAACACTACTTACAATAGCAACAATATGGAAGCAACCTAGATGTCCATTGACAGAAGAATCGATAAAGAAGTTCTGGTACATATACACAATGAAATGTCACTCAGCAATAAAAAGAAACACATCTGAGTCATTTCTAACGAGGTTGATGAACCTAGAGCCTATTATACAGAGTGAAGCAAGTCAGAAAGAATGATAAACATTGTATACTAATACATATATACTAACGAATCTAGAAAGATGGTATTGAGTAACTTATTTGCAGGGCAGCAATGGAGACACAGATATAGAGAGCAGATTTATGGACATAGGGAGAGGGGAGGAGAGGGTGAAATGTATATAGAGAGTAACATGGAAACTTACCATATGTAAAATAGATAGCCAATGGGAATTTGCTGTACATCTCAGGGAACTCAAACAGGAGCTCTGTGTCAACCTTAGAGGGATGGGATGGGGAGGGAGATGAGAGGGAGATTCAAGAGAGAGGGGACATATGTATACTTATGGCTGATTCATGTTGGCTTGACAGAAATCAACAAAATTCTGTAAAGCAATTATCCTTTAATTATAAAATAAATAAACTTTAAAAAAGAATGGTTGACACAAACCTTCGGTTTGTAATAAAACAAATACAGTATTTCTGAAGTGCAATAAAGCAATGCACGATAAAATGAGATAGGCCTGTACATGACAGATGAAACTAGTTGCAGGATGTAAGAAAATAAAGACAGATGTACTTAAGGTTGACCTCATGCAGTCTAATGCATCTTTAAATAAAAATTCTTAGCTGTAACACCTTGAGGTAGACCTTTTTTTTTTGGCTGTCATACTAATTTTTATGCCTGTGATAACTGAAGTTTTTAAAATGTGATGGCTGAAGTTTTTTTTATTTTTTAAAATTTAAATTTATTTATTTTAATTGGAGGCTAATTACTTTACAGTATTGTAGGATGCTTGGGGATGGCTGAAGTTTTAAAAGTGTGTATAAAGTAAAACTGAAGTTAGACAATTCCAAAGAACTTGTTTTTCCTTTCAATGAGATTCATTAGTTACTTGTTCCACTAAAATTGGAGTAGGTTTTACATATAAGGATAGAAATAAACGTGTGTTTTGAGTCAAATTGTAGACAAATGACATTTTCTATAAAAACTAGTACTAACATTAAGCTCTGTGGGAAATCTATGAAATTTTTTTATAAACACCACAATCACAATGTGTTTATCAGTTGCTCTATTAGACAGTTATTTTAAAATCTGTTCAAAATAAATATCTTGACTGAAAATTATTGATTAAGATAAAGCATTTGTTCCTCTTTGTGGACTTTTCTGTTAGCCAATTACATTCAAAAGATTAGCTACAAAGCAATGTTAAAACATATTTCAGGTTAAAATGTGGCAACAGACAAATGTTTTAAGTGAAAACATATACCTTTAAAAGTAGAACTGCACATTTTCAAAGTTTCTAATACAGATAACATTCTAATATTTAATTTATATATTACTGAATTTAGAATTACAATATTGATCTATGCTATTTTAGCAGATTTATAATTGATCTCAGTACTTGAGTCTTACAACATGTACCACTTATGCCATAAGACACTGTTTAGTTTACAAGTTTACAGCATTTAAAGATTCAGGAGGGAGTTCTCAACACCTGTTCATTTTTAGCATTAGTTATTTTCAAATTTGGTTCTGAAGAATGAGTCACATTATTTGTAATATTAAAACTGTTACAGTTTAGGTCAATTCACAAAATTATTGCATTTTCAAAGATTCACTTTCATTTTCCAAATTTATAACTTCTTACAAATGTACCTCAGATGATTATGAAGCTTTAGAAAAAGTTTTTATTTTTTAATTTTCATAATTTTTAAAATGACATTTTAAGCCAATTTAAAAATGTTTTTAATAAAAGTTTTCAACTACTAGAAGTGATAAAATGCTGAGATGTTGCTGTGCTTATTGTAATTAGGCTTGACCCATGGAGGGAAATAAAAGAGAACATCCATTTCTCTTGTACCAGAAAATATTGGAAGTGTGAAAGCTTTCACTCACACCCAGAACAAGGCACACATATAGTTTCTATTTCAGTGTTATTTATATCCTGATCTGTCATTCTCTCCATTTTATGACCATCTCTCTTCAAATACTATGCTTCCATTTCACATTCTAAAATTCAATTTACATGAATTCTCAGTTTTTGCCAGATGAAAAGGAAATAACTTGTTCATGAAATTCTTATATATGGGTAGCACCATGCTAAAAGACGGTCTTTTGAGTGGAAAAGCTCAGGTGAAAAGTGCATTGGGACAATAAAGATAAACATGGCAGGTACCTAGAGAAAAGAACACAAAGGTGTTTTTCTTTCTGGCTTACTTCATTCTGTATAATCGGCTCCAGTTTCATCCACCTCATTAGAACTGATTCAAATGTATTCTTTCTAATGGCTCAGTAATACTCTATTGTGTATATGTACCACTGCTTTCTTATCCATTCGTCTGCTGATGGACACCTGTGGTGGACTCGTGTCAATGTATGGCAAAACCAATACAGTATTGTACAGTAATAAATTAAAATTAAAAAAATAAAATTTTATTGAAGTAAAAAATAAAATAAATAAAAGTCTCCAAAAAAAAAAAAAAAAAAAAAAGAACACAAAGTTCCCAAAGAGAAGCAGCTCTGAATCTAAAGGCATGATTTATAGAAGCTGAAAATGAACTGCCTTCTCCCAGGTTAAACCTCTGCCCCTGATCCCTGAGAAATCTTATTACTTTCTTCCCATTCTGTTCCAACCCACATACAAGCACTCTATTGTATTCATTTTTGTGTGTGTTGTTATGGATATTGTTTACTGCTTTTCAGTTTCAAAAGCATGCACTATTCTAAAGAAATTGTCTCCCAACTCCTTTCAATTTTAGTGCCAATCCTTTATGGTGGGAAGTATGAGAGCTGGAGGCACTGACTCCTCCTTCTTTCCCATATTTCCTTACTTCGTTGACAGAGGTTGATAGCTATGCAAATTCAATGGGCCACCAAATCAGGCCTCTTTGACTTCTGACATACCTAATGAAAAGACTTGCTGACTCTCCCAAACTACCATTAACCTCAGTGAAGGGAGCTGGCTAGAGAGAACTCTAGTTTCCTTTGAAGGGAGTGACTGGGTGGGGATATCACTAAGAAGACTCTAAAGTGCAATGGGTTTCTGGGCAAGCTGTAGGCTAAAGCTACCTAGTGATTCCAAATGGCCATCCTTTCTGCACTGGACCCTGTTCAGATCCTCATGATAATAAATAATGAATTTATTATCATAATAAATCCAGTAACCAGGTAAGCATTCCCTTCATTATTCCAGATATCTTATCCCTTTGTGGATAACCCTGCCATTACTGAAGGGATCAAGGATCCTCCAGAGAATGAAGGGGACTTCAGAATTATAGTAAACGACATATACACCTTCCACATGACTCAGGAACACTATCTGAAGAAGCAGGATAGTAGGAACTCACCAGAATGCTCAAGGAAAAAGCCACAGCTTAAAAGAAAAAAAAAAATCTCTTTGTTTTCATCTCTCCCTACCTCTCCCCTCACTGAACCCTCTGGGAGGCTGCAAGAACTCACTTCACCAACTGCTACTCTCTTCAGTTTCTTCCAGGCAAGGAGCAACTGAAGCAGGCAGGGATGTGGCACTAGAGTGAGGCTCTGGAGGGGGCCTGCTGGTAATCACACAGGAGAATGGGAAGGGTGTCAAATAGGGAGAAATAAAAATGAAGAAATTAAAACAAAAATAAATAAATAAGGGAAAAAGGAAAGAAAAAGAAAAGAAATTAAGAAAGGAAGGAGAACAAAGACAGCAAGCACTTTCAGCAACTGCCAGGGCTGCTAAACCACTGTTGTTCAAAGGCAAATGAGTGCTGAAATTACTTCCCCCAATACACTCCTCTAGTCCCATTCACTCACTCCACAGATTCCCCTTCCTGCCAGGCTTAGCTTGGTCTATACAGTAAAACCATTTCCACGGTAATCTGTAGTCACACAAAAGGTCGTCTGTAATATTGAGTCATGAGTACCTCCTACACCAGGCTGGTGATCTCTCCACTACTTTCCTTTTTTCTTTAGTGCTGAACTTTCTCCAGTGGAGTAATACTCGGGGGATTTCTTCTCATTCCCATAAATAGTGTATTACTTTTGTCATTCCTACCTTTCACTCATCCAACACCTCCTATCACACACAAATGAGTAACTCACTGACTTCAATCTTTGTCAACACAAACACAAACTTAAATTCAGAAGACAATACTTCTGAAAAAAAGAGGGGGTTTAAACTCACTTTATCATGAGTTCCCTCCCTTACTTTAACAGCATCTGTTCTTTGTTTTGCTAGAAATATTTTAGGTCCTTATGTCTTTCTCTATATTTTTAGCCACGTCTCATTAGTGAAAACAGGTGGATGGCATTCCTTAAGGACACAATTTCAAAATTCTATCTTTGACAGTTTAAAGTAGAACTACTTTAATGAATGGTTAAAGTATAATTACTTTAATGGGTATCTGAGGAGGCCTTACAAGTATCTCTGAAAGGAAGAGAAGTGAAAAGCAACGGAGAAAAGGAAAGATTTATCCATTTGAATGCAGAATTCCAAAGAATAGCAAGGAGAGATAAGAAAGCATTCCTCAGTGTTTAGTGAAAAGAAATAGAGGAAAGTAATAGAATAGGAAAGACTACAGATCTCTTCAAGAAAATTAGAGATACAAAGGGAACATTTCATGCAAAGATGGGCACAATAAAGGACAGAAATGGTATGGACCTAACAAAAGCAGAAGAATTAAGAAGAGGTGGCAAGACTACACAGAAGAACTATACAAAAAAGATCCTCATGACCCAGATAACCACAATGGTGGGATCAGTCACCTAGAGCCAGATACCCTGGAATGTGAAATCAAGTTGGCCTTAGGAGGCATCACTATGAACAAAGCTAATGTAGGTGATGGAATTCCAGTTGAGCTATTTCAAATCTTAAAAGATGAGGCCATGAAAGTTTTGCACTCAATATGCCAGCAAATTTGGAAAACTCAGCAGTGGCCACAGGACTGGGAAAGGTCAGTTTTCATTCCAATCCCAAAGAAAGGCAATCCCAAGGAATGCTCAAACTACTGCATAATTGCACTCATCTCACATGCTAGTAATGTCCAAAATTCCCCAAGCCAGGCTTCAACAATACATGAACTGTGAAATTCCAGATGTTCAAGCTGGATTTAGAAAAGGCAGTGGAACCGAGATCAAATTGCCAACATCCAGTGGATCATAAAAAAAGATAGAGAATTCAAGAAATGAATCTACTTCTGCTTCATTAACTATGCTAAAGCCTTTGACTGTGTGGATCACAACAAACTGTGGAAAATTCTTGAATAGATAGGAATACCAGACCACCTGACCTGTCTCCTGAGAAATCTGTATGCAGGTCAAGAAGCAACAGTTGGAACTAGACATGAAACAACAGACTGGTTCTAAATAGGAAAAGGAGTACATCAGGGCTGTATATGTCACCCTGCTTATGTAACTTATATATAGAGTACATCATGAGAAATGCAGGACTGGCTGAATCACAAACTGGGATCAAGATTGCCAGGAGAAATATCAATAATCTTAGATATGCAGATGACACCACCCTTATGTTAGAAAGCGAAGAAGAACTAAAGAACCTCTTGATGAAAGTGAAAGAGGAGAGTGAAAAAGTTGGCTTAAAACTCATGTACCCCAATGTTCACTGCAGTACTGTTTATAATAGCCAGGACATGGAAGCAACCTAGATGTCCATCAGCAGATGAATGGATAAGAAAACTGTGGTACATATACACAATGGAGTATTACTCAGCTATTGAAAACAATACATTTGAATCAGTTCTAATGAGGTGGATGAAACTGGAGCCTATTATACAGAATTAAGTAAGCCAGAAAGAAAAACACCAATACAGTATACTAATGCATATATATGGAATTTAGAAATATGGTAAAGATAACCCTATATGCGAGACAGCAAAAGAGACACAGATATATAGAATAGTCTTTTGGACTCTGTGGGAGAGGGAGAGGGCGGGATGATTTGGGAGAATGGCATTGAAACATGTATAATATCATATATGAAAAGAATCACCAGTTCAGGTTCGATGCATGATACTAGATGCTTGGGACTGGTGCACTGGGACTACCCAGAGGGATGGTACGGGGAGGGAGGAGGGGGGTTCAGGATGGGGAACACGTGTATACCTGTGGCGGATTCATGTTGATGTATGGCAAAACCAATACAATATTGTAAAGTAATTAACCTCCAATTAAAATAAATAAATTTATATTAAAAAAACAACATTCAGAAAACTAAGATCATGGCATCTGGTCCCATCACTTCATGGCAAATAGATGGGGAAACAATGGAAACAGTGACAGACTTTAGTTTTGGGGGCTCCAAAATCACTGCACATGGTGATTGCAGCCATGAAATTTAAAGACTATTGCTCCTTGGAAGACAAGTTATGACCAACCTAGACAGCATATTAAAAAGCAGAGACATTGCCAACAAAGGTCCATCTAGTCAAAGCTATGGTTTTTCCAGTAGTAATGCATGGATGTGAGAGTTGGACTATAGAGCAAGCTGAGCACTAAAGAATTGATGCTTTTGAACTGTGGTGCTGGAGAAGACTCTTGAGAGTCCCTTGGCCTGCAAGGAGATCCAACCAGTCCATCCCAAAGGAAATCAGTCCTGAATATTAATTGGAAAGACTGATGCTGAAGCTGAAACTCTGATACTTTGGCCATCTAATGCGAAGAACTGACTCTTTTGAAAAGACCCTGATACTGGGAAAGACTGAAGGCAGAAGAATGGGATGACAGAGAATGAGATGGTTCGATAGCATCACCAACTCAATGGACATGAGTTTGAATAAGCTCCGAGAGTTGGTGATGGACAGGGAAGCCTGATGTGTTGCAATCCATGGCGCCAAAAAGAGTCAGACATGACTGAGCGACTGAACTGAACACTACTGAAATATACTAAGCTATGATTAGTAATATTAAATTCATTAATCTGACTATTGTTTCTAACCTTTGCTTGTAATAAAGGTTATTAACAATTATTCAATATTGTTTAATTGTTCTACTAGCACAAAATAAGACTTCACTTTCAAGGTACTGAAAGACTGTGCAAAAGAGGTAACTAATGAGTGCTTTGTAGGAAGAAATATGAGTGTTCCCTAGTGGCTCAGGCAGTAAAGAGTGCCATGTGGGAGACCCAGGTTCTATCCCTGCCTTGGGAAGATCCCCTGGAGAAGGGAATGGCAACCCACTCCAGTATTCTTGCCTGGGAAATCCCATGGACAAAGGAGCTTGACAGGCCCCAGTCCATAGAGTTGCAAAGAGTCAGACATGGTTGAGTGATTAACTCACTCACACACACACACACACACACACACACACACACACACACATATGTAAACATACTTGATTATTGCTCACCTTAGTTTTAACTTTCATTCACTGATATGTAGTACTTAAACATACTTGATATCTAAAGAAAAGATTAAGTACAAAACTTTGATACTTCATTTTAGAAATCTATGAAGTTGAATTCTGAAAAACATTCTCTATCAGGTTATTGAGATGTCAATGTGTTAGTCAATTGATCTGGGGGTTTTGTATTTCCTTTACTTTGGATTTGCAAATAAACATAATTATTGATACTGCATTAACATGTGTCATATCTGCCATTTATTACTGTTGACTTAGCACAGAAACTGAAACCTTAAAATAATCACTGATGCTTTTTTCAGCACACTAACTGTGCTCAATTTTACCAGAGCCATATTGACACAATTATTAATAAAAGAGCTGATTTTCTAAGACATTCAGTATATACACTTTAGTTGAATAAAATCAGTTTTTGAATAAAACATATTTTCAATGTTTACAGACAGCTGAAACTAAAAGTAATAAAATTCCTTTTCTATGAGATTTCCTACCAGGTCTTTTGTTAGCACAATTTGTTGAATTTAACACCACCTTCTCTGAAGACTAACCTTCTTCTCCAGAGTCCCCCATAAACTGATCTCCTCACATTCTCTGTACCTCACTTGCAACAATCACATGGATACTGTTGCCAGGATACCAAGAATATTATTGTTGCATCATTACCACTATTATAGTTAAGAGTATTTTCAAATGAACATTTTATATGAGACTATTATGATTTCCAAGTCTCAAATAAAACAATGCTACATTGGACATATTAAGGATTAAAAACATTTCTCAAGTTATTTTGACTTCAATAAAAAATACTAAAAAAAAAATAAATAACATATACAGATGAATTTGTTGTTGTTGTTCAGTTGCAAAGTTGTGTGTAACTCTTTGCAACCCCATAAACTGCAGCACACCAAGCTTCCCTGTACTTCATTATCTCCCTGAGTTTGCTCAGACTCATATTTATTGAGTCAGTGGTGCCATCCAATCATCTCATTCTCTGTTAGCCCCTTCTCCTCTTGCCCTCAATCTTTGCCAGTATCAGGGTCTTTTCCAATGAGTTGGCTCTTTGCATCACGTTGCCAAAGTATTGGAGCTTCAGTTTTAGTGTCAGTCCTTCCAATGCACATTCAGGGTTGGTTTCCTTTTAGACTGATTGGTGTGATCTTCTTGCCGCCCAAGAGACTCTCAAGAGTCAACTATAGCACCACAATTTGAAAGCATCTATTCTTCGGTGCTCAGCCTTCTTTATGGTCCAACCCTCACATCCATACATGACTACTGGAAAAAATAAAGTATATGTACCTTTCTTGGCAAAGTGATATATCTGCTTTTTAATACACTCTTGTCATAGCTTTTCTTCCAAGGAGCTAGTGCCTTTTAATTTCATGACTGTAGTCAATTTCTGCAGTGATTTTGGAGACAATGAAAATGAAATCTGTCACTGTTTCTGCTTTTTCCCCATATATTTGCCATGAAGTGATGCGACTGGATGACATGTTCTTAGTTCTTTGAATGCTGAATTTTAAGTCAGCTTTTTCAGCCTCCTCTTTCACCCTCATCAAGAGGCACTTTAGTTCCTCTTCAATTTCTACCATTAAAATGGTATCATCTGCATATCTGAGGTTGTTGATATTTCTCTTGGCAATCTTGAATCCACCTTCTGATTCATACAGCCTGGCATTTTGCATGCTGTACTCTGCATACTAGTTAGATAATCAGGGTGACAATATACAGCCTTGACGTACTCTTTTACTAAATGTGAAAGGAGTCTGGTTCTACCTGTTGCTTCTTGACCTGCATACAGGTTTCTCTGGAGGCAGGTAAGGTGGTCTGGTACTCTCATCTCTTTAAGAATTTTTTAGTTTGTTGTGATCCACACAGTCAACGTTTTGGTGTAGTCAATGAAGCAGAACTCAATGTTTTTATAGAATTCCCTTGCTTTTTCTATGATCCAACAAATGCTGGCAATTTGATCTCTGGTTCCTCTGCCTCTTCTAAATCCAACTTGTACATCTGTAAGTTCTCAGTTCACATACTGTTGAAGCATAGCTTTAAGGATTTTGAACATGACTTTGCTAGCATGTGAGAGGAGCAAAACTGTGAACTAGTTGGAACATTCTTTGGCATTAGAATGTAAACTGATGTTTTTCAGTCCTGTGGCCACTGCTGAGTTTTCCAAATTTGCTGGCATATTGAGTGCAGCACTTTCACAGCATCATCTTTCAGGATTTGAAATAGCTCGGATGGAATTCCATCACCTCCACTAGCTTTGTTTGTAGTGATGCTTCCTATAGCCCACTTGATTTCCCACTCCAGGATGTCTGGCTCTTGGTGAGTGATCACACCATCGTAGTTATTTGTTTCATTAAGATATTTTTTGTACAGATTTTCTGTGTGTTCTTGCCATCTCTTCTTAATATCTTCTGTTTCTGTTATGTCCATACTCTTTCTCTTCTTCATTGCGCCCATCTCTTCATTAAATGTTCCCTTGGTATCTCTAAGGCAGTTAATGCAGTGGACCAGCAATACTCAAAGCATTTTGGCTTTAGGATGTTTATGCACTCTAAAGAATTGAGGAACTGAAAAGCTTCTGTTTACATGGATTATATTTATCCAGATTTACCCATTAGAAATGAAAACTGAGTTCCACACAAAGACTTGGAACTAATTAATTCAGCAAGATGGCAAAATATGAGATTAATATACAGAAATCTGTTGCATTTCTTTACACTAACAATGAAATACCAGAAAGAGAAAATAAAAATCAATCCCATTTAAAATCACTTTAAAATATATCTAGGAGTAAACTTAACCATGGAGATGAAAGATCTATATGCTGAAAATTATGAGACATTGATCAAAGAAATTGAAGATAATTCAACGAAATGGAAATATATCCCATGCTCTTGAATTGGAAGAATTCGTAATGTCAAAATGGCCATACTACCATAAGCAATCTACAGATTTAGCACAACTCCTATAAAATATTCATGACATTTTTTCACAGAACTAGAACAAAGAATCCAAAAATTTGTATGGAATCACAAACAACCCAGAATTGTGAAATTAATCATAAGGGAAAAATAATAAAGCTAGAGGCATAACCCTTCTGGACTTCAGACTATACTACAAAGCTGCAGTAATAAAAGCAGCATAATGCTGGCATAAAAACATACATGTAGATCAATGAAACAGAATTGAAAGCCCAGAAATAAACCTACATACCTACGGCCAACTAATCTACAACAAAGAAGGCAAGAACATACAGTGGAGAAAAGAGTTTCTTCAATAAGCTATGTTAGAAAGCCAGACAGCTACATGTAATTCAATGAAATTAGAACATTTCCTCACACCATATACAAAAATAAACTTAAAATGGTTTAAAGACCTAAATATGATACATGAAATAGGCAAAACATTCTCCAGTATAAATTGCAGCAGTTTAATTAGATTAGATTAATATCCCAAGGCAAAATAAATACAAGGAAAAATAAACATGTGGGACCTAATCAAACTTAAAAGCTTTTGCACAGCAAAGGAAGCCATCAATGAAACAAAAAGATGACCCTTAGAATGGGAGAAAATACATGAAAATGATGTAACTGACAAGAGGTTAATACCCAAAATATACAAAGAGCTCATATAACTCAATATCAAAAAAACTCAATCAAAAAATGGGCAGAAAACTTTAATAGACATTTCTCCAAAGAATACATACAGATGGCCAACAAGCACATAAAAAGATGCTTAACACTGGTAATTCTTAGAGAAATGCAAATCAAAACCACAATAAGGTATCACCTCACACTGTTCACAATCAGTTCAGTTCAGGTGCTCAGTTGTATCCAACTCTTTGTGATCCCATGGACTGCAGCACAGCAGGCCTCCCTGTCTATCACCGACTCCTGGAGTTTACTCAAACTCATGTCCATTGAGTTGGTGACACCATCCAACCATCTCATCCTCTGTCGTCACCTTCTCCTCCCACCTTCAATCTTTCCCAACCTCAGGGTCTTTGCAAATGAGTCAGCTCTTTGCATCAGGTGGCCAAAGTATTGGAGTTTTAGCTTCAACATCAGTCCTTCCAATGAATATTCAGGACTGATTTCCTAAAGGATGGACTGGTTGGATCTCCTTGCAGGCCAAGGGACTCTCAAGAGTCTTCTCCAGCACCACAGTTCAAAAGCATCAGTTCTTTAGTGCTCAGCTTTCTTTATAGTCCAACTCTCACATCCATACATGACTACTGGAAAAACTGTAGCTCTGACTAGATGGACCTTTGTTGGCAAAGTAATGTCTCTGCTTTTTAATATGCTGTCTAGATTGATCATAACTTTTCTTCCAAGGAGTAAGCATCTTTTGTTCACATGGCTATCATCAAAAAGTCTACAAACAATAAATGTTGAGCAAGTTGTGGAGAAAAGGAAACCCTTGTGTACTGTTGGTGAGAATGTAAACTGGTGCAGCCACTATGGAAAACAGTATTGAGGCTCATTAAAAACAAAACAAAACAAAAAACTAAAAATAGAGTTACTATATGGTCTAGCAATCCCAATCCTGGGCATTTATCTGAAAAAAAGAATAACTCTAATTCGAAAAGATAGATGCACTTCAATGTTCATAGCATCACTATTTACAGTAGCCAAGAGATGTAAACAACTCAAGTGCCCATCAACAGAACATTGGTTTAAGAAGATGTGGTATATATGCACAGTGGAATATTATTCGGCCATGAAAAGAATGGAATATTGCCATTTGAAGCAGCATGGATGGTCCATGATATCATACTAAGATGATATCATACTAAGTGAAGAAAATCAGACAAATATGAATATTATGTGGTATCACTTATATGTAGAATCTAAAAACTAATGCAAATGAATGTATAAATTATACAGAATAGACTCAGACATAGAAACCAAAGTTGCAGTTATCAAAGGGGAAAAGGAGGGGAAGGGATAAATTAGGAGTATAGGCTTAACAAACCACTATACATAAAATAGATAAGCAACAAGGATTAATCACATAGCACAGGGTATTATATTTAATAGTTTGCAATCACCTAAAATAAAAAAAAAATTTGAAAATATATATGTATAACTGAGTCATTTCCTGTATATCTTAAAACTAATATAATATTGTAAACCTGAAAACTGAGAATTTTTTTTAAAATTCCAAAATTCCAATTTTCGCTTAAAGGGTTATATTTTGTTATTGGCAATGAAAATCATCAGCTGTCCTCCTTGAAGTAAAAAATTCAAATCATCTATTTTTGAAAAAAAGAATCTGTCAAATAACCAAATCAAAATGAACATTGTTTGTCACCAGTTCTTCCAAGTAAAAATGGTATTCCATGAAAAAGGCAGTTAGGAAAGTTTCACAATTCAAACAATCTTATAACTGTTTTTTTTCTGGAGATAACTACTATATTCCTGGTAAGTGAAAGAAGTGGCTTCTGCCTACTTTCAATCCTGTTGTACCAATTATTAGAGAGATGTATACTCAAGGGTCTTAATCTAATAAAATTAATATTTTTACTGCTGAATGAAAGACATTAAGCAAAACTGACTTTTCTTCCTCCTCTGAGTGCATTGTGATGAACAATACAAATTACTACTACAGTTTAGTATTAGTGCTTTGATTCATGCTAAGGCACTAGTAGTTTTACTTATTGTGCAAATGTCAACATAGTACATAATGCAAATAGTGTTTTAGTATTATGAAAACAGTTTGACTTCATGGATCTCCAGAAGTATCTTTGGGCCTCTTAGGCATCCTTGGCCTACACTTTGAAAGTGACTCAAAAGCATTATAACTAAAAGCATGAGTTTTTCACTGGCTTTTATTTGCACCCAAAGCTTAGTTGAGGTTCCTGTATGCTTTATATAATGACATTTTTAATACTTTTGTTGAATATAAATATTTTTGCTGTTTTTCTTATGGGAAAAGGGTAACTACAATTTAATAGCTATTTTCTATTTCCAAATTCATCTATACACCAGAGCTGTGTTATTCTCTACTGCCACTTGGATGAACAAAACTCACATTAAATGTGAGAAAAAAATGAACAGAAAATATTTGGTAAACAAAATCATGGTTCACTGTGTATATTAATAATTAAAAATGAAATAAAGAAATAAGCATAAAGAAAAATTATATAAAACTCATAAGGGATTATCTTAAATAACTTTTTAAAACGTTAGATAAAAAAAATAAAGCTGTATGAGAACCCCTTTGCTTTAATATTATTCCAAAGGTTCACTATACTAATAAAACTTCTAGAAAATTAATACAAATCCTTTACATAAAACATCATGATCTTTTTGATGGCAGAAAGTTTTATGTTTGGCAGAAATAAAAAAAATGGAACATGACTTTAATCAAGCAAGATCTAATGGTATTTACATCATCACTTTTTGCTATTTCCAAAACATACTTTTAAAAGCTTTTTTATCTCCAATAATTTGCTCCTTACTCCTCAACACTTCCCTTAAACTATGCCTATAAAAGCCCTTCTCTACTCTCTAGTCTCCTTAAATCATTAGGCACCATCCTTTAGATGCATTTCAAGAACATTTCATCCTTGAAGCCTTTCCTGATCTCTTTTACCTTTGACATTTGCTTGTATCTTTCTTATGGCTTTCAGCATATTTTCCTTTCTATGAGTTTTTACTATATTTATTTTACTTCTGGTACTAAGGAGTAGAAGGAGTAGACTAGTCTTTCCCATATATGTGTACTCTTCAAGGCCTGAAAGTGAACGTGAAAATCGCTCAGTAGTGTCTGACTCTTTGTGACCCCATGGACTGTAACCTGCCAGGCTTCTCTGTTCATGGAATTCTCAGGATGATGTTTTTCTCAATAAGAATATGTTGATATGAACCTATAAACCTATTTGGTGAAGTTATATAATGTATACGTACAAAACTAAGTTATGTATATATGAAACAGATAACCATTCTTAACTTCTGAGCTTTTATAATCTATTGGGGGGGGGAATTAAGCATGAAAATAGCAAGCTATATGATGGTAAATTGAAAGTATAATGTAATATAATATGATCATATAATAATGTCAAAGGAAAGTTTGGGGCAAGAATTTATAGAAGTTCTCCCTCAGTTATGGCTAATGATAAAGTGAAAGTGAAATTGCTCAGTCGTGTCTGACTCTATGCGAACCCATGGATGGTAACCTACCAGGCTCCACGGTCCATGGGATTTTCCAGGCAAGAATACTGGAGTGGGCTGCCATTTCTTTCTCCAGGGGATCTTCCCAACCCAGGGATTGAACCCGGGTCTTCCGCATTGCAGACAGACGCTTTACCGTCTAAGCCACTAGAGTCAGTGAGATAAAATACCATAACTTTTCTTCAATTATTAAAACCATGGAAAAATAAATAGTTCCTCCAAAGTGCTATTATCACAGTGGTCTTCAATCAAGAATAATTTTCCTCACCCCCAGAGTATATCTGACAATTTCTGGAGATTTATTTGGTTGTCAAAACTGTGGACAGGGAATTATTACTGGTACCCAGTGGGTAGAGGTTAGGAATTTAAATATCTTACAAAGAACAAGGCAGCTTCCCACAAAAATGAATTATCCAGCCTAAATATCAATAGTGCCAAGGTTGAGAAACTCTTTGCCATTAGGAAGCACACATTTACTTAGATTCAATGAATTCAATGAAAAGTATTGATAGTAAAGGATACCAAAGTCTCTAAAACTTAAGGTTCCATTTTGTGAAACACTCAGAAATTTCTGGTTTAAGAAAGGAAAATAATAGCATGTTAGTCGGTAATTAAGAGTCTATTAAAGGTATTTCACATTGTTTTCCTACTGATTTTTGTGGTAGATTCAACTTTTTTAAGTCTAAGAAAGAATCAGTTTAAAATGCATTTAATTGATTTTTTAGCACAGTGATTTCACTTTAGTAAAAGTGACACGTGTTCACTTAAATATTTAAGCAACAGTAAAAAATACAACCAGGATATTAAAAAAAAATTACCTCGAATCCTCAGTTCAGTTCAGTCGCTCAGGCGTGTCTGACTCTTTGCGACCCCATGAATTGCAGCAAGCCACGTCTCCCTGTCCATCACCAACTCCCGGACTTCACTTTAGACTCACGTCCATCGAGTTAGTGATGCCAACCAGCCATCTCATCCTCGGTCGTCCCCTTCTCCTCCTGCCCCCAATCCCTCCCAGCATCAGAGCCTTTTCCAATGAGTCAACTCTTCGCATGAGGTGGCCAAAGTACTGGACTTTCAGCTTTAGCATCATTCCTTCCAAAGAAATCTCAGGGCTGATCTCCTTCAGAATGGATTGGTTGGATCTCCTTGCAGTCCAAGGGACTCTCAAGAGTCTTCTCCAACACCACAGTTCAAAAGCATCAATTCTTCAGCACTCAGCCTTCTTCACAGTCCAACTCTCACATCCATACATGACCACAGGAAAAATCATAGCCTTGACTAGATGGACCTTAGTCGGCAAAGTAACATCTCTGCTTTTGAACATGCTATCTAGGTTGGTCATAACTTTTCTTCCAAGGAGAAAGCATCTTTTAATTTCATGGCTGCAGTCTCCATCTGCAGTGATTTTGGAGCCCAAAAAATAAAGTCTGACACTGTTTCCACTGTTTCCCCATCTATTTCCCATGAAGCGATGGGACCGGATGCCACGATCTTCGGTTTCTGAATGTTGAACTTTAAGCCAACTTTTTCACTCTCCACTTTCACTTTCCTCAAGAGGCTTTTTAGTTCCTCTTCACTTTCTGCCATAAGGGTGGTGTCATCTGCATATCTGAGGTTATTGATATTTCTCTCGGCAATCTTGATTCCAGCTTGTGTTTCTTCCAGTCCAGCGTTTTTCATGATGTACTCTGCATAGAAGTTAAATAAGCAGGGTGACAATGTACAGCCTTGATGTACTCCTTTTCCTATTTGGAACCAGACTGTTGTTCCATGTCCAGTTCTAACTGCTGCTTCTTGACCTGCATACAAGTTTCTCAAGAGGCAGGTCAGGTGGTCTGGTATTCCCATCTCTTTCAGAATTTTCCACAGTTTATTGTGATCCACACGATCAAAGGCTTTGGCATAGTCAATAAATCAGAAATAGATGTTTTTCTGGAACTCTCTTGCTTTTTCCATGATCCAGTGGATGTTGGCAATTTGATCTCTGGTTCCTCTGCCTTTTCAAAAACCAGCTTAAACATCTGGAAATTCACGGTTCATGTATTGCTGAAGCCTGGCTTGGAGAATTTTGAGCATTACTTTACTAGCGTGTGAGATGAGTGCAATTGTGTGGTAGTTTGAGCATTCTTTGGCATTACCTTTCTTTGGAGTTGGAATGAAAACTGACCTTTTCCATTCCTTTGGCCAGTGCTGAGTTTTCCAAATTTGCTGGCATACTGAGTGCAGCACTTTCACAGCATCATCTTTCAGGATTTGAAATAGCTCAACTGGAATTCCATCACCTCCAGTAGCTTCGTTGGTAGTGATATTTCCTAAGGCCCACTTGAGTTCACATTCCAAGATGTCTGGCTCTAGTCCCAATAATTTCAATCAAATTGATTGTTGACTGATTTACAAAGAATTCACAATTCTTCTCTATGTAACATATGCCCCCAAAATTGCTACTTAATTTCACACACAGGTAGTTGTAGCCTCTTAATCAGTAATAGGTAATATTTACAAAGACTTTTAAAGAGAAGCATTTGACTACAATAATTATAGCACAAATGGGTTTTGAGGAAGTATAAACTAAAGGAAAGGGCTTCCCCAATGGTTCAGAAGCAAAGAATCTGCATGCAATGCAGGAGACGCAGGAGATGTAAGTTCAGTTCCTGTGTCAGGAAGATCCCTTGGAGAAAGAAATGGCAACCCACTCCAATATTCTTGCCTAGGTAATTTCATGGACAGAAAAGCCTGGCAGGCTAGAGTCCATGGTGTCATAAGATTCGGACTTGACTGAGCACACACACACTCGCAAAGTGAAAGAAAATCAGTTTTTATCATGTAAATGATGGGAATCACTGAAATTTTAATCATACTGTAAGATAAGAAACAGAAAAAAAATATACTTTAAGAATAAAACGGGAGAAAGAAAGGGTGGGATGATTTGAGAAAATAGCATTGAAACATATACATTACAGTATGTAAGATAGATAACCAGTGTGAGCTAGATACATGAATCAGGGCATGCAAAGTCGGTGCTCTGTGACAACCTAGAGGGATAGGGAGGGGAGGGAGGTGAGAGGGAGTTTTAGGATAGAAGGGATACATGTATACTTATGGCCAATTCATATTGATGTATGGCAAAAACCATCAAAATACTGTAAAGAAATTATCCTCCAATTAAAATAAATAAGTTTTAAAAAATAAAATAAAAAGTCCATTCTGCTTAGAATATATGTGTTTATACTTTAAAGAAAGAATTAAATTATAACACTGTAAACATATTGAAAATCCTAAGCCATCTAAGACCATAGGCATTGGCCCACTGAAACTGACCTTTCACAGAGCACCAAAGTGACTTGTAGAAAAGTATGATATTAATTTCCAAGTATTAAGGTTAAACTCCAAAAGATTTATGGGTTTCTTAAGAGATTATTGGGGCTTTCCTGGTGGCTTAGATGGTAAAAAAATTGCCTGCAGTGTGGGAGAACTGGGTTTGATCCCAGGTCGGGAAGATCCCCTTCTGGAGAAGGGAATGGCAACTTACTACAGTATTCTTGCCTGAAGAATCCCATGGATAGAGGAGTTTGGTGGTCTATAGTCCATGTGGTTGCAAAGAGTTGGACGTGATTGAGCAAATAACACTTTCACTTTTTCCCTTAAGAGAATATTATAAAATAGCATACAGACTTAATTTTTAAACATACTACACAGAATTGAAGAGAAAAATGAAGTATATCAATGTCTGTCAAGCTCCTACTAAGTGTTAGGTATCATTAGGCCATTTATATTTTTATATAATTTAATTTATCACAAATAATTTGCAGTCAATATCATTACATATATTTTAAAGATGAGAAATCTGAGGCTTATATATATTAACTAATTTGTTCCAGGTAACATTGCTTTTAAGTGGTAGAAGTAGGATAAAAGTTCTCGGCCCATTTGGTTTCAAACATCATACACTTTCTATTATATCAAACTGCCTTGATGAGGTTTGCTATAATATCCTATATTTGGAATACACAATGAGGAAGTTGATTTAGGACAGAAAGTATCTAGTGCCTAGAGGCACTTCAACTAAACCTCTTCAAATGGAGTCTTGGAATGTCCAGCATATAATAAACACTACTCTATGGAAAATGACATCACAAGTTCTCATTTTATTTTTAACCTGTATCTTCACTTCTAATAATACTGTTTTACTACTACTTGTTTTATATTTTAAGGGATATTCAGTTAATTAAGGATCTCTAGAATTCTGATATTTTATACATAATGTGTGTATTCCTTATTTATATACTCAGGTTTTACTTTTCCAGGCATAATATATTTTTTTACTATCATAACAGAGGTGATGCCCATATCATTTATGGAAACTTGAGGTAGATATATACCAGAAAATTTTGCTAGCAAGATGGTCAGAATTTTGGGAACTGAATTTACTGGAATTTTGCTCAAAAATAAAACAAAACAAAACCAAAGACTTATGGTAGTTTAAAAAGAATGTTATAATTTTCTCTTCTTCCCTTTACAGAAATACCCTTTGTAACCTAAGCTATATATCTTGTCTTGATATTATCTCTTCTCACCACTAAAATATTCTCCAGTGGCATCCAACCTGTTATATTCAATACTCATTTCTTAAGTCTCATATTACTGGGCCTATCAGCAGCATTTGACACACTTAATCACTCTTTCTTCTTTTAAACACTTTGTTTTCTTGGTTTTCAGGATCCCACATTCATCTACTTCTGCTTTATTGACTATGCTAAAGGCTTTGACTGTGTGGATCACAACAAACTGTGGGAAAATTCTCAAAGAGATGAGAATACCAGACCACCTGACTTGCCTCTTGAGAAATCTGTATGCAGGTCAAGAAGCAACAGCTAGAACCAGACATGGAACAACAGACTGGTTCCAAATTGGGAAACGAGTACATCAAAGCTGTATATTGTCACCCTGTTGATTTAACTTATATGCAGAGTACATCATGAAAAATGCCGAGTTGGATGAAGTACAAGCTGGAATCAAGATTACTGGGAGAAGTATCAATAACCTCAGATGTGAAGATGACAACACCTTTATGTCAGAAAGTGAAGAGGAAATAAAGAGCCCTTTGATGAAAGTGAAAAAGGAGAGTGAAAAAAAGCTGGCTTAAAGCCCAACATTCAGAAAAATTAGATCATGGCATCCAATCCCATCATTTCATGGCAAATAGATGTGGAAACAATGGAAACAGGGAGAAACTTTATTTCCTTGGGCTCCAAAATCACTGCAGATGGTGACTGCACCCACAAAGTTCAAAGACACTTGGTCCTTGGATGAAAAGCTATGGAAAACCTAGACAGCATATTAAAAAGCAGAGACATTACTTTGTTGACAAAGCTATGGTTTTTCCAGTCATCATTAATAGATTTGAGAGTTGGACCATAAAGAAGGCTGAGCAGCAAAAAATTGATGCTTTTGAACTGTAGTGTTGGAGAAGACTTTTGAGAGTCCCTTGGACTGCAAAGAGGTCAAACCAGTCAATCCTAAAGGATATCAATCCTGAATATTCATTGGAAAGACTGATGCTGAAGCTGAAGTTCCAATATTCTGGGCATCTGATGTGAAGAGATGACTCTCTGGAAAAGACCCTGATGCTGGGAAAGACTGAAGGCAGGAGGAGAAGGGGATGACAGATGAGATGGTGGGTCACATCAGCAACTCAACGGACTTGAGTTTGAGCAAATTCTGAGGGAGAATGAAGGACAAGGAAGGCTGGCATGCTGTAGTCCATGGGGTCACAAAGTGTAGACATGACTTAGTGACTAAACAACAATTTAAGTTCTCAAAAAACAATTATATGTAGAGTTTTTCCAGTTTTTTTCTTTTTTCTGTCTTACAGGACTCTACAAATTCTATAGCCTAGAATGAAGACACCAAGATAAGAAGATATGGCACCCCCAAACACTGAAATCACACAAACATCATGGCATACTTTTATAAAGTATTAAAAAAAAGAAATTTGCCTTGGATTTAATTCTTTCTTTTTTATTTTTAAAACAACGATGAATTTAGCCTGTGTATAAAAGATTATATATTGGCAAGTACATTAAATAAAATCCTTTATGAACCAAATAGTTACAGCAAGGTAGTTCAATAATACTCAGACAGCTATTATTCAACCATGACCTAAAGGGACATCCTATCCTTAGATTATTACCAGCTTCTATTTTGTAGGACTTTCCAGGTGGCTCAGACAGTAAAGCATCTGTCTACAATGCCTACAATGCCTACAATGTGGGAGACCCGGTTTCAATCCCTTGGGTCTGGAAGATCTCTTGAAGAAGGAAATAGCAAACCACTCCAGTATTCTTGCCTGGAAAATCTGATGGATGGAGAAGCCTGGTAGGCTACAGTCCATGGGATTGCAAAGAGTCAGACAAAACTTGAGCGACTTCACTTTTCACTTTCTATTTTGTAACACATCAAAATAATGTGATCACAGCATTGCGACAAAACCACTCATTTTTAACATGAAGTAAACATCTATGCATTAAGAGGAAGCTGGTATTGAACAATTAATATTCACAGGCACAGTTCTCATTGTTTTACACATATTGTCCCACTTATCTCACAGCAACCCCACTAGATATATACTAACTATTTCCAGTTTACAACGTGCAAACCAAGATGCAGAAGAGTAACTTGACTAAAATAAGTTAGTTAATAGGCTACCAGGGATTTAATGAAGGTACATGGGAACACAAATACTCTTCAACATAATTATCCATTATTTTCTTCATTATAATTATCTATTCTTTTTAAGATTAATTAATTTATTTTAATTGGAAGCTAATTACAATATAATTATCTATCTTTTAAAATTTATTTAATTGGAGGATAATTACTTTACAATATTTTTATGCTTTTGCCATACATCAGCATGAATCAGCCACAGGCATACATGTGCTTCCTCCCTCCTGAAACCCCTCTCCCACATCCCTCCCCATCTCATCCCTCCAGATTGTCACAAAGCATTGGCTTTGGGTTCCCTGAATCATACTTTATCTTTGTTAGCAGCTTTCACTGAGCACCTGCTGCAACATGCACCTTCAGAGTTTAAAATGCACTGATGCTTGGGCCCCGTAGGAAAGATTCTGATGGAACTGGCCTGGTCACTGAGAATACTAAAGGCTCCTAGATGATTCTCATGTGCAGCAAAGAGTGAGGACCACTACTCTATATGCTCATTGCATTTTCTAGGTCAGATGGTTTGTGAGAAATATAGACCATTTTTGTCTTCAAAAAAACATATGAAGTGTAAATCAACTTCAATTTAAAAAAAGATGAAACATATGAGATTCAACTAAAAACACAACCTATATTACATACTAAAATTTTTCCATTGATTAATGACAAGTTCTGTTTATATATCTGTTTGTACAAAATATGGTGCAAACAAATATACAATTTGGTTTTTCCATAATCAAACAAAATATTTACAAAATAGATGAACTACTGGGTAATTATATTAGAAACTATTTTCTCATATGTTTCTTCAGTGAGTTCCCCCATGAATTTAAATTGTAATTCTACTAAAAGTTTTTTTTTCACATTTGTGAAAATAAAGTGCATAAACTGCAGATGAGACAAAACTATACCTGGCAATGATGGAAATCCAATTAAAAACAAGCAAACAGAAATAAACCAAGTACAGTACTAAAACATTATATAGGACTTCCCTGGTGGTCCAGAGGTTAAGAATCCCCCTTGCATTGGCATGGACATGGGTTAAATCCCTGGTCCAGGTTCCTGCTCTAGAGCCTGTGAGCTGCAACAAGAAAGCCCTGCAATGAGAAGTCAGAGCACTGCAATGAAGAGTAGCCCCTGCTCACCCTAGACCTGATGCAACCATAAATAAATGAGAATAATTCTTAAAATCATTATATAAATATCCATAAAGGAATGTTTAGAGTATGGTGGTGTTTACCAAGAAACACATCCTTGAAAATGAGAATTTTGAACCAGTGTTGTATGGAATCAGAAACCCAAATGAAAGAAAAAAGGGGACAACATTACAGAGATAAGATAAAAGCAAGACCTGAGGAGGAGAGAAAATAAGGAAAGAGAAGGGGGAAGAGTGGAGGGGGATGGGGGGAGAAATGTATATAAAATGGAAAGCCAGAAATGTAGAGTTAATAAACTTTGAAGAAGTAGTATAACATAGCAGTAAAAGTGAGTGTGAGATTCTGAAGTCTATCTGGATTTACTTCCAGGTTCTAGCATGTACTAGCTGTTTCGCCTTAAGGTAGTTGTTTTATAACCCTCTGAATAAGTTTCAATATCTGTAAAATGAGAATAATAATATTTGTACTTCATAGGTTATTTTGAAGATTATATGAATTATATGGGCTTCCCAGGTGGCACTAGTGAGAAATAACCTGCCAGCCAATGCAGGGAACATAAGAGACGTGGGTTTTATTCCTAGGTTGGGAAGATCCCCTGGAGTAGGAAATGGAACCACACTTCGGTATTCTGGCCTGGAGAATCTCATAAATTGAGAAGCCTGGCAGGCTACAGTCCATAGGGTCACAAAGAGTCAGACATGACTGAAGTGACTTAGCAGACACACACATAAGGTATATATAAAGTACTTAGAACAGTACCTTGAATACTGTAAATGTTAGGTCTTTGTGTGTGTGTGTGTGTGTGTGTGTGTGTGTGTGTGTGTGTGTGTGTAAAGCAAGCAAGTATATATGTACAAAAATATGCAATCTTTTCAATTTATATCAGAAAAAAATGAGTTTCAAAAAGGTTAAATGACTTCTTTAAAGTCAAACAGTAGGTATGGATTGTAATGAAGGTGTTGAGACTAACTTTCAGTATTTGATATAAATGTGAATATTTGTGCTTGGAGGAAAAGAAGCTAAAGAGGAAAACATTTTGTGCTATGCAGAGACATGAGTGATAATATTGCAGAGAAAGTCAGGTTCTCTACTAAAATAGATAGTGGAATAAATTGAATTGACAAGAAATAATTTCTTAGTTATGATGGATAAGATAGTTCATTTATTCAGTATTGTAGTAGATCTACTACAGAGGTCTTCTACTTTGTAGAAAAAAAAACAAAGATAAACAAATGGAATCTAATCAAACTTATGAGGTTTTGCATAGCAAAGGAAACCACAAGAAATGAAAAGACAATCTATGGAATGGAAGAAAATATTTGCAAACGATGTGACAGACAAGGGCTTAACTTACAAATTATACAAACAAATCAACAACAAAAAACCAAATAACTTAACTGGATGACAAACAAAAACCTATGGGATTCAGTAAAAATAGTGCTAAGGGGAAGGTTCATAGCAATACAAGCTTACCTCAAGATACAAGAGAAAAATCAAATAAATAACCTAACTTTACACCAAAAGCGACTAGAAAAAGAAGAAATAAAGAATCCCAGGGTTAGTAGAAGGAAAGAAATCTTAAAAATTATGGCAGAAATAAATGATAAAGAAACAAAGGGGACTACAGCAAAAATCAACAAAACTAAAAGCTGGTTCTTTGAGAAGATAAATAAAATAGACAAACCATTAGCTAGACTCATCAAGAAAAAAAGGGAGAAGAATCAAATCAACAAAATTAGAAATGAAAATGGAGAAATCACAATAGACAACACAGAAATACAATCGATCATAAGAGACTATTATATCAGCAACCAAAAACAATAAAATGGACAACTTGGAAGTAATGGATGAATTCTTAGAAAAGTATAACTTTCCAAAACTGAACCAGGAATAAATCTGGTTCATAATCTTAACAGACCCATCACAAGCACGGAAATCAAAAATGTAAAAAAAAAAAATTTCAACAAACCAAAGCCCAGGACCAGGACCAGATGGCTTCACAGGTGAATTCTACCAAAAATTCAGAGAAGAGCTAACACCTTTCACACCCAAACTCTTCCAGAAAATTGCAGAGGAAGGTAAACTGCCAAACTCATCTTATGAGGCCACCATCACTCTAATACCAAAACCAGACAAAGACGCCACAAAAAAAGAAAACTACAGGCCAATATCACTGATGAACATAGATGCAAAAATTCTCAAGAAAATTCTAGTAAACAGAATCTAAGAACATATTGACATGCTCATACACCACAAATAAGTGGGCTTTATCCCAGGATGCAAGGATTCTTCAATATTTGCAAATCAATCAATGTGATACACCTCATTAACAAATTGAAAGATAAAAGCCATATGATTATCTCAATAGATGCAGAGAAAGCCTTTGACAAAGTGCAACATTCATTTATGATAAAAACCCTCCAGAAATCAGGCATAGAAAGAACATATCTCAACATAATAAAAACCATATATGATAAACCCAGAACAAACATTATCCTAAATGGTGAAAAATTGAAAGCATTTCTCCTAAAGTCAGGAACAAGACAAGCGTGCCCACTCTCACCACTACTATTTAACATAGTTTTGGAAGTTTTGGCCACAGCAATCAGAGCAGAAAAAGAAATAAAAGGAATCCTGATTGGAAAGGAAGAAATAGAACTCTCACTATTTGCAGATGGGAAGATGCTCTACATAAAAAACCCTAAAGACACAACTAAAAAATAACTAGAGCTAAGCAATGAATATAGTAATGTTGTAGGATAAAAAATTAACACAGAGAAATCCCTTGCATTCTTATACACTAACAATGAGAAAACAGAAAGAAAAATTAAGGAAATAATTCCGTTCACCAATGGAATTTCATTCCATTGCAATGAAAAACTAAAACACTTAGGAATAAATCTATATAAACAAAAGAAAGACCAATATATAGAAAAGTATGAAACACTGATGAAAGAAATCAAAGAGGACAGTAATAGATGGAGAAATATACCATTTTCATGGGTTGGAAAGTCAAAATAGTGAAAATGAGTATACTACCCCAAACAATCTATAGATTCAATGCAATCCCTATCAAGCTACCAACAGTATTTTTCACAGAACTAGAACAAATAATTTCACAATTCGTATGGAAACACAAAAAACCTCGAATAGCCAAAGCAATCTTGAGAAAGAAGAATGGAACTGGAGGAATCAACCTGCCTGACTTCAGGCTCTACTACAAAGCCACAGTCATCAAGACAGTATGGTACTGGCACAAAGACAGAAATATAGATCAATGGAACAAAATAGAAAGCCCAGAGATAAATCCACACACCTATGGATCCCTTATCTTTGACAAAGGAGGCAAGAATATACAATGGATTTGCCATACAACAACATGAATCTGCCACGATACAATATTGTAAATAGCCTCTAATTAAAATAAATATATTTAAATTAAAAAAATAAAAAAAATAAAGTAGATGTTGGAAAAAAAGAATATACAATGGAGAAAAGACAATCTCTTTAACAAATGGTGCTGGGAAAACTGGTCAACCACTTGTAAAAGAATGAAACTAGAATACTTTCTAACACCATACACAAAAATAAACTCAAAATGGATTAAAGATCTAAACATAAGACCAGAAACTATACACCTCCTAGAGGAAAACATAGGCAAAACACTTTCTGACATAAATCACAGCAAGATCCTCTATGACGCTCCTCCCAGTGTAATGGAAATATAAGCAAAAATAAACAAATGGGACCTAATTAAACTTAAAAGCTTTCACACAACAAAGGAAACTATAGCAAGGTGAAAAGACAGTCTTCAGGATGGGCGAAAATAATGGCAAATGAAGCAACTGACAAAGAATTAATTAAAAAAAAATACAAGCAGTGCATGCAGCTCAATACCAGAAAAATAAAAGACCCAGTCAAAAAATGGGCCAAAGAACTAAACAGACATTTCTTGAAAGAAGACATACAGATGGCTAACAAACACATGATAAGATGGTCAACCTCACTCATTATCAGATAAATGCAAATCAAAACCACAATGAGGTACCATCTCAGGCCAATCAAAATGGCTGCTATCAAAAAGTCTACAAAAAAATGCTGGAGAGGATGCGGAGAAAAGTGAACCCTCTTACACTGTTGGTGGGAATGCAAACTAGTACAGCCACTATGGAGAACAGTGTGGAGATTCCTTTAAAAAACGGGAGATAGAACTGCCATACGACCCAGCAATCCCACTGCTGGGCAAACACACAGAGGAAAACAAAATTGAAAGAGACACATGTACCCCAATATTCATTGCAGTATTGTTTACAATAGCTGGGTCATGGAACACACCTAGATGTCCATTGGCAGAGGAATAGATCTGAAAGCTGTGGTACATACACACAATCGACTATTACTCTAATGAGGTGGATGGAACTGGAGCCTATTATACAGAGTGAAGTAAGAAAGAAAAACACCAATACAGTATATTAACCCATATATATGGAATTTAGAAAGATAGTAATTATGACTCTATATGGGAGACAGCAAAAGAGACACAAATGTAAAGCTGTGGTACATACACACAATCGACTATTACTCTAATGAGGTGGATGGAACTGGAGCCTATTATACAGAGTGAAGTAAGAAAGAAAAACACCAATACAGTATATTAACACATATATATGGAATTTAGAAAGTTAGTAATTATGACTCTATATGGGAGACAGCAAAAGAGACACAAATGTAAAGAACAGACTTTTGGACTCTGTGGAAGAAGGCGATGGTAGGATTATTTGAGAGAATACCTTTGAAACATGAATATTACTATATATGAAACGGATCAGCAGTCCAGGTTTGATGGATGAGACAGGGCACTCAGGGCCAGTGCATTGGGATGACCCTGAGGGATGAGATGGGAGGGAGGTTAGAGGGTGTTTCAGGATGGGGGACACATGTACACCCATGGCTGAGTCATGTCAATGTATGGCAAAACCCACTACGATATTGTAAAGTACTTAGCCTCCAATTAAAATTAATTAATTAAAAATAAATAAATAAACTAGGAATAAGGACGTTTTAAAAAAATAAAACTGAAAATAAAAGCACATGATCCAAAACCTAGGTGATACAGCAAAAGCAGTTCTAAGAGGGAAGTTTATAGCAATTCAATCTTACCTCAAGAAACAAGAAAAATTTCAAATAAACCCTGTAATCTTACACCTAAAACAACTAGACAAAGAAGAAAAACAAAACTTTAAGATAGCAGAAAGAAAGAAATGATAAGAATCAGAGGAGAAATAAATAGAGACAAACAAAACAATATCAAAGTTCATTGACACTAAAAGCAAGTTCTTTGAAAAGATAAACAAAATTGATAAACCTTTAGCAAGACTTACCAAGAAAAAAAGGGAGAGGTCTTAAATCAATAAAATTAATAATGAAAAAGAATTTAGAATTGACACCCCAGAAATACAAAAGGATCATGAAACTACTACAAGCAACTGTATGCCAAATGGACAAACTGGAAGAAATAGAAAATTTCCTGGAAAGGTACAATCTCCCAAGACTGAAACAAGGAGAAATATAAAATATGAACACACCAATCAAAGGCATTGAAATTGAAACTATGATTTAAAAACTCTCAACAAACAGAAGTCCAGGACCTGATGGCTTCACAGGCAAATTCTATCAAACATTTAGAGGACAGCTAACACTTACTCTTAAACTCTTTCAAAAAATGCAGAGGAAAAAGAACACAGCCAAACTCATTCTACAAGCCCGCCATCAATCTGATACCAAAACCTGACAAAGATACCATACAAAAAGAAAATTAAAAGTCAATGTCACTGATGAACATAGATGCAAAAATTCTCAACAAAATACTAGCAATCAGAAGCTGACAATACATTAAAAGGATCATATACCATGATCAAGAGGGATTTTCCCTACAGATGCAAAGATTGTTCATTATCCACAAATAAATCAGTGTGATACACCATATCAACAAGTTGAAGGGTAAAAATCATATGATCATCATAATACAGAAAAAAGTTTCGACAAAATTTAGCACCTATTTATGACAAAAACTCTCCCACAAGTAGGCATAGAGGGAGTATACCTTAACATAATAAAGGCCATGTAGGACAAACCTATGCTAACATCATATTCAATGGTGAAAAGCTGAAAGCATTTCCTCTAAAATCAGGAACATGACAAGGATGTCCACTCTTGCCACTTTTATTCAACATAGTTTTGGAAATCCTAGCTACAGAAATCAAAGAGAAGAAAAATAAAGGGAATCAAATTTAAGAAGAAGAAGTAAAACCATCACTGTTTGCAGATGATGTGATACTATACACAGAAAATCCTAAAGAAGCTGATAGAAAACTACTAGAGCTCACTGATGAATTTGGTAAATTTTTGCAGGTGAATAAATTAATACAAAAAAATCTGTTGCATTTCTGTACAGCAATAACAAAAGATGAGAGAAAAATTCAGGAAACAATTCCATTTACCACTGCATCAAAAAGAATTAAAATACCTAGGAATAAATCTATCTAAGGAAACAAAAGACCTGTACTCCAAAAAACTGTAAGACGCTGATGAAAGAAATAAAGAAGACACTAACTGATGGAAAGAAATACCATGTTTGCAGATTGGAAGAATAAATATCATCAAAATAATATTTATTGAATCTACAGAATTTACAGAATCAGTCCAATTCTTATCAAATTACCAATGGCATTTTTCACAAAACTAGAACAAAAACTCCTATAATCTGTATTGAGACACATAAGACCTCCAATATTGAAAGCAATCTTGAGAAAGAAAAATGGAACTGGAGGAATCAGGGTCCCTGATATAAGTCTAGACTACAAAACAGTATGATACTGGCACAAAAATGAAATATAGATCAATGGAACAGGATACAAATAGAAATAAACCCATGTATCTATGGTCAATTAATTTACAACAAAGGAGGTAAGACTACACAATGTTGGAAAGACTTTCTCTTCAACAAATGGTCCTATGTTTTTTAAAAAACATGTAAAAAATAAAATTAGATCCTTCTTTAACATTATACACAAAAATAAGCTCAAAATGGATCAAAGACCTAAATGTGAGACCAGACACTATAAACTCCTAGAGGAAAACATAGGCAGAAGAGTTTCTCACATAAATTGCAGCAATATCTTTTTTTGATTCATCTCCCAGAATGATGGAAATAAAAACACAAATAAATGGGACATACTTAAACTCAAAAGCTTTTGCACAGCAAAGGCAAAAATAAACAAAACAAAAAGCAATCAACAGACTGGGAGAAAATATTCTCAAATGATGTGACCGACAAGGAATTAAGTCTCCAAAATCTACAAACAGCTCATGAAGCACAACGTCATCAAAACAAACTAACCAATCAAAAAATGAGCAGAAGATCTAAATTGACATTTCTCCAGAGAAGACATCCAGGTGATCAACAGGTGCATGAAAAGATGTTCAACATTGTTAATAGATAAATACAAATGAAAACTACGAGATATCACCTCACACTGGTCAAAATGGTTATCACTGAAAAATCTAGAAACAATAAATTCTAGAGAGGGTGTGGAGGGGAGGGAACCTTCTATACCATTGGAGGGGAATTAATTGGTATGGTCACTATGGAGAATATGAAAGTTCCTTTAAAAAAAACTAAAAATAAAGCTACCATATGACCTTGGAATCCCACTCCTGGGCATGTATTTGGAGACACACATGTTCTGAAAGGTATATGCACTCCAGTGTTCATTGCAGCACTGTTTACAATAGCCAAGATATGGAAGCAATCTAAATGTCCATTGGCAGAGGAATGGATAAAGAAGATGTAGTACTTATATATAACAGAATATTACTCAGTCATCAACAGGAGTGAAATAATGCTATTCACTGCAACATGGAAAGATCTAGAGATTGTCATACTGAGTGAAGTAAGAGAAGCAGAAACATCATACAACATGCCTTTTATGAGGAATCTAAAAAGACATGATACAAATTAACTTATTTACAAAACAGATGAACAGACTTAGCAAACTTATGGTTGTTTTGGGGGAAGGAAGAGGGGAAGGTCTAGTTAAGGAGTTTAGGATGGACAGGTACACAGTGCTATATTTTAAATGGATTAGCAACAAGGTAATTCTGTTGTATAGAACACGGAATTCTGCTCAATGTTATGTGACAGCCTGGGTGTGAGGGGAATTGGGGGGAAATTGATATATATTTATGCTAAGTCCCTTTGCTTTCCACCAGAAACTATCACAATATTGTTAATCAGCTATACTCCAATACAAAATGAAAAGTTGAAAACAAAAACAGAACACAGCTTGATGCAGAATAAGTGCTTCAAAACTGATGCCAGATGATGAAGACATACTAAAAGCAGTGGCAACAAACACACAGGTTTTGACAATCTGTTTTTTTTTTTAATTTCATTTACAACACTTCCATGATACAGGCATTGAAACTAAAGCAAATCATGGAAGAAGTATTGGAACCAAATAGAAACAATTTTAGATAAATGGAAAAGGAAAAATGTCAGAAATTATATTTCTATAGTTACACCAAGTGTGCCTTTCTCTCCTGCTTCCACTTCCACTTTCTCTACGTCTTTTTCTTCTGCCATCTGTGAGACAGCAAAACCAATTCTCAGCCTTTATAGTGCCCATCTTTGCATCTATTCATGGAAAATAGATAGGGAAACAGTGACAGACTTTATCTTTTTGGGCTCCAAAATTACTGCAGATGGTGACTGCAGCCATGAAATTAAAAGATGCTTACTCCTTGGGAGAAAAGTTATGACCAACCTAGACAGGGAAAGCAGAGACATTACTTTGCCAACAAAGGTCCATCTAGTCAAAGCTATGGTTTTTCCAGTAGTCATTTAAGGATGTGAGAGTTGGACTACAAAGAAAGCTGAGCACCGAAGAATTGATGCTTTTGAACTGTGGTGTTGGAGAAGACTCTTGAGATTCCCTGGGACTGCAAGTATATCCAACCAGTCCATCCTAAAGGAAATAAGTCCTAAATATGCATTGGAAATACAGATCCTGAAGCTGAAACTTCAATACTTTGACCACCTGATGTGAATAACTGACTCATCTTAAAAGACCCTGATGCTGGGAAAGGTTGAAGGTGGGAGGAGAAGGGGATGACAGAGGACGAGAGGGTTGGATGGCATCACCAACTCAATGGACATGAGTTTGAATAAGCCCCAGGAGTTGGTGATGGACAAGGAAGCCTGGTGTGCTACAGTCCATGGGGTTGCAAAGAGTTGGACATGAGTGAGCAACCAAACTGACTGAACTGAACTCCTTCTCAGCCTACTCAACATGAAGAGAATGAACATCTTTGTGATGATTCATTTCCACTTAATGAATAGTAAATAATTATCATTCCATACAGATAATACATTTATCTGTTGTATATCTGTGTCTTTGTGTGAAAATCTAATCACTGTATGGCAAGAACTGTATGAGACATTTTCCTGTCATCATCATCATCCTTGCCTAAGCATTCATCATGAAGAACGTCATGTGCAAGGTCTATATTGAAGTAGACAGTCTTATCATCACATAGGTGTAATACAAGTGATATTTAATATAAAATTAATGTGTTAGTTTTGTTAATGATTTTAACATAGCTTTCAAACAATTACCTTACTATACCATATGCTTTTCTCTCTTAATTGCAGAAACTGCATATCAGTCTATAATCACAATTAAGTGGTTCTTAAAAAAAAGTATAAGCATGTTCCCAATATTTTATTATGAATATGTCTGTAATACTATGTGCCATAAAATTTTTATAATGATTCATTTATTAGTGTACAGACTAGGCTACTGTAAGGAAATTATATTGTTTGCATTAGGCTAACCAAAAAAGATCTTCACGATCCAGATAATCATGATGGTGTGATCACTCACCTAGAGCCAGACATCCTGGAATGTGAAGTCAAGTGGGCCTTAGAAAGCATCACTACGAACAAAGCTAGTGGAGGTGATGGAATTCCAGTTGAGCTATTTCAAATCCTGAAAGATGATGCTGTGAAAGTGCTGCACTCAATATGCCAGCAAATTTGGAAAACTCAGCAGTGGCCACAGGACTATAAAAGGTCAGTTTTCATTGCAATCCCAAAGAAAGGCAACGCCAAAGAATGCTCAAAGTACCACACAATTGCACTCATCTCACATGCTAGTAAAGTAATGCTCAAAATTCTGCAAGCCAGGCTTCAGCAATACGTGAACCGTGAACTTCCTGATGTTCAAGTTGGTTTTGGAAAAGGCAGAGGAACCAGAAATCAAATTGCCAACATCCACTGGATCATGGAAAAAGCAAGAGAGTTCCAGAAAAACATCTATTTCTGCTTTATTGACTGTGCCAAAGCCTTTTGACTGTGTGGATCACAATAAACTGTGGAAAATTCTGAAAGAGATGGGAATACCAGACCACCTGACCTGCTTCTTGAGAAATGTGTATGCAGGTCAGGAAGCAACAGCTAGAACTGGACATGGAACAACAGACTGGTTCCAAATAGGAAAAAGAGTACGTCAAGGCTGTATATTGTCACCCTGCTTATTTAACTTCTTTGCAGAGTACATCATGAGAAACGCTGGACTGGAAGAAACACAAGATGGAATCAACATTGCCGAGAGAAATATCAATAACCTCAAATATGCAGATGACACCACCCTTCTGGCAGAAAGTGAAGAGGAACTAAAAAGCCTCTTGAGGAAAGTGAAAGTGGAGAGTGAAAAAGTTGGCTCAAAGTTCAACATTCAGAAAATGAAGATCATGGCACCCGGTCCCATCACTTCATGGGAAGTAGATGGGGAAACAGTGGAAACAGTGTCAGACTTTATTTTTTGGGCTCCAAAATCACTGCAGATGGTGACTGCAGCCATGAAATTAAAAGATGCTTACTCCTTGGAAGAAAAGTTATGACCAACCTAGATAGCATGTTCAAAAGCAGAGATGTTACTTTGCCGACTAAGGTCCGTCTAGGAGAAGGAAATGGCAACCCACTCCAGTACTATTGCCTGGAAAACCCCATAGACAGAGGAGCCTGGTAGGCTACAGTCCATGGGGTCGCAAAGAGTCGGACACGACTGAGCGACTTCACCCACTCACTCAGTCAAGGCTATGGTTTTTCCTGTGGTCATGTATGGATGTGAGAGTTGGACTGTGAAGAAGGCTGAGCGCCAAAGAATTGATGCTTTTGAACTGTGGTGTTGGATAAGACTCTTGAAAGTCCCTTGGCCTGCAAGGAGATCCAACCAGTCCATTCTGAAGGAGATCAGCCCTGGGATGTCTTTGGAAGGAATGATGCTAAAGCTGAAACTCCAGTACTCTGGCCACCTGATGCAAAGAGTTGACTCATTGGAAAAGACTCTGATGCTAGGAGGGATTGAGGGCAGGAGGAGAAGGGGACGACCGAGGATGAGATGGGTGGATGGCATCACTGACTCGATGGACGTGAATCTGAGTGAACTCCGGGAGTTGGTGATGGACAGGGAGGCCTGGTGTGCTGCGATTCATGGAGTCGCAAAGAGTTGGACATGACTCAGCGACTAAACTGAACAAATTAGGGCTTCCCTGGTGGCTCAGAGGGTAAAGCATCTGCCTGCAATGCAGGAGACCTGGGTTCAATCCCTGAGTCAGGAAGATCCCCTGGAGAAGGAAATGGCAACCCACTCCAGTACTCTTGCCTGGAAAATCCCATGGACAGAGAAGCCTGGTAGACTACAGTTCATGGGATCACAAAGAGTCGGACACGACTGAGCGATTTCACTTTCAAACACAAATTAATCGTATTGCTGCTTATTCATTATTAATGCATGAATCTTTATACCTATAATTAAATATGGATTTCTTTTCACATTATCTTTTCACTTTTGATGCTGAGTGTTAGTATTATGTATAAGATCTACAGTGTTTTCGATCATATAAGACAATATTGATTGTGTACTGACAGATGATTCACTTTGTAAATAATTTAAAGTTTTACAAACTGTAAACACTTAAACTGTATCAATACAGTACTGTAAATGCATTTTCTTTATGAATTTCTTAATATTCCTTTTCTCTAGTTTAAGAATAGAGTACATAATACATATATTAATAACATACAAAATATGTGTTAATAGGCTGTTTATCTTATAAGTAAGTCTTCGGGTCAATAGTAGGCTATTAGTAACTGAGTTCTGCTGCTACTGCTGCTAAGTCGCTTCAGTCGTGTCCGACTCTCTGTGACCCCATAGATGGCAGCCCACCAGGCTCCCCCATCCCTGGGATTCTCCAGGCAAGAATACTGGAGTGGGTTGCCATTTCCTTTTCCAATATATGAAGGTGAAAAGTGAAAGTAAAGTCGCTCAGTCGTGTCCGACTCTTCATGACCCCATGGACTGCAGCCTACCAGGCTCTTCCATCCATGCGATTTTCCAGGCAAGAGTACTGGAATGGGTTGCCATTGCCTTCTTAGGGGGAGTCAAAAGTTAAATGCAGATTTTCAACTGCACAGAGGTTTGGAACCTCTAACCCCCACATTATTCAAATGTCTACTCTGTGTTTAGGGTCCCTTCAAATTTAGAGACTCTGAGTACTCTTTCTGCTTTTATTCTGAATGCCATGTATTACCATAATATGTAATTTGAAATGGCGCTTGTTCAACTAAATAAAGTGTGTCCTACAGCAGCTACATACATGAGCTGATTCCTACAAAAATGACTTTCCAAAGCTGTATGAGATCATACAATGAGTTAGAAAATAATCAGTATTGATTCATGTATCTTTATTTATTTTTTTATACAAATATTTTATTGCATATATGATTTGCAAACATTTTCTTACTGTCTCTTCATTTTCCTGTGTCTTTTTAATTTTTATTTTTACTTTATTTTACCTTACAATACTGTATTGGTTTTGCCATATTCATGTATCTTTAGTTTTACATGACATCAGTAATTTTAGATCTAATTTCTCTGGTTATGAGATGAACCAAACTACATAGTTACTACTATTATTGTGCACAACTTTTATGTGCTCAGACCTCAACATGAAGTTTCATCATTTACTGACCAGTTAATCCATATAATTCTAGCAAATGTCAAGGCATTATTTCATGTTTTTATCTGTTTTATTGCTTCCTCAATTTGGAAATGTTCTTTCCTGAGTCCATCTAGAAAATCAAGCCTCAGGTTCAGCATATCATACGAATCTCTATCCCTTTAGGACTTTCTCACCAAGAACCTGAGTTTTCCATTGTTCTTTCTAAATTTAAGATTTTTCATATTTTCCAATCTTATTTTTGTTTTTCAGTCTAGGTGCTTATAACTTGCATCTAATTTAATTCCTATCCTGCTCTTAATGGGTAAATTTGGCTAAAACCTCACAGCTACTTCTGAATACTTTGTTTTCCTGTCGATTTTTGTTGTTCAGTCATTAAGTCATATTTGATTCTTTGCGACCCCATGGACTGCAACACGCCAGGCTTCCCTGTCCCTCATTATCTCCCAGAGTTTGCTCAAATTCATGTCCGTTGAGTTAGTAATGCTATCTAACCGTCTCATCGTCTGTCATCCTCTTCTCCTTTTGCTTTCAATCTTTCCCAGGATTCCTATTAATACCATATCTTTTATTATTGTAGTACCAAGTGGATTCTCTGATATCAATTTGAAATTTTAAAATCTTTTGAGCTCTCTAGACATTATCAATCTCTCCACTATTATTTACCACTTTGAAAGTACTGTTAGGTGACTGTACTTGTCACAAAATATGAATAAAATACCGCTCTCCTACTGAAGCACCCACTCCCTAGAGCCTGTGCTCTTCAACAAGACAAGGCCCCCATAGTGAGAAGCCCGCACACTGCAACTAGTTAGCTTCTGCTCTCCACAACTACAGAAGGCCAATGTGTAGCAACAAAGATCCAACACAACCATAAATAAATAAATTAATATTTTTAAAATATTTCTTCTTTAAGGATAGTCTTATTTTAGCAAGTGCAGTCTTCAAATCCTTTGTAACCTCAGTCTTTCACTGTCACTCTTTATGAGAAATCCATAGTAAATGATAACTATAACCAACACAAATACAGCTATAGAAGCTTACATTTAGTTTGAGAATCCCTTTTTAAGTATTATTGTTAGCTGTTATAATCATGTTTGTAATTGTGTACATTGTACTATCAAGCAGAATAATTTTCCTTCATCAGAAAATGAGAGCATCAGAAAATTAGCATATACCTCAATGACTATCTGACCTTGAACAATCTTTTTATATGTCAAAATTAAATTACTGGGTGGTGAAATGTCAGGTGATGCAATAATAAAAAATATATCAGAAAGCATGACAAATTAATTGTATACCAGTGCACCAGATATATTTTAGCATTTAGATAGACTATCTAGAAAATTCTATTGACTCTTAAAATCCACAGTAATAAAAAGGAAAACATGTTAAAAGAGTTTATTGGGGAGGGGTATGATTTTAGCCTTTTTTACTTTGTGATTCCAAATTTCTAGGCCAGGAAAGAAAAAGTATATTAGGAATTCATTCATTCATTCTTTCTCTCCTACATTTTTTGGACTTTTTGGTACTTTTATAGTGGATTTACTTAATGGATATGTCATCATTGTTCATAAAGTCATTTTGACTACAATGCATAACACATTTAACAACACTGGAAATTACTGAATGATTTTTAAAATAATAAAATCATTTATAAGACAAAAGAACCTCTTGATATATTTGAGAATCCTTCTGAAACCATTTTTTTCTTAAGGTATTATTAACCTCTGTACTGTGTTAAATGAACTAAGAAATATAAAATCAGAATTCTAACCAGATTTGAACTGTTAATGTGAAAGAAATTATAATATTTGCAATAAAAGGGTCATGTTACATTATGATTAGCAATACAAGGGTTACTGGATTCTGATGATTTCTTATTAGCTATCTGGGTTGAAACATATGATAGATTTTAGGCTCTGGAATAGCTAAACTGATATAAATTCAAATTCTAGGTCTGCTACTTAATAGCTGTGGAATCATGAGTATATTACTTAAATTATATATATATTTAAAACATTTATTTATCTTTTATTGAAGGATAATTGCTTTACAGAATGTTGCTGTTTTCCGTCAAACCTCAACATGAATCAGCCATAGGTATACATTTAGCCCCTCCTTTTTGCAATCATGAGTAAATTACTTAAATTCTTAAGTCTCTCATCTATAAAACATATAAACTTTATCTCCACATGGATGCTATGAAAATTAAGATGAGAGAATGCTCTATGAGAGTGCCCAGCATGGTACTTCAAAAATTATAGATTCTTCAGTGAATAACAAAACTAGCATGATATAGTAGAAAAAGAATATGACAGTCTCAGAATCCTAACATGCCTGGGCTTAAATCTGTATCTGTAACTTATAAACTACATTATGATAACTAAGTTGCTTGATATTCATACTTTAGTTCTCTTACCTATGAAATGGGAGTAATGATGATAATAAGCTTCATATGTTTATTTGATGATTAAATGAGAAAATACACACTGAGCATTCAATAAAAATATCCATTCTCTTAACCTTTCCTAAAAATCAAATTGAATCTATAACTTTTAGAAAAGTGTATATCTGGTATGACACTATAAAAATAATTAATTCTTATGTCTTCTATAAGACAAAGGATAACTGAGAAAGTCCTTATTCAAAAAAATAAAATAATAAACTACAGCCCACAATACTATGTTTTACTTTTTTGTGAAAATATTACTACTTAAGTACACTGTAATAAAAGAGCAAAATCTTAAAGTTAGTTTATAAAGTAAACAACATAAGATCTATGAGGATGGTACGGAGAGGGAGGAGGGAGGGGGGTTCAGGATGGGAAACATGTATACCTGTGGCAGATTCACGTTGATGTATGGCAAAACCAATACAATATTGTAAAGTAATTAACCTCCAATTAAAATAAATAAATTTATATTAAAAAAGATTAAGTGCCAGAAAAACAAAACAGTTGTATTATTTTCTCAAAAATGACACTTTTTCATTATTAAAGTTGTGGAATAAGTTCTATAAAAAATACACACACACACTCTCTATCTCTCTATCTCTCTCACCTATCATTAGAGCAACCTATTTAGTTTTATAAATAATGAAAGTCAAAATACTTTTAACTTTTCTTAAAATATCATGATAAACTATCAAACAGCACAGACTTAAGAATTAATTTTGAGGCATGGATTAATCAGTGAACATTTGCTATGTGCACATTTGCTATGATACAACATATTTGTATGACCAAAGGTAGTATAGCAACAAGAACAACAATTACTATTGTTAAAATTATTCTACTGCTGCTGCTCTTGACAATAACATGTTAGATTTTTATTAAATTTTTAACTATGTTTCTTGTGGTCTGTTAAATGTTATTAAAGTATACTATCTCATTTGATCTTTACAATTATAAGAAGAAAATATAACTATCTTCATTTTATAGATGAGGAAATTAACTTTAAAAAAGTCACAGGTGGCAGAGTCAGGGTATAAAAACCAGGTCTAACTCTGGAAATTTTGGAACAATATCAGAAATAAACTTTGAGGAATTTTTGTTTGATAGGGTAAATGAGGCCAGGCTGAAGGAAGACACCAAAGACTTCCTAATAAAGAAAAGTAGCCACAAGAAGTGAGGAACTTGGCACGAACTCCACACACAGGATTTCTTTCTTGACAAAAAAAGGAAGCAAACGAACTCTGGTCATCATGCTCCATTTTGTGTTAAGGATAGGAATACAACAAGAAACTCTGACTTTATATTCAAGGCATTAAAAGTTAATGCTGGAAGTTAGGAATACACAGCACCATGAAGTTAATAATTATGTATTAAAATGTCATGGTATTTTAAAATATTCAATTAACAAAGTACCTATTCTAAGTCTGTCAAGAACAGAAAAGCAATGCTAAAGCTGGTTAAACAATAAATATGATCCAGTAATCCTACTCTTGGGCATATATGCAGAGCAAATCATAATTGATAAGATACATGCACCCCAAAGTTCAATGAAGCACTATTTGCAATAACCAAGACATGGAAGCAACCTAAATGTTGACTGACAAAGAAATGGATAAAATAGGGTACATATATACAATGCAATATTACTCAGTCATTAAAAAGAATGAAATAATGCTATTTGCAACAATATGGATAGACCTGGTGGAGAAGGAAATGGCAATCCACTCCAGTATTCTTGCCTGGAGAATCCCAGGGACAGGGGACCCTGGTGGGCTGCCGGCTATGGGGTTGCACAGAGTTGGACACGACTGAAACAACTTAGACGCACCAGCAGGATAGACCTAGAGATTCTCACACTGAGTGCAGTCAGTCAAACAAAGAAAATGTCATTTGATATCACTTATATGTGGAATCTTTAAAAAAATTATACAAATTTACAAAACAGAAATAGTCACAGATGTAGAAAACAAACTTATGGTTACCAAGGGAGAGAGAAGGGAGGAATAAACTAGGAGATTTGGACTGACATGTACACACTACTATACATACAATAGATGACTAATGGGGACCTACTGTATAGCACAGGGAACTCTACTCAGTGCACTATAACAATCTATATAGGAAAAAAATGCAAAAAGAGTGGATATATGTATATCTATAACTGATTTAAATTGTTACATAGCAGAAAGTAATGCAATATTGTAAATCAATTATATGCCAATAAAAATTAATTTGAAAAAAGATGTGGTACATACATACAATGAGGTATAAATCAGCTGTAAAAAGGAAGCAATAATGCCATTTACAGCAACATGGATGAACCTAGATATTATCATACTAAGTGAAATAAGTCAGACAGAAAAAGACAAATAGCATCTGATATAACATATATGTGGAATCTAAAAATATGATATAAATGACTTCCCTGGTGGCTCAGACAGTAAAGCATCTGTCTATAATGCGGGAGATCTGGGTTTGATCCCTGGGTTGGGAAGACCCCCTGGAGAAGGAAATGGCAATCCACACCAGGACTATTGCCTGGAAAATCCCATGGACAGAGGAGCCTGGTAGGCTACAGTCCATGGGGTCACAAAGAGTCGGACACGACTGAGCGACTTCACTTCACTTCACTTCACTTCACTTCATTGACAAACCAGAAACAGATTCTCAGGCTTTTAAAATGAACTTATGGTTACCAAAAGGGAAATATCAGGGGGTGGGGGGATAAATCAGGAGCTTGGGATTAACATATACACACTACTACATGCTACTATATATAACATAGATAACCAATAGTTCAGTTCAGTTCAGTCGCTCAGTCGTATCCAACTCTTTGTGACCCCATGAACCACAGCACGCCAGGCCTCCCTGTCCATAATCAACTGCCAGAGTCTAACCAAACCCATGTCCATTGAGTCGGTGATGCCATCTAACCATCTCATTCTCTGTCATCCCCTTCTCCTCCTGCCCTCAGTCTTTCCCAGCATCAGGGTCTTTTCAAATGAGTCAGCTCTTTGCATCAGGTGGCGAAAGTATTGGAGTTTCAGCTTCAACATCAGTCCTTCCAATGAACACCCACGATGATCTCCTTTAGGATGGACTGGCTGGATCTCCTTGCAGTCCAAGGGACTCTCAAGAGTCCTTTCCAACACCACATTTCAAAAGCATCAATTCTTTGATGCTCAGCTTTCCTTATGGTCTAACTCTCACATCCATACATGACTACTGGAAAAACCACAGCATTTATTAGATGGACCTTTGTTGACAAAGTAATGTCTCTGCTTTTCAATATACTGTCTAGGTTGGTCATAACTTTCCTTTCAAGGAGTAAGTGTCTTTTAATTTCATGGCTGCAATCACCATCTGCAGTGATTTCGGAGCCCAAAAAATAAAGTCAGCCACTGTTTCCACTGTTTCCCCATCCATCTGCCATGAAGTGATGGGACCGGATGCCGTGATCTTAGTTTTCTGAATGTTGAGCTTTAGCAAAGTTTTTTACTCTCCTCTTTCACTTTCATCTAGAAGCTCTTCAGTTCTTCATTTTCTGCCATAAGGGTGGTGTCATCTACATATTTCAGGTTATTGGTATTTCTCCTGGCAATCTTGATTCCAGCTTGTGCTTCCTCATGATATACTCCAGCATTTCTCATGATATACTCTGCATATAAGTTAAATAAGCAGGTGATAATATGCAGCCTTGACATACTCCTTGTCCTATTTAGAACCAGTCTTTTGTTCCATGTCCAGTTCTAACTGTTGCTTCCTGGCCTGCACACAGGTTTCTCAAGAGGCAGGTCAGGTGGTCTGGTATTCCAATCTCCTTCAGAATTTTCCACAGTTTATTGTGATCCACACAGTCAAAAGCTTTGGCATAGTCAATAAAGCAGAAATAGATGTTTTTCTGGAACTCTCTTGCTTTTTCCATGATCCAGCAGATGTTGGCAATTTGATCTCTGGTTCCTCTGCCTTTTCTAAAACCAGCTTGAACATCTGGAATTTCACAGTTCACGTATGGCTGAAGCCTGGCTTGGAGAATTTTAAGCATTACTTTACTAGTGTGTGAGATGAGTGCAATTGTGTGGTAGTTTGAGCATTCTTTGGCATTGCCTTTCTTTGGGATTGGAATGAAAACTGACCTTTCCCAGTCCTGTGGCCACTGCTGAATTTTCCAAATTTGCTGGCATATTGAGTGCAGCACTTTCACAGCATCATCTTTTAGAATTTGAAATAGCTCACCTGGAATTCCATCACCTCCACTAGGTTTGTTTGTCGTGATGCTTCCTAAGGCCCACTTGACTTCACATTGCAAGATGTCTGGCTCTAGGTGAGTGTGAGTAATCACACCATCATGATTATCTGGGTCATGAAGACCTTTTTTGTACAGTTCTTCTGTGTATTCTTGCCACCTGTTGTTAATGTATTCTGCTTCTGTTAGGTCCCTACCATTCCTGTCCTTTATTGAACCCATCTTTGCATGAAATGTTCCCTTGGTATCTCTAAGTTTCTTGAAGAGATCTGTAGTCTTTCCCATTCTATTGTTTTCCTCTATTCCTTTGCATTGATTGCTGAGGAAGGTTTTCTTATTTCTCCTTGCTATTCTTTGGAACTCTGCATTCAAATGGGTATATCTTTCCTTTTCTCCTTTGCTTTCGCTTCTCTTCTTTTCCCAGCTATTTGTAAGGCCTATCAGACATCCATTGTGCTTTCTGCATTTCTTTCTTTTGGGGGGGGATTGTCTTGATTCCTTTCTCCTGTACAGTGTCATGAACCTCCATCCATAGTTCATTAGGTACTCTTTCTATCAGATCTAGTCCCTTAAATCTATCTCACTTCCACTGTATAGTCATAAGGGATTTGATTTAAGTCATACCTGAATGGTCTGGTGGTTTTCCCCACTTTCTTCAATTGAAGTCTAATAACCAACAAGGACCTACTCTGTAGCACAAGGAACTCTACTCAATATTCTATGATAACCTATATGGGAAAAGAATCTGAAAAAGGATGAATACATATGCATATGTATAACTGAATCACTATGCTATTCACCTGAAACTAACACAAAATTGCAAATCAATTATACTCCAATAAAATTTAAAAAAATTAAAACAAGAATCTTAAAGACCCATGTTTTCCTCCATATTACCAATGGTTTAGTACTCTTCAACACCTCTAAAATTCCTGATCAAAATTACATGGCTTCTACTGAATAACAGCTTAAGCAAAATGGAAATCTCACTGCATGACTAGATTGGTTCACATAACAATATATGGTATTTATCCATATGTTATCTATCTTGAGACAGGTTTGAAATTTTCATTCAGGTTTATCTTTTTATAATTTCCTTTATCTAGAAATGCTATCTTTTTTTCCTGACAATGAATACAAGAAGACACTGAGACTTATTAACTGCAAATAAGGATTGTCTAAGCCATGTGGCTGATTTATGTTTTATTTCATAATCCCTTAAAAAATGCTGTTGGAATTTCTTGATTGAATGAAAGAAATAAGGAGCTCCTGGACCAAGAAGAGCTGTATTATTATTTTTGTCTTTTAAGGTAGAGGTTCTAGGAGAGATAGGCTCAGTTGACAAAGAGCTAGTTAGATGTACTGTCAAAAGAGAGCTAATGGGAGGGAATCAAGAAGGCCAAGACAAAACTCTTGGAATGCTGGAAGCCTTCTACTAAGAAGAGAGTAGAAGAGAACTAGAATGCTTACTTTAAAAATATGACTGAGCTTTGTTACTGCTTTAGACTTATGCTCAAAGGTTGTATTTACATTACATGACACTGAAATAATAAAAACATCTGACACAACTCAGCTCACTTACATGGTCACATAACATTATAAATTAAAATACTTTGGGACAATTTATATTTAATTCCACAATAAACACATACTGAATAAAGTGATTATCAAACATTTGTTAAATGAGAATATAAAATAAAAAATGGAGAGATAACTCAACAGATGTACTAAAGATTCGGAGAAACTATATGTTATCAATTGGCCAGGAAGAAATAATTTAAAACCATACAGGAAAAAAAGATCCATTTCCTGTCAGAATTTGAAAGCACTGCAAACACAGTTAAGAATACATACAGTAGATTCTCATTATTTGCATTAATTATGTTTCATTTGCTAAACACTGAATTAGCAAGTAATGAATCATTATTCCTAGGGGGAAAAAAGGATTTGATTCCTGAAAGTGGTTGCTAGCTATACGTTATTCTCTTTGAAAAGCATGTTAGTCACTCAGTCGTGTCCTATTCTTTGAGACTTGATGGATTGTAGCCTGCCTGGCTCCTCTGCCTATGAAATTCTCCATCCAAGAATTCGGGAGTGAGTAGGCATCTCCCTCTCCAGGGGAGCTTCCCAACTCAGGGATCGAATTTGGATCTCCTGCATTACAGGCAGATTTTTTTTCCATCTGACCCACCAGGGAAGAGTTAATTTCCCTAGGGAATATGAAAACAGAATTTCTGATACTGAAATTTTCTGGTGCATGAAAGGAACAATGATAGGATTTACTGAGGTTAGCATCTTTAACAACAACCTTTCAATCATACTGTATCTCATATAGGCAATATGTTATAGAACAAACAAAAAGGACTAGATTGGAAGGGAGGATATCTATATTTTAATATTGACCCTAATATTGAGTGTGAGACTTGGTAATCACCTCACCACTTTGCACCTCAGTCTTCTCCTCTGTAAAATTAAAGGGTTGAACTAGATCATTAAAAGCCTTAGCATCTTAAACTTTATATAGTTCTATTCTACAAATGGGCTTCCCAAGTAGCTCAGTTGGTAAAGAATCTGCTTGCAATGCAGGAGATCCTGGTTTGATTCCTAGGTTGGGAAGTTCCCCTGGAGAAGAGATAGGCTACCCACTCCAGTATTCTTGGGTTTCCCTGGTGGCTCAAATGATAAAGAATCCACCTGCAATGTGGGAGACCTGGGTCTGATCTCTGGATTGGGCAGGTCCCCTGGAGGAGGGCATGGCAACCGACTCCAGTATTCTTGCCTGGAGAATCCTCATGGACAGAGGAGCCTGATGGGCTACAGTCCATGGGGTCACAAAGAGTTGGGACATGACTGAGTAACTAAGCACAGTGCATTCTACATATACAAGTCAGCAATAACAAGGACACTCTACAAAACTACTTTGCTTGACTTGGAGCTATTAAAATGTTCAATTATGTTTCAATATGTAGTATTATCAATGGTTCTTCTAATATACACACCTTTATCTCAAACATCCAGAGAAGTTGAGCTACTGCTCTGTAACCTCTCTGATCACAAACTATCAAATGTCACACACCACTCTTCTCCAGTTATCATGTGCAACCAACAATCTGCAATCCTCCTAGACCTCCAAAGACCAAGAAATTGTGTTGAACTTTATTCTGTACTTAAGGAGGAAATATCATGATTTACTAAAACCAGTTTTTTAGTTCCAGTTTACCAAATGTAAGATTAATTTTGTTTACACCAAAATTCTACTTTAAATCTGTATAGTTAATCAGTCTGAACAGGAACCAAGGCTACCAATTTTTAAAATGAATGTTTCAAATTATCAAAATATTTTCCAAATATACCTGAATCAAATGGTATTTCTTTTGCTTCAAATGCCTAAATTTCATTCATCTTTACTCTTCTATTAGAACTATGTGGTAGTTGATATCCCATCTAATGATATAGTATTAATTTGAAATTTATTCAAGAGAACAGATAAAAAGAAGGCATCTCTAAATACTAACAACCTCAGTTTTATTCACAACTAGTCAACTATCTCATTATTTTTACACCATTGAGTTCTTTAGTAATAATGGGACCTTATTGTGGTATCATTGTTTTCTGTTATATTAACTGAAAAGTGAAAAAAATGTTGATGTAACTATACATAATACAGTAAAATCTCTAACAATTTGTGTTTGCTTATCTGTAAAATGGACTTCTATGGTGGCTCAGTAGTAAAGACTCTGCCTGCCAATGCAGGAGACATGGGTTTGATCCATGGGTCAGGAAGATTCCCTGGAGAAAGAAACAGCAACCCATTCCAGTATTCTTGTCTGGACAATCCCATGGGCAGAAGAGCTTGGTGAGTTACAATCCAATGGGTAGAAAATAGTCAGATATAATTGAGTGACTAAGCATACAAGTGTAATGATGCTGTAAATATCAAATGATAAAAAAGGGTCAACAGATTTCTCAGTCTCACCCATCTGGTTCTGAAACCTGTAAAACTATTTTAATATACAGCTCTGAGCTATATTTTAAAGATTTCCATCTTTAATCTCTACTATTTAGAACAGAATTAACTGGGGAAATGTTATTAAGATATTATACAAAACTTAGTTTCATAGTCTCTCAGGATATAAGGTGGAGTTACTGACCAAACAAACACAGGCATACCCCTGGAGTGGAAACAGGTATTAATTCTTACCTCTCTGTTTTCATTACTGTCATTCTACCAATCTGGAATTACTTTCCTTTTTCCCTTGGCCTATCCTAATCCTTTAAGTATAAGATCTTGCATAAAGCCTTGATCATTCTAATCAACATTGATCTCTTTTATGCCAGAGCTGTGAAGTCGACATTTGATACTATCTAATTATGTAATATATGCTGGCTTGATTCCTACAACTGAGTTGTAACTTCCCTGAGGACATAATTCATGTCTTACATTTCTTTTTCATCCAGAGTGTGGGGAAATAGAAGGTATCCATCAATGTGTACTAATTGATTAATTAGATTCAGCAAAGATATTCCCTATTATGTCATTAGTATAAAGACTTTATAGGGAAAGCCTATCTACAAAGAAAAAATTCCTAAAAGTAATTACAACCATAGTCTGCTTCATGGAGAAAACTACTGGTTGTGATAAAATTGGTGTGTTCTCTGTGAAGTCTGTGATCTCAATTTTTCTTATGATTATAAACTGGAAGACAGCTCTTTATCTATTCCATTTTAGAGAGGGACAGTATTTAAAAGTTCTTACTACATTTATTTCTATTAAATATCAGTAAAATGCTTCATATACAGTTTAAGATAATAATAAAGTAGGACTTGCTGGCTTCCTTGCTGTAACACATAGCTACATGGTATTTTGACAGGGTCTTCTTTTTTAGCCACTCATAATAAATATTGTTTTTTGTGGTGGGGGAGGACACATTTCTCTTGAAAGGAATTGTAACCAGAAGGGCACTTTAATATATGATATTTAATAACTATAATGGTTTTGGAATATGGTTTATTTGGAATATGGCTTATGGAATATGGTTTTTGCAGTAGTCATGTATGGATGTGAGAGTTGGACTATAAAGAAGTCTGAGTGATGAAGAATTGATGTTTTTGAACTGTGGTATTGGATAAGACTCTTGAGAGCCCCTTGGACGGCAAGGAGATCCAACCAGTTCATCCTAAAGGAAATCAGTCCTGAATATTCATTGGAAGGACTGATGTTGAAGCTGAAACTCCAATACTTTGTCCACCTGATGCAAAGAGCTGACTCATTGGAAAAAAACCCCTAATGCTAGGAAAGATTGAAAGCTGGAGGAGAAGGGGATAACAGAAATGGTTGGATGGCATCGCTGACTCAATGGACATGAGTTTGAGTAAACTCCAGGAGTTGGTGATGGACAGGGAGGCCTGGCATGCTGCAGCCCATGGGGCTGCAAAAAGTTGGACACAACTGAGTGACTGAACTGAATAACTATAAAGTTGCAGGATCATCAGTCAATTAAGTTATAATTATATTATTCATAAAATCATGATCAGCTTTGCTAGCACCAAAATTATGTTGTTTTATCACTATCAGCCCAAAGATATCCAAGGTTCATTAAGAGAGTATTTTCCACTGCTAATTCTGTGGGAAGTTGATTCATGCTCAGTTACTGACTGGTATCAAAAGTAACTAATATGTTAAGATATAAAGCATCTGCTATTTGTATTAATCAAGCAGTTCTCAACTTTAGATATACTGTTCACTTAAGGAGAAAGATGATTTTAACAGACATTTTTGGCTATTGAAAATAGCCTAAGAGTTTCTCTTTTCTTTTCAGCAATTATCTGTTATATCTTACTTCTTAAACATTTGCATATTTCTTTCAATAAAATAAATGTAACAGGATATGAAGATAGCTCTCTGAATAAAACAATTCTATTTTTAAAAGTAATAATAAAATCTCATCAACATTAAAAGTGTACTAAATAAATTTCAGCTATATGCAAGTAAATCAGTTGGTTACAGTGGTCAAAGTCACATAAGGAATAAAATGACTTGATCCTAAGGAAGATTATAAATTAATTAAGAGGTATAGTACACATAGGTCTTCCCAAGTGGTTCAGTGGATAAACAATCTGCCTGCCAATGCAAGAGATGCATGTTTGATCCCTGGGTTGGGAAAATTCCCTGGAGAAGGAAATGGCAATCCACTCCAGTATTCTTGCCTGGAAAATCCCATGGACAGAAAAGCCTAGAAGTTTACAATCCATGGGTTTGCAAAAGAGTCACACATAACTTAGCGTAAAAACAAACAAACAAACAAAAAAAAAAAACAATAAAAAGTCACACATACAAACAATAATAATGATAATAAATTTAGGTAGTAACCCAACTTGTTTACCAGTGTGATTACCACAGTGATTATATCACTCTGAATGCATGTGTGCTAAGTCACTTCAGTCGTGTCCTACTCTTTGCGACCCTATGGACTGTAGCCTGCCAGGCTCCTCTGTCCATGGGGATTCTCCAGGCAAGAATACTGGTGTAGGTTGCCATGTTCTCCTCCAGGGGGGGTCTTCTCAACCTAGGGATTGAACTGTGTTTCTTTTGTCTTCTGCAATGGCGGGCATGTTCTTTATCACTAGCACCACCTGGAAAACCCACATCACTTTGAATGTTTGATATTAAATTTTAATGCCATCTTTTCTGAACTTGATAGGCTTCTAGGACACTTATACACTCATGCACTTAGCATAAGACTATGAACTAAAACTTCATTTTAAGTGCACTGCATCCTATGAGTTCCAGTAAATTCCTTTGGGTTTAAAGTATAAAAAGCTAGGTTGAGCTTGAGATTCCTTGGTCAAGCATAATTTTTGAATTATCCAAAAGAGTTGTACTGTGGATGAATACGAAAATTTAAAAAAAAATAGAGAAAGTTAATAACAAAGGAGAAAGGGATACTAATAGAGAAATATGTTTAAACAAAAAAAGAAATGCAAAAGAATAATATAATGGAGCATATGTCAAGTGTATATCTATAATCTTTCTTCTATCCAAAGTTGAACAACTATTTATGAAAATCATACTTTATTTATTATTATTATCAAAGGGAATTTTCAAGATGATCCTCTACCCTGTTCATAAAAGCATCTTAAATGATGTGTGATCTGAAGGGCAAAATAAAGAATGAAATGCTTAATTCATACCAAACTGATATACAGTATTTATCAAGTTATATAACTGCTCTTTTTTCCTCTAATTTGTAAACTTGCATCTCTCTAAACTTCCTATCTTACCTTCAGTTAGTGAAACTTCAGTTAGATAGATGTCAAATATCAGATGATCTCTTTTTCACAAAGAATTAAATCTGAAAAACAGAAACAGACCATAATTAATTTTTGTGTAATCTGGACAATTGTCAGTTCTGATTAAACTTTGGCATAGGACCTGACTTGGAAGTAGGTCAGATGAATTTGGTTGCCATTGAAAGTCACTGTTTTATTTTCAGGCAACTGAGATACACAAAGTCTGGAATAATAAGAGTTTTTTTGTTTGGGTTTTCTTCTTTTTTAACCAAATACAAAATCTGAGACTTATTGTAGTCAGAGTGGTTATCTCAATGAAAAGTTATATGAAAAGTCTGATTAACACCATTGGAACAAGTTACTGTCTTGAGCGTCCACAGGATTGGCTTATTATACTTTGACATTTTTTTTAAATAAATTCTTATTTTTCTTTACATTCTTATGAGAATTTTTTTTAACTGGCTGCCTTTTTTATTCTAGTTTTATTGTGAATCAAGTGATATATATTTTCCTATATATCTTCACATGCCTTACCCAATACCCCACTTTAGGAAGGAGTTATTAATATATACATGGAAATGTTAATTTTTAGTATAGCTCATCTACAGCTAACAATAGTCTTTAAAATTTTGAAGTTCAGAGAGGATGGAAATGCCTGACAAACATTCTACACCAGAGCTATGCAAATCAAATATGCAATTAACCTGCTATATTTACTCTTTGTAGACTTTTGCCTGATACATTGATCTTGTTCTGTAGATAATTTTTCCTTCTAATTGAATAAAGCATAATAAAAGCCATTCTGGATCAGATTCAGAGTCCATCCAGCTCAGTAATCTGTTATTGATAACATCAGTTTTATAATACTGAGCACACAGTAGGCAATCTTATTTCACTGTACTGTTCTTGAAATAAGGAGGCATGTGTGATTTCAAAGGCACCAATTTCCAAAGAAAAGCTAGCTCTTCCATAAAATGCATTAAAAGTTAACTCCTTTCTGAACATTCATTTTTTCAGTATATAAAACCTTTTAACATATAAAATGGTACTACTCTTATTCATTTCAAAAGAGCTATTTCTACCCTAATGTCCCAGAATGTCCCAGTAGTTCCAATTCCAGTATAGACCTTAGAGACTCTTGCAAACGTGTACAGTGAGACACAATGAATCACAGTAGCACTGCTTATAACTGAAAAAAATGAAAGCAGTTTATAAATGTGCATCAAGATGGGACTAGATAAATAAAATGTGGCATGTTGATATGATGGGTTATTATATATACAGATGTACATAAGTCAGCACATATAGGTCTCAAAAACAAAGCTGAGGTAAAAGACTAGAACTTGGACATATACTAGGTGCAATATTTATATAAATTAAGAATACATACAAAATATTGTATATTACCCATGACTGTATATTTATGCATGTAAAAGGATACACAGTATCTCATGAAAGTAGTTGTTTTCAGGAGGGAGTATAAAGAATAAGATTAGCATGGTCAAGGGAGACCTCAACTTCTTCTATATTCTCTGCATAGAAAATCCTAAAGATGCCACTGGAAAATTACTAGAGCTAACCAATGAATATAGTAAAATTGCAAGATATAAAATCAATACACATAAATCCCTTGCATTTATATACACTGACAAAGAAAAATAAAAAAGAGAAATTAAGCAAACAATCCCATTTACCACTGCCACAAAAATAATAAAATACTTAGGAACGAATTTACCTAAAGAAAAGAGATCTGTATACAGAAAACTATAAAACAATAATGAAAAATCAGAGATTACACAAATAGATGGCAAAATATACCATGTTCTTGTGTTGGAATAATAAATATAGTGAAAATGAGTATATTACCCAAAGTAGTCTATATGCAATGCAATCCCTATCAAACTACTTATGGTATTTTTCACAGAACTAGAAGAAATAATTTCACAATTTCTGTGGAAACACAAAAGACCTGAATAGCCAAAGCAATCTTGAGAAAGAAGAATGGAACTGGAGTAATTAATCTTTTTCACTTCAGACTATACCACAAAGATAAAGTCATCAAGACAGTATGGTAGTGGCACAAAGGCAGAAACATAGATCAATGAAACAAAATAGAAAGCCCAGAGATAAATCCATGCAACTATAAACAACTTATTTCGACAAAAGAAGCAAAAATATACAATGGAGAAATGACAGTCTCCTCAACAAGTGCTAGGAAAACTGGTCAACTAAGTGTAAGGGAATGAAACTAGAATAACTTTCTAACACCACACACTAAAATAAACTCAAAATGGATTAAAGACTTAAATGTAAGATGAGAAATTATAAAACTCTTAGAGGAAAACATAGGCAGAACACTCTATGACATAAATCACAGGAAGATCCTCTATGACTCACCTCCCAGAATAACGGAAATAAAGACAAAAATAAACAAATGGGACCTAATTAAACTTAAAAGTTTTGTGTAATGAAGGAAACTATAAGCAATGTGAAAATAAAGCCCTCAGAATGGGAAAAAATAATAGCAAACAAAACAAATCACAAAGAATTAATCTCCAAAATATACAAGCAGCTCATGAAGCTCAATAACAGACAAATGAACAACCCAGTCACAAAATGGGCAAAAGACCTAAACAGATATTTCTCCAAAGAAGACAAACAGATGCGTAATAAACATATGAAAAGATGCTCAATATCACTCATTATTAGAGAAATGGAAATCAAAACCACAATGAGGTATCTTCTGACACTGCTATACGACCCAGAAATCCTACTGCTGGGTGTACACCCTGCAGAAAACAGAATTGAAACAGACACATGTACCCTAATGTTCATTGCAGAACTGTTTACAACAGCTAGGACATGGAAGCAACCTAGATTTCCATCAGCAGATGAATGGGATAAGAAGTTTGGTACACATGCACAATGGAGTAATACTCAGCTATAAAAAGGAACCCATCTGAATCAGTTTTACTGAGGTGGATGGACCTGGAACCTATTATACAGAGTGAAATAAGTCAGAAAGAGAAAGACAAATACTGTATATTAATGTATATATATGTTATATATATATATATGCATATATGTAATGCATATATATGCAGGGCAACAAAGGAGACATAGATGTAAAGAGCAGGCTTTTGGACTAACCAGGAGAAGGCAAGGGTGGGATGATTTGAGAAAATATCATTGAAGCATGTATATTACCATATGTAAAACAGAAGACCAGTGCAAGTTTGATGCGTGAATCAGGGCACCCAAAATCCAGTGCTCTGGGACAACCCAGAAGAATAGTGTGGGGAGGGAGGAGGGAGGGTTTTAGGATGGGGGGGACATATACCTGTGGCTGATTCATGTTGATGTATAGCAAAAACTATCACAATATTGTATTCTCCAATTTACAAAATTAATTTAAAAAAAAAGATTCTAGAAGCAAATTTACATTTACTCTACGTGTGTGTGTGTGTGTGTGTGTGTGTGTGTGTGTGTGTGTGCGCGCGCGCACATGCACATGCTCAAACATGTCCAAATGTCTCTGTCTCCATGGAATATAGCCTGCTAGGCTCCTCTGTCTATGGAATTTTTCAGGCAAGAATACTGGATTAGGATGCCATTTTCTACTCTAGGGGATCTTCCCAACCCAGGGATCAAACCCATTTCTTTTGTATCTCCTGCACTGACAGGTGGATTCTTTACCACTAGTGCCACCTGGTTGTTGTTGTTGTTGTTTTTAAGAGAGCAGGTATTTTGTTTGTTTGCTTTTTGCCTTGCATTAACATGTTTTTATGATAATAGTCTCTTATTTTTTTGCTTTTTCTTCTTTTAAGGGTTTTCTTCAAATAGCTCCTACATGCTAAAATAAGAGAGATAAGGAAAAGGTTTATTTAAAATGAGCTTCTTAGGTTTTCCTCTAAAATCAGGAATAAGACAAGGATGTCCACTCTCAACATATCTATTTAACATAGTACTGGAAGTCCTAGTTATAGCAATCAGAAAAGAAAAATAAATAAAGGGCCTCCAAAATGGAAGGAAATAAGTAAAACTGTCACTTTTTGCAGATGACATAATATTATACACAGGAAAACTGAAGTCTCCAAAAATATACTAAACTAATAAATGCATTCAGTAAAGTTGCAAGAGACATGAATTTTATACAGAAATCCATTGCTTTTATGTACAATAATAATGAACTATCAGAAAGAGAAAGCAAGAAAAGAATCCCATCTAAAATTGCATTAGAAAAATATATATATGTACCTAGGAATAAACTTAACCAAGAAGATGAGAGACCTATACTCTAAAAACTATAAGACACTGAAAGAAATTGAAGATGATACAAAGAAATGGAAAGATATCTTGTGTTCATGATTGGAAGAACTGTTACTATTAAAATGTCCATACTACTCAAAGCAATCTACAGATTTAAGCAATTCTTATCAAAACACTCATGGTATTTTTCACAGAACTAGAACAGGTAATCCTAAAATTCATAAAGAACCACAAAGAACCTGAACTGCCAAAACAATATTGAGGAAAAAAAAAAAAAAGAATAAAGCTAGAAGGATAATGCTCTTGTATTCACTCTATACAACAAAACTACAGTAGTCAAAACAGCATGGAACTAGCACAAAAGTAAACATATAGATCAATGAAACAAAATAGAATGCCTAGAAGTAAACTCATGCATTTTGGTCAATTATCAACAACCAAGGAGGTAAGAATATATTGGAGAACAAACTGGAGAAAAGACAATTTCTTTAATAAGTGGTGCTGGGAGAACTAGAGGGCTGTATGTAAAGTAATAGAATTAGAAATTTTTCTCATATCATATAAAAATAAACTCAAAGTAGATTTGAAGTCTAAATGTAAGGCTGGAAACCATAAAACTCCTAGAAGAAACCAGGCAGTACACTCTTTGACAAAAGTCTTAGCAATCTGTCTCCTAAAGCAAGGGACACAGAAACAAAAAGAAACAAATAGACCTAATCAAACTTAAAAGCTTTTACACAGCAAAGGAAACTATCAACAAAATGAAAACACAACTTACTGAATTGGAGAAAATACTTGTAAATGATAATGTCTAATAAAGGATTTATATCCAAAATATATAAACAGCTCATACAACTTAATATAAAAAATTAAGAGAACACCTAAATAGACATTTTAAAAACTCATATAAATGTCCAATAGGCACAAGAAAAGATATTCCACATCTCTAATCATCAGAGAACTGCAAATAAAAACAACAATGGAATATGACCTCACATCTGTCAGAATGACTGTCATTAAAAAGACAACAAATAACAAATGTTCAAGAGGATAGAGAGAAAAGGGACCACTGATACACTGTTGACAGGAATATAAATTGCTTACAGCCACTATAGAAAATAATATGAAGGTTGCACAAAAAACTAAAAATAGAACTACCAGATGATCCATCTATTCCAGTCCAGAGTAAATATTTCAAAAAAAGGAACACCAATTCAAAAAAGACATATGTACACCAATGTCCATAGAGGCATTATTTACAACAGCCATGATATGGAGGCAGACTATGTGTCCATCAATGAAAAAATGGAATCTTCAAAACATAAAAAGTCTCACAGATATGCATAACAAAGCATTGGTTATCATTGGGGAGAGGGATGGGGTAGCGGATTAAGAAGTAAAACTACTATGTATAAAATATACTACAAGGGTGTAATGTATGGAATAGGGAATATAGCCAATATTTTATAATATTAAATGAACTACAATATACAAAGATGTTGAATCACTTATGCTGTACTTCTGAAACTATCACCTAAACTTCAATAAAAAAGAAAACTAAAAAGTTTCTATATGAACACTTACACTTATATTAAATAATTTATGACTCACACAACTCTCAAAACTGTTTTGGCATCATCTGAAGTGGAAAGTATCTCTAACAGTAGCAAATGCTTTGTTCTTTCTCACAATATTATCCTTTAAGACTCAATCAACTCACCTGATTATTCAAGTTTTAAAAAGGCTTCCTGGCAAAAAGAAATTTTAAAGTGTTGAGTGCTCTGTCATAGTAAAGGTTTCTAGAAAAATGGTCTTTTGGATAACTATATATTTTAATCACCAAATATTATAACTTCTTATAAAAGTAATAGTGAAATATTAGAAATTTCACATATAGAAATGGTAAATATGTAGATGTATTTTTCCTAACTATTCAAGACTATTTTTCATTATTTTTTGGTTCACTTAAATCTTGCATCCAGATTCTCATCTTGTCGCCTTTCTCATATCTCACTTTCTAATTACCAGTATAAATTGGATAAACTTTTAAGTCACCTATGGCAGCCACTTAAACCCATTCTTTTTGTCTTTAAACTTCTAATCCCACTTAATCTTCTATTTGCCTCAGTTAAAAGAGCTTTACCTCATCTGTAGCCCTAAACTCTTTCACCTGTCACTTGCACAAATTTTTGAAAATCAAACAAAAAACAGCAGAACAATGAAACCAGCAAGGGACATATTTTTGTCTGCCTAGGGAAAATATTTTTTCATTATAAACAGGAAGATCAGTTCAGTTCAGTCGCTCAGTTGTGTCTGTCTCTTTGCGACCCCATGAATCGCAGCATGCCAGGCCTCCCTGTCCATCACCAACACCCGGAGTTCACTCAGACTCACATCCATTGAGTCAGTGATGCCATCCAGCCATCTCATCCTCAGACATCCCCTTCTCCTCCTGCCCTCAACCCCTCCCAGCATCAGAGTCTTCCAATGAGTCAACTCTTCACATGAGGTGGCCAAAGTATTGGGGTTTCAGCTTTAGCATCAGTCTTCCAATGAGTCAACTCTTCGCATGAGGTGGCCAAAGTATTGGGGTTTCCAATGAAAACTCAGGACTGATCTTCTTTAGAATATACTGGCTGGATCTCCTTGCAGTCCAAGGGACTCTCAAGAGTCTTCTCCTACACCACAGTTCAAAAGCATGAATTCATTGGCCCTCAGCTTTCTTCACAGTCTATCTCTCACATCAGTACACAACTACTGGAAAAAACCACAGCCTTGACTAGATGGACCTTTGTTGGCAAAGTAATGCCTCTGCTTTTTAATATGCTATCTAGCTTGGTCATAACTTTTCTTCCAAGAAGCAAGCGTCTTTTAATTTCATGGCTACAGTCACCATCTGCAGTGACTTTGGAGCCCAAAAAATAGTCTGACACTGTTTCCACTGTTTCCCCATCTATTGCCCACGAAGTGATGGGACCAGACGCCATGGTCTTAGTTTTCCGAATGTTGAGCTTTAAGCCAACTTTTTCACTTTCCACTTTCACTTTCCTCAAGAGGCTTTTTAATTCCTCTTCACTTTCTGCCATAAGGGTGGTGTCATCTGCATATCTGAGGTTATTGATATTTCTCTTGGCAATCTTGATTCCAGCTTGTGCTTCTTCCAGTCCAGCGTCTCTCATGACGTACTCTGCATATAAGTTCAATAAGCAGGGTGACAATATACAGCCTTGATGTACTCCTTTTCCTATTTGGAACCAGTTTTTTGTTCCATGTCCAGTTCTAACTGTTGCTCCCTGACCTGCATATAGGTTTCTCAAGAGGCAAGTCAGGTGGTCTGGTATTCCCATCTCTTTCAGAATTTTCCACAGTTTATGGTGATCCACACAATCAAAAGCTTTGCCATAGTCAATAAAGCAGAAACAGATGTTTTTTTTTCTGGAACTCTCTTGCTTTTCCCATGATCCAGCAGATGTTGGCAATTTGATCTCTGGTTCCTCTGCCTTTTCCAAAGTCAGCTTGAACATTTAGAAGTTCATGTTTCACATATTGCTGAATCCTGGCTTGGAGAATTTTAAGCATTACTTTACTAGTGTGTGAGATGAGTGCAATTGTGCGGTAGTTTGAGCATTCTTTGGCATTGCCTTTCTTTGGGATTGGAATGAAAACTGACCTTTTCCATTCCTTTGGCCAGTGCTGAGTTTTCCAAATTTGCTGGCATATTGAGTGCAGCACTTTCACAGTATCATCTTTCAGGATTTGAAAGAGCTCCACTGGAATCCCATCACCTCCACCAGCTTTGTTCATAGTGATGCATTCTAAGGCCCACTTGGCTTCACATTCCAGGATGTCTGTCTCTAGATGAGTGATCACCCCATTGTGATTATCTGGGTTGTGAAGATCTTTTTTGTACAGTTCTTCTGTGTATTCTTGCCACTTCTTAATATCTTCTGCTTCTGTTAGGTCCATACCATTTCTGTCCTTTATTGAGCCCATCTTTGCATGAATTGTTCCCTTTGTATCTCTAATCTTCTTGAAGAGATCTCTAGTCTTTCCCATTCTGTTGTTTTCCTCTATTTCTTTGCATTGATCACCGAGGAAGGCTTTCTTATCTCTCCTTGCTATTCTTTGGAACTCTGCATTCAGATGCTTATATCTTTATTTTCTTCTTTGCTTTTTGTGTCTCTTCTTTTCACAGCTATTTGTAAGGCCTCCCCAGACAGCCATTTTGCTTTTTTGCATTTCTTTTCCATGGGGATGGTCTTGATCCCTGTCTCCTGTACAATGTCATGAACCTCATTCCATAGTTCATCAGGCACTCTGTCTATCAGATCTAGTCCCTTAAATCTATTTCTCAGATTACTAAGTATCAAACAAAATGATATACAGCAGTACTTTTTAAACTATAAAGTTCCATCCAAATTGAGTTATTTTAGGCAGTATAATGAGATTTATATTCCTCTATATTAGAACTTTCATTTCCATTACACACCACAGGCAAAATACAGACTTCTGAGGCCTGCTCCAAACTTATTCTATCAGAATCTATAGAGGCAAGTCTCAACCATCTGTATTTTTAGCAAGAACACTAAAGTTTGAGAGGTACTACCCACTCCAGTATTCTTGCCTGGCAAATCACATGGACAGAGGAGCTTGTAGACAATGAGGTTGCAAGGAGTCAGACACGACTGAGCTACTAACACACATATAATAGTACATCAGTCTCTTTTCTGGCATATTCTTTTCTTTCTACATCAAGGAAAGTTTAACTGTTATGTACCATTGAATTTTCTTATTATCTTTAAGTTGTTTGCTAAAATACAATGAAAATGCTGTTGTGTTGTCACAAAGCAATCTCAATTAAATTTTAAAAAGTAATTTAGAATTCAACTGAAATTGTCTGATAAGTGCTTTTAATTTTAAAAAAGGAAGCTTGTTCTTTGTATTAAAATGGATTGAAAAATAGATAACTTAAAAATGAAGAATTATGAAAATAACTCAATATCCTGGGGGAATTATAATTACCATATTAGCTTTATTCATGCCAGAGTTTAGCACATTCAATAGTTCCTGAGTTAAGAGACTATATTGTTTCTTTACATCTCAATTATTCCAGTAAAAATTCAAGATTTCAAAACACATCTCTCTAAGTTTCATACATGAAATTTACCATATCTGAGTTTATCAATATGTGACTTACGCTGTTTCAGTTAAACCTTGTTATTTAAAGTCCCAAAAGAACAGTTTGAGCTTCCGTTTTGGCTCAGCTGGTAAAGAATTTGCCTGCAGTGCACGAGACCTGGGTTCAATCCCTGGGTTGGGAAGATCCCCTGTAGAAGGGAAAGGCTACCCACTCCAGTATTCTGGCCTGGAGAATTCCATGAACTATATAGTCCACCGGGTCACAAAGAGTCGGACACGACTGAGCGACTTTCACTCACTTCACTCATACATATCAGCTTTATCACTTTACCCATGTTCTAAGGGTGAAAAAAGAAAAACACAGTTGCCTATTTAGGTTAGACAGGGTAGGAGGTATTACTAAATCTGGTAGAGTGGAAGAAACAAAACCAATATTTAATATAACCCAAAACAAAAAGAAATACTACTAAATACAATGAACAATGAATGAATAATTGTGCCTAGGGTGTGCCTAGAGTGCAAAATTATATTTTTGAAGATTACATCTAGCTTTTAAAAACACTAACATTGATAAATTGAACATTTCCAGATTTCATACTAACATGTTTATGAGAATACAATAAGTTCAGTGATCTTAAATGTTTAATTGGATTATGTGTTAATATAACATTAATATATTTTTAGAGACTCTATTAATTTGGAAACAACCCAAATAACCATCCTCAGGACAGTACATGAATAAATCATGATATATTTATAAAGCAGAAAACTCTATTGCAGTGAAAATGAATGAACTATGGTTACATGTAGTAACATAAATAAGGAACATTATAATGAGTTACAAAAGCATGTCAAAGAAGAAGGAAAAGTAGTTATGATTTCATCAACACAAAGTTCAAAAACACATAACACTAAAGAACATACTGTTTAGGAATGCAAATACTATAGTAAAACTATTAAAAAAAAAAAACAGGGATATTATATATAAAGTTAAGACAATAGTTGCCTCTAAAGAGGGAAGGAAAGGAATGTGATTAGGAGAGGATTACACCAGAGAATTTTTGGGGAATGGTAATTTTCTTTTCTCATAATGGATACTCAGTCACAGGAGTTTGTTGTTCTGCATTCATGTTTTACAAATATTATTTTACAGGCACTCGATGTTTAAAACAAATTAAAATTTCATGTATTTATTTTCTCTGTAATATATTTGCTCTGTCATAAAACAAGTATATGATTAACAGATTTCAGTTCTTTGTTTCAAACAGCAGCAGTTATAACTGAATATGCTGGTGGCTCAGATGGTAAAGAATCTGCCATCAGTGCAGGAGATTTGGGTCCAATCCCTTGGTCAGGAATATCCCCTGGAGAAGGGAATGGCTACACACTCCAGTATTCTTGCCTGGAGAATTCCATGGATAAAGGATCTTGGCAAGTTACAATCCATGGAGTCACAGAGTCAGACATGACTGAGTGACTAACACATGTATTTACTTTAAATAGTCTATTACCGTGCCTAAGATTTAAAAAAAATAGTAAATCTAACTTTAAGAAAAAAAAGAAGTTCAAGGATAATACAAGGGCAATTTTTGGAATCAAAATTAGTTTAGAACTCTGTTTTGTTTTTTTTTTTCTAACTTAAGATGGACAACAATAACAAACTGACAAACTGGACAAATATCTTCAGAACTTATTTTTACCCAAAACCTGATCCTATCCTAATATCCCTCTCTTAAGAAGATCCACAATATGAAAAAACACTTTTAAAATACTTTTTTTTAAAAAGATTTGCTCTTTTTTAGAAGAACATAAGTAAAGTGAAAGTCACTCAGTCATGTCCAGCTCTGCAACCCCACAGACTATATAGTCCATGGAATTCTCCAAGCCAGAATACTGGAGTAGGTAGCCTTTCCCTTATCCAGGGATTGAACCCAGGTCTCCCACATTGCAGGCGGTTTCTTTACTAGCTGAGCCACAAAGGAAGCCCCCATAACTAAAGTACTTTACATAAAACTTAGAAATGCTTAAGCTTTGGTGCATTGTTCTGATCTACATGTGGATTTACTGAAAGAATTGTATAAATACATATTAAAAACGTAGTGAAGAATTTTTAGAAACTTTTTTTTTATCTTTTCACCAAAAAAGTCCTCAAACTGTGAAATACAATTGTTTATTTAGCAAGTAAAGTGATAAAATAATAATGAAATCTGCCAAGTTTTGTCTCCAGAGAAGTAAATCTTGCATCCCAAACACATACATGTGGAAAGAGATAAATAAAAATCTTTATACAGTTTCACCTATGGAAGTGGTTTACAGATTATTCTCCCTCAGAACTATACACAAAAAGGATTGTTTTTCCAGCATTACGGGTTTAGAATTAGTTAACAGTCTGAAGTCTAATAATCATTAACACAAAAGAATAAACAGTATCATTTTGAACCATTTTGGTTCAATAGGAAATGATCTTTAAGATAAAAAGAGGCATACCAAATTATTTGTTCATTATTTTTCCCACATAGTTAAATATTAAAGATAAGAAAAACGTTAACATCACACATAAATTTCCCCACTAAAAATATAATTATTATGGCTATTTTTTCCCCTAAAGTAATATATATTAGCGCTTTCCTGGAATTTCTAAGAGTTCTGAATTGAAACACGACGCCAATGCCGAACATCCTTCCCATAAATCTAGAGATTTACCGTCTAGTAAATTACCTTTGGGCATATTAATAAATCACATATAAATGCTAATCACTATTTAGCATTTCTATTACCCTCCCGCTCACTATAGATTTCGTAGTAGCGTTCCTATTTTACACCATTTATTATAAAAAACAATCTATTACTAAGATATATTTCACAGTAACTTCATCTCTTAAACTCCTAGGCTTACTTTTTTGTCCTCCCCGTCTAACCTAACAAATCAAAATCACCAGCGCCAAATCCCTCAGGTCCTTATTTCATACAAGCATAAGTGTTTAAAAGTACTTTAAAATCCTTATACCTTTTTCCTTCATCCGTAAAACTTAAGCTCTGAGAACAGAAGTGAGGCATCAAGGATAGTATGAAATCTGAGGAAAGAAGTGTGGCAGGTTAAAGAGAGTACGGAGCAGGACGAGAGAAACAACTATGTCTGCTGGGTGAGGAAAACCGTTAGGCGCTGGTCACGCTAAAGACACGAGGGGGAGGGGCGTGACCTCTTGCCCTCGAGCCCCCTAACGCCCCCCAGTGACTGCCGCACACTCTAATGGCTTCTCCGAATGGCAGCCATTTTGACTTTGCCCCGGCCACGCCCCTCTGACGCAGACGGCTCCTCCCCCAACCTGCGCAGAAACTGGAAGCCGAATTGCGAACCTTGGAGCAGGGCTAATAGCAGCTCTGGACTAGAACCACGCTCTGAGCGGCTTCAAATCCTTGCTGCTGCCAATGGCTGTTGCAGTCCATGAAAGTCATGGGATCATATCGAATATGGAGCGTATTCTTTCCTGTTTGAAAAGCTGCTGCTATGGCTTAAGGAAGCGGGGAAGGGGAGGGCTGGGAGCCCTGAAAGTGGCTTCTGCTGCTGCTGCTAAGTCGCTTCAGTCGTGTCCGACTCTGTGCGACCCCAGAGACAGCAACCCACCAGGCTCCCCCATCCGTGGGATTCTCCAGGCAAGAACGCTGGAGTGGGTTGCCACTTCCTTCTCCAATGCATGAAAGTGAAAAGTGAAAGGGAAGTCGCTCAGTCGTGTCCGACTCCTAGTGACCCCATGGATTGCAGCCTACCAGGCTCTTCTGTCCATGGGATTTTCCAGGCAAGAGTACTGGAGTGGGTGCCATTGTGGAGACCTTTTCAGGTCTAGTTGAGGATGTGTGAGGGCTCTGACAGCACTGGCAGCTTGTTTTTTGTTTGTTTGTTTGTTATTGTTTTCCAGTTAGCTGCATCCATCCTAGAATCAGGAAACATGGGACTGCTTTGCCAAGAGTCAGGAGTCACGGGACTGGTTTAAGAAGCTTCCTGAACGTGAACCCTTGCTTGTTGAGGACTACTGTTACCTGTTTTTTTCTGTGAATTTATCCACTCCTGACAAATCGAAGTAGGGTCGTGTGGAAACAGGTGACAGAAGTTTGCCAGAGGTTTGGGGCAGAGGTATAGGTTTTGAATGGATAATGAGGGCAAATAGTTTTTGTGAACAGTGTAGCCTGGCGTGTTGCAGCGCATGGAGTCACAAAGAGTCAGACACGATTGAGTGAACTGAACTTAATTTTTGTGGTACTTCTTCCTTTTTCTGGATGCAGGTGACTGGTAATGAGTTAAGGTTCTTAATATCAGTCCTCTGAACTAAATTGAGTGCTTACTTTTTAATAATCTGATTTAACAGATGAGGAAACTCAGTTCCTAAAGCTACGAAAATTCATCAGTGCCACCTGTGTTACCCCTTAAGCAAGGAGGTTGAGGTTAGAAACGAACCTGTGGGAAGCCCTGAATTGAAGAAGGATGAGATAGTTTTTCACAACTGAAATGCCATCACAGAATTTCCGTGTGGCTGTTCTTCTTCCAGAAATTGGTATTACAAAAATAGAGTAGTTTGGTATCTTGCTATTGAATGAAACTTGGCAAAATAACAAAATGTGGGTCATAGTAATTCTTTGATAGCTCATATTAAAACTATTTTGCCTATATTAATTTGTAAATCAAATATAGAAAGACATTTGGTGAGAGGATTAAATAATGTAAACCATACTGAGAATATTGGTAACATTTTGTGCTGAACTGGCCAAGATAAACCAAGAATAAAATGTGAACCTTTGTGGAGATGCAGAAATAGATCATTTTATGAACAGAGTAGATATCTGAAAGGCTCAGTTTAAAGGATATAATTTACAGAAGTGTAGTTGTGTTAGATAATATTTTTTAAAGAACCATCATAAAAGAAAGAGCACTGGACTATGAGTCAGAAAGTCAATTTCCAATCTCATTTCTGCCTTTTAAAAAACATGTGTTGAGATGTGTCATATAGTCTTTGTCATGTAATGTTTACTCATCTGTAAACATTTTGACCTGCCAAGCTTTTAAAGCTTTTGTGAAGATGAAATGTAAGGGCTCACCAAATTGTAAACTTTTGAAACATGTTAAGCATTAAGAAGTAGAGTACAAATTGCTGTCTCTTTCCCCAGATCTTTTGGAAGAATTTGAGGTAATAGCTCTAACACTGCCTTTGTTTTCTACTTTAATAATACAGGTTACTTTTGCTCTACCTAAAAGCCTTCGCTATGTGATTTCCATTAAGATAGTTACTAATTTTCTTTCACTGTGAAGTATGTATGCCTGCCTATAATTTAAATTAATGATACTATTATCAATAGTTTAGTACCTAACAAAAATGAACTACTAACAACTCTTCAGTCCATCAAAGGAAGTGGGAAGTGAAGAGGTTTAACTTGAATCATACCATCTGGCAGTGATTAGTTCTCTTGATTCTTTTTTTTTTTTTTTAAATAAATGGACCTTTTCCTTTGAGTAGAGGAAGAAGAAAATGACATGGACTCAGACCTATCTTTCATAAATAAATAACTTGAACTGAAACTTGAGTAACATTTATTTGTCACCTATATAAAATGCAGAAATCTCATTGTTGCAGTATGCAAAAAGAATAAATGTGCTACCACAATCGAATTAGCATGGTAATTGTGAATTCTGTCTTTAGGCAGTTAAGTACACTGAAGCAATCATGTTAGATTAGACCAGTCATATTTTAAAGAGTTTGATGGAGTAGCCAGATTTATTTTCTGTAATGTGTTCATGTAGATGTTTTACAAGTATATAGTTAATAGCAATATGTGTGCAATATGAACATTGTTTCAAGAGTAGTACTTGATGAAACAAGGAAAGAATTGAAGGATACTTCCGTACCTCAATGTTCTTTTTTTTCCTTTTTTGCTTCTCTCATTTTCTACCACTCTACTGTGTTATTCCTTAAGCAATGAGGTTGAGGTTAGGAAAATGTTCTGACATTTTTTGTTATTTTGTTGTTGTCGTTGGACTTAGTTAAAACATATTCATTTCCAGGAAGCCTTCCAGGTCATCTACTGAATCTCCTAACCCATCATCCCAACAAACCAAATCTGAAAGCACTGCTGCTGCTGCTATTAAGTCGCTTCAGTCGTGTCCGACTCTGTGCAACCCCATAGATGACAGCCCACCAGGCTCCCCTGTCCCTGTGATTCTCCAGGCAAGAATTCTGGAGTGGGTTGCCATTCCTTCTCCAATGCATGAAAGTAAAAAGGGAAAGTGAAGTCACTTGGTCGTGTCTGACTCTTAGAGACCCCATGGACCACAGCCTACCAGGCTCCTCCATCCATGGGATTTTCCAGGCAAGAGTACTGGAGTGGGGTGCCATTGCCTTCTCCGTCTGAAAGCACAATTTCCCACAAATCCCTGTTCTTTCCTCCTTTCCCCATCTGTTTCCTTTTCATTTTAGAAGCTCCCCCCTTTTATTTTTACTTTTATAATCATATGTTTACTTATCTCTTTCATTAGACTGAGTTCCTTAAGGATGGAGTTCTTGTAATTTTTCTTTGAATCCTCATTTTCTCACACAGCACTTGGCCCATAGTGAGCAAAAAAAAAAAAAAAAAAAAGAGCAGATGACCTGCTTAAAATTAACACTTATTGAGTCTCTACTGTGGGCTGAGCAGTGCATTTAGGATGTCAGTACAGAGATTTATAGGACCCATTCCCAATTTTAAGCAACTTTCGATCTAACTGAACCAGGACACATAAGAAAATGAATGCTAGAACAGCAATTCTTAATCCCATGTGTGGATTTACTTTCGATCTAACTGAACCAGGACACATAAGAAAATGAATGCTAGAGCAGCAATTCTTAATCCCATGTGTGGATTTACTAAGCTTGAAATGGTATGTAAAATTTTGTATATTAGTATGTGCCTTTTCCTCGGGAAAACGTCTATTGTTGACATCTGTTTCTCCAAGGGACCCTAACCTGGAAAAGGTTTAGAATCAATGAAGTAGATAATAGGTACTGTAGACATAAGAGTAAAGAAAGGGATGTTGTAAACTGGACTAGTATCATTGTCTCCTTTTGTAGTCACCTAAAAAGATGAGACTGTGTTATAGGCAAAAGTTGCCAGCTACCTTACAAATGCTCTCTGTTGTGAATGGCTTTACATGCTAAAGCAGAATTACATATCAGAGTCTCTGAGGCTTTGCTATTATTGTCTCTGAAGCTTTGCTATTATTGACAAATGCATTTTTTGACCACAATATTATTAATATTTCAAATTTTGTTTTTCAATATAACCTGAAAGTAGTCTTATGATTTATGTCCTAGCTAACTAGTAGAAGATGTATCTTATAAGAAGTATTGCATGTAAGGATTGCTTATGATTCATCATTTGATGAACTTGTCAACTTCTTTCATTTTACAGATGTGAAAACTGAAGCCTAGAGATGGATAATTAACTGCTGAATAGAAGAACAAAGAGGAAGGAGGAATTCAATGCCAGCTCAACTCAAAGTCACTATGAAAGTTAGAATGCAAAGAAAGAAATAATAGTTGAGCTGGCTTTGAATTCTTCCTTCCTCCTGTTCTTCTATTCATCAGTTACTCGATTATCCATCTCTGAGCTTCAGTTTTCACATTTGTAAAATGAGGGAAGTTGACAAGTGATCTCTAAGTTTTCTTTCAATTCTGAAGATCTTGAGTTTCTGTATTTCCAAACTCTAAAATCCATACATATACAAAGGATGATTAAGATGCTGGGAGCTACTACAGAGACACATGCTGACCCACACTGACAGCCAGTCAGACACGGAGGCCTCATTGGCCAGCAGTGAAGTGCTGGACCTCATCGCCTGGGAGCAGGAGCTGCTAAGCCCAGCCTGCTCCCCATTCCGGTCCTGGAGGAGCCCCCAGTGGCAGTGCAGGACATAGTGAAGCAAGTGGTGGCTGAGGAAGAGGAGGACCACACTGAGGAGTAATGGGATGAGGATGCTGATGACTCCGAGGAGAGCATGGTCAGCAACAAGAGCCTGGACCTCAACCTTGCCAACAAGCTGATGGGCTACAAGCTGGCTAAGGAGAAGATGGGAGCAGGTGCACAGGACTACAAGCATGCCTACCATGTATGTGGGAAGAGCTTCAAGTTCCTTGGGACCCTCAGCTGCCTCTGTAAGGCACAGGGCCCTGAGGAGCCTGGGGCAAGAGCACTGTCTCCCGGGAGCCTAAGGGACCACCACTGAGCCACTTCCCAGGCCAGCTGAGCCCCAGACCCTGCAACCCCTGGCCAAGGTGGAGGCCAGAACTGAAGCCCTGGAAGATAAGCAGACGAGGAGGTCAAGGGGCCCTCTGACCATGTGGGGGGAAGAGCGGGGTGGGGGGCTGCAGAGAAGAAGTCCTTGGAGAAGAGTGACAACAAGAAGCCAAAGACAGGCTCCCCCAGGAGCACAGCCAGCAAGGCGGACAAGAGGAAGAAGATGTGCAGCATGTGTTGCAAGAGGTTCTGTTCCCTACAGGACCTGATGCAGCACATGAGGTCGCACACAGGAGAGAGGCTGTACAAGTCCCAGACCTGAAAGTGGACCTTTTCCTTGAAGCACAGCCTGGTGCGCCACCAGGGGTCCACCAGAAGGCCCGGCACACTGAGCACCACAACAAGGACAGTGAAAGAGAGGCCAGGGGGGATGGCAAGAATGAGTTTACCCACAGTGGCATCACCCACATGTCAGAGAGCAAGGTGGACTTGGGCATGCTTGCCAGCAACCACATGGCAGTCACCCAGAGCCAGGAGAGCATGGCCACCATGAGGAGAGGGCAGTGGGTTGGACCACCATCACTGGCCAGGACAAGGCTGGCAGGAGTGCTCACAGGGCCACCACTGTAGGCAGCCCCTAGGAGCTGGCATGTCAGGGTGACCCTGGCCAGGAGAGCCCAGCTCCCCTTATGCAGGATGTGCTAGAGCTGTCCAGCCGGAGGCCTGCCCACCCTTTCCTGGCTGCTGCCAACAGTGCCTTTCTCCTGGGCCTGGAGTGATTGCCTTGCCTGCCCCCAAGCCCACAGATGAAAGCCAGCAGAGCAAAGTGTCCTAAATCTATGTTTTCTGAGGTATCCTTAGTGTCCTTCAGTGATTTGGGGGACAGAAAGAGAGAGAGAGAAGGGCAGCTGCCTCCTCTGTGCCATAGCCTTACTGACTGTACAAAGATGCAGCACATGCTATTCGAGTGCCTTAACTACTTACCAGCCCATTGGAGTGATCCTGGGTGTTGTGTGCTCCCAAAATGACTTTTTGAGAAAAAAAAAAGAATATATTTTAATAAATTATTTGGAGAGTAAGATTTAACCTTACCTTCTATCTTGATGTGTGTGAACTTGCTTTTGTGAACCTGTGATAGTAACGTTTGTTCTGTGAGCTGGAAACAAGAGGGAAAAAAAATGCCCTTGGATACCTAGGGACAATAACTGGAAGAAAGTGATGTGGATTTCATGTAAATTCCCAGAGGATATGTGAAAAAGATGATCATTTCTCAAATACACTTTTTTTGTTGTTTTATTCTGTTTGCTACATGGTGGAGCTGTAATTTGGTCCTCAGTGTATTGCAGAATATGGTTAATGAAGGTTTCTAATTTGGTTCAAGCCAATGCCAGGAAAGATTCTAGCTTCGACCTCGTACATGTTTCCACTCTCACAGTGTTAGACATGCCATTACTGTTGCAGTTTCCAGACAGAGAAGAATCCCCTGGCAACTGAACTGATGGAAAACATGCATAGATGTAATATATCTGATCCCACCCCCTTTTTGGTTTATGTATTATTATTATTTGTAGGTCATCAGTTTGATGGTCATCAATTTGTCCTGGGAGATCTGAGCCACCCCCACCCAGGTCTCCTTTTGAGTGTCTGCCCACAGATTTTCCTTGTCTCCCTCAGATGGCAGCTCTTCTACTGTACTTAGACAAGCCTCTCTTCTGTGACTGAAGAACCCAGCAGGGGTCGTGTGGTCCTCCACCCACTCAGGGGCCTGGGTGCAGCTGGAAGGGGAGAGGAGGCTAGGTGGGTGCCGGGGTTTCTGAGAAAGCCAGGCAGCAATACCTGTCGCTCCCCAGGTTTTCCTGCCAAACCCAGCCCAGGCCTCACCCGCCTGCACTCCTGTCCTTTGCAGAGTGAGGAAATTCTACAACTGGTAATGTGAGACTGGAGAGGAAAAATAGGTGTTTGTTTACCCTCCTATAATCTGGATTTGGTGCTTGAAGATAAACACCTTGTCTCTAGTTTCTGAATTGCCTGAGCCCCTGGGCATGCAAACTAAGCTATGATTCACCCAGAGTTTAAACAAATCACAAATTTCATAGTTTAATATTGGGGGAAGGGACAGAACAACAAATAAATGATACATCTCTCAACCTCCCTAATAAAATGTGGCAAAACCTTATCGACTACAAGGGTACAGATGAAGCCTAAATAAAGCTTTAAATCCACAGTGATTATTGCCAGTGGCAGCCTTGGGTGCATTGCTGGGCTAGTTCCTGCTACATCTCACCCTAGCATAGAGTTGGGTTGGGCACACAGAGGTGGATTTTTTTGTCCTAAGCATTGTATGCAGTCAATTGACCCCCTCACTTTAGCTGCCAGCAGTGGCTAGAAACTGATCATACTGTAGCTATGCTCAGCGGCCTGTTCTCCAGTCAGACCCGAGGACCCAACAACCTCAGTGCCTCAGACCTCCTCTGTCCATAGATTTGTGCTCACCACATGGACCCCCTAACCCCTCCATTTCTTCACCAACTTATGGTGGCCAAAATCAACCTGCCCAGTCTTCAAAGGAAGCTATGTGTTCTTGATCTTTGCATATGAAAGGAGAAAGGTTGAGGTATATAAGATTTTTATCTATATTCGGGACGTGTGAACCAGTTTCAAAATGAGGTTTTATTTTCTCTAGGTGAAGATGCATCAGAACCAATGATCCTCCCACCCCATATCACTTCATACCATGTGTGGTATGCTTACCTAAAACCAGTTCATTCATCCTTTAAATTTTTATGACAATTGTTATTATTTTTGTTGTTATTATTATTATTTGGGTGTCTTGTTTTTCTTCCCAGCTCTCCACACTAAAACTCAACGTTGTGGGGAGAAACCATGAGTAACACTTTGCTGGGGAATATTACTTAGCCATAAAAAGGAGCTAATGTGAGTCAGTTGAACTGAGATGGACAAACCTAGAGCCTGTTATACAGAGTGAAGTAAGTCAGAAAGAGAAAAATATAGTGTGTTAATGCATATGTATGAAAGCTAGAAAAATGGTACTGATTAACTTATTTGCAGGGAGGCCATAAAAGCACAGATATAGATGGGGGATTTGTGGACATAGCAGGGGAAGGAGAAGGTAGGACGAATTGAGAGTAGTGTTGAAATACAGGCTTCCCTGGTGGCTCAGACGGTAAAGCGTCTGCCTGCAATGCGGAAGACTGGGGTTCGATTCCTGGGTCGGAAAGTTCCCCTGGAGAAGGAAATGGCAATCCACTCCAGCACTCTTGCCTGGAAAATCCCATGGACGGAGGAGCCTGATAGGCTACAGTCCATGGGGTCACAAAGAGTCAGACACAATTGAGCGACTTCACTTCACCATATGTAAAACTGTTAGCTAGTGGGAAATTGTTATATAACACAGGGAGCTCAGCCTGGTGCTTTATGATGACCTAGAGGGATGGGATGGGGTGAGAGGTGGAAGAGGGGTTCAAAAGGGAGAGGAAATATGTATGCCTATGACTAATTCATGTTGATGTGTGGCAGAAACCAACACAACATTGTAAAGCAATTATCCTCCAGTTAAATACAAGTTAAAAAAGATATAATTTATGCTGTATATTTTCCAATTTTATATGCATGGTATCATGTTGCTATCTTTTTTATTCAAGATGATAACGTCTGATTCATTATGTCATTTTCACTTTCACCTCAGTATAGTTTTTTATTATAGAAATATCACACAATTTACCCATTCTATTTACTGATGTACATTTAGGCTGTTTCCATAGTTTTCTGTCATTGCAAACAATAGTTCTTTGGTCATTCTTGTACAAATTTCTATGTCAGCTGAGAACAGTTTCTCTCGGGAATATACCTGAGTGGGGTTGCTGGGTTAGAGACTATAGGTATTTTCAAGTAATGATTCCTTTTTGATTTCCATTGTAATCTATACTACGTTTACTAGGAATCCAGAACAATGCTTAATTTCATATTTATATATCGATCTATATCTGTGATTATGCAAATCTGTTAGTTGACCATCAGTTTTCATGGATGTTTTGTTTTCCCATCCTAGTTTACTAGATGTTAGGTCATGAACCATTCATCTGAAAGTTGGTTTGTTGAATACATCAAGTGGTGGATTTTATCTAATATTTTTTCTCTTTATGTTCAGGTTAACATTTGTGTTTTTTTCTTTAACTTCATAATATGGTTAAAATACATAGATCCATTTTTCAAATATTAAACTATGCTTACATTTCTAGGCTAAACCCATCATGAAGTATTTTTAATACATTGCTTGAATAATGTTTTTCTCAGTCTCCACACTTTGATTCTGAATGATGAAAGAAACTTTTTTTAAAGCATTGTTTCATGATGTTTTTAGAGTCTTGGAAGCTACTGGAGTAATTAATTGAAGTGATCAGGCTTATGTTCATTCATTAAAAGTGCAAGAAAAAATTCCACAGGGCATGAGGCGGAATATTGTTTCATTGATAATCTTTTGTATAGTATTTTTGCCTCTCTGTTTTCAAGTGAGTTTAGTCTATAATTGTCCATTCATTTATAGTAGTATTCTTTTTTTGTTTTGGGTATCAAAAGTTGGGGAGTGTTTTTTATATTTTCTATTCTTCGGAAGAGTTTGTTTAAGATAGGAATTGCTCTTTTCTCAAATGATTGATGTAATGTACCAGTAAATGTAATGTACCACTAATGTACCAGTAAAACCATTTGGTACTGTGTCTGTTGTTAATTAATTTGTTTATATGTTTTAAAATATTTAATCAAAATTTAAAATACTATTTAACTGTTTCTAATTTATTTCAGAAATGTTATCCTATGATATGTACATTTTTTCTAATTCCAATTTATTGGCATACTGTTCATAATTTATCATTTTAAAGTAACTTCATCAGCAGCTATTTTCTATTTTTATTTCTGTACTTTGTTTATGCCTTGTCTTTTTCCCTTATCACTTTCTGTAGAGGCATGTTAATAGTCTTTACAGAGAACTCAACTTTAAACTTTTTGATCCTTTCTATTGTATTTATATTTTTTTAAGCTCTGAGTTTATTTTCTTATACCTCCTTCAGATTTATTCTCTGTTTTTCCTGCCTTTGTGAGATGAATGCTTATTGAGTTAATTTTTAGCTTACCTTCCTTTCTAAAGTGAGTTTTTGAGTACAGAAAATTCTAAGTATGACATTAGCTTTACATTCCACAAGCTACATTCCACTTATTTATTTGTCTTTCAATAGTAACTGTTATTAAATTAAAAAAAATGTTTCTTAAGTTCATACATATAGACTTTTCCAAATATATGTATATATATTCCTGCTTTCTGGAGAGTTTTTATCATAAACGGATGTTAAAATTTGTCAAAGGCTTTCTCTGCATCTATTGAGATAATCATATGGCTTTTATTTTTCAATTTGTTAATGTGGTGAATTACATTGGTTGATTTGTGGATATTGAAGAATCCTTGCATCCCTGGAATAAAGCCCTCTTGGTCATGGTGTATGATCTTTTTAACGTGTTGCTGGATTCTGATTGCTAGAATTTTGTTGAGGATTTTTGCATCTATGTTCATCAGTGATATTGGCCTGTAGTTTTCCTTTTTTGTGACATCTTTGTGAGGCTTTGGTATTACGGTGATGGTGGCTTCATAGAATGAGTTTGGAAGTTGATCTTCCTCTGCAATTTTGAGTAGGATAGGTGTTAGCTCTTCTCTAAATTTTTGGTAGAATTCAGCTGTGAAGCCATCTGGACCTGGGCTTTTGTTTTCTGGAAGATTTCTGATTACAGTTTCAATTTCCATGCTTGTGATGGGTCTGTTAAGATTTTCTATTTCTTCCTGGTTCAGTTTTGGAAAGTTGTACTTTTCTAAGAATTTGTCCATTTCTTCCATGTTGTCCATTTTATTGGCATATAATTGCTGATAGTAGTCTGTTATGATCCTTTGTATTTCTGTGTTGTCTGTTGTGATCTCTCCATTTTCATTTCTAATTTTATTGATTTGATTTCTCTCCCTTTGTTTCTTGATGAGTCTGGCTAATGGTTTGTCAATTTTATTTATCCTTTCAAAGAACCAGCTTTTGGCTTTGCTGACTTTTGCTATGGTCTCTTTTGCATTTATTTCTGCCTTAATTTTTAAGATTTATTTCCTTCTACTAACCCTGGGGTTCTTCATTTCTTCCTTTTCTAGTTGCTTTAGGTGTAGAGTTAGGTTATTTATTTGACTTTTTTCTTGTTTCTTGAGGTATGCCTGTACTGCTATTAACTTCCCCTTAGCACTGATTTTACAGTGTCCCACAGGTTTTGGGTTCTTGTGTTTTCATTTTCATTCATTTCTATGCATATTTTGATTTCTTTTTTGATTTCTTCTGTGATTTGTTGGTTATTCAGCAGCATGTTGTTCAGCCTCCATATGTTGAAATTTTTAATATTTTTTCTCCTGTAATTGAGATCTAATCTTACTGCACTGTGGTCAGAAAAGATGCTTGAAATGATTTCAATTTTTTTAAAATTTACTAAAGCTAGATTTATGGCCCAGGATGTGATATATCCTGGAGAAGGTTCTGTGCACACTTGAGAAAAATGTGAAATTCATTGTTTTGGGGTGAAATGTCCTATAGATATCAATTAGGTCTAACTGATCTATTGTGTTGTTTAAAGTTTGCATTTCCTTGTTAATTTTCTGTTTAGTTAATCTACCCATAGGTGTGAGTGGGGTATTAACGTCTCCCACTATTATTGTGTTATTGTTAATTTCCCCTTTCATACTTCTTAGCATTTGTCTTACATATTGTGGTGCCCCTATGTTGGCTGCGTATATAATTATAATTGTTATATCTTCTTCTTGGATTGATCCTTTGATCATTATGTTGTGTCCTTCTTTGTCTCTTTTCACAGCCTTTGTTTTAAAGTTTATTTGATCTGATATGAGTATTGCTACTCCTGCTTTCTTTTGGTCTCTGTTTACGTGGAATATCTTTTTCCATCCCTTCACTTTCAGTCTGTATGTGTCCCGTTTTGAGGTGGGTTTCTTGTAGACAACATGTGTAGGGGTCTTGTTTTTGCATCCATTCAGCCAGTCTTTGTCTTTTGATTGGGGCATTCAACCCATTTACGTTTAAGGTAATTATTGTAAGTATGATCCCATTGCCATTTACTTTATTGTTTTGGGTTCGAGTTTATACACCCTTTTTGTGTTTCCTGTCTAGAGAGTATCCTTTAGGCTTTGTTGGATAGCTGGTTTGGTGGTGCTGAATTCTCTGAGCTTTTGCTTGTCTGTAAAGCTTTTGATTTCTCCTTCATATTTGATTGAGATCCTTGCTGGGTACAGTAATCTGGGCTGTAGGTTATTTTCTTTCATCACTTTAAGTCTTGTCATTCCCTCCTGGCTTGAAGAGTTTCTATTGAAAGCTCATCTGTTATCCTAATGGGAATCCCCTTGTGTGTTATTTATTGTTTTTCCCTTGCTGCTTTTAATATTTGTTCTTTGTGTTTGATCTTTGTTCATTTGATTAATATGTGTCTTGGGGTGTTTTGCCTTGGCTTTATCCTGTTTGGAATTCTCTGGGTTTCTTGGACTTGGGTGATTATTTCCTTCCCCATTTTAGGGAAGTTTTCAACTATTATCTCCTCAAGTATTTTCTCATGGTCTTTCTTTTTGTCTTCTTCTTCTGGGACTGCTATGATTCGAATGTTGGGGCATTTAACACTGTCCTGGAGGTCTCTGAGATTGTCCTCATTTCTTTTAATTCATTTTTCTTTTTCCTCTCTGACTCATTTATTTCTACCATTCTATCTTCTAATTCACTAATCCTATCCTTTGCCTCTGTTATTCTACTATTTGTTGCCTCCAGAGTGTTTCTGATCTCATTTATTGCATTATTCATTATGTATTGACTCTTTTTTATTTCTCCTAGGTCCTTGTTAAACCTATCTTTCATCTTCTCAATCCTTATTTCCAGGGTATTTATCTGTGATTCCATTTTAATTTCAAGATTTTGGATCATTTTCACTATCATTATTTGGAATTCTTTATCAGGTAGATTCCCTATCTCTTCCTCTTATGTTTGGTTTGGTGGGCATTTATCTTGTTCCTTTCCCTGCTGGGTATTCCTCTGTCTCTTCATCTTGTTTATATTGCTTCATTTGGGGTGTCCTTTCTGTATTCTGGCAGTTTGTGGAGTTCTCTTTATTGTGGAGTTTCCTCACTGTGGGTGGGGTTGTACAGGTGGCTTGTCAAGGTTTCTTGGTTAGGGAAGCTTGTGTCAGTGTTCTGGTGGGTGGAGCTGGATTTCTTCTCTCTCTTTTCGAAGACAATGTGCTGCTTTTCTGGGTGCCTGATGTCCTTTGCCAGCATCCAGAAGTTGTTTTGTGGAATTTACTCATTGTTTAAATGTTCTTTTCATGAATTTGTGGGAGAGAAAGTGATCTCCCCTTCCTATTCCTCCACCATCTTAGGAACACTGCACCAGTGTCACTGACAGAGTGAGGCTGAGTCACCTGCTTTAAGAGGCAGCAGGCTGGGGGCCTCCCAAGCTGGCTCCCCTGGCCTGGAGACCTATATATGTATTTTAAATAAACTTTAACTCTTAGAACAGTTTTAGATTCTTACAAAAAATTCTGAAGCAAATTATCATAGTAATTCATTATTGAACTGTGGTTAGGCAGTAGGTTTGTCTGATATGTTTTATATCTCCTTTATGGCACAGTGTAATAGTGGAAACAGTGTCAGACTTTATTTTTGGGGGCTCCAAAATCACTGCAGATGGTGAGTGCAGCCATGAAATTAAAAGGTGCTACTCCTTGGAAGAAAAGTTATCACCAACCTAGACAGCATATTCAAAAGCAGAGATATTACTTTGCCAACTAAGGTCTGTCTAGTCAAGGCTATGGTTTTTCCAGTAGTCCTGTATGGATGTGAGAGCTGGACTGTGAAGAAGGCTGAGCCCCGAAGAATTGGTGTGTTTGAACTGTGGTGTTGGAGAAGACTCTTGAGAGTCCCTTGGCCTGCAAGGAGATCCAACCAGTCCATTCTGAAGGAGATCAGCCCTGGGATGTCTTTGGAAGGAATGATGCTAAAGCTGGAAGTCCAGTACTTTGTCCACCTGATGCGAAGAGTTGACCCACTGCAAAAGACTTTGATGCTGGGAGGGATTGGGGGCAGGAGGAGAAGGGGACGACAGAGGATGAGATGGCTAGATGGCATCACTGACTCGATGGCTGGGAATCTGAGTGAACTCCGGGAGTTGGTGATGGACAGGGAGGCCTGGTGTGCTACGAATCATGGGGTCGCAGAGTCGGATATGACTGAGCGACTGAACTGAACTAAACTGAACTGATGATCAGTTTCATGTGTTGTATGCTTATAAATGATGTGTACTCACAAATTAATGGGCACAGGTTTCACTATAATTGTCTATATGTTAATTTTTAAATTAAGATACTTAATCAGGTCTTTTGTAATTTTATTAGTCTTAGTTTTGTCAGGTACTGAGAGAATTTTATGAAAATCCACCAAGGTTAATAATTCCCTCTGTCAGTTTTATATTTATCCATACAAACCTACTTTGAGGCTATATGGAGGAACATGAGTGCTTGCCTGGTAGCTCAGCTGGTAAGGAATCACCTGCAATGTAGGAGACCCCCAGTTTGATTCCTGGGTTGGGAAGATCCACTAGAGGAGGGCATGGCAATCCACTCCATTATTCTTGCCTGGAGAATCCCCATGGGCAGAGGAGCCCAGCAGGATGCAGTCCATGGGGTTGCAAAGAGTCATATATGACTGAGTGACTAAGTACAGCACAGAGGAACATGAAAGTTTAGAATTATTTCAGTTTGTGAATTTACTTTCTATCGTTTTATAGTGATCCACATTTTTTTAAAATTTTCTAATGCTTTTAGATAGTATGCTTTGATTGATAAAGCTACAGCTGTTTTCTTAGGTTAGTGTTTATGGACAGAGAACCCTGGCAGGCTACAGTCCACGGTTTCACAAAAAGAGTTGGACAAGACCTACCAACTAAACAACAATTTGTCTGGTACAATTTTTTCTGACTTTTAACATCCAATCAGTTGTTATGATTTAAAATCCTGTCTAAAGTACATATTTTTAATTTGTTTCATTATTTTTTTCAATATATCCTGATATATTGGGAATGTTTCTTTTTATTTTATGATTTCTGTTTATTCTGTTTCCTCAGTGATTCAATTTTGCTACTTTCTTTTGGATTTATTAAGTGGTTTACCCCATTTTTTCCTCTATTATTTTAGAAGATACATACTATTTCCTTAGTAGTACCCTTCACATTTTTACATGCATAGTTAATTTCATGTCTAAATAGAAACTCTTTTCTTGGATTTTCAAACATATAACTCTGTCTTATATGATGTTTATTGTCTAATTTTTATTTGTTCTCCCTTTTTCACCTCCAGAATTAGACCTTATGATTATCTTATACTCAGCACTTCTCTGGATTTACCTGTGTTCACCAGTCTCTGTGCTCACTAAGCCTTTCATTATGTCAGACCTAATTTTGTTTCTTGTGACATACATTTGGTCATCATTATTCACAGACTATGAATTTGCAAAACCAGTTACTAAAATCTGTTTTTAGCCTTAAATTAGCCCTTGCTGTGTTTTCAATGTTATTCATAGACATGCTCTGGCAGTGAAAAATTTGAATGTTCAAAGGAGCATGTTCACAACTGAGGGTGAACAGTGTGATGCTCTTCCTTCTTATTTTAGCTCTCATAATGTAAACAAACATTATTTTCACTTCATCAATCTTTTTTTTTGCACTTTTTGTTGGTGATTTCACTTATCTCCAATAAAGAAATCAGATTGATTATATTCTTTGCAGCTGAAGATGGGGAAGCTCTATACAATCAGCAAAAACAAGACTGGGTACTGACTGTGACTCAGATCATGAACTATTTATTGCAAAATTCAAATTTAAATTGAAGAAAGTAGGGAACACCTCTAAGCCATTAAAATATGGCCTAAATCAAATCCTTTATGATTCTACAGTGGAAGTGACAAATAGATTCAAGGAATTCGATCTGATAGAGGGCCTGAAGAACTATGGACAGAGGTTTGTAATGTACAGGAAGCAGTGATCAAAACCATCCCCAAGAAAAATAACTGCAAAAAGACAAAATGGTAGTCTGAGAATGCCTTACAAATAACTAAGAAAAAAAGAAAAGAAAAAAAAGATATACCCATCTGAATGCAGAGTTCCAAAAATAGAAAGGAGAGATAAGGAAGCCGTCTTAAGTGAACAATCCAAATAAATAGGAAAGCAATAGAATAGGAAAGACTAGTTCTCTTGAAGAAAATTGGAGATACCAAGGGAACATTTCATTCAATGATGGGCACAACAAAGGACAGAAATGGTATGGACCTAACAGAAACAGAAGATATTAAGAAGAGAGGGCAAGAATGCACAGAAGAACTATATGAAAAAGGTCTTAATGACACAAACAACAGTGATGGTGTGATCACTCAGCTAGAGCCAGACATCTCGGAGTGTGAAGTCAAGTGGGCCTTAGGAAACACTACTACAAACAAAGCTAGTGGAGGTGATGGAATTCTAGCTGAACTATTTCAGATCCTAAGGAAGATGCTGTTAAAGTGCTTCCCTCAATATGCCAACAAATTTGGAAAACTCAGCAGTGGCCACAGGACTAGAAAAGGTCAGTTTTCATTCCAATCACAAAGAAGGGCAATGAAAAAGAATGTTCAAACTACTGCATGACTGTACTCATTTCACCTGCTAGCAAGGCAATGCTCAAAATCCTTGAAGCTAACCTTGAATAGTACATGCACTGAGACTTCTAGATGGTCAAGCTGGATTTAGAAGACAGAGGAAGCAGAGATCAAATTGCCAAAATCTGCTGGACCACAGAAAAAGCCAGGGAATTAAAAATCTACTTCACTGACTATTCTAAAGCCTTTGACTGTGTGGATCACAGCAAACTGTGGAATATTCTTAAAGTGATGGGAATACCAGACCAACTTAACTGCCTCCTGAGAAACCTGTATGCAGGTCAAGAAACAACATTTAGAAAGAGACATGGAACAATGGACTGATTCACATTTGAGAAAGGAGTATGTCAAGGCTGTATATTGTCACCCTGCTTATTTAACTTATGTGCAGTGTACATCATGTGAAATGCCAGGTTGGATCATGCACAAGCTGGAATCAAGATTGCAGGGAGAAATATCAATAGCCTCAGATATGCAGATGACACCACATTTATGGCAGAAAGTGAAGAGGAACTAAAAAGCCTCATGATGAAAGTGAAATAGGAGAGTGAGAAAGCTGGCTTAAAACTCAACATTCAAAAAGGAAGATCATGGCATCTTGTCCCATCACTTCATGGCAAATAGATGGGAAGAAAATGCCAGCAGTGGCAGACTTTATTTTGGGGAGCTCCAAAATCACTGTGGACAGTAACTGCAGTCATGAAATTAAAAGACGTTTGCTCCTTGGAATAAAAACTATGGCAAACCTAGACAGATTATTAAAAAGCAGAAACAACACTTTGTCGACAAAGATCCACTGAGTTAAAGCTGTGGTTTTTCCAGTAGTCATGGGTGGCTGTGAGAGTTGGACCATAAAGAAGGCTCAGCACTGAAGAATTGATGCTTTCAAACTGTGATGCTGGAGAAGGCTCTTGAGAGTGCTATTGGACAGCAAGGAAATCATACCAGTCAATCTTAAAGGAAATTAACCTTGAATATTCATTGAAAGGACTGATATTGAAGCTGAAACTCCAAAACTCTGGCCACCTGATGGGGAGAAATGACTCACTGGAAAAGATCCTGATGCTCAGAAAGACTGAAAGCAGGGGGTGGGGACGACAGAGGATGCAATGGTTGGATGGCATCACCAACTCAATGTACATGAGTTTGAGCAAACTCAGAGAGATAGTGAAGGGCAAGGAAGCCTGGTGTGTTTCAGTCCGTGGGGTCACAAAGAATCCAACACAGCTGAGTGACTGAACAATAATGAATGTACAAGTGTAATGTTGAAGTGCTGTGTAATGTTTCAAAGTGCAGGACTATGATGTGGCTTATGGAGAGTATATGTTTGTTAGATATACTTCTTTCATGCATGAGTTACAGTGCTGTTTGCCATGAATTCAGTGTTAATGGCTCAGCAATATATATTATGTAAGATGTGTTAAAAGAAAAATACACAGGAAACAAAGTTATGTATTCATAGGTTGACAAACGTGTTTTGACCAGAGACTCACAGGGACTTAATCCTGTATTTTCCTTAGGAGCAGTGTTTCTGTACTCATTAATTCCCTGTTTGCAGTGATTTTATGAAGCATAACTACTATGAATATTGTGAATCTACTGTAGATCCTTTGGAAGTTACATTACCATTTCATTTGAGATTCTGGTCAGTCTGATCTTTAACTCTTATAAATAATCTGAATTTTCATTATGCCTGTCTTAAATATTTAGTATTTGATATTCTGAGGTGTACTGTGATGTATCTAAGTATAGATTGAATTTTATATTTCCTGCTTGAGAATGTTCTTTGTTTGTTTGTTTGTGCTTTGTCAACTACAAATTGGCACTTGCCATCTATCTCTATACGGTTTAAATCATGAACTGCTGCAGCTGCTGCCCTTCCAACAGCCCCTGAAAGGAGTTCAGGGTGGAGATCAGAAATGAGGCTTCTGTGCTCAGAAAAAAACTGGCAGAAAAGGTCTTCAGGTGGCTAGTTATCTTCAGTGGATGATTTTGTAAGCATGATTCTTGTATCTTCTCCTATCTAGAGAAGCACTCAACTCCTTCATGGTGACGTAGGTTCCTTGTGACTAGAAGTAACCTTCATGAAACTAGCAGAAACCTTCTGTAAAAAAAATGTGTGCATGATTGCATGTACTCCCCCTTTACCAAAATCACATATATACCAACCTTTCCTCCTACCTCTTTGGAGCAGTTTCTCAGGAGTACCAAGATGCTGTTTCCTGGACTATAGTCTTCACTTTGTCCCAAATGAAACTTAACTCACAACTCTCATGTTGTGTGGATTTTTAAGTTGGCAGGTAATCAAGGAATATAGTAAAGTTGCAGGATATAAAATCAACACACAGAAATCCCTTGCATTCCTAAACACTAATAATGAGAAAATAGAAAGAGAAATTAAGGAAACTATTCCATTCACCATTGCAATGAAAAGAATAAAATACTTAGGAATATATCTACCTAGAGAAATTAAAGACCTATATATAGAAAACTATAAAACACTGGTGAAGGAAATCAAAGAGGACACTAATAGATGGAGAAATATACCATGTTCATGAATCGGAAGAATCAATATAGTGAAAATGAGTACACTACCCAAAGCAATTTATAGATTCAATGCAATCCCTATCAAGCTACCAACGGTATTTTTCACAGAGCTAGAACAAATAATTTCACAATTTGTATGGAAATACAAAAAACCTTGAATAGCCAAAGCAATCTTGAGAAAGCAGAATGGAACTGGAGGAATCAACCTGCCTGACTTCAGGCTCTACTACAAAGCCACAGTCATCAAGACAGTATGGTACTGGTACAAAGACAGAAATATAGATCAATGGAACAAAATAGAAAGCCCAGAGATAAATCCACGCACCTATGGACACCTTATCTTTGACAAAGGTGGCAAGAATATACAATGGATTAAAGACAATCTCTTTAACAAGTGGTTCTGGGAAAACTGGTCAACCACTTTTAAAAGAATGAAACTAGAACACTTTCTGACACCATACACAAAAATAAACTCAAAATGGATTAAAGATCTAAATGTAAGACCAGAAACTATATAACTCCTAGAGGAGAACATAGGCAAAACACTCTCTGACATAAATCACAGCAGGATCATCTATGACCCACCTCCCAGAATACTGGAAATAAAAGCAAAAATAAACAAATGGCACCTAATTAAAATTAAAAGCTTCTGAACAACAAAGGAAACTATAAGCAAGGTGAAAAGACAGCCTTTGGAATGGGAGAAAATAATAGGAAATGAAGCAACTGACAAACAACTAATCTCAAAAATATGCAAGCAACTCCTACAGCTCAACTCCAGAAAAATAAACGACCCAATCAAAAAATGGGCCAAATAACTAAATAGACATTTCTCCAAAGAAGACATACAGATGGCTACAAACACATTAAAGGATGCTCAACATCACTCATTATCAAAGAAATGCAAATCAAGACCACAATGAGGTACCATTTCACGCCAGTCAGAATGGCTGTGATCCAAAAGTCTACAAGCAACAAATGCTGGAGAGGGTGTGGAGAAAAGGGAACCCTCTTAGACTGTTGGTGGGAATGCAAACTAGTACAGCGACTATGGAGAACAGTGTGGAAATTCCTTAAAAAACTGGAAATAAAACTGCCTTATGACCCAGCAATCCCACTGCTGGGCATACACACCGAGGAAACCAGAATTGAAAGAGACACATGTACCTCAATGTTCATTGCAGCACTGTTTATAATAGCCAGGACATGGAAGCAACCTAGATGTCCATCAGCAGATGAATGGATAAGAAAGCTGTGGTACATATACACAATGGAGTATTACTCAGTCATTAAAAAGAATACATTTGAATCAGTTCTAATGAGGTGGATGAAACTGGAGCCTATTATGCAGAATGAAGTAAGCCAGAAAGAAAAACACCAACATAGTATACTAACGCATATATATGGAATTTAGAAAGATGGTAATGGTAACCCTGTATGCGAGACCGCAAATAGAACAGTGTTTTGGAGTCTGTGGGAGAGGGCGAGGGTGTGATGATTTGGGAGAATGGCATTGAAACATGTGTAATATCATGTATGAAATGAATCACCAGTCCAAGTTTGATGCATGATCCTGGATGCTTGTGGCTGGTGCACTGAGATGACCCAGTGGGATGGTACGGGGAGGGAGGGGCGTTCAGGATGGGGAACATGTGTATACCTGTGGTGGATTCATGTTGATGTATGGCAAAATCAATACAATATTGTAAAGTAATTAACCTCCAATTAAAATAAATAATTTTATTAAAAAACAAAAATAAAAATCCAAAAAAGTAAATAAAAATAAATATTTCCTCCTCTCATCAGTTATGGCAGACTCTCAAGTAATATCTCTTTAAATATATCACTTTACACATTCTCTTATTATATCTGTGGTATTCCAAACATTCTTTCCAGGTGGCTAAGATAGTAAATAATCTGCCTGCAATGCAGGAGACCTGGGTTCAGTCCCTAAGTCAGGAAGACTCCCTGGAGTAGGAAATGACAACCCACTCCAGTATTCTTGCCTGGAGAATTCCATGGACAGAAAAGCCTCTTGGTCTATCATGGAATCGCAAAGAGTTGGACACAACTGAGCAACTAACACACAATTTCCAGACACTAGACCTTTTAATTCTATTTTCTGTTTTTTTTTTAATCTTCTCTTCCATATTAACCTGTTTCCAGTCTAATCTTTAGGCACATGTATTGTCAGTTTGCTGATTTTCTCATCAGCTTTGTCTAATTTTCTTTTTATTTAGTTTGCTCCACCTCTAGCTGTGAGCCAAGGCCCATGACAGTTAATCATGTTAACTCATCTTTCTTTACCAGCTGATAAGACTTCTTTATGTTGTACCCTTATGTTAATATTGTAGCCTTCACAAGTTCTAGCTTTATTAAGACAATTCAGTTCCAGCATCCCATCTTCTTTGTGCTCTATAGGGGCTTTGTCTTCAGTGGCTTCAGTGCTTACCTACTACTGATATTTACTTTTCCTCTTTCTTTTTGTCTCCTGAGGATTTTCCTTTCACTTTTGCAATCTAAGCTCTGTGTTTAAAAGGGCATTTGTTGTAGTTTATTTAATATTTCAATGTGTTTTCATAAATGTCTGGGCCTCCATTATAATGGAAGTGGTTCAGTCTTTTTAGGATAAAGGGAGGGAAAGCTTGATGGTATTAGATGGACTTCTGTAATGGATCTCCTATTAATTTTTTGACTAATATTTTATGCCATGATCAATCTCAACTATTAATATTAAATTAGAGTTGGCTATCATAAATGGAATATTGCTTGCCATATCAGTAAACAAAGGATGTCACAGTCATCAGCAATTACAGCCATTGCCAAAAGTAAGCTGATAAGCCCTAAGAGAACTCAGGAAGAAAAGAATATCTGACATCTGGCAGCCATCAGACTATATCCATTCCCAAGGTGAGCTGTGAGGAAACTCAGGATGTAAAAACATGGGATACTGGCCACCGATAATTGAGGTGCATATCAAAGGAATGATTTCAGTGAGCCAGACTCTTGCATCTTCCCATACATAGAAAAGTGCCAAATTCCTTATCTTCGGATATCTGGTATTTTTTAGTTAACAGTAATGTTTTAATGTTCTGACTACCTTCCCTTTGTTGTAAAACTTCTATATATCCTGGATTCCCCCTCACTACCTTGCAATGGTTCTCTCATGGTTACTTGAGGTGCTGTCCCCTAGGCTTTAAGTCCTGGAAATTCATGCCAAATAAAACATAACTCAATTATTAGGTTGTGAATATTTTTTTCTTAGTTGACAGCTGTAATAGGCATTCAGTAGTCAGTCCTTCTCCTTCATGGATCACAGCCTTGTTGTGGAGAAGGGGCTTGTGTAACTCAGTGAAGCTATGAACCATGGCATGGGTGACTCATAGTGAAGTGTTCTGACAAATCATCATCCACTGGAGGAGGGAATGGCAAATCACTCCAAGACTTTTGCTGCAAGAACCCCATGAACAATATGTAAAGACAAAAAAGTACAACACCAGAAATGAGTGCCTCCCCCCGCCCCCCCGATAGGAAGGTGTCCAATATGCTACTGGGAAAGAGCAGAGGGCAATTACTAATAGTTCCAAAAAGACTGAAATGGCTGGGCCAAAGTGGAAACAACACTTAAGGATGGGCACAATAAAGGAGAGAAACAATAAGAACCTAACAGAAACATAAGAGACTAAGAAGAGGTAGCAAGAACATAGAGAAGAACTATACAAAAAAGATCTTAATCATCTGGCTAATGATGGTATGGTCACCCACCTAGAACCAGACATCCTGGAGTGTGAAAACAAGTGAGCCTTAGGAAACATTACTGCAAGCAAAACTAGTAGAGGTGATGGAATTCCAGCTGAGCTATTTCAAACCCTAAAAGATGATGCTGTTAAAGTGTTTCACTTAATATGTTAGCAAATTTGGAAAATAAAGCAGTGGTCACAGGACTGAAAAAGATCAGTTTTCATTCCAATCCCAAAGAAAGGTAATGCCAAAGAATGTTCAGAGTACTGTACAATTGCGTTCATTTCACATACTAAGAAGGTTATGCTCAAAAGCCTTCATGCTATGCTTTAGCAGTAAATGAACTGAGAACTTCCAGATATATGAGCTGGATTTGGAAAAAAAAAGTCAGAGGAACCAGAGATCAAATTTCCAACATGTGTTGAATCATAGAGAAAGCAAGGGAATTCCAGAGATACATCTACTTCTGCTTCATTGACTACACTAAAGCTTTTGACTTCTTGGATCACAACAAACTGTAGAAAATTCTTAAAAGACACGGGAATACCAGACTATCTTACCATCTCCTAATAAACTTCTATGTGGGTCAAGAAGAAACAGTTAGAATCTTACATGGAACAACTGACTGGTTCAAAATTGGGACAGGAGTAGGTCAAGGCTGTATATTGTCACCCTTAACTTTATGCAGAGTACATCATGTGAAGTGCTGGGCTGGGTGAATTACAGACTGGAATCAAGATTACTGGCAGAAATATCAGCAACCTCACATATGCAGATGATACCACTCTAATGGCAGAATATGAAGAGAAACTAAAGAGCCTCTTAAAGGGAGTGAAAGAGGAGAGTGAAAAAGCTGGCTTAAAGCTCAACGTTCAAAAAACTATGATCGTGGCATCCTGTCCCATCATTTCATGGCAAATAGATGGTAAAAAAGTGGAAACAGTGAGATTTTATTTTCCTGAACTCCAAAATCACTGTGGATGTGATTGTGAAAGGTTGCTGCTGTGAGCCATGTGCTACGCCAGGATTCGTGACTTCTGGAGGAGAGGATTTTTATCCAGGGCCAGAGATGAGACTTGACCATGTGGACCTTTTTTGTGTATGAGAATTTTATTAAATTATAAAAGAGAGAAAGCTTCTGACATAGACATCAGAAGGGCAGAGAAAGAATGCCCCCTTGCTAGTTTTTAGGAAGCCATTTTATGTCTGTTCAGTTGAGTCCCTCAGTCGTGTCTTGACTCTTTTTGATCCCATGGACTGCAGCATTTCAGGCTTCCCTGTCCATCACCAAATCCCGGAGCTTGCTCAACCTCATGTCCATTGAGTCGCTGATGTCATCCAACCATCTCATCCTCTGTTGTACCCTTCTCCCACCTTCATTCTTTCCCAGCATAAGTGTCTTTTCCAATGAGTCAGCTGTTCGCATCAGGTGGCCAGAGTATTGGAGTTACAGCTTCAGCATCAGTCCTTCCAATGGATATTCAGGACTGACTTCCTTTAGGATGGACTGGTTGGATCTCCTTGCAGTTCAAGGGACTCTCAAGAGTCTTTGCCAACAACACAGTTCAAAACCACCAATTCTTTGGCACTCAGCTTTCTTTATGGTCCAACTCTCACATCCATACATGAATACTGGAAAAGCCATAGCTTTGACTAGATGGACCTTTGTCAGTAAAGTAATATCTCCACTTTTTTATATGCTGTCTCAATTGGTCATAGCTTTTCTTCCAACGAGCAAGCAAGCTGCTAATCAAATAAGAGAGACATCTCAAGGCTGAGGGAGTTTTACCAGGTCCTGTCTCCCACAATATGCATTTTTGAGATAGAATGGCACAAGGTGTGTCATCCTGGGTCATAAAACAATTGGCATGAATATGGGTTTGTTGAGTGATTATCAGCCCAAGGTTTGAGAAAAGAAAAAATTTAGTCTTAGGCAGAAAAAATTTGAAGAAAGGCAGATTCCAAAGCAAATAAATAGTTTCACTAACATAGCTTAAGAAAACATGTCCATAAGAAAAACGCATTGATTAGCCCAAGGTATGAGAAAACTTCAGGCTGAACCAGGCTTCCTCAACAAAAAATTAAAAGAAGCAAGCCTCTTTTAATTTTGTGTAGAAAAGGAACAACAAAATCTAACACTTGCAGTTTATTTCCTCCTGAAACCTGGGGACCTCTGGCCTTCCTACCTGTTAACCCTCTCAACTGCAGCCACAAAATTAAAAGACACTTCCTCCTTGGAAGTAAAGCTATAACAAAACCTAGACAGCATATTAAAAAGCCCACAAAGTCCATACAGTCAAAGCTATGGTTTATCCAGTAGTCGTGTTTGGATGTGAGAGTTGGCCCATAAAGAAGGCTGAGTAAAAAAGAAATAATGCTTTTGAACTGTGGTGTTGCAGAAGACTCTTGTGAGTCCCTTGGACTGCCTGGAGAGCACACCAGTCAATCCAAAAGGAAATCAACTCTGAGTATTCATTGGAATGACTGATGCTGAAGCTGAAGCTCTAATACTTTGTCCATCTAATGCCAAGAGCCAAGTCACTGGAAAAGACCTTGGTGCTGGGAAAGATTAAGGGCAAGAAAAGAGGGCAGCAGAGGATCATATGGTTAGATTAGCATCACTGACTCAATGGACATGAGTTTGAGCAAACTCCTGGAGATAGTAAAGGACAGGGAAGTCTGGTGTGCTGCAGTACATGGGGTCACAAAGAGTCAGACATGAGTTAGTGACTGAATAATAGCAACACAGTCAGTCCTCAGTATTTGCAGTTTATAGTAAATTTCAGTTTTAAGGGAAAATTAAATCATTCTTTAGAAACAGCAATGAATATATGAATTATGTGGATTCATCTAAAATATTTGGCTTCTTAATCCAGTTTTTAACTATAGTGACTTTTTCTACAGAAACAGCAATTCTATTTGGGAGATGATTTGAGAAATGAGAAACTCATTTAATTTTCTTTCTTTATTTTCATCTATATCAGTGATTCAGATTCTCAGCAGGGTTTGATTTTGCCTCTTCCCCACCTCAGGTGACATTTGAGAATGTCTGGAGACATTTTTATCTGTTGCAATTCAAGGGATGGGGAGGGGATTGCTTGTGTTCTCTAGTGGGTAAAGGCAGAGAATGCTGGTAAACTTCCTGGACACCCCCCACAGAAAAGTATGACCTAGCCCAAAATATCAATAGTGCTTAAGTTGAAAAACCCTATTCATAACGGGAGCTATAATTTTCTCAGTCATCTAGCTAAATTTGATAATTCTTATTTTAAAACATATAGTATATGATACATTAAAACTACCGAGATTTCATTCACATATACTTATTTTGTTAGCAATTCTAGGTACATCTGTTGTTGTGAAAAATACTCAATGTAGCAAAGCCGTTCCTCTTATTATCTATAAATATAAGGTGTTAAAATCCTGAAGGACTGAGAGATGAACAAGATTAAATTTATGGTTTAGCTTTGGTAAATAATCAAATAATTCTTATTTTCTGATAATAATATAGTCAAGCCAAAAATCAGCCCTTTAAACTATATAGTATATCTTTATTTTTCTAAAAAACCCTATATATTAAAAAAAATTATTTATTTTTGGCTGTTCTGAGTCTTCATTGATACATAGCCTTTTCTCATAGTGAGCGGAGTCTATTCTCTAGTTGCAGTGTATGAACTTCTCTTTGCAGTGACTTAGCTTATTGTGTGGCACTGGCACTAGGGCATGAGGCTCTCAGTGGTTGTGCCTTTCAGGCTCTAGAGCAGAGGCTCAATAGTCATGGCTCACAAACTTAGTTGCTCCTTGGTATGTGGGATCTCTCTGTACCAGGAATTGTACCTATGTCTCCTGCACTGGCGGGTGGATTCTTTACCACTGAGCCACTAAGGAAGCCCCCCTCCCCCGACTGCAAACACACACAAACACACTTTTTTTTTTACATATAAATTTAAGATTGAGGGTCTTTTACTTACAGTATATTTTACCTTTTACTAAAGGGTATAACACAAGAGAAAACTCTACACATGGACATCACCAGATGGTCAGTACTGAAATCAGATTGATGATATTCTTTGCAGCTGAAGATGGAGAAGCTCCATACAATCAGCAAAAACAAGACCTGGAGCTGACTGTGGCTCATATCATGAACTCCTTATTGCAAAATTCAGGCTGAAATTGAAGAAAGTAGAGAAAACCACTAGACCATTCAGATATGACCTAAATAAAATCCCTTAAGATTATAAAGTGGAAGTGACAAATACATTCAAGAGATTAGACCTGATAGACAGAGTGCCTGAAGAACTATGGGTGGAGGTTCACTGTACAGGAGGCGGTGATCCAAAGCATGCCCAAGGAAAATATATGCAAAAAGGCAAAATGGTTGTCTGAGGAAGGCTTAGCTCTAAAGCTAAGAAAAGAAGAGAAGCTAAAGGCAAAGGAGAAAAGGAAAAATATACCCATTTGAATGCAGAATTCCAAAGGATAGCAAGGAAATATAAGAAAGCCTTCCTCAGTGATCAATGCAAAGACATAGAGGAAAACAACAGAATGGGTAAGACTAGAGATCTCTTCAAGAAAATTAGAGTTACCAAGGGAACATTTCATGCAAAGGTGGGCTCGATAAAGGACAGAAGTCGTATGGACCTAACAGAAGCAGAAGATATTAAGAAGAGGTGGCAAGAATACACACAAAAGAACTATACAAAAAAGATCTTAATGACCCAGATAACCACGATTGTGTGATCGCTCGCCTAGATCCAGACATCTTGGATAGGAATTCAAGTGGATCTTAGGAAACATCACTACGAACAATGCTATGGAGGTGATGAAATTCCAGCTGAGCTATTTCAAATCCTAAAATATGATGGTATTAAAGAGTTGCACTCAATATGCCAGCAAATTTGGAAAACTCAGCAGTGGTCACAGAACTGGAAAAGGTCACTTTTCATTCCAATGCCAAAGGAGGGCACTGCCAAAAAATATTCAAACTACTTCACAATTGTACTCATTTCACATGCTAGCAAAGTAATGCTCAAAATTCTCCAAGCCAGGGTTCAACACTAAGTGAACCTAGAACTTCCAGATGTTCAAGCTGGATTTTGAAAAGGCAGAGGAAGCAGAGATCAAACTGCGAAATCCGTTTGATCATAGAAAAAGCAAGGGAAATTCAGAAAAACATCTATTGCTTCACTGAATACAATAAAGTCTTTGACTGTGTGAATCACAACGAAGTACGGAAAATTCTTAAAGAGACAGGAATACCAGACTATCTTACCTGCCCCATAAGGAACCTGTATGCAGGTCAAGAAGCAATAGTTAGAGCTGAACATTGAACAACGGGCTGGTTCCAAATTGGGAAAGGAGTACATCAAGGCCATATATTGTCATACTGTTTATTTTTTAACTAATTTATTTATTTTAGTTGAAGGCTAATTACTTTACGATATTGTGGTAGTTTATTGCCATACACTAACAAGAATCAGCCAAATGTGCTTATTTAACTTTTATGCAGAGTACATAGTGTCAAATACCAGGCTGGATGAAGCATAAGCTGGAATCAAGATCACTTGGAGAAATATCAATAACCATAGACATGCAGATGATGACACCATAATTGCAGAAAGCATAGAGGAAAGAAAGAGCCTCTTGATGAAGATGAAAGAGAGTGAAAAAGCTGGCTTAAAACTCAACATTTAAAAAACTAAGATCATGGCATCTGGTCCCATCACTTCATGTCAAATAGATGGAGAAACAATGGAAACCATGACAGACTGTTTTCTTGGACTCCAAAATCACTGCAGATGTTGACTGCAGCCACAAAAATAAAAGGTGTTTGCTCCTTAGAAGAAAAGCTAGGACAAACCTAGACAGCATATTAAAAAGCACGGCTATTCCGAGAAAGGTCTGTGTAGTCTAAATTAGGGTTTTCCAGTAGTCATGTATAGATATGGAAATTGCACTGTCAGTTCAGTTCGGTTCAATCACTTAGTTCTGCCCGACTCTTTGCCACCCCATGGACTGCAGCATGCCAGGCCTGCCTGTTCATCACCAACTCCTGGATTTACTCAATCTCATTTCCATTGAGTCGTTGATGTCATCCAACCATCTCATCCTCTGTTATCCCCTTCTCCTCCACCTTCATTCTTTCCCAGCATCAGGGTCTTTTCCAATGAGTCAGCTCTTTTCATTGGGCAGCTAAAATATTGGAATTTCAGCTTCAACATCAGTTCTTCCAATGAATATTCAGGACTGATTTCCTTTAGGATGAACTGGTTGGATCTCCTTGCAGTCCAAGGAACTCTCAAGAGTCTTCTCCAACACCACAGTTCAAAAGCATCAATTCTTTGCCACTCAGCTTTCTTTAGAGTCCAGCTCTCACATCCATACATGACTACTGGAAAAACCATGGTCTTGACTAGACTGACCTTTGTTGACAAAGTAATGTTTCTGCTTTTTAACATGTTGTCTATGTTGGTCATAAATTTTCTTCCTAGGAGTGAGTGTCTTTTAATTCATGACTGCAGTCACCATCTGCAGCGATTTTGGAGCGAAAAAAAAAAAAAAAGTCTGCCACTGTTTCCACTGTTTCTTAATCTATTTACCATGAAGTGCTGGGACTGGATGCCATGATCTTTGTTTTCTGAATATTGTGCTTTAAGCCAACTATTTTTGCTCTCCTCTTTCACTTTCATCAAGAGGCTCTTTAGTTCTTTGCTTTCTGACATAAGGGTGGTGTTATATACATATCTGAGGTTATTGATATTTCTCTTGGCAATCTTGAATCCAGCTTGTACTTCATCCAGCCCAGTGTTTCTCATGATATACTCTGCATATAAGTTAAATAAGCAGGGTGACAATATACAGCCTTGAGGTACTCCTTTTCCTATTTGGAACCAGTCTGTTGTTCCATGTCCAGTTCTAACTGTTGATTCCTGACCTGCCTACAGGTTTCTCAAGGGGCAGGTCAGGTGGTCTAATAGTCCCACCTCTTTAAGAATGTCCCACAGTTTGCTGTGATCCATAGAGTCAAAAGCTTTGGCATAGTCAATAAAGCAGAAATAGATGTTCTTTTTCTGGAACTCTCTTGCTTTTTTGATGATTCACTGGATGTTGGAGACTTGATCTCTGGTTCCTCTGCCTTTTCTAAAACCAGCTTGAACTTCTGAAAGTTCACAGTTCACGTACTATTGAAGCCTGGCTTGGAGGATTTTGAGAATTACTTTACTATCGTGTGAGATGAGTGCAATGTGAGGTAGTTTGAACATTCTTTGCCACTGCATTTCTTTGGGACTGGAATGAAAACCAACATTTTCCAGTACCATGACCACTACTAAGTATTCCAAATTTACTGGCATATTGAGTGCAACATTTTCATAGCATCATCTTTTAGAGTTTGAAATAGCTCAACTGGAATTCCATCACCTCCACTACTTTTGTTCATAGTGATGTTTCCTAAGGCCCACTCGACTTTGCATTCCAGGATGTCTGGCTCTAGGTGAGTGATCACACCATTATGATTATCTGGGTCATAAAGATAATTTTTGTACAGTTTTTCTGTGTATTCTTGCCACCTCTTCTGAATATCTTCTACTTCTGTTAGGTCCATACCATTTCTGTCCTTTATGGAGCCCATCTTTGCATGTAGTGTTCCCTTGGTATCTCTAATTTTCTTGAAGAGATCTCTAGTCTTTCCCATTCTGTTGTTTTCCTTTATTTCTTTGCATTGACTGCTGAAGAAGCCTTTCTTATCTCTCCTTGCTATTCTTTGGAACTCTGCATTCAGATGCTTATATCTTTCCTTTTCTCCTTTGCTTTTTGCCTCTCTTCTTTTCACAGCTATTTGTAAGGCCTCCTCAGACAGCCATTTTGGTTTTTTGCATTTTTATTTCTTGAGGATGGTTCGGATCCCTGTCTCCTGTACAGTGTCATAAACCTCCGTCCATAGTTCATCAGACACTCTATCATATCTAGTCCCTTAAATCTATTTCTCACTTCCACTGTATAATCATAATGGATTTGATTTAGGTCATACCTGAATGGTCTAGTGATTTTGCTACTTTCTTCAGTTCAAGTCTGAATTTAGCGATAAGGAGTTCATGATCTGAGCCACAGTCAGCTCCTGGTCTTGGTTTCATTGACTGTATAGAGCTTCTCCATCTTTGGCTGCAAAGAATATAATCAATCTGATTTTGGTGTTGACCATCTGGTGATGTCCATGTGTAGAGTCTTCTCTTGTGTTGTTGGAAGAGGGTGTTTGCTATGACCAGTGAATTCTTTTGGCAGAACTCTATTAGCCTTTGCCCTGCTTCATTCTGTACTCCAAGGGCAAATTTGCCTGTTACTCCATGTGTTTCTTGACTTCCTACTTTTGCATTCCCATCCCCTATAATGAAAAGGACATGTTTTTTGGATGTTCATTCTAGAAGTTCTTGTAGATCTTCATAGAACTGTTCAGCTTCCACTTCTTCAGTGTTACTGGTTGGGGCATAGACTTGGATTACCGTGATATTGAGTGGTTTACCTTAGAAATGAACAGAGTTCATTCTGTCGTTTTTTAGATTGCATCCAAATACTGAATTTCAGACTCTTTTGTTGACTATGATAGCTACTCCATTTCTTCTAAGGGATTTTTGTCCACAGTAGTAGATATAATGGTCATCTGTGTTAAATTCACCCATTTCCAGTCCATCTTAGTTCACTGATTCCTAGAATGTCATTGTTCAGTCTTATCATCTCCTGTTTGACCACTTCCAATTTGCCTTGATTCATGGACCTAACATTCCAGGTTCCTATGCAATATTGTTCTTTACAGCACAAACCCTGCTTCCATCACCACTCCCATTCACAACTGGGTGTTGTTTTTTCTTTTTCTCCATCCCTTCATTCTTTCTGGCTTTGTTTCTCCACTGATCTCCAGTAGTATATTGGGCACTACCGACCTCGGGAGTTCATCTTTCAGTGTTCTATCTTTTTGCCTTTTCATTATTCACTGATAAAAAGTAAGAACATTCTGCCATTTGCAGCAACATGGATGGATCTTGAGCATCTTCTAGATGAAATTAATCAGACAGAGATAGGCAAATGACATACAATCTAAATTATGTGAAATCTCAAAAAAAAAAAATCATGGAAAAAGAAGATAGATTTGTAGTGCCCAGAGGAAGAGGGTGGGGGTGTGAAATGGATGAAGATGGCTGAAAGCAACAAACTTTCAGTTATGAAATGAGGCCTGGGGATATAATGCACAAAACTGTGACTATAGTTTATACTATATTGCATATTTGAAAGTTGCACTGCCCTGGTGGCTCAAACAGTAAAGCATTTGCCCTGGGTTCAATCCCTGGGTCAGGAAGGTCTCCTGGAGAAGGAAATGGCAACCCACTCCAGTATTCTTGCCTGGAGAATCCCACTGATGGAGGAACCTGGTAGGCTACAGTCCATGGGATCGCAAAGAGTCATACAGGACTGAGGAACTTCACTTTCACTTTTAAGAGTTAGATCTTAAAAGTTCTCATCACAGGAAAAAAAATGTAACTGTGTGGTTATGGATGTTATCTAGAAAAAAACTTGGAAAATGAGGTTGCATGTACTAATATGTTGATCACATTGCTGTTTATATTATTGAAGAACTGGAAACAAACTGCATAACCATCAAACAGGGATATTAATTGATTCATGTTCTCTAATTTCAGTCACTTATGTACCCTTTGATTATGGTATATTTAATATTTTTCTTTTAATTGACTTTTAACTTTACCTCTGGTCATAGCTATTGCAGTGTAACAAGAAGCATGTATCTGTACTAGTTACATCCATTTCACATATAAATTTAAGTAAATGCATACTTAAAATGAATATGCTTATGTCTGTGTAATATCTATAATAATTTTATGTACTATATTATTAGTTTTATCACACAATAAAAGCCCTGGTTAATGGTATATCCATATAAGACAACTGCTAGAAATGATGATGTTGTCATATACTTATTGACTTAAAAAGTTTTTAATTAGGTGAGAAAACAGTATGCTGTTATACATGTACTTTTGTAATTTATAGGTTTATGTACTTGGAATAGTTTACACTAAAATATTAATAAGTGGTAATGGTTGAGTGATTATGGGAAAAATCAAACAATTTGAACTTTATCTTCTAATTTCTTAAAATATTAACAAGCATATAAATTCTAATCATAAACAAAAATAAAGAACTATCAATTCTCCTATTTTAGGCAAAATAAAGTATATATATATATATATAGAGAGAGTCTTTTTAAAATTTAAATTTATTTACTTTAATTGGAGGCTAATTACTTTACAATATTGTGGTGGTTTTGCCATATATTGACATGAATCAGCCATGGATGCACATATGTTCCCCAATCCTGAACCCCCTTCTCACTTCTGTCCCCACTCCATCCCTCTGGGTTTTCCCAGAACACCAGCTTTGAATGCCCTGCTTCATGCATCAAACTTGCGCTGATCATCTATTTTACAAATGGTAATATATATGTTTCAATGTTATTCTCTCAAATCATCCCAATATCACCTGCTCCCATAGAGTCTGAAAATCTCTTTTTTTACATCTGTGCCTCTTTTGCTGTCTTGCATATAGGATCGTCAGTACCATTTTTCTAAATTCCATGTATATGTGTTAATATACTATATTGGTGGTTCTCTTTCTGATTTACTACACTGTATATAATAGGCTCCAATTTCATCCACCTCATTGGGCTTCCCTTGAGGCTCAGCTGGTAAAGAATCCACCTGCAATGTGGGAGACCTGTGTTCTATCCCTGGGTTGGGAAGATCCCCTGGAGAAAGGAAAGGATACCCACTGCAGTATTCTGGCCTAGAGAATTCCATGGGCTGTATAGTCCATGGGGTCACAAAGAGTCAGACACGACTGATCGACTTTCACTTCACTTCACTACACTCACCTCATTACAAGTGACCCAGTGAGTTATTTTCTATAGCTGAGTAATATTCCATTGTGCATATATACCACAACTTCCTGATCCATTCGTCTGACGATGGATGTCTAGGTTGCTTCCATGTCCTTGCTACTGTAAACAGTGCTGAAATGAACATTGGGGTAAATGTGTCTCTTTCATGTCTGATTTCCTCGGTGTGTATGCTCAGCAGTGACATTGCTGGGTTGTATGGCAGTTCTATTTCCAATTTTATAAGGAATCTCCACAAAGTTCTCCATAGTGGCTATACTAGTTTTAATGCCCACCAACAGTGTAAGAGGGTTCCCTTTTCTCCACACCCTCTCTGGCATTTATTTGTAGATTTTTTCAGTTCACTTCGGTTCAGTTCAGTTGCTCAGTAGTATCCAACTCTTTGTGACCCCATGGATTGCAGCACGCCAGGCCTCCCTGTCCATCACCAACTCCTGGAGTTTACTCAAACTATGTCCATTGAATCGGTGATGCCATCTAACCATCTCATCCTCTGTCATCCCCTTCTCCTCCCACCTTCAATCTTTCCCAGAATCAGGGTCTTTTCAGATGAGTCAGTTCTTCACATCAGGTAGCCAAAATATTGAAGTTTCAGCTTTAGCGTCAGTCCTTCCAATGAATATTAGAGACTGATTTCCTTTAGGATAGAATGGTTGGATCTCCTTGCAGTTCAAGGGGCTCTCATGAATCTTCTGCAGCACCACAGTTCAAAAGCATCAATTTTTTGGAGCTCAGCTTGATGGCACCCATTCTGACTGGTGTGAGATGGTACCTCGTTGTGGTTTTGATTTGCATTTATCTGATGTTAAGCATCTTTTCATGTGTTTATTAGCCACCTATATGTCTTCTTTGGGAAACTGTATGTCTAGTTCTTTAGCCCACTTTTTGATTGGGTCGTTTGTTTTTCTGGTATTGAACTTCATGTGTTACTTTTATATTTTGTAGATTAATTCATTGTCAGTTGTTACATTTGTTATTATTTTCTCCCATTCTGAAGGCTGCCTTTTAACCTTGTTTAGCATTTCCTTCATTGTGAAAAATCTATTAAGTTTAATTATGTCCACTTGTTTATTTTTGTTTTTATTTCCATTACTCAGGGAGGTGGGTCAGAGAGGTTCTTGCTGTGATTTATGTCAGAGAATGCTCTGCCCATGTTTTCCTCTAAGAGGTTTATAGTTTCTGGTCTTAAGTTTAGATCTTTAATCCATTTTGGTTTTATTTGTGTGTATGGTGTTAGAAAGTGTTCTAGTTTCATTCTTTTACAGGTGGTTGATCAGTTTTCCCAGCACCATGTGTTGAAGAGATTGTCTTTTCTCCATTGTATATTCTTGCTTCCTTTGTCAAAAATAAATTGTCCATAGGTGCGTGGATTCATTTCTGGGCTTTCTAGTTTGTTCCATTGATCTATATTTCTCTCTTCACACCAGTACTATGCTGTCTTGATGACTGTAGCTTTGTAGTATAGTCTGAAGTTAGGCAGGTTGATTTCTCCAGTTCCATTCTTCTTTCTCAAGACTGTTTTGTCTATTTGAGGTTTTTCATGTTTCCATATGAATTGTTAAGTTATTTGTTCTAGTTCTGTGAAAAATATGTTTGGTTTGTTCATAAGGATTGAGTTGAATCTATAGATGGCTTTGGGTTGTATACTCATTTTCACTATGTTGATTCTTCCAATCCATAAACATGGTATATTTCTCCATCTATTTGTGTCATCTTTGACTTTTTTAATCAAGGTTTTATAGTTTTCTATATATAGGTCTTTTGTTTCTTTAGGTGAATTTATTCCTAACTATTGTATTCTTTGTGTTGCACTGGCAAATGGGATTGTTTCCTTAAATTCTCTTTCTGTTTTTTCATTGTTAGTGTATAGGAATACAAAGGATTTCTGTGCATTAATTTTTATATCCTCCAAGTTTGCTATGTCCATTGATTTGCTTTAGTAATTTTATGGTGGTATCTTTGGGGTTTTCTATGTATAGAATGGTGGCTCAGACAGTAAAGCGTCTGTCTACAGTGTGGGAGACCTGAATTTGATCCCTGGGTTGGGAAGTTTCCTGGAGAAGGAAATGACAACCTATTCCAGTACTCTTGCCTAGAAAATCCCATGGGCGGAGGAGCCTGGTGTCCGTGGGGTCACAAAGAGTCGGACACGCCTGAGCAACTTCACTTCACTTCATGTAGAGGGTAATGTCATCTACAAACAGTGAGAGTTTTACTGTTTCTTTTTTAATCTGGATTCTTGTATTTCTTTTTATTCTCTGATTGTGGTGGCTAAGACTTCCACAACTATGTTGAATATTAGTGGTGAGAGTGGGCATCATTGTCTTATTCCTGACTTTAGATTAAGTGCTTTCAATTTCTCACCACTGAGGATAATGTTTGCTGTTGGTTTGTCATATATAACTTTTATTATGTTGAGCTATGTTCCTTCTATGTCTGCTTTCGGGAGAGTTTTGATGATAATGGGTTGATAATGTCTGCTTTTACTAAGTTGAATTTTGTTGAAGCCTTTCTCTTCATCTATTGAGATAATAATATGGTTTCTATCTTTCAGTTAGTTAATATGGTATGTCATATTGATTTTTTTGGTGAATATTGGAAGAATCCTTGCAGCCCTGGGATAAAACACACTTGGTCAGATGAATAATCCTTTAATATGTTCTTGAATTGTGTTTGCTAGAATTTTATTGAGGATTTTTGCATCTATGTTCATCAGTGATATTGGTCTGTAGTTGTTTTTTTGTTTTTTGTTTTTTTTGTAGCAACTTTGGGTTTGGTGTTTGACTGTTAGTGGACTCAGAATGAATTTGGGAGTTTACCTTCCTCTGCAGTATTCAGAAAGAAATTGAGTAGGATAGTTTTCAGCTCTTCTCTAAATTTGTGGTAGAATTCACCTGTGAAGACAACTGGTCCTGGACTTTTGTTGGAAGGCATTTTATTACAGTTTCAATTTCTGTTCTTGTGATGGATATGTTAAGATTTTCTATTTCTTCCTGATTCAATTTTGGAGGATTATAACACAACAGACTGTTTCCAAATAGGAAAAGGACTATGTCAAGGCTGTATATTGTCACCCTGCTTATTTAAGTTATATGCATCATGAGAAATGCTGGGCTGGAAGAAGCACAAGCTGGAATCAAGATTGCTTGGAGAAATATCAATAACCTCAGTTATGCCGATGACACCAGCCTTATGGCAGAAAGTGAAGAGGAACTAAAAAGCCTCTTGATGAAAGTGAAAGAGGAGAGTGAAAAAGTTGGCTTAAAGCTCAACATTCAGAAAACGAAGATCATGGCATCTGGTCCCATCATTTCATGGGAAGTAGATGGGGAAACAGTGGAAACAGTGTCAGATTTTATTTTTGGGGGCTCCAAAATCACTGCAGATGGTGAGTGCAGCCATGAAATTAAAAGACACTTACTCTTTGGAAGAAAAGTTATGACCAACCTACATAGCATGTCTCAAAAGCAGAGACATTACTTTGCCAACAAAGTCTAGTCAAGGCTATGGTTTTTCCAGTAGTCATGTATGGATGTGAGAGTTGGACTTTGAAGAGGGCTGAGCGCCGAAGAATTGATGTGTTTGAACTGTGGTGTTGGAGAAGACTCTTGAGAGTCCCTTAAACTGCAAGGAGATCCAACCAGTCCATTCTAAAGGAGATCAGTCCTGGGTGTTCTCTGGAAGGAATGATGCTAAAGCTGAAACTCCAGTACTTTGGCCACCTCATGTGAAGAGTTGACTCATTGGAGAAGACTCTGATGCTGGGAGGGATTGGAGGCAGGAGGAGAAGGAGACAAAAGAGGATGAGATGGCTAGATGGCATCACCGACTCAATGAACGTGAATTTGTGTGAACTCCAGGAGTTGGTGATAGACAGGGAGGCCTGGTGTGCTGCAATTCATGAGGTCACAATTCATGGGACACGACTGAGCGACTGAACTGAACTGAACTGATACATTTCTAAGAATTTGTCCTGTTCTTCCTAGTTGTCCATTTTATTGCTATATAATTGCACACAGTAGTCTCATGATATTTTTAAATTTCTGTGTTGTCTGTTGTGATTTCTCCATTTTCATTCCTAGTTTTTTATTGATTTGGTTCTTCTCCTTTTTTTCTTGATGAGTCTAGCTAATGCTTTGTTTATTTTATTTATCTTTTCAAACAATGTGCTTTCAGTTTTGTTGATATTTGCTATACTATCATTCATTTTTTTCCAATTATTTCTGCCCTGATATTTATAATTTCTTTCCTTCTACTAACTATGAGGTTAATCATTTCTGCTTTTCCTAGTTGTTTTAGGTGTAAAGTTAGGTTATTTATTTGATGTTTCTCTTGTTTCTTGAGATAGGTTTGTATTGCTATGAACTTCCCTTTTAGCACTGCTTTTACTAAGTTTCATAGGTTTTTGACTGTCATGTTTTCATTTTCAGTTGTTTCTATGCATATTTTGACTTACTTTTTGATTTATGTCCTTTTCATTATAGCGGACTGGAATGCAAAAGTAGGAAGTCAAGAAACACCTGGAGTAGCAGGCAAATTTGCCCTTGGAATGTGGAATGAAGCAGGGCTAAGACTAATAGAGTTTTGCCAAGAAAATGCACTGGTCATAGCAAACACCCTCTTCCAAGAACACAAGAGAAGACTCTACACATGGACATCACCAGATGGTCAACACCAAAATCAGATTGATTATATTCTTTGCAGCCAAAGATGGAGAAGCTCTATACAGTCAACAAAAACAAGACCAGGAGCTGACTGTGGCTCAGATCATGAACTCCTTATTACCAAATTCAGACTTAAATTGAAGAAAGCAGGGAAAACCGCTAGACCATTCAAGTATGACCTAAATCAAATCCCTTATGATTATACACTGGAAGTGAGAAATAGATTTAAGGGCCTAGATCTGATAGACAGAGTGCCTGATGAACTATGGACGGAGGTTTAAGACACTGTACAGGAGACAGGGATCAAGACCACCCCCATGGAAAAGAAATGCAAAAAAGAAAAATGGCTGTCTGAGGAGGCCATAAAAATAGCTGTGAAAAGAAGAGAGGAGAAAAACAAAGGAGAAAAGGAAAGCTATAAGCATCTGAATGCAGAGTTCCAAAGAATAGCAAGCAGAGATAAGAAAGCCTTCTTCAGTGATCAATGCAAAGAAATAGAGGAAAAAAACAGAATGGGAAAGACTTGAGATCTCTTCAAGAAAATTAGATATATCAAGGGAAGATTTCATGTGAAGATGGGCTCGATAAAGGACAGGAATGGTCTGGACCTAACAGAAGCAGAAGATATTAAGGAGAGGTGGCAAGAATACAGAGAAGAACTGTACAAAAAATATCTTCATGACCCAGATAATCATGATAGTGTGATCACTCATCTAGAGCCAGACATCTTGGAATGTGAAGTCAAGTGGGCCATAGAAAGCATCACTACGAACAAAGCTAGTGTAGGTGATGGAATTCCAGTAGAGCTATTTCAAATCCTGAAAGATGATGCTGTGAAAGTGCTGCACTCAATATGCCAGTAACTTTGGAAAACCCAGCAGTGGCCACAGGACTGGAAAAGGTCAGTTTTCCTTCCAATCCCAAAGAAAGGCAATGCCAAAGAATGCTCAAACTACTACACAATTGCACTCATCTCACATGCTAGTAAAGTAATGCTTAAAATTCTCCAAGCCAGGCTTTAGCAATACGTGAACCGTGAACTCCCTGATGTTCAAGCTGGTTTTAGAAAAGGCAGAGGAACGAGAGATCAAATTGCCAACATCTGCTGCATCATGGAAAAAGCAAGAGAGTTCCAGAAAAACATCTATTTCTGCTTTATTGACTATGCCAAAGCCTTTGACTGTGTGGATCATGATAAACTGTGGAAAGTTCTGAGAGAGATGAACACCTGACCTGCCTCTTGAGAAACCTGTATGCAGGCCAGGGAGCAACAGTTAGAACTGGACATGGAACAACAGACTGGTTCCAAATAGGAAAAGGAGTCCATCAAGGCTGTATATTGTCACCCTGCTTATTTAACTTATATGCAGAGTACATCATGAGAAAAGCTGAACTGGAAGAAACACAAGCTGGAATCAAGATTGCCAGGAAAAATATCAATAGCTTCAGATATGCAAATGACACCACCCGTATGGCAGAAAGTGTAAAGGAACTAAAAAGCCTCTTGATGAAAGTGAAAGAGGAGAGTGATAAAGTTGGCTTAAAGCTCAGCATTCAGAAAACAAAGATCATGGCATCTGGTCCCATCACTTCATGGGAAATAGATGGGGAAACAAGGGAAACAGTGGAAACAGTGTCAGACTTTTTTTTTTTTTTGGGGGGGGCTCCAAAATCAATGCAGATGGTGATTACAGCCATGAAATTAAAAGATGCTTACTCCTTGGAAGAAAAGTTATGATCAACCTAGATAGTATATTCAAAAGCAGAGACATTACTTTGCCGACTAAGGTCCATCTAGTCAAGGCTATGGTTTTTCCTGTGGTCATGTATGGATGTGAGAGTTGGACTGTGAAGAAGGTTGAGCAGCGAAGAATTGATGCGTTTGAACTGTGATGTTGGAGAAGACTCTTTAGAGTCCCTTGGACTGCAAGGAGATCCAACCAGTCCATTCTGAAGGAGATCAGCCCTGGAATTTTTTTTTGGAAGGAATGATGCTAAAGCTGAAACTCCAGTAATCTGGCCACCTCATGTGAAGAGTTGACTCGTTGGAAAGACTGATGCTGGGAGGAATTGGGGGCAGGAGGAGAAGAGTTGACAGTGGATGAGATGGCTGGATGGCATCACTGACTCGATGGACATGAATCTGAGTGAACTCTGGGAGTTGGTGATGGACAGGGAGGCCTGGCCTGCTGTGATTCATGGGGTTCCAAAGAGTTGGACATGACTGAGAGATGAACTGAACTGAACTATGTTGAACACATATATATTTATGATTTTTGCATCTTCTTGGATTGATCCTTTGATCATGATGTAGTGTCTTTCATTGTCTCTTCTCACGATTTGATTTCAAATTATATTTTATCTGATATAAGTATTGCTACTCTGCTTTCTCTTAGTCTCCATTTACATGAAATATTGTTTTCCCTCCCCTCACTTTCAGTCTGCATTAGCCCTAGGTTTGTTGTTGGTCTATTGTAGATAGCATATGTCTGGGTCTTGTTTTGTATCCGTTCAGCCAGTCCTTGTCTTTTGGTTGGAGCATTTAACCTATTTATATTTAAGGTAATTATTGATAAGGATGTTCCCATTACCATTTACATTGTTGTTTTGAGCTCCATAAACCTTTTCTGTGTTTCCTGTCTAGATAACATCACTTAGCATTTATTGAAGAGCTGATGTGGTGGTGCTGAATTCTCTGCTTTTGGTTGTCTGTAAAGCTTTTGATTTCTCCTTCATATCTGAATGAGATCCTTGCTCAACAGAGTAATAGTGGTTGTAGGTTTCTCTGTTTCATCACTTTAAGTATGTCCTGCCATTCCTTTCTGGTCTGAAGAGTTTCTATTAAAAGATCAGGTGTTATCCATATGGGGATCCCCTTGTCTGTTATTTGTTGCTTTTCCCTTGCTGCTTTTATTATTTGTTGTTTGTGTTTAATTTTTTGTTACTTTGTTTAATATGTGTCTTGCAGTGTTTTGCCTTGGGTTTATCCTATTTGGGATAAATAGGAGATTCTTGGACTTGGGTTGCTATTTCTTTCCCCATTTTAGGGACTTTTGCATTATTATCTCCTCAAGTATTTTCTCCTGCCCTTTCTTTTTGTCTTCTTCTGGGACACCTATCACTCGAATGTTGGTGCGTTTAACATTGTCCCAGAGGTCTCTGAGGTTGTCCTCATTTGTTTTAATTCTTTTTTCCTCTCAGCTTCATTTATTTCCACAATTCTATCTTCCAACTCACTTATCCTCTCTTCTGCCTGAGTTGTTACATGGTTGGTTCCCCCCAGAGTGCTTTTCATCTCAGTTATTGCATTGTTCATTATTGATTGACTCTCCTTTATTTCTTCTGTGTGTTAGTCATCGCACAGTCATGTCTGACTCTTCATGACCCCATGGACTGTAGCCCACCAGGTTCCTCTGTCCATGGGACTCTCCAGGCAAGAATACTGGAGTGAGCTGACATTTCTTCTAGGTCCTTGTTAAACATTTCTTGCATCTTCTCAGTCCTTGTTTCTAGTTTATTTATCTGTAACTCCATTTTGTTTTCAAGTTTTGAATCATCTTTACTATCATTATTCTGAATTCTTTTTTCAGGTAGACTCCCTATCTCTTCCTCTTTGGTTTGGTTTGGTGGGTTTTTATCATGTTCCTGCACCCGCTGAATATTTCTCTGCCTTGCCTTTTTTTTTTTTTTTTTTTTAGGTTGCTGTGTTTGGGGTGCCCTTTTTCAGGCTGGAAGACCATGATTCCTCTTAATTGTGGAGTGTGCTCCCTGTGGGTGGAGTTGGACTAGTGCCTTGTCAATGATTCCTGTTTGGGGAAGCTTGCATCTGTGCTCTGGTGGGTAGAACTGGACCTATTCTTTCTGGAGTGTAATGAAGCGTGCAGTAGTGACTTTTGAGGTGTCCATGGGTTTTGCATGACTTTGGGCAGCCTGTCATTTAATGTTCAGTGTTGTGCTCCTGTTTTTCTGGAAAATTAGCATGGTGTGCCTTACACTGGAAATTGTTGGCTCTTGGGTGAAACTTGGTTTCAGTGTAGGTATGGAGAATTTGGGGTGAGCTCTTATCTATTAATGTTCTCTGCCGTCAGGTGTTCTCTGATGTTCTAAAGTTCTGGAGTTAAGTTTCCTGCCTCTGGCTTTTGATCCATCTATTACAGTAGCCTCAAGATTTCTCATCCATACAGCACAGAATATAAAACCCACAGGTTAATGGTGAAACAATTCTCCACAACCAGGGACACCCAGAGATTCATAGAGTTATATAGAGAAGAGAAGAGGGAGGAGGGAGATAGAGGTACCAGGAGGAGAAAAGTTAGAGTCAAAAGGGGAGGGAGCAATCAAGTCAGTAGTCAAATCCCTAACTTCTCTCCATAGCCCATAACACCCAGAGAGTTTCACAGAGTTATGTAGAGAAGAGAAGAGGGAGGAAGGAGATAGAGGTGACCTGGAGGAGAAAAGGGAGAATCAAAAGTGGAGTGAGCAATCGAGCCAGTAATCAAATCTCTAAGTGAAAATGGATACTGAAAATGGATACTTTAATCAGGTACAAAACTGATTAAAAAATATGGGGAAGCAAAGATTGGGAACCTAGAATAGAGGTTAGAGTCTTAAAAACACAATATAAAAAATACAAAACAAAATCAATAACAAAAATTTAAAAAACATATACGGAATTTGTTTTTTTAAAATAGGGGTTTTTTGAAAGGTAATAATAGGCTATAAAATGAAAGTTAAAGGCATAATAAAGAACTAATGCTTTAAAAACGTTAAGAAGTGATAATAGTAAAAATATATCTAGGAACTTCTGTGGAGCAGTTGAGACAGTGTTGGGTCAATTCAGTGTCAGATAGCCCCTTGTTCCAGCTTATACTTCTCAAGGTCTCTGGTTGTTCCTTACATGCACAGTCTCAGCATTAACTGCAGGGTCTTAGTCTGTTGCACCTGTTACTTCCAGAGCATTTCCCCCTTCTTTGTTTATTTTGGCTTCCTCTGTTTGTAAGTCTCTTCAGTATCTAATTTCCACCTTGACACAAGGGGTGAATGTGGCCACTTATTTAGGTTCATCTGTTCAGTTGTGCAGCGAAAGCAATGGCAATGCACTTCAGTACTCTTGCCTGGAAAATCCCATGGATGGAGGAGCCTGGTAGGCTGCAGTCCATGGGTTGCTAAGAGTCGGGCACGACTGAGCGACTTCACTTTCACTTTTCACTTTCATGCATTGGAGAAATAAATGGCAACCCACTCCAGTGTTCTTGCCTGGAGAATCCCAGGGATGGGGGAGCCTGGTAGGCTGCCATCTATGGAGTCAGACATGACTAAAGCGACTTAGCAGCAGCAGTTCAGTTGTGCTGTAGGGAGGGAGGGACATTGTAAACAAATACCACTGTCATGTGTGAGGAGTGCTTGCAGTGGATGAATCACACTGGTTTTGACACAGCCCAAGGCAGTGTGTACTTCCCAGGTCCACACTTCTCAGGCTTCACAGTGCTCTGCAGTGGCACTGTCCCAAGTGTGTGCTGCATTTGTGCCCTTCCCTGGGCTAAGCTGCTCAGGTGCCTGGGTACTCTGTAAGGACACAGACCCCAATGGGCTGTTCGTTTTTTGCCCTTCCCAGGTCCAAGCAACTCAGGTGACCAGGTACTTGGCAAGCACACTGACCCAGATGGGCTATGCATGTTTTGCACCTACTCAGTCCTGGCTGCTTGGTTTCCCTGCTGTGCCCAGAGGGCACAGTCTCAGGTGTGCTGTGTGTCTCCTCTGGGAAGCTGATCTCAGGCTGTGACACTCCTGGCAGATGTGAAGCATCCAGAATCCCAGGAAGATGTGGTTAGAAACTGGCCTGCTCATAGTTGGGAGGAAGATGAGGTATCTGGGGCCAAGATGGCAGCAGCCCCTTGCCTTCAGGCTCTGGCTGTCATATATCTCCCTCTCTGCCTCTGGGGAGGGAGGGCCGTATATGGCAGCTGGGTTGCTCTCCTTTGGTATTTGTTCAATAATTTGTTCTGTGAGAGCACCAGGGGTCACTCTGAGGAGTTAGAGCCTTTTGCAGGAAAATATATATATATATATATATATATATATATATATATATTTCTTTTGTCTCTAGTGATACAATAACTTGTGTTACTATCTCACATTAGCTCCCTCATATTGTCCTCAGGACATTTAGTCCCGGTCCTTACCCTAAGGACTAACTATGCAGCCTGTGCCTCCCTACCCAGCCCTCACTTGCTGCTGTACCACTTCTCTGCTAGTAGTTGCAGTTTGGCATGCATTCTGTGGGGTTTTTTTTTTCCTCCAATTTATTTTGCCCTCTGAGATTCCAAAGTTTCCCACAGACATGCCTGTGAGAGGGTTTCCTACTGTGTTGAAACATCTCCTCCTTCATGACACCCTCTCCAGGACAGTCTCCATCCCTAAATCTTTTGTTTCTGTTTCCATGTTTTATATTTGATCGTACCTCCTTTCAAAGAGATTGGGCTGCCTTTCTGGGTACCTGGTGTCCTCTGCCAGCATTCAAACATTTTTTTGTGGAAGTTGCACAACATTCAAATTATCTTTTGACGAATTTTTGGAGGAGAAATTGGTCTCCCCATTCTATTCCTCCACCATCTTTGGATGGCTCCCAAATTCTCCTTTTATTTGCTAAAAAACTAATTGTAAAAGCTCTTAAATATTTTTAAAAATTGGTTAGTTGAGCATTGTTTCCCCATTTCTAAAATATCTGTACTTTCACTCCCAGTATTTCTTTTTGGTGTTTTTTTTTTTTTTTTTCACTATTCTGCTCTGTTAAAAACAGGCTATTCAGAAGGGAAATACCTAAGTTGCATGAATACATGATAAGGATGTAATCTGTCAGAAGAAACAAGCAATTAAGTTCTTGAGAATGAGTGCTAGGTTTGATGCTGTGGCAGCCGGAGTTGAAACTGCAGTAACAATGGGCAAAGTAAACCTTAGTATTTTGATTTAAGTTGTTGAAGGTATTAATAATTGTCAGAAGTCTAAAGTCACCTTGTTGCAAGGTACTACAAGGGTACTTACTGGTAAAGTCCCTCATGGGAAGGAGAGATATAGTCAAAATGCTTAGTGAGGAAAATGATTTTTGTAGTGGCTTTTCAACTAAGGTCTAATTAGTTGTCTTGAAGTGAATAAAGATAAAAGATAGTCAGTGCCTAGACCAGAAACACATACTGCATTTTTACTGTTAATAAAATGGTAGATAATTTTGTAAGATGATCTACAAGTAAAATAAGAAACTATAAAAATTTTTGAGATTGTTTATATTACAGGATTCTCAGTCATTTAAAAAAATTTTTTTTTACTTTATTTTACTTTACAATACTGTATTGGTTTTGCCATACATTGACATGAATCCACCACAGGTGTACATGCGTTCCCAAACATGAACCCCCCTCCCACCTCCCTCCCCACAACATCCCTCTGGGTCATTCCCGTGCACCAACCCCAAGCATGCTGTATCCTGCATTGGACATAGACTGGCGATTCGATTCTTACATGATAGTATATATGTTTCAATGCCATTCTCCCAAATCATCCCACCCTCTCCCTCTCCCTCTGAGTCCAAAAGTCCACTATACACATCTGTGTCTTTTTTGCTGTCTTGCATACAGGGTCATCATTGCCATCTCAGTCATTTTTAAATAACCCTTATAGGTAACCAAGTCCATTGCAGATGTATTTAAGTCTATGGATGCTAAACTAAGGAGTATGAACCTTGAAAAGGTAAAAGTAAATAAATAAATAAATTGTTATTCCGATAGTATATTTTCACAGTAAGTTTTTTCTTATGACCATATTAATTTTTTCCAGATTTCTGCCCTGAAAAGGATAAATTTGATACTGCAGTTTGAAGCACAGGATGTTCAAACACAACAAATGGAAGACACTATTAGCAGTACTACAACCTTAACAACTCCACAAGTAAGAATACTTTCTCTACTTAGACTAACTTTTTAAAAAATTTATTTATTTTAATTGCAGGCTAATTACTTTACAATATTTTATTGGTTTTACCATACATCAACAAGGATCCACCACGGGTGCACACGTGTTCCCCATCCTGAACCCCCCTCCCACCTCCCTCCCCATACCACCCCTCTGTGTCAAATTATCCAATTTCAAAATACAATGGCTTTGTGAGGCTAACTCTTCTCTAGAATGTGAAGTAAACTTGCTATATCCTCAAAATGCAAGTAGGAAGTTATGCTCTGACTTTGGATTCCTGGGAACATATTAGAAGGCATTTCCTATCTTATTTTGAAGTTCTAAGAATTATTATAGGCCACAAGCCTAGAAAGTCTGGAACTTGGTTCTCCCTTGATGCCAGTGGTCCTTACTGAGCACTAGAGGCTCACAGAGACCAGTGGGTATTAGGTATTATCCTGACCCCAGTTAATTCATCTCATTGCATGAATTTTCCTTCCTGCCTACTCTGTAAGCATGTTATTTATAGACAAATCACAAGAGAACATATACTAAATTACAATATCAATTATTTTTCAGAAAACTAAGATGTTTTCTAGGATGTTGTTGAATCTGCAATTTAGAGAGAGATGTGCTACAGAGAAAATTAAATTTGAAACTAGTTTGGATGAGCCAGAAACAAAAATTTTGTTAACTTGAATACTAAGATACAAAATGTATTTCCTTATCACTCTTTTTGATTCTAGAACCAATCACATGGTTAATCAAATTTAAAAAAAATTGTGTCATCACCACTTCAGATGATAATATGGAAAACATATAATTTATAAAATAGGTTAATAGAAAATTCAATAACCATCTATCAAAATTTTGCTGCAGGTGATGAGTTTCACTGAGAGGTAACTAATAAGAAAACAGGCTTATACTTAAGTTTTACATTTAAGAAGGAAGAAGGAGAAATGTTTATTTAGTTCTTTGGCCCATTTTTTGATTGGATCGTTTATTTTTCTGGAATTGAGCTGCAGGAGTTGCTTGTATATTTTTGAGATTAGTTGTTTGTCAGTTGCTTCATTTGCTATTATTTTCTCCCATTCTGAAGGCTGTCTTTTCACCTTGCTTATAGTTTCCTTTCTTTACAGATTTTAAGTTTAATTAGGTCCCATTTGTTTATTTAGAAGACACATAGATGGCTAACAAACACATGAAAAGATGCTCAACATTACTCATTATCAGAGAAATGCAAATCAAAACCACAATGAGGTATCATTTCACACCAGTCAGAATGGCTGTGATCCAAAATCTACAAGCAATAAATGCTGGAGAGGGTGTAGAAAAAAGGGAACCCTCTTACTCTGTTGGTGGGAATGCAAACTAGTACAGTGACTATGGAGAACAGTGTGGAAATTCCTTAAAAAACTGGAAATAGAACTGCCTTATGACCCAGCAATCCCACTACTGGGCATACACACCAAGGAAACCAGAATTGAAAGAGACACATGTATTCCAATGTTAATTGCAGCACTGTTTATAATAGCCAGGACATGGAAGCAACCTAGATGTCCATTAGCAGATGAACGGATAAAGCTGTGGTACATATACACAATGGAGTATTACTCAGTCATTAAAAAGAATACATTTGAATCAGTTCTAATGAGGTGGATGAAACCGGAACCTATTATACAGAGTGAAGTAAGCCAGAAAGAAAGACACCAATACAGTATACTAACACATATATATGGAATTAAGAAAGATGGTAATGATAACCCTGTATGCGAGACAGCAAAAGAGACACAGATAGAGAGAATAGGCTTTTGGACTCTGTTGGAGAGGGCGAGCGTGGGATGATTTGGAGAATGGCACTGAAACATGTGTAATATCATATATGAAATGGATCACCAGTCCAGGTTCGCTGCATGATACTGGATGCTTGGGGCTAGTGGACTGGGATGACCCAGAGGAATGGTATGGGGAGGGAGGTGGGTTCAGGATGGGGAACACGTGTATACCTGTGGTGGATTCATGTTGATGTATGGCAAAACCAATACAATATTGTAAAGTAATTAACCTCCAATTAAAATAAATAAATTTATATTAAAAAAGAAGGAAGAATGTATTCATGTGTATGTCTTATAGAGAGGATATATGTAGCTATTTTTTAAACTTATTTATTTTAATTGGAGGCTAATTACTTTACAATATTGTAGTGGTTTTGCCATACATTGACATGAACCAGCCATGAGTGAACATGTGTTCCCCATTCCGAACTTCCCTCCCGCCTCCCTCCCCATTCTATCCCTCTGGGTCATCCCAGTGCACCAGCCCCGAGCAACCTGTCTCATGCATCGAACCTGGACTGACAATCTGTTTCACATATGATAAGATACATGTTTCAATATCATTCTCCAAAATCATCCCACCCTCACCTTCTCCAAAAGAGTTCAAAAGACTGTTCTATACATCTGTGTCTCTTTTTCTGTCTTGCATATAGGGTTATCATTACCATCTTTCTAAATCCATATATATGTGTTAGTATACTCTATTGGTGTTTTCCTTTCTGGCTTACCTCACTCTGTATAATAGGCTCCAGTTTTATCCACCTCATTAGAACTGATTCAAATCTATTCTTTTTAAGGTCTGAGTAATATTCCATCGTGTATATGTACCATGGCTTTCGTATCCATTCACCTGCTGATGGACATCTAGGTTGCTTCCATGTCCTGGATATTATAAGTAGTGCTGCAATGAACATTGGGGTACACGTGTCTCTTTCAATTCTGGTTTCCTTGATGTGTATGCCCAGCAGTGGGATTGTTGGGTTGTATGGCAGTTATATTTCCAGTTTTTTAAGAAATCTACACAGCAATCTCCATAGTGGCTGTACTAGTTTGCATTCCCACCAACAGTGTAAGAGGGTTCCCTTTTCTTCACACCCTCTCCAGCATTTATTGTTTGTAGACTTTTGGATCGCAGCCATTCTGACTGGTGTGAAATGGCACCTCATTGTGGTTTTGATTTATATTTATCTGATAATGAGTGATGTTGTGCATCTTTTCACGAGTTTGTTAGCCATCTGTACGTTTTCTTTGGAGAAATGTATGTTTAGTTCTTTGGCCCATTTTTTTTTTTAATTGGGTCGTTTATTTTCCTGGAATTAAGCTGCAGGAGTTGCTTGTATATTTTTGAGATTAATTCTTTGTCAGTTGCTTCGTTTGCTATTATTTTCTCCCATTTTGAAGGCTGTCTTTTCACCTTGCTTATAGTTTCCTTCGTTGTTCAAAAGCTTTTAAATTTAATTAGATCCCATTTGTTTATTTTTGCTTTTATTTCCATTACTCTGGGAGGTGGGTCAGAGACGATCCTGCTGTGATTTATGTCAGATAGGGTTTTGCCTGTGTTTTCCTGGAGAAGTTTTATAGTTTCTGGTCTTACATTTAGATCTTTAATCTATTTCGAGTTTATTTTTGTGTATGGTGTTAAAAAGTGTTGTAGTTTCATTCTTTTACAGGTGGTTGATCAGTTTTCCCAGCACCACTTGTTAAAGACATTGTCTTTCTCCATTGTATATTCTTGCCTTCTCTGTCACAGATAAGGTGTCCATAGGTGCATGGATTTATCTCTGGGCCTTCTATTTTGTTCCATTAATAGACGTTTCTGTCTTTGTGCCAGTACCATACTGTCTTGATGACTATAGCTTGGTAGTATACCCTCAAGTCAGGCAGATTGGTTCCTCTAGTTCTATTCTTCTGTCTCAAGACTGCTTTGGCTATTCGAGGATTTTTGCATTTCCATACAAATTGAGAAATTATTTGTTCTAGTTCTGTGAAAAATACCGTTGATAGCTTGATAGGGATTGTATTGAATCTATAGATTGCTTTGGGCGGTATACTCGTTTTCACAATATTGATTATTCCGATCCATGAACACTGTTATTTCTCGATCTATTAGTGCCCTCTTTGATTTCTTTCACCAGTGTTTCATAGTTTTCTATATATACGTCTTTTGTTTTCTTTAGGTAGATATATTCCTAAGTATTTTATTATTTTCTTTGCAATGGTGAATGGAATTGTTTCCTTAATTTTTCTTTCTGTTTTCTCATTGTTAGTGTATAGGAATGCAAAGGATTTCTGTGTGTTTATTTTATATCCTTCAACTTTACTATATTTACTGATTAGCTCTAGTAATTTTCTTGTGGAGTCTTTAGGGTTTTCTATGTAGAGAATCATGTCATCTGCAAACAGTGATTGTTTTACTTCTTTTCCAATCTGGATTCATTTTATTTCTTTCTCTACTCTGATTGCTGTGGCCAAAACTTCCAAAACTATGTTGAATAGTAGTGGTGGGAGTGGGCATCCTTGTCTTGTTCCTGACTTTAGGGGAAATGCTTTCAACTTTTCACCCTTGAAGATAGTGTTTGCTGTGGGTTTGTCACATATGGCTTTTATTATGTTGAGGTCCTTTATGGAGTTGCACAGAATCGGACACAACTGAAGCGACTTAGCAGCAGCAGCAGCAGCATGTTCCTTCTATGCCTTCTTTCTGGAGTGTTTTTTTTAATCATAAATGGATGTTGAATTTTGTCAAAGGCTTTCTCTGTACCTATTGAGATAATCAAATGAGTTTTATCTTTCAATTTGTTAATGTGGTGTATTACATTGATTGATTTGTGGATAATGAAGAATCCTTGCATCCCTGGGCTAAAGCCCACTTGGTCATGATGTATGATCTTTTTAATATGTTGTTGGATTCTGTTTGCTAGAATTTTGTTAAGGATTTTTGCATCTATGTGCATCAGTGATATTGGCCTGTAGTTTTCTTTTTTGTGGCATCTTTGTCAGGTTTTGTTATTAGGGTGATGGTGGCCTCATAGAATGAGCTTGGAAGTTTACCTTCCTCTGCAATTTTCTGGAAGAGTTTGAGTAGGATAGGTGTTAGCTCTTCTCTAAATTTTTGGTACAGTTCAGGTGTGAAGCCATCTGGTCCTGGGCTTTTGTTTTGGGTTGTTGTGTTTTCATTTTCATTCATTTCTATGCATATTTTAATTTCTTTTTTGATTTCTTCTGTGATTTTTTGGTTATTCAGCAGTGTGTTGTTCAGCTTCCATATGTTGGAATTTTTAATAATTTTTCTCCTGTAATTGACATCTAATCTTATTGCATTGTGGTCAGAAAAGATGTTTGGAATGATTTCAATTTTTCTGAATTTACCAAGCGTAGATTTATGGCCCAGGATGTGATCAATCCTGGAGAAGGTTCCATGTGCACTTGAGAAAAAGGTGAAATTCATTGTTTTAGGTTGAAATATCTTACAGATATTAGTTATGTCTAAATGCCATTGTATAATTTAAAGTCTGTGTTTCCTTGTTAATTTTCTGTTTAGTTGATCTATCCATAGGTGCAAATGGGGTTTTAAAGTCTCCCACTATTATTGTGTTATTGTTAATGTCCTCTTTCATACTTATTATCATTTGCTTTACATATTGTTTGTTCCTATGTTGGGTTCATATATATTTGTAATTGTTATATCTTCTTCTTGGATATATCCTTTGATCATTATGTAGTGTCCTTCTTTGTCTTCTTTCACAGCCTTTATTTCAAAGTCTATTTTATCTGATATGAGTATTGCTACTCCTGCTTTCTTTTGGTCTCTATTTGCATGGAATATTTTTTCCAGCTCTTCACGTCCAGTCTGTATGTGTCCCTTGTTTTGAGATGGGCCTCTTGTAGACAACATATATAGGGGTCTTGTTTTTGTATCCATTCATCCAGTGTTTGTCTTTTAGTTGGGGCAGTCAACCCATTTACATTTAAGGTAATTATTGATAAGTATGATACCATTGCCATTTACTTTGTTGTTTTGGGTTCGAGTTTATACACCTTTTCTGTGTTTCCTGTCTAGAGAAGTTCCTTTAGCATTTGTTAAAAGCTTGTTTGGTGGTGCTGAATTCTCTCAGTTTTTGCTTGTCTGTAATGTAGCTATTACTTTTATACATCTTCTACTTTTACACATCTTCCATAGCCTTGCTCCCTAAAGTGTTGTGAAAAAATCAGGAATATCTGTATCATCTGGGAGCTCATCAGGACTCCAGACATTCAGATCCTTTCCACAGATACATTGAATCTGAATCATTTTAATAAGGTTTACAGGTGATATTTAGGCACTGATTTTGAGAAGTACTGTCCCAGAGTTTCTGATTCTTATTCAGGCATGTGGGGTGACTTCCAGGTGATTTTATGGTCAAGTTTAGGAAAACATATGGGGACTGGAAAATTGACTCAAAGTCAGGACACTTGGATATCTAATCCCCACTCTGCTAAAATTAATTTTGGGACCTTAAGATACTCACTACCTTGGGTCTTAGTATCTTACATCTGTGAATATAAAGTTGGATTTGATGATATCTGAATGTCTTTTAGCTCTGAAAAATTTTGAGATTCATTCACGTATCATCAACAATTCCCCATTTCAGGTATTGTGCTAGGTGCTGGTGATATTCAGGTATATGCACAACATTCTTGATAAAAAGTCAACCAAATCTTATAACAGAAATGGAGAGGGATCTAGTTGAACATGCTTAGCTGCCCAAATCCTCATGCCCTGCTAATGAGTAATTAGAATTTAAATTGGTATATTCACTTTGGAAAAGCAATATGGTAATATCAAAAATCCACTCTTAATGTAGTAACCAGAGCAGTCCTGTTAAAACAAGTCAGATGAAATCATTCTTCTACTCAGAATCCTTAAATGGCTCAAGATCTCACTCAAAATAAAATCTAAATTCTTTATAGTGGCCTCTAGGATCTTCCTCATTTGTCTTCTCTGACCTTATCTCCGGTTATTGTCCATCACTCTACTAAGATATTGGTCTCCTTGTTATTTATCAAACACACAACCTACATTTCTTCCTCAAAGTCATTACACATACAGGTTCCTCTCCCTGAATCCCTTCCTTCTACCTTGCATGCATCCTCATTTCACACTCCCCCGTCTCCTTCAGCTCTTTGTTCAAATGACATTCTCTCAGTGAGGTCTTTTATGACCATGCTACTTAGAAGTATGTCAGTAACACATTTACCATGTGCTATACTCCTTATCTTCCACCCCTGCTTTATTTTTCTCCATTGTACAATCATCTTCATAATTTTTAGAAATTTTATATACTCCCCTTGAACATTATTATCTACACATAATAGAATTTAAGCTTAATGATATACCCATCTGAATGCAGAGTTCCAAAGAATAGCACGGAGAGATAAGAAAGCCTTTGTAAGTGAACAAAAGAAAGAAATAGATGAAAACAATAAAATGGGAAAGATCTCTTCAAGAAAATTGGAGATAACAAGGGAACATTTCATGTAAAGATGGACACAAAATAAAGGACAGGAACTGTTTGGACCCAACAGAAGCAGAAGATATTAAGAAGAGATGACAAGAAGACACAGAAGAACTGTAAAAAAAAAGGTCTTAATGACCTGAATAAACACGATGGTGTGATCACTCACCTACAGACAAACATTCTGGAGTGTGAAGTCAAGCGGGTCTTAGGAAGCATTACTATGAATGAAGCTGGCAGAGGTGAGGGGATTCTAGCTGAACTACTTCAAATACTAAAACATGATGCTGTTACAGTGCTGTGCTCAATACACCAGCAAATTTGCAAAGGTCAGCAGTGGCCACAGGACTGGAAAATATCAGTTTTCATTCCGATTCAAAAATGGGCAATGACAAAGAGTGCTCAAACCACTGAACAACTGCGATCATTTCACCTGCTAGCAAGGTAATGCTCAAAATCCTTCAAGCTAAACTTCAATAGTACATGAACTGAGAAATTCCAGATGTACAAGCTGAATTTAGCAAAGACAGAGGAACCAGAGATCAAATTGCCAACATCCATTGGATCATAGAAAAAGCTAGAAAATTCAAGAAATGCACCTACTTCTGCTTCATTAACTGTGCTAAAGCCTTTTACTGTGTGGATCACAAAAAACTGTGGAAAATTCTTAAAGAGATTGGAATACCTGAGAAACCTGTATGCAGGTCAAGAAGCAACAGTTAGAACTGGACATGGAAAAAACGGACTGGTTCAAACTTGGGAAAGGAGTGCATCAACACTGTATACTGTCACCCTGTTTATTGAGCCAATATTTAGCCATCATGCAAAAGGCCAGACTGGATGAAGCACAAACTGAAATCAAGATGACTAGGAGGAATATCAATAACATCAGATATGCAGATGACACCATCCAAATGGCAGAAAATGAAGAGAAATCAAAGAGCTTGTTGATGAAATTGAAAAAGGAGAGTGAAAAAGCTGGCTTAAAACTCAATATTCAAAAAATCAAGATCACAGCATCTGGTCCAATCGCTTCATGGCAAATAGATGGGGAAAAAATGGAAAGTGATAGATTTTGTTTTCTTGGGCTCCAAAATCACTGGGGATAATGACTGCAGCCATGAAATTAAAAGATGCTTGCTCCTTGGGAGAAAAGCTATGACAAACCTAGACAACATATTAAACACAGAGACATCACTTTGACGACAAATGTCCATCTAGACAAAGCTATGGTTTCTCCATGTATGGATGTGAGAGTTGACCCATAAAAGAGGCTGAGCACCAAAGAATTGATGCTTTTGAACTGTGGTGCTGGAGAAGACTCTTGAAGATCCCTTGGACAGCAAGGACATCAAACAAATCAATCCTAAAGGAAATCAGCCCTGAATATTCATTGGAAGGAATGATGCTGAAGCTTCAATACTTTGGCCACTTGATGCATCAGCTGACTCATTGGAAAACACCCTGATTCTGTGAAAGATTGAGGGCAGGAGGAGAAGGGGGCCACTGAGGATGAGATGCTTGGATGGCATCACCAGCTCAATGGAGAGGAGTTTAAGCAAACTATGGGAGAAGGTGAAGGATAGGGAAGCATGACATGCTGCAGTCCATGGGGTTGAAAGAATTTGGACACAACTGAGCAACTTAACAACAACAATAAGCTCTATGAAAACAGAAGTTTTTTTTTTTTTTTTTTTTTTTAATCATTTCTGTTTATTGTTCTGTCCCTAGCACTTAAAATGGTATCTGACACAAAGTGGACATTCAGTTAATATTTTTGAGGTGATCAGAGTATATGAAAATGCATGTAACCTATGAGCTAGCTAATACCTCTACTTTAAAATTTATACCAAAAAATCCCTGCATGTATGTGTAAATATTACTGTTAGCCACCCAGTCATGTCTGACTTTTTGTGACCCCTTGTACTGTAGCCTCCACTCTCCTCGGTCCATAGAATTCTCCAGACAAGAATACTGGAGTGGGTTGCCATTCCCTTCTCCAGGGGATATTCCTGATACAAGGATTGAGTCTGGGTCTCCTGCATTGCAGGCAGATTCTTTACTGTCTAAGCCACCCATCAAATCATATGTACAAATAGACTCTTCCCGACCCCGTGATTGAGCTGATGTCTCATGTCTCCTGCACTGGCAGGCCGGTTCTTTACCACTGAGCCACCTGGGAAGCCCTTATACAATGTATACTATATACTGTTCTGCAGCTGGCTTTTTTCATTCAACCTTATAAGACCTAGTTGTATTGTGATCTACAATTCTAGTTCTTCAACTTTCACTACTGTATAATAGTGCAGTATTGAAATACTCTAGATTTTATTCATTTTGATTCTAGAAAATTTCCCCTAATTCCTCCTGATTATAAACAGTAGTACGATGAACATTTTTATGTAGAAGTATTGAACATTTTTTGTAGATGTACAAATATACTTCTACACAAAAATGTTCATTGTATCAGTTTATAATCAGGAGAGATCAGGGGAAAATGTGTAAATGTCCAGAATCAAAATGAATAAAATCTAGAGTATTTCTATACTGCACTATTATACAGCAATGAAAGTTAATGAACTAGACTTGTAGATCAACTAGATCGATACAACTAGATCTTATAAGGTTGAATGAAAAAAACAAGTTGCAGTAAAGGGCTTCCCAGGTGGCTCATTGGTAAAAAAAAAACCAAAACAAAACAAACAAACAAAAAACAAACAACAACAACAACAACAAAAAAAACTGCCTGCCAGTGCAGGAGACATAAAAGACTTCGGTTCAATACCTGGGTCAGGAAGAATCCCTAGAGGAGGGCATAGAAACCCACTCCAGTATGCTTTCCTGGAGAATCCCATGGACAGAGGACCTGGTGAACTACAGTCCATGGGGTCACAAAGAACTGGGTGTGACTGAGCAACTTAGCACGCACGCACACATAGTATGATACCATTTAAGTAAATTTTAAAAATACAAATAATGCTATTTCAGATATGAAGTAAACACAATGCCATCTAAATTTACATTAATATTTGATATATTATTTTCTGAATTCTGTATTTTTTGAAGGTGAATGGAAGCCAAGAGAGATTAAGTCCCAGTGGCCTTATTAGAGATTTGCTTAAAATAATGTATCTTGTTAGTGGTAGAGCTGTAACTATATCTAAGCATTCCCATCTGTATGCTTAAAATACTTTAACTGAGTTAAAAACTTTTTTTTGAGTAATTGGACTCTATTCCTTGAGAACTCCCCTACTGTTGTAACTATCTCAGTATTTATATTTTATTCATCTTTGAGTGAAGTCGCTCAGTTGTGTCTGACTGTTTGTGACCCCGTGGACTTTAGCCCACCAGGCTCCTCTGTCCATGGGATTCTCCAGGCAAGAATACTGGAGTGGGTTGCCATTTCCTTCTCCAGGGGGTCTTCCCAACCCAGGGATCGAACCTAGGTCTCCTGCATTGCAGGCAGATGCTTTAACTTCTGAGCCACCAGGGAAGCCCCTTATTTATCTTTAGGTATTGTTAAAAGAGTAATATTTAATATCAAATTTGCATCAACTAGCAGAAGGGACAGTTATGATTAATCTATAATTTAAATGTATTACATTTTAAATACAAGCAAAGTGAGTAATAACAGAGCTTTATAAATTGGTTCACTCTGAATATATATAATATATTTAAATTATATATGAATATCAGAGAAGGCAATGGCACCCCACTCCAGTACTCTTGTCTGGAAAAATCCCATGGATGGAGGAGCTTGGTGGGCTGCAGTCCATGGGGTAGCTAAGAGTCGGACACAACTGAGTGACTTCACTTTCATTTTTCACTTTCATGGATTGGAGTAGGAAATGGCAACCCACTCCAGTGTTCTTGCCTGGAGAATCCCAGGGATAGGGGAGCCTGGTGGGCTTCCGTTTATGGGGTTGCACAGAGTCGGACACCACTGAAGTGACTTAGCAGCAGCAGCATATATGAATATGACTGCAAATATTTTTCACATAACCTCATAGTTTAAGGCTTCATAATTTCACATAATTCAGAAATAAATCATTTTATAATTCAGCTCCCTATGGTGGAATTTTTTTTTAACTTTCTTTTAAAAATTGTTGAACAGTTTTCTTTTTTTAAAGCTAGATCAGAAAAAAAAAAAAAAAACTACTCAAAATCCAAATAAAATTTAAATACAAATTATCATTAAAAAAATTGCTGGAACCAAGTGGATATACTGCTTCAAGAAATGGCAGATGAAGCTGGGTAAGAATTCATTCAGACCTTTTGGATAATCTTGATTTAATATCTGTCAGTCCTACAATTATGTAATGCAAATGAAAATATTTGTCTTTACCACCAAAATTAGGGTTTTGATCTAGAATTTAGTGCTTCAAGGACCTTTGGAGCTCTGTCATGCTCATAAAAATGTGACTATGTTCAAATCATCCTAGTATTTTCTTAAAAGCCTCTGTACATAGATTCAGCTAGTGTGTGATAAGAAAGAAAGGAAATGCAAATCAAAACCACAATCAGGTACCATTTCAAGCCAGTCAGAATGGCTGCTATCCAAAAGTCTACAAACAATAAATGCTGGAGAGGGTGTGGAGAAAAGGGAACCCTCTTACACTGTTGGTGGGAATGCAAACTAGTACAGCCACTATGGAGAATAGTGTGGAGATTCCTTAAAAAAAACTGCAAATAGAACTTCCATATGACCCAGCAATCCCACTGCTGGGCATACAAACCGAGGAAACCAGAATTGAAAGAGACACGTCTACCCGGATGTTCATCGCAGCACTGTTTATAATAGCCACTGTTTATAATGTCCATCAGCAGACGAATTGATAAGAAAGCTGTGGTACATATACACAATGGAACATTACTCAGCCATTAAAAAGAATACATTTGAATCAGTTCTAATGAGGTGGATGAAACTCTAGACTATTATACAAAGTGAAGTAAGCCAGAAAGAAAAACACCAGTACAGTATACTAATGCATATATATGGAATTTAGAAAGATGGTAATGATAACCCTATATGTGAGCCAGCAAAAGAGACACAGATGTATAGAACAGTCCTTTGGACTCTGTGGGAGAGGGTGAGGGTGGGATGATTTGGGAGAATGGCATTGAAACATGTATACTATCATATGTGAAGCAGATCACCAGTCTAGGTTCGATACATGAAACAGGTTACTCGGGAATGGTGCACTGGGATGATTCAGAAGGACAGGGTGGGGAGGGAGGTGGGAGGGGGGTTCAGGATGGGGAACACATGTATACCCGTGGCTGGTTCATGTCAATATATGGCAAAACCACTACAGTATTGTAAACTAATTAACCTCCAATTAAAATAAATAAATTCATATAAAAAACAAACAAAACAAACTACAAAAAAACAAAAGAAATGAAGGAAAGTGATTGAGAAAGGCAGGAGTATTTAAAAAATTTCCTCAATACTGTTTGTGTTCAGTATATATCAAATCTTTAATTTTTAATATGATCTTCCAAAATAATTCTACAATGATCCGGCCATTAAGTATTAAGCCCAGTTTGAGTCCTGCAAACGGAGCAATATGTGCAAAATGTCCAAGGAGTTCACAATATGGCAACATTTCATAATTGCAGATGGTGATTTATTTTTTTTTTAAGTTCCCTTTGTGGTACAGCTGTTAGAAACAGACAATTTATTACTGGGCTATTTATTTTAGGCCCTTGATATTTGAAGGGAATGACTTGACCATAATATTATCTTTGATACAGCAAATGAAAGTCTTTAAGTTGCGTCCAACTCTTTGTGAGCCCATGGACTATACAGTCCATGGAATTCTCCAGGCCAGAATACTGGAATAAGTAGCCATTCCCTTCTCCAATGATACAGAAGTTATATCAATATTCTCTCATATATTTCCTATTTCAAGAGAACGTTGTAGTAAAGAATGATAATATTTTTGAAAGGTAAAGGTTACGAATGGGCAATACTGAAATTTTATGTTTTATCTTCAAAGGTAGAGTAAAAGATTGAGAGTTCTTTAAGACACCTGGAAAATAGAATTGATGAATATTATCCTAGTGTCGAAGAATGAACTTAAAGTTTATCAGCTCTTTAAATTCACTAATGTAGCTCTTTAAATTCACTAATGTAGCTCTCTCATTAGTGAATTAAAACCTAAGTTAATAAATCAGGTTTGTAATATTTGAGAACAGGGCTGTAATATTTGAGAACAGGGCTGGAGAACAGGTAGTGTACTATTTGGCTTTGCTACTATTCTAATATGGCCCATATACCAACAGGGAGGTAGTAAGAAGGGTGATTTTTAAGTATTCTAGAAGAGACCAAAAGACTATTTGAATAATATGAAGCTAAGAATTTGTTTCTATTTATACCAAAAGTGGAATAAAATTGGGCTTGAAAACATAGCAGGGGAGGTCTTGAAAAACAAATGCTGCCATATTATATAGCCTTACTGACTCTCAGTGGAAATCGAGTTCAGTAGATAATTTTTTAAATTTGATATTGGAGTAGGATTTCTCAAGCTTAACACCACTGATATTTTGGCTTAATAATCTTATTGTATATAAATATACTATATATATAAATAAATAATACATAATATATACACAGTATATAATCGCAATATATAAATTATATATATATATATTTATATATATACTATATATACATAATCCTCAAGAATCCTGTTGTGTGTGTGTATATATATATATATATATATATATATATATATATATATACCAGTCTGCTGTTTCATGTACAATTCTAACTGTTGCTTCCTGACCTGCATACAGGTTTCTCAAGAGGCAGGTCAGGTGGTCTGGTATTTCCATTTCTTGAAGATTTTTCCACAGTTTATTGTGACCCACACAGTCAAAGGCTTTGGCATAGTCAATAAATCAGAAATAGATGTTTTTCAGGAACTCTCTTGCTTTTTCGATGATCCAGTGGATGTTGGCAATTTGATCTCTGGTTCCTCTGCCTTTTCTAAAACCAGCTTGAACATCTGGAAGTTCACGGGTCACATATTGCCGAAGCCTGGCTTGGAGAATTTTAAGCATTACTTTACTAGTGTGTGAGATGAGTACAATTGTGTGGTAGTTTGAGCATTCTTTGGCACTGCCTTTCTTTGGAATTGAAATGAAAACTGACTTTTTCCAGTCCTGTGGCCACTGCTGAGTTTTCCAAATTTGTTGGCATATAGAGTGCAGCACTTTCACAGCATCATCTTTCAGGATTTGAAATAGCTCCACTGGAATTCCATCACCTCCACTAGCTTTTGTCATAGTGATGCTTCCTAAGGCCCACATGACTTCACATTCCAGGATGTCTGGCTCTAGGTGAGTGATCACACCATCGTGAGTATCTGGGTTGTGAAGATCTTTTTTGTACAGTTCTTCTCTGTATTCTTGCCATCTCTTCTTAATATCTTCTGCTTCTGTTGCTGCTGCTGCTAAGTCGCTTCAGTCGTGTCCAACTCTGTGCAACCCCATAGACAGCAGCCCACCAGGCTCCACTGTCCCTGGTATTCTCCAGGCAAGAATATTGGAGTGGGTTGCCATTTCCTTCTCCAATGCATTAAAGTGAAAAGTGAAAGTGAAATCACAGTCGTGTCCAACCCTCAGCGACCTCATGGACTGCAGCCTTCCAGGCTCCTCTGGGATTTTCCAGACAAGAGTACTGGAGTGGGGTGCTGTTGCCTTCTCTGTCTGCTTCTGTTAGGTCCTTACAATTTCTGTCCTTTATTGAGCCCATCTTTTCATGAAATGTTCCCTTGGTATCTCTAATTTTCTTGAAGAGATCTCTAGTCTTTCCCATTCTATTGTTTTCCTCTATTTCTTTGCATTGATCACTGAGGAAGGCTTTCTTATCTCTCCTTGCTATTCTTTGGAACTCTGTATTCAAATCGACATATATTTCCTTTTCTCCTTTGCTTTTCACTTCCCTTCTTTTCACATCTGTTTGTAAAGCCTCCTCAGACAGCCGTTTTGCTTTTTTGCATTTCTTTTTCTTGGGGATGGTCTTGATTCCTGTCTCCTGTACAATGTCATGAACCTCCGTCCATAGTTCATCAGCCACTATGTCTATCAGATCTAGGACCTTAAATCTATTTCTCACTTCCACTGTATAGTATAAAGCATTTGATGGTGGCTGCGCTTTGATGGAGTAGCAGTGAAGACGTACCCCACATCCAAGATAAGAGAAACCCAAGTATGACTGTAGACAGTGAGGGAGGGCATCAGATGGCAGATAGACTGAAACCATAATCAGAGACAACTAGCCAGTCTAATCACATGGACCACAGCCCTGTCCAACTCAATGAAACTAAGCCATGTCATGTGGGGCTACCCAAGATAGATGGGTCATGGTGGAGAGATCTGACAGAATGGGGTCCCCCAGAGAAGGGAATGGCAAACCACTTCAGTATTCTTGCCTTGAGAACCCCATGAACAACATGAAAAAGCAAAAAGATAGGACACTGAAAGATGAACTCCCCAGGTCAGTAGGTGCCCAGTATGCTACTGGAGATCAGTGGAGAAATAACTCCAGAAAGAACGAAGGGATAGAGCCAAAGCAAAAACAACACCCAGTTGTGGATGAGACTGGTGATAGAAGCAAGGTTCGATTCTGTAAAGTGCAATGTTGCATAGGAACCTGGACTGTTTGGTCCATGAATCAAGGCAAATTGGAAGTGGTCAAACAGAAGATGACAAGAGTGAACATCGACATTCTAGGAATCAGCGAACTAAGATGGACTGGAATGGGTGAATTTAACTCACATGACCATTATTATATCTACTACTGTGGGCAGGAATCCCTTAGAAGAAATGGAGTAGCCATCGTGGTCAACAAAAGAGCCCAAAATGCAGTACTTGGATGCAATCTCAAAAACGACAGAATGATCTCTGTTCATCTCCAAGGCAAACCATTCAGTATCATGGTAATCCAAGTCTATGCCCCAAACAGTAACACTGAAGAAGCGGAAGTTGAACAGTTCTATGAAGACCTACAAGACTTTCTAGAACTAACATCCCCCAAAAATGTCCTTTTCATTGTAGGGAACGGGAATGCAAAAGTAGGAATTCAAGAAACACCTGGAGTAACAGGCAAATTTGCCCTTGGAGTGCAGAATGAAGCAGGGCAAAGGCTAATAGAGTTCTGCCAAAAGAATGCACTGATCATAGCAAACATCCTCTTCAAACAACACAAGAGAAGACTCTACATATGGACATCACCAGATGGTTGACACCAAAATCAGATTGATTATATTCTTTGCAGCCAAAGATGGAAAAGCTTTATACAGCCAACAGAAAAAGACCAGGAGCTGACTGTGGCTTGGATCATGAACTCCGTGTTGCCAAATTCAGACGGAAATTGGAGAAAGTGGAGAAAATCACTAGACCATTCATGTACGACCTAAATCATATCCCAGCATCAGGGTTTTTTCAAATGAATCAGTTCTTTGCATCAGGGGCCACACTGGAACTTCAGCTTTGGCATCGGTCCTTCCAATGAATATTCCAGACTAATTTCCTTCAGGATTGACTGGTTGGATCTCTTTGCCATCCAAGTTACTCTCAAGAGTCTTCTCCTCACCACAGTTCAAAATTTATGGGTGACCCTCTGTATTTGCAGTTCCACATTCACATATTCAACCAAATGGATTGTATATTACTGCAATATTTATTGAAAAAAAATCTCTCTATAATTGTACCCACACAGTTAAAAACTGTGTTGTTCAGAGGTCATCCATACTGTAAGTCTTGGTTGAATGTATTCATTGCTTTATCTTAAACATCTCGTGCAACTGGAAGAAATGAAGTGGAAAATAAATTAGAATAAAATGTTTTGCCCAGCCATGCAAATAAATTTTAGCCCAGTGGAGTTTAGGATCATAACATGGGGTGGGCAGACATCAATGTCATAAGACTGTAAAGAAGACTACACTCTGGAAGGCCATGGTATTGGCAAAGAGTATTTAATGACCAACTGTACTACTTGCCTTGACAGTGTATTAAAAAGCAAAGATATAATTTTACCAACAAAGGTCCACATTGTCAAAGCTATGGTTTTTCCAGTAGTCATGTATGGATGTGAAAGTTGGACCACAAAGAAGGCTGAGCACGAAAGAACTGATGTCTCCAATTGTGGTGCTGGAGAAGAATCTTGAGGGTCCCTTGAACAGCAAGGAGATAAAAACAGCCAATCCTAAAGGAAATCAACCCTTAATATTCATTGGAAGGATTGATGGTGAAGCTGAAACTCCAAAGCTTTGGCCTCCTGATGCAGACATCTGACTCATTGGAAAAGACTCTGATGCTGTAAAAGACTGAAGGCAAAAGGAGAAGAGGGCGGCAGAGGATGAGATGGATATGGATTTGAGCAAACCCTGGGAGATAGTGAAGGACAGAGAAGCCTGGTGTGCTACACTCCCTGGGGTCTCCAAGAGTAAGACATGACTTAGGGACTGAACAACAACAACAGTATGTTTAACTTTTGCTTTATTAAAATGACATGAAATCATTGAGAGAAAAATATTAACAATTTTGGAAAATATTGCACAGTGATTTTTTTAATTTCCATAAAGGATTTGAGTTTGAAATAACAATAATTATATAGAATGTTGTTAATTCTTTAGATTAAATCATTAAGCCATCCTGAGGTTAAATGAAATATATAATGGAGGATAATTTTCCAGATAATGAGAAGAAAAGAAACATTTTCAATTACCAAAATCTATAGAGATTTACCAGCTCAATATGCCTTTTTGAGGCCCTAAAGGTGGAATTGCATATTTACCAAAGGAAGAAAATTGAATTCAAAGTCAAATTTATGATTCCCATTTGTGTTACATCTTTTGTAAGCTCAAGTGAAGACAGCAATACCACTCCGCTTGTAAAGGACTTGAAATTATCTTGTTTCTTTTTAACTGGCCAAGAAGTCCTGAACCCTATGGAAAAGCCTTCCTGTTGCTATAAATCTTCATGTAGAACCATATATGAGACACTGCAATTCTTCTGATGTTGTGTGATAGGTTAGAGATTAAGGATCAAAATGGCAACACTCAATGAAACAGGAAATTTTCACAGCAAATAACTATTTTTTCAGCACTGACTCTGCAAAAGGGCCAAACCTGTCTTCACTTATACTGCACAGACAGATGTTTGATGATTCAAAATATTTAGAGATTTTGTTTTTGAGGGGAGGGAGATGATAACCAATATATATTAAGTTCCAGGTATATAACTATTATTATTTTACTGTTACTTCTTTTAATCCTCTATACATCCTCATGAGATGAATGTAATCCAATTTTACAGATAAGAAAACAAATTTAGTTCTTGTCCAAAGTAATGAGATAGTAATTAATATATTTTGAACATTTGCTATTCTAAAAGTTTTTGCGAAAAGTTTTAATCATCACTTCCACTTTATGGATGAAGAAATTAGCAAGCGGCAGGGCTGGAATTCATGCCAAACTATTTAAAGTTTTTTAGTTTGCAGGGAATTGATAACTTATGGTGAACAATGCCGGATTCGTGATCTCTGAAGAAGAGAATTTAGCTTCTGGACCAGAGATGAGGCTTCAGACACTCAGAGCTTTCTGTGGCAAAGTTTTATTACAGTGAAAAAGGGATAGAGAAAGCTTCTGATATAGACATCAGAAGAGGATAGAGAGTGCCCCACTCTCTAGTCTTATCAAGTCCTTATATGGATTTACAATTGGTTACTAACAATAGGAATGTCTTATCAGACCCACTCCTACAACATACATCTTACAATAACAAGATTAGTCAGAAGGTTCCTATTAAGAAGAAACACGTCCTCAAACAAGATACATTGTTTTTATATAATAATTAGTACAGAGCCTAAGGAAAAACACCCTTGAGCAAGATGACTTATTTTGTTGTGTAATCATTAGTTCTGGTCTTGAAGAAATTTAGTCTTAGGCAAAATAGATTGTTGCTATAACAACTCAGAGTTTAAGGAAAAAAAAAAACGTGTTATGTGACTAAGGCAAAGAAATTTCGGGAAAAAAACAAACAAACAAAAACAAAAAAAAAAACCTTTGTCCCTTTATCTTCCTCGAGGGCCCCAGACCCATTTCTCTTCCTCAAGGACCTCAGACTCCTTATAAACCTACCTAAGAATTAACTCTCTCAGAATCTAGATGAGCTTAGATCATGACTGCTAAAGAGGATTTATTTTAAAAATATGTAGAGAGATAGAGGTCAGTACATGATTTTGATGACCATGAACCAGGCCTCATAGATAACTGGAACCTTTACATCTTCAAGATAGCTCTAGCAATCTAACAAGAAAGATGGATTATCAATGCCTCTAATAAATGTTCCCCTCAGAACTGTTCGCTTTCTCCTCCCCCTAATGTTACAGCATTTTGGTGATGTAATGATCACCATTATCAGCTTACTCTATGTGTTTCTACTGCTTCAATCACCATCCATTATTGCCATAACCAACCTTCTTTATATTTTCCATGTCCTTAATCCTCTTCCTAGACTTCCATAGTGGCTCAGGGGTAAACAATTAGCCTGCTAATGCAGGAGATGCCATTTGATCCTGGGGTCGGAAAGATCCCCTGGAAAAGGAAATAGCAACCACCTCCAGTATTCTTGCCTGGGAAATTGCATGAACAGAGGAGCCAGCTACAGTCCTTGGGGTCACAAAGAGTCGGACATGACTTAGTGACTAGAAAACAACAAATCCTCCTCCATCACTACCAAATTTAAGAGAGGATATGATGGACTCAGACAGTTATCATTTCACTAGGCACCTTAACAAACAAAGTTCTCATGCAAATTAAAAAGCCCTTTATATGCTGCTGAATGGAATGGTCACCAAAGGATAAGGAAGTCCTGAGAAAGATACAGTGAGAATTTTGCTATTCATTTGCTCAGTAATGTCTGACTGTTTGTCACCCCATGGACAGCAGTACAACAGGCTTGCCTGTCCTTCACCATCTCCCAGAGCTTGCTCAAAATCATGTCCACTGAGTTGGCGATGTCATCCAACCATATCAAGCTCTGTCACCCCTTTTCCACCAGCCTTCAAAATTTCCCAGCATCAGGGTTTTGCTAATGAGTTGGCTCTTCACATCAGTTGGCCAAAATATTGGAGCTTCAGCCTCAGCATCAGTCCCTCCACTGAATATTCAGGATTGATTTCCTTTAGGATTTGCTGGCTTGATCTGCAGTCCAAGGAACACTCACGAGTCTTCTACAATATCGCAGTTCAAAGTATCAGCTCTTCGGTGCTCAGCCTTCTTATGGTCCAACTCTCACATCCATAAAGGACTACTGCAAAAATCATAGCTTTGACTATATGGACATTTGTCGGCAAGTAATGTCTATGCTTTTTAATATGCTGCCTAGTTTTGCCATATGTCTTCATCCAAGGAGCAAGTGTCTTTTAATTTCATGGCTGTAGTCACCATCTTCAGTGATTTTAGAGCCCAAGAAAATAAAATTTGTCACTGTTTCCATTGTTTCCCCATCTATGTGCCATAAAGTGATGTAACCAGATGCCAAGATCTTAGTTTTTTGAATGTTGAGTTTTAAGCCAGCTTTTTCACTCTCCTCTTTCACCTTCATCAAGAGTCTCTTTAGTTCCCCTTACTTTCTGTCATAAGGGTGGTATCACCTGCATATCTGACGTTATTGATATTTCTCACAGCAATCTTGATTTCAGCTTGTGCTTCACCAAGGTGGGCATTTCTCATGATGTATTTTGCATATAAGTTAAATAAGCAAGGAGACAATATACAGCCTTGATGTACTCCTTTCCCAATTTTAAACCAGTCCTTTGTTCCATATTAGGTTCTAACTGTTGCTTCTTGATGTGCATACAGGTTTCTCAGGAGGCAGGTCAGGTGGTCTGGTATTCCCATCTCTTTAAGAATTTTCCACAGTTTGTTGTGATCCACACAGTCAAAGGCTTTGCATAGTCAATGAAGCAGAAATAGATGTATTTCTGAAATTCTCTTGCTTTTTCTATGATAGAACAAATATTGGCAATTTGATCTCTGGTTATCTGCCTTTTCTAAATTTAGCTTGAACACCTAGAAGTTCTCTGCTCATGCACTGTTAAGGCCTGGCTTGAAGAACTTTGACCATTTCTTGCTAGCATGTGAGATGAGTGCAATTATGCAGTAGTTTGAATACTCTTTGCATTGCCTTCCTTTGGGATTTGAGTGAAAACTGACTTTTTCCAGTCCTGTGGTCACTGCTGAGTTTTCCAAGTTTGCTGGCATATCAAGTGCAGCACTTTCACAGCTACATCTTTTAGAATTTGAAATAGCTCAGCTGGAATTCCATTACCTCCACTCGCTTTGTTTGTAGTGATACATCCTAAGGCTCACTTGTCTTCATACTCCAGGATGTCTGGCTCTAGGTGAGTGATCACACCATAGTGGTTATCTTGGTCATTAAAACCCTTTTTGTATAGTTCTTCTGTGCGTTCTTGTCACCTCTTCTTAATATCTTCTGCTTCTGTTAGGTCCATACTCTTTCTATCCTTTATTGTGCCCATCTTTCCATGAATTGTTCCCTTGATATGTCTAACTTTCTTGAAGAGCTCTCTAGTCTTTTGTATTCTATTGTTTTCCTCTATTTCTTTGCAATGATCACTTAAGAAGGCTTTCTTATCTCTCCTTGCTGTTCTTTGGAACTCTGCATTCATAAGGATATATCTTTCCTTTCCTCCTTTTCCTTCTCTTCTTCCCTCAGCTATTTGTAAGTCCTCCTCAGAGAACCATTTTGCCTTTTACATTTCTGTTTCTTGGGGATGGTTTTGATCACTGTCTTCTGTACAATGTTATAAACCTCTGTCCATAGTTGTTCAGGCCCTTAGTCTATCAGATCTAACCCCTTGAATCTATTCATCACCTCCACTGTGTAATCATAAGGGATTTGATTCAGGTCATACCTGAATGGCCTAGTGGTTTTCCCTATTTTCTTCAGTTTAAATATGAATATGGCAATAAGGAGTTCATGATCTGAGCCACAGTCAGTTCCCAGCCTTTCTTTTGCTGACTATATAGAGTTTCTCCATATTTGTCTATAAAGAACATAAACAATCTCATTTTGGTAATAACCATCTGGTGATGTCCATGTGTAGAGTCTTTTGTTGTTGGAAGAAGTTTTACTTCTGTGACCATTGTGGTTTCTTGGCAAAACGTTTAGTATTTGCCCTGTTTCATTTTTTACTCCAAGGCCATCAATTCCTGTTACTCCAGGTATCTCTTAATTTCCTAGGGTTGCATTCCAGTCCCTATGATGAAAAGTACTTTTTTTTTTTTTTGGTGTTAGTTCTAAAAGGTCTTAGAGGTCTTCACAGAGCCATTCAACTTTAGCTTCTTTGGCATTATTGGTTGGGGCATAGACTTGAGTTATTTTGGTATTGAATGGTTTGCCTTGGAAATGAACAGAGATCATTCTGTTGTTTTTGAGATTGCACCCAAGTGATGCATTTTGGATCCTTTTGTTGATTATGAGTTCTACTCCATTTCTTCTAAGAGATTCTTGCCCACATTAGTAGATATAATGATTATCTGCATAAAATGCATCCATTCTGGTCCATTTTAGCTTGCTGATTTTTAAAATGTCAATATTCACTTTGCTATCTCTTGTTTGATCACTTCCAATTTACTTTGATTCATGGACCTAACATTCTGTGTTCCTATACAGCATCTGATTTTATGTTCACCATCAGACACATCCAGAACTGCTCATTGTTTCCACTTTAGCTCATCCTCTTCAGTCCTTTTGGAACTATTTCTCCACTCTTTTCCAGTAGCATATTTGGCACTTACCGACCTGGGAAATTCATCTTTCAGTGTCATATCTTTTTGCCTTTTTATACTGTTCATGGGGTTTTTAAGACAAGAATGATGAAGTGAGAATGGGAAACACTTTAAATGCCCTATCCTGTACAATGATCCCTAAACCCACATATAGATATACCATGTATATCAGGTAACTATATATATATATTTTTTTATTATTACAGTGTACTAACATTTTTATGTCACTGGGTCCTTACACCTTTTCCATTACCTTGATAGTAGACTGCTAAAATCTCAGGTCAGACCCAGAAGGCATAAGTTTTTCTCCAGTTTCCTGCCTTTTGTTTTAACACCTGTTGCCCTACTTTCAGCACACTTCCTCTCATCATGTGTCAGAGATCATTACTTTCCTGAGAAGGAATTAATGTTTTAAGCACTTACTGTTTACCAGGCATGTCACACATATCTTGTAATTCTCACAACAGTCCCATAAAAAGAGATGTTAATCCCCATTTTCCAATAGGCTGGACCTGAGGCTCAGACAGGTAAATTAATTTAGTAGGAGCCTCAGAGCTGAAACTAGAGAGCTCAGATTTAAACCCATATCTGAATCCAAAGTTTTCACTCTACTAAACTGTCTCTGTGGTCATGTATGGATGTGAGAGTTGGACTGTGAAGAAGGCTGAGCGCCGAAGAATTGATGTGTTTAAACTGTGGTGTTGGAGAAGACTCTTGAGAGTCCCTTGGACTGCAAGGAGTTCCAACCATTCCATTCTGAAGGAGATCAACCCTGGGATTTCTTTGGAAGGAATGATGTTAAAGCTGAAGCTCCAGTACTCTGGCCACCTCATGCGAAGAGTTGACTCATTGGAAAAGACTCTGATGCTGGGAGGGATTGGGGGCAGGAGGAGAAGGAGATGACAGAGGATGAGATGGCTGGATGGCATCACTGTCTCTATGGGCGTGAGTCTGAGTAAACTCTGGGAGTTGGTGATGGACAGGGAGGCCTGGCGTGCTGCGATTCATGGGGTTGCAAAGAGTCAGACACGACTGAGCGACTGAACTGAACTAAACTGAAACTGTCTCTGAAAAAAAAGCATCAGCCAAATTCACTCATGAAGACTTTGGAAATATCCTTCAAGAGATTTTGGATTTTAGGTAATAATAACAGCTGCCATTAAAAAAAAAAAAAAAGTTCTAGAACTGTACTAAGCACTTAAGAGTGTTATCTCTTGTGGGGAGATCCAAGAAGGATGGTACATAGGTATACTTATGGCTCATTCATGTTGATATTTGGCAGAAACCAGCACAATATTGTAAGGCAATCATCCTTCAATTAAAAATAAATTGAAATTTTAAAAACAGAGTGGAAAAATAATATTATCCTTTATCATCATAACAACCCTTCGAGGAAGGTACTATTATTTACTCTTTCTTAAGATGAGGAAACTGAACTTTAGAGAAATTAAGCAACTTTGTAAATAGCTGCTTTCCATTTTAAGACCTCGCTAAGTCGCTTCAGTCATGTCTGACTCTTTGTGATCCTATGGACTGTAGCCTGACGGGCTCCTCTGTCCATGCGATCTTCCAGGCAAGAATACTTGAGTGGCTTGCTATTTCCTTCTCCTTTATGGACTTAGGAAGAGGGAAATGCTTAACCCAAGTACTGCCAGTTGAATTTAGGTATGATTGCAAGGCTTACAAGAAGATATTTTTCAGTGGGAGACATATGCATCTATTTTTAAGGGTATCACTGTCTGAACTACCCCTCCTCTTACTTAGATGGAGATAAACATTTTAGAAACAGGTTCTCTGTTGCAGGCTTCCCAGGTGGCTCAGTGGTAAAATAATCTGTCTGCCAATGCAGAAGATGCTAGTTCAATCCCTGGGTGGAGAAGATCCCCTGGAGGAGGAAACGGCAACCCACTCCAGTATTCTTGCCTTGAGAATCCTAGGGACAGAAAAGCCTGGCAGGCTACAGTCCATGGGGTCGCAGAGAATCAGGAGTGACTGAGCACACATGCACTTGTTCTCTGCTACCCACTTGCCCAGTCTCATTACCTAAATTAACCTCTGTTTCAACAGTGGAACTACTCTTGATGGGTACCTTATGCAGATATGATCATCTATTCTTTGCAGCACTTTGCTTTTTCACCTGGAGCAATCTGTGCTAGATAACCATGGAAACTGACCAGCTAGGAGTCACTGCTTTTCTGACAATGGTAGGCTGTAAGGGCCTTTGAGGTTGAACACAGAGTTTTGTTTTCTTACGTTTTGTATAAATAGTCTCTACTCAGTTAATTCAGTACTAGGACATGGAGGATGAGGGCTGTAGATACCAGGGCAAATACAGCAGGGCTCTTCTGTAAATGAGCTGCTTCATTTACCCAGTGGATGATTCAAAGAGAAGTGATTCTGGATTGTTTCAATTCCTTGGACTATTTGCTGTTAATTGAGAAATCATTTCATACTTACTGCCTGGAGCTGTGAGCCAGTGTGGACCACTGTTTCACTGCCCTGGAATGTCTTTAGAATTTGTGAATCTTCCACTGAAAGCAGCTCAGTGGGAGAAGGCAACAGTGAGCCACCCAGAGTTCTCCATGTGGCCTCTCTCCAGAGTACAGGCCCCTACAAAGGGTCACTATTTCTTCTATGGCCCTCAGGCTATCCTTTCTGGACAGGAAGGGAGGCTGTGTTGAGAGCCTTCTTCATCTAGGGCTTCTTTCCCCCCTATGAATACCCAGAAAACTGTGCTATCTATGAATGTCTGGTCCTCTTACCCCTTCAAGGAACAGATGGGGACTTTGAGGGCCAGATGACATGCTTGGAAAATGTACTGTAAGGCAATTATCACGTCAGTGGGCATACTTGGGTAATTTTTAAAAACTCTAAATGATTTCAAAGTCAGATTCTCTGGGAATTCCTAGTATCTTTGCCAGATCCCCAGGTTGGGGAGTCTGATGTGGGGCCTAGAAACATCACAACAGTGTGAGAACTTCTTTGGTATTATTTTTCTCCAGTTTGTAGGTCATGCACCTGGCAGTATAGGATATAATTTTAATGTGATTGCAACTCTCCTACCATCTCATCATGACTTTTCCTTTGTCCTTGAATGTGGGTTATCATTTTTGGTGTGTTCCAACATCCTCCTATTGATGATTGTTCAGCAGCTAGTTATGATTTTAGTGTCCTTGCAGAAGAAGAGCACATGTCTTTCTTCTCTGCCATCTTGGAATCACTGAATCTGACTTTGAAGGTCAGCAGGATTTGATTACAGAACTTCCACAGGACTGAGGGAAACAGAGGCTCTTGGAGGGCACAAACAAAACCTTGTATGCAACAAGATCCAGGAGGAAGGAGCAGAGACCCCACAAGAGACTGAGCCAGACCTGCCTTTGAGTGTTTGAGGGTCTCCTATGGAGGCATGGGATGGCAGTGGCCCATCTCAGGGACAGGGGAACTGGTAGCAGCAGTCCTGGGAGGCATGTGTTGCCATAAATGCTTTTGGAGGTCACCTTTAGCCCTACCATAGAGCCTGCAGACTCCAGGACTGGGCTGCCTCAGGCTAAACTATAGGAAGGGAGAAGAGACTTACCCATCAGCAGACAACTGGATTGAGGATTTACTGAGAATGGCACTGCCCACCAACAGGACACAGGTTTCCACACAGCCAGTCCCTCCGATCAGAAAGCTTGAACAAGCTTCTTATCTTCACTCATCAGGGTGCAGAAAGAAAAAGCAAGATCTAAAATCCTGCAGCCTCCATAATGAAAGCCATAATCACAGAAAGCTCACCAAAGTGATAACATGGATCATGGATGACAGCCTTGTGTAACTCAGTGAAACTACGAGCCATGCCATGCAGGGCCACCCAAGATGGATGGGTCATAGTGGAGAGTTCTGAGAAAATATTGTCCACTGGAGAATGGAGTGGCAAGACACTTTAGCATTCTTGCCTTGAGAACCCCATTATAGTATGAAAAGACAAAAAGACATGACACTGGAAGATGAGACCACAGGTCAATATGCTCCAATATGCTACTGAGAAGAGTGGAGAAATAGCTCCAGAAAGAATGAAGAGGCTGAGCTAAAGCAAAAACAATGCTCAGTTGAGGATGTGTCTGGTGGTAAAAGTAAAGTTCGATACTGTAAAGAACAGTATTGCATAGGAACCTGGAATATTAGGTCCATGAATCAAGGTGAACTGGACGTGGTCAAGTAGGACATGGCAAGAGTGAATATTGACATTTTAGAAATCAGTGAACTAAAATGGATGGGACTGGGTGAATTTAATTCAGATGACCATTATATCTACTACTGTGGGCAATAATCTTTGGAGTAACCCTCACAATCAACAAAAGAGTCTGCAATGCCATACTTGGGTGCAAACTCAAAAATGACAGAATGGGAACCCTCTTGCACTGTTGGTAAGAATGTAACTAATGCAGACACTATGGAGAACAGTATGGAGATTCCTTTGAAAACTAGGAATGAAACCACATACGACCCAGCAATCCCACTACTAGGCATATACCCTGAGAAAACCAAAATTGAAAAATACACTTGTACCCCAGTGTTCACTGCAACTCTATTTACAATAGCTAGGACATGGAAGCAACCTAGATGTCCATCAGCAGATGAATGGATAAAGAAACTGTGGTACATATATACAATGGAATATTATTCAGCCATAAAAGTGAACTCATTGAATCAGTCCTTAGGTGGATGAACATAGAGCCTATTATACAGAATGAAGTGAGTCAGAAAGAGAGAAACAAATACTGTATACTAATGCATATATATTAAATCTAGAAAGATAGTACTGATGAACTTATTTGCAGAGCAGCAATGGAGACACAGACATTGAGAACAGACTTATGGACACAGCTGGTGTGGGCAGGAAGGAGAGGGTGGGATGTATGGACAGAATAACATGGAGACATACATTACCATATCTAAATTAGATAGCCAATGGGCATTTGCTGTATGGCTCAGGGAACTCAAACTGGGGCTTGGTAACAACCTGGAGGGGTGGGATAGGGAGGGAAATGGGAAGGGTGTTCAAGTGGAAGCGGACATGGGTAAACCTATGACTGATTCATGTTGATGCTTGGTAGAAACCAACACAATACTGTAAAGCAATTATCCTTCAATTGAAAATAAATAAAATTTTAAAAAATGACAGAATAATCTTGTTTCTTTTCCAAGGCAAGCCATTCAGTATCACAGTAATCCAAGTCTATGCCCTGACCACTAATGCCAAAGAAGATGAAGTCAAAAGGTTTTATGATGACATACAAGACCTCTTAGAACTAACACCAAAAAAGATGTCCCTTTCATTATAGGGGGCTTCTCTGGTGGCTCAGACTGTAAAGCTTCTGACTGCAATGTGGGAGACCCGGGTTCAATCCCTGGGTAAGGATGATCCCTTGGAGAAGGAAATGGCAACCCACTCCGGTATTCTTGCCTGGAAAATTTTATGGACTGAGGAGCCTGGTAAGCTACAGTCCATTGGGTCGCAACTTCACATTCACTTTTCATCATAGGGGACTGGAATGTAAAAGTAGGAAGTCAAGAGATACCTGGAGTAATAGGCAAGCTTGGCCATGGAGAAGGGATAGGCTACCCACTCCTTCATTCTTATCTTCCCTTGTGGTTCAGTGGGTAAAGAATCTGCCTGTAATGCAGGAGTCTTGGGTTCGATCCCTGGGTTGGGAATATCCTCTGGAGAAGGGAAAGGCTACCCACTCCAGTATCCTAGCCTGGAGAATTCCATGGACTGTACAGCCCATGGAGTTGCAAAGAGTCGGACACAACTCAGAGATTTTCACTTTCACTTGGGCTTAGAGTAGAAATTTAAGCAGGACAACAGGTTAACAGTTTTGTGAACAGAACACACTGGTCATAGAAAACACTCTTTTCCAACAAAACAAGAGAGGACTCTACACATGGACATCACAAGATGGTCAGTACTGAAATCAGATTGATTATATTACATGCAGCCAAAGATGGAGAGGCTCTGTAAAGTCAGCCAAAACAAGACCTAGAGATGACTGTGGCTCAGATCATGAGCTCCTTACAGCAAAATTTAGGCTTAAATTGAAGAAAGTAGGGAAAACCTCTAGGCGATTCAGGTATGACCTGAATCAAATCCCTTATGATTACACAGTGGACGTGATGGATAGATTCAAGGGATTAGATCTGACAGACAGAGTACCTGAAGAACTATGCACAGAGGTTCAAAACATTATGCAGGAGGTGGTGACCAAAACCATCTCAAAACAAACAAAACAAAGGCAAGTAGCAAAGTAGTTGTTTCCGGAGGCCTTACAAATAGCTGAGAAACAAAGTGAAAGAAAGGAGAAAGGGAAAGAAATATGCAACTGAATGCAGTATTCCAGAGAATAGGAAGGAGAGATACAAAAGCCTTCTTACATGAATAATGCAGATATAGAGGAAAAAATGGAAAGACTAGATATCTCTTCAAGAAAATTGGATATATCATGGAAAAATTTCATGCAAGGATGGGCTTAATAAAGGACAGAAACTGTAAGGACCTAAAGGAAGCAAAAGTGATTAAGAAGAGGTGGCAAGAATACACAGAAAAAAGAACTCTGCAAAAAAAAGTTTTAATGACTGGGATAACCACTATGGTGTGATCACTCACCTAGAGCCAGACATCCTGGAGTGTGAAGTCAAATGGGCCTTAGGAAGCATTACTATGAACAAAGCTAATGGAATTCCAGCTGAGCTATTTCAAATCCTAAAAGATGATGCTATGAAAGTGTTACAGTCAATATGTCATCAAATTTGGAAAACTCAGCAGTGGTCACTGGACTGGAAAATGTCAGTTTTCATCCCAATCCCAAAGAAAGGCAATGCCAAAGATTAAAACTACTGCATAGTTGCACTCATTTCATATGCTAGCAAGGTAGTGCTCAAAATCCTTCAAACTAGACCTCAGCAGTATGTGAATCAAGAATTTCTAGATGTAGAAGCTGCATTTAGAAGAGTCAGGGGAACCAGAGATTAACTTTCCAACATTTGTTGTATTATAGAGAAAGCTAGGGAATTCTAGAAAACATCTACTTCTGCTTCATTGCCTATGCTAAGGTCATTAACTGTATGGATCATAACAAACTGTGGAAAATTCCTAAAGAGATGGGAATACCAGACCACCTTCCTCTCTCCTGAGAAACCCATATGGAGATCAAGAATCAACAATTAGAACTGGACATGAAACAGTGAATTGGTTCAAAATTGGGAAAGGAGTCCACCAAGGCTGTATACTGTCTCCCTGCTTTATTTAAGTTTTATGCAGAGTACATCATATGAAATGCTGGGCTGGATGATTCACAAGCTGGAATCAAGATTGCCTTGAGAAATAGCAAGCTCAGATATGCAGATGGTACCACTCTAATTGCACAAAGTGAACAGGAACTAAAAACCCTCTTGAAGCGAGTGAAAAAGCTGAACTAAAACTCAGTGTTCAAAAAACTTAGATCATGGCGTTCACTCCCATCACTTCACAGCAAATTTGCTGTTATTCAGTAGCTGAGTCATGCCTGACTCTTTTCATACCCATGGACTGCTGCATGCCACATTCCCTGTCCTTACGTTCTCCCAAATTTTGCTCAAACTCGTGTCCATTGAGTTGGTGATGCCAACCAACAATCTCGTCCTTTGCTGCCCTCTTCTCTTCCTGCCTTCAATCTTTCCCAGCATCAGGCACTCTTCCAATAAATTGAGTCTTAGCATCAGATGGCCAAAGTCTTTAGCTTCAGTTTCAGCATCAGTCTTTCCAGTGAATATTCAGGGTTGATTTCCTTTAGGGTTGACTGGTTTGATCTTCTTGCTGTTCAAGGGACCCTCCAGAGTCATGTCCAGCATCACATTTTGAAAGCATTCTTCCATGCTCAGCTTTCTTTATGGTCAAATTCTCACTTTCATATATGACTACTGGAAAAAATATAGCTTAGACTGCACAGACCTTGTTGGTAAAGTGATGTCTCTGCTTTTTACTAGCCTTCTAGTTTTGTCATAGCTTTTCTTCCAAGAGCAAGCATCTTTTAATTTCATGGCTGTACTTACCATCTGATGTGATTTTGAAGTCCAAGAAAATAATATCTGTCACTGTTTCCACTTTCTCTCCATCTATTTGCCATGAAGTGATGGGACCTGATGCCACAATCTTAGTTTGTTGATTCTTCTTTTAAGCCAGCTTTTTCACTCTCCTCTGTAACCTTCATCAAGAGGCTTTTTAGTTCCTCTTTGCTTTCTGCCATTAGAGTGGTATCTTCATGGCAGATAGTTGGGGAAAAAATGGAAACAATAAGATTTTATTTTATTGGACTTTAAAATCACTGCAGACTGTGAGTGGGTGCAGACATGAAATTAAAAAAACAAACAAACAAACAATCACTTGCTCCTTGGAAGAAAAGCTATAGTAAGGCTAGACAGTGTATTGAAAAGCAGAGACTTCACTTTGCTGACAACAGTCTATATAGTCAAAGCTGTAGGTTTTGTATTAGTCATGTATGGGTGCAAGAGTTGTACCATAAAGAAGGCTGAGCACTGAAGAATTGATGTTTTTGAATTGTGTTGCTGGAGAAGACTCTGGAAAGTCCCTTGGACAGCAAGGAGATTAAACAAGTTAATCCTCAAGTAAATCAACCCTGAATATTCACTAGGAGGACTGATGCTGAAGCTCCAATACTTTGTCCACCTGATGTGCAGAGCCAACTAATTGGAAAATACCCTGATGCTAAGAAAGATTGAGGGTAAAAGGATAAAGGGGCATCAGAGGATGAGATGGTTGAATGGCATCACCAGTTTGATGGGCATGAGTTTGAGCAAACTCTGCAAGATAGTGAAATACAGGGAAGCCTAGTGTGCTGCAGCCCATGATGTAGCAGAGTCAAACAGTACTTAGCAACTGAACAACAACAGCAAGATTGTTTCAATGTGCAGCCAAGACTGAACATTTGTTCTGAGCCTTGAGTGCACATTAGAATCACCTGGAAAGCTTAAAAATTGAATCTAATTTTCCCCAATTTAATGTAATGTTTAAAGAATCCCACTTAACCAATGAGGGTTGAAAACCCCTGTTGTACAAACCATTTTACCACCTCCTTCAGCTTTAGAGAGTAGGGTCTCTGGAAATTGGTCTTAATAGGTGTTGGAGCCTCTTGAGGAGGGACATATCAGGTGGCAACAAATAAAAGCTGTATTTAGAATTTTGCCAAGAGTCAGCTTGTCCAATGCAGGTTTATAACCCACCCATCTGTTCTCTAATTCTTGGTGTTTCTTCTCCAATTCTTAGCTCCTATTATCAAAGGCAACACCCCATTTGTGCTCTTATGTGAGAGACAATGATGATATGTGGTAATTGTTTAAGTGTAAGTCTTAGAAATCAGACTGACACTTGCTACCAGGTGACCACGGGCAAATCATTGAAGGTCTTTGTACAAGAATGTCTTTATCTGTAAAATGTGAATAATTGTATTACCTACTGTAAAGGTCTTCAAAAGGTCATGCTGCTGCTACTGCTAAGTCACTTCAGTCGTGTCCGACTCTGTGCGACCCCATAGACGGCAGCCCGTCAGGCTCCCCCGTCCCTGGGATTCTCCAGGCAAGAACTCTGGAGTGGGTTGCCATTTCCTTCTCCAATGCATGAAAGTGAAAAGTGAAAGTGAAGTCGTTCAGTCATGGCCGACTCTTAGTGACCCCACGGACTGCAGCCCACCAGGCTCCTCCATCCATGGGATTTTCCAGGCAGGAGTACTGGAGTGGGGTGCCATTGCCTTCTCCCTCAAAAGGTCATAGAAAGGACTAATTGAGATGATCCATATAACATGCTTAACACATTGACAAAGACCAAGTGGTCAATAAGTATTATATAGCCGCTGAGCCTCAGTTTCTTCGTCTGTCAATTGAGGGTGAACATACCCACTCTACTTATTTCAGAAGGCTGTTTCTAAGATCAAAACACATTGCAGTTAAAGAGAGCACTTTTTGAGCTGAACTAGACCATGTAGCTTGAAGACGTTGTGAGTTCTTTCACTTTCCTTAATGTAAAGTCAGAGGTGTTAAAGGATTCCCCCAAATCATTGAATATTGGGGCTAGAAAGGCCTTTAGAAACCACTAGTCCAACATTTTCATTTTTCAGGTGATATAAATGTAAGGTAGAGAAGAAAAAAAAGGACTTGTCCAGAAGTTAGTGTTAGGGCTAAGAGGAAATCCCAGGCATACTGATTCTGGCTCCTAGACTTTTTGCTACAGTTTTGCCTAGAATTTTTGCCACAATTGTTTCCCTGCCTTCCCTACTACCTTTAGGGCTCAAGTCTTGCTCTTCATGTCCTGAACCATAAGCATGGAGGCTGAGCTGCCACACACCATTAAACAGCAGGAGTGCTACTTTTTAGAAGCCATAGAACTAATGTGATAAACTATGATTCCCCCTTATAGACTGTTTACAGCACAACCTGGGTGAGTCAGGAACTTAGGGGGTCCTTCTGAACTGAGAAGTGATGGTGTATGCTAAGTTGCTTCAGTCGTGTCTGACATTTTACGACCCTATTGGCTGTAATCTGCCAAGCTCCTCTGTCTATGGAATTTTCTAGTCAAGAATGCTGGAGTGGGTTGCTATATCCTGCCCCAAGCCAGCATGGTAGAATACACTAAAGTTCAGCTCTGTGTAACAAGAGATCTGGGTTTTATTTCTGACTACCCTGTATGACCGGGGGGCTTCTTCCCTTTTCTTGGCCCCCTTCTTGAAATGAAACAAACTTACATAGTCCTTTCCATTCTCAAAGGCCTGGCCTTTCTGGCTATGCATCCCTATGGCAGATCTAGGGCTACAGTTCTGGACCCTGGGGCTACACTTGTGGATCACCAGAGACCACCTCTGGTGGAAGCAGCAGCCACCTCGAGGCAGGGGAAGGGCTTCTCCCCCAGGCAGATGGTGCTGAGAAGTGTGAGGAGCTGGTGTGAGAAGTGAAGGTTGCATTTTTAAAATAGTCTGTACTTTGGAACTTCACTCAGCTAGAACACTCTGGTCTCAACTTCCTAAACATGCTAAATATAAAACTTGCATACTCAGAACAGGCCACCTCCCCTCTCTTATGAAGTTTACAGATAAGACAAGATAGTTGTTGTTTCTGGTCAGGTTAGATGATAGTTTTAAAAATTCACTATTTGAAGTTCAGAGGTGGTTTGAAGGGAAGGTGGCGTGTCAGTCTTATGCCAGATAAGGCAGAAGAATTGGCTGAAAATGCAGTGTTATGTGTGGTTACTTAACAGTCACATTTATGAGAATTTATCTTCCTGACTTTTAAGGTATAGTCCCTGGAATCACACAGTTATCTATTATCACTATCCCACTTCATATACTAGATTGTATGTGTGAAAGCACCTAGTACCTATGTAAGAATAATTTGAAAGTAGCAAATAAAATAAAATAAAATAAATCTAGTGTGCAGTCCCAAGATGGAGGAAGAATAGGACAGGGAGACTACTTTCTCCCCCACAAATTCATCAAAAGATCATTTGAAGGATGAGAAACTTCCACAAAACAACTTCTGAATGCTGGTGGAGGACACCAGGCACCCAGAAAAGCAGCCAATTCTCTTTGAAAGGAGGTAGGACAAAATATAAAAGACAAAAAGAGAGACAAAAGAGTTAGGGATGGAGACCCATCTTGGGGAGGGAATCATGAAGGAGGAGACGTTTCCAAACAGCAGGAAACCCTCTCACTGGCAGGTCCGTCGGGAATTTTGAAATCTCAGAAGGCAACATAACCAGATGAAAAAAGAGAGAGAGAGAATATGCTCCTAACTGCAACTCCCAGCAGAGAAGTAGCCCAAATGATTGCATCCGCCACTAGCAAGCCGGGACTGGACAAGGAGGCTCGGGTGGCATGCTTAGAGTAAAGACCAGATCTGAATGCCCTGAGGACAATCTGAGGGAGCTAATGTGAGATAGCAACCCAAACTGTGGGATAGCCAGAGAGAGAAAAAAAGAGAGAGAGAGAGAGAGAGAGAGAACTTTCCCACAAAAGTTCTCTAACCTAATGCACAGCCTGGCCAGCTCACAGAACAAACGATTGAGCAAACACCAAAGGAGAGCTAGCCAGCTGCGGACAGGCCCCTCGCTCCCCGCTCCTGGCCAGAAGTAGAGAGGCAGGAGTGCGACAACCACAGCTGGAAGGCAAGGGGCAATCTCAGCCCCATAAACCGGCAACTTCCACCAAACTGTGAGCAGGCTTCCAGTTACTAACCAAGTCTTCCTGGGATCCTGAACAATAGACATCTGCCAAGAGGGTCACAGCCTGAGATCAGCTCCCCAGAGTAGACACATAGCACACCTGAGATGGTGCTCTTGCAGCGAACCCAGGAAAGTGAGTGGCCAGGACCAGGGAGGTAATTAAGATGCACTGCCCACCTGAGACAGTGTGCTTGCCAAGCACCTGGTCTCCTGGCTGCTCAGAACTGGGAAGGACACAAAACGGATGCCCAACTGACTCTGCCCTTGTGGAATACCCGATAATCTGAACCTGAGCAGCTTAGACCTGGGAAGTTCATGAAACACAGGGCCTGATTTGGACAGTACCCCTGCAGGGGAACCTGGAGCCTGAACGTGTAGACCGGGAAAGCACACGCTGTCATGAGCTGGGGCAAACCCAGTGTGGTCCATGCATGTGAGGCCTCTTCACACACACCAGTGATATTCCTTTGCAGTGTTCCTCCCTCCCCACTACACGACTGAACAAGTGAGACTAAATAAGTGACCACCTTCACCCCCTTGTGTCAGGGCAGAAATTAGACACTGAAGAGACTTGCAAACGGAAAAAAAGCCAAAATAAACAAAGAAGAGGGAACTGCTCTGGAAGTGACAGGTGCAACAGATTAAAACCCTGTAGTTAGCAATTACTGAGCTTTGGAAGGGGCCTATAGACCTTGAGAAGAAATATAAGCTGGAACAAGGAACTTCCTGAAACTGAATTGACCCTGCACTGCCCACAACAGCGCCAGAGAAATTCCTAGATATATTTTTACTATTATAATTTTTAAATTGAAAATGTTGTTTTTTATTACTCCTTTAATTTTCATTTTCATAACCTACTATTACATTGCAAAAAATACCCTATTTTTAAAGCAAATTTCACATATATATATTTTTTATACTTTTTGTGATTGTGTTTTATATTTTTAATATTGTAATTTTGAGAGTCTAACCTCTACTCTAGATTTTTAATCTTTGTTTATTGGTTCAGTTCAGTCACTTGTGTCCGACTTTTTGCGACCCCATGAATTGTAGCACGCCAGGCCTCCCTGTTCATTACCAGCTCCCGGAGTTCACTCAAACTCACATCCATCCCATCAGTGATGCCATCCAGCCATCTCATCCTCTGTCGTCCCCTTCTCCTCCTGCCCTCAATCCATCCCAACATCAGAGTCTTTTCCAATGAGTCAACACTTCCCATCAGGTGGCCAAAGTACTGGAGTTTCAGCTTTAGCATCATTCCTTCCAAAAAACACCCAGGACTGATCTCCTTTAGAATGGAATGGTTGGATCTCCTTGCAGTCCAAGGGACTCTCAAGAGTCTTCTCCAACACCACAGATCAAAAGCATCAATTCTTCGGCACTCAGCCTTCTTCACAGTCCAACTCTCACATCCATACATGACTACTGGAAAAACCATAGCCTTGACTAGACGGACCTTTGTTGGTATTAGTTTTCAAATTTTTACCTTTAAGAATCTAATCTTAAGAATCTATTACTGGCTTGATTGCTCTCTCCCCTTTTAACTCTCTCTTTCCCTACTCCAGGTCACGTCTATCTCCTCCCTCCTCTTCTCTACTTAATTCTGTGAATCTCTCTGGGTGTTCCAGAATATGGAGAACACATAGGGAATTAATTAGTGGCTAGATTGCTCTCTCCCCTTTTGACTCCCCCTCTTCTCCTCTTGGTCACCTCTATCTCCCTCCTCCCTCTGCTCTTCTTCATGTAACTCTGTGAACTTCTCTGGGTGTCCCTATCTGTGGAGAATCTATTCACCATTAACCTAGATGTTTTATCATCTGTGTTGTATGGATGGAGAAATCTTGAGACTACTTAAAAAACAAGACTGAAAGCCAGAGGCAGGAGGCTTTAATCCAAAACTTGAGAACACCAGAAAACTCCTGACTCCAGGGAACAATAATTGACAAGAGTTCATCCAAAACCTCCATACCTACACTGAAACCAATTTCCACCCAGGAGCTAACAGGTTCCAGAGCAGGACATACCGCACTAATTCTCCAGCAATGAAGGAACAGATTTGAGTGTTAAAATACAGCCTGCCCCAAATCAAGCCAAACCGATAGATACCCCAAAACTCACTATTAGACACTTCATTTCACTCCAGAGAAAAGAGATCTAGCTCCACCCACCAGAACACAGATGCAACCTTCCCTAACTAGGAAACCTTGACAAGACACTAGTCCAACCCCACCCACAGGGAACAACCTCCACAATAAAGAAGAACCACAAACTTCAGGCCTACAGAAAGTCCACCCCCAAAACAGCAATCTAAACAAAATGATAAAGCAGATAAATATTCTGCAGGTAAAGCAACATGATAAAACCCACCAAACCAAACCAAAGATGAGATGGGAGTCTACCTGAAAAATAATAAATAGTAAAGATGATCCAAAATCTTGAAAACCAAATGGAGTTACAAGTAAATAGACTAGAGACAAGGATTGAGAATATGCAAAAAATGTTTAACAAGGACCTAGAAGAAATTTAAAAAAAAAATCAATCAATAATGGATAATGCATTAACTGAGATAAAAAACACTTTGGAGGGAACCAACAGTAGAATAACTGAGGCAGAAGAGAGGATAAGTGAGGTGGAAGATAGAATGGTGGAAATAAATGAAGCAGAGAGGAAAAAAGAAAAAAGAATGAAAAGAAATGAAGACAACCTCAGAGACCTTTCGGACAGTGTTAAGTGCCCCAACATTCAAATCATAGGAGTCCCAGGAGAAGACAACAAGAAAGGGCATGAGAAAATACATAAGGAAATAATAGTTGAAAACTTCCCTAAAATGGGGAAGGAAAGAGCCACCCAAATCTAAGAAATCTAGAGAGTCCAAAACAGGATAAACCCAAGCTGAAACACCTCAAGACACATACTAATCAAGATAACTATATCAAACACAAAGAGCAAACATTAAAAGCAGCAAAGGAAAAGCAACAAATAACACATAGGGGGATTCACATAAGGATAAGAGCTGAACTCTCAATAGAAACTCTTCAAACAAGAAACGAATGGAGGGACATACTTAGAAAGTGATGGAAGAGAAAAACCTAAAACCCAGATTACTATGCCCAGCAAGGATCTTATTTAAATATGAAAGAGAAACAAAAAGCTTTACAGACAAGCAAAAGCAGAGATAATTCAGCACGACCAAGCCAGCTCTTTAATAAATTCTAAAGGATCTTCTCTAGAGAGGAAACACAGAAAAGGTTTATAAACTCAAACCCAAAACAAAAAAGTAAATGGCATCAGGATCATACTTATCAATAATTACCTTAAATGTAAATAGGTTGAATGCCCCAATCAAAAGACGGACTAGCTGAATGGATACAAAAACAAGACCCCTATATATGCTGTCTACAAGAGACTCACATCAAAACAAGGGACACATACAGACTGAAAGGGAAAAGCTGGAAAAATTTACTTCATGCAAATGGAGATGAACAGAAAGCAAGACTAGCCATACTCATATCAGATAAAATAGACTTTAAAATAAAGGCCATAAAAAGTGAAAAAGAAGGATACTACTACATAATGATCAAAGGATCAATCTAAGAGGAAGATATAACAATTATAAATATATATGCACCCAACATAGGAGCACTGCAATATGTAAAGCAAATGCTGAGCACTGAAGAATTGATGCTTTTGAACTGTGGTGTTGGAGAAGACTCTTGAGAGTTGCTTGGACTGCAAGGAGATCCAACCAATCCATTCTGAAGGAGATCAGCCCTGGGATTTCTTTGGAAGGAATGATGCTAAAGCTGAAACTCCAATACTTTGGCCACCTGATGCAAAGAGTTGACTCATTGGAAAAGACTCTGACACTGGGAGGGATTGGGGGCAGGAGGAGAAGGGGACGATAGAGGATGAGATGGCTGGATGGCATCACTGACTCGATGGACGTGAGTCTGTGTGAACTCCGGGAGTTGGTGATGGACAGAGAGGCCTGGTGTGCTGTGATTCATGGGGTCACAAAGAGTCGGACATGACTGAGCGACTGAACTGAACTGAACACGTATGAAAGGGGAAATTAACAGTAACACAATAATAGTGGGAGACTTTAATACCCCCCTCATACCTATGGATAGATCAACCAAACAGAAAATTAACAAGGAAACATAAACTTTACATGATACAATGGACCTGTTAGACCTAATATTGTCTATAGGACATTTTACCTCAAAATAATGCATTTTAATTTTTTCTCATGTGCACACGGAGCATGCTCCAGGATAGACCACATCCTTGGTCATAAATGTAGCCTTAGTAAGTTCATAAAAATTGAAATCACTTCAAGCCTCTTTTCTTATTACAGTGCAGTAAGATTAGATGTCAACTACAGAAAAAAGAAAAAACTATGAAAAATGCACACATATGGAGGCTAAACAACACACTTCTGAATAACCAAAAAATCACAAAAGAAATTAAAAAAGAAATCCAAATATGCATAGGAACAAATGAAAATGAAAACGTATGGGGTTCAGTAAAAGCAGTGCTAAGGGGAAGGTTCATAGCAATACATGCTTACCTCAAGAAACAAGAGGAAAATCAAATAAATAACCTAACTTTACACCTAAAGCAACTAGAAAAAAAGAAATTAAGAACCCCAGGGATAGTAGAAGGAAAGAAATCCTAAAAATTAGGGCAGAAATAAATGCAAAAGAAACAAAAGAGACCATAACAAAAATTAACAAAGCTAAATGTTTGTTCTTTGAGAAGATTAAAAAAAAAAAGCCAAACCATTAGCCAGACTCATCAAGGAAAAAAGGGAGAAGAATCAAATCAACAAAATTAGAAATTAAAATGAAGAAATCACAACAGACAACATAGAAATACAAAGGATCATAAGAGATTACTATCAGAAATTATATGCCAATAAAACGGACAACTTGGAAGAAATGGACAAATTCTTATCAAAGTATAACCTTCCAAAGCTGAACTGCAGGCCAATATCACTGACAAACATAGATGCAAAAATCCTCAACCAAATTCTAGCAAACAGAATCCAACAACATATTAAAAAGATTATACATCATGACCAAGTGGGCTTTATCCCTGGGATGCAAGGATTCATCAATATTTACAAGTCAAAGAATATGATTCACCATATTAACAAATTGAAAGGCAAAAACCATATGATTATCTCAAAAGATGAACAGAAAGCCTTTGTTAAAATTCACCATCCATTTATGATAAAAATCCTCCAGAAAGCAGGCATAGAAGGAACATACCTCAACATAATAAAAGACATATATGATAAACCCACAGCAAACATTATCCTCAATGTTGAGAAATTGAAAGCATTTCTCCTAAAGTCAGGAACAAGACAAGGGTTTCACCACTACTATTCAACATAGTTTTGGAAGTTTTGGCCACAGCAATCAGAGCAGAAAAATAAATAAAAGGAATACAGATTGGAAAAGAATAAGCAAAACTCTCACTGTTTGCAGATGACAAGATCCTCTGCATAGAAAACACCAAAGACTTTCGGATCACAGCCATTCTGACTGGAGTGAAAGGGTACCTCATTGTGGTTTTGATTTGCATTTCTCTGATAATGAGTGATGTTGGTATCTTTTCACGTGTTTGTTAGCCATCTGTATGTCTTCTTTGGAGAAATGTCTGTTTAGTTCTTTGGCCCATTTTTGATTGGGTCATTGCTGCAGGAGTTGCTTGTATAATTTTGAGATTAGTTCTTGTCAGTTACTTCATTTGCTATTATTTTCTCCCATTCTGAAGGCTGTCTTTTCACCTTGCTTATAGTTTCCTTTGTTGCACAGAAGCTGTTAATTTTAATTAGGTCCCATTTGTTATTTTTGCTTTTATTTCCAATATTCTGGGAAGTAGGTCATAGAGGATCCTGCTGTGATTTATGTCAGAGAGTGTTTTGCCTATGTTCTCCTCTAGGAGTTTTATAGTTTCTGGTCTTGGACTCTGTGGGAGAGGGAGAGGGTGGGATGATTTGGGAGAATGGCATTGAAACATGTAAAATAGCATATAAGAAACGAATTGCCAGTCCAGGTTCGATGCAGGATACAGGATGCTTGGGGCTGGTGCACTGGGATGACCCAGAGGGATGGTACAGGGAATGAAGTGGGAGGGGGGTGCAAGATAGGGAACACGTGTACACCCGTGGTGGATTCATGTTGATATATGGCAAAACCAATACAATATTGTAAAGTAATTCGCCTCCAATTAAAATAAATTTAAATTTCAAAAAAGAACATGGAAAATGTTGAAAAACTAAAAAGAAAAAAGAAAACACCAAAGACACCACCAGAAAATTACTAGAGTTAATCAATTAATATAGTAAAGTTGAAGGATATAAAATTAACACTCAGAAATCTCTTGCACTCCTATACACTATCAATGAGAAAACTGAAAGAAAAATTAAGGAAACAATTCCATTCACTTTATTTATTACTTAGGAATATATCAACCTAAAGAAACAAAAGACCTATATATAGAAAAGTATAAAACACTGATGAAGGAAATCAAAGAGGATACAAATAGATGGAGAAACATACCGTATTCATTGATTGGAAGAATCAATATAGTGAAAATGAGTATACTACACAAGGCAATCTATAGATTCAATGCAATTCCTATCAAGCTGCCAACGGCATTTTTCACAGAACTAGAACACATAATTTCTCAATTTGTATGGAAATACAAAAAATCTCGAATAGCCAAAGCAATCTTGAGAAAGAAGAATGGAACAGGAAGAATCAACCTGCCTGACTTCAGACTATACTACAAAGACACAGTCATCAAGACAGTATGGTCCTGGCACAAATACAGAAATATGGATCAGTGGAACAAAATAGAAAGCTCAGAGATAAATACACACACCTATGGACACTTTATCTTTGACAAAGGAGGCAAGAATATACAATGGAGAAAAGACAATCTCTTAACAAATCATGCTTGAAAAACTGATCAACCACCTGTAAAGAATGAAACTAGAACACTTTCTAAAACCATACTCAAAATGGATTAAAGATCTGTATGTAAGACCAGAAACTATAAAACTCCTAGAGGAAAACATGGGCAAAAACACACTCTGACATAAATCACAGCAGGATCCTCTATGACCCACCTGCCAGGGTAATGGAAATAAAAGCAAAAATAAACAAATGGGACCTAATTAAACTTAAAAAGCTTTTGCACAACGAACAAAACTCTAAGCAAGGTGAAAAGAGAGCCTTCAGAATGGGAGAAAGTAATAACAACGAAATAACTGAGGAAGAAGTGACCACAATATTATACAAGCAGCTCATGCAACTCAATACCAGAAAAGTAAATGACCCAATTAAAAATGGGCCAAAGAACTAAACAGATATTTCTCCGAAGAAGATATACAGATGGCTAACAAAGTCATGAAAAGATGCCCAACACCACTCATTATGAGATAAATGCAAACCAAAACCACAGTGTGGTATCATCTCACCCTGGTCAGAATGGCTGCTATCAAAAAGTCTACAAACAATAAATTGCTGGAGAGGGTGTGGAGCAAAGGGAACCTTCTTACACTGTTAATGGGAATGCAAACTACTACACCAGTATCGAGAACAGTGTGGCATTTCCTTGAAAAACAGGAAATAGAACTGCCATATGACCCAGCAATCCGACTGTTGGGCATACACACTGAGGAAACCAGAATTGATAGAGACACGTGTACCCCAAGGTTCATCGCAGCACTATTTATAATAGCTAGGACATGGAAGCAACCTAGATGTCTATTGGCAGACGAATGGATACGAAAGTTATACTACATATGCACAATAAAATCAGTGGTATGCTCAAGCTAGCTAAGATGGGTTCATGAGAACTTATTATTAATCTTTTAGGAAGTTAGCTTGAAATTAGTCATGATGGGAACACATATACCAAGACAAATCAGGACGTTTTCATTTTATTTGTCTTCAGAGAGCTTGTTGTTAAACTTTTATTTGCTTCTACTATTGCATTGAATCAAAATGGCCACTTTTCTTACCGACTTGTAAACGCATACATTGTGAAAATAGCAACTTTTCTGTTTACCCTCACAAAAAAAACTTGTATAATATTAACAACTTAAGCACTTTGTAGCCATTATTTCTTCAAATGTTTTTCTGCCTCCACTTCCTGATATTCTTTTCACTTTTTCAAATTCTAATTTCTGTTTTTGTTTCATTTGGAACAGTTTGTATTGCAGTGTCTTCAAATCCACTTTTTCTTCTAAAATATGTAATTTTTTAATATGCTACTAATCACAGCCAGTGAGTTTCAAATCTCAAGAATTGTAATTTTCATCATTAGAAGCTTAACTTGGTTTTTTTTTTTATATCATTCGTGTCTCCACTTAACTTTTTAAACATATGCAATGTAGTAGCAATAACTATGTTAATACCTTTTCTGATAATTCTAGTATCTGTGTCAGTTCTGAATCATTTTTGATTGATTAATATTTCTCATTTATGGTATGCATTTTCTTGCTTTTGTCATGCCTCGTAGTTTTTGATTGGATATCAAATGTGAATTTTACCTTTTAGAATGTTAGATATTTTTGTATTCTTATAAATATTCTTGAGCCTTACTCTAGGCTACCATTAAGTTACTTGAAAAGATTTTGTAACATTCCAGGTCTTCACTGTAAAATTTGTTAGGCAAGACAAGAACAGCATTTCATCTGGCAGAGACTCAATACTCGTTATTTGTCACCACTGAGGCAAATGCCTTCTGAGTACTTATTTGACTATAAATTATGTTTGCTAATATCACTGATAGTAATAGGCACTAATTCTAGCCCTTTGTGAGCACTCATCTTTCTAATCCTATTAGATAGTTATTTCTCCAGTAGTTTACTTACATTCATTCACTGATGTGTACTCTGCTAAACACCCTCTGCAACTCTCCAGAGTCCTTTCTCTGTAGCTCTTTCCCCTCTGGCACTTTGTTTTGTGAACTCTAGCCCACTTGATTTTGATCTCCCTCGAATTTGAACTCCATTTCCTCAACACAGGGAGTCTTTTTTGCCTGTGTTCCCTCCCTTTGTTCTATGGCCTGGTGGTGGTGGTGGTTTAGTCACTTAGTTGCGTGTGACTCTTTCCAACACCATGGACTGTAACCTAACAGGCTCCTCGGTCCATGGGATTTTTCCAGGCAAGAATACTGGAGTGGGTTGCCAGTTCCTTCTCCAAGGAACTTGACCCAGAGATGAAACCCACGTCTCCTGCTTGGCAGGCTGTTTCTTTACCACTGAGCAACCTGGGAAGCTGTGGCCTGGAAACTCTCTCAAATAATAACCTAGGGGCAACTTGTTAACTTGTTTTTCACATCTCAGAATTCACTGTCCTTTGTTGCCTGATGTACAGTATCTTAAAAGCTGTATTTTTTTTTTTTTATAGTTTCTCTATCTCTCTTGGATCTTTCAAGCAGGAGCATAAACCTGGTCCCTGTTATTGTAGTTTGACTAGAAATGGAAACTGAGGGAATCCAATGTGATCTGATATCCAAGATAGATGCTTTAAGATACTTCCCTTTATAGTTATGCAGTATGTTGTTTTTAGTGTGTATATGGACTTGAAGGCCACATAGAATGAGACTGATTGCAGGAGACTAAGGATATTTGCTATGAGGCCTTCAACATTTATGAGAGGTTGTATTTTACACGTCAGTATTATTTTTATTTTTTATCATCCAGTTCTTCTTTTTACCAGTCAATCTTAAAGGAAATCAACCCTGAATATTCATTGGAAGGACTGATACTAAAGCTCCAATACTTTGGCCACCTGATGTGAATGGATGACTCATTGGAAAAGACCCTGATGCTGGGAAAGATTGAGGGCAGGAGGAGAAAGGGACAACAGAAGATGAGATGGTTGGATGGCATCACCGACTCAATAGACATGAGTTTGAGCAAGCCCTGGGAATTAGTGATGGAGAGGGAAGCCTGGTGTGCTGCATTCCATTGTGTCACAGAGCTGGACACCACTCGCCCAAGGTAAGAGAAACCCAAGTAAGATGGTAGGTGTTGCAAGAGGGCATCAGAGGGCAGACACACTGAAACCATACTCACAGAAAACTAGTCAATCTAATCACACTAGGACCACAGCCTTGTCTAATGCAATGAAACTAAGCCATGCCCAAGGGGCAACCCAATACAGGCAGGTCATGGTGGAGAGGTCTGACAGAATGTGGTCCACTGGAGAAGGGAATGGCAAACCACTTCAGTATTCTTGCCTTGAGAACCCCATGAACAGTATGAAAAGGCAAAATGATAGGATACTGAAAGACGAACTCGCCAGGTCAGTAGATGCCCAATATGCTACTGGAGATCAGTGGAGAAATAACTCCAGAAAGAACGAAGGGATGGAACCAAAACAAAAACAATACCCAGCTCTGGATGTGACTGGTGACAGAAGCAAGGTCTGATGCTGTAAGGAGCAATATTGCATAGGAACCTGGAATGTCAGGTCCATGAATCAAGGCAAATTGGAAATGGTCAAACAAGAGATGGCAAGGGTGAACGTCGACATTCTAAGAATCAGCGAACTAAGATGGACTGTAATGGGTGAATTTAACTCAGATGACCATTATATCTACTACTGCGGGCAGGAATCCCTCAGAAGAAATGGAGTAGCCATCATGGTCAACAGAAGAGTCCGAAATGTAGTACTTGGATGCAATCTCAAAAAAGACAGAATGATCTCTGTTCATCTCCAAGGCAAACCATTCAATATCACGGTAATCCAAGTCTATGCCCCAACCAGTAATGCTGAAGGAGCTGAAGTTGAACGGTTCTATGAAGACCTACAAGACGTTGCAGAACTAACACCTCAAAAAGATGTATTTTCATTATAGGGAACTGGAATGCAAAAGTCGAAAGTCAAGAAACACCTGGAGTAACAAGCAAATTTGACCTTGAAGTACAGAATGAAGCAAGGAAAATGCTGATAGAGTTTTGCCAAGAGAATGCACTGGTCATAGTAAACACTCTTTTCCAACAACACAAGTGAAGACTCTACATATGGACATCACCAGATGGTCAACACCAAAATCAGATTGATTATATTCTTTGCAGCCAAAGATGGAGAAGTTCTATGCAGTCAGGAAAAACAAGACCAAGCGCTGGCTGTGCCTCAGATCATGAACTCTTTATTGTAAAATTCAGACTTCAATTGAAGAAAACAGGGGAAACCACTAGACCATTCAGGTATGACCTAAATCAAATTCCTTATGATTATACAGTGGAAGTGAGAAATAGATTTAAGGGCCTAGATCTAATAGATAGAGTGCCTGATGAACTATGGAATGAGGTTCGTGACATTGTACAGGAGACAGGGATCAAGACCATCCCCATGGAAAAGAAATGCAAAAAAGCAAAATGGCTCCCTGGGGAGGCCTTACAAATAGCTGTGAAAAGAAGAGAGATGAAAAGCAAAGGAGAAAAGAAAGATATAAGCATCTGAATGCAGAGTTCCAAAGAATAGCAAGGAGAGATAAGAAAGCTTTCTTCAGTGATCAATGCAAAGAAATAGAGGGAAACAACAGAATGGGAAAGACTAGAGATCTCTTTAAGAAAATTAGAGATACCAAGGGAAGATTTCATGCAAAGATGGGCTAGATAAAGGACAGAAATGGTATGGACCTAACAGAAGCAGAAGATATTAAGAAGAGGTGGCAAGAATACACAGAAGAACTGTACAAAAAAGATCTTCACAACCCAGATAATCACGATGGTGTGATCACTCATCTAGAGCCAGACATCCTGGAATGTGAAGTCAAGTGGGCCTTAGAAAGAATCACTATGAACAAAGCTAGTGGAGGTGATGGAATTCCCGTGGAGCTATTTCAAATCCTGAAAGATGATGCTGTGAAAGTGCTGCACTCAAAATGCCAGCAACTTTGGAAAACTCAGCAGTGGCCACAGGACTGGAAAACGTCAGTTTTAATTCCAATCCTAAAGAAAGACAATGCTAAAGAATGCTCAAACTACCACACAATTGCACTCATCTCACACACTAGTAAAGTAATGCTCAAAATTCTCCAAGCCAGGCTTCAGCAATATGTGAGCCGCAAACTTCCTTATGTTCAACCTGGTTTAGAAAAGGCAGAGGAACCAGAGATCAAATTGCCAACATCTGCTGGATCATGGAAAAAGCAAGAGAGTTCCAGAAAAACATCTATTTCTGCTTTTTTGATGATACCAAAACCTTTGACTGTGTGGATCACAATAAACTCTGGAAAATTCTGAGAGAGATGGGAATACCAGACCACCTGACCTGCCTCTTGAGAAATCTGTATGCAGGTCAGGAAGAAACAGTTAGAACTGGACATGGAACAACAGACTGGTTCCAAATAGGAAAAGGAGTATGTCAAGGCTGTATATTGTCACCCTGCTTATTTAACTGACATGCAGAGTACATCATGAGAAACACTGGACTGGAAGAAACACAAGCTGGAATCAAGATTGCTGGGAGAAATATCAATAACCTCAGATATGCAGATGACACCACCCTTATGGCAGAAAGTGAAGAGGAACTAAAAAGCCTCTTGATGAAAGTGAAAGAGGAGAGCGAAAAAGTTAGCTTAAAGCTCAACATTCAGAAAACAAAGATCATGGTATCTGGTCCTATCACTTCATGGCAAAGAGATGGAGAAACAGTGGAAACAGTGTCAGACTTTTTTTTTGGGGGGGGGGGCTCCAAAATCACTACAGATGGTGACTGCAGCCATGAAATTAAAAGGCTCTTACTTCTTGGAAGAAAAGTTATGACCAACCTAGATAGCATATTCAAAAGCAGAGACATTACTTTACCGACTAAGGTCAGTCTAGTCAAGGTTTTTCCTGTGGTCATGTATGGATGTGAGAGTTGGACTGTGAAGAAGGCTGAGATGTGTTTGAACTGTGTTGTTGGAGAAGACTGTTGAGAGTCCCTTGGACTGCAAGGAGATCCAATCAGTCCATTGTGAAGGAGATCAGCCCTGGGATTTCTTTGGAAGGAATGATGCTAAAGCTGAAACTCCAGTCCTTTGGCCACCTCATGAAAAGAGTTGACTCATTGGAAAAGATTCTGATGCTGGGAGGGATTGGGGGCAGGAGGAGAAGGGGACGATAGTGGATGAGATGGCTGGATGGCATCACGGACTCGATGGATGTGAGTCTGAGTGAACTCTGGGAGTTGGTGATGGACAGGGATGCCTGGCATGCTGTGATTCATGGGGTCACAAAGAGTCGGACATGACTGAGCGACTGAACTGAACTGAACTGAGTGATTGAACTGAACTGACACTGCAGTTGTGACTGTGAGGAAGCTGAGAGAGATTTGTGAAGAAAATCGACTTTGCAGAATGAGAGCTGGATGAGAAGGAGAGTATTTCATGTAGCAAGGGAGCTAGAGGAAAGGCACAGAATAGATTTGAGAATGTCTGGCTCTCCAGGAGAGAAGTAATAAATGATGAACTAACCTGCCTGGTGCTCTTGAAATTCCTGATAACATCTACTCCAGACACTCCTTGGCTGTTGAATTTTCTGTTCATTTTCAAGCATAGTCGCTCCCCAGGAGCATTGTTTCATGATCACTTTATCCTTTTTCTTCTTTTTTTTTTTTTTTCATCATCCAGCTTGAGGCATAGACAAGACTGAGAGTGAGGGAAGGCCCACTCCACTGATTGGTGAAGAAACTAACACAAAAAACAGGCCACCTTTTACTAACTTCTTTACATGTCCATACTCTTGCTTTTACTTGGCATTCTCCAATATATTTTTATCATATTTCTGATAATTGTCACTTTAACATTTACTAAAGAATCTGTTTCTACAAAATGCAAAGTTATTTAATTAGGAAGCACTCTTATATTTCTTTCAATGTTAGCACTGATCATTTAAAAAATATTAGCCTATTTAATTTTCATAATGACCTTATGAGATAAAAATATGTTATTATTCCCATTTTGTGGACAAGAAAACTGAGACACAGTGACAGCAAATACTCAACATTAAGCAGCTACAGTGTAGAGCTGGATTTGTACCAGCTTCACAATCCATATATTTAACCACTATATTGCAGAAGGTAATAGAGATGATGACTCTTATAAAGACACATGCATCCAGATTATAATTTTATTCCTCTGTTTTGGCTTACAGATATCCCTAAAGATCTTCCTGAGACCCTCACAGAATGATTGATTCTAAATAAGTGTTTGATTGGTAGTCCCTCATCAACATAATTCCATTTCTCCTAGCCTTTAGGGTAGAACCCACATATTATTGACCCTTGAAGACTTTGGGTATTTTAGGAGACATAATTAATGTGTAGATAGTCTTCCCACCCATTTTCCCCTCTAGTCAGTTACATTTATAGGATGTCTGAGGCAGCCCCTTTTGGCACTAATCAGTGCACTTTGCAAACACAATGGGGCATCTGCCAGCATTGTTTGGGGTCCTACCCTAGCTAAGGGCATAATTTCATTTGTGCATCTCCTTAAAAATTGGATAAAAACATGAAAGTGTTTTAAAAGGCAATGGTGCACTTTGGAATTGAAGCATTCAGTCTTTGTTGCTGATCCAAGAAGGAATCTTCATTCTTCACTTTTTTCATATTATCTTAAATTGCTCTATTTCAGTGAATTCTTAATACCAATGTGGTTAACTATAAAATTAGTTTTCAAAGTCTAGAGTGTTAACCACATGATGGTAAATCTGATGATATGTGATTCTGAAAGGTTTTTGCTGAACCACTAAAAGGCGCCAGGATTCTTGGCCTCCAGAGGAGAAAAATTCAATCTGGGGCCAGAGATGAGGCTTGATCGTTCAGAGCTTTTGTGTAGTAAAGTTTTATTAAAGTATAAAGGAGATAGAGAAAGCTTCTGACATAGGCATCAAAAGAGGGCAGAAAGAGTACCCCCCTGCTAGTCTTCAGCTGGATGTTATAGAGTCACTAGCAGTTTGTTAATGAAAGAAAATAATGTCTTAAATCTCAGAATGGCACCAGGCCCCTCATCCATAAGATGTATTTTGGGATAATCTTGGCACCAGATGAGTCATCCTGGGCCATAAATCTATTGGTTTGAATCTTGTAGAAGGGCAGATTACCATACAAATAGTTTCATTCACATAGATAAGGGGAACAGTATCTGAGTTTAACATAATGGTTTGTCAAGCAGTTTCTGAGCCATGAGGTGGAACCGACTTGAAGACAGAGTCTGGGGTAAATGCATAATATATTAATATAGCTTAAGACAAACATTTCCATAAGAAAAATGAATTGGTTAACTAAAGGTTTGAGAATAGTTAATTTCAGGTGAAACCAGGTGTTGTTATGGCAACACAGTATTTTAAGAGAAACCTCCTTTTAAATTTGTATTGAGAGGGGAAAAAATATCGCTAGTCTGTTTCCTTCTGCCTCTTAAGAGAAATAAAAAATGTCTGACACTTGCAGCCTATTTTCTCCGTTTGAAGTCCCCTTGCCTTCCTGCCTGTTACCCTCTCAATTCTATCTACAATTAAATTTTTTTAATAAATAAAATTCAATAAAAATAAGTAAATAAAATTAAGATTTCAGCAGTAATGACTTTATCTGATATCTTTACTTCACTAGAAGTTGCCCCTTTCCTTGTTACAGAATCTCAGTTTAGCTTATGGGGAAGGGAAAGGAAGAGAGAGCAAAAGGGAAAGAGAAGCAGATGTCTAAAATATACTATGAAGAACATTTTAAATGAGGGTAAACGGAGACATACTGAAACTTCTCAGATTCACACAATCCTTACCATAATATTACCTCCTCCTCTGAACTAATGATGCTACTCCTTTCTAATAGGTTCATTTAAAAAGTAACTTTTTATATAATTAGCAATTTTTTGATATGGGCTGTACATAGGTTACTAGAATTGCATCAGTGTTACTTGCCATGTGTTTGATAATTATACTATTTTATATAAGATATTTTATTTATTCTTCAGAAATACACACTGAAATAGTTTGGGTGAAGTGTGAAATGTCATCATTTTTGCAAATTACTCTCAAATGTTACAGTAAAAAAAATAGAGAGAAGTAAATAAAAAAATACATTTTATCTGAAAGAAAAAAAAATAAGGCTATCTTCTTTTTTCAACTGAAGCAGTTGGCTATAGAAACAGCTCATGTTTCCTTGCCTTGGGGCCATACAGCTGGAAACTGACAGCACTGGGAAAAAACCTATGTATTGCTTCTGCTTCTAATTCTATTGTTTAAAAGTTGGTATGAAGGCAGCTGATCTTAAGAAATTTCTTTGACTTGTGACCTATGGAAAACAAATTCTAATCTAATTTAGGTAAAATCTAATCAAGGTAAAGTGCTGCTGGTATCTTTTTTTTTAAACTCAACTTTGGTTGACAAATTAATTCAGGCAAAAGTGAAAGTGAAGTCGCTCAGTCGTGTCCGACTCTTTGCGAACCCATGGACTGTAGCCTACCAGGCTCCTTCCTCCATGGGATTCTCCAGGCAAGAATACTGGAAGTGGGTTGCCATTTCCTTCTCCAGGGGATCTTCCCAACCCAGAGATCGAACCAGGGTCTCCCGCATTGTGGGCAGAGGCTTTAACCTCTGAGCCACCAGGGAAGAAGACTTTGCTAAAAATCTTAAGTCAATGAAGCAAATACAGTTTTCTCCTGAAGCTAATTCACAATACATCTTCCTACTCTCTAGTATAAGTGTGATACCAGAAGTTTCCAGACATAAACTGTCAAACTATGGTGTGTCTACTTTAGGGAACTCAGTGAGTCACAACTTATTTCTTTAATCTTTGTTTTCTTTTTTCATTTTAAAAGATGTTATTACATTCACACTCATGCAGAAGGAACAGACTATTGTTTGAACAAAATCCAGTAAGGAAGCATTAAGAATCTCAGAGAGGGGTAGATGGAGTATAATATTTAATTTGGGAATGTATTCCAAATATTATTTTAAAATCCAGCTAGGCACATTATAAATGTATGCCACCTTTGTTCTTTATAGAGGACCATGGGAATTAGGAAAAGCTACAGATTTATTAGATTCTTTGGCAGCATACAAGACACATGAAATATGTTTACCAATGCTCAGACACACACTGTTTAGCTCACAATTCAGTAATAATATGGAGTTCATTAAATTGTTTTCAGAGTTTGCTTTTGCATTTAATAGGGAATTCAATCTTTCCCTCTTTGACCATATTAATGTATGGCTCTCAGATGCATAAATTGGGCCATTTCCCATTAGGCTGATAAAAAAGGAAATTGAGAGAAAGAGAAGGAGAAAAAGAAAAAAAAAAATCTTTGAAGAATTCTTCCATTATTTTCGGGCCTCCCTGGGTAGCCAAGAACTAGATGTTCCAGAAACTTCAAAACTACTGGTAACAATATTGAACATTGAAGACTGTCACACTTATGGTGTATTAATTGAATTCCCTTTGACAATGAACAGCAAACTTGGTAGGTGACTTCATAAATGGAACTGAAGAATGGGCTCCTACAAATCAATTATCATCTCAGTGTTGATGAATGGGAACATTTCTTGCAAGTCTGTGAAGAGAGTCATAAGGATGGACTGATACCAACAAATGAAGCTGAAGGGACTACTCAGAACTCCTAGGGTTATTGACCTCTGCTATTCCATATGAAAGCCCAGCAAGAGAAAAACAGGAGCTGAAAGAATCAGACAGTAAATCATAGACCTTTATTATTCAGAATTGCTATTAGAAGCTTCCAAATATTTGATTAAGTAGTAGATTAAAATGAGACACAGTAAACAGACGGTCATGAAACCCATCTGGCATGGACTTGTGAAGGCCAGTATCTACATGCTTTAATTCCATTGTGGAGTTCCTAGTGAGGAAAAGAAAATGTTAGCATAGCATATGCCCCCTCTACCCCTTCCTTTGGATAATTGATCATTTGAAACTTATCTCTATTTGGCTAGCTATTTCCTATGTCAATTACTTATCAAAAAACTTTCTTTAAAAAGAAAGGAAGAAAAACATTGCACACTATGACTTGTGTCACATTGAAATATGATTTCATGTGCCAAAAAGGAAAGCCATGTAACAAGGCCCAGATGCTAGTAATGGGACAATTGAACACCCTGTATAAAGTCTAGATAATGTTTAAGGAATGTAATATTGTGCTTCAAATGACAAAAGTCAGGGAACTCAAGATTTGGGGTGACTTTCTTCTTCCTCTGATGTTTGGAGAGTAAAAAGAACAAAGGAAAGAATGAAAACAGTTGAAAGAGAAAAAGAAAAGCACCAACAAGACAAAGGAAAACCTTTATTTCTTAGTCATTTTCTGCTACTCAATTTTATTTACTCAAAGTCAAGGGGCATTTTCGTCCTGGTAGTCTTCCTCTTTCCACACTGCTGAGAAATACTTTTGAATGCATGGTATGCATGCTCTCTCACAGGATTTGAAACTTATCAAGAAATGGATCTGTGATTGTACACTCTATTGAACATTAAAATAAAGAAAGTGGCTATCAAAATTTAGGTCTCTCACAGTTTTCCTTGAAATGGAAAAGATGAGACGATTTTGTCAAGAAAACAAAAAAGAAGGGCAACTGACAGAAGCTGTAAAAGCGTTCATACATGAGAGGCAAAGCCAGCAAGTAAAGGAACTAAACTTTGAGGTTCCATCCTGGTCCTTTAAAGATAATTTGATTCAAAGGAGGAAGTACCAACCAAGAGATCTTAGTTTCATCTTCTCTGTTGCTCAGTAAACCTGTGACCTTGAGTAAGTCACTAAACGTCTTCAAAGGGCCTCAATTTCTTCACATGTAAAGTGAGAATAATAATATACTTGTCTCTCTCAACTGTGCAGGGTCCCAAGATATTTACAAATACTTCATTGAAAACTTAAAGGTATGTAAAAATTAGGGTTATGCATATAATTATTATTATTAACCCTACTTGAATAGATGATAAAGCTCCTTTTGTAGAGGACACAAGGCTACAGGCTTGCCCTGCCCTGGAGCCAACAGAAGCTAGAGTAAAACAACTAACGCTATTTAAGCATTTGCCATGTGCCAAGAACCGCACTAAGCCTTTATGTGCATCAAGTCATTTAATACCTACAACTTTCTAAAGTAGAGGGCTTCCCAGATAGCTCAGTTGGTAAAGAATCCACCTGCAATGCAAGAGACTGTGGTTTGATTCCTGGGTCAGGAAGATCTGCTGGAGAAGGGATAGGTTACCCACTCCAGTATTCTTTAGCTTCCCTTGTGGCTCAGCTGGTAAAGAATCTGCCTGCAATGTGGGAGGCCTGGGTTTGATCCCTGGGTTGGGAAGATCCCCTGGAGAAGAGAAAGGCTACCCAGTCCAGTATTTTGGCCTGGAGAATTCCACGGACTATAAAGTCCATGGGGTCACAAAGAGTCAGACAGGACTGAGTGACTTTCACTTCACTTCAAAAGTAGAAATGTGTTTGCTCATGCTCAGTCGTGTCTGACTCTTTACGGTCCCATGACTATTGCCTTGGAGAAGGAATTGGCAACCCACTCCAGTGTTCTTGTCTGGAGGATCCCGGGGACTGGGGAGCCTGGTGGGCTGCCGTCTATGGGGTCGCACAGAGTCGGACACGACTGAAGCGACTTAGCAGCAGCAGCAGCAACTATTGCCTGCTAGGCTGCTCTGTCCTTGGGATTTCCCAGGCAAGAACATTGCAGTGGTTGCCATTTCCTCCTCTAGGGAATCTTCCCAACCTGGAAATCATACCCAAGTCTCCTGTGTCTCCTGCATTGCAGGTGAATTCTTTACCACTGAACCACCTCGGAAGCCCCATTTGACAGATAAGGAAACAGGGTCAGTAATTTGCCCAAGGTCACACAGCTAAGATATGGCAAAGCTGGGATTTGAATCTAGGGCCTATTACCCCAAACTTGCTGTTTCCAAAGTTGTATGGAGAACCCAAGTTAAATCAGGTTCTCTGACTATGGTACACTATATCAAAATTGGCCTAAAAAATGGTTCACCTTTGGGGATTCCTGATTTTAAGAATTTCTATCAGTATTGATGAGGGTGATAAACTCGTTCATTCAGTTTAGTTCAGTTCAGTCACTCAGTCATGTCTGACTCTTTGTGACCCCATGGACTGCAGCACGTCAGGCTTCCCTGTCCATCACCAACTCCCAGAGCTTACTCAAACTCTTGTCCATAGAGTCCATGATGCTATACAACCATCTCATCTTCTGTTGTCCCCTTCTCCTCCTACTTTCAATCTTCCCCAGCATCAGGGTGTTTTCAAATGAGTCAGTTCTCTGCATCACGTGGTCAAAATATTGGAGTTTCAGCTTCTGCATTAGTCCTTCTGATGTTCATATCAAAGTGCTTTCTTTCAAGAGTCTAGAGAGGGCAATGCCTAACCCATAGAATAAAGTTTTAACAATTGTTTTAAAGACCTTGTAGTACTGAAGTAAGGGGAGGAATTTTATGGGAAGGCTCCCTTCAAATCATAACTTCAAGATAAGTGTCTCCTTTTTCTACATTTACAAATGTTCTTAATTCTTCAGAACATTGATAACAGTGCTTCCTTAACTTTCTAGGGTGCAGCAAACACACCTGGTTTTGAATCCTGCTCTGATTTTTACTATGTATGAAGACTTCAAAAAATATTTAACTTTCTTGAGTTTAGGTCTTTTCATCTGTAAAACAGAAAAAAAAAAAAAGATTATTACCTCAGAGTGTTGTTCTGAAAAATGAATGAGACAATGTAAGTAAAAGGGCCTGTTTCATAATATTGCTCAAAATTAATAATAATAACAACAATAAAACAGTTATATATCATTTACTGCTGCTGCTGCTGCTGCTAAGTCACTCCAGTTGTGTCCGACTCTGTGTGACCCCATAAACGGCAGCCCACCAGGCTCCCCCGTCCCTGGGATTCTCCAGGCAAGAACACTGGAGTGGGTTGCCATTTCCTTCTCCAATGCATGAAAGTGAAAAGTGAAAGTGAAGTTGCTCAGTCATGTCCGACTCTTCGCGACGCCATGGACCGCAGCCTACCAGGCTCCTCTGTCCATGGGATTTTCCAGGCAAGAGTACTGGAGTGGGGTGCCATCGCCTTCTCCGATATCATTTAATAGGTTTACTTATTGTAATAAGCACTTATTTATTTTAACTTATATAATCATAATGACCCCATGAATTAGGTACCATTATTATCTTTATTTTATAGATGAGGAAATTGAAGCAAAATATCAATAACCTCACATATGCAGATGACAAAACCCTTAGGGCAGAAAGTGAAGAAGAACTAAAAAGCCTCTTGATGAAACTGAAAGAGGAGAGTGAAAAAGTTGGCTTAAAGTTCAACATTCAGAAAATGAAGATCATGGCATCCGGTCCCATCACTTCATGGGAAATAGATGGGGAAACAGTGGAAACAGTGTCAGACTTTATTTTTCTGGGCTCCAAAATCACTGTGAATGGTGACTGCAGCCATGAAATTAAAAGACACTTATTCCTTGGAAGGAAAGTTATGGCAAACCTAGATAGCATATTCAAAAGTAGAGACATTACTTTGCCAACAAAGGTCTGTCTAGTCAAGGCTATGGTTTTTCCAGGGGTCATGTATGAATGTGAGAGTTGGACTGTGAAGAAAGCTGAGCACCAAAGAATTGATGCTTTTGAAGTGTGGTGTTGGAGAAGACTCTTGAGAGTCCCTTGGACTGCAAGGAGATCCAACCAGTCCATCCTAAAGGAGATCAGCCCCGGGTGTTCTTAGGAAGGAAAGATGCTGAAGCTGAAACTCCAATACTTTGACCACCTCATGAGAAGAGTTGACTCATTGGAAAAGATTCTGATGCTGGGAGGGATTGGGGGCAGGAGGAGAAGGGGATGACAGAGGATGAAATGGCTGGATGGCATCACTGACGCTATGGAGATGAGTTCGAGTGAACTCCGGGAGTTGGTGATGGACAGGGAGGCCTGGCGTGCTGTGATTCATGGGGTCGCAAAGAGTCAGACACGACTGAACTACTGAACTGAACTGACCATTTATTTGGCCTTTACTACATATTAGGTCCTATATTACCTCTCAGTAATCCTGACCTATTAGTGTTCCATAAGCATGAATAATATTGATAGTATCTATTTTGTTTGTGATGCTCACAATTAGTAGAGGGAATACAACATGTACATAGATAATTAGAATACAAAGTAGAAAGTTCCAAGTGACTAGAAATAAGATGAAGTAATAGGGGACTTCAGAAGAAAGAAGGCACTTCTGCTGTGGCAACATATATGCCACTGATAATGGAAGAAGGTTTAAAAGAGATAGTCACTTATTCAAAGACAAGGTAAATGTTGCAAAATGTGGATGTTCATGCTAAGTTGCATCTGACTCTCTGTGAACCTATGGACTGTAGCCCACCAGGATTCTCTCTTCATGGGATTTTCCAGGTAAGAATACTAGAGTGGGTTGCCATTCCTTTTTCCAGGAGGATCTTCCTGACCCAGGGATCAAATCAGCATCTTTTACATCTGATGCATTGGCAGGTAGGTTCTTTACCACTAGCACCACCTGGGAAGCCCTGTGAAATGTGGAGCAGGAAGGGAAATCACAGTCTAAAAGAAGGTACAGAGACAGTGAACTGCATAGTCTGTTTTGCAAGTGACAGTTAATTCATTTTGTTGTTGTTATGAAGGGGACTATAGGAAATTAACTCAGTAAATTAGGATGAACTCAGATTTGAAGAATTAAAGATTTGGATGTCAGGCCAATGACTTTCAATCTCATTCTGTGGGAAATGGAAAGTCATTGCCAACGTATAGTTTTTTTTTTCATGAATAGAGAGCTCAACTTTAGGAAAACTGACTTATCGACAAATGTAGAATGGATTAGAGAGGAATGGAATAAAGGCAAGGGATCTAATTAGGCTGCAACTACAATAGCCAGTTGACACGGACAACCCCCAACCCCTCACAGACTTTGTTTCTGTGTCAAGGCACCAATTCAACTAATATTCATTCAAAAAATACCCAAAAAATTCTTACTATGGGCCAGGCACTTGGAAAGTCCTTCTCTGCATAATTTAATAATTATATTGGTAAAGTATCTTAGAAACACATTCTCTGAAAAAGTAAGACATGATAAATGTTTACCTTTGACAAGAAATAATTTTACACTGTGCAATCTAAAAGGAAAATTATAGCCTTAGTGAAAGCATTAATCACTCAGTCATGTCCAACTCTTCGCAACCCCATGGTCTATCCATGAGTTTCTCCAGACAGGAATGCTGTAGTGGGCTGCCAGTCCCTTCTCCAGGTGATCTTCCCAATCCAAGGATCTAACCTGGGTCTCATGCACTGCAGGCAGATTCTTTGCCTCTTTCTATAACCTCAGAGAGACAGACAATACTCAAACATGCAAATATTCATGAATACACGGCCACAACCTGTACTTACATCCTACAGTCAGTAGATGGCAATTACAAGCTTTCATCCAGTGACTTTCAACTCAAAGGATAGAAGAAAGTAAGTGAAAGAGGAGAGAGGAGAAAAGAACAAAGGAGGGAAGAGGAAACGAAGGAAGAATGAGAGGATGCTTGAAGGGAGGAGAAAGATTGAGTGGAGAGAGTGGGAAATGGGAAGAGGATAGAAGCTATGCTTGCAGTTCAAATGTCTTTCTGAGATATACTTAGTTTAGAAGTCTTTCCAAAGGTTAAATTTGCAGCTAGCCCTGCTGGTAGGGAAGAAATTTGAATTGACTTTCCAGGTAGATATTGAAGAAGATAATTTTCTTATTCCATAATCCCACCAACTGAGTTTAGTAAAGAGAGGGAGCAGCTGTGTTTGAAAGGTGCCCCACAGGCCTTTTGACCCTGTGGAGCAAAGAAATGTAACTTTAAAAGCCTCATAACTGTTCTGCTGCCTGGGTGTCTCTTTCTTTCTTTCTTGTTAAGCTGAAAATACTAGCAGAGGAAGAGAAAAGTTGGAACAGACAAGTTCCCAATATATTATTAGGGACATTTACTGAAGTCAAAACAAAGAGGAAAATTCTATTAATAGTAAAATTGACCTTTTGAGATCTAGGTGAAGACTATCACCAAAAGAGTAATTAGGCATGAAAATGCTCAAAGTTGGATGTTGGCTATGGTTCAGTAATGCACTGAGAGTTATAGGACTAAAGATGAATAAGGGAATAAAGGAGAAGGTGTAAGACCATATTGCCTCTTTGAGAATAGAAGTTTAGTCTACTTCTTCTTAGTGTAGTCATTCTATCTTGAGGCAAACATTAGAATTATTTTCCTGGATGGATATGAGAAGACAGGTTAAGAGCAATTTTTCCCCAAATATTCTGTCTTTGCAACTACAAATTTCTGTAGGTCAAAAGTCAGACATGGGTCTCACTAAGCTAAAGCAAGGGATTTTCACCATTTTTTTTTTTTTTAGCTTTTCAAGTTTCAAGCTAAAATGGGCTCTAGGGGAAATTCGATTTCCTTGCCATCTCCAGTTTCTAGAGGCCACCTGCATTCTTTGGCTTAGGGCCACTTCCTCCTACCTTCAAAGCCAGCAATACTACATCTTTCTGACCATAATTCCTCAATTACATTTCCTTCTGACCCCAGCCCATGAAGATTGTCCCAATGTTAAGAACACGTATAATTAGATTTTATCCACTCAGATATTCCACAATAAGTGCATAATTTCAAACTCTATGCCTTTAATCATACCTGCAACAAAAAAGTCCAATTTGCCATGAAAGGTAACATATTCATAGGTTCCAGGGATTAGAGGAGAGTGAGAAAAACAACAACAACAACAACAACAACAACAACAACAACAACAACAACTAAATGCTAATGGGGAAGATCAGAGGGCAATTAATAATAGCTCCAGAAAGAATGAAGCAGCTGGGCCAAAGTGGAAATGAAACACAGTTGTGGATGTATCTGGTGGTAAAAGTAAAGTAAAAGTGAAGTCTCTCAGTCGTGTCCAACTCTTTGCCACCCTGTGGACTGTAGCCCACCAGGCTGCTCCGTCCATGGGATTCTCCAGGCAAGAATACTGGAGTGGGTTGCCATTTCCTTCTCCAGGGGAATCTTCCCGACCCAGGGATCAAATCCTGTTCTCCTGCATTGCAGGCAGACGCTTTAACCTCTAAGCCACCAAGGAAGCTCCAGTAAAAGTAAAGTCTGATGTTATAAAGAACAATATTGCATAGGAACTGGGAAGATTAGCTCCATGAATCAAAGTAAATTTGTCCTAGTCAAGCAGAAGAAGGCAAGATTGAACATCAACATCTTAAGAATCAGTACACTAAAATGAATGGGTATGGGCCAGTTTAATTCAGATGACCATTATATCTACTATTGTGAGCAAAAATCCCTTAGAAGAAGTGGAGTAGCACTCACAGTCAACAAAAAGTCCAAAATGCAGTCCTTGTGTACTTCCTTAAAAATGACAGAATGATCTTGGTTCATTTTCAAGGTAAAACATTCAACATCACACTAGTCCAAGTCTATGCCCAAACCACAGATGCCAAAGAAGCTGAAGTTGACCAGCTCTATGAAAACTGAACAACACCTTTTAGAACTAACACCAAAATAAAGATGTCCTTTTCATCACATACGATTGGAATGCAAAAGAAGGAAGCCAAGAGATACCACAAAGAAAAGGAAAGTATGGCCTTGGAGTACAAAATGAAGCAGGGCAAAGGCTAACACAGTTTTTATCAAGAGAACGTGCAGGTCATAGCAAACACCAATTTTCAATAATTCAAGAGATGACTCTACACATGGACATAACCAGTTAGTCAATGCCAAAATCAGACTGATTATATTCTTTGCAGCTGAAGATGGAGAAGCTTTATACAGTCAGTAAAAACAAAAACTGGAACTGACTGTGATTCACAGCATGAACTCCCCATTGGAAAATTCAGGCTTAAATTGAAGAAGGTAGGAAAAACCACTGGATCATTCACGTATGACCTAAATCAAGGCACTTATCGATATATAGAGGAGGTGATGAACAGATTCAAGGAATTATATCTGGTTAGCAGAGTGCCTGAAGAACTATGAATGGAGGGTTATAACATTGTGCAATGTGGTCCGTTGGAGAAGGGAATGGGAAACCACTTCAGCATTCTTGCTTTGAGAATGTCATGACTAGTATGAAAAGGCGAAAAGATATGACACTGAAAGATGAACTCCCAAGATAGGCAAGTGCCCAATATGCTACTGGAGAAAAGCAGAAAAATAGCTCTAGAAAGAATGAAAAGGCTAAACCAAAGTAGAAACAACACCCAGTTATGCATGTGTCTGGTGGTGAATATGCTACTAGAGAAGAGTGGAGAAATGGTTTCAAAAGAATGAAGAGATGGAATGAAAGCAAAAACAACACACAGTTGTGGATGTGACTGATGATGGAAGTAAGGAACAATACTGCATAGCAACCTGGAATGTTAGGTCCATGAATCAAGATAAATTGGAAGTGGTCAAACAGGAGACAAAGGTGAATATCAAAATTTTAGGAGTCAGTGAACTGAAATGGACAGAAATGGGCGAATTTAATTCAGATGACCATTAAATATACTGCTGTGGGCAAGAATCCCTTAGAAGAAATGGAGCAGTGCTCACAGTCAACAAAAGAGTCCAAAATGCAGTACGTGTGTGCAATCTCAAAAATGACAGAATGATCTCTGTTTGTTTTCAAGGAAAACCAGCACATCACAGTAGTCCAAGTCTATGCCCCAACCACTAATGACAAAGAAGCTGACATTGAACGATTCTGTGAAGAAATACAAGAACTTTTAGAACGAATACCAAAAAATGATGTCCATTTCATCATAGGGGACTGGAATGCAAAAGTAGAAAGTCAAGAGGCACCTGGAGTAAACAGGCAAGTTTGACCTTGAAGTACAAAATGAAGCAGGGCAAAGGCTAACACAGTTTTGCCAAGAGAACACACTGGTCATAGAAAACACCGTCTTCCAACAGCACAAGTGATGAATGGACATCAAAAGATGATCAATACCAAATACCAGATCAGATTGATTATATTCTTGGCAGTTGAAGATGGAGAAACTCTATACAGTCATAAAAACAAGACAGAGAGCTGACTGTGGCTCAGAGCATGAACTCCTCATTGCAAAATTCAGACTTAATTTGAAGAAAGTAGAAGGAAATGGCAACCCACTCCAGTGTTCTTGCCTGGAGAATCCCAGGGACGGGGGAGCCTGGTGGGCTGCCGTCTATGGGGTCGCACAGAGTCGGACACGACTGAAGCGACTGAGCAGCAGCAGCAGCAGCAGCAGCAGCAGGGAAAACCACTGGATCATTCAGGTATGACCTAAATCAAATCCCTTATGATTATACAATGGAAGTGAGACATAGATTTAAGGGGTTAGATCTGATAGAGTGCCTGAAGAACTATAAATATTGTTTGTGACATTGTACAGGAGGCAGTGATAAAAAACCATTCCCAAGAAAAAGAAATGAAAAAGGCAAAATGGTTGTCTGAGGAGGCCTTATAAATAGCTGAGGAAAGGAGAGAAGCAAAAAGCAAAGGAGAAAAGGAAAGCTATATCCATCTGAATGCAGAGTTTCAAAAAATAGAAAGGGGAGATAAGAAAGACTTCTTAAGTGAACAATTCAAAGAAACAGATGAAAACAATACAATGGGAAAGACAAGAAATATCTTCAAGAAAATTGGAGATACCAAGGGAACATTTCATGCAAAGATGGGCACAATAAAGGACATAAATGGGATGCAACTAACAGAAGCAGAAGATATTAAGAGCAGGTGGCAAGAATACACAGAACTATACAAAAAAGATCTTAATGACCCAGATAACCACGATTGTGTGATCACTCACCTAGAGTCAGACATCCTGGAGTTCAAAGACAAATGAACCTTTGGAAACATGACTATGAACAAAGCTAGTGGAGGTGATGGAATTCCAGTTGAGCTATTTCAAATCCTGAAAGATGATGCTGTGAAAGTGCTGCACCCAATATGCCAGCAAATTTGGAAAACTCAGCAGTAACCACAGGACTGGAAGAGGTCAGGTTTCACTCCAATCCCAAAGAAAGGCAATGACAAAGAATGTTCAAACTACTGCGCAATTGCACTCATCTCACAGGCCCCCAAAGTAATGTTTCAAATTCTCCATACTAGGCTTCAACTTTACATGAACTGAGAACTTCCAGATGTTCAAGCTAGGTTTAGAAAAGGCAGAGGAACCAGAGATCAAATTGCCAACATCTGTTGGGTCATAGAAAAGGCAAGAGAATTCAAGAAAAACATTTATTTCAGCTTCATTGACCATCTCAAAGCCTTTGACTGTGTGGATCACAACAAACTATGGAACATTCTTAAAGAGATGGGAATACCAGACCACCTGACCTGCCTCCTGAGAAATCTGTATGCAAGTCAAGAAGCAGACACATAGCAACAGACTGGTTCCAAATTGGGAAGGGAGTATATCAAAGCTGTATATTGTCACCCTGTTTATTTAACTTACATGCAGAATACATCATGTGAAATGCAGAGCAGGATGAAGCATAAGCTGGAATCAAGTTTGCCGAGAGAAACATCCGTAACCTCATATATGCATATGACACAACCCTTATGTCAGAAATTGAAGAGGAAATAAAGAGCCCCCTGATGAAAGTGCAAGAGGAGCATGAAAAAGCTGGCTTAACATCCAACATTCCAAAAACTTATATCAAGGCATCCGGTCCCATCACTTCATGGCAGAGATGTGGAAACAATAGAAACAGGGAGAAACTTTATTTCCTTGGGTACCAAAATTACTGCAGATGGTGACTGAAGCCATGAAATTAAAAGACACTTGATCCTTGGATGAAAATCTATGGCAAACCTAGACAACATATTAAAAAGTGGAGACATTACTTTGCTGACAAAGGTACATCTAGTCAAAGCTATGGTTTTTCATGTAGCAATGTATGGATGTGAGAGCTGGACCATAAGGAAGGTTGGGAGCTGAGGAATTGATACTTCTGAACTTTTGTGTTGGAGAAGACTCTTGAGAGTCCCTTGGACTGCACGGAGATCCAACCAGTCAATCCTAAAGGAAACCCTTCCTGAATATTTATTGGAAGGACTAATGCCAAAGCTGAAGCTCCAATACTTTGGCCACCAGATATGAAGAGTCAACTCATTAAAAAAGTCTCTTATGCTGGATAAGATTGAATGCAGGAGCACAAGGGGACAACAGAGGATGAGATGGTTGGATGGCACCACCAACACAATGGACATGAGTCTAAATAAGCTCCAGACATTGGTGATGGACAGGGAAGCCTGGCATGCTCTAGTCCATGGGCTGCAAAACCTAGACATGACTGTGTGACTGAACTGAACTGGTAGTGAAAGCAAAGTCCAAGGCTGTACAATCAGACATACCAAAGAATGCCATACAATAGAACAATATTGTATAGGAATCTGGAATGTTAGGTGTGTGAATTGAGATAAACTAGAAGTGGTCAAACAGGAGATGGCAAGAGTGAACATCAACGTTCTTGGAATCAGTGAACTAAACTGGACTGGAACAGGCGAATTCAATTCAGATGGTCATTATATCTATTACTGTGGCAGATATAAACATTAGTACTCCATTTCTTCTAATGGAGTAGCCTTAGAAGAAATGGAGTCACCCTCATACTCAAAAAAATAGTCAGAAATGCAGTACTTCTGTGTTATCTCAGAAACAACAATTTTATCTTGGTTCATATCCAAGGCAAACTATTCAATCCAAGTATACTCCTCAACCGTAATTGTGAAGAAGATGAACTTGAACCATCCTATGAAGACCTACAAGATTTTGTAGAACTTACACCCGGAGGAGATGACGTATTCAACATAGGGGACTGAAATTCAAAAGTAGGAATTCAAGAGATGCCTGGAGTAACATGCAAGTTTGGCCTTTCAATGCAAAATTAAGCAGGCCAAAGGCTAACAGACTGTTGCCAAGAGGACATACTGGTCATAGCAAAAATGCTTTTCCAACAACACAAGAGAGTACTCTACACATGGGTATCCCTAGATGGTCAACACTGAAATCCATTTGATTATATTCCTTACAGCTGAGGATGGAGAAGCTCGGCTGCTGCTGCTGCTGTTTCTAAGTCACTTCAGTCATGTCCGACTCTTTGCAACCCCATAGACGGTAGCCCACCAGGCTCCCCCGTCCCTGGGATTCTCCAGGCAAGAACACTGGAGTGGGTTGCCATTTCCTTCTACTTTCTTCAAATTAAGTCTGAATTTTGCAATGAGGAGTTCATGCTCTGAGCCACAGTCAGCTCTCTGTCTTGTTTTTATGACTGTGTAGAGAGTACTGGAGTGGGTTGCAATTTCAAATGCATTAAAGTAAAAAGTGAAAGTGAAGTCGCTCAGTCATGTCCAACTCTTAGCAACCCCATCGACTGCAGCCTACCAGGCTCCTCCATCCACGGATTTTCCAGGCAAGAGTACTGGAGTGGGGTGCTATTGCATCCTCTGGGAGAAGCTCTATAAGTCAGCAAAAACAAGACCAGGAGCTAACTGTGGCTCAGATCATGAACTCCTCATTGTAAAAATCAGACTTAAATTGAAAGTACAGAACACCATTAAGCCATTAAGTTATGATCTAAATAAAATCCCTATGATTATAAAGTGGATGTGACAAATAGATTCAAGGGATTAGATCTGATCGAGTGCCTGAAGAACTATTGATGGATGTTCATAACATTGTACAGGAGGCAGTGATCAAAATCATCCCCAAGGAAAAGAAACATAACAAGGCAAAACGTTTGTCTGAGGAGGCCTTACAAATAGCTGAGAAAAGAAGAGAAGTGAAAGGCAAATGAGAAAAGGAAAGATATACCCTTCTGAATGCAGACTTCCAAGGAATAGCAAGAAGAGAAAGAAAGCCTTCCTAAGTGAACAATGCAAAGAAATAGAGGAAAATAATAGAATGTGTAAGACCTGATATCTCTTTAATAAAATTGGAGATACAAAGATAACATTTCCTGCAAAGATAGGCACAATAAAGGAAAGAAACAGTATGGACCTAACAGAAGTAGAAATTATCCTATATATAAGGCAGCAAGAGAGACACATATGTAAAGAACAGACTTTTGGACTCTGTGCAAGAAGGCAAGGGTGGGATGATTTGAGAGAACAGCATTGAAATATGTATATTACAATATATAAAATGGACAACCTGTGCAAGTTTGATGCATGAAGCAGGGTCCTCAAAACTGGTGTTCTGAGACAACCAAAAGGATGGGGTGGGTAGGGATATGGGAGGGGTTTAAGGATGGGTGGCAAATGTGAATCTGTGGCTGCTTCATATTGATGTATGGAAAACACATCAAATAGTGTAAATTAATTATCCTACAATTAAAATTAATTACTTTTTAATAAAAGAAAAGGTGGCAAGAATACCCAAAAGAACTATACAGAAAAGATCTGAATGACCCGGATAACCAAGACAACCTGACCTGCCTCTTGAGAAACCTGTATGCAGATCAGGAAGCAACAGTTAGAACTGGGCATGGAACAACAGGCTGGTTCCAAATAGGAAAAGGAGTACATCAAGGCTGTATATTGTCACTTATCATTTAACTGCTTATTTAACTTATATGCAGAGTACATCATGAGAAACACTTGGCTGAAGGAAGCTCAAGCTGGAATCAAGATTGCTGGGAGAAATATAAGTAACATCAGATATGCAGATGACACCACCCTTATGCCAGAAAGTGAAGAAGAACTAAAAAGCCTCTTGATGAAAGTGAAAGAGGAGAGTGAAAAAGTTGACTTAAAGCTCAACATTCAGGAAACTAAGATCAAGGCATCCGGTCCCATCACTTCATGGCAAATAGATCTGGAAACAGTGGCTGACTTTGTTTTTTTGGGCTCCAAAATCACTGCAAATGGTGATTGCAGCCATGACATTAAAAGATGCTTACTCCTTGGAAAGAAAGTTATGACCAACATAGACAACATATTAAAAAGCTGAGACATTACTTTGTCAACAAAGATCCATCTAGTCAAGGCTATGGTGTTTCCAGTAGTCATGTATGGATGTGAGAGTTGGACTATAAAGAAAGCTGAGCACAGAAGAATTGATGCTTTTGAACTGTGGTGTTGGAGAAGACTCTTGAGGGTCCCTTGGACTGCAAGAAGATTCAACCAGTCCATCAAAAAGGAAATCAATCCTCCTGGGGGTTCATTGGAAGGACTGATGTTGAAGCTGAAACTCTGATACCTTGGTTACCTGATGCGAAAAGCTGACTCATTTGAAAAGACCCTGATGCTGGGAAAAATTGAAGGAGGGAGGAGAAGGAGACGACAGAGGATGAGATGGTTGGATGGCATCACCGACTCATTGAACATGAGTTTGGGTAAACTCCAGCAGTTGGTGATGGACAGGGAGGCCAGGAATGCTGCAGTTCATGGGTTCGCAAAGATTCAGACGCGACTGTGTGACTGAACTGATACTGATACTAACCATGATGGTGTGGTCACTCACCTAGAGCCAGACATCCTGGAGTGTGAAGTCAAAGAGGCCTTAGGAAGCATCACTACAAATAAAGCCAGTGGTTGTTTTGGA